>NC_064837.1:64144166-65593333 GCF_024166365.1 Elephas maximus indicus | reverse complement strand
AATCTGTTATTTAGTAGTGCCTCCAGGCTGTTGTAGGTGATGGCTGTTTCCTCCAAAGCCTCACCTTTTCTAAATAAAAGACCCCTTCAGGAGGGTGAACCTAGGTTTAAAGGGGGCACATCCTAGAGGGAGAGCATGTCAAATTGCATTTGCAAAACCTGCAGTTGCAGGCAGGTCACAAAGCCTTCTGTAAATGTGGAACTGTTCTCCAAGGAGCTCAAATTGCTGGACAGACATTCTTCAAATTCACTTACCAAGTATCCTAGGGAAGCAGGTTCTACTGCCACCATTTCGCAAAAGGAGGACACCTTGACTCCAGTCAGACAGCTTGCCTGGAGCCACCCAACTGGGTATAATCAAACCAGAATTGACTCAGTTCCCAGATACTAACGGGGATAGTGGAATAATTTAATTGACCTAATGAGTTTAATAGGAACCCTGGTGGAGCAGTAGTTAAGTGCTTGGCTGCTAACTGCAAGGTCGGCGGTTCAAACCCACCAGCCGCTCCACGGAAGAAAGATGTGCAGTCTGCTTCCATAAAGATTACAGCCTTGGAAACCCTATGGGGCAGTTCTCCTCTGTCCTCTGGGGTCACTATGAGTCAGAATTGACTTGAGGACGGTGAGAATGAGTTTAATAAGCTAGATTTGTTTAGAGTTCAAACCAAAAAAAAACCCCAAACCCACTGCCATTGAGTCGATTCCGACTCATAGTGACCCTATAGGACAGAGTAGAACTGCCCGATAGAGTTTCTGAGGAGCGCCTGGCAGATTCGAACTGCCGACGTCTTGGTTAGCAGCCGTAGCACTTAACCACTACGCCACCAGGGTTTCCATTTAGAGTTCATATATATATATATATATAAATATTTTATCATTGGTGGCAATACTGCATACACAACCAAACACACATCCATCCATTCATAATTTCTACATGAACAGTTCAATAACATTGGTTACATTTCACATTGTGTCACCGTTCTATCTTTACTCATATTGTTTCATTATTATTAATGTAGGCTCTCTGCCCCTTCAAGTTCTCGTCTGTGCTTTAGATTAACTGTTGTCAGATTAAGCTCATATAGGTCATTCTTCATAAGAGCATTATGCTTGTGGCAGACTTTATTAATTAGGCTAAATTGTAGTTTAACAATGGCTTCATGGGATAGTTTCGGTTCAAGATTTAAAGATTATTTCTGGGCATTAGATTCAGTGATTAGAGTTCTATTTTAAAATAAAAGAGGCACAGACCTGTTTTTGAGGAGAGTAGAGTTGTTGAGGGTGAATGAGACGATGTCTGTAGAGACCAGATTAGCCTAGCTATTGACCCTTTCCTATTATAGTGTTACATTTGGGACCATGTTAAGATTCTTTCAACCCATAACCTCTGTTCACCTTTACAGTTCTTATGACGAGTTGAATAAACCAGTGCTAGGGGTTTACCACCATCTTAGTCTAGGTCCTTGTCACCCCTTGGTTTGTCTGAATTATTGCAGAAGCCTCTGTTGAGCCGAGTGTCTCCAGTCTCTCCTCTCTGCTCCTTAGTGCATTCTACAGTCTGCTCCCAGAAGAGCATTTCTAAAACGGTTTAATCAAGTCATTGCTACTGCTTCCAGACCTGCTCCCTGTGCCATCCCCTGTCATTCCCTGCCTCTTCCCCCATGGCTTCCAGTTACTCTTCCCTGCTTTGGTCAATCTGACGTTCTTGTCCCACCAACACACGTTCTTCTTCCCTGGAATGCCCTGTGCCACTTTGCTCAACTAAATGCTTCAAGACCCATCCCAGATTCTCCTTCCAAGGAACCATCTCTTGGTGACATCAGCTGTCTCCGAAGTCCTATCATTACCACAATCAGTCAGTAAATATTAATGAGTACCTGGTTAGTGAGGTGTTATGAGACCAGAAATTAAAGTTCAAATGGCCTTTGTCTTCAGTTTGATGGAGGCAGTTCGGGAGTGGATGAAGCTTTCTTAAATAAAAAGAAAGATAAAAGGTAGTAGTCCTGAGTGCCAAAACGCTGGCAGTTTCTTTAGGAAATTGGGGATATGGTCAGTGGAAGACGATTCTCTCTTGTTGTTCAGCGAGGAGACGACCTTAGAGCTAGGCCTTAAAGAATGGCAAAAATTGGCTAAGAAATCAGATTGTTTCGTGGAGGGAGCAAGCCGTGTTTGGGGCAAACAGTAAGAGAGGTATTTGGCTCCTGCAAGCAGAGAGTTCCTGTGGGGCAAGGAAGATGAAGCTACCAAGTTAGAACCACATTCTGGAAAGGCTTGACTCCAGCCTAAGAAGTTTAAATTTCTAGTTATCAGTTATTCCTGCCGTACCTGATGAAATCAGTGTTTTAGGAGGATTGATAGAGGGGTTTTTGTAAAAATGGCTTGGGGACATCATCTGACCTCCTCCAACTTCACGAGGGGGAAGGAGAATCAAGAATACCCCAAGGCTGGTTTCTGTGAGGCGCAGGTCAGACATACCTCCTCCAAACTTTTTACCAGTTTTGACACCAGCCATCCCTCCCACAGGACTCTCTTCTTCTCTGTTGGTCTCGAAAATTCGTTACAGTGGCACCACAGAACTCACAGACCATATTCACAGTAATGGGGTTTATTCGGGAAGTAACAGGATACAATTCAGGATCAGGAATGACTCAGGATACAGTTCTTCAGTCAGGACAGCTTCTCAGCTATGCCCACAGGTAGGCTTCTCCCTGGCCTTTGGCCTCTCAGCTTCTTGGCCTGGCTTCTGCCTAGTGTGGGCAAGTGTTACAAAGCTCTTTAGCTCCATCAATAAGTGCCTGGGGGCACCCCACTTTACCAGGAAGCCTCCTGCCCGAAGGCACTTAGCTCCTGCTCCATGGGTCAGCACACCCACTGTAGCTGCCTTGCTCCATGGGCCAGTCAGGAAGCCCACTGTGTTGTCTTTCACCAGTCTCCTGGTTCTGCTGCCATTTCTCTGCCACTGCTTCTCACCATCTGGCACTTTCGCTGGTATTACAGCTCTCTGTCTCCTGGGTCTAGGAGATTCTCAGCACAGGGACCCTGTGTCCAAAGGACATACTGCACTCCTGGTTGTTTTTTCTTGGTGATAGGTGAGATTCCCACTTTCCACCTCGGGATGGATCATTTTAAGCCTAGCGGGATGGCAAAACCGACCGATCCCCTTATTAGGGTTCTATACACCTTGTTTCCATGGTCCCACCCCTACAAGGGTGCTGTGCACCTTATATGTGTTGTCAACAAGCTGTCCAATCCCTTTGGTGGGCCACACACACCTTATTTGCATAGTCCCACCCAATCATTTGGTAGGAGTTAGAAGACCATGGCAAGAAAGGCCATATAAAAATGATCCATTGCACCACAGTTTTATATGGGTTGGATTGGAACAGAAGTTCTGGAAGCAGGTGAGAAGTCAGGAGGTGGAATGTGGGCAGGGTCAAGAAAGGAGGGAAAGATTTAAAAAGCTACTGGGAAGGAAGGCACTGTAGGACTGATGGAAAAGTGGGGAGAGGGAGGAGGAGCCATGGATGGGGTTTCAAACCTGGGTGCCTGTGGGTGGGGCCAAAAGGGGCTCTTGAATGATGGTACCATTTATAGAAATAGGGAAGTCAAGAAGGAGAAGTGATTTAGTTTTAGACTTGTTTCTGTACCAAATTAGCACTTGAAATTATATGCTGTCATGTTTTATGGACCGATTATTTCTCCCGTGCACCAGAAGAGCGTCACCTCCTCAAGGATAAGAGCTGTCTCTTGGCTTTTTTTTGTAGTCCCCCCCTCCCCCAGTGCCTCACGGGCTGTGTGCTTGGGTTCCTCTGGGTGCTTACCAAAGTCTTGAGGATTCACAAAGTCTCCCCCCGCCTTTTTTTAAATTTTTATTGTGCTTTAAGTGAAAGTTTACAAATCAAGTCAGTCTCTCACACAAAAACTTATATATACCTAGCTATATACTCCTAGTTTATATATACTCCTAGTTGCTTTCCCTTTAATGAGACAGCACACTAATTCCCTCTACTCTATTTTTGTGTCCATTCAGCCAGCCTCTGACCCCCTCCGCCCTGTCATCTCCTCTCCAGATAGGAACTGCCCATATAGTCTCATGTGTCTGCTTAATCCAAGCAGCACACTCTTCACCAGTATCATTTTCTATCCCAAGTCCAGTCCAGTCCCTGTCTGAAGAGTTGGCTTTGAGAATGGTTCCTGTCTTGGGCTAACAGAAGGTCTGGGGACCATGACCTCCAGAGTTCTTCTAGTCTCAGTCAGACCATTAAGTCTGGTCTTTTTACGAGAATTTGAGGTCTGCATCTCACTGCTCTTCCGCTCCCTCGGGGGCTCTCTGTTGTGTTCCCTGTCAGGGCAGTCATTGGTTGTAGCCAGGCACCATCTGGTTCTTCTGGTCTCAGGCTGATGTAGTCGCTGGTTTATGTGGCCCTTTCTGTCTCTTGGGCAAAGTCTCCCTTTTGATTCAAGGCTCTCACACTGAAGGTTGACTCTTTATTCCCTCCTCAGTCCATATTCCTGCCTCTGCTTATTTCTAAGTCATTGGCTATATAGAATGTTCATCTCTGGAACCTTTGAGCCATGCTGGAATGGGGCGGCAAGTGCTGCTGCTGCCATCACTGCTTGGCCTTTTGAGGTCCCACAAAGACTGGTGATAGAATTAAGCTGAGAATGAGAGCATGAAAGCCAGAGCCACAGACACAGAAAAGAGCCAGGTTTTCAACAGAGATTCCAAAATTGTCAGAAACCATGAGTCATAGCAGAGCCCGGAGAAGCAGGATCTGTAAGGGAGGCCCTAGTGGCACCTCATGCCAGGTAAAGGAGGAAGTCGAGTGGGTGGAAGGGTATATACATCTGGTGGAGAGGCGGTGTGCAGATGGAGAGATGGAGTCACCCAGAATTGTCCCCAGAGGTTTCTTCCAGTTCCCGTGGGTGATTGCGGTTTGTCTTCTGAGCTGACTGTAGAGCTGGAGAACTCGGAAATGGGGCCAACCATTGCTAAAACCAGGGCTTCTGGTGCCCATGTATTGTGCACTCAAAAGGTGTATCAAGGGAAAAGAAAGTGGGATTCTAGAAAAGTTGAACACACTTGGGAGGGAGTACTCTTGGAAGCGGCAATGCTAGAGGAGCTATCCCAGGCTCTGGAAGAATACTGCTGAGCATACTGAGTAACAAGCATCTGGTGCTTAATGTGTGTATGTGGAAGGGGGTGTGGTGCAGTGAATTACTTAATATGGCTCTTGTAGCCACAGTCTTTGTGACTCCCACACAATGACTAGGTGGGACTATGCAAATAAGGTGCTTGTGGCCCACCAAGGGGATTGGACAGCTTGCTGCTAATGCAAATAAGGTGCATGGAACCCTTGTGGGGGCAACACCGTGCAAATAACGAGGAAATTTGTCAGTTTTGCCATCCTACTAGGCTTAAAGGGAGACATGGAAAGAGAGAGGCAAATAACAGTATAACTTGGGATCAGAAATGACTCAGGATACAGTTCTTCAATCAGAACAGCTTCTCAGCCATGGTCACAGGCAGGCCTCTCTCTGGCCCTCAGCCTCACGGCCTCGCCTCTACTCTGCTCTGCTCAGTCAAGAGTTACAAAGTTCCTAGCTCCATGGGTTAGCAAGCCCCACCCCAGCCTTCTCACCCTGCTCTCCTGATTCCTGCCATCTTGTGCTGCTATGGCTCTTGTTTCTGCTGTGCTACCATCGGTCGCTGTCTTCTGTGTTACAGCTCATCCCTCTCTCTCTGTCTCCTGGGTCTAGGAGGTTCTCAGCACAGAGACCTTGAGTACAAAAGATGCACTCCACTCCCGGGTCTTATTCCTTGGTAGTAGTAGGTCCTTCTCTGATCTGGAATTGTCTGCTCTTTTAAGCCTTTTTTTTAAGCCTAGCAGCCTAGCAGGATGGCAAACTTACCGATCCTCTCATGAGGGTTCCATACACCTTATTTGCATGGTCTGATCCCCACAAGGGTGCCATGCACCTTATTTGCATTAGCAGCAAGCCATACAATCCCCTTAGTGGGCTGCAAGCACCTTATTTGCATAGTCCCACCCAGTCATTGTGTAGGGGTTACAGAGACTGTGGCTGAAAGAGCCATATTAAGTAATTCACTGTGAGGGGGTGAGCAGTGGAAGTGAATGGGCTGGTTTTCCTTATGCCTTGAGGTATGTGTCTCTTCTCAAAGTGGTCCCAGCAATGGGGGCAGGTACGGCTTCTCAGGCGGTCTTATTTTTATACATAAAAATAAAGATCTCAAATGACAGAGATTAGTAAAAGCCAAGCTAACACCTGAGATTTCAGACAAAGTGGAAGGGACTTAGGGCTTCCCTGGAAGGTGGCAGCTGGAAATAAATGTGGGATCGCCAGGCATTTCTTCCCAAATAGCCACCTGGATCAAATTAATCTGCTTTCCCATCAAGTGTGACATTTTGAAGGGCTTGCCAATTCTTTTTTCAAGATTGAGGACTGGCACTGCTTTTCTCCTCCCAATATAAACTTAAACCAGCAGTATTGTCCCCTTTGCAACCAAAGCAAAAACCCTGTGTGGCAGGACAGGCACTGAGTGTGCGGTGCTGTCAACTTACTCCGCAGCCACTTTGGTCCAGAGGAGGTGTCTGCTGACCTTTTGTGGCTCAGAGCCAAGGGACCGGGAGTCCCTGTTAGGATTTGGTCATGGAGCTAATGATTTTTAAAGTTTTGGCTGCTAACTGAAAAGAGGAAGCTAAGAAAACACCCAGTCAGGAGAAATCAGCATTCAGGAACTTCAGTAAGACCCCTGCCTGGAGGCGCTTTTATTTATTTTTTTTTCAGGGCTCTGTTGCTTTGCTTTTTCCCCTGATGGAAAAGTGCAGAGAGGAGCAGGTGTTTTAAAAGGATCTGCGTTTTCAGTCTTCTGTTTGTCTTCTGAACCTGAAGCCCTAAATTTAGCAGACAGCTGAGCCTGTTTTCTGGAAGAGGCAGACTCCAGATCTGAATCAGAGAGGGGAAGACATCTAACTCCTCCCCTCAGCTGAGGCCATCCTCTGTCAACGCAGGTTCTGGGCACATGGGGAGAGGAGGACCCAAACCAGCTATGAGGAGGCTTCCCATATACTGCCTAGATTTTAGCCCCTCAGTGTCCCTCTGAGAATGCCCTTGTCTTTGTCTTTGATGGAGAGAAGACCATGAAGCTGAGGTTCGGTGTTGTCGATCCCATGGGTCACACAAAAATGGGTGCCCAGTCAACGCCGTCAGCGTGGCCGGGAGTGATGACAGCGTTGGCAGCAGTCTAAGCAGCGCAACAGCACTAAGAAAAGTTAGGCCTTGAGAAATCTTTTTTGAAGGTTATATAGAAAGTATTCCTCTTTTCAAAGGAGCCCTGGGCTCGGCTGCTGAATGAAAGGTTGGTGGTTGAATCTACCCAGGAGCTTCATGGGAGAAAGACCTGGTAGTCTGCCGCTGTAAAGGTTACAGCTGAGAAAACGCTCCGGGGCAGTTCTACTCTGTCGCATGGAGTCACTATGAGTTGAAATCAACTTGGATGGCACCTAACAACAACAAAACAACATTCCTGTTTTCTAAGTATGTGTGTCTTTTATCTAGTCCATTCTGACTGCAGTTTCTCCAGGAAAATACTTAATTATTCCCACTTGCCTTCTTATGTAATACTTAGCTCATTTTTATATAGCTTAAAAAAAAAGGTTATCTGTATTTATTAGTTATGTTTGCATATCATTTTATATGGAGATTTAGTAATACTTCAATCACACGTATTTGTAACTATTTACATTTGTCTTATCAGTCTTGATCTACTTGAAGCTCCATGAGGCCAAGGATTTGTTTCCTCTTTCCTTTGTGACTTTCAAAATCCTGGACAGAGGGACTGTATTTGTAGGCTCCTGGTCACTCCCTGTCTGAACTATTGAGGCTTCTCTATTGGAGAGGAAATTTGGAAGCAAACTTACCTTCACATCAGTGTCTAAAAATTGGATCCCACATGAGGAAAATCTTCCATTATGCCCTCTTTTGTCTTGTAACACAGTCCCTAGTTAAGTGCTGGGCTACTGACTGAAAGGTTGGAGGTTCAAGCCCAGCGAGAGGTACCTTGGAAGAAAGACCCGATGATCTACTTCCAAAAAATCAGCCGTTGAAAACCCTTTGGAGCAGTTCTATTCTGAAACACGTGGGGTTGCCATGAGTTAGAATTGACTCAGTGGCAACTGGTTTGGTTTTTGGTTTGGCTCTTTATTAACAGTTGTCCTCTTCTTTGTTCTACCCCAAGATAAAGCCACAAATCCTTCCAACCGGCAGGAGGACTGGGAATACATCATTGGGTTCTGCGATCAGATCAACAAGGAGCTCGAAGGGTGAGTCTCAAAGCAGTTAGAGGCCAGGTGAGAGATAGCTGACAGGAAAAATAACTGGCCAAGGAGGCCTGGCCAGATGGCTCCAGGGCCAGTGTAATCAAAGTGGGTCTGCTTTTCTCCAGGCCACAGATCGCGGTCCGGCTGCTGGCCCACAAGATCCAGTCCCCACAGGAATGGGAGGCAGTGCAGGCCTTGACGGTAGGTTCTTCAGTCTCGGAGGTGGACGAATGTGGTGTTTCTCCAAGAGGCCAGGCCTTCGTCGTGCACCCGTTGGGTTCTGGACAATTCTCAGGCTTCATGCTTAAAGCCAGCAGGAAGTCCTTGATACAAACTAGATTTATCTGAAACACATTCAGATGACAGTTTCACAAGCCTTTGTGCCCTTGTGTCAGGCACTAGGCCAGATGTTAAGGCCTCAGAGAGGACTGGGTTGTGGTCCTGCCAGTGTGGCGTTCATGAGCTAGTGTGAGAGGCCGAGGTCCTGAGGGAGGGTGCCTGAGGCAGGGCCTGAGCCCCACATAGGGCTCAGAGGCGGCTTCTGGAAGAGACGCAGACAGCTGTCTTGCCGGTTATAGTTGGCCAGCAGAAGAGAGGTGAGGTGGGTATAGTCCTGCTGTAGCTACAAAGAATGCCAGTTACTAGTAAAGCTGCCACACTTACGGGCCCAGGCATGAGGCTGGATCTGACCAAGGGAATTCCAGATGCAGAGCAGCTTGTGGCACTCAGGCGGCTCCTTCCAGATCCGGCATGCCTTCCTGGTAGCGGAGTTAGAGGGATCCCAGGGCTCTACTTGACGTCACTCACGTCCCAGAGAGATGGAAGAGCAGACAGTCATGAACGGCTCCCGTGCACCCATCTTTTGAGTCCACTGTAGAACTAAGACCTCAGAACAGAGGTTCTCAGCTGCTTTGGTGTTGACCTCAGGGGGCATTTGAAGATGTCTGTGGACATTGTGGGAACCCTGGTGGCGTAGTGGTTAAGTGCTACGGCTGCTAACCAAAGGGTTGACAGTTCGAATCCACCAAGCGCTCCTTGGAAACTCTGTGGGGCAGTTCTACTCTGTCCTGTAGTGTCGCTATGAGTCGGAATCGACTCAACAGCACTGGATTTGGTTTTGGTTTGGTGGACATTGTATTTTCATGACTAGGGAGGTGGGTGCTACTGACATCTATCTAGTGGACAGAAGTCAGGGATGCCTCTACATGTCCTACAGTACACAGCACAGCCCCATCAGAGAGTGATCTGAGCCCAGATGTCAGGAGGGCCAAGGTTGAAAAGTTCTGCCTTTCAACAGCAGAAGCCAAGAAAGGGAGCACTGGGTGGCGCTCTCCTCGCATAAACTCTGCAGCTGCCTAGGGGCCGCTGGAAGACTTTGGTTAGCTATACATGCTCCAGAAGGAAAGGAAGTTAAGGGGGGAAAAAATACCATGTCACCTAGATGGAAAGAAACAAAATTTCGCCATTATCCCCTTCTTGTTTGTATGAGTCGATTCTGACTCATAGGAATCCCATGTCACAGAGTAGAACTGCCCCACAGGGTTTCCTAGGCTGTAATCTTTATTGCCAGGTCTTTCTCCCAACAAGTGGCCCATGGGTTTGAACCGCTAACCTTCAGTTAGCCGAGTGCTTTAACCATTGTGCCACCAGGGCTCTTTCTATTATCTCCTGTCTCCCTCCCCCCAGAAAATGTTGGCCAGCTTCTGGAAGAAACCCCAGACCATGAATCAGAGAAACTTGCTGTCCCTGGCCCTCAGTTTCCTCATCTGCAAAACGAGAACAGAATCTTTCATGGTACCTTCCAGTCTCTCTGGCTTGGTGTCTTACTTTACTTCCTCTTTAGCCAGAAGAATTTTGCGATAGGGGACGTGGTACGTGAGTGATCCTATTGCTTAACCTGTGCAGTCCTGGGCCGCTCACACTACTGCTCATTGAGTGATTCCTCCATTTGGTGACTCTTGGCTCAGCGTGGTCCCTGTGCTAGGTGCCTTGCTGGGTGCCGGTCCCCAGCCTGCAGCCCGGCTCCCAAGCAGCCTGTCCTCTGTGTGAGCACGGGTGCTTATCCCCAGCCTGGAGCCCAGTTCCTGAGCAGCCTGTCCTCTGTGTGACCACAGGTGCTGGAGGCGTGCATGAAGAACTGTGGGAGGAGATTTCATAACGAAGTGGGGAAGTTCCGCTTTTTGAACGAATTAATCAAAGTTGTCTCTCCAAAGGTCAGTCAGTGGCCACTTTCAAGGACATCTTTTTGTGTTCCTCCCCTTTGCCCATCCTACTGACTCTCACTACACAACCAGCATCTCCACGGACCAGAGCTGCTCCATGGCCTGTCCTTAGAGGGCCAGCCCCTGGAATGACAGGCTGCCTTTCCTGGCAGAGCCTGAGTGAGGCAGGGACTTGGCTGTGCCCTGGGTGGGCCTGCAGCCCTGCACAGGACTCCCAGACTCCCGACAGAAGCCCTTGAGCTCCTTTGGCCTGTCTCACGTGAATACAAGGAGCTGGGTTCCCCATGACTCAGTCACCCAGCTGGTGAGGCTGTTTTGCGCTGATGTCACTAAGCTCTGGGTACCTGCTTAAAGCAGAAGGAATCACTTTTCCTGCTACAGACACCCTCACGAACTCCTTCACGTTAAACACAGCTGGGTTCCTGACTGTTGGGCGTATGGAAGCTCCCAACCACCCGCCTGACCACAGACTGCATCCCAGCCAGATACAGCTGTGCCACAGCTGTGTCCGCCCCTCCCCCTCCTGCTGCTCTGTCTCACAGACACCTTAGCGCCTGCTGGTTTTGGGTAGGCTCTGGGAAGGTAACTATTTAGCAACCATTTAATTGCTATGAAGAGCCTTACCACCTTTGCTGCCTCCAAACTGCGGTTACTAGATTTTCTTGTTTCCTTTTGCCTCTTAGTACCTGGGGGACAGAGTGTCTGAGAAAGTGAAGACCAAGGTTATCGAGCTGCTTTATAGCTGGACACAGGCCCTGCCGGAGGAATCAAAGATCAAGGATGCCTACCACATGCTGAAGAGACAAGGTATGTGTCTGTGTCCCCTAAGCCTCCAAGCAGACCTTGAAGACTGGCCAAGGCAGGAAGAGCTCAGGGAGGTTCCAGGCTCCCGCTCCCTCCCTTGAAGAAATGGCGTTTATCACAGGGAACGGGATCGCTGGGGTTCTGATGGGGACAACTGCCCTGTCCCCTGCCCCTCTGCTGGTCCTGGTCACAGGACTGGGTCCCCTGAGGCTGAGTAAGCACAGTCTGTCTCCTTTCAGGCATCGTGCACTCTGACCCCCCGATTCCCGCTGACAGGACACTCATCCCGTCTCCACCCCCTCGTCCCAAAAACCCTGTGTTTGACGATGAAGAGAAGTCCAAGGTAAAGGACGTCCCAGGCTGGGTTTTTCTTGGGTGAGGGTGGCAGCAAGGGGTGGATGTGGTCTTGTTTAGTATTGCTGGCGCTCTGGTCTCTCTGTGGTCTCCCTGAGTGGGTGGGGCAGGGTGGCCCTCTTCCCTTCACCTTTGCTGCCCTCCGCTTCCAGCTTTTAGCCAAGCTGTTGAAGAGCAAAAACCCAGATGACCTGCAAGAAGCCAACAAGCTCATCAAGTCCATGGTGAAGGAAGTGAGTGTGCCCGGCTCACGGGGTGTCGGGGGAGGCGCCTGGAATCGAGGTGGAAATCTCTTCTGCTGGGTGTCACACCTGTTTTGTTCTCCCTTCCTCGCCAGAGGATGGAAGGAGGAACGTTGTAGCTTCCGGGAGAGAATGGGATAGAGGAGCAGGAGTTGATAGAGCCCAGTTTGGGGGTGGGGGATGGGAAATGTTTTTTTGTAAGAAAAAAAGCTCAAATGAGTCAGAGGCATGTGGTTCCCAAGAGCCATGCCATCATCAGGAGCTCCCGGTGGGGTTTGGCCTTGGTGCTCTTGTTCTGTGGTAAGGGGCGATCCTTGCCTGTGTGCTTCTGGGCAGACGTGGGAAGACTGGTGGTGGTGAGATTTCTCCTCTCCTATGGTGCAGGATGAGGCCCGGATCCAGAAGGTGACCAAGCGTCTGCACACTTTGGAGGAGGTCAATAACAATGTCAAACTGCTCAACGAAATGCTGCTTCACTACAGCAAAGAGGACTCTTCAGCGGCGGACAAGGAGCTCATGCAGGTAGGCCTGCCTTCCTGAGGGGAGCCAGCCTCGCGGGTGCCCTGCTCTGCCCCCGAGGACCTGTGCTGTTGAGCCTGGCTGTGTACTTGGACTTCACTAACTTACCGGTCTGCAGGGCAGCCAGGCACACAGATGGTGGTGGCATCCCCGTTTAACATGAGAGGTAGCGCACCCTACGTGGCAGGACTGGGGCATGAACCCATCTGCGACTGCAGAGACGTGCCTTCGGTGCTTGCCCAGCCTCTGCCACCCCTCCAGCTCAGGCCAATGTTGGGCAAAGACACCTCCCCTCACTCACCCCGGTGCTCTGTGGTGCTTCACTCGTATACTCTGGGTGCAGTGTGGTGGGGGCTGAGGAGCTCTGCCACAACTGACCGCAGGACTTAGGGAGCCTTGGTCTGTCCTGGGCCTGAACACTGAATCAGTGGCCCACAAAGGGCGTTTGTCATCCTGACTTTTAGATCTGGTCTCTTACAGGAGCTGTTTGATCGGTGTGAGAACAAGAGGCGGACGTTATTCAAACTTGCCAGCGAAACAGAGGACAATGACAACAGTTTGGGTGAGTGACAAGGAAAAGTGGTTGGGAAAGATGACGCAGGAATTTGGATGTGTGTGGAGGAAGGAGTTCTGGTGGTACAGTGGTTAAGTGCTTAGCTGGTAACCAAAAGGTTGGCAGTTCGAATCCACCATCTGCTCCATGGGAGAAAAATGTGCCAGGCTGCTTCTGTAAAGATTACAGCCTTGGCTACCATTACTGAACATCTTGATCAAAGAGACTATAGAAGAATCCTGATCGGAAGGAGGAAAATGAAGAATGGAATTTAAAATTCTCATGGACTCCAGACTTTCAGCCATGGGGCTATTGCCCTGAGATAATCTTTAAACCTTAAATCAAAAATATCCCCTGAAGTCTTCTTAAAACCAAATGGTTTAGCTTAACCAGTGAAGAATGTCTGCCTTGAGCATTGTGTTCTTTTGAGGATTATGTGGGATTGAATCGACAACAGCAACTAGAAAGATTAGACAGGAACCTTGGGGTCGGTGGGTTTATGTTAACGGGGGAGGGACAGCTTGGAAAAGGAGGGTGAGAATGGCTGCACAGCCTGAAAAACATAATCGGTGTCACTGAGCTGTACACATAGAAACGGTTAAATCGGTGTTATGTTTTACTGTATATTCTCAACAATAACAAAATAATTTTTAAGATTACAGCTTTGGAAACCCCATGGGGCGGTTCTACTCTGTCTTATAGGGTCAGTAGCTATGAGTTGGAATGGACTTGATGGTAGTGGGTTTGGTTTAGGTTTTGTGGTGGAGGGACTTGCCCCGGCCCGGAGTGAGGTTTCTGTCTGTTCCGCTCTAGGGGACATCCTGCAGGCCAGTGACAACCTCTCCCGGGTCATCAACTCATACAAAACAATTATCGAAGGGCAGGTCTTCAATGGAGAGGTGGCCACCTCAGCCCCGCCTGGCCCAGAAGGTAAAATGTTCTGATTCCCCATTCTCAGCCCCTCCAGACCAGCCCCAGCTCCCCACCTCAGCCACTGATGCAAGCTGACCAGCGTCATCCCTGAGGAATTCCAAGCTGTACCAAGTGGTCCTCAGCTTCTCAGAGGCCAGAGGATGTGGAAAGGGCTTGTCTCACCTGCCTTCTCCAGCTGGCTTTCAGTGTCCCCTGGCAGCATTTCCTGGGGTCAAGGCAGAGGCAGTGGTATTAGCCACTGCACCCAGGGCTCTGCCCTCTGCCACCCAGCCACTTGTGGCCCCTAATTCTTCCTGTCACTCTACCATTTGCATCCAGGAAACAATCACACCAGTAGCCATGGCACACTCATCGACCTGGCTGAGTCAGACACGCCAAGCAGCTCGCCCCCGGTGTTGGCCCCCGTACCCGCCCCACCCACATCGGGCATCCCTATCCTCCCGCCTCCCCCCCAGACCACGGGCCCACCACGCAGCCGCTCATCCAGCCAGGCCGAGGCCTCACCTGGGCCCAGCAGCACCAGCAATGCCCTGTCCCTGCTGGACGAGGAGCTGCTCTGCCTGGGTGAGGTCCTTGTGGGGGCTTTCGGGGAGGAGGGCTGCATGTGCCCCTCCAGGGTGGGGATGGGGCTGGAGGTGCAGAATCGTCCACATTCAGAGTCCCACCAGGACCATCTTCATGGGGGGCACAGGGGCTGTATGTCCCGTACTGTGCCCCCTCTACTGAGTGCTCCTCACGGTGGAGAACACCCCCTTCACACTGATGGCACTTTTATACACAGGCCTTTCTCAGGCAAGGGGGCGCTTCTCATCACCACGTCCTTCTCTGTCCTCAGGCCTCACTGACCAGGCCCCCAGTGCTCCTCCTAAAGACACAGCAGGAAATAGCCAGTGGCACCTGTTTGAGGTAGGAGTGGCAGTGAGGGCGATATCACCGAGGCACTTGAGGACCTTAACATTCTCTTTGCTGCCTCGTTAGCTGAAGCCTGTGCTGCACTTACCCTCTGAGACTCTGTGCTGCCTGTGGGGGGACTCTGATGCACCTCAGTGCTTTTCTCAGGCTGTGTTCTTAGGGGCCTCCTCATCTGGTTTGCTGTCATCAGGCACAGCTTTCATGCCCCAGAGGAGGGCCAGTGGTGGGAGAGCCACAGCCCCACCCCAGCAGCCGGCCCTCCAGGCCCTGGGCTCACTCATCCCTTCTGTACTCCCAACAGAACCAACAGCCCGAGCTAGACTTCTTCAGCCCCAAGCCGGGCCCTGCCTTCCAGCCTGCAGCCCCACCCACAAGCAGCTCCCAAGCACCACCGCTGCCTCCCTTTCCAGCTCCTATCATCCCGGCCAGCGTTCCTGCCCCCAGTCCAGGCTCCTTCTTATTCTCCACTGGACTGGCCACAGCTCCGGGCCCAAAAGCCGAGCTGGCAACCCCTGGGTACCATGGCTCGGCCCTGTGTGACAGCACCCCACACCACCTGGACGCACTTGATCAGCTTCTGGAGGAGGCCAGAGTGTAATGCAGGGGAAAAGATGGGCTGGCTGCGGGTTAGGCCTGGGCCTTAGCACAACTCAGAGGCAGCCTTGGGTTGGGGGGGTGGGGGGGGTTCCTTCTGGCCTGATCAGGCAGGCTGGGAGCTGGGGGCAGGGGCCTTGGTGAGGGGCTGGGCCAGCAGCTTGCTTCCTCCCTGACTTGGCCTTCTGTCCTTCTTCCTAGGACCTCAGGCTTGGTGAAGCCCATCTCTTCCAGCTTCTTCCCCGGGGCCGCACCCTCCCCTCTCCTCCCCACCACCGCCTCAGCCAGACCACTGCTCCCCTTACCCACGGTGCCTGGCAGCCCCCTCTTCCAGCCCCAGGGCAGCCCGCCGAAGGGGCCCGAGCTCTCCCTGGCCAGTGTCCACGTCCCCCTGGAATCTATCAAGCCTAGTAGGTGCTGGAGGTGGGAGGGAAAGTGGAGCCCAGTTGGCAGCTCCAGGGGGGTTTCAGGGGGTACACAAGCCCTTCTTCAGGGGCCCCTTAGTCCCCGACTCTTCCTGCTGCCTCAGGTCTACTACTTGTAGCTGCTTAGCTTCAGGATCTCCTGACAAGAGTTCTTTCCCAGACTCCTAGGGGAACTGCAGACAGAATCGGAATTTCACAGCAGCACTAAGCTGGAATGTTCACCCAGGGCCATTGGATTCCTGGGTCCTTTCCCTCCCACACCCACATGCCGCCTTCTTGCAGGCAGCGCCCTCCCCGTGACAGCCTACGACAAGAACGGCTTCCGCATCCTCTTCCACTTTGCTAAGGAGTGCCCGCCAGGGCGGCCAGATGTGCTGGTGGTGGTGGTGTCCATGCTGAATACGGCTCCCCTGCCCATCAGGAGCATCATGCTACAGGCCGCCGTGCCCAAGGTACTGCCCTGCTTCCTGGGCCTCTGGGGCCACCAGGTGGCAGTGGGTCTCTCCACCCCAGCCAGGACAAGCTCTACCTCATGACCACCTGCCGGCTCTCCTCAAAGGAGCTTTTCTGCCCTCCTTTTCTTTAGTCCATGAAAGTGAAGCTGCAGCCACCCTCAGGGACGGAGCTCTCCCCTTTCAGCCCCACCCAGCCCCCTGCTGCTGTCACCCAGGTGATGCTGCTGGCCAATCCCCTGAAGGTGAGCTCACCCAAGGTTAGGACCTGGGGACCCTGCCCCCTGGCTGCCCTGGGCGCTGCCTCCACACTGGCAGTGTTAGGACACTGAGTGGGAACGCATGTCCCCTCCCCACCCCAGGGCCAGGCTGGGCAAGGGTGGGGGCAGCAGTGGCCACCCCTCTAGCACAGAAAGGGCTGAAAGGGCACTGAGGAGTGGATGTTCCGTGGCAGGCCGCTGGCCAGGCCTCACAGGCTCTCCTCTGTTGCAGGAGAAGGTACGCCTTCGGTATAGGCTGACCTTCGCCCTGGGGGAGCAGCTGAGCACGGAGGTGGGCGAGGTGGACCAGTTCCCTCCTGTGGAGCAGTGGGGGAGCCTATGACCCTGGAGGACCCTGGCATCTCCGCTGGGAAGCCCAGGAGGCTGCCCTCGCTGGGTGGCGCCAGGAGCATCCGCCCAGGTCCTGACTGCAGACCTGTAGCTATGATGTGGGACAGGCCCCAGGCGCCGAGCTGCTGCTGTCACCATCACTCCTTTGGCCCCTAAGAGGACCTGTTTTTTATTACTTGTGTGACTTGAAGTGGCCACAGTGTCTAGGGTGGGGTGTAGCCCCTGACTCACCTCCTGTCCTGGGCCCTGGCCCAAGGCTTTGAGGAGGTCCCCCCACTTTTACTGGTGTCCCCAGATGCTGTTGGGGGGCAGAGTCTCTAGAAAGAGACTAATGGGCACCCCCTTGAGAACCTTGTCCTTGCACCCCTGCAGAGGCATGGCCTGAGGCCTGTCTCCACCTCTCTACCGTGTTGCTACTCTGTGCTTCCCAGTCTGTCACTGCTTTTCCCTGCTGGCAGGCTCCTGCCCCCACCTCCAGTAGGTGGGCTAAGCCAGGTGACCCAGGAAACCCCATGGCACAGAGCCAGGAGTGGATGGGCTGTGGAACCTCCCAGCCTGCCATCGTGGGCAGCATTATCCTGGATTGGACACTGAAGGCCAACACAGCCTGGAATGACAAGTTGTATGCATTTGTCCCTGGCAGTGGCAGGCTATGTCCTGTGGACACCACAGCAGCCATGGAACGCAGCCTGCTAGGAAGAGAACCTGGCCTCATGGTACCTAAACTAGGGCTAAAGA
Source organism: Elephas maximus indicus (assembly GCF_024166365.1). Taxonomy (NCBI): domain Eukaryota; kingdom Metazoa; phylum Chordata; class Mammalia; order Proboscidea; family Elephantidae; genus Elephas; species Elephas maximus. The sequence continues at coordinate 65,575,633 of NC_064837.1, read as the reverse complement.
AAGAAAGTGAAGAGGAGCCACTGGTGTTCCCCTTCTCTGGAAGCAGTTCCTCAGCTTCTAAGGAGAGTGCACGTCCTGCCCTGGACCAGGCCGTCCTACTCACTACCTCTTGCTTGGCATGGGATCGCCAGCTGGCCTGCCCTTGGAGTCTGAGGGGAGGACAGCCCCGCCACCTTCTGCATCCCCCTCCCACCTCATGGTGTTGGTGTCGCGCCTACAGCTGTACACAGGGCCTTGGGCCCAGGCACACTGCACTAGACTTAGTCCTTTCATCTCCAGAGGCTTCCCCAGAGGCCCCAACTAACCCCAGCTGCTAAGAGCACTGTCGGCGAGATGCTGGGTCTGCAGGTGTGAGAGTTGGAGCAGACCCTATTGCTTCAACAGTGCTCGGCCCCAACTAGCTTGCCCCAGCTACTCCTGGTGGATGCAGTCCTGGGCGATTGACTCCAGACCAACAGGAAATAGAGCTGGGAAAAGCAAGCGGCTTGTCTGAGCTCAGCTGGACCAGCTCAGAGCCATCCCATCAGATACCCCTGGGGAAAAGTGGCCACAGTCCCTGTTCCCTCCCTGCTCTTTCCCAGGCTTTATATCAAGAGGTCATGCAGCCCCTCCTTCCCCCCACTGTCTTCAGCAAGCAGGTTTCACTGCTTCATTAGGACAGGTCAGAAGTGAATTGATTTCACTATTTAAGGAGTAAATCCAAGAGCTTTCCAGAAGCCAGCTACTGCAGCCCTGGGAAGACCTGGGGAGGTACTCTGGAACTATACCTTTATAATAAGCTTCAGACATTAAAATTATTTATGACTATCCCTGATTACTATCGAGGTCACTGTTTCATGGCAAACAGCTGTACTGGAGATACCAACTCTGCTGCCCTTGTTTTGCTGCATGTTAAATAAAACCATGTTCCCCCTACTTGGAATCCTTCTACTGCAGGCACCCTCCACCCTTGGGGGGAAGGGGCGTGGTGCCACCTACAGCTTCCAAAGGGAGAGCTGTGGTAGGTGTGTTGGAATAACCTAGTTTTTGTACAACTTCCTGGACTTAAAAAAAAAAAAAATGAATCTAGAAATTTAACAAGTGTTCCAGACAAGTGTTCCAGAAGATTCTGAGGTAAGGCCAGATTTGAGAAGCATGAGTAAACCACCCAGGCTCTTGTTCAAGTTTCAAATCAGGAGCAAGAGGGCATGACATCTGCCAATCTGGAGATGGCTTACTTCCTAAGGGAAGTAAATTCCATTTTCTTGATTTTTTTTCTCTGAGCTTCAGAGTGGATACAACAATGCCCTGGCTCGACTCTCGAAGAACCTGCCCTGTATTTGCAAACGAGAACATTTATATTTTAAGAATGTACATACACACGGCCATACAGAGACACCACGGTGGAGCAGCTCATGACCTCAGGAGCCTTCCAAGGAGCCCTCTTTGATAATTGCCCGAGCAAGGTTTCGTGCAAGAGCCAGCCTCAGCATTTCCACCTTGGTGGTCTCTATGTCATCATCCTAGAAGCAAAGAACCAGCTTGAGGGCCAGCAGGAAGTACTTTAAAACCAAAGTAGGTTCTGTCTAATCCAGAGGTAGATAGGGAAGAAGGCATTTGGTATTCAGTAGCTTCCAGCAAGTTCTCAATATAAAAAAAAACAGTATACAGAGGACCACTGCAAGTAGGTACTCTGATTCACAGGAAGGAAGATAGATAGAGACCAGAACACTAGAAATACCCCATGTTTCTAAAAGAAGCTAGTAGATCACAGTTATAGGCTAAGAGATAGCCAAATGAGTTTGTGGGGGGCTGTCCAGTGTTGTTGGGAGGGAGAGGAACCCTGAAATGGAGGGAGCCTTTCCCATCCAGAGAACTCAGATTACCTGGAGTCCCTGGGCATCAGGCTCTCCATGCACTGGTCTTCCTGTGGTCAAGTCCTCTAGACACCTCATCAGCTCATATGTCTGCTCTGCTGAGAAGATCACCTAGGGAAAAGTGGCAAATGTGGGCCCAGGAGGGCAGAGCAGTTTCCTCGGCTCACTCCCAGCACTTCCAGTCAGGCCCTAGTTGAGCACTCTCAGTCGTCAGCTGCCTCAGCTCAAATGCGGTCTTTTTATTTTGGTGTGAATATTGGGTTTTCCAAGTGGCTACTATGGGGGGGACCAACCACAGAACTAAGCGCTGCACTGTCAAGGCCTACAGAAACATAAAGAGCCTCGTGGAGTCAGCGTTACCTGTTTCTGTTCCAGAAGGGGCAGGGCGTCTGTTAGCAGGGTCATCCAGAAGGACCGGGGCGCAATCTGCGAGGTCATCAGCGACAGCAGGAGAGATGCACCATCAACAAAGCGCTGCTCTCCGTACAGTCGGTGGAACTCGCGGTACTTTCCTGTTGAGAAGAGAGAGCACCAAGTCACTCCACATGCCCGAGTGGCCCCCAGGTGACACCTAGAAAAGTCACCTTGGCCCTAAACAAGAAAAGACACCCCACACCAGCCATGCCACGAGCTGTCTGCAAGCCTGAGAGCCAATGAGATGCAGGCCACAGAGGCTGAAAATACTCTGCAGGGCTCCACAGAGCCACATGTGGGCAAACGCATCAGACAGACCAAGAGTCATGGATGACAACTGAATACCTAATCCACGAGTCCATACTGATATATATGGACAAATGGGGTGAAAGGAAAGCTGTCTTCCTGACAGGGAAATGCCAGAAGAATGATGGAGTAAGAAAATCCTCAATGGTTCTAGAACTAGTGGGAGAGTCTGATGAAGACAGGCTACGTAAGCAATCTCCAAGTATCTCATTGCAGCTTGTTAAAACAAGGGTGAAACTACCTTCAGAGGAGGAGGCTGGTGGGCTCCACTTTGACTCGTGATCAAAGACAGCACTACCGACTACAGGACATGCACCACTGAGGGGAGTCAGCGTCCTCTCAGTGGTACAAAACACAGAATCTGAATAGAGGAGACTTCAGCCAAGCCCCCAAACAGCTGGCCTGATGCTTCTAAAATAAAGTTAAGAAACCCAAAGAAAGGCAGAGGCACTGCAACATGACAACTAAATGCAATTCATGATCTGGATTGGATCCTGAATGAGGGAAAACCACCTATAAAGGACATGACTGGGACAAGTCAGAATCGGCATTTGGACCATGGATTGGCTCAGCACACTGTGTCCATGTTAAATCTCCTGAGTGTGACAACTGTAATGTGCTTCCATAAGAGTGTCCTTGTTCTTAGGAAATGCACACGAAGGATTTACGGAGAAGGGGGAACAATGTCTCCAACCAGCTCTCAAATTGTTTCAGTAAAGATGACTGATGAATAAAATAACATGAGGCAAAAAAAAATCATATTTTTACGCAAATAACGCGCATCTTCTATGTGTTTGACAATCGCACCTTCCCCGAGGTATTTTCTGTAAGTGCACTATTCTAATTTTTTTACAGAAACTTATTTAAAAAACTGGCATTGTGGCACTTACGAAAACACCTCACAGGGGGAGAGTGTGGTTGGCAAACGAACATAGAAAACACGTTGTGTAAAATACAGTAATTAGTAAATCTGCGTATTGTATATACAGGAGTTCCTTATTCCATATACTATTTTTGTACCTTTTCTGTAAGTCTGAAATTACTGGAAAACAAAACGTTACCAAAAAATAATGGTTTTTAGATTCTGGTACATGGGGTTCTAATGGTTTGGAGTTTAGGCTTAACAGGAAGGAAACACTGGAGGAGTCTGGAAGAACCCCTCAAATCTTCACAACTGTCCACTTGTGCCCACGGTTCAGGGTATGGCGCCCAAAGAGACTCACCCAGGAACGTCAGTCGATCGCTGAGCATCATGGCTGGCCCCAGGTTGTCGATGAGATCCAAGTCAGAGAAGCAGCCTCGCTCACAGTAATCCTTGAGAAACCTGCAGAGCCCGGCCCAGGTGAGGGCAGAGCCACAGGCTCAGGCCTGCCAGCCGCCCCCTAGCCTCCTGGCAGCAGCGAACCCACCTGTCTGACACCAGCGTGGCAAAGGCAGCATCTTTGGCTCGGATGCTCCAGGAGAGTGCGGAGCCCAGGCGATTGTTGCGGACAGCCTTCATGGCCAAGATCTTACAAATGCTGCGAACTTTGCCAGGAAGAGAAAAGACGAGCCCTTCACTCTACAATCTCTCCATTCCCAAACCTGCTGGAATCGGAGCAGGCCTTCCACAGCTTCACCACAACTTGGGCCTCAGGTGCTCCGAATACGGCTTGGTTGGCAGAACTGGCAACTTGGGTTTATAGTCACTCGGCTCTGCCAACAGTGTAACTACCCGCCCCACAGGCCTGGCTTTATGAGTGGGTTTGATATCCAGATGGTGAAAAGATCTTTGTTTCATCCTTTGGGTCTTAAAAGCCATATGCTTTCAGAGAATGTTGTAAACATGCAGTTGCCTCTGGGAGAGCAGCAACTGAGATTTTTACCATCCAGCAGTGTGGGGAGAGGAGAAGGGCCACTCTTGCTCACACCTGTCTGGCCTGTGCTCTTCCTGAGCCCCTCAGTGCTGCCTCCCCACCAAGTCACAGGCCCCCTCAGAGCTGACCCCAGACCTGACCTCTCTGACTATAAGAAGGGAGAAGTGGGTCAGAACCTCTTCTAACAGGCCACTTGCTTGATTTCTCTTAAGTCCCAGTAGATCCTTAGCCCTGGTGGCTCTCCCTAAAAAGTGTCTCAGTTTCCCTCTTGGCACCCACTGCCTGGCTATGAGGCGGTCCTGGCTTCCCTGTGGTCTGGCTGGTGAGGAGGCAGCTGGCTTGGTTGTGAGCACAGTGTTCGGCCCCAGAGGGTCTCCGACCCCCACACCTGGCAGAGGGCACACTGAGAGCAGGCCAGCTCACCTTGTTCGGTCATCTTCCGCTGCTCACAGATCCGCAGCACCTTGAGGGCTTTCTGCTCTGTGTTGAGAGGGATCCGCTCAATGTGCAGCTCCAAGGAGACTCGGCCCAGCTCGGGGCAGTGGTCAAAGTAATCCACCCCCAGCTGCCACAGGCTGCAAAGGTGGAGGACAGACCTGATGGGCTAGTAGGCCCAGGGGCAGGGCTGGCAGGCCCAGGGGCCGCCCTGGCAGCTTTGGGGGCTGGCACTGGAGGCTCCTCCTCCCCCACCCCTCTGCACCATCAGGGTCCTCTCTGGGAGAGAACAGAGTCTAAGCTCCAGGGTACCTGAATGCTGAAGAGTGCCCCAGTCCATCCGTCTCCCCACCCGACACCCACCTGTGATGAGCAAACAGTCCCGAGGCATATTCCAGCAGAAGAAACTCTCTCATGTTGGAACCAAAACTGGAATGAAACATGAGACTGAGACCACGGCTGGCTCCTTCCAGGGCTCCCTCCCTCGTCCCAGCCTTCAGGACCTGGGTAGTGGGAGAGGAGGCTGCCTGCCCCCTGCCCACTTACTAGAGGTTATGAGACTGGAGCAGTTTGCAGTGGTCCAGCAGGTCAGTCAGATGAGCCACAAACCACCAGTTGCTCAGGACAATGCTGTGGGTCAGACACAAGACAAGAAGGGAGTCAGGGGAGGCCACATCTTGCGTGAGCAGGACCTCACGTGTGCTGAGGGAGTGAGTGGGCGGGAAGCAGCGAGACCTTGGCCTCCCGGAACAGCTGCTGCAACCAGGACTTCTCACATTTACAGCAAAACAGAGCTCAGGGAGCCAAGAGTCCTTGAGCAGGAGACTGAGGATGCCCCAGTTACACAGAAATACTACACAAACGGAACCAAAGTTACCACAGCTCCCAAGGTCTCCCCAAGATGAGGGAACAGCCCGCATGGCTGGAAGGTAGTGACCACTGGAGGTGGTAACCAAGCACTCTGAAAGGCTAGCTCAGTCTCTGCAAATCCGGACACGTCTCAACAGCACAGTTTGGATCTTCACACACGTATTACAGGGAACTTAAGAGCACAGCCTCCGATGGAGCAGGTAAACAGCCACTGTTTGAAAGGTGGGCGAAAGATGTAATGACAGCCCCGGAGTGGCCGCTGCTGGAAGTAAGGGAGAACCCTGTGGAGCCAGAGCGGCTGCTGTGAGGGTGCTGGTGTGAGAGGCCCTGGGCTGGGCCTGTCATCACCCCTTGCCCACCTCCATGGCCCACCTCTGGGTGGCCTGCAGTAACTGCTGCCCTTTACTCCCTGTGACCAGCCAGACTCCAGGGCCGTGTAGCCTCTTGGCCGATGAGGCATGCACTGCTGCACCCCCGTGTCCAAAGTTCCGGGCTGGGCCAGAGCATTGGCCAGAAGGTTCTAGATTAGGCAAAACATTCAACTGGACCTCTTGGTTTTTGAAGGGAAACCTATTTCCATTTAGTTCGATAATTTTCGAGGACCTTAAGAATACCAGAACTGCACTCCAGGTCCCTGTTTCCTTTTGCCAGACAGCAAGGAACCGGCCCCTCTTTAGAGTAAGGGGAAACCCGGGGGGAGGATTCCTGCTGTCAGGGGTATCAGGAAAGGACGGCTAAATGTGCAGAAAGGCAAACGCACGGCCCTTCAGCTAGGCTGACTAACTATGACTACCCTTCCTGCTCCTGCAGGTCTGGGGGAGTTGACATGGGATTCATCAGGTCTCACTGAGATACCTCCCTTCAAGTGCCTTTAAGAAGGATACCCCTCCTTCATCTTTCATGAGGCAGATTCATGAGCCCAGTGAACATCACACCCAGACAGCAAGGCTTCCCCCCACCAGCCCATGGGTCCAACCCCAGAGACAGACCCCTTGCCAGCCCCTTGCCACCCCCCCACCACCACCACTCAGGAACTGCACTAGGGTTTGACTGGTACAACCATGAGAAAGCCAGTGCTCCCAGAATGCTAAGGTCAGTCCTTCACCAGTCAAGAGGGACCAGGTCTGCCTGCTGCTTCTGTCTCTGAAGTCAGTTCTAGCCTTAAGTTCCTGGGATGGGGTCTTAGAGTTGCTTTTCTACCTCCTTCAGAAAGGAGGAGGTAGATTCCTGATCAGAAAAAACCAAACCCCCAAACTCCACAGCTGACAGAAATACCTCAGGCCCTTTCCTGCCAGCCAGGTCAGAGAGCTCATAACTTGTGGGAGGGGCTGCGTGCATCGCCCTCTGATCTTAGACTGGCCCGAGAATGACGCCACTTCCTGGGGGACTCAGAAAGCTACTCCTCCTCGCTGGCCCGTCTCCATCTTCTTCTTCTGTCACTGAAAACCACAGGTGATGTTCCCTCCTGCTGCTTGTTCTGCTGAAGTCTGTTTTATCCCTAAAAACCCCAATGTGGCTTACTTAGGAAGCCCTGGTGGAAATTCTTGCTGTGACAGGTGGTGTATCTGGGAATACCCACTACTTAGAACTACAGGCAGAAACGCCAGCAAAGCCAGGTGGTGAGGTGTTTTCTCTGTAAGCTATTCTCACTGACTTCTCCACAGACACCCACACCCCCGCCATTCCACAGTTAATAAAGGCCCGGGAAAATACTACTGACACAAAACTCAGTTTTCTTTCCTCAAATCTGGCATCATTTTCTCGAAGCCCGGACTTTGTGGAGCCGAATCAGGAAAACCAGGTAGCACAGGGGAACCACATCTACTAAAAAGACGCAGTCGAGGTCCGTAAAATGATATGTGGACAGGGCCACCTAATGCTCGAGCCACATCTCTCCCCTTCAGGGCAGTGGTGTAACGCCCACTTGTCCAGTCTGCGCAAAAAGGAATGAATTCTGCCTACTGTGCGTGGACGTTTCTGGAAAGCTTCACTTTTGATTCATTATGTTTGACATCCCTTTCCTGCCTGTGGCTTTAGAACTTTCCAACGCTGGGTCCCCTTTTGGAGAGGGGGCTGGAGTGTAGAGTACCTGTTCTGAAAATACCTGCCACAAGCCCCATGACTCACGAGCGTGACTGCTGGGAGGTGCTGTCCCCTAAGGTGGCTGTGGGTCCATTAGCTTCCAAGAAATAGGCCTGCTTGCCTTTTCTGGATTTTTAAAAATCAAAGTCATTTCCTGCAATGTGGCTTTAAATAAACATTCCTGACATGTAAATAATTATAAATACAGTAGCCCTCCAGCCTCAGGAAGGTCACCCCTTGTCCAGAGGAGCAGGTCTGCAGGAAGAAGGGTGGGACACCAGCAAGAGGGAACAGAACACAGGGGCAGGGGTCCTACCTGCACTCCTTGATCACTTGGTGGATGTCAAACTCAAAGGCCGCCATCAAAATGTTGTCCAGGGGCTCTGAGCTGCTATCCCCTTCCAGAAACCGGTCCAGGCTGGACTGTGGAAAGGTGATGACCCGCTCAGTCCCCAGGATGGAAGCACAAACTCCGGGGGGCAGGCAGGGCTGCTGTGTAGGAACCCTGGAGAAGGGTGATGGGTCCTTCAAAAAGGGCCCAAGAAAAGCCCCTTCCTGTTCCCACCACTCAGGGAAAATGACCCACAGGGGGCAGGGCCTCCAACACCCTCCTCCCAGCGAGCTCAGACTCACCTGTGCATAGAAGTGCAGCTCAGTGGGCTTCACCGTGGGGTGGGAGTACAGCAGACGCGTCACCAAAAAATGGTACCAGTTACTCAGCTGCTGCTTCTGCTCCAGCAAGGCCTTTTCGTCTCCCAGCATGATCTGAGGGGAGAGTTGCCCCTTAGCTCTGAGGGAATGGGAGCTTAGCTCCATCCTCCTTTCAGGGAGACTTCTCAGTCATTCCCCCTCCTCCTCTAGAGTGGCCAACAGGCAGATCTCAATGAGAGCATGAGTCCTTCCCAGCAGGACTGAGCTCTGCCATCACTGCACTGGACACCTCGGCCACTGAGGCAGCCAGCCTGCACACTCGGCCCCCTACCCTGCTGCCCCCACAGACCTTACAGAGGGACTCCAGGTGCCTGCTGGAGGCAAACGTGCCATCCTGGAGGTGCCGCTCACACTCCTCATGCCAGTGCTGCCACTTCAGCTCCAGCTCCGTCAGAGTCTGAGTGTTCCCGGGCTAAAGGGGAGACAGGCCATAGATGTCAGGGCCCCACAGCCCTCTGTGCTTCCTGGAGAACCCATCGCCTGGGGCCACTTACACTGAGAATGGGCATTGTTCTCATCAGGTCCCCCAGGACTCTGCACATGCCCGCTGAGGCGGGGTTGGCATCAGCCTCCTTGGAAAGCATCTGTCGGGCCTCATCCAGCCGGCCCTGCAGCACCAAGGCGGTCACCTGGGAAGACACCCGAGACCACGCACATTCATGGGAGACCAGAGGCCCAGCCAGCAGAGGAGGGCAGACTTGTCCCCTCAAGCCACACTGTGGTTTTCTAACTCCTCAGGCAGACAGATTTCCTGCCCTGTGACCCCACCACCTCAAAAATAACCCTCATGCTTGTTTTTATCCAGTCCCATTTCCATCCTAGTGGGATGTCTCCATGTCATCTCTTCCTTAGACCCACAAGGACAGTCTCTAAAGCATGACTGCTGTGTGGTTATTTAGTCCTACACTCTCCCGTGGAGCAGGGAAGAAGAGACCTAAGAGCGTCTCCACAGCCACAGACTCAAAGAGCCAGGCAGCCACGCAGGCTCTGCACGTAACCCCCAGAGCACCTGAGAGCACAGGGACGGCAGATGTAGGGTGGAAGGAAGGGAGGCCCAGCCTGTGCCCGGCTCTTACCAAGTTCCAGAAGCTTTCATGTTTGCTTGGATTCTCGCTACCCAGAACTTCTGCTGACCAAGTGTCCACTTCACACACATGCAGACGGACCCAGTCAAGGAGGTGAAGGAGGAGGGGGCCGGCTGGAAGGACAGACGCTCATCACACACCACCACCTCAGCTTTGTTCGCAGCAAAGCCTACTCCCCACATCACAGGGATGCAAGTCAGACACGCTAGGAGGTGGTTTATCCCTCATAAGTGGGCACAAACACAGCCCCAAATCAAGGACTGGGCTAGGAAAAAGCAAACTGCTAATAAACACTCCCTCTGTGCCAGGTTGCCCCACCTCACTGAACATAGAAAGGGTTGAACAGAAGACCCAGATCCCACAATCCACGGGCAGCTTCCTCATCTTCATGCAAAACGTGATGGCTATTTAAATGATGGTCAGGCACTAGGTAACCAATGACAGTAAAACACCGTGATAGCCCTTGAAATCTACTGGAGGAGACAGGCATACTTGGAGAGCATCTACCAACTAATTTTTTCTTTTTAATACAGCACACATTTATTGTTTCAGCTGCAGTGGGTCAAGAATCTGAGCCTGGCTCAGCCTGGTCTAACAACTAATTTTAATTTCAAGTCATTCAATGCTTTAGCAGGAATATCAATCAAATGGTATGGCTGCACAGAAATTAGCATACATCTATGGACAGCAGCGAACATAGATCATTGGGAGAAACGCAAAGATACCCCTAGCACCTCCACAAAGTGCCCAATGAAGCCTGGGCACAGCACCGACCACAACATAGCTCACGATCAATGGAATGATCCGAGTGGACTGAGGGAGTACAAGGGTCTGCATACCCCGATCACCAGCAACGGAATTCTCAGATGCACTTTGACTCCCACCACTGGACCCCTCCTCACATTCCTAAAACGTTCTTAACTTGACCAGCCACAGTGTAACATGGCCACCCTTTTCACATACCAGTTTAATGTTGGTCTCCTTGGTGCTTTTCAGAGGTGGTTAGCCTAACATTTTAGGCTTCCAGAAGGCACTGGGAGCCTTTTTGCAGAATCTGACCAAATCCAAGGCTTTTTTGGATGTTTAGTAATGCTTCCCATGGTTACGTTACTGAAAATCGCTGGCAAGAGCATTCTACCCACCCAAACGCCCATCACAATACACAGGAGACACAAGGAAGAAAGATCAGAGGGCAGCCTTTGATGCTGTGACAGAATTCTCTCATGCCCACCTGGGGTGACTTCAATAAAAAGGATCTCACAGAGATTCCAAACAAGCTCCATTGCCGACAAAATGGCGACCTACGGAAGAATCGGATACAAGGTTTTTGCTGACAAAAATCCTGGAGATTTGCTCTCAGAGCAAAGGAACAAAGCCACGCTCTGCACCCATGACGGCCATTCGCTGATCCAGCATTTACAGCTCTGCGTCCACGATGGCTGTTCACTGATCCAGCATTTTAGGCTCTGAGCTCATGATGGCCGTTCACTTATCCAGCACGTAAGGCTCTGAGCCCATGACAGCCATTCACTGATCCGGCATCTACGGCTACAGCAGTGCTTCACACAGGCAGTGAGGGAGGGAATTTTAGAAGGTGGTACACAGACTAACATTTCCTTATTTTAATGGTTGTGATTTTATTTTAAGGTGTGTTAGAAAAATGTAACTAGCACATCAAACCATGACATGATGACTATTACGGTTTAGAAAGAGGCTTTATTTGAGTAAAATGGGAGAGAGAATTTTTAGAAAAATATTCAGCAAATAATATTACCAGGAACTTGTGGATACGGTAAAAAATGTGAAGTTAGTACTCAAAGGACTGATGATCAGGAAGTAGTCTTAAAAAGGCAAAGTCCAAACAAGATCCCAAAATACACCAGACCTGGACCCTGCCCACAGGAACAAGCAGCTCCCCTCCACCACCACCTTCCACCCAGACATTATCACATCTTAGTCTCAAGGGGGAAATAAATGTTTTGCTGACTTCAGAGACAGTTATTTCTCCCTATTCACTACTGTGGTAGAAAAATATCTTACCAACAAAGAAAAGAATTCTGTAAGTCATCTCCCGGTTCTAAGTAAAAGTATAACTTGCAGCTCAGTAAAAATGTTGACTTCATCCAGTTGATGAGACTAAGCCATGGTTCCAAAAGCTCCACCCTCTATCTCAGGAGATGACTGCATCACTACAGTGTTTAGGTTTTTTATTTCCCACAAGGACTGAAATCTTCGACAAGGATTCACCAAGCACATCTTTGTCCTGCAATGTGCCAGGCCCTCGACTGAAGGGGCACCAGGAAGGAAGATGACCCCCACCACCCCAAAGAGCTGTCTACCTGGAAAAAGGGGAGACAACTGCCAATAGTAGTGATTGCAAAGCCACTCACTTGGGTGCAAGGACGTAAGAGGTAGTCCTGTCAATACAGCAAAGGCGGTCCCCCCTTACCTGGTTGTTGAACAGGCTGCTAGTGGCTGGATCTTTAGCAGCAACTAATGAAACACAAACCATTTCAAGTGAGTAAGGGAACTTTTAGTCTTGTATAATTTCATAGTACCAGGCTCTATAGTTTCTGCCTTCATTCCTTTTAAGGACCACCTGTTTGCACCAGAAGCTGGTTTTTTCTCTTTAATGTTTCATATTTTTTACTGTAAATCAATGACTCCCAAACCAAAGCCCTCAAGTTACAAGAGCACTTTCGACTGTAGGCCAGCAACCTCGAAGCTATCTGATGCAGCACACCACGGCGTTACACTAGATTCTAGCAGACGGCCAGGAATCCCTCGGTGCCTACAGCTGTGGTGACTAAACCACGCAGGGCAAAGAATGGGAATGCAATATCCGAAGACCCTTTACTTGGCCCTTTAGCCTCAGACCTTTCAACAGTCCATCAATTCAATGTGTTCTAACTTGAAAAACATACTCAAGATAAATGCCAAAAGATTAAGGATTGTGTAAAGTGGAAAGGAATTGCTGGGTGGTGCTAACCAAAAGGGTGGATGAAAGGCTTGGTCGCTGAAAACCACATGGAGTATAGGTCTACTCTAACACACGTGAGGTCATGGTGAGTTGCAACTGACTTGACAGCAACTATTCTTTGGTTTTGTTTTTTTAATGGAAAAGTAAGACTTTTGGGTTAGGATGTCAATCGCCAGGTTAACCTCGTGGTATTGACAGCCAGATACTTCCCTGTAAAAGAACTGCAAATACTCATTTCACTTATAAAAAATAAAATGGCACGGATTATCCTTTATCAATTATCCACATATAGATTTTTAAACACACACAACAAATCCTTACTTGCCACCTGGGACATCTCCTCCATACATGCTCTTATGACTGATCGGTAGTTTTTACTCACTCGAACCAACCTGCAAAAAAGTGAAACGACACACCAGATGAGCCTGGAACATCTTGTGGTGCCAGAAAGTTAGCAAGGGCATGAAAAAAGATTGGAGCTTGCTGAAAGAACACAGGAGCCAACCTGAGGAGCTCTGAACGGCCAAAGCTGGAACCACTATAATCAACAAATCATTGTGACATAAACCACAGAATTAAATATCTATCAATCTATACTGACCTAAATAAGTAACAGCTTAAATAAATGGGAAGAAGGGAGAGCGCGTCCCTGAAGTAGAATTCCAATTAATAAATGCAGGAGTAATGAGAAACAGAAAATCACCACAGGGAAACACTATTGTAATTACTACTGTAGATGGGATCCAGGGGTGGATACTGAAATTAGTGGGTGAAAATTTTGAGGAGAAATAAGACTTGCACAGTCTCAACGTATCTATCCTAAGATACTGACTACGAAGGGAAAGGCAGCAACATTACAATGAAGAAGCCCAGCAAAAACCACCGTAACCAAATCAAGGTCCACATCACCAGTAACAAAACACTGCTATCATGAACCCCGTGATATACTGCACTGAGGACACACCAGGTTTTCTGGTCTCTTGCCAAAGGAGGTTTTAAAGGCATTCTTCAAAGACAAAACTGTCATTTTTCATTTCCAAATTCCCAACAGTGGGATTCTCAGGTGCTTATTTGGCCTAAATTTTCTTCCTTGGAGGGTAAATAAAGTGGGAATATAAACAAAGATAGCTTATCAAGCCAGCAAGTCACTCCACAGCCATCCCCGTATCCCCTGTGAGCCATTTCCATTCCTTGTCACTTACTCCACCCAACACCAAGGCCACAAACTAGAACCAGGTTCCCTATTTCTCGGGACGATCTGTCCACCATGCAAAAGGACAAAGAGACATTTCATGTGGCTGTTCACGGTTTAGCTGTGAACTCCAGCACCTGTCAGCAGCCTACTTACTCAGCTTTTCTGGATTTGCCAGTCAATTCTTCTTCAATCCTCTGGAGGCCCACAAAGATTCCATGGGATTCATTGAAGAGTTTTCTCAAGATCCGACAGTAAAAATCCTCATTCTTCCGGATAATATAGATAGAGGGGCAGCTCGGAACCACCTCTGATTTTTCTGAAACAAAACAGGGAAGAAATTTAACATCGATCACCACCATGCCCCCAAAAGCAACACATTCTAAAAATTTTAGTTGAGTAATTACAGAAGCTTTGGCCAAAGCTGGAACAACATGGTCAACAAAATTTGCAACTGATTTCAAGAATAAAAAAATAAAATGATATGAATTATCATATATCAATTATCCACACATGAATTTTAAACACAAATATCTATTCTTGGTCTTTACTGCTCAGCTCACTAGCACATTTCAGGATGACTTTCTGCCTCCATCAACTGAATAAATAAAACTGGAAAATACGAGCCTATGTAAAACTCAGTAAGATAAACCTACAGCCAAAGTTTTATGTAATCTCAAAGTCAGATAAAAATTATTTCTATACTACTTTGTACTACTATTACTCCTAAAACAAAGAATAAAGAATTGATTAAATGTTTCAAGAGTGATGAAAAGGCTCTAGAATGATAAACTACAAACCTCCAACTTGTGAAAATTTCTTACATAACAGCCTCTGGAATAGGTTCTATAGTTTATCTTGAACATGATTTCAATAAACATAAACAAAACATATAAAACCTTGTGTTTCCAACAATCTAGGAATGTTGATAACCTTTCCCAGTCAATACCAAAAGGTGCCATCCAGACATATTCACAGAAGATTCTCTCCTGAAAAACTGACCCTTTAACAGATCCTACAGCTCTGTCAAGCTTGGGATTCCAACACCCACCCGTCCCACAAGGACTTAGCAACAGAAGGGACAATTCCCAACTATAAGATGAAGAAACTCGACATCCCTTAAAAATTACATAGTCTCCACCAGACTAAATCCTGCACAACTAGATGGTGCCCGGCTACCACCACCGACTACTGTGACAGGGATCACAATAGAGGGTCCCAGACAGAGTTGGAGAAAAATGTGGAACAAAATTTCAACTCACAAAAAAAGACCAAACTTACTGGTCTGACAGAGACTTGAGAAACCCCAAGAGTATGGCCCAGGGACACCCTTTTAACTTAGTACTGAAGTCTCCCCTGAGGTTCACCATTCAACCAAACATTAGACAGGCCCATAAAACAAAATGAGACTAAATGGGCATACCAGACCAGGGGCAAGGACAAGAAGGCAGGAAGGGACAGGAAAGCTGGTAATGGGGAACCCAAGGTCAAGAATGGGAGAGTGTTGATGTGTCATGGGGTTGGCAACCAATGTCACAAAACAATATCTGTATTAATGGTTTAATGAGAACTAATTTGCTCTGTAAACCTTCATCTAAAGTACAATTAAAAAAAAGAAATTACATAAGCTGCACACCATATCATTTACCAAAATTATAAAATTTTCATTAGCTCAATCTGTTCTTTATAAAAGGAGAAAAACCTCCACAGGTTTTTAGGAGGAAAATCTCCTATCAAAGATTTGCAAGACAATCTCTTCAGCATTTCCTGAGACTTCTCCCTTAAAATAAAGCAAGCAAAATCAAATTTCAGTTTCTCCTCACTACTAGCAAGAGTCTGTATCAGAAAAAAGGACTGAGCTATTTCATTCTCCAGCCCCCACCTCTGCCTCTGCTGCTAAGGGCCCATTTGGCCTACAGAACTATCATTTAGTGGAGTTCACACAGCGGACACAAAAGTCATGGCCGTGGGATCCGGAAACATTCACAATAAAAGGGCTGCTGTGAAGGGAATTGAGTCATCCTAGACAAGAAGAAAGCGGGGGGGGACTTGACATTTTCAAATATAAAGTAAACCTATCCTTAATACCAGGAAGACTATTGTTATTTCCCCCCCGGACTTAGCATGCCTCATAAATCAACAAAAATGTAGACCAGTTAAGTTTTCAAAAAACGAAAATGGTACAAAATAAGTTCAAATGTTTCATGTCTCAGCTACTCAAATCAGAGACTAGAGAAAAAGAAAACCGAGATGTGCCAAAGTGGATAATCTGGAAGGAAAATTAAAAAAAAAAAAAAAACTACCTTTTTTATTGAACAAGGTCTCACACACCAGCATCTCCCCTGGGCCCCAGTCAAAACACAGTTGCTTCTTCTTGGAGTTCACTCCTGGAATCAACTTGTGAGAAATAAGGCACAGACACTGTTATTCTTACTGAAGGCTTTGCTTTTCAACTGATCTGCAAACAATCTTAGAAGCCAGTGGTCATGAAGGTCATTAAGAACTGATCTGTGTGCAGCTGGGAGTTGTTGCCATCAGCCCAGTCTGCTGGACCTCAAAACAGTCCCTTAATACACAAGTGAGCTTTGATTGGCTCCTCAACCCAGCCTGCCATCTCTCAATTGCTGACAAAAAAAAAAAAAAAAGCTATATTTGAATTAATTATTATACTGGGATTCAGTGATCTGTAGTTCAGAAAAGGGAAGTTAAAAAAAGAATCGAACCCTGTTTGCTGCACACTGAAAAAAATAAAGACATCCAATCCCAAGGCTTCTGTGCCACCTCTACGATGTTGGCTCTGCATTTCCTCTTTGACTCAGGCCAATTCCCAAGGGCCTCAGTTTCATCCATCCAACTCCTAATCCCTACCACTATAGGCTGCCTAAGCGGCATCTCACACTTAAAAAGGCCACAGCGTGCCGGAAGACACAAAAAAGTACATGTTGGAGTTCAAGAACAGGCAAACTAATCTATGGTGACAAGAGTCAGAAAGTGGTCAGGGTAGAAACTGACTTAGGCAAAGGGTGTGAGGGAATTTTCCAAGTGTCTTGGCTTCAATGGGTCCTCAAAACACCTCAAAATATATGCATACAGGCATTTTCCTGGGGAAGGTGACTATAACTTGTATTTCTTAAGGAGTGCTTGATCAAAAAAAAAAAAAAGGGATTGAAGACCTTTGGTCTAGATGAATCACTCACAATTATTCTACTACTGGGACCCTGGTAGCACAGTGGTTAAGACCTCAGGCTGCTAACCAAAAAAGGTCAACAATTCGAAACCCTATGGGTCTCTATGAGTCAGAATTGACTCAATGGCAATGGGTTTGGTTTGTTCTACTACCTTGAATTTATGCTTAAATATCCTTGAACCTACTAATTACTAATATGCCTTCAAGTACCTTGATAACAGAAAGCAGTTGTCTTAACAGCAGACACAATTCTGAGAAGGGGTGAATTCATAAAATGG
Source organism: Elephas maximus indicus (assembly GCF_024166365.1). NCBI lineage: Eukaryota > Metazoa > Chordata > Mammalia > Proboscidea > Elephantidae > Elephas > Elephas maximus. Next base: position 65,558,381 of record NC_064837.1, on the reverse strand, counting down.
TGTTCAGGATAATACATCAGCCTCTCGAAAGTCTGATTAGAATAAACCCAAAGAGCAGATTAACTCTGAAGCACAGACAAAAGTCTAAACTTGCAGAGTTGAGGCTCAGACTCTGGATTATGGAGTTCTACCAAGGATTGTGACTGTCTACGAGGCTCAGCCCACAAAGCTAACCAATTTCCTACCTGGTCTCCACATCAGTGCAGAGCTGGGTTATCACAGGCCAATCATCACCAAACCAAAGCCAATAGCTGCCAAGTTGATTCCAATCCATGGCAACCCTATGTGCAGAGAACTGTGCCCTGTAAGGCGTTAGTGGCTGATTTTTTGGAAGTGGATCACCAGGCCTTTCCTCTGAGGACTCTCTGGGCAGACCTTCAACCTTTTGGTTAGCAGCCTGCCTGTAAACTGTTTTCACCACTCAGGGACTAATTATCACCACCGGAGGGAAAATTAGCTTAGAGCACCTTCATCCCCTTTGTAAACACATGGCTCAATATCAGAGTAATGGAGGTGGGGACAGCAAGATGACGTGAAGTTTGAAGAAGTCCCAGGGATTCTGACATTCTAAGTTTTCTTCCTGAATACACCACTGACAAACAATGACATAGTACTTGATGGATATTTAATATTTAGGGTACTTTACATGTACTTAATAATTAACACTCTATAGAACTAATAAACTTCGTAGAAAATAACTCATTTCAGCTGCTATTTAAGATCTCATATCCCATTTCTACCTCATTAGCTTTGAAATAATCCCCATTTTCAGTATTTGGTTTTATCATAGACTGCTTTGCAATCAGGTAGTTTTAGGTGAAAACTGTACGCATTTTAACCTTCTAAAAAGCAAAAAACACTCGGTCAGGTAACTTACAAAGTTAGTGGTGTATAGACGTTGACAAGGTAGGTCCCTGGGTAGCACTTTCACTACTAGCCTAAAGGTTGGCAGTTCAAACCCACCCGCAGCTCTGTGGAAGAAAGGCCTGGCAATCTGCTTCCGTAAAATTACGTCCAAGAAAACTCTATAGGGCTCAGTTCTACTCTGTAACACCTAGGGTCGCCATGAGTGAGAATCAACTCCACGGCGACGGGTTTGGTTTTTGGTTTTATTAGAGGCTGCTAAGACCCAAGAGGTGCAGAACTCTGAAAGCCTAGGGCATAAAGACAAACTGACTCGTCAGGGGGTCAGGAAAAGCTTTTCTGAGAGGCTGACGGAGCTTAGATTTGAAAAATGAGCGGCAGATAAAGCAAAGAGGGAAGAAAAAAACATTCCGGGCAGCGGAAGGAAATATCTAAAGGTATCTAGTATCCAAAGCCCATGTATCTCTTCATAAAATCACAGATCGTTTATACTTGACATATCCTCCTGAGAGTGCAGACTGAATTGAACGCAAACAGAGCAGTGAAAACAGGAGTGATCCCAAGAGAATAAATACGTTTAATAAACCTGGCGACTAAAACCCACTGCCATCGATTGGATTCCGACTCGTAGCGACCCTATAGGACAGAGAAACACTCCATAGGGTTTTCAAAGCTGTAAATCTTTACGAGAGCCGATTGCTACATCTTCCTCCCGCGGAGTGGCTGGTGGGTTCGAAGTGCCGACCTTTTGGCTTGCAGCCGAGAGCTTTAACCACTGCGCCACCAAGGACCCTTACTGCACGACTAGCAGACGCCAATCTCAGGGCGCTGAGATGTGGAGCAGCTTAATTCGGTTGGAAAAAAAAAGCCCCACCCACGCTGGGTCCGGACTCGCTCTAACACCCAGGAGGAAAAGCGGAGCAAAGTAGGAAGGTTGGGAAGACAAGGGCGGAAGAGGGATGGAATGGGGCCTCCGGGGACAGGTTTCTGAGGGAACAAAGAAGCAGAAACCCAGCGACCACTGCGACCCGAACACGGGCACCTAGTTCAAGCCGCGATCTCTCGACGGCGGCAACTGAGCCGAGGAAAGGGATACGGGCGCCTCCCGAGCCGCAAGGCGGTGGACAAGCCTGCAGCGACGGAGCAGACGCAGCCCTCGGATCGTGAGGGCAAGCAAGCCTGTTCCGGGCGCCCTTACAGTGATTATCGGCTCTCCATCGACCTCCTCCATCGCGCCGCGTCTCAGCACCCTGGAACTGGACAAGCCGCCAATGCTTCCAGCTCCGGCCTCCCGCTCGGAACCCGGCTGAGAGAGAGGACCCCGTCAGGGCGCCTCCAGCAGTGCCGGTCAGGCTCAGCTCCCCGACGTTGCAGGAGCCTCTCCTCTCAGCCATAACCACCCCTGCGGCTGTCTAACGTATTCCCTCCTTCCTGGCCTCGACAGCAGTTAAGGGGAAAAGCGCCAGGTGCAGCCTATCCTCCTAGTAACCCTGCCGCCGGGTCAGGCGCCGCCACGGACAGCCCGCGCCGGGCAGGAAGAAGGCCCCCGAGGGGGCGGGAGCAACAGGAGGGCCGCCCGGCGGAGGTGGTGGGGCCGTGCGTGCGTGAAGCAGCGCGGCTGCCTGGGCGCTGGAACCCGGCCTCTGTGCCGTGCCTACGACCTCTCCCAGCTGGCTTTTGTCTCTCTCTCCCGGTCTCCACATTAGCATCATCGCTTCTCCCATTGGTGTCCAGAGTAATGGGGCCCCTTCCCCTAGTCCCGCCGCTCTGGCGGGCTTGTGTGCCAAGGCAGTGGCCCCCACTCCCACGCTACAGCACACTAGAAGCACGCGGACAAATTGGTGCAACTGTGAAGTGAGACAGCTGGGGTGGCTTAACACAAATACTGGGTTTGTTATCTCTCCAAGGAAAAGCAGAGCAAAATGAATGCACAGCGGAGACACGCAAATCAGAGACTGCGTGGCCTTGTTACGGAAAACTGAAAAGTGTTAAGTAACTTCAAGGTGTGAAGTTATTTATTTTTACTGCCATATAACACATCAAGTAAGAGAATAGTGTTGTTGTTAGGTGCCGTCGACCCTATGTACAACAGAACGAAACACTGTCCGGTCCTGCGCCATCTGTTCTCAATTTCCTATGCAAGCAACTTTTTGAACGAACTGAAGATAATTCGAAATTTAAAAGTAAGTCTTAAAAAATACACTCCCTGAAAATGTAACAGCTTTTTTTTATTTAGGAGGGAAGTTGATCTGAAAATAAATCTATCAATGGGATCAGTGCTTCTTTCCCTGAAAACTATTGGAATCATCTACATGAATTAGTGACAATAAGCTGTTCTGGAATGGTGAGAAGTGTTAGTTTTCTCCTGTGGGCTAGTACAATTAAATCCAAGTCCCATTCACAAAAGTCAGCCACTTGTAGAATGAAATTTGGCAGTTCGGATAAAACTCAACAATTCCCCCATCCACGTCTCGCTGCATTTTGCAGATGTACCACAGCTTCACTGATCTGAGTGCCTAATACCAACGGTGTGGCCCATTTTCTAAGGGATAAAAAGAGGCTTACATTTTCCAAAAGTAAAATAAGCGTTCAGTAGCAGATAAATGGAAGTTTTTGAAACTGGTTACCATATCTGCTTTGGCTATTCAAAATAGCCACTTTACACAACCATTCAAGTACACTCATTAGTTAAAAGAAAACTGCAGTCAATAGAGCTATTGTTGTTGGTTGCTCTTTAATCAGCTGCACCTCATGGAGACCTTATGTGACAGAATGAAACATTGCCTGGGCCTGCACCATCTCCGTGATGTCTGTTTGACTGTTCCTGTGGCTAGTGGGTCAATCCATCTCACTGAGGGTTTCTCTAGTTGTTGCTGACCCTCTCCTTTACCAAACATGATGCTTTTTTTCTAGCAATTAGTCCTGCCTTCATTGTAGGATGTTTAGCAGCATCCCTAGCCTCAACCTACTAGATACCAGTAGCACTCCTCACCAATTGTGACAACTAAAACTGTCTCCAGACAGTCCCAAATGTCCTCTAGGGGGCAAAATAGTACCTGTTGAGAACCACTGGTGTGGTTCAACCAAAGAGGAATAGAGGAACAGCTAAGTAAACAGTATCAGATGAAATATTAACCTATTTAAAAGAACTGTAAAGACTGGACGAGACACAGAAAAGTCAAGAAGCTTTAAAATGTTCATCATTTTGTCCCCATAATTCTACTTCCAGGGAAAAATCAAGAAGGACAGTTTCAATAATCACACTAAAAAAGGGGCATAACCCGCATGTCTCACTCTTAGCTAAGGCTTATGATGGAATATTATGCAGTCATTAAAAGGCAGTTTTATGCATAAGACCAAACCGGTCTCATTGCCTCTCAGCTTGGACAGGGTGTGACTGTTCAGGAAAAGGAGGACTGGGTTTTAACCATTGCACAACCAACCGGCTCTTGCAAAAGCGGGATCATCTCTACCTGGTAGTGCCTGGGCATCCTGGAACTCACAGGAAGAAAGCCCAACATTGTGCTGGGCTCTGTTTTATTTAGTACACTTGTTATTTTCAGTTTACTTTCTTGTTTTGTGATATACTTTGTTACTCTTTGTGACTTTTTTGCATGTTTCCCTTTTTAAATACGCCTGTATTTTCTGTATTAAAAAATAAATAGATGCTCCACCTTCAAAAAAATAATTTTATATGAATATTCAGTGATGTAGGAAATGCTAACAATATAGTGATAAAATGTAAAATTCTATGAAGATGACATTTGGTAAAATTTTCTTAAAAAATTCTCAATTTTATGAAAAATGAAAGGTTGCTATGAGTTGCAATCGACTCAATGGCAACGAGTTTGGGGTTTTTTTTAACAGATATTTAAGTAGAAAACAGGATTGGCAGGAATTATTATTATTACTCTTGTAATCAGGAAAAAAAAGCTGTCTTTAGCATATTTACCAAATAATTTTATAAGGCTATAGGTGAACCAAAATTTGTATATTTCTACAGTTACGTCAATGAGTATGCATATAGGTAAAGATTGAAAATTAAAATTGAGAAGTAGTATTGTTTTATAGGGTCGCTATGAGTCGGAATCGACTCGATGGCAGTAGGTTTTAGTTATTGTATTAAAGTTATGGGAATATGTATGGATTTTAAGTTTTTAATATTTTAAAAGACATATAAATATATTACATATATAATCTAAAAAAACCAAACCCAGTGCCGTCGAGTCGATTCCGACTTATAGCGACCCTACAGGACAGAGTAGAACTGCCCCACAGAGTTTCCAAGGAGCGCCTGGCGGATTCGAACTGCCGATCCTTTGGTTAGGATCCTTTGGTTAGCAGCTGTAGCACTTAACCACTATGCCACCAGGGTTTCCACATATATATATCAATAAATATACGTATGTAAGTTATTAAAAAAATTCCACTTGTGTGTTGTGTGTCTATTTATGAAAACTGCTTGATAGCCTAGATCTAGCCACAAAAGACTTAAAATTGAGAAGTAAAAATTCTAAATGTGACAAGTTTATATTAGTGTAGTAAAAGCTGCTCTAGGCTCATAGTTCTGAAACTTCAGTGGACTTCAGAACTACTTAGAGGTCTTATTAACTACCTCTTCTTGCACCCTATCCCCAGAGCTCCTGACTCAGTAGGTCTGGGGTGAGGCCAGATACTTGCATGTCTAACGTGAAGCTGATGCTGTTACCCAGAGCACCAGCCTTTGAGAACCATCCTTCCAACTCTACCTTCCTTATCTCCAGGTAAGAGTAGTTAAAAATGAGAATTGGAGAGTAAAGATAGTATCTATATTGGGCATAACTCTGTGGTCTGTAGCTTTAATTTCTTTCTGTGCATTTTATGAAGCTAGCCAACAGCTTCAAGTTGCTGGGCCTCATTGCTAGTGCCCTGTTTGAATCCAGTGATGAACAGAGGAGTAAGACAGAAGCATTAATGGATTTAGAAAAACTTGATTGTCCTACCATTGTACAGGCTGCATAACTGACAGGTACTCAGGACGTCTTATTTAGGCATGCTAAGGATTTTTGTCATTCTCATGAAAGGTGCCATAAATGCCCTGAGATAGCCTTTAAAACTTAAACCAGAAGTATCCCCTGAAGTCTTCTCAAAACCAAACAATAGTTTAGCTTAACTAGTAAAAAGGTCTGCCTTAAGCATTATGCACTTTTAAGGATTAGCTATATGGGATGAAAGGAACCCTTTAGTGGCACGGTGTTTAAGAGCTCAGCTGCTAACTGAGAGGTCTGTAGTTTGAAACCACCAGCCATTCCTTGGAAACCCTGTGGGGCAGTTCTACTCTGTCCTTTGAGTCTCTCTAAGTCAAGTCAGAATCCACTCAGTGGCAAAGGGTTTGGGTTTTTACATGGAATGAAAGTGACAACAGCAACTCTAATGATTGAAAGATTACATAGGAACCTTAGGGGGCAGTGAATTTATGTTAACGGGCGGGGGGGAGAACAACTCAGAAAAGGAGGTGAGAATAGTTGCACAACTCAAAGAATGTAAACAATGTCACTAAACGGTATAAGTGGAAACTGTTGAATTGGTGTTACATTCTGCTGTGTATATTCTCAACAAAAACAAAATTAAAAGTACCATGAAAAGTTACTACTGGATCAATAAGTCAGTGAACATTTATTGACCACCGACATTCAGGACTTTGTTATTTGCTGAGAATACAAAAACGAAAAGTGATGATACCTGACCTCAAAAAGCAAATAGGACCAGTCTCTACATTATGCTTGCACAATATGTATATCAATATTCAGTGAATATGTAGTAGTGTTAAACGGGCAATCTTTTTCTATATCCTGTGCCCCAGCTGACACAGCTAATGCTGTATGCTGGGCTCTTGGCATTGACTGCTGGTATAATCTTGGGTCCTATTTTCCTTGCCATGACCCAAGGGTAGAAATCTGGATGGTTTCTACATCACCGTTCTGGCCCCAGACTTCCTGCGGCATACTCAGAGGCAGCTCAAGTACTCAACTAATTTTTCTTAGAGCATGAGGGAAATGTGGTATAAACCATGCCCAGTTGAGTTGTCTGTATTACAAATTCAGTTATACATTTCTCAGGGTTTTTGGCAAGGACTTAAAGCTCTAAAAGAACTCTGTGATTCTAGCTCTCCTACCCCTTCTTGGAACTTAGCCCTGGAGAGCACATTCTAGCTGGTTCATCCTATTTCTGTTGTTAGGTGCTGTTGAGTCGATTTTCAACTCATAGCAATCCCCATGTGACAGAGTAGAACTGCCCCATAGGGTTTTCTAAGCTGTAATCTCTCTTGAACAGATCACCAGGTCTTTCTCCCACAGAGCTGCTGGTGGGTTCAAACTGCAGACCTTTCAGTTAGTAGCAGAGCACTCAACTGTTGTGCTACCAGGCGTCCATCACCCTATTCCTATGCACCAATTATCGATACTTAATTTTATTCCTAGAGGAATTAGACCTTTTTAACCCAAGTTTTTTTTAACCCAAATTCCTAGTTAATCCCTAGTGGTGAAAGCTGCTCACAGCACAATCCCTTATTCATTTCCTTCCCTGGCCCACTAGGCTCCATCCTGGCACTATCCTAGGGGCTGGGAATGAAACTGGGGACAAGAAGACAGGGCTCTGCTTTCACGAACTTCCATCCTCCTAGGGAGACTGACAAACACATTTTTAAGTAAAAACAACTTGTGCGTTGCCCTATTCTAGGATTTTTTTCTGTATGTTTCCTCTCAGCATCCTGCCGCAGGTGCCTCCATGTAATCATAATAATTAAGTGCTCTGAGTCAGAAGACCTAAGTTCCATACTGGTTGTGCCACTTTCAAGCTGGATGACGATTCTAGTTATCTAGTGCTGCTATAACAGAAATGCCTCCAGTGGTTGGCTTTAAGAAACAGAAACTTATTCTCTCACAATTTAGGAGACTAGAAGCCCAAATTCGGGGTGCCAGTTCTAGAGGAAAGCTTTCTCTGTTGGCTTTTGGGGAAGCTTCTTGTCTTCTTTCAACATCTGTGGGCCCAGCATTCCTTGGAGATCTCCGTATGTTTTGGCATCAGTCATTTTTTTTTTTTTCCCGTGGGTCTAGGATGTTCTCAGCATAGGGACCCCAGGTCCAAAAGATCCACTCTATTCCTGGCTCTTCTTTCTTGGCAATAGTAAGGTCCTTCCCCTCTGCTTGCTTCTCTTATAAGAGGTATGACTCAAACAAGGGTGTGACTTGAGTAAATCAATTCACATCCTCTTATAAGGCTGTGACTCAAGATACACCCTACATTGATCCTGGCTTATTGACATACAGAAGTTAGGAGTTACAGCACATCACAAAATGGAGGATAATTCCATCATATCACAAAATGGAGAAGAACCACACAATACTAGGAACCATGGCCTAGCTAAGTTAACACATATTTTGGGGGGACACAGTTCAACCCATGACATCCTACACTTTGGCCCCCCAAAATTCATGTTCTTGCCACATGTAAAACATTCACACACCACCTTATCATCCCAAAAGTCTGAAATGAACTCAAACTCCAAAATCTCATCTTCTGAATCATCTAAATCAAATGTGGGTGAGACTTTAGGCGTAGTCCATCCTGAGGCAAAATTCCTCTTCATCTGTGAACCTGTAAAATTTAGAGTACAAGTTATCTGTTTCCTACGTACAATGGTAGAACAGGCACAAGGCAGGCATTTCCATTTCAAATGGAAGAAATGGGAGGGAAAGAAAGGATAAAGGGTACCAATCAAGTTCAAAATCCAGCAGAACAATTTACATTAGCTCTGAAGCCTTGAAAATTATCCTCTGTTCTCTGAGACCATCTGGGCAATGGCCCTGCCTTCTGGACTCTGGGTGTTGGCCATGCTGTCTGGATTCCCGGTGGAGGCCCTCTGTCCTGGGCTTCAGCTCCACCTTCCAGGCCCACTGTGACAGCCACTGAGCTGCCTCAGCTCTGGGCAGTCCGGTTTCTGTTTTCTTAGTCTGCCTGAGTAGCAACCCCACCCCCTCTGCACCAGCAAGCCCAGTTCTTCTGCCTCTTGGACATGGCAGCCCCACCCTAGCTTTGGATGATGGTCTCATTCCCCTGGCACACCTTAATGGCAGCCCCACACCCTGGAACAGAGTAGGCAAAGATTTGTCTCTTTGAAACCTAGGAGACAGTGGACTCACCCTTTGAGATCCGGGAGACCTTGGCCCTACCCTTCGAAACCAAGAGGGCCCTGCTTCCAGTGGTGCTCCTTCCAACACTTCTGCTGATCTCCAAGCTGCTCCAGAAATGGTCCTGTCCTTTTCTTGGAGGACACAGATGTAGCTCCTTTGGCCCATTTCCTGCCTGTAGAATCCCAAGAGGCAGAGGGCGTTCTTTCCTTTTGTTCTTTGTCCCCTTCAGTCTAAGCCGATGGGTTTTCTACTGTGGTAGTCAGTTAGATCCATCAGTTACAGGCTTAATTTCTTTAACAAAATACTGTGTAGCCTTGTCCTTGGTGAACGCTCTAGGACACGTGTCCTTAGTTTGTACAACAGAATTTTGCAAATCTTTAAGTTCTGCTTTCATCTTGCACAGTTCGTTTTTAAGTCTATCTCCTTCCTTTTACATTTTACTATAAGTAGGAAAGAGAAACGATGTGGCCTCTTTAAGATCTGGCTTAGAAATCTCATCAGCCAGATACCCAAGTTCATCACTTACAAGTTTTACCTTCTACCAAATACTTAAACATAATTCAGACAAGTTCTTTGCCACTGCATAAAAAGCATCACCCTTCCTTCACTGTCAAGTCAGATGTTCGTCGTTTCCTTTTAAAGCCTCACCGGAAGCACATTTAAGGTCCACATTTCTAGCAACATTGTGTTGCTGGTGCCATATGTATTTTCTAAGATGATATAGACTGACTTTCTCTATAGCTCTCCTCACTTCTTTCTGAGCCCTCACCAAAATTGCCTTTAACATCCATAATTCTACCAACAGTCTCTTCAAGGCAATCTCAACTTTTACTATAAAAAAAAAAAAAATTTTTTTTTTTTTTTTTAACTGTAAGGCACCTTAAAATTCTTCCAGGCCCTACCCACTACCCAATTCCAAAACTGCTTCCATATTTTAGGTATCTATGAAGATCAAAGACCACAGCTTTCAGTATGGATTACAGCTCAACATAAAAGAAAACAAAAATCCTCACAACTGGACCAATAAGCAACATCATGATAAACAGAGGAAAGATTGAGGTTGTCAAGGATTTCATTTTACTTGGATCCACAATCAACACCCACGGAAGCACCAGTAAGAAATCAAAAGATGCACTGCGTTGAGCAAATCTGCTGGAAAAGACCTCTTGAAAGTATTGAAAACTAAAGATGTCACCTTGAAGACTAAGGTGCACCTGACCCAATCAATCGAAAGCTGAATGATGAATAAGGAAGACTGAAGAATTGATTCCTTTGATGCTCCTTAGAAGCAAGGATGGCGAGACTACATCTCACATACTTTGGACAGGTTATCAAGAGGGATCAGTCCCTGGAGAAGGACATGAGGCTTAGTAAAGTAGAGGGTTAATGAAAAAGAGGAAGACCCTCAACGAGATGGACCAACACTGGCTGCAACAATGGGCTCAAGCATAATAATGTGAGGATGGCATAGGACAGGGCAGTGTTTCGTTCCGTTGTACGTGGGGTTGCTGTGAGTTGGAACTGGCAGCTAACAACATTACAGCAGCACCCCACTCTTCCGGGTACCAAATTCTGGCTTAGTCATCTAGTGCTGTTACAACCGAAATACCACAAGTGGATGGCTTTAACAAACAAACAGTTTATATCTCACAGTTTAGGAAGCTAGATGTTCGAATTCAGAGCACCAGGTGTAAGGGAAGGCTTTCTCTCTCTGTTGGCTCTGGTGGAAGGTCCTTGTCTCCTTTCAACATCTGTGGACCTGGTGTTCCTTGGAGATCTCCATGTGTCTTGGCATTAATCTTACCTTTTTTTTTTTGGGGTCTAGGAAATTCTCAGTGTATGGAGCCCAGGTCCAAAGAATATGCTCTTTCTTGGTGGTAGTGAGGTCCCTCCCCTCTCTGCTAGCTTCTCTCTCCTTTTATCTCTTTTAAGATAAAAGGTATGACTCAACCAAGGGTGTGACTTAAGTAAGGGTGTGGCTGCTTGAGTAAGGGTGTGACTGGAGTCACACCCTCTTACAGGGCTGTAACTCAAGATACATCCCACAGTGATCCTCGGTCATTAATCTGTAGAGGTTAGGATTTATAACAAATCACAAAATGGAGGATAATTATATCAGATCATAAAATGGAGAACAACCACACCGACACATATTTTTGGGAAACACAATTCAATCCGTGACAGTGACTAAATAACCCATCCTATGTTTCTCTTTGTCTGTAAAATCGGGATGATCATAATAGGGGCTTTGCAAAGATTAAGGGTTAGCACAAAATCCATACATAATTTCTCAATGAATGTCTGCCACTGTCTTTTCTATATACTTCTTGTACTTTATTTTTCCATAGCATACTTTTCTTGTATACAACCATCTCTTCCCTACCCCCATCAAAATGATAGATGGGGAAACTTCATATTGGGAAATTTCTATCTTTTCACAATTTTTCCCCTGAAAACTCAGTAAAGATTCTCAGTATATTTTAGTAGAATCTCTAAACCCAGCACAGAGAATTCCAGTTTGTCACTGGAATATATATCGCACATATCTTTGAACATGTGCTTAATTATTTTTAAAGGAACTCTTCCTCTGCCTGGACATGATTTTATAATTCAGCATAACTTTGGAGAGGGGGGATATTGTAGGATACACTGTCACCCTGAAGCCATTGATTAAACAACCATTTGATTATTGGAGGCCCCAATAACTGGGAGCCCTGGTGGCACCGTGGTTAACAGCTTGGCTGCTTATCAAAAGATTGGCAGTTCGAATCTACCAGCCACTCCTTGGAAACCCTATAGGGCAGTTCTATTCTGTCCTGTGAGTTGGAATCAACTCGACAACGATGGGTTTAGTTTTGGTTTTTAGTTATTAACGAGGGTAGGTTTATCGTGACACACACCTCTTTCATACGCTCTACAGCCCTACAAGGCTTGAAAGGCATTGTGGTGGTGATGGAAAGATCTGGGTTCAGGAACATCTCAAGGGCAAGGATAGCATCTCTTTCAATTCTTTCTTCCCAGCACATGGCCCAGCATCCAGTCCATTCATTCCCTGGAATATAGTAGGCACTCAATCAATACCACTTTCTAGCTGTATGATTTTGGGCAAGTTCTTAACCTCATCAAGCTTCGGTAGGAAATAAATGCTATGCCTGCATCCATTGCTGTTGAGTCGATTCTGGCTCATAGCAACCCTACAGGACAGAGTAGAACTGCCCCATAGAGTTTCTAAGGGGCTCCTGGTGGATTTGAACTGCTGACCTTTTGGTTAGGAGCCAAATTCTCAACTACTACGCCACCAAGGTTTCCAATACTATGCTTACTTGGAAGAGTTTGTGTAAGGAGGAAATGAGCTAACGTTAGCAAAGCCCCACTGAGTGCCTAGTACATGGCAGGTGTTAGACAAATGTTGATTTTCTTCCCCTTTCGCTTCTTGTGCATTTTCTTCCCCCTCTTCCCCAACTGGAAACCCTCATGGTGCAGTGGTAAAGAGCTACAGCTGCTAACCAAAAGGTTGGCAGTTTGAGTCCACCAGGTGCTCTGTTCTATAGGGTTGCTATGAGTTGGAATCGACTCAATGGCAATGGGTTTGGTTTTTGGTTTTCCCCAATTATGAAGAAGCCCTGTTGTCACAGTGGTTAAAGCGCTCTGCTGCTAACAGAAAAGCTGGCAGTTTGAATCTACCAGCCACTCTGCAGGAGAATAATGTGGCAGTTTGCTTCCATAAAGATTTACAGCCTTGGAAACCCTACGGGACAGTTCTACTCTGTCCTATAAAAAACCCATTGCTAGGATTTCGACTCATAGTGACCCTATAGGTCAGAGTAGAACTGCCCCAGAGTTTCCAAGGAGCACCTGGTGGATTTGAACTGCTGAACTTTTGGTTAGCAGCCATAGCTCTTAACCACTATGCCACCAGGGTTTTCCTGTCATATAGGGTTGCTGTGAGTCAGTGGCAGTGAGTTTTGGATATGAGTCGGAATTTGACTTGACATCAATGGTTTTTTTTGGTTCTTCCCCAATTATAAGTTACTTAAGTCAGGGATTTTGCCCACCCTTCTTTGAGTTCCCAAAGCCTCTCACAGGGCCTTACACATAGTGGTAGTTTCAATTTATTCACTCATTCAGTGAATCTTTGAACACTTACGATGGACTACAGCTTAGAGTTGAGAGAGAACAGGCACATTCAGGGAGCCCAAGTAAGTAAATATATCTGAAGTAGAGGCTTCAAGGAGAAAACAGTGAGAAGCAAGGCTAGGGTGGTTAGCCTGGATTAGCTCTCAAATTTTGGACTTTATCCTGTAAGGCACAGGGTTGTCACTGGATCAGGGAGTGGCAGGAACTTCTTTGTATTTTAGAATGGCTTGTGGTTTTCGAACATTAGAGTGTTTAAGAATCACCAGGGAAATTTGTTAAAAGGCAAATTCCAGAACCACACTCTGTTATGGGGCCTAGGAATATACACTGAAACCAGCACCCTAGGTGATTCTGATTCACTTAAATACTTGGCCAAGGTCCTAGGTACTTTAAAGCAACAAGACCAGTTAGGAGGCTACTGCAGTAGCCCTGGAGAGAGCTGGTCTGAACTAGTAGTGGCCTGGACTAGCCTTCCCCTTCCTTTTCTGATCGGTTTGCCTTCTCAGGCTTCTGTTTGTGTATAAGGCCATAAGCCTCCTGTCCACACTGAAGACAATGCAGCCCTGCCCAAAGCCAGAGGCTGAAGATAGGTATTTAAAAGGTGGAATTAACAAGACTTGGAGATGGATTGGAAACCCTGGTGGCGTAGTGGTTAAGTGCTACAGCTGCTAACCAAAAAGTCGGCAGTTCGGATCTGCCAGGCACTTCTTAGAAACTCTATGGGGCAGTTCTACTCTGTTCTATAGGGTCACTATGAGTAGGAATTGACTCAACGGCAATGGGTGGAGATGGATTAGGAAAGGAGGGAGTCAAGGAGGCATCCCAGCTTTCTGACTTGGGGCAACTGAAGTGATGGGGTGCCATTCAGGGAAACTGGAAAACGTGGATAGGGACAGATCAGGGAAGGTAAAGTGAGGAGTTTCATATCGGATTTGCTGAGTTGAAGTGCCTCTGAGACATCCAAGTGGAAGTGTTCAGAAGTCCGTTGAATATTCAGGTCGGAAGCTCAGAAGAAACAACTGGACTAGAGACTAATAGATACTGATTTGAGAATCATTAGAACAGAAGTAGGTGAAATCATCCCTGCAGAGGGAACAGAGTGAGAATAGGCTAGAACAAAACTCCAAGGAACATTTAAAGGACTGGATGAGGAAGAAAAAATTGCAAAGGAGATGAGGACAGGCCAAAGAGGTGGGAGGAAAACATACCTTCCACAGGTCACAGAAGTTAAGGGGAGCCAGTTCAAGAGAAGAAGGGACAAACTGGGAAGCATACAGGATTCAGCACAGGAGACCATGGTGACCTTGTGGACAGCGGTTTTAGTGGAGCTATGGGGACAGTAGCAGATTGCGGTGGATTGAGGAGCAGGAGGTGAAGGAGTGGAAACAGCTGGCATGGACATTTTTTCAAGCTGTTTGGCCAAGAATGGAGAGAGATAATGATGGTAACTTGAGAGCGAAATAGAATTTTTCTGTGCTAACAGGAAGAGCAAAGGAGGTAATCAATACAGCTGTTGGAGCAGAGGCAGTGGAATCCAGTGCACAGATGTTGGGATTGTTCTTAAAATAGGAGGGACCTACTTCTGTTTTTTAAAGGGATGGAAGGAGAAAAGAACTGAGTGAATGATTTGAAAGCTTGATATTGGGTAGTCAAGCCAATTTTCCTCTGATGGATTCTATTTCTTCTTGAAAGTCAGAAGTCAGGCTATCAGCAAGGAGTTTGTTCAATGAACAAATAAACATATTTCCTCAGCTAGTCAAGGTACAGCGTTACCAACAGGACAGACGAAGTCACTGCACCTGAGACAAGAGCCTCCGGGGAAGCCGGTCGAGGCCCAAGCTTTAAATTGCAAGGATGAGGCTGACTGAGAGGAAGTGTGACATTCCTCTGACAGTGGGGAGTGCTGCATTTGGTCCACACTGGGGGAGGCTAACAAGAGAGTTGTTTTTTTTTCCAGAATCTCATGCTGGGGCTTCTACTTAGGCTGCCCCTCTCTCTTCTGATCAGTCTGCCTTTCTTGGCCTATGTCTCCCGTCTAAGGCCTCAAGCCTCCTCGTCCCCTCTGATGACCAGCTGGAAGCCATTTTGATTATGCTCCACCACAGAAGGAGGACAATACAGCCCCGCCCAGAGCCAGGCGCGCCCCCGCGGCGGGCCGGGTGCGCGTGTCCGCGCCTCTTCCCGCCGGCCTGGCGGGCGCCGGGCCCAGTCCGAGGCGGCGCGGGGCGGGGGGCGGGGGTGGTTATGTAAGCGTTGCGCGCTCCCGCGAGGCAGCAGCCAATGGGAGGCCCCGGCAGCTCGTGCTCGCGCACGCAAGAAGGGGGGAGGGAGCGCACGACGTGCGCGCGCCCTCTCCCTCCTCCACCACTGCCGCCTCCTTCTTCTGCCGCTCCTGGTGCTGCTTGTGTGCTCCTTCGGTGCGGACCTGGTACCTCTTTTGTGAAGCGGCAGCTGAGGAGACTCCGGTGCTCGCCATGGCCGACGAAAAACCCAAGGTGAGCCCGCCGCCGGCCTCCTCGCCTCGCCGCGCAACCGGGGTCAAGGGAGGGCAGGGGTCCGGCCCGAGCCCGCCGCAGGCTCCCCTCGCCTTCCCGGGCCCCCCACGGGGCGGCCGCGGCTCAGGCCCGGGCGCTCCGCGCCATTTTCCTCCCTCCCTCCCTTCCTCCCTCCCGCGCCGGAGGAGGCCCGCTGCACTCCCCCGCCCCCGGCGGCCTCGGAGTGCGCGCTGGGCGCGAGTTGGGCGGGCGGATCGCGGACGCCGCGGCCCACCGGCCCGGGCGGGGGCTTCTCGGGCCCGGCCGGCGGGCGCGCGTCAGGAGGGGCGTTAGGGCGCGCGGTGTCTTCACCCCGCGCGAGCCCAGCGCAGAGCCGCGGCGGGTGGTGCCGCCTCCGTGGTGGCGGGGCGGACCCCTCCGCCCGGGGCTTCCCTCTCAGGGGGTGGGGGCAGCGGGCTTCTCGGGATCCTGGTCCGGGGCCGTGGCGGCCCGTGAGGGCTCGGGGCGAATCAATGGGTCGCTGAGGGGGCTGGAGGCCAGCTGCCTGTCGGGCCGTCGTGAGGGGCTTGGGGGATTCCCGGGGCGTGTTTCCCACTTAGAGGGCCTGAGGGGCCCGAGCGGGGAGGAGCAGCGGTTTTTCCTGGGGTGTCAAATAGCCCCTAACCGGCGCAGACCATGTGGTTTCAAGAAGTTGGAGGCAGATGTGTAAGCAGAGAGACTTTGTAGGGCTTAACTTTTTAACGCGGTTTTTGAGACATCAGAGGCTTTTCCCTTGAGGACTAGGACTCACATCTTCTTGGCCAAGCGTTTTTCTTTTGGTTTGTTTTGGAACCCACGTTCTCGTTTGAAGTGATTTCGGGGTGCAGAATTCCCCCTGCATTTGATTTTAGTGAATTTCAGGTTGGGTCGAAATCTACAAGGAAGACTTGGAGTAAAACTGTGTTTGACCCATTGACAACAAAGGGGAGGAGGGAGAATAAGAGGTCTTAACTAACAATAAAAACGAAGCTGCTAATAGAGGTGAATATTAATTGTGGTTCTGAGTTATTACCCCTGCTCCAGAGAGAATCGGGATATTCCTCCATTAGATTTGTTAGTTACATTGAAATTCGGTATTAAATTGAGTTCGGTAACTTTTAACGAGAGAATGGTAATGAGCTTTGAATTGCAAGCGCTAGATTTATTTTTTTCTTGGCATTCTAATTTAGTATTTGTACTTAATGCATTTTGAAGAGAAAGGATGCTTATTTTTAACTTTTTTGGCGAAAGGCATTTTGGGAGTGATAAAATATGCCATTTAAAAAAAAATAACTTTTGAGAAAACTTGTGGTAAATTGGGTGGGACGCATCTTTGAAAATCTATTGTTGTATGTAGGCTCCTTTTCTGTTTGTGACAGCTATTTTAATATTGTTACTCCAGGATTTCTCATCTTCCAGATTGATTTCAGAGGTTGAAAACAGCTGTACGCTGCTTTATTGTACAGGATGAGAAACCTGTTGATTTCTGAAGCAACTTTGCCACTGCGTTCAAAGGTGTTTGTTTTTCACATCTTCCAAATTATACTTTTATTTTTCTTTCAACAGGAAGGAGTCAAGACTGAGAACAACGATCATATTAATTTGAAGGTGGCGGGGCAGGATGGTTCTGTGGTGCAGTTTAAGATTAAAAGGCATACACCACTTAGTAAACTAATGAAAGCCTATTGTGAACGACAGGTGAGGAACTGATATGTGCACTTCCACTGAATAAGACCCTTAAAAAGAAACAACCTTATTTTCTTGAGACGAGAAAGGAGACTAGCAAGTATTATAATTATTGTCTTTGGTAGGATGAATATGAACTTGGCATGTCAGTTTTATCATACACTTGGTGTATTGATTCCTTATGAAGACCCTTATCATGAGTTGATTAGTATTGTAAATCATCTAGTTCTGTGCCAGAAATGCATCAAATTATATTCACAACACTTGGTTTCAAGAAAAGAATGAACTTGATAAAATTTCTTGACAGGTTCTTTTTTATCCACTTGAAATTTGTCTTGTGTCAAACATTTATTTTGAGTATTTTAATCAAGTTGGAAATAAAATTAGAAGTGAGCTTAAGGACAGATTGCAATTTTCATGAAGCATGCAAATTGTGATGGTTTTCTTTTTTACACTAATAGTAGAAGGCTGAAAAATCTAACCTCACTGAGCCAAGCTTAAACATTCCTGTGTTATAGGAACATTTGCATTTTACTCAGAAAATAGTATGCCAAGAGGAGGAAGTAGAAAGTTCAGCTCTC
Organism: Elephas maximus indicus; assembly: GCF_024166365.1. Taxonomy (NCBI): domain Eukaryota; kingdom Metazoa; phylum Chordata; class Mammalia; order Proboscidea; family Elephantidae; genus Elephas; species Elephas maximus. The sequence goes on along the minus strand of NC_064837.1, from coordinate 65,540,429 downwards.
TTGATTTGAACTGATGCTGGGAGGTAGATGCCTGGTTTTACTAAGACAGAGCTGTCTTTTGTAATATTGCGTATAACAAGACAAAGGCAACTTGAAAGATGGATTCTTGCAAGTACAGCAAAAACTGGTACCTAGACCAAGTAACCAGCAATAACCTGGCTAAAGTATATTTTTTGTTCTGCACTGAATATATAAAAGTTTGGAAAATCATTTTATTAGTCTAGCAAAACTTATCTACAATATGAGTTCTAAAAATAGGCTCAAAGTAGAAGGTGGCTTACACCAACATACCCAGTGCCGTCGAGAAGGTGGCTTAGACCTGTATAAATTGGGAAATTGAATCTGAGTAGATACTTGAGCATCCTCTGTGATTCCTAAGGCCATTTGAAAGAAACAGTGAGGATGCTAAAGTTGTAAAGGTTTTTTTTAGTGGGGGGAGGTGGGAGTATTTGAAGCTTTTATGCCTAACTTATTTATAATAGAATAGAATGTTACGCTTTTAATTTTTCGAATGTTAACTTTCTTATACCCGTTGTTGAGTTGATTCCGACTTATAGTGACCCTATAGAACAGAGTAGAACTGCCCCATAGTGTTTACAAGGAGTGGCTGATGGATTTGAACTGCCAGCCTTTTAGTTAGCAGCCTGAGGTCTTAACCACTGCGCCACTAGGGCTTCCAGCTTCCTTATAGTTCTTACAAAGTTAGGGTCTTAAATATATTTTTATTTGAGGAATTTTAATGAATCCTCCGAAGAATGAGTGAATTTGTACTATGGATCTAAAAAATTTGTTCACTGGCATCTTCCATATTTGAACACTAGTGCCCCTTCAGGTTATAGGGGAGTTTTTTAAAAAGGTAGTCCTTTTATAACTTTATACAAAGTAGAAACTCAGATATGTTGGTTTTGAATACAATTCTCTGCGTACCTTTGACTTTTTTTTTTAATTACTACTTAATTTTAGCTTTTAAATGGTTGGACTTCCCAAAATTTTATTAAAAATTTCAAACCTATAGCAAGGTTGAAAGATTTCTGTAGTGAATAACTATATGTCCACTACCTGGCTTTAACCATTAACGTTTTACTATACAAATCTATTGGTATTTTGTATACCGAAAACCCAGTGCCCGGTGCCATCAATTCGATTCCGACTCAGTGGTTATAATTTTGACTTCCTGTATTGTAGGTTCCCCAAAGGAGATTTTTATTTGTCTGATAATTACCAGATGCCCATCATGGGTTTGGGGAATTTTACCAGGTCCTAGGAAGAAAAAAAAAAATCCTCTGTGCTCCAGAAGATTGTCCTATAAATGGAGAGTTACCAGGCTAATGAAAAATTTGAGTTTTCTTTCCATGTTAAAATCAATTTTTAGTATTACTCAGGATAAATAAAATTTACCTTAAAATTTCGTAGTTATTATGTTTAAGATTTGGATTATTTTTGATAACTTGTTGGGGCCACTCCCAATTTATAGTGGTAAATAGAAACGCTTGATTGCCCGTAAAAAAATTACATTCTAGTAATTACCTGTTGATGTATAAATTAAATATGATTTAAAGATTTTATCCAGGAAGGGCTTGGAAAAACATTTGTCGGAGTTTTCCTCTTAAATTAGGGAAACCTTGGAGTTGTGTGAAACAGGATCCATTTGTTTTTCAAAAGCTTTCTCTCATTCTAAGGAAAAGAGTTGAAGTGTGACATAGTAGGGCTGATTCCCTGCTGCTGCTTTTTAAGGGTAGTAGGTACATTTTTTTTTTTTTTTTTTTTTTTTAGGTACAGGCTGGAGCCCTGGTGGCTCAGTGACTAAGAGCTTATCTGCTAACCAAAAGGTCCGGTTGTTCAAATCCACCAACCGCTCCTTGGAAACCCTAAGGAGCCATTCTACTCTGTCCTGTAGGGTCACTGTGAGTTGGAATCACTCGATGGCAATGGGTTTGGTTTTGTTGTTTTTTGTTTTTTTAGGTACAGGCTCTCAAAAGACTAAAAAAGTATTTATCCAATCTAGTTCGCATAGGGAAAGGTTTTTTGGCAGTTGAAAATCTTGGCCAAGGATTCTCTCAAGATTAATCGAATGCTCGTGTTTACTTTCTAATGAACTCACTTGGCATTATATCTCTGGAGAGGTTCCAGTAGATACCTTATAGATATCTCAAACGGGAAATGCAAAAGAGACTTCTGATTTTTACCTCCAGAGATCTGCTTTTCTGGTATTCCCGGTAATAAATGGCACCATTTTACATCCAGTTGCTGAGTTCAAAGCTTAGAATCATCATTGGTGATGCTCTCATAACTCATGAAATCCATCTGCAAATTGTATTTTTAACCTAACCCTGTGCTGTCCATTATGGTAGCCACAAGCCACATGTGGTTACTGAGCGCCTGAAATGTGGCCGGTCTGAACTTAAGATGTGCCGTAAGTGCGAAATACACACCAGATTTTAACAGCTGAGTATGAAAAAAACTTTTTATTATTACATGCTGAAATAGTAGTGCTTTTTTAATATATTAGTGGTTAAAATATTTTATTAAAATTGTGTCTGTTTTTAACACGGCTGCTAGAAATTTTTGAATTAGATGTGTGATTTGGACTATATTACTTTTGGACAGCATTAAACTAAACAGTCACACAGCTCACAGCCATTTTATTCGGGTCTTGTTCAGTTACTACCTTGAAGCCTTCTCTGATAATCAAGTCAGAAAGCCCCTGTTCCCATCATTCTCCATCCTTCTATTTATTTATTTTTTGGGAGGGGTTGTTGGGTTTCTGCATTTTTCACTATTTTTGTCTGTCTCTTCACTAAAATGTGAGTTCAATGAAGATAGAGACTTTTTGTTCACTGTTGCATCTAGACCAGTCCGTGCACATAGAATGCTCTCCATAAATACTTGAAAATGATAAGAGAACATTCAAACTGATATCTCCAGAGGTTGGTTGGTAAATATAGTTTTCATTCACATGTAGAATTAGAGTTTGTCTGCCTACTCTGTGCTAGCCACATAGCCTTCAGCTAACTGATTCACAGGATACTGTTCATTTTAGTGTGGATTCACCCTAATGGATTATTTCATGGAGTGTCGGGTGGCTTCAGAGAGCATAGGTTCACTGGTTTAAATAAACAGGCCCAAAGACAGACCTCACAACTCTCCCAGGGCAGAGCTTAGGAATGGGATTTATGTAGAAGAGGAGCCCAAATACTGGTTTAAGGTAAATTCGTTGTATGAGCTTGCATCGTTTATGGAATCTTAAAGACCACTTTCCTGAATTTTGGACTTTGAGCTTCAGCAAATCCATGAGTTAGGCTTTAGTTGGAAGAACTTTTATTGGTAAAAGCATAAAAAGCAGTTATTTTAGCTGAAAAACTGAGTTACAGGAAACTGTAATTGTGTAATAACTTAATCGTGATACATTTTATTATGTTGGAGCTTTCAAATGTCTCAACATAGCTCTTCTAATCATTCTGGCTTGTGTGCACATGCGTTTTTATGATGCTTCAAAGTAGAGATGACACTAAAGGAACACGATTTGCTTGAGTTCTCCATTCTTGTGGCTCTGCCTTTCATTCTCTCGTGAATGGCCACACCATTGACCTTACCAGTGGATATAGTAAAGGAAGAAACTGGCATATTTAAAGTGCTTAGTATTTTGTTGCAGTGAGGAGCCTTCAGTGGAGTGTATCCAAATATATAATACTTAGTAATTAATGGCTTGGCATTGACTTTTTGGCTACTTTATGGGATTGCAAATTAAGTTTGAATGTCATGAGCCCAGAATTAAGGTTATGGATGTCACCTGCCTGGCAGAGGATTGTTTGTTGTCCTGACAAGATATAGTCTGAAAAATTGGTATGTGTCAAACAGTTGTTAGAGTTTTAAAGGAAAGTAATATGATCTTCATGGTGCAGGTAGTTATAAAGACCAGTTGAGTAAATCCTTGTTAAATAAATAAGGGAATACAGGTGTTATGGAAGTGTTTGTTGAACACTTTAAATTTTTTTAGTCCTAGGAACTCAGTTTAATTTGTTCTTAAATATCACTTGAAGCCAGGAGTTTGTGAAACAATAATTAGAGCTGGTAATTTGTGCATGGTACAGGAGTTCACAGCATACCTCCAAAGGTGCTCTGTTTTCCTGTCTTCATTTGGCTGTAGTTGCCAACACCGTTGCTCCTCTGCTCCTCTCCCTCTGTCCCCGACGCTTTGTCGAGTAATCAGTGCTTGATAAGCAATACACCAAGAGTCATTTTTTGCAGAAGGAACATGTTTAGGCTCATTTATCTCTTTGTTAGATGCATATAGAAATCTGTTGGGACTAAACTGTAGTAAATATAACTTTTAAATCCTAAAAAGCTTCTCCCCAGCTTCTTAGCTCTAGACATCTGACTTTATCATTTTATGTTTGTTTGTTTGTTTTATAATTCTGACTTACAAGTAAAAAAGAAAATGAAGCGTGTTTAGATGGATATTGCTTTTCATCCTTTTATTCTGTCTACTTACGCAGTGCCTTTTATGTGCAAAGGATACAGTGTAAACAAGACAGTCAAGGTTCCCATCCCTCCTGGAGCTTAGTTTCTAGTGAGAGGTTGGCAAATAAATAAATAAATTTTGGTTAAGTACTAAGAAGGAAATAAAAAACCAGGTGCTGCTTTTGAGTTATTCCAGGAATTTCATGGGTGTGGATTGAAGTTTTAGGACAGTTAATTGCCTTGTGTTCTGGTAGCAATGTCCCGACTGCTGAGCATGGTGGTAGGAACTGCTTGGATGGAAATGAAGTCAAGGTGGCAAAGTTTTGTTTTAATCTTTACACCTTTTTAGGTGACTTCCAGTTTTCATTATTATTAAGGATAAATTTTTTTTGTCTTAATTTGCATTGAGGAATGTTGCTGTGTGCATCTCATATTTAAGTTCTGTTTCAATATCTTTCTAGCTCATTTAAATCCAGTATTATTTGTCTCAAGGTATGAACTGTTCAAGCTTGGTGTAGCTATGGTCTCAAAAGCAATAAGGCTCTTTTAAAAAGACATTTTCAAAAAAATTATTTTTCCCAAAAGAACAAATAAGATACTATAGTTTAAAGGAAGTAAAAATCAACTCAAATATTTTTACCTACCTGTCTTCCGTATTTAACATAGAAATGTAAATGTATTGGTGATTATTTAGGTATCCTATTTAATATGTTCATGGCGAAGTACACGTAGTTTTTACTGTATGAGGTTCTTATTGTTTCTTTATATGCTTATTCCTTTTAAAACTCTCTTGTTCAGGGTTTGTCAATGAGGCAGATCAGATTCCGATTTGACGGGCAGCCAATCAATGAAACAGACACACCTGCACAGGTAAAACATCTCTTCATGCTGAGTAGAAAAATCAGCATTTTTTGTAATTTTTTTTAACAGCTTAGTTGAAGAATTTGTGAACTTTTAGATGTTGGAATATCGTTCTTTATTGTTGTTCAAAGGTATGTAAAATGTGGCTAACGGGAAACAGGAGAATACAGTTATTAGTAAGGCAAAAAGATTATTTAGTTATTTTAATAAGTCTTTTTTTTTTTCCTTACATATTACCCACATTATTTGGAGTAAATAATTAAGACTCTTTTCAGAAAGTAGTTTTCTTTTTGCTGCAGCCCTTGACCATACCCAGGTTCCCCACGGGTGATTGGTTGGCTACTGATTCTAACCATTTTAGCCCCTCAGTGCTGAATCCTTGTGAAATAAAACTAGTGGCTTGAACTCTAGGTCTTGATAGCTTAGTTTGACCAGCACAGCTGTGATAATAGGTGGCTTTCCAAACCCTTACTACAAAAGGTGATAGTCCCTGATTCCTTAATCCCTTTACTTACCACTTCAGTTCTGTTCTTTTGCATGGGGTAGGCTGGGCTTTCTTCTGTAGCAGAAGCTCCTTGTTTTTCTTTTCACTCTCTCAAGCTTTCATTTAAGACTTCTAGTCTTGGAAAGGAAACCCTGGTGGCATAGTGGTTAAGTGCTACAGCTGCTAACCAAAGGGTCGGCAGTTCAAATCTGCCAGGTGCTCTTTGGAAACTCTGTGGGGCAGTTCTACTCTGTCCTATAGAGTTGCTATGAGTTGGAATCGACTTGACGGGAACGAGTTTGGTTTGAGTTTTTAGTCTTGGAAAAAAAAATTTTTGATACCAGAAGTTTAAATTGGAGCGCTTTGACTTTGAATTTCAGTTTTATCACCTGATTAAGATGAGTGGTGGCATGAGTGAAGCAGACATACAGATTGTTTTGTTAATAATCTTCAAGGATTTGGAATGCCTGTGATGTGCTTGAAGGAAGTATAGTTTCAAGAAATTCCCATTGGTGATTGCCAGTCTCTAAGAGGCAATTATTATCTGTAGCCACAAGGAGGAGCTGAATTCTCTTGGTAAAAGAAAGAAAAATATTTTGTCCTTTGATGGCATATAAAAAGTTTTAGTATAAAATTTAACATTCCAGTAGTTTTATTTTAGTAGATACGGTGACCTGTTTTGGTAGTTTTAGAAGCGAAACACTGAGTAAAAATAATTTGTTAGTGCCAAACTCTCAGATAGTTAGAATTTATTTTCTGTGTTTAACCTTCCTTAGCCTCACCAAAAAAGTTTTCTAGAGTTTGTCGACTGTACTAATTGCAAATACTAAATCATGAGGAGGATCTGTTCAGAATTGTGACCTTGAGGCATCTAAAATCTTCAGAGAAAGTACCCTGTATGAAATACGTGGAATTTGTTCATTTTAGAAGTTTTCTCCCAATGTTAAATAGCTGAATTGCGATAAATTAGAACATCTCAGCAGCTGATTTAAATAGTAGTATAATTAGCATGTGCTCAGCATCCTACTAAGTGCTTTATTTCCCTCAACCCATTTAATTCTTATAACTGAGTACTAATTCCATTTTACAAAAGAGAATATTCAGACTCGAGACTTAGCCAAGAGTATTTTAGCACGTCAGCCCTACTTTTAATACATTTTAACTGTGTTAGAAGCAGCGTTCCCTTTTTCTTGTCTTTAGGTGCCTGTAGTTGCTGTTTTGTCTTCCAGCTTACCAGTTTCTAGAAAGACATTTTCAAGCTTAATTATCAGCATAATAAACTGTTATAATGCTGATTTACTTACAGTGTTGCCGTATATGCCAAACCTTTGTACTATCAAAATAGTTGTATTATGTATAATGAACCTTGTAGGCTTAATTTTTGAACCATATTTAAAACTTAAAGAACTAAAATTTTGTTTTTTCTTCGCAATAAAACATGTTCATGGTAAGCAGTTCAGAAGTCCTTTCCTCACCCATGTCCCCACCCTCACTGCCTAGAGGTGACCACTGTTCATGCACATATGCAAGGATATATTCATTTTATGTATATAGAATTAAGCTTTTAAAACAGATGTAATCATACTGTAAACTGTTTGGCAGCTTAGTTTTTTGTTTTGTTTTGTTTTTAGCCCACCACTACCTTAGGGATATTTCCATTTATGCACATGTAAACCTTATTCTTTAACAGCTGCATAGTATTTCTTGTATGGGTGTACTATGGTTTATTTCTTTGAGTTTCTTCTGATCTTCAGGTTATTCTAACTTTTTGCTAATCTAAACAGCTTTAGTGAAATAGATCCTTTACACACATCATCCTTCTATTCTTAGTAATTAATTTAAAGGTGAGGTGATTTAACTCATGGCTGTATATGCTTTTTAACTTAGGTTTCTATGTCCTTCATTAAATAGGAGGCCAAGTGAAAAGTTACTTAAACCTAGTCTGATGCAGCTATGAAGCTTCTAAATAACAAACACTTGGAGGAGCTTAGGTGGAACTTGGGCATTTTTTTTCAGAGTACTTAAATCTGAAAATTAGCCATTTTAAGATCTAAATTTGTTTTTTTCTCTTTGTTGCTAGTTGGAAATGGAGGATGAAGATACAATTGATGTGTTTCAGCAGCAGACAGGAGGTGTCTTCTAAAAAGGGAGCCTGCTACTTTACTCCAGAACTCTGTTCCTACAGACCAAGAATACATTCTCAATTAGAAAACCACAATTTGGTTCCACCACATCCTGACTACTACAGTATAGTTTTCTCTATTCTTTCATTTTCCCCTTCCCCATTCCTTTATTGTACATAAAGTAACTGGTGTATGTGCACAAGCATATTGCATTTTTTTTTTTTTTTTTTTTTTTACTAAATGGCCAATGGTATGTTTTGATCGACATCAAGTGGAGATGGGATGGGGAAAAATATTGGTTCTGTGAAAATACCCCCTTTCTCCATTAGTGGCATGCTCATTCAGTTCTTATCTTTATATTCCAGTAAGTTATTTTATGCTCAACTGTTTAACAGAAAACAACAACATAAAAAAATCCTTGCATACCTTGTTTGATTGGAGAATTTTAATGTTTTTTTTTTTCATTTATCATTGTAAAACCAAGGACAATTTTATAACTTTTTTGTACGTAGCTGTTACATGTAGGGCAATCTGTCTTTAAGTAGGGATAAATTACTCTAAAAGAAATGAATCCTAGATAGTTTTCCCTTCAAGTCAAGCGTCTTGTTGTTTAAATAAACTTCTTGTTTAAAATGAGCCGTTTTCTTTATTCTGAAAAATGTTAAATAGAAAATTGAAGCTTAGGAAAAACATGCTATGAAAAAACCTAGAAGTGATTTTTTAAGGAAAAAATCAAGCTGCTTCACACTTCTGACAGGCTAATGCAAAACAAAGAATAACAAAGTTACATAAATGACTAGCAGCAGAACTTTCGGCCTCTTTGTTCAGAAAGCTTAGGTATGTCCCATATGCAACTTTGCTGGCAAAAAAATTAGATCATAATGTGGATTTTCTCCCGAGTATGTTCTGTAATCACCACCTGGGGCTAAGTGGTACAGTACATGCACTTGGGAAAAAAATTGAATTTTTGCCTCCCCTGCTGAGAAATCACTTTAAGCATTCTAGCCCTCACATCTCCCTAACCTGAAATAAACAGTCTGGCAGAAATTACGTTTATGTATGTCCATTCTTAACAGCCTTAAATATGCAGGGTGCTGTAGATTTTAAATTCAGAAGTATGGGAGAAGATCACAGCTGTAAAACCAATACACTGACTATTAGAGCTCGAAATATAGGTACAGATGACCTAATTCTAACCCACATTTTAGAAAAGAGTAAGCTGAGACACATAAGGCTTACTGGTCACAGCTAGATGGTCACAAAACTGGCCCTAGAGATTCAGTCTCCTGAAGCCTGTTCAAGAGTCTTAATAGTCTTTGTGATAATTGATTCTCAGGAAACCAAACTTGGAGCTCTATTTTCACCACAAGTGGGTGATTCCATTCACTTAATTGACTAGCATGGCAGGGTGTTTTTTTTTTTTTTTTTTTTAATTTTTATTGTGCTTTAAGTGAAAGTTTACAAATCAGGTCAGTCTCCCACACAAAAACCCATATGCACCTTGCTACACACTCCCAATTACTCTCCCCCCTAATGAGACAGCCCGCTCTCTCCCTCCACTCTCTTTTTGTGTCCATTACACCAGCTTCTAACCCCTTCCACCCTCTCATCTCCCCTCTAGCCAGGAGATGCCAACATAGTCTCAAGTGTCCACCTGATCCAAGAAGCTCCAAGCAGCATCCCTCACCAGCATCCCTCTCCAACCCATTGTCCAGTCCAAACCAGTTCTGAAGAGTTGGCTTTGGGGATGGTTCCTGTCCTGGGCCAACAGAAGGTCTGGGGGCCATGACCACTGGGGTCCTTCCAGCCTCAGACCGTTGAGTCTGGTCTTATGAGAATTTGGGGTCTGCATCCCACTGCTCTCCTGCTCCCTCGGGTTCTCTGTTGTGTTCCCTGTCAGGGCAGTCATCAGTTATAGCCAGGCACCATCGAGTTCTTCTGGTCTCAGGATAATGTAGTCTCTGGTTCATAATCACCTTGTGTCCTTGGCGTTCTTCATTCTCCTTTGATCCAGGTGGGCAGAGACCAATTGATGGATCTTAGATGGCTGCTTGCTGGTGTTTAAGACCCCAGATGCCACTCTTCAAAGTGGGATGCAGAATGTTAAGAGATTTTATTATGCCAGTTGACTTAGATGTCCCCTGAAACCATGGTCTGGTAGGGTTTTTTTTACCTCCCCCATCCCTATAGTGAATGAGCAGAAATGCAGTAGATATTTATCCCTGGGTGTGTGTGTGTTAATCTTGAGTCAATTAGATTTTTATTTATATATATATATATATAAAACCATACCAAACCTGCTGCCATCGAGTCAATTCCGACTCATAGCGACCCTATAGGGCAGAGAAGAACTGCCCCATAGAGTTTCCAAGGAGCGCCTGGTGGATTTGAACTGCTTACCTTTTGGTTAGCAGCCATAGCACTTAACCACTATGTCACCAGGGTTTCCCCATATATATATATATATATATATGTTAAGAATGGACATATATATATACATAGTGCCACCAACCTAATTTTAAAATTGTATTACAAACTTAAAAATGTGGTTACCAAAGCCCAAAATGTAGATAAAAACCTGCCACTGTCGAGTCAATTCTGACTCATAGCGACCTTATAGATATAGATAAAAAAAAATAGCCACCAAGAATTCTTAGTACAAAGAGATCAGGTAAGTACATTTCTCTTGTTGCTCTAAGTTCTGTTAAAAGTGGAGTTTTGTGGTGTTCTAAAAAGTTAATGTTAGGATTGAAATGAATTCTTCCCAAGTCAGAGACCTCTATTTATTATGGAAGAGGTCTTGAATCAGGTCCTTGTTTAATCATAATCTATAAACCAGAGGAATTTACCAACTAATATCGTGGTCTGAGCATTTGCCGTATTGGGGAAGATAAATTATTTTGTAGTAGAAAAACTTAGCGCAATTTAAAAAATCAGAAGGAAATATATAGAAAGGGCACTTACAGTGAGTGTGCTGTAGTTTGGATATTTGGATTCGAATATAGGTACTAAGATTCACCATATTTCTGTTTTAAATTTTCTTGATTGTTGCTCTCATGTAAGTAGCTACTAAAAAGACATTATGTGGTAAAATTTCTGGAGCACTTTTTTTTAAATCAATTTTTATTGTGCTTTAAGTGAAAGTTTACAAATCAGGTCAGTTTCTCATACAGAACTTTACATACGTCCTGCTATACACTCATTGCTCTCGCCTTAATGAGACAGCACACTCCTTCCCTCCACTCTCTCCTCATGTCCATTCGGGCAGCTTCTGGCCCCCTCTGCCCTCTCATCTCCCCTCCAGCGTGTCTACTTGATCCAAGAAGCTTGTTCTTTACTAGTATCATTTTCCATCCCATATTCCAGTCTAATCCCTGCCTGAAGAGTTGGCTTTGGGAATGGTTCCTGTCTTGGGCTAACAGAAGGTCTGGGGACTGTGGCCTCTGGGGTCCTTCTAGTCTCAGGCCATTAAGTCTGGTCTTTTTACGAGAATTTGAGGTCTGCATACCAGTGCTCTTCTGCTCCCTCAGTGGTTCTCTGTTGTGTTCCCTGTCAGGGCAGTCATCGGTGGTAGCTGGGCACCGTCTAGTTCTTCTGGTCTCAGGCTGATGTAGTGTCTGGTTTATGTGGCCCTTTCTGTCTCTTGGGCTCATAATTACCTTGTGTCCTTGGTGTTCTTCAGTCTCTTTTGCTCCAGGGGGGTTGAGACCAATCGATGTATCTTAGATCGCTGCGTGCTGTGCTAGCATTTAAGACCCCAGATGCCACTTGGAGCACTTCTTAAAATATAAGTGAATTATAGAAAATACTGAAAGGAATTTTTGCATTTTTATTTTTTAGCCTGGGGGAGGAGTTTCACATGATAGGATTATACTTCCATTGTGGTCAGCTGTTACAGCAACTTAGCAGAACTCTGTGGCTACCCTCACATTAATTTATTTTTATCCAAAAAGTGGTAAATAAGTATTATGTAGGTAAGCAGTTTTATATAGGGAGATAAGAAAACTTCTATTCTCAAGCACCCTTACATTCATACAAGATATTTGAAGCCAGAACGAAAGGTATCAGCAACTTCAGAAAGAGGAATGTCCCGTTATTTGGTTGTGTTTTTTTGTTTGTGTCTTCATGAGAATTTGATGATTCTCAGATTGCATTCCACCTAAAGAGGATGAGATTGAATGGAAAGATGGAAAAGGAGTGAGCACAGTTTGGTGAGAAGGTGGAGACCTAGGTCAAAGTGTATGGGCAATGGTGACAGCGTGAGGTCAGTGGAGAGTGGAATCCCAGGATTAGAGGGAGGCTTGTTTCCAAGGTCTTTGTGGGGCCGTGTTGCCTTGAGAGGACTAGTTGCACCACTGAGGGTTATTTTTGATTTAGGGTGCTGCTGCTTTTAAATATGACTAACAGTAATTCTGGATTGTGATTTTGCATTAGAATCCCCTAGAAAGCTTTTTAAAAATACCAGTACCTGGGCTCTACCCCCTAAATGCATTCTCAAAACAATGGAATTATTTGAGAAGCACTTCTGAGAGGCATAATAGATGGTAAGAGTTAAGTACCTTATCAGTTGAAGAGTAAATGAGATAATGTGTGTTTTAGCTGCCTAGGACTTCTGAGTGGTGCAAAGAGTTAAATATTTGGTTGGTAGTTGGAGTCTACCCAGAGGCACCTTGGAAGGAAGGCCTGGTGATCTGCTCCCAAAAGGTCAGCCTTTGAAAACCCTGTGACGCACAGTTCTATTCTGAAACACATGGGGTCGCCATGAGTAGGAATCGACAGTAATTGATTTGAATTTTTGTTTTTTTAGCTGCCTAGCACAGTGCCTACCATACAGTGAACTCTTTAAATGGAAATTGTTATTTTCAGTTATTTCAGTAAGGGCTCTGCTATACGATGCTGAGGTTTTCCTGAATACCATCATCTCTACTGAGTGATGTGCCCTTAGAGTATACGAGAAACCGAAGGACAGGCCAACAGCTCTCTCTTCATTTTAAACGCTGAATAAAATTTTTTCCTGTTTAGAATTTTTAATAAATGCTTAATAGTGAATTGTACCCTAATGAGTCTTTAAGGGAAAACCTTCCTCAGGATTTTAATGATTCTCTGATGCGTTAACAACCAAAGGACCTAACTATAGGATGCTTCAGCATTCTGATTATCTAGGTGATGACACAAGGCTTAGTACTGAATGTGGTAAGAAATGTGCATATTTTATACTGAGGCTTTGGTCTGTATAGTGGCTAGCTAATGAAGAGCTCCTCAGAGTGATCCGTAATTAGAGTATAAAGCTGTTGGGAACTTAATCTCTTATTTGGAATGTGGAGTGTTTTTTGCCCAGTAAGCAGTGACATGTGACTATATGAGATCACTTTAGGATTTGCTACCAAGGAGGCTAAATTCATCTCTTCGAGAGCAGGTCAGATGGTTACAGGTTTTTTTGTTTATTCTTTTACTGTGGCAAAATATATCAGTTTACCATTTTAGCCAGCTTTGAGTGTACAGTAAAGTGGTGTTCATTCACAATGAAGTACATTCACAGTGTTGCGTAGCCATCACTACTATTTGCAGATCTTTTTTTTATCATCCTAAATAGAAACTATACCCATTAAACCATAACTCCTCATTCCACCCTCCTCCAGCCCCTGGTAACCTCTATTCTACTTTCTGTGAATTTGCCTATTCTAAATACATGTAAGTGGAATGATACAATATTTGTCCTTTTGTGTCTGGCTTATTTCACTTAGCATAATGTCTTCAGTGGTCATCCATGTGGTGATGTGTATCAGAACTATTTTCTATGGCTGCATAATATTATGTTGTATGTATATGCCACATTCTTATCCCTTCATCTGTTTATGGACATTTGGGTTGTTTCCCCTCATTGACTTGTGAATGTTGCTGCTATGAACACTGGTGTACAAGTATCTTTCAAGTCTTTTGGGTATATACCTAGGAGCGGAATTGCTGGGTCATAAGGTAATTCTATGTTTAACTCTTTGAGGAACCACCAAATTGTTTTCCATAGTGGCTGTACCATTGTACATTCCCACCAGTAATGGCCAAGCGTTCTGATTTTCCACATCCTTACCAACACTTATTTTGTTTTTTCTTTTTAATGTCTTTAAAATAGAGAAATAGCAGCATAGAATTGGGGGAAATGTGACAAATTTAAGCCATATAATCTTATTTAGCTCTTAGTGTGAACAGGGAGGAGATGATGGAGATGTAAAGTTTGCTATTTCCACAGTTCAGACCAAACCAAACCACAGTTGAGTGGTTAAAAAAGACCTGAGCGGGGCAGGCCAGACCTTAGAGTGCAGGGACGGTTCTGTTTGAATAAAAGGAAGGCGAGAACACGCAGCATTTTTGAGACCTCTCAGTTGATTCATTTGCTTAATGGCAAATGAGTTTTAAGCGGAAATAAGCTCCTTTGGGCTGTCTCTCCCACTGGTAATGCTCTGCCTTTTTTTGTGAGGACACAGCTAAGAAAAGGATAGATGGATGCACCCTAAATCTGGCTTTAGGAGTGGTGAATGTAGACTGTGTGTAGAGGTAAGTGGTTAAGTCACAAGTGACACACTTAAGGGACACCCTAAAATGTGATTACGATTTTAAGCTTGTTAGGAACATTTGTTGATGGGCCACTCATTAATTCAGTCACTTAGCCAACTTCAGCAGCAGCAGCACATGGCCAGCATTTTCTTTTAATAATGAAATAGAGCAGGATAGAAAATGTTAAGGGGTGGGTATCAGGTAGTGAGAATATGAATTAAACTATTGTTGAACTATGAGATTGCCATTCTTGTAGGTCCAAAACAGTCAAATGTCTGCAGTTTCATGTGGTTCCACCTAAAATGTGTGTACTGGATCACAGTGGAAGACACTGATCCAAGAGATTGGTTCAGACTGGATTGCAGTCTCGAAGAGTAAATCCCAAGAGTGAGGCCAGCACAGAGCACCCGTTTCCTGAGGCATTTTGGAATGAGTTGGGGCAGATTGAAATGATAGTGGGAAAGCTGGTAGCAAAAACAGGTGCTTGGAATGGAAGCTAAGAGATGCTAAGTTAGTGCATATTTTGGAGAGTTGTATTTTTGTGTTTGGTTGAAGTTTAGTAGTTATTAGTAGACACACAGTAGTGAGGAAGAACTTCCAGGTTATTTTAGTTTGAGTAAATACATTCCAGATTATTCTAATTGTACATTTTGTTGTTAAGTAAAGCTCTCTACATACCCAGTAATAAATTTAAAAACCAATAGGATTCCTGTCTATAGCGAAGTAATTAGGCTTCAAACAATTTTCTGACCTCTTTTTTTAATATATAATTTTTATTGTACTTCAAGTGAAAGTTTACAAATCAAGTCAGTCTCTCACACAAAAACCTGTACACACCCTGCTATACGCTCCCAATTACTCTCCCCTCTAATGAGACAGCCCGCTCTCTCCCTCCACTCTCTCTCTTTGTGTCCATTACACCAGCTTCTAACCCCCTCCACCCTCTCATCTCCCCTCCAGGCAGGAGATGCCAACATAGTCTCAAGTGTCCATCTGATCCAAGAAGCTCACTCACCAGCATCCCTCTCCAGCCCATTGTCCAGTCCAATTCATGTCTGAAGAGTTGGTTTCAGGAATGGTTCTTGTCCTGGGGCAACAGATGGTCTGAGGGCCATGACCACTGGGGTCCTTCTAGTCACAGTCAGACCATTAAGTCTGGCCTTACAAGAATTTGGGGTCTGCATCCCACTGCTCTCCTGCTCAGGGGTTCTCTGTTGTGTTCCCTGTCAGGGCAGTCATCAGTTATAGCCAGGCTCCATCAAGTTCTTCTGGTCTCAGAATGATGTAGTCTCTGGTTCATGTGGCCCTTTTTGTCCCTTGAGCTCGTAATCACCTTGTGTCCTTGGTGTTCTTCATTCTCCTTTGATCCAGGTGGGTTGAGACCAATTGATGCATCTTAGATGGCTGCTTGCTAGCGTTTAAGACCCCAGACGCTACTCTTCAAAGTGGGATGCAGAACGTTGTCTTAATAGATTTTATTATGCCAATTGACTTAGATGTCCCCTGAAACCATGGTCCCCAGACAACTGCCCCTGCTACGCTGGCCTTCGAAGCATTCAGTTTATTCAGGAAACTTCTTTGCTTTTGGTTTAGTCCAATTGTGCTGACCTCCCCTGTATTGTGTGCTGTCTTTCCCTTCACCTAAAGTAGTTCTTATATACTGTCTAATTAGTGAATGCCGCCTCCCACCCTCCCTCCCACCCTCCCTCTCTCCCCTTCTCATAACCACAAAAGAATGTTTTCTTCTCAGTTTGAACTATTTCTCAAGTTCTTATAATAGTGGTCTTATACAATATTTGTCCTTTTGCAACTGACTAATTTCACTCAGCATAATGCCTTCCAGGTTCCTCCATGTTATGAAATGTTTCACAGATTCCTTGCTGTTCTTTATCGATGCGTAGTATTCCATTGTGTGAATATACCATAATTTATTTATCTATTCATCCATTGATGGGCACCTTGGTTGCTCTGAGCTCTTTTTAAATAGTAAAGATTTATTGCCACCCGCTTCAGAAAAGTACATTGTATTCTGAAGAAATTCTGAACATATTGGGTTTACAAAAATATTGGGAAAACTGATTGTTAGGCTTTGGGAATTGAGTTACAAATGGAAAAAGCTAGTACTTTGATTACAGTAGGGGATATGGCAGTGTGGGCCTAAGGGAAGTTGCGGAGCACTTACAGGGGAAGACTTAAAGAGTTATAAAGAGGATGCGGGCAACTTTCTTCATTCTCTCTGTAACTATATTTTAAAAGGTAAAAATGGCTAAGCATATAGGGCAGTGGTTTTCAAGATGAATGGGGGGAGAGGCAGAGAAGGCCAGGATGTAGGACCCTCTGCCCAGCTTCAGTCATAGCTGCTCTGCTTTCATTTATTTTATGTATTTGGATTCTGCTGCATAAACATTTGAAGAACTGCTATAGGTCACAAAATTGCTGTTAGGCCATTTCCTGTCAGAAGGTTTCATCTGTCTTCTAGTTCCTTAGATTTTCTATCAATTGTTACAGAACCCCAGATGTGTTTTCTTAAAAACCATGATGAACTTTAGTGATTTTAAAAGTAAATGTTCACATTGCACCATCCCTTTGCAATTTTTGATCCTGATCTGTGTTGATTTTTGTGGTCAAAAGTAATGTCATTAATGGTCCATTTTCAAATGAGTTGTTTGGAGCAAAGTCTATTAGAGCAGTGCTCCATCTTCCCTGCTGCCTTACCCCACATCTCCATCTTGCAGCAGAAAATGCAGTGATTTCAGTCGGAATTGTTGCAGTACAAGAACGGAGGGCTAGTTATTCCAGGAATTTCTGGCAGTTTGATTTTAAGATATAATGAATGTGCCAAACAGGCTTGCTTAACAACAGACTTAATCAGATGTCAGCTTTACATTAAAAGCAGCTGCCATCTAGTCTATTCCGATTAATGGCAATCCCATGTGTGTCAGAGTAGAACTGGGTTTCATAGAGTTTTCAGCGGCTGATTTTTTGGGATTAGATCCTCAGGCCTTTCTTCCAAGGCACCTGTGGGTGTACTCGAACCTCCAACATTAGTTTAGGTTAGCTGAGTGCACCACCCAGGAACTCAGGTTTTAGTTAGTTTACTCATTCATAGATTAGATGGGATTAGAAGGGTTTTCCTGGAACTGTTTGTAGCACAGGAATTCTAATTCAGTAGGTGGGGATGAGGTGTGGCATTCATTTGTATGCCTCAGAACCTCATCGGACATTCTGATAGGCATTGGGGGGGGGGTTTCTAAGTACAACGTTCTTACGTTTATCTCATTCCAACCTTCACAACTCAGAGTAGGTGCTGTTAGTCTGACTTTACACGTGAGGAAACTGAGGCACAAGGGCTTACATGACTTAAATGTCTTACATTAGGAAAGGGCAGACCCAGAACCTAGGCCTTTTGATTCTCAGTCCAGTGCTGTGTTGCCACACAGAGCTGCCGTCTGCTAGACTACCGGGGAGGGGAGGATATAAGGTAAATCAAATACAAATTCAAAGCTTAGGCTGAAAGGACCATAAAAGTGAAGTCCAAACCTCTCGTTTAATACAGAAAAAAATTTTCAGATTGTTAAAAAGTTATTACTTTCCAAATAATTCTGACATAAAATGGTTGTCACACTGATGAATATAACTATGCTGAACACTGTGCCAAGCACCTTACATCTATTACTTCATTCAATCCTCACCAATGGAGTCTAGGTACTGTTTTATCCTTATTTTACAAATGAGGAAATTAATGCTCAGAAAGGGTAAGGGGTAAGATTTACACCCAGGTTTCTCCCGTGAGAGCCTGACCTGGCAACCACCATAGTCTACCACCTCCTGGTCTATAATTATACGATTTTCGAGGGAGGGAGGCCAGTGGAGTAGATTGATCTGAAAGGGTATGGGAGAGAGAGTTTGGGAAGCTTTTTGAAAGTTTGGCCCAGCTTTCAGAACATGCCAGTAGGGGAGATTCTAACCCAGACAAGTGCTGTGCTCCATGTTGTCGTAGTAGGCACATAAATGCAGGATCCCTGCCTTCTAGAAGAGAACTTAGCTCTGGCTTTTCATGAAGCTCAGGGAGAGTGGTTAACCAAGACTGCTGAGAACACAAACTTCTAACTATCTGCCTGGAGGAGGTCCTGCAGAGAGGAGTGTAGTTCATGTTTTATGGAAATACTGAGACTGGCAAAGAGATCCGCGTGGAGGAAATATGCATGACATGAGAAGGGGTTACCCCTCAATTGCCTCCTCTGGTTTGGGCAAGAGGTTTCTATTATGATCTTCTAAATAGTCATTCTTGAGTCCTCCAAATGTGTCTGCATTTGTTGCAGGGATAGATTTACCCAGACAGGTGGAAGAGTCATGACTTAAGGGTTATAAACAGCTGCAGAGGGCAGGGCTGTCTTCTAGCAAGTTCCCCGCCGCCCGGCATTCATCAGTCTTAGAACAGGCCCCCAATTCGGAACGACTGTAATTTTGGTCCAGTGCACGCACCACCCATTGCAGCTAAATGGTAACGTTAAAATGTAAAGAATTTCCAGTCGCTTTGAAAGGGATCAGGATCATCTTGGCGTGCCTTCTGTTGCTGACTCACAGTGCTGCTGCTTTGGGACTGTCAGGTTTCCAAATGGGACACACCGTAGGTAGTCAACAAATGTCAACTTGTAGCAGTGATTTGCATCCCTCAAGGAGGATGCCCTTACTATTCCACTGTGAGTAAGGCAAAGGAGTGAATAGTAACAGCGACAAAAACTGCCCTTGACTCGCCAGTGCCAACTCGCCCACAGCGAGCTTCTGCCTCTGTGAGGTAACTTTTTTTCAGTGACAGAGAGCACAGCTTGCACTGAGCGCAGGGCAGGTTCATCCTCGGTCCAATCATCGCTGAGATTTGGAGGTGGGGGAGGGGGAGAGCGTCCCCAGACCTTCCCTGCCCAGGAAGGGGGCGGGCTTAGGCTGAGCAGTGGCCGCTGTAGCCTCTCCTGACGCTGCACCATGCTTGACACTTCACGGAGCCAATAGGAGCCAAGAGAGCTATTTGAATCGGCCAGTGCTGGCGGGACGGGGGCGGGGCCTGAGGGTTGTATTAAACCTGCCGCCGGCGGTGGGCGGTGGCGAAGGTTCCTACCGAGGTCGCCGCCTGTGGGCTGTGGAGGAGCTCTGCGCCCCTCGGCTCTGACTCTCAGCGTCTCTTCGTGCTGGCCCACCTCGCTCGTCGGCGCCATGACCACCACCACAACCTTCAAGGGCGTCGACCCCAACAGCAGGAACAGCTCCCGGTGAGTCCATCGGGCCACGCCCGAGCCGCTCCCGGCTGAGGGGACAAGAGGGTCGCTTCCCGCAGGGGCCGCGCGGGTTCCGGGCGGCCGGTCGTTGGCGGTAACGTGCCCGGCGCGCCGCCCTCTTGCCCGGTGCGCGGAGGGGACTCGGCCGTCAGCGCCGCCTTTGTGTCGCCCGGAGAGCCGGGCGCGCCGGCCCCGCCCCGGCCCCCGCTTCTCTTCCATTCATTCCTGCCCTGGAGTGAGCGCTGGGCAGGGGCCCCTGGCTGCAGGGTGGGTGTTCGTGATCCGAGCGTGCGGAGCGAGCGGTTCGCCTTCTCCCCTCTGGAGAGGCTGACTCGAGCCCGGGGCGGTGGTCGTGCCCCCTCCCCCCTCGGTGCCCGGGAGCCTCGGAGGCGCCTCGGCCAGGCCCCATTGTCCCACCCCCGGGCCACGCGCTCCTGCCTCTGGCCGGGGGGCATGCGGCTGACAACGCGCTCGGGCGCTGGGGCGCTGCGATCGGATCCTGACCGGATCGATAGGGGCCGGCGGGCTCGTACCCCCGCCGCTCTCCCTACCCACTTCGGCCTGCCCGGCAGGTGGCATTTGGGGTCGGGCGGGGTTGGTCACCGCGACCCCCGCCGGTTCTGGACCCAACCGTCCGGCCCCCTTCGAAGTTCCTCCCCTCTCCTAACAAAGGAAAGACCCCCTTCTCTTTGCCCTCGCGCGCCCACCCCCGAACGGGAGAGGGAGTGAACCAGGGCCAGGGGGTTTTCTGCGCTCAAGCCTTCGGACCTCGGGCTCTGCATCGCACCTTTTTGCTTCCCCCGTTGACGTTTGCTAATCTCTGGCCCCAGTTCCTTTGCTGGAGGAGGTTTCCTGGTCTGGGGCGGGGCCGGAGACATCCATTGTCTCTTCCGTAGCGTCTCCACCTGGGAAGCTAGGGCCCTTCTTGCCATTCGTCCCACTGTGTTTTGGGGAGAGGGCACTGGGCACGGTGTTTGGACTGAGACCCTTACCCAAGCCCTTGTCTGAGTTGTGGGGAGGCTCTGGTTTCTGTGGAAGGGGTCCACATTGTCTCGGCTAATGGCATATCGTTCTTGAAAGCGGGTTACTGGCATCTCTGGGACCCTGCTCAAGGCTTCAAGGAAGCTTAGATTCCGCTTTTTCTGGACACCTATTTGCCACACTGATCACGACCTGCAGGCTTGTGTGACCAGCCTTGGGGTCCTGGGCAAGTGGCACAAAGGGAGCCATTTTGTGGGGCTAAGAAAGACTGAAACAGCAGTGTCTCACAGGGGTTAGAGAACTTGGGAACAAAAGGAAACCTCAACAGATGAGCCTTAGGAGAAGGCAGGAGAGATGGTGTTCCTTTTCAATTCATTTCTTTCAGTTTTACAGTGTAGAACCGGGTGGATACAATTAAGAAAAATCTAAAGTACGCAGTGGTTTGTGGGAGGATGGGGAAGTTGAGTAGTAGAAACCTAGCAGAATACCAGTCACTGCCTCTTCTGTTGTCTTCCTTCCGAGGAGAGAATTTTCTGCAGAGGACACCGGAACAAACTGAGCCTTGGTTATTCATTTCGCGCTGTGAGATCAGCTTTCTGCCGGTCACACTTCAGTTGTTGGCATGACGACATGTAATCTGGATTTTATCCTTTGGGGTTGAGTTCAGTTGAGGGCTTCCATCAACAATTGCAGCAACCAGGTCAAATGCATCCTCGAGCCAGTTTTCTTGATGACGGACATTTGACATGTGAGACAAATGATCTTGGCTTCTGCAAAACGAGTGTTTTCATTTGCCGTTTGTCATCAGTTTGGTCTCCAATAGTGTGATCTCGGGGTTGTAGCATTGTCCTTTTATTTACTTCCCACCTTTTCTTCTATAATCTCACCGGATTCTCCTAAACATCTCTTCTCCAGTGCCGTTCTCCTGGCTCTGTAAGCACGTTTTAAATTTGGGCTGAGAGGGAATGAGTTGCAAAAATGATATGGGAACTCTGGATTTAAAGAGAGAAGGACAATCGAGAAATCTTTTTTAAAAATTGCTATCCATAGTACAGGGACATTTTTGTTGAGCCTTAAATATGTAATTTAGATTTAGTTATTATGTGTGCAGTCCAGAAAGTATAGTAGGATCTTAAAGAATAAGATTGAAATAATTTCTGTCTTATGATCCAAATCCTTTGTTTGGGGATGTCTCGCTGTTACAAATGGTCTCTACAGCACTGACGTCATCGTATAGGTATTACCTACTGTTGCAGGAGGAACGCAGACCTTTAAAAAGTTGCCCTCGTCAGAGGTTTGACTTTCTTTTAAGCTGGTGTTTGGGTATTAGTGTCTTCGCTCTTTTTTTTTTTTTTTTCTTTTAAGGCCAAAAATATTTTGCAGCTGGTTAGGGCTCTGAAGATTTTCAGCTGGCCAAGATAAATCACAGAGTTTTCACTATGAACAATGAAGAAAATAATTCTAATCTTCAGGGAGTGAAGCAAGTTAAATTTGATTATTTCAAATATCTTTGCTGATTTGAGGGTACAAATGATTAAAAAAAAAAAAAACTAGTTGCTTCCAGCTTTATCAGGAGAGAAAACCTCATAAGAATTTAGTAGCCTCCAGTTGTGATTCAAGCAAACCTAGAAAATGCATGCCAGAGCACATTTATCTTAATTAAGGTAATGAATTTAGTCTAAGTGGGTATTTACTATCTGAGACCTTAATAAAACTGTGGGTTGGGTTTTAAGTGTTTTACATGTTACAAAGGAATGCAATAAGGTCTTCCCTCCTTGGGGAAATATGAATTGTTATTTACTGTGAATTGAAAATTGAATTTTACTATGGGCAGACACTAATATTAGATTCAGGGGAGGAGCCTAGAGGGGCTATACAAGAAATATAAGACACGCTTCCTGTACCAGGGCTTTGATATTCAAATATACTAAATCGGAACCTACCTTTTAACAAGATCCCTACGTGATTCTTATGTATAACTTCCTGGTAACTTGTTAGAAATGGGGATTCTCACCAGGGGTTGGAACCTGAATGAACCCAGTTTGAAGCCCTGTCCTGTACTCAAGGAACTTACAGTCTAAGGGTAGAAAACAAGAAAACTATAATAAAAACCCAACTATATAGGATTGTAGTTCAAAGAGAAAAATGACATTGTATGGTTCCTCCATTTAACATTCCTAATTTTTTTTTTTTTTTTTTTTTGGTGTTTTGAAATGTATATACCATTTGGAACGATTGGGCTGCCTCGACTTTTTTTTTTTTTAATGATTTTTATTGTGCTTTAAGTGAAAGTTTACAGATCAAGTCAGTCTCTCACACAAAAACCCCTATACACCTTGCTACACACTCCCAATTACTCTCCCCCTAATGAGACAGCCTGCTTTCTCCCTCCACTCTCTCTTTTTGTGTCCTTTTCACCAGCTTCTAACCCCCTCCACCCTCTCATCTCCCCTCCAGGCAGGAGATGCCAACATAGTCTCAAGTGTCCATCTGATCCAAGAAGCTCACTCCTCACCAGCGTCCCTCTCCAACCCATTGTCCAGTCCAATCCATGCCTGAAGAGTTGGCTTCAGGAATGGTTCCTGTCCTGGGGCAACAGAAGGTCTGGGGGCCATGACCACTGGGGTCCTTCCAGTCTCAGTCAGACCATTGAGTCTGGTCTTATGAGAATTTGGGGTCTGCTCTCCTGCTCCCTCAGGGGTTCTCTGTTGTGTTCCCTGTCAGGGCAGTCATCGGTTATAGCTGGACACCATCTAGTTCTTCTGAAACATTCCTAATTTGAGCACTTGTACTGAGGATTTGGGGTTTGATCCCATCTCTGTCAGTTTAATGTTGGGCGTTGTGCTTGGAGCTTCTCAGGGCCTGACTTCTCTCCTAAAGATAAGGCTGTGAAGCTAGACAGCAGGGCTCCGCAAACCTACTGCCCATGGGCCAAACCTAGTCTGTGCTGATTTTTGTAGGGCCCATGAGCTACAAATGATTTTTACATTTATAAATGGTTGAAAAAAAAATCAAAAGAATATTTCATGACACGTGAAAATTATATGAATTCAAATTTCAGTGTCCATAAATAAGGTTTTATTGGAACACAGCCACAGTCACTTTTTTTTCATATTGTGTATGGCTGCCTTTGCGCTACGACAGAGGTAAATAGGTGTGACAGAAACCATATGACCCGCAAAACGTTAAATATTTACTATCTGGCCCTTACAGAAAATGTTTGTGACTCCTGATGAGAGGATTGCTAACATCCCTTTCTGCTCTGGTAGTTTGTTAGATCATTCAGGGTTCCTTTTTATGGAGAAGGTTGAGCTTGAGCAAGAAGTTTAAGGGATGGGCTGGATTTTGAAGAGTCACTGAAAGAAGAGTAAGGAGTGCTCTAAAAACAAAAACAAACCCGCTGCTGTTGAATCAATTCCTGTAGGTCAGAGTAGAACTACCCCATAGGGTTTCCAAGGAGCAGCTGGTGGATTTGAACTGCCAACCTTTTGGTTAGTAGTTATAACTCTTAACCACTTTGCCACTACAGCTCCAAGGAGGCCTCTAGGGAGGAGGATGTACTTGAGTAAAGACCCAGAGGTGAGGATAAACAAGACCTGTTCATGCAACAGTGAAGAAAGTGGCCTGACCAGATGGGCGGAGAAGATGGAAAGGATTAGATAAGTCTGAGGGGCAGCCATATTGCTAGTCGGCAAAGTTAGATTTCCTTGGGTTCCTGTTTAGGTTTAACCTTGCCTTGCATTTGCTGGTAGAGAGACAAGACCAGGAAAGTACAGGTCCGGGCAGAGGTCCCACATAGTGCAGAAAAGGGGCAGTGTGGGAGTTCTGGGTCCCTAGGGTACCTAGAGTATGAGGCCGGGCTATCAGCCTCCACCACCCAGGGAGCTGGGATTTCTGCCTGGAGACCCAAAGTGGACCCAGGTGTCCACAGACAGAGGGTCATATATAATAGACAGTAAGAAAAGTAGATATTGTCAAAAGAAAAAGGGAAGCCTGAATCCAGAAGCAGTCTTTAGAATACTTTCAGATTAATTGCTATAAAATATGTGAAGTATAAAAAAGACATTAAAATTCCCTGAAATCCCATCTGTGAGAGGGTGCCACTGGTAACATCGTGGTGAACATATTTCAGACATCTGTGTCTAGTTACAATCGTCATGATAGTCTTGTTCCAGGTATTGTTCTTCTCAGCACAATATTTATGATTTAATCTTTATAATAAAAGTTTTATGAGGCAACTACTGTCATCCCCGTTTTATAGAAGAGGCTTAGGGAGGTTAAGCAACTTAATCAGGATCACACAGCTAGGTAAGTGTATGTCTATGCACATAATTTTATATAACATAGGTCATTGGACTCATGTTTGCTGTCCAGCCTTTTGGTTTTGATTCACTATGTTTTGGGCAACTTTTCACAGCCATTAATGAAGATAAATCTCACCCCACTGAATGTAGCTTTCTATTCTATGAACATATTTTGGTAAGCAATCCCTAACTAATGGATACTTAGGGTATTTCCAGTTTTTTACAGATTAACATCTTTATAGGAGTATCCTCGTGTATACCTGATAATGTATGTAGAATAAATTTCTGGAGATAGAAATGCTGGTTCTGATAAAATGCAAACCTAAATATTTGGTATATATTATATCAAATGCCCTCTAGAAAGTTGGTGCAAATTTATACTCTCACACTTTCACTAATCCTGGAAATTGCTGGCAGTTTTTTCATTTTGGCCAATCTAGTAAACTAAAAATATATCCCTTTGTTTTAAATTGCATTTACTTTCCAGTAAGGTTGAGTTTTTAATGTTCAGAGACCATCTGTATTTTTTAAATTGCCTGTTAGTACCTTTTGTTCATTTTTCCCTTGCGATTCTTTTGTTTTTAAGAGCTTTCTATGTACTGGTGAGTGGCATTATCCTTTGTCAAATGTTACAGGTGTTTCTGCCCAGTTGAATCTGTCTTTTCATGGTTTCTGGCATTCCTTCTTGGGCTTAGAAAGTCCTGTTCTTCAAGATTAGGGCAGTGTCCATACTTATTTTCTTCTAGTGCTTTTGCTTTAGTTTTTATTTAAAATATTTGGCCTAACTGGAACTTATTTTGGTAAACAATGCGAGGTAGGGATATATATATTGGCTTGTTTAATCACAATGGTAGCCAGTTGGCCCAACAATGTCCCCTAGTGATCAGTCCTTTTGAGGGAGAACTCTCTATCTTGACAGAATGATAAGGAGAAACTGAGAAGCCTACCATTATAGTGCAAGTGGTTAACAGATTTCTCTCAGTAAGTGATAAAGCATAGTAAAAAGTCAGAAGATTTAAACAACTCGGTTAACACCCATGATCTAGTGGACCCATATAACACTGGGGAATTCACGTTCTTTTCAACCACACCTAGAACATTTACAAAATTGACCACATTTTGGGTCACAAAGCAATTCTCATCAAATTTCAAGGGATCCATGCCACACAGACTTTGTTGTCTGTACACGTTGTAATTAAAAATTAGAAATCAGTGACCAGCAAGACCGTCTGTTTGGAAATGTAAAAGTACTCTTCTAAGTAATATATGGGCCAAAGAAGAAAATAATGGAAATGAGAAAATACTTAGAATGGAACAATAATGAAAATGCTGATATCAAAACTCAAGGAATGCTTCTCGAGGGGTACTTTGAAGGAAATTTATACCTCAGATGTTGAGTTTTCAGCCTTTCTTTTCTAATATAATGAGATGAGTTTACAAACGAACAAGTTCATTTGGAAACGTGGATGAAATGGATACATTTCTAGAAAAGTGTTTCTTAAACTGATTTAAGAAGAAATAGAAAACCAGACTACTCCTATAACCAATAAAGGAATTGAATCAGTAGTTTGACAGCTTTCCCACAAGACAGTCTCAATTTTCTATGTTTTCAGTGGTGGCAATGAAGAGTTCCCAGGGAAGGGACAAATTGGTCAACTTGTGTTGGATAAACAGCTGTAGATGGTGTCAGAGGACCATGGGTATAGGACCTGCTACAGAATCTTACACTTAATTTCTCATGTTGACTTTCTCCCTGTGGCTAGTCACTGACGTGTATTAGTGAGGAGAGTGAGGTGCAAGTGTTTAAACAGGCCTTAGCGGTGATGTTGAGAGAAAAGAGATTCTTTTTTTTATTATCAGCTCTCCTTGGGCTTCTGAATTAGTCAAGTTAACTTTTATATGTGTGTCCCCCTTTTTTGATTTAGTTGAAAATAAAAATGGGGATGCATTTTAAATACATAATGAGACATGCTTCTGAACTTCTGTTCAAATATATTCAGCTGTGTCCAGTCGAGTGGAGAGGGTCTATTAGGTCCTTGGCCATTTCCGTCAAAGGAGACACAAACAGGCTGTGCCATGTAACAGCTTTCCACCTTTTGGTACCGCCTGGTGTGACGACCGCACCACCAAGGTTGTATAGCAACATTTGGCGTGTTAACATCCAGCACTGAGTCTATACTATGAAGGGATTCATGCCTTTTCCCCATTAGGAAATGTTTATGTGATGCGTATGTGGTGGATGTGTGATGGTGGATAGACGAGGGAAATAAAATGAAAAGCGTTTGAAAATATTGATGTTGAGAAATGTGTTGGTACGGTCTGCAGTGCATGTTTTGCCATTATTTCTAGGGTTTTGCGGCCTCCAGGCGGTGGATCCAATTTTTCATTAGGCTTCGATGAACCAGCAGAACAACCTGTGAGGAAGAACAAAATGGCCTCTAATATCTTTGGGACATCTGAAGAAAATCCCCCTTCTTGGGCCAAGTCTGCAGGTATTGCTTACGTCTGTAATCACTGTTCAAAGAGATGGACCCAGTTTAAGCCACCTCATCTGGTTTTGTACTACCTTAATCATAATAAAATGAACAACAGTTTTAAGTTTATCGTAAGAGGAAAGACTGGTGCTAAGAAATGGAAAACATTGAAGAGCCTGTGTGATGGATCCAAGTAAGGGTTCAAGTCAAATTTATTTAGTCCCTTTATAGGATTTTTAATAGATCCCTGGGTGGCACTGCTTGTGGTCCACTACTAACCTAAAAGTTGGCGGCTCGAACGCACCCAACAGTGCTGTAGAAGGAAGGCCTGGCGATCTGCTTCTACAAAGATTAAACCAAAACCCAGTGCCGTTGAGTCGATTCCGACTCATAGCGACCCTATAGAACAGAGTAGAACTGCCCCGTAGAGTTTCTAAGGAGCGCCTGGCGGATTCAAACTGCCAGCCCTTTGGTTAGCAGCTGTAGCACTTAACCACTACGCCACCGGGGTTTCCTCTACAAAGATTAATGCAACAAAAAACGAATCTGTTGCTGTTGAGTAGATTCCGACTGATAGCGAACCTATAGGAAGAGTAGGCCTGCCCCATAGGGTTTCCAAGGAGCAGCTGGTATATTCAAACTGCCAGCCTTTTGGTTTAGCAGCTGAGCTTTTAACCACTGCGCCACCAGGGCTCCCTGCAAAGATCACAGCCAAGAAAACCCGATGGAACAGTTTTACTCTGTAACACGTGGGATCACCATGAGTTGGAATCGACTCGATGACAGTGGGTTTGGTTTTTATGTATATATAATTTTTGAGCCAGCAGTTTACCCTCCCTAACCTTTTCATTTTGTAATGACATCAACACATAATGCCAGTTACTAAAGTGTTTTGCTCTCGGTCTATTCTATTTCTCATAAAGTGTATTTTGGTTTTTAGGTGCCAAGTCTAGCGGTGGTAGGGAAGATTCTGAGTCATCTTGGCCCCAGAGAAGGAACTCTTCTGAGGCAAACTCCGGAGACTTTCTAGATTTGAAGGTCAGTGTGACATAACAGGGGGAAAAAGAAAGGCTATGCAATGAAGATGTTTTAGAAAGTAAATTTCCCCTGTTTTACTCAGTCTTAATTCTGCCACTGGAATTTTATGTAGAAGTGTTTCGGAAAGAGACCATATTGGTGGTGGGAGATTGACAGATAAAGAAAAGAAAGTCTGAAGAGTGAATGAACATGACCTTGACCTGTTCAAATGTCCCTTTTCCTCATAAGGGTTAGTCTTATCTGGTTCACACGCCCTTCCTGTGTATCCCACAGATGGTAGCATTTCTGGGTTCAAGGACTGTCACTGTTGCAAGTGCTGCCCAGGGCTTTGAGATGAGCACTAGGAGACCACAGCACTGGCGTTAGCATCCGGGGTGTCTGTGTGAGTGCTGTTGAGAAGCCCCGGGGGTGTGTCTGGGGTAGCGAGTCCTCCTGACTAGGGGCCTCAGAGCCCCCACGGCAGCAACAGTCTGAGTGGGGGACAGAGGTGTAAGGGGGCCTTCTGCAACAGCTCCATGAGAAGGAAGCAGAGAAATGGAAGGCTAGATCTACCGGTTTCCCATTCTGAGAAAAGACCCTCTAAACTGCTAATCGGTATCAGGTGTTTTGGTGTTCGGGTGTGTTACTGACACTGGGGCCAATAGTCACACAGACATTTTGTGTAGCAGGTCCCAAGTTGAATAAAGGTTACTTTTATAGAGGTGATCTGACCCTGTACTTGACTGTAGCAAAATGAAATCCCATCCCCCAAAACTGTTGCCCTAAGGAGTTCTTTAAACCTTAATCCAAAAAATATGCCCTGAAATATTCTTAAAACAAACAATAGTTTACCTTAACTAGAAAAGAATGTCTGCCTTGAGCATTGTGCTCTTTTAGGATCTATCTATAATGGGATCAAACTGACAACAGGTGGGAACAGGGAGTAGCTAAGCTTAGATAGGGCAGCGAGCTTATGTTAGTGAGGAGCAGCTCAGAAAGGAGGGTGAGAATGGTTGTACTACTCAAAAATGTCACCAAAGTCACTGAATTGTACATGTAGAAACTTGATGAATATTTTTGCTGTGTCTGTTCTCAACAACAAAAAATCAGTAAATTATATATTTAAAAAAATGGCATTCCACATCTGGCTTCAAATAGATGTTAACTGCAGTGAAGTGTGACTGCTTGTGGACTGCAGAGTTAAAATTTGAAGTAAACTTTTAAATGTTTTTCTCTTCCAGGGAGAAGGTGATGTTCATGGTGAGTACTTGAGAAGACTGAATTTCTGGCTCTGCCAGAGGATTTAGAACAGCTCAGAATTTTGACTGGAATCGAGTTTTGGGGAGAGAGGCAGGGAAGTGAAACCTGCCTTTGCTGCCCTGAGTGCTAGCGTCGTCTGGGTGGTGAGGAAAGAAAAATGAAACTAGAAAGTGGGTAAACATGGCCACGCTCTGTATCCTCCAGCCCAGAGACCAGTGCTAGAAACTACTGGGAGAGAGATGGTAATGAATTTCAATTCCCCTCGTGGGCAGTTAAGGAAAAAGATGGGAGGATCTTTTAAAAATATATGGAAGTTCATCAAGTTGGTTTTTGTTGGATTTGATGAGAACTTTTTCCTTAAGCAGCTCTGGCCTTTCAGGCTCAACTCACAGCGTTTAATTTTGTTTGTTTTTATACTGAGGTGCTTATTCAGCAAGACATCGGTTACCTGGTGATCTTGGAAATGACGACTTAGGGGGCAGATGCTAATTGTCAGGTAGCATCCATGTTACCACTTATATGGTGGGAATGAGCTGTAATCATTTACTTCATTATTTTAAATCTTTGAAGTGTTTCTTGGCACTTCTTTAACAAGTGCCAGAGAATTACTGAGGAGTGTAATGATGGGTTTACAGGGATTGCAGCAGCAGATGACCCTCTGCTCCCTCCAGACGGCTGCTCCCTCCTGGCCTGCCCCGCCCCAGCTCCCTCCTGGCCTGCCCCGCCCCAGCTCCCTCCTGGCCTGCCCCGCCCCAGCTCCCTCCTGGCCTGCCCCGCCCCAGCTCCCTCCTGGCCTGCCCCGCCCCAGCTCCCTCCTGGCCTGCCCCTAGCTGTTGAGTCTAGTGATGCAGGCTTTTATTATTATTATTTGTATTATTTTTTCATAAGGCCAATATAAGCTCCAAGTATGAGCAAGAGCTATATTTTCTAGTATATTTATAAAGAGCTGATTATGGAAAGAGAACTTTGATATATTTAATTTGTTTGAAATCAGGCAGAACTGCAAGTTTAGTGGTGAGTTATTCACAGATTCTTTTTAGATAATTCAGAATCACTTCTTGAGCATAAAGTTTCTACGACATGAATCAGAGAAACCCTGGTGTCGTAATGGTTAGGTGCTGCAGCTGCTAACCAAAAGGTCATCAGTTCAGATAGTTCTAGTCTGTCTTATAGGATTGCTGTGAGTAGGAATCAACTCGACAGCAACTTGTGTATCTGTGGATAAAGAGCCAGTGCTGTGAGTGGTGTAAAAAGCCAAAACCCAGTGCTTTTGAGTCGGTTCCGACTCATAGCGACCCTGTAGGACAGAGTAGAACGGCCCCATAGAGTTTCCAGGGAGCGCCTGGTGGATTCAAACTGCCAACCCTTTGGTTAACCACTACGGCACCAGGGTTTCCGATGAGTGGTGTAGCTTATTCATTTATTTAAAATTTTTAGCTGAGGAAATGAAAGGCACAATAAATAAGATTGTAGGTTTGCTTATTTATGGAAACAAGCGTTTACCTGGATACTTGTCTGTCATCAGTGACCCAGTGCCATGCAGTCAGAGTGTGGCACTCACCAGGCACCCAGGATCTTCTTAAGTTCGGTTTGTTTGGAGATTTTGTATTGGGTAGGAGAGCTCTCTGAAAGTTGCTTTACAATAAATATCATCAAGAGCAATTTTTTCACGTTGTACAGTTAGGTTTCTTTTATTTTATGGCTTTATTGAGGTGGGAGTGACGTGTAGCTTTTTCCGTCATTAACTTACACGTTATTTCGTGGAAGACCCATGCAGGTTCCTGTTCATCCTTTTTTTTTTTAATTGTGTAAATATTTATGTAACAAATCATTTCCCTTTTCAGCATTCTTCACGCGTACATTTTAGAGCTTATCCTAAAAGCTTTATGAGACTGCATTAGTTAATTTCTCAGAATGTGAATATTTTATTGTTTAAAAAAAAGAATAGCTACTGTCATCCAGATTTTTCTGAGTCCTATGACGGTAGAATTGCCCCGTAGGGTTTCCAAGGCTATAAATCCTTACAGAAGCAGACTGTCACATCTTTCTTCCCCGTAGCCGCCAGTGTGTTCGAACCACTGACCTTACGGTTAGCAGCTGAGCACTTGATCACTGTGCCACTGGGGCTCCTCATTTTATTGTTAAAAAGTATGAAATAACTATTGCACTTGGCCCCAAATGAGTCACTCATGGGCACCCTTATAAAGTTATAAAAAAGTGTCATTAGTCTCTCTGAGTAACTAAAAATCTTCCTCCCAACCTCGCTGTAGATTCTCCACCCTGAATTGTACAGTGTGGTGCAGCTTTTTTTTTTTTTTTTTTTCCCATTTTCTTTTTAATGCTCACGGTTTTTGGCACCGAAGTTTTCTCTGTTCCTTACTGTTGCTACATTAGCTCATTTGTCATTACAGAAAATGTCAAGGGCCAAGTCATTCAAGGTGGAGCTGATAGCATAAAGGTCAACCCAGCTCTGCTACTCAGATGAGGTTTAAGTAAAACAAATTTTGTTTGGATGTAAGAAAATTGCCGGGACCATTAGGGTAGATAGGCACAGGAATGGCTACAGGGAGGACTTTGGAGTTGCCACCTTGGGAAATCTTCAGGAAAGAGGGAGACAGCAGGCAGAAGTCATTTTTCTGCCTTCAGGCAGGTTAGATGGTGCTGTCTTAGTTCTCTAGTGCTGCTATAACAGAAATGCCACAAGCAGGTGGTAGCTTTAAAGAACAGAAATTTATTTTCTCATGGCTCAGGAGGCTAGAAGTCCGAATTCAGGGTGCACGCTCTAGGGGTCGCCATGAGTCAGAATCACTCCATGGCTGTAGGTTTTTTCATGCCCCCCCCCCGCCCCCCGCCATCTGCCCTGGGGGAAGGAGCCTTATCTCAGCTTCTAGCATTCTTCTAGCCATCCCTTGGGAATCTCCACGTGGCATCTTTCCCCCTTTTGTCATGGCTTCCCTGTGCCTAATCTGCTCTTTTTATATCTTAAAAGTGAGTAGTCTGATAACAGGGGGGTTGGGTTTTTTTTGTTGACACTGATAACAGCTACATTAACATAACAAAGAATCCTATTGCGAGATGAGATGGAATTACATCCACAGGATTCCAACACAAATTTTGGGGAGACACAATTCAGCCCTAACAGCCTTCCCTTTCTGATTCTTTGATCCTTTTACTGGACCATTTTTTCTATTCAGATATAGCTATTTTTTGTTCATTTACCTTATTGATGTGCCAAAGAAGAAAAAGGCCTAGAGTACAGGCAGCCCCTCGGGTTGCAAACATTTGACTCACTTAGACAACTCTTATTTGCACTTTAATATTACATAAACTTGCCCTCACTTTGAAACGACTGAACCAACACTTACTCCCAACAAATTCCTCATTGCAGTCACCTTCCCTTGCTCCACGTGCAGCTTTTAAATCCCTGAGAGGCTCGGAGCCTTGCTTGCACTGCAGTTAGGGCCGGATAAGAAGCGCTGTGTGCACTGGTCCACTTTACCGCCACATGCGGCGTGAAGACACAGGAGCCGATCTGCCCGTATGTAAAATGTGTATCAGAGTAGAAGTATTTTTGTTTAAAGCTCGATATTTTGTTACATAGATTAGATAGAAATGCTTTCTCTGTCCAATTGCTGTAAAATTTCTAAATGCCTATTCTCCATTCCAGTTCTTATCTCATTACAGGCCAGTAACAACCATCTTCCCTCGCAGGAACCGTCCTGACTAGACAATCAGGAATTCAAGTGAAGGCCTGCTTGCTGTTAGGCAGATGCAGTGGTTAAGTGCTTGACTGCCAGCAAATGGAACGCAACAGCCACTTGGTGGCCGAAAGATGTGGCAGTCAGCTTCTGTAAAGATTACGGCCTGGGAAACCCTGTGGGAAACCCTGTGGGGCAGTTCTGCCCTGCCCTATGGGGTTGCTAGGAGTCGGAATCGGTACAATGACAATGGGTTTGGGGTTTTTTTTTTGGTTTGTTTTGCTGTTTTTTAAGTCTCCATCCCAGTTGCCCTAGAGTCAGTTGTGACTCATGACCCCATGAGTGTCAGACTAGAGCTATGCTTCATAGGGTCTTCAGCGGCTGATTTTTCTGAAGTAGATTGCCAGGCCTGTCTTCTGAGGTGCTTCTATGCAGACTCAAACCTCCAACCTTTTGGTTGTTGATCGAGCACCTTAACCATTTGTACGGCCTAAGGACTCTTTAGTCTGCATATTGGGGAAGGGGAGGTGTTAATCTATTTTCAAAAAAAGGTAAGATTAGAGGGAATAAGCTTGATTTACCTAAACAGCATGTTCTGGAAATAAAACTACTGTTGTAGAGCTGTAGGATAATCTTGTGTCCCTCGGAAGCCTTCCCCGATAACTGCTGGATCCACACAGACAATGGAGGATTCAGTTAGATCTTGTGTGGGGTGAGCCCTGGTCACAGCCCAGCAGAAAGGAAAGGAATTGATAAGTTGGCTCACACTGAATTCATGGTCTGTATTCTTTTTATCTTCGTTTTTTTTTTTAATGCAAAGTTTTGTTTTTGGTTTTTGTGGATTTTTTGTACTTGCAATAAATCGAACATATTTTCCAAGGTGATGAGGGGACGCTTACAAGACATTAGTAGCCCTGGTGGTGCAGTGGGTAAGAGCTTGGCTGCTAACCAAAAGGTTGGCAGTTTGAATCCACCAGCCTTTCTTTGGAAATCCTATGGGGCAGTTCTACTCTGTACTGTAGGGTTGCTATGAGTCAGAATCGACTCAACAGCAATGGGTATAGGACTTTAGAAGGAGCCCTGGTGGCTGGTGGTTCAGTGCTTAAGTGCTCTGCTGCTAACTGAAAGGTCAGTGGTTCGAACCCACCAGGCGCTCCGCAGGAGACAGATGTGGCAGTCTGCTTTCATAAAGGTAATACCTTGGGAGCCCTGTGGGACAGTTCTACCCCGGCTTATAGGGTTGCTGTGAGTTGGAATCAAGTCGACAGTAATGGGTCTGTAGGACTTCAGTACTTAATCTTAAGGTTTGACTCAGGATTAGGAAACTCATGGGTGACCCCTGAGATTTTGTTGTTGTTTCTGATCTGAGAGTTGTTTTTTTTTTTTTCTTCAATATTTAGACCTCTTTTCTCTCGGACTTTTCAAAGTTCGACTAAATCAAAACTTGGGACAGGTGGCTTAAGGAGCATGGACTTTTAACATTTAGTTTTGAGGGACTTGAAGAAACTAAATTTTTTCAAAATTAGAATTTCTCATTGGCGTCTGGCATGAGCTCACGTGATATAAATGTCTATGAAACAGAAATGGACGGGAAAGCTGGGCGCAGCTCGCTGCAGTGGTTATCTCCAGGGACAGGAAGAGGAGGACCCACTAGGATGGACCTGGAGTCAGAGCTGTGGCTTATCTGTAATGTTCTAATTTAAATGTTTACATCTTCATACATGTGTGTAATACAGAAAAACAAGTCCGGGGAACAAACAGGCCAGAATATTCACTGGCTCCTGCCGAGCCAACTCACGGCGCCCCCGCGTGTCAGAGTGGAACTGTGCTCCACAGGGTTTCCCACGGCTGATGTTTCAGAGATCGCCAGGGCTTTCGTCCGAGGTGCCTCTGAGTAGGCTTTCAATTGACAACCAAATTTGTTGCACCCTCCTCCCCAGGGATTCCATTAATTCCAGGTAGTATGTACATGCTTGGCTACAGTTTTCTTTATTCCTTTAGGTATATTTCAAACCATCCTCAAAAAAAGAAATCTTAGACTCCTAACCTTAACTGGAAGTAGTTACGCATTTTACTTTTGTTTTCTGTTATCCTAGAAGCCGTGGACACAGACCTGCCAGCCAGCCTGGGACAGAGCGAGGAGAAGCCTATGCCTACTGCCCCTGTGCCCAGCCCGGTGGCGCCGGCGCCCGTGCCGTCCAGAAGAAACCCACCTGGCGGCAAGTCCAGCCTAGTCCTGGGTTAACTCCACTGTCTGAACTCCGTCCTCCTGTTTGTTTGTTCTCTCCATGCTTGTGAACTGCACAACTTGAGCCTGACTGTACATCTTTTTGGATTTGTTTCATTAAAAAAGAAGCACTTTATGTACTGCTGTCTTTTTTATTTATTTTATTTTATTTTTCCTTTTTAAAGAAGAGGTTCGTCGCTCTGTTCTGACGTCCTGGGTCTGTTGGCCATGGCATGACGGTTTTCTAGAAGTAGATCTGAGGGAAAGCTTTGTGACACTTAGTACTGTGTTTCTAAGCACAGATAATTTAGTTCCAAATGTGTTAGAGGATCTTTTGTACTGAGGTTTTTTAAACCCTTTTCTTGTCAGCTTTACTTGGGTTTCCCAAGCCTTGACTGGGCAGACCAGGGAACAGTCCACAGGCACCGTTCCTCCCCGGCCCCTGACACACCAAGCGCTCTTGACACAGAACCTTCCCCTTGGTGTTGCCCTAACTTAGCAGTGTCTTTTGCTAGAAAGCATATCCTATTCTACTGTGCCATACCGAACCTTCGAGGCCTGAGCCTCAGGCCTTGCTACTTGCAAAGCAAAGAAACTGCCTTTTATTTTTTAATTTTAAGAAACAAGCCAGCTCTTAGCACGACTGGCTGGCGAGCAAAGCCTGCTGCTGCCATACAGAGGAAGGCTTAGGACGCACAGATTGACGGGACCCAAGCAGGGTAAAGCAAGCAGGGGAGTGAGTCACATGAAGCGGGTCTTCTTGAGGGACGGGTGCCAAGGGGAAGCATTTGTTCTTATAACTTGATGCTGTGTGCATGATGCGGTGCTTGACCGTGACCTGAAAGTCTCATCTTGAAAATGTGTGTTGTACTTCACAATCCTGGACTGTCGCTTCAAGTAAACAATATACACATTTTGAAACATTGTGTCCTGTGTCTTCATTTCCAGATTGCCTCAAGTCTTTTCTCCTGCCTGTTGAGTTGCCTTTTTCTTTGTTACTATAAACCATGCTGCCCCTGATTTGAGGAGTCATTGAAAGTTAAAACCGATTGTTGAAGGCCCAGGGAGAAATGGGTTTCTCCCTAGAGAAAATTCTGTAATGAAAGTGTGTTTAAACTCCTGAGTTCAAAGTACCAACGTTACAATTCACTGTTGAGATCTGTAGTAATAAAACACAGGAATAATATAGATAATTGATAGCTGAAGATAATCATTAGCCAGTATGTTTTAGACTCCTCTACCGTTTACCCTCTGTGCTGGGTCGTAGTATTTACAATTTCCAGGCCTCTCCACGGCTCTGAGGTGCTTTGCTGTGGTGGGTGGTCAAATTGGAGAGCGAAGGAAGGAGGACCAAAAGGTCAGAAGTTCGAATCCACCAGCTGCTCCATGGAAGCTCTATGTGGCAATTCTACCCTGTACTAGAGGGTTGCTATGAGTTGGGATCAACTCGAAGGCAATGGGTTTGTTTTTTTAAGAGGAGTTAGAAAATTAACAAAAAGCTCCTTGGGTTATAGACAGACGCAGATCAGCATGCTATATTAGATGTCCAAATCAGGCGTTGAGACCTGCTTTTTAGATCTAGCTGCGCTGCTCAGCAGCTGTGTTCCTTTGGCTTTTTGGTTTGCTCCTCAATTTCCTAACAAAGCTCTGAACTAGGTCATCACCACGGTACCTCCCAGGATTGAGATGACTTCACATACAGTGTGTAATCAGTGACTTCACTGGAGCTGGTAGGCATATCTTTGAGAAGGAAAAGGGGAGTTCCAGGTTGTGAGGGTTTTGAGTTCTTCCCTTACTTACTGTGTGAAGCGTTTGTAGAGAATCAATAGTCTTGCAGGAGGCTCCCAATATTACTTAAACAAAGACTAGCCCTGTAAGTACTAACAAACACTGGTTTCACCGGCCTCAGTCTCTACTGTGAATCTTCAGAGCTAGGCAACCTGTACCCTCCTCAGCCCGTTAGTAGTGGTGAGGCTTCTAGTCGTGGTTTGTGCCACGACTTAAAATGTTTGATTTGATTTTTATAGTCTATGGAGACAAACGCCTAATAAAAGCCAAAGGTGTTTTGAAGGATGGACAGTTCAGCAGTCATCTTGGTTCTTTCAGATTTTAGGGATTCCATGTAACATGTTTAAGTTACCCTGGTGCTGCAGCGATTAGCACTTGGCTGCTAACTGAAAGGAGGACACTTCAAGCCCACCAGCCGCTCCGCGGGAGAAAGATGTGGCAGTCAGCTTCCATAAAAATTATAGTCCTGGAAACCCTGTGGGCAGTTCTGCTCTGTCCTGTAGGGTCACCATGAGTCGGAATCAACTGGACTACAACTGGCTTATGTAACATGTTTGCTGAGGGATATTCAACTTTCTGGTTAGAAAGCTTAAAAAAAGTGAGACAATGATCTTAAAATGGTGCTGATGGTGACTGTTTTCTAAGACGCCACAAGCGCAGCAGACACAGCATTTCCTTGCCAGTTTGGGCTTTTTGCTTGGTTTGTGTGACTGATGCCTTAGTGAAGGAGGAAAAAGAGCCAGTCAGAGACTCAGTATTTATTGCTCCTGCCGATTCTACCTCTTAAGCATTTTGAAATTAGATGGCCTTACGATGAGATGCCAGGGTCCCCCTATGATGAGTTTCATGGGTATTAGGAAGTTTTGCGGTGATGTGATGCAGAACACAGCAAGATCTGAGTTTATAATTTGCAGGGAAATAGATTTAGGTATAGTCAGGAAATTGAGTGAAATCTACAAAGAGGGAGGTCAACAAAATTCAGTAACATCCAGTATTTCCCGGGGGGATATAATGGCTGATTACTGGTCAGAGGTTTTAGTTCCATGAAAGGAGGGCGGTCCCCATTACCTGGGCTTGATGGAAAGTTTGTCTTCCAGGTAGAAGTGGGTGTTTAAAATAGATGCTTCCAAGTTGCAGGCCAGCTCTGGGTTAGGAACTGGTCTCTTCGGAGCCTGACTGATTTGGCTCATACCCTGAACAGATTCATTCACTTCAAACATTTAGCAGGAACACTTGGAAGGGCAGTGTAGCAGGGCTGGGGGTTTGGGGACCATGGTTTCAGGGGACATCAAGGTCAACGGGCATAATAAAAACTATTAAGAAAACATTCAGCATCCCATTTTGGAGAGTGGCACCTGGGGTCTTAAACGCTAGCAAGCAGCCATCTTAGATGCAACAATTGGTCTCGACCTACATGGAGCAAAGGAGAATGAAGAGCACCAAAGACCCAAGGTAATTATGAGCCCAAGAGACAGAAAGAGCCACATAAACCAGAGACTACATCAGCCTGAGACCAAAAGAACTAGATGGTGCCCAGCTACAACCGATGACTGCCCTGACAGGGAACACAACAGAGAATCCCTGAAGGAGCAGGAGAGGAGTGGGATGCAGACCCCAGATTCTGATAAAAAGACCAGACTTGGTCTGACTGAGACTAGAGGGACCCCAGAGGTCTTGGTCCCCAGACCTTCTGTTAGCCCAGGACAGGAACCATTCCCGAAGCCAACTCTTCAGACACGGATTGGACTGGACTATAAGACAGAAAATGATACTGGTGAGGAGTGGGCTTCTTGGATCAAGTAGACACATGAGACTGTGTTGGCATCTCCTGTCTGGAGGGGAGATGTGCAGGCTGAGGGGGACAGAAGCTGGCTGGAGACTATGTGTGCAGCTCCTGTTTGGAGGGGAGATGCGAAGGCCGAGGGGGACAGAAGCTGGCTGAAGAGACACAGAAACACAGGGTGGAGAGAAGAAATGTACTGTCTCATTAGGGGGAGAGCAACTAGGGGTATATAACGCGTATATAAGGTTTTGTATGAGAGACTGACTTAATTTGTAAACTTTCACTTGAAGCACAATAAAATTTTTTTTTTTTTAAAGTCACAAATGCTTTTTTAAGCTAAAAAAAAAAAAAAAAATTAGCGGGTCCCCCGATAAGGAGCAGTTTGTTGCTGCTGATGGCTTCAAGCCCTGGTCTGGGGTCTCGCCCTGAAAAAGCAGGGAAGGGAGAACCACAGGCCCCCAGGACTCGAGGGTATGCAGTCCAGGGCAGACTGGGGCCCCACAGGCTTCAGTAGCCCTGACTGGTTATTGAACTCCCTAGGTGGCACAAAATGTTTGTGCTCTACTACTAACCTCAAGATTGGGGATTGGAAACC
The DNA here is from genome assembly GCF_024166365.1 of Elephas maximus indicus. Taxonomy (NCBI): domain Eukaryota; kingdom Metazoa; phylum Chordata; class Mammalia; order Proboscidea; family Elephantidae; genus Elephas; species Elephas maximus. The sequence goes on along the minus strand of NC_064837.1, from coordinate 65,500,548 downwards.
ACCCAGGCACCGCAAAAGAAAGGCCTGGAGATCTGTTTCCGTTAAGATTTAAAAAAAAAAAAAACATTGCTGTGGAGTCGACGCCACTCATAGTGACCCGGAATAGGACAGAATAAAACTGCCCCATCGGGCTTCCTGGGCTATAAATTTTACTGAAGCAGACCAGCTGGTGGGTTCCCACCGCTGCCCTTTCTTTAGCAGCTGAGCGCTTAACCACTGCATCACGAGGGCTTCTGTTAAAATTACCCAAACCCAGTGCCCTCGAGTTGATTTCGACTCATAGCGACCCTATAGGACAGAGTAGAACTGCCCCATAGAGTTTCCGAGGAGCCCCTGGCGGATTCAAACTCCCGACCCTTTGCTTAGCAGTCGTAGCCCCGAACCACTACGCCACCGAGGGTATAGCTCTGCGGTAGAGCGCATGCTTAGCGTGCACGAGGTCCGGGCTTCGATGCTCAGTACTTCTGCTAAAATTACAGCTCAGAAAACCCTAAGGAACAATTCTACTCTTTAACACTTGGGGTCGCCATGAATCTGAATCTACTTGACCGTAACAGGTTTTGTTTGTTTTTTTCACTTCAACCGCTTGCCTCCTGGTGTTTTGAATCACCCCTGTGTCGGGCGCTGGAAGGCCCACCCCCGTAACATTTCGGGGAGCGGGGTGCATTTGCAGTGAGGTGGGGGGAGGCGGACGTGACCAGTCTGGGAAGCTGAGAATCGGAAACCCGATCCTCTAGGGCCCCCGCCCTCGGGTTCAGACTCGGCGGCCGGGTTCCGGCGCGCGTATGCAAATGAGCCTGGCCCTATGCAAATGAGCCGGCTGGCCCCTCCCGCGGCGGCTGCGGAAGCGGCGGCCGCGCCCCCGCCGGTCTCGGCGCAGCCGCCCTTCCCGCCGGCCGTGCCCGCCCAGCTCCCCGGCTCCGGCCGCGCCCGTGGTCGCGCGGCAGCTCTTCGGGCGGCGATGGCGGCGCGGCGCGCGCGGGCCGTGCGGGTGCTGGTGGACATGGACGGCGTGCTGGCCGACTTCGAGGGCGGCCTCCTGCGGGGCTTCCGCCGCCGCTTCCCGGCCGAGCCGCACGTGCCGCTGGAGGAGCGCCGCGGCTTCCTGGCCCGCGAGCAGTACCGCGCCCTGCGGCCCGACCTGGCGGTAGGAATGAATGAGTGGGGCGCTGCGCGGGCGGGGAGCTCCGATCCCACAGCCCCGCGGCGCCCCCGGGAGCCCGGACCCCGGGACCCCGCGGCCACCCTGGGAGGGGAGCTCGGACCCCATGGCCCCAACAAGAACCCCCGGAACCCACGACCCCACAGCGCCCCTGGGAGGGCAGTCTGGATCCCACTACCCCACGTCGCCCCCGAAGAGGGGAGTCCAGGTCCCAGGCCAGTAAACCGCCCCCCTTGGAGCCGTCTCTGCTCCATGTACGGAGACACCCCCTTTCTGTTTGAGATGAAGGGTACTCTAACCTCACCGTTCACAGCCCCCCTCTCCGCAACACACACACAGTTTGGGAGAGCGCCCCCCACCACTAAGCAGAATCCTCTGGTACTCTGATTTGGGCCTGAGGGCCCTCCAGAATCCTTGTGAGACTCCAGCTGAGCCGGATCAGCTGGAGGCAGACGGAGGGTTGTCTTCCAGGACAAAGTGGCCAGTGTGTATGAAGCCCCAGGCTTTTTCCTGGACTTGGAGCCAATCCCTGGGGCCCTGGAAGCCATGCGGGAGATGAACGACATGGAGGAGTAAGAGAGGGTGGGGAGGCAAGGGAGTGACATGGGGCGACGCGGGGGCCCCCTCCATCTAACAGCACCCTCTCCTGCAGCACCGAAGTCTTCATCTGTACCAGCCCCCTGATTAAGTACGAGCACTGTGTGAGGGAGAAGGTGCGGCGCTGTGTCCCTCGGCACTTCATGGGCAAACAGCCAGGGGGGAGGGGACCAGCCTCTCAGGCTGCAGCTCCCACTCGCTAGCCACGTTCTGCCTGCTCACTGGCCCTGGATCCAGGGCCCACCAGGCCCCACTGACAGTCTGTGCTTCCTGTAGTACCGGTGGGTGGAGAAGCACCTGGGGCCCCAGTTTGTGGAGCGCATTATCCTGACGAGGGACAAGACGGTGGTCATGGGGAACCTGCTCATTGATGACAAGGACACCATTCAAGGTAGGACCCATTTCCCTGGCAACCTCCTTGCAGGCATCTGGATTAGGGAGAGGGAGTAACGATAAGTAGGTTCCATGCTCACCACTTTTCTCCTGTGTTCTGCCCCAGGCCAGGAGGAGACCCCAAGCTGGGAGCACATCTTGTTTACCTGCTGCCACAACCAGCACCTGGCCCTGCCCCCCACGAGACGACGGCTGCTCTCCTGGAGTGACAACTGGCGGGAGATCATAGACAGCAAGCGGGGTGCCTCACTGTAAGACTGTGAGGGCCTGGGGCTCCTCCAGGAATAAGCCGAGGGACCTCGGCAGTGGACAGTGGCTGAGGGAAGGGAAGGCAGGCCAGGGGGGATCCGAGCAAGGTCAAGTGACTGGGCACGGAGGGGCCGGGAGATATGGGGACCACTGCTCTCATCAGCCAGGCACTTGGACTTGGCACCTCCTGAGATGGTGCACTGGGGCAGGGTCGACATGGGAGCACCCTGGTGAAGGTGGTCAGGAACCTTTTAATAAAAAACTTTGGCTCTCTGGTTTCTAAGCGCCCTTTACTTGGGACAGTAAAAGTACAGCGGGTAGGAGGGGCACTGGAGTAGGGCTGATGAGGCCTTCCAGCCCTCTCCTTGCTCTCCTGAGTCCAGTGACCCTGAATCTGCCCACCTCCACAGCCATTAGGATATTGTCTTAGTTTCTTAGTGCTGCTATAACAAATACCACAAGTTGGTGGCTTTAAGAAAGATAAATTTATTTTCTCCATTTAGGAGGCTAGAAGGAGCCTTCTAGGGAAAGGCGCTGTCTGTTGGCTCTGGGGGGAAGGTCCTTGTCTCTTCAACTTCTGTTCCTCAGTTCCTTGGAGGTCTCATGTGGTGGGCATCTCTCTTCCCCCTTCTCTGCCTGCTTGCTTAATCTGCTGTTAAAGCCTGCACTGATACTGCCTCATTAACTAACCAAAAAAAACGTATTCCCAAATTGGATTATAATCATAGGTTTAGTAGGATTTACAACACATTTTGGGGGGACACAATCCATAACAGATACTGTTCCTCCTCCCGTTCTAAGGTACTCGGCCTTTCCTTGGCCATCTCAGGGGCCAACTTTAAGGCAGTGGAGAAGAGGAGTCAGGACCCCCCCCATTGTTCCCAAGCCTCATCTTTCCATTGGGTCCCACACTCTGTGTTGACTGGCAGGGACTCGCTCTGGCTAACCCTGATGGCAGAGAGGACCTGGGGGTGGTGAGAAGACACAGCTTCACGGGTTCATGGTTTTATTCTGATGTGTTGTCTCCTCTGTGGCCTTGGCCTTAATGCCTGATGGCTACGTTAACAGTTACTGGGAGACACACCCTTCCAGTTTCCCAGGGCCCCGAGACTTCTCATTCCTATCCCTCAAAATCACTCCAGACCCTCTGTTCAGGGGCAATGCCCTGTTCACTTAAGTGCAGACAGTGCTCCTGAGCCTCTGGTCCCTGCAGCTCTGCCTGAGAAGCCCCTTCTGTGAAGCCTCTGGATCCAGGAACACGCGGGTTCTACACTAGGTGGAGCTTGCAGTGGGGTGGGCCCCGGAGGCAGGACTGTGGCCTCCAGTTTGGGGTGAGCCAGCCCATGAAATGGCACCACCCTCATTCTCTTCTCTATATGTCATAAAGTCTGGTTCCTCAGGTCTTCTAATGCCTTTTCGTCACGGTTGGAGACACCTGTCCTGCTGAAAAAGCTGGCCTTCAAAGTGGCTAAGAAGGCCCCACCCTGGGAGACTGCTTGGGGGGTGCGGTGCGGCCCCCACCGGGTTTTGGTCTCATCTTCTGCATGAGGCCCCCCCAGAAGCAGGGGTGCTGTGGGCCTCAGTCCTTGGGCAATGGGATGCCCAGGGCAGAGTGCGCCCCCCAGCTGCGGGCTTCGGCCACCTGGCTCGGGGAGCAGATGTCTTCCAGGAAGATCTGGGCCAGGTTGCGGAGCCGTGTGTTGGCCGAGAGAGAGAAGCGCAGCATACACTGGACCACAGGCAGGGCGGTCAGCTCAGGGTGGGAGCCAGGGCCAGACGGGCTCAGGTACATGAGTGTGGTGACAGCAGACAGCACCGTCTCCTCGCTGGGACTGGACAGGCAGTTGATGATGAGCGGGATGCCACCTGCACGCAGAATGTACTCTTTGTTGGCCTTGTCAGCACACAGGTTGCAGAGACCACCTGGGGAGAGAGGGTGAGTTGGGCCTCTTCCCCAGGCCCCTTCTTGCCTCCTGCCCGACTGAGTCCTGGAGGGGAGGGCCCAGGCCTGTCCACGGTCCATTCTGGTCCCCAGGCCTCCTCTTCAGGATTCCAGAGAGACCTGGCTGCCTGCTGCCCCTGCCACTAGGCCGGCACCTCCGAGAAGCATGAACCCCTTTCCCACTTGGTGCAGCCAGTTCAATGGCTGATCCGCTTCCCTTTTTTTTTTTTTTTTTTCAGTGAGAAACAAAAACAAGAGCCACAAGAGATCATTATTTTTGAAGAGTTTAAATACCACGGCGAGGTGTCGGTTTCATGGGTGTATACAGAAGTTAAAACCTACCTAGTTGTACACCTTACATATGTACAACTTATCACCTGCCAGTTATACTTGAATAAAGCTCTTAAAATGTTTAGAGAAAGAAGCAAAACCACAAATCTTACCATCCAGTTAACATCCCTTTCTGTCATCCCATAACTTTCTATGTGCAGATACACATATTTCGTAGAAACAGGATATTTTCCTTAACTGTTTGGTAAGCCAGCTTTTTCACTTAACAATGTATTGTGACCAATAGTTTAGCTTCACCAGTAAAGAATGTCCGCCTTGAGCTTCATGCTCTTTTAAGAACTATCTATATGGGATAAAACTGACAATAGCAACTTGAAAGATTCGATAGGAACCTTAGGGGGCAGTGAGTTTACATAAACGGGGGAGGAACAACTCAGCAAAGGAGGGTGAGGATGGTCACGTGACTTGAAGAATGTCATCAAGGTCACTGAACTGCACAGTAGGAATTGTTGAACTGGTGTATGTTTTGCTGTGTATACTCTCAACAACAACAAAAATAAAACACAATGTACTGTGACCATCTGTCTCTGCCAATAATCTACATTCAGGCTCCCTTTAGCAGCTTTGCGGTGCACCGTCTGATCAACGCAGGACAACTGATGGAGAAGTTAGACCATTTTAGCCTCTAGGTTGCTGTTATGAGGATTCTGGGGGACGGACAACAGAAGAGGCCTGGAACATAGCCCCGTGTGCTCGGGTAGTGAGGCCGGGCCCCCCTTTTTCTCACACCTCACCTCTGGGCACGCCCCACTCAACTTAGTGTCCTCTCGGCCCCAGGGGCAGATTCCACCTTGCCTGGTGGTCACTGGCCAGCACTGCTACTGTAATGCCCAAAGGTGACTTCCTGTGTATCCTGACTCAGCCTCCTGCCACCAGAGTCCCTCTACCTTTAGGTTCCCTGTGCATGAAAGCCGCAGGGCTTCTCAGCTCATTTGTATAATGTGCCCAACAAGTCCAATCAGGAGTGAGGGGCACAGCCCCACTCACTGGCCCAGCCTGAAACCTGAGCAGGACATCATCCCAAGCAAGGTGGGCAGGTACCCATGCTGCCCCTGTGGGACACAGCCATCCCCCTCCAGGGGCGGGGCAGCCCAGCCTTGGCCCTGCGCACCCCCTCCCTCACTGCACCTGGCTCAGCGTGAGGCCTGCTACAGGGAAGCCCAGAATTTGGAATAAAGTCCCTACTCCTTCCTGTGGTCTGCCAGCCCTGCACCATCTGCCACAGGGAAGCCCAGAATTTGGAATAAAGTCCCTACTCCTTCCTGTGGTCTGCCAGCCCTGCACCATCTGCCTCCCCGTCTCCACTGGGTCCAATCTTGGGACCTTTTGGTACAAGCACTTCCCAGCGAGGGCTTCCCTGAGAGCCCTCGTGTGACTGTCCCCTCCACTCCTGGGGCACTGCCCTGGTCACCACTTCACTTTCTCCATACACTTAAAAACTCCGAGAAACCTGCTTCTTCGTCTGTATGTTTCCTTGCTCCCTGCCTTCTGAGCCTCTCTAGAAGGTAAGCGCCCTGAGGTCAAGACCTTGGCCGGCTCATTCCTGCCATGTCCACAGTGACCTGCACAGAGGCGCTCCACAATATGAGTTGCGAGTCTAAGTGTTTTTAAAATGTGACTCGAGGGAAAGAGGCTGGGTGACGTGCAGGGGCCGTGGTGGTCCTGACACCTGCGCAGCTCGGACAGGTAGCTTCTGAAGGAGGGGAGGGGCTGGGAGTTAGGAGGAAGAGCAGCTGGAGAGACAAGAGGCACTAGGAGGCCCCTCTCGTGCAAAACCAGGGAAGGAAACACCCACTTGTCAGCCAGTGCTGGGTGCCAGCTACTGGACTTCACACAGGTTGTCCCTGAGTACCAATCACCCTGAGGACACACAGCCCCCTTCTTGCATGGCCACCAGGCCCTCCAGGGTCTGTCCCGCCACATCAGGCCACCGTCTGGCTAACTGTGGTGCCCCAGCACTCAGGGCCGCCAAAACACCAAGCTTTCTTGTTTGGACCCTTTGCACTTGCTGAACTGTCCTCAGGAGCCAGCTGAACTGTCCCCTCTCAGCAATCCCTCCCAGACCACCCACGCTCAGAGGCCTTCTCTGCAATCTCGACCTCAGCACCCGGTTCTGTCGTGCAGCCCTTAGCACGCCTGGGCTCGTCCTGCTGCTTGCTTCACTAGTCGGTGCTCTCCGTGAGGCAGGGCCTCCCTTGCTGACCTCTGGATCGCAGGAGCCCAGAACAGGGGACACACACTGAACACACGCTGAACACATGGATGAACCCTACACCAAGCTGGAGCTATTGTCTCTACCATCTTAGCGGGAGAAGCTGAGGGTGTGAGGGATTCAGCAACTTGCCCAAGCCCCAGAAGGGAGCCCTTTGCCACTCCCAGGGGAAACTGAGTCCCTGTGGAGCCACGAGGACAACTGATGCTCCCAAGGCCAGATGCCAGGCTCAGCCTGGAGCAGGGACCAGCAGGTGGGTTAGTCTGAGTGGGGAGTGGGCCACTTCCTGCTGCTGTAAGGTGTGATAAGATGAAGCCATGAGTCACTGACCTGCCGATGAGTCAGCATCACCACCAGGTGTGTCTGGGTGGGGCTGGATCACCAGGTGGCATCTGCTGGGGGCTGGGAACCTGAGGAGGCCTCAGGACAGGCCCCTGGCCACAACCTCCTCACTCTCCCCAGCCCTGGAAACCTCCCCGATGGACCAGGTGTCCTGCCAGGGCTCACCAGCTGCCCGGGCCTCGGCCACAGGTACATCCTCTAAGCCCCTCTTAAGCCTCTCAGATTAAAAGGGGAGCAAGAGCCTGGGAAGGGAACTGCAGGGAGCTTCAGGGGCTCAGTGAGAAGGCTGGACTGGAGCAGCCAAGACGGTGCCAGACCTGCAGGAAGCCTCTGCTACTTTCAGCTTTCCCCAAGTGCCCCTCAGAGAGCTGGCCTGAAGTAAGAAGTGCTGGGAAAACCATCTACGCAAAACTGGAAGCATCCTAAACTGCCCAACCGCAGAAAACTGTTAAAAAAGAAGAACAAGTCCTGACGGGCTGACGAACAAGTTCTGAACAAACCAAACAAGACAAGAGAAACAGAATGAGGCAACGACAGGGCCGCTAGATGCCAGGAGCCACGGAAACCCCCAGGAGAGGCAGAACAGGAAACCCCAAATGTGGCCTGGGATGAGAAAGCTGGAGGATCAGAGAGGGCAGGAGGGTGACCCTGGGTCACAGAGCAAGTAGGACATCTGGGCTGGGAGGGACACCCTGGCCGACAAGGGCAGGGTCTGAGGATTGTCCAGAGGGCTAAATGAGGCCATGCTGACAAGCGCCTAGCCAGTACCCAGCGGCCAAGCGAACCCTAAAAAAGGCAGCCCAGACATACCACTCACCACAGCCCAGCCCAGGATCAAAATCTTCATTTGACACTATCTGCTTAGCATCTTGAGAAAGGTTCCTTCTGAAATTTCAAGTCTGAGGGACAAAACAGACCACAGAGAAAGTCGCTGGTTAGACTCCTGGGGATCTTTTTCAGCAGAAGGCTGTATGAGCCTGGTGCCTGGCCGTGCAGTAAGGGTGGGAGGGACAGGGGAGCACAGGCAATGGCGGACAGAGCGAGGCTCTGGGATGGGTAGGTCTCCTTGGAATCCCAGTTCTGCCACTGAGGGCCTAGGTAACTCAGAGCTAGCCACTCAGCTTCTCTAAGCCTCAGCTTCTTCACCAGTTAAATGGGCAGAGAGAACTAAAAAAAAACCGAACCCTTGTCTTTGAGTCGATTCTGACTCATAGAGACCCTACAGAACAGTGCAGAACTGCCTCGTAGGGTTTCCAAGGCTGTAATCTTTACGAAAGCAGACCGCCACATCTTCCTTTGGTGACACAGCTGGTGGGTTTGAACCACTGACCTTTTGGTCAGCAGCTGACCACTTAACCACTGCACCACCAGGGTTCCTAAAAAACCCGTTGCTGTTGAGTCAATTCCGACTCATAGCGACGCTGTGAGACAGAATAGAACTGCCCCATAGAGTTACCGAGGAGCGCCTGGTGGATCTGAACTGCCAACCTTTTAGTTAGCAGCCATAGCTCTTAACCACTGTGCCACCAGGGCTTCCTGGAGAGAATTAAACAAGGTAACTGAGACACCTCCCTGGCACACGGTAGACACTTGAGGAGTATTAATTGTCTTGTACCATTCATGTGACACCTGGTACACACTCCTTTTTGGACACCAGTGAATTTTGTCTCCCCAACCAGACTATGGACTCCTTGAAGGCAGGGGTCAAGCGTGTACCTCTTGATAGCCCCAGAGGCCGGCACAGGGCCACACACGCACAAAGCGGCAGACGCATACATACAGCTCCAGTTTAACTAGGATCAAGCAAATGCTTGTGTAACCGCCGCCGAGGTCAAGAACGAACACAGTCGGCAATCCAGAATGCTTATCTCCCTGATTCCTAATAATTTAATAATTTTTAAATTATTTGCCAGGGCGGCCTCTACCATCACTCCCTGACTTGGAGGGACTAATTTAATTTCCCCTTGCCTTAATTCCAGACATAAGCAGAAACTTTTTAAAATTTAATTAAATATTTTTTTTTACTACATACACACATATACCTAAATATTATACAGTTCAGTTCTTCCTTTTTTTGGATTTTACAGAAATGAAGTCATAATGTTTGCTTAACACCAGCTGTAAGATTACTGCATGTAGCTACAGATTGTTCGTTTTCATTACTAAATATTGTATGAGTGACCCGGTGTTGGTACCCATTGTTGCCAGCTTGGGAGTGTTACAGACAATGCTGTCAGTGACATTTCTGAACATGTGTCTGCATGCACAATGAACACTGCCGCTGGGTCATGGGGTGTGTTAAAAAAAAAAAGTTTCAGTCAGGCGATTCCAACTTATAGTGACCCTATAGGGTAGAGCAGAACTGCCCCGTAGGGTTTCCAAGGAGCAGCTGGTAGATTCCAACTGCCGACCTTTTGGTTAGCCGCTGTAGCGGCTAACCATTGCACCACCAGGACTCCATTGCAGCATGTGCCTGTGTTCGATTTCACTAGTTTCCAGACAGGCAATGAGGATTTACCAGCCTCTCTCTTGAGCACCACCACCATCTAGTGGAAGCTACATGTATTGCAGGAAATAGAACAAAGGAAAGCGATTTATCCTGAATTCTGGGAGGCCAGCTACTTGAACCTTGTTTAAGTAACAAAAGGGTCCAGAAGGAAAGGTATATATAGAAGGAGACTGGAAAGCCCCTGTATGTTCTCCACAATTGCTGCCACCAGATCCTTCTTCAGGGCTGCAGCTATACTGGGCAGGGAGGGGGATTATGAGGCAACACAGAATAGCTGCTGCCACACTGACAGAACTAACTGCAGCCTGAACTGAAGGCCCACGGAGTTGGGGCTCTTGGCCTCAGACAGGAAGTCAAGCACTGATGAGAAAGCAGCTACTATCTCAGAACATCATGGAAGGACCACCTACCACTGTGGTGGGCGGCAAGGACGGACAAAAGGAAGCCTGCGTTCTGATGCCGGTTGAAGGGCAGCTGATTGTGCCTCAATTTCCTTGTCAGTAAAACGACGGGTTTGGACTAAGTTCTTCTCCAGCTTTAATAGTGCACAGGCCTAGGAATCAGAAAACTTTCTAAGGGCAGAAAAGTGGTCAAGTGAATAGCTTTGAGAATCTGTCTGCTTTAAGTTTACGACAGAGGTCTGGCACTTTTTAACCCTTAGAACCTATTTAACTTGCTAAACCCCAGATTCTTCATTGGAAGCAAGTGTTAGGAGCATCCTGCCCATCGGTGCTGTCTCAGGCTCAAAGGAGATGACACTCACATGGCACAGCGCATGGCACACAATGGGTACTCGTGGATGCCGTTATCATCATGAAGCTCCACAGCCTGGCTTTGCAGCTAGAAGGCTGAGCCCCGGCCAGCACACATTATGGCGAGGCTCATTCAGCTAACTCTGCCTGGGCCCCCACCCCACTGGGACGCCGAGATTGACATTCCTATTTTTTCCTATCATTCAGTAACGTTTTTCCAGAAGGAAAGAATCTCTGGAGCAGGTGGGTGGTTCTCTTGATAGGACATTATCCCATCCCAGCCCAGAAGAGGGAGCTGTTTACCCCAAAGGGGCTCTGGACACCAGGTCCCTGTGGGGAGACCAAGTGGATCCTACAGCTGCAGACCCTGGTCATACAACAGCATCGTTATCTCATCAAATTCTCTCAGCAACACTGGGAGACGGGCACTGATACTGCCCCCATCTGGGAGATGACTGGAGAAGGGAAATCACGCCCAGATGGTGAGCCACGGAGGGAGGACTGGAACCCAGGCCTGTCTGACCCCAAAGCCCAGCTCTTACCAAACTCCCCCTGCTGCGTGCCAACCACAGGCACTGTGGTTTGGGTTCTGCAAGCTGCAGCAGAGCCATCTGACCCAGCGCTCCTTGCTGCTGGCTTCTCCAGGACCAACCCTGTTCCGGGCCCAGCACCAGGTCACAGCCGGTATGTGGGACCTGCCTGCCCTTCCCGCCCCTTCCAGCCTCCTCCCCAGACCACAAGACCTGAGCATTCAAGACACGTAGAGATAACTGAAGCTCCGTCCTAGAGGTCACACTCTCAGGTCTACCACCAAAGATAAAAGGCTCCAAGCCACAAAGCGCAGCCCAGAGCTGTTTAGCAGCAGACTGAGGACCTGAGAGTGTGCCCCAGTTAGTGCCTAAGCCATTAAGTAGAATGACAGCAGTAACCAATACACAGCTAAGTGCCACAGGGACTTTCTCTTAAGTCACGCACAATAAGTGCAAGCGGTATTTAATCTGCACAGGTTCCCATGGAGGGATTCAAATGCTGAGAAAGCTGCTGCTCATGGGACAGGGGCCTTGCTCTGGTGGGAGGAATGAGAGGGAGAAGAGGAGGAAAAAGTGGCTGGGATGGGACATAAAGAGAAATGAAGTCCTGACACAGGCTGCAACATGGACGAACCTCGAAAACATTACACAGAAGTGAAGTCAGTCATAAAAGAACAAATACTGTAGGACCCTTTTTTGTGAACTAGCTAGAATAGGCAAATGTATAGAGACCAAAGTCTATTAGTAGCTGGGAGGGGTGGGAGGGAGGGGAAGGGGGAGCCACTGCTCAGGAAGCAGTCAGTCCTGTTCACAGGGATGGCAAGTTCAGGAATGGATACTGGTGATGATCATACAACGTGATGAATGTAATCAGTGCAGCAAATTGTACATGTAAAAACTGTTGAATTGGTAAATGTGTTATATATATATATTTTTACCACAACAAAAAAAAAGAAAAACAGAACCACACACACTATTAAGTGGCTGGGAAAAGCATACCCAGGGATAAGGTTACTATCAGTCCTAGACAAAGTATCTTCACAGAGAAGCAGACAGACACACAGACATACACTTCTGATCCCCACAACCATCCTGTGAGGTAGGCAAGGCACAGGTGAGGAGACAAGGCTTGGAGGAGAGATAGGATCACCCAAGAGAATCCAGCTAAGACATGGAGAAGTCGGCTGTGGACACCAAGCCCAGGAGAGCAATAGCCCAGGCCCAGACCCAAGCCGGCCGCCCAGCTTCCAGGGAGAAGTCTCGCTGGGCCAGGATGGCGGGGTGCCCCTGCCTGGCAAAGCTGCCCCCTGAACCTGAAGAGACCCAGCAGAGCAGACTCCTGGTTAGTAAGCCTTTCTTAGGACAACTTCTCTTTGATGTTAGGCACGTTTTCTCCAGGGTCAAAAGTTTGATTTGGGATCTATCCTCTAGCTCTCCCAGAAAATGCTGAGTTGGTGGATGTTTTGTTGTGTACCTTCTCAACAAAAGCAGTAACTTTAAAAAAAAAAAAAAGACCACTGTTGCTGTTGACAGCAGAAGCTGTGCAGCAGTTACAAAACAGTGGGGGTGGTGGGTGTAGGATTTACTTCAAGGAAAGGAGGAAATCCTAGAGACCCTTTAAGCAGTTAAGCACTCAGCTGCTAACCAAAAGGCTGGCAGTTCAAACTCACCCAGCGGCCCCACGGAAGAAAGACCTGGTGATCTGCTCTAGTAAAGATTACAGCCTAGAAAACCCTATGGGGCAGTTCTGCTCTGTCACACGGGGCCGCTGTGAGTCAAAATCAACTTGACGGCACCTAACAACTACAACAGATGTGAAGTGGCATCTGACTGTGATGACAGGTTCTGTTTTATCTTAAAACTAAACTTAAAGGAAAGGAGGTCTATTTACAAACTTTTTTTTCCTCTTTTAGAAAAACTGTGGCAGAATATATATATATAATAAAATTTTTCACTTTAACTATTTAAAAAATATATATATATATATATATTACAGCCTAGGAAACCCTATGGGGCAGTTCTACTCTGTCACATGAGATTACTGAGTCCAAATTACACTTGACAGCACCTAACAACAACATTTACCATAATAATCTCCCAGAAGGGCAGAGATACGCTAACACCACTCCAAGACCTGGGCAACTGGGGCTCCTGTCCCAGGCCCAGTGTTAGAGGGCCCTGTTTGGCAGAGCCCACCGAAAGCCCACTCCGCACCCCCGCACCTGGAGCTCCAGGCCCTAAACCAACTTCCACAGCTGCCTGGGTCTCCTTCCTGGCTCCTGACTCCCAGGAGTGGGCCTCACTGCTGGTGTGTGCACTCTTAGCTCAAGGAATGGCCAAGAGGCAGCTGGGGCAGCTGTTGGTGGGGTGTGAACACGGAGCCTGGTATCCACCCACATGCATGTAAGGCCCCTCGATGAGAAGGGAAGGGGGGTCAACCCCCATTTGTATTCTAGCCTTGAGTACCTCAAACATTGGGGTAGAACTGAATGTTCTCTCAAAAATCTAATTCACACTCACATATGACGTCTTCGAGAAAAACATTTGCTACTTGATTCTGCCAGGACATTAAATCTTGGGATATCCCAGTTAAATGGCCTAATAACATGCTCCTGTCCAGCTCCTAGGTTGTAACATAGTGCCTGCGGTCTTAAAAGCTTGCAAGCAGCCATCCAAGGCACAACAATTGGTCTCTATTCACCTGGAGCAACAGAGGAAGGAGAGTCAGGAATAGGAGAGGGAAATGGAAGTGTGGTAATTGTCTCCACGAACAACTGCCTCCTTTGCCATGAGACCAGAAGAACTGGATGGTGCCTGGCTACCATTACTGAACAGTTTGATCAAAGATTCTACAGAAGAATCCTGATCAAAAGGGGAGAAATACAGAACAGATTTTCAAATTCTCATGGACTTCAGGCTTTCTGGAGCATGGAGGCTGGATAAACCCCTGAAACTACTGCCCTGGGATAATCTTTAAAACTTAAACCAAAAACAACTCCTGAAGTCTTCTTAAACCCAAACAATAGTTTAGCTCAATTAGTAAAGTATGTCTGCCTTGAGCATTATATTCTTTTAAGATCTATCTATATGGGATCAAATTGACAACAGCAACTTGAAAGATTAGATATGAACCTTGGCGGGGAGTGAGTTTATATTAATGGGGAAGGAATAACTCAGAAAAGGAAGGTGAGAATGGCTGCACAACTTGAAGAATGTAATCAAGGTCACTGAATTGTACATGTAAAAAATGTTGAGTTGGTGGATGTTTTGTTGTGTACCTTCTCAACGATAACAATAACTGGAAAAAAAAAAAAAAGGACTTTAAATCTAATTTCTAGGCTACAGGAAATAAGGTGGCAAAGAAACAAGCTAAATGACACCATGAAGAGGCAACCAGACAAACTGGAAGGTAAGACATTCTGCAGAACTTGTCTGGACCCTTCAACAGTGTTATTAAAAAAGGGTCTGTTCCGTGGTTTCAGGGGACATCTAGGTCAATTGGGATAATAAAATCTATTAAGAAAACATCCTGCATCCCACTTTGGAGAGTGGTGTCTAGGATCTTAAATGCTAGCAAGTGGCCATCTAAGATGCATCAATTGGTCTCAACCCACCTGGAACAAGGAAGAATGAAGAACACCAAAAACACAAAAAAATTATGAGCCTAAGAGACAGAAGGGACCACATAAACCTGAGACTACATCAGCCTGAGACCAGAAGAGCTAGATGGTACCCAGCCACAACCAATGACTGCACTGACAGAGAACTCAACAGGAAAACTCTGAGGGAGCAGGAGAGCAAGGAGATGCAGACCCCAAATTCTTGCAAACAGACCAGACTTAATGGTCAGACTGGGACTGGAGGGGCCCCGGAGGCCATGGACCCCAGACCTCCTGTTAGCCCAGGGTAGGAACCATTCCCAAAGCCAACTCTTCAGACAGGAATTGGACTGGAATAGGGAATGGAAAATGATACTGGTGAAGAACGAGCTTCTTGGATCAAGTGGTCACAGGAAACTATGTTGGCATCTCCTGTCTGGAGGGGAGATGAGAGGGCAGAGGGGGCCAGAAGCTGCCAGAATGGACACGAGGAGAGTGGAGGGAATTACTGTGCTATCTCATCAGCGGGAGAGCAATTAGGAGTGTATAGCAAGGTGTATGTAAATTTTTGTATGAGAGGCTGACCTGATTTGTAAACTTTCACTTAAAGCACAATAAAAATTAATTTAAAAAAAAGGTCTGCTCAGGACATCGCGGTTCACAGCTGATTCCTTTCCTAGAAGCTCACTGATTCACCGCAGCCCACCAGGCAGTGCAAAAGAGGGTGGGCCCCCGCAGGTTGGTCCCCGTCCTTACCAATGGCAAACTCCACCAGGGTCTCATTTTCTTCCGACAGCGAATCGAGGAATAAATCCAGAACCTGCAGCTGCCGCAGATACTGGTAGTTGCTAGGGTCGTAGGCGAAGTTGGCGAGGTTGGCCAGGACTTGCTCTTTGGCGTCTGCAAGGGGAAAGCGGCACTGGAACCAGGTTAGGGCGGCGGTCGCGGCGGCCTCCGGCCCCCTGGACTCCATCCCGCCAGCCATTCTCACCTTGGCTCTCCGTCTCCTGGAATTCTGAGACCAGAGCCTGCAGGTATCCCAGCCGCCCGACGTAGGGGTCCACCTTCGGCTTCTGGGCCATGGTCGGGGTGGTGGAGGTCCCAGGGATCGGCGGAGAGAGCGTGGGAAGCAAGGGGTGCGGGAACTGAGAAACGGATTCCTTCCTGGGTTCAGGCTCTGCAGCGCTTTACAGCTGGGATTGGGTGTAGGGGACCGAGTGAGGCCTCAGGACCATGTAAAGGCGGAGCTTGGAAATAGAAATCCGCGCGCGGGAAACACATCCGCCAGCGAATTGGGGCTGGAGGAGTGAGGCGCAACGTTCCCGCCCCCGACGGAAGCCGGAAGGGGAGGAGCGAGGGGCGGGACCACCGCAGAGCTCGGCGCGCGTGCGCGGTTTGCTTCCCGCCACATCGCTCGAGCCCGCGGCCCCTCCAGACCTGGAAGCACCTGCACGCTCTCCCGCGTCTGGCGGGGTACGCACCTTTGGAGTGTGGGCGTCGGCTCCCTGCGCTCCCCACATCGGTCCTCTGACACTACAGCTGGGTCGGCTTTTCAAAAAGCCGGCGATGACCCCATGTGTGCAGAGTAGAATTGCTCCTAAAGGCTACTATACAAAAAAAAAAAAAAACACAAACCTGCTGCCGTCGAGTCGTTTCCGACTCATAGCGACTCAGTAGGGCATAGTAGAACTGCCCCATAGAGTTTCCAAGGAGCGCCTGGCGGATTCGAACTGCCGACCCTTTGGTTAGCAGCCATAGCACTTAACCACTGGCCACCAGGGTACTATAAAAAAAAAAAAAATAGTATAGGTTTTTTCCAATATCAAACTGCAAAAGTTAATCTTTCATAAGTAGGGCACTGCATATTAATCATTTGAATATTTAAAAAAAAATACGGGTGAATTCGACACCCACTCCTTGCCAGCTGGAGCTAGGTCCGCCACCTCTGGCCAGAAATCTCTGGCGGGAGGGGGTGTACTCCCGGACAGCACCGAGAGGCCCTAGAAGGAGCCTCGGTTCTCCCAAGTAAGCCACTTCAATGGCTTTCTGGGTTTTAGAGTCATGGAAGCTGAAGCTCTTCTGCCCGGTTTCTTAGTGCTTCCCAGGAAGGTGACGTACCTTCCAGACCTCGTGGGCACCGTGATGGAGCACTTGGGAGGGAGGAGACCCCGCCCATTCCCATCGTGCTTGAAAACCGTGTGTAGGGAGTGTAGACTGTGAGCATCCTGAGGACAAGGACCTTGTGCCTTACAGGCTGGGCTTGGAATGAGGGCCACACTGGTGGGTACTCCTTAGGCAGGAGTTTAGAAAGTAGTCTGTTTATGAGTGCCCTAGCTACTATGGGGCCCTGATGGGGCCAGAGGGAGTGCATCTCAGTTGGGATATGGGCTGGGAGCCCTGGGGCTTCCTCTGCTTAGGCTGGACAAAGCAGCAAGGGCCTGGGGTCCAGAAGTTCAGGGCTCGGGTAGGGGGGCAGAATGGAGTGAGCCCCATCAGCTCCTCACGACTTTCCCCAGAGGGGATTCCCAGGATATCAGCTAAGTGTGGATTGTGGAACTTTTGGGCCACGTATCTTCCTCCTTTTGTTTGGTCTTACCCCTCCTGAGGCCTCATGGGGCTTCCTCCTTGGGGAAGAATTCTGCCCTTGGCTTTGTACTGAGGGCAAGGCCTTCCTCTTCTGTCCTGCCGCTGCTGTACGGTAGATGCTGTTATTTGCTGAAGGAATTCTGCCCAGAGATCACTGCCACCATTTCCTGGCCAGGGTCAAAGTTTCCTATGCTGAATGTTTACTGATTTTTTTTCCCTTAAATGTGTTTTCAGGGAACGGCCTGAGGATGTACAACACATCAAATCCTGGAGGCTACCAGCACCAAAAGCTCTCACCAACCCACCGGCCTCCAGCTCCCTCCTTTTCTACTCAAGATGAAGGAGATGGACTGTAAAACATAGCCAAGCATTTCCCCCATTAGAGCACAGGGTATGGATGGTGGCCAAGCATGTACTGGGGAGAGGGGCCAGAGCACCCAAATAATTGTCATTAGCTGCTGTCAAGTCAGCTCCCAACTCAAGGCGCCCAGTACACAATGGATCTAAATGGTGCCTGGTCCTGCACCGTCCCCATGATTGGTTGCAGATCAGACCATTGTGACCTGTAGGCTGATTTTTGGGAGTAGAGGGCCAGGCCTTTCTTCCTAGTCCTTCTTAGTCTGGAAGCTCCACTGAAAACCTGTTTAGCACCGTAGCAACAAGCAAGCCTCCCCTGGTGGTGACTGCACGTAAGGTGCGTTAGCCAGGAATCGAATCCAAGTCTCCTACTTGGAAGGTGAGAGTTCTCCCACTCAACCACCACTGCCCCCATTCTCACATAATTAGATGTTTCAAATGGAAGAGACCTCAGCTCATCCAAGACAGCCTCCTTCTTTTTCAAGGCCCAGAGTTGGGGAACAGTTTGCCCCAACTCACACAGCAAATTGTGATATTCTCAAACATACACTAGGGTCTCTGTCCCCTCCCAGTGCCCTTGCCTTGCTTCTACACTATCTCTTTGGCCATAAAGGGGCACTGTTGGCAGGGTGCTGGAAGAGAGAGGATATCCCAGAGGATACTTATTCACGCCAGCTGGACATGTGGCCAAGAAAGGTCTGGAGTCAGGTCATGAAAATAAAATCCATTCTCCCTGGCCTGATTGGATTTTCTTGTGGTGCCTGGTTGAGCCTGAATCAACAAGCAAGGTCCTGCACCTGAGCAGCCCATCAGGCTGGGAGAAGGGAAGGGGGAAGGGAAGCTTACTCCAGGCATGTTTTCAGCTTCATTAGTTCACTGGGTTTATAACCTGCTGCAGGAAGTATCCTTGTGTGCCATTCAAACAGACTGTTTTCTCCTTCCCCTCGGTTGACACCCTGCTGGGACAGGCCTGAGCTGATGCGGGCCAGTTCTCAGGGTGATGACCTCAGGGAAGGTCACCAGCAAAATGTATGTGAGAAGCTCTAACCTCCAGGCCACAGGCAGAGGACAAGAGGGAGCAGGGGTGGATGGGCTGGCAGCTGCTAAGCTAGCAACTTACCCTAGGGGGTCCGGACACAACAGGAAAGACAGGAGAGGGGAGTGGAAGGCTTCTGACACAGACTAGTTGCCTTTGAGTTGATTCTGACTCACGGAGACCCCATGTGTGTCAGAGTAGAACTGTCTCCTTAGGGTTTTCAATGGCTGATTTTTTGGAAGTAGACTGCCAGATCTTTCTTCTGAAGCATCTCTGGGTAGACACAAACCTCCAACCTTTTGGCTAGCATTTGAATGTGTTAACTGCATCACCCAGAGACTCCTTCCGTCACAGAAGTAGCCCTATTTTCACAGAGGGCCTCAGGTCCTTACTAGCTGTCCTCTCTGAACAGTCAAATGCCTGCCTTCCCCCCACCCTAGCCTTAACCTTCCTGGCCAGGCCTATAGGGTGGGGACAGGAGGGAGGCTTTAGAGTAGACCCTGCCAAGTGTGCAGGGGGGACCCCTGTGGCTTCATCAATTCTAGGATCCCAGCCAGGGGCTTCCCTCCAGTTTGAGGCATAGATGCCAGGAAGGGCATTCTACCCAGTGTTTAATCTGTCTAAATTCCACCTCCAGGACCGCTCTTCAGCCTGGCCCTCCACTGCCACAGGCCATAGCTTCTTCTCTGCCCGGGCCCTTCTTCCCAGGGCTCTAGCCGGTGTGGGGCCCAGCAGCCTGTGTTGGGGCAGCCCCAGTGAGCACCAGCCTTAGCTACCCTAAGGATAAGGCTGGGCCACTCAGGAAGAGAAAGGACAGGATGGCCTCTGGGGAGGCATGTCTGCTTTGGAATTATCTGGAGGCTGGAGGACAAAGAGGGATCCCATCAGAGGCATCCAGACTGAACTTTTTTAAAGTCCAGTGTGTTGAGCTGTAGCAGCAGTGGGGAGCCAGCTGAGTCCAGCCAGCCGTGACAGACTCAAGCAGGGCTCAGACCCACTTTCCTGGGCCCCAGGGTGGTGGTTCCCAAGGAAAAAGTCAGGAGGACCTGCTCCTGGATTCAGCTGGCTGGAAGGAATCCTGAGTCTTCAGAGGCCAGCCTCCAAGGTCCCAGCTCCTGGTAGAGTCCTGCTTACAGAGCCTGGATAGCCTTTGGTCCTGGCTTCCTGGGTAGCCCTTCACCCAGCCCCTGCGGAAGCAGCTGGAGGCACCACTCCTGACCTGAGACAGTGGTCACCCACATGATCGCAGGACTTAGATGCTGGTCACACACGTGATCTTGGGGCTCAGACGCTAGTCACATACATGATCTCACGGCACAGCCGCTTCTCAGAACTATCTGTGCCCTCCAGGGTGAGGCACTGCTCTCCAGCAGCCTCTGTGAAGGCTCCTTCTGCCTCGGCTGGCCTGCCTTGCTTCTCCTTCTTCTGTAGGGCACAGAAGCTGCCACCCATGAAGAGGGCAGCTGAGATGAGGAAGAAGCTGGACATGTAGAAAACGTAGTTGAAGTTGCCAGTGGCATCCACAAGGAACCCTGGGGAGCAGAGGGCAAGTCAGGCTGCTGCCTGGGGCCACCAGGTCTCCCCACTCCCTGCCCCACTAAACTGTGTGCTTTCCAATTCATGATTTTTTGTTTCTGCTATATCCCCAGTGCCAGGAATTGTGGCTGGCACCTAGTAGGTGCTCAATAGGTATGTGTTGAACGAAAAGGAGGGGAGGAAAATAAACCCACTGTGGCCCAGGCAGGGAGACTTCTTAAAAAGATTGTGCATAATCTCAGGGGACATCTAGGTCAACTGACATATCATAATCCATATAGACAATGTTCTCCATCCTACCTTGGTGAGTAGTGACTGGGGTCTTAAAAGCTTTCAAACCACATCTACCACGGCCTCCACCAGACTGAGTCCAGTACAACTAGATGGTACCCAGGTACCACCACTGAGTGCTCTGACAGGGATCACAATAGAGGCTCCAGGACAGAGCTGGAGAAAAACATAGAACAAATTCTAACTCAGAAAGAAAGGCCAGACTTGCTGGCCTGACAGAGACTGGAGAAACCCTGTATGGCCTCCAGACATCCTATCAGCTCAGTGATGAAGTCACTCCTGAGGTTCACCCTTAAGCCAAAGATTGGACAGGCCCATAGAACAAAACGAAACTAAAGGGGCACACCAGCCCTGGGGCAAGGACTAGAAGGCAGGAGGGGACAAAAAGGCTAATAATACGGAACCCAAGGTTGAGAAGGGAGAGTGTTGACATGTCATGGGGTTGTTAACCAATGTCATAAAACAATACGTGTACTAACTGTTTAATGGTTTAATGAGAAACGAGTTTGTTCTGTAAACCTTCATCTAAAGTACAATAAAATAAAATATATATATATATTTAAAAATATAAAAAGCTTTCGAGTGGCCATCTAAGATACAACAATTGGTCTCTTCTTGCCCGGAGCAAAGAAGAGTGAAGAAAACCAAAAACTCAAGATAAAACAGTCCACAGGACTAATGGGCTACATGAACCATAGTCTGAGACCAGAAGAACTAGATGGCACCCAGCTACCACTACCTACAGCCCTGATCGGAATCACAGTAGTAGGTCATGGACAGAGTGGGAGAAAAATATGGAAGAAAATTCAAACTCATAAATAAAACCAGACTTCCTGGTTTGAGACAGACTGGTGGAACCCCAGAGACTGTGGCACTTAGATACCCTATAAAATGAACGATAACACCAGTAAGGAATGTGCACCTCAGAATAATCAACTATATGAGATCAAAGGGCAGCACTTGCCTAAAAGCAAATTTCAGAAGGTCAGTAGAGGCAGGAAAGCTGGGCGTATGGACAGGGGGAACCTAGGGAGGAAAGAGGGAAAGCGCTGACACATTCAGGGGTCAACAATATCAACCAATATCATGAAACAAACTGTGTATAAATCATTGAATGGAAAATTAATTTGCTCTGTAAACTTTCACCTAAACATCAAAACATTAAATAAAAAAAAAAAAAGATTCTGGCCAGAAGGCAACTTAAGAGCATGACTCCTTTACCCTGGGTGGCAGGCAGCCAAGCAGCCAGGTGAGTGGAGTCTGAGATATTTGCTCAGCCACCTCCCAAAAACCAAACCCAGTGCTGTCGAGTCGATTCCGACTCACAGTGACCCTGTAGGACAGGGTAGAACTGCCCCATAGAGTTTCCAAGGAGCGCCTGGCGGATTCAAACTGCCGACCCTTTGGTTAGCAGCCGTAGCACTTAGCCACTACGCCACCAAGGGTTTCCTGCTCCGAGGACCCACTCATACCTCCTAGGCAGCTCTCTCCACTTAGTTGCCTGGAAAACTCCTTGGAAACTAAAGCTTCCAGGGCTGCACTCGGGGGAAGATTCCCCATTGGGGGTGTCTATGTCAGGGTCCGATGAAAATCAGAACAAGTCCACAAGAGCCAAAGTACAACCTTGACTATATCCCACCTGAATTTAGAGACCATCTCAAGAATAGATTCGACGTGTTGAACACTGATGACTGAAGACCAGACGAGTTGTGGAATGACATCAAGGACATCGTACACAAAGAACACAAGAGGTCATTAAAAAGACAGGAGAGAAAGAGAAGACCTAAATGGATGTCAGAAGAGACTCTGAAACTTGCTCTTGAACATAGAGTAACTAAAGCAAAAGGAAGAAATGATGAAGTAAAAGAGCTGAACAGAAGATTTCAAAGGGCAGCTCGAGAAGACAAAGTAAAGAATTATAACGACGTGCAAAGAGCTGGAGATTGTAAACCAAAAGGGAAGAACACGCTCAGCATTCCTCAAACTGAAAGAACTAAAGAAAAAAATTCAAGCCTCGAGTTGCAATACTGAAGGATTCTAAAGGGAAAATATTCAACGATGCAAGAAGCATCAAGAGAAGATGGAAGGAATACACAGAGTCACTGTACCAAAAAGAATTGGTCAATGTTCAACCATTTCAGGAGGTAACATATGATCAGGAACTCATGGTACTGGAGGAAGAAGTCCAAGCTGCACTGAAGGCACTGGTGAAAAATAAGGCTCTGGGAATGGATGGAATATCAATTGAGATGTTTCAACAAACGCATGCAGTGTTGGAAGTGCCCACCTGTCTATGCCAAGGAATTTGGAAGATAGCTACCTGGCCAACTGACTGGAAGAGATCTATATTTATGCCTATTCCCAAGAAAGGTGATTAACCGAATGTGGAAATTATCAAATGATATCATTAATATCACATGCAAGCAAAATTTTGCTGAAGCTTATTCAAAAGTGGCTGTGGCAGTATATCGTATATGCCACAGTATATGCCAGAAGTTTGAGCCGGATTTAGAAGAGGATGTGGAACCAGGGATATCATTGCTGATGTCAGATGGATCCTGGCTGAAAGCAGAGAATACCAGAAAGATGTTTACCTGTGTTTTATCAACTATGCTAAGGCATTCGACTGTGTGGATCATAACAAATTATGAGTAACATTTCGGAGAATGAGAATTCCAGAACACTTAATTGTGCTCATGAGGAAACTGTACACAGAACAAGAGGCAGTCGTTTAAGCAGAACAAGGGGCTACTGCATGGATTAAGGTCAGGAAAGGTTTGCGTGTCAGGGTCGTATTCTTTCACCATACCTATTCAATCTGTTATGTCCAGCAAATAATCCAAGAACCTGGACTATATGAAGAAGAACAGGGCATCAGGATTGGACAAAGACTCATTAACAACCTGCGTTATGTAGATGACACAACCTTGGTTGCTGAAAGTGGAGGACTTGAAGCACTTACTGATGAAGCTCAAAGACCACAGCCTTAAGTATGGGTTACACCTCAACATGAAGAAAACAAAAATCCGAGATAAACGGAGAAACGACTGAGGTTGTCGAGGATTTCATTTTACTTGGATCCACAGTCAACACCCATGGAAGCAGCAGTCAAGAAATCAAAAGACGCATTGCATAGGGCAAATCAGTTGCAAGCGATCTCTTTAAAGTGTTAAAAAGCAAAGATGTCACCTTGAGGACTGAGGTACGCCTGACCCAAGCATAGTGTTTTCAGTTGCCCTCTATGCATGCAGAAGCTGGACGATGAATAAGTAAGACCAAAGAACTGTTACCTTTGAATCGTGGTGTTGGCAAAGGATATCGAATATACCATGGACTGCCAAAAGAACGAACAAATCTGTCTTGGAAGAAGTATAACCAGAATGCTCCTTAGAAGCAAGGATGGCGAGACTATGTCTCACATACTTTGGACATGTTATTAGGAAGGATCATTCCCTGGAGAAGGACATAGTGCTTGGTAGAGGGTCAGCGAAAAAGAGGAAGACCCTCAACAAGATGGACTGACACTGGCTGCAACAGTGGGCTCGAGCATAGCAACAATTGTGAGGATGGTGCAGAACCGGGCAGTTTCATTCTGTTGCACACAGGTTGTGCATAGGGTCGCCAAGAGTTGGAACCAACTCGACTGCACTTAACAAGAACAATCTCAGGGTCTTATTGTAATAACCACCACCTGTGTTGTCTGTTGACTGCAACCCAGCATCAGGGCTTTAAGAACCTTTCCTCATTTACTCTGCAAGACAGGCTCCCAGCAGCCCCCGCAGGTCCTCTCATGTGGATCTTTTTCATGTTTTGTTTGTTTCCCTCTCAGCACAAACCACCAGTGTAATTACAAATGGCTCTCTTTTCCTTCATTCCTGAAGGTGAGCCAGACCAGGTCTGTGTTCAGCCATGCACAGCCAGGGACTGGCATGAGTGAATAAATGGCTAGTGGTGGGTGTTCTTTTCTACATTTTGCAGATGTCACTGTGGCTCAGTGAAGGAAGAGGACTTGCTGGGGTCCCCCAGGCAGGAAACGGAGGGTCTAGGATGTTAATAACAGCAAACACGCACCCAGTAGGCACTTACTGTGTGCCAGGCTCCCTGCTAAGCTCTTGATGTATATAACTCCTAATCCTCACAAGGAGCCAATGGGGGAGATTCTATATTATCCTCACTTGACTGAAAAGAAAACAGGCACAGAGAAGAAGGTGAAGGACTCAGGTAGGTCTGATACACAAGCCCCAGTGCCAGCTGGGGAACAGTGTGCGGCACTGTTCATGGGGGTGCTTAGGAAAAACAGACTCCAAGCTCCAACCCCTGGAGATGCTGGACTGGACTCAAAGCTGTGTGGACTGGGGCCCCCCCATCCCCCACCCATTCAGGCTGTACCTAGGCACACCTGGCCGCCCTCCCACCCTCCGGGGGCCTTACCAGCCATTGGCGGGGCGATAAGGATGGAGATGCCCTCCAGGATGGTGAAGAGGCCCAGGGCACTGCAGAAGCGGTCCATGGGGACGATGTCCATGAGAACCTGGAAGAGGAGGGCACCAATGCCGCTCATTGACACGCTGTACACCAGGCAGTAGCCCACCAGCACACGGAAGTCAGCCGAGGCTGTGCACACCAGGTTGGTGAGCCCGTTGAGCAGGACCGCCAGGGTGAACAGGTACTTGCGGTGGCTGGCAAAGTTTTGCCGGCTTGCCACCAGCCCGGCCACCGGCCGCAGGAAGATGTTGCTAAAGCCGATGATGGAGATGAGCAGGGCAGCCCGGTTCTCATCCACCCCATGCCGCACAGCGTATGGGACCAAGAAGACATGGGGCAGTGGGAAGCCCAAGATCATCCACATGACACCCAGCGTATACACACGGTAGCCAGGGTTGTGCCGCAGAATGTCAAAGGCCAGGTGGCGCTGGATGGTCTGGCTACACGCTGCCAGGGTGCCAGGCCCAGGTGTCTTGGGCGGTGGAGGGGGGCCTTCTTTAGTCTCAGGGGCCACGGTGGTGGCCACTGGCCTCATGACGGCCCCGCAGACGCAGCAGTGGAGGAGGACCCCACCGAAGATGAGGAAGGTGCCCCTCCAGCCCAGATCCTCCAGGAGGTAGCGGGACAACAGTGGCCAGAGCATGATACCCAGGGAGACACCCACTGAGGCCAGCGCGTTGGCCAGCGCCCGCCGGCGGGTGAAGTAGTAGCCCAGTACTGTGATGCTGGACTGGAAGCCGAAGCACATGCCCAGGCCTGTGGAGGGAGAAGGAGACCAGCTTGAGGGTGCTCTGGGGCCTTCACACTGCACCCAGAGTGGGTTTGCAGGGTCACCTCCCACTCCTGCCCGCTACAGTTCTAGCCCGGCTCCACTTCCAAGTCCCCAGGGAGTTAGGTGCTTGATGTGTGATGACACAATTAACCCTCATAACGACCCTGTCAGGTAGATGCTATTATTAGCCCCGGTTTTCATATGGGAAAACTGACACACAGAGAGGTGAAGTGACTTGCCCAAGGTGACAGGCTCAGGATTCGAACCTGGGCAGTGTGGCTTCAGGTTCTGTACCCTTAACCACTATGCTACACGCTGTCCCTCAAATCCTCATGCAGCTAAGGTGGAATCAGCCTTCCTCACAACCTCCCTATACACGTTCCACCCCTCAGCTCTGCCCCCCTAGTCCAGCACCAGAGTGATCTTTAAAAACCTAAATCGGATTAATTCCTCCCCACTTAAACCTTTCAAAGGCTTCCCACTGGATTTAGAAAAAATCCCAAAAATTTGTTGTGGCTGGAGGGCCCTGCCTGGCCTGGCTCCTGTTAACCCTCCGAGATCCCATCTCAGGCCACTCTCCCGTTACTCCCCACAACTAAGCCACATCAACCTTCCTTCTCGTCCTCTGGACACCAAGCTGCCCCCAGCCTTGGGACATTTGTAGCTGCCATCAGCTCTGCCCATCTCAGCTCAAAGGTTACCTTCCCAGAGAGCCTTCTCCAGCTCCCTGACCCTGCTGAAACCAGCTCCCCCTGCTCCACGCCTGCCGTGCACAGCAGAACATGTTGGAGAAAAAGCTGCAACCAGGCCATGACCATTGGCCTCCGATGGGCCCTGGGCTGCCTGTGACCCCACTCTGGCACCCTCTTCCATTTCCTCTCCCACCCTCCCAGCTGGCTACTCCTGCCCTCTTCTTCTCCGCATCCCTGCCTCCTCCTCCTCCTCCTCCCCTTCAGCTGACCACCTGGCTTCCACCTGGGAGAGGTGGAAGGTTGTGCTCCCATTAAGTCCAGCCCTCCACGCCGGCCCTGATCTTGCCCACTTGAAGGCATCCCTCCAGCAGTCCCCCTCTTCTGCATCATCCACTTTCTCCTCTTTACTACCTCATTCTCCTTCCAGCAAAATTCTTTAAAAGTATTGTCTCTACTTGCTGTCTCCGAATCCCCTTCTCCTGCCCTTCTGTTCTCTTTTGAACCCATTCCGACCAAATTTTCATCCTCACCTCTGCACCATCGAGGTCATCAGCCTCCATACTGATGGTGTCCCGGCTGTCTGCTCTCACCTGACTTGATTCATAGGAGGTCTGACACAGTGGGTCACCCCTGCCTCCTTAGCATGCTCTCTTCCTCCTGTTCTTGGGCCTACATTCTACTGATTCTCCTTCCCAGGTAGACCTCTCACCCGGGAGGCCCCGGGAACAATCCTCAGGGCTCTCCAGCTGCCCACCCTCACTCCCTGGCAGACAGCAGGTGGCCCCTCATCTTGACATTAAGTCCCGTCCAGTTCATGACTTCCAAGTTGCTTGCTCCAGCTCAGAACTACTCCTTGAACTCCAGACTGGACATGTCTAAGCCTCAGCTTTCCATCTTCCCCAAACCTGCTCCTCCCTGGGTTTTCCCATCATAGTTAATGGCGGCTCCATCCTTCTAGTAACTCAGGGCATAAAACCTCGGTGTCACCCTTCTTGACTCTCGAAACTATATATCATTATGGGTCAGATCACATCACTCACCCCTCTGCCCGAACCCCTCAAATGGCTTTCCATCTCACAACATAACCTTTTATGAACCGGACTCCCACCTATCTTCCTCCCCACCTCTTTGACCTCCTTGTCCATGCCCATCTAACCTATTGGTCACTGGGTGTTCCTTGAACACTCCAGGCAATGGCACTTGCTGTTCCCTCTGCCTAGAATGCTCTTTCCCAGAGAGCCTGGGGGCTGACTCCTCACCTCCATCAGGCCTCCCTTCAACTATCGCCTTCTCTGGACTCCTTCCCTGACCACCTTCCTGAAAATGGCAACCTCCCCTCGACCCTGCTTTATTTTCTTCATGGGATGTTCTAGATATTTTACCTCTTTATTTGTGTAATAGTAGATCCTGGGGTGGTGCAAATGGTTTGTGCTCGACTGTTACCTAAGATTGGGGGTCTGAACCCACCCAGCAAGGCCACAGAAGAAAGGCCTGGCAATCTGCTTCCATAAAGATTAAAAAATAATAATTATAACCAAATCCATTGCCCTCAGGTCCATTCCGACTCATGGTGATCCCACCCCCCGTGTTACAGAGTAGAACTGCACTCCACAGGGTGTTCTTGGCTATAATTGTTATGGAAGCAGATCGCCAGGAACAGCTATACCGTGCACCACGTGGGGTTGTATACTCTCTGCCCACCCCCCACCCTGGCCCAGGACACAATTCCATCACCTGTCCTGTCTTCTTCATGGCACTTGTCAGGATCAGACATAGTCCTTATTTATTTATTTGTTCATTATCCGTCTCTCTCACTGGTTTGTAGCTTCCAAAAGATGGGGAGCTTGCCTGCTTGCTCTGTTCACTTGGCTCCCGCCCCCTCAGCCCCAGGGCACTTTTAGGTAGGCACCAGGGAATTTTTGGAATGGAGCAACAATTACCTGTGATGAGTCCCGCTGTGATGTAGAGCTGGCTGAGGGTCCTGGAGAAGGAGCTGGTCACCATGCCCAGGCTGGCCAACAAGCCCCCCAGCATCACTGTCCATCTGCAGCCAAAGCGTCCCACCAGAATGCTGCACAGGGGCCCTGTGGAGGGGAGAGATGAAGAAGAGCAGGGAGCAGCTGAATGAAGTCAGGGGGTGAGGGGTGAATGCAGGATGGGGAGGGAGTCCCAGCAGGAAATAGCCAGGGGGCTGAAAGGGCACAAGCCTTGGAGCCTGAAGGCCTGGGTTCTGATCCCCACCCTGCCACAGGCTGGCCAAGTGGCCCAAGCAAGACTCCATTGTTCTCTGAGCCTCAGGTTCCTCCCCTACAGAGTGAGGGGTTAGACTGACTGATGGCTGACCCGCTGGGATGTGAAGGGCTGAAAGTGTTCATCAGCTGAAATCAGGTCAGCTCGTGACCTGTGTGGACACCTGCCTGTGGGTCTGTTTTGGAAGGGGGATCCCAGGGAACCGAAATCATGTTGGGCACTTCCAGCCCTGCTCTCCTCCCTTCAGAAGACCTGCAGTGCAGGGCCGCTCACACCTGGGGCCACAGCCCTCCCACCACCTTCCACCCTGTCCAGTTGGAGGCCTTTGCCCCTATGGTGGGCTGCCTGGGCCTTTGCACTGCACCCCCTTCTACTGCCCTCTGAGGGTTCTGGATGGGGGAGGCATGCCGTCTCCCCTCTCCCATCACTTCCAGCCATCGCCAAGGTCTTACATCCAGACTCCTGGCTCTAGTTGGAAACAGGCCTGTTCTCCCCAACCCAGCTCCACCCTGAGGCACTTTCTTACCAGCCCAGATCAGGATATGCAGAAATAAGCCAGTCCAGGCCGGCTGCTCCTGATACCTCCTCCTCACAGGGGCCCCATTCACTGAAAGCCCTTCCCCCAACCACAGCATAACTGAGCTTTTCCATAGTTACTCTCCCAGCGCAACCAAAGGAACAGGGTGGGCGTGTGCATGTGTGCGTGCGTGTACGTGTGTGTTTGGGTAGGGAGGGGATGCGTGGGCCGGTGTGAGCCAGTATGAGGATGGGAGGTACCAAGGAAGTGAGCAGCCCCCAGAGATAATCAATCAGTTGGGGCCTGGCCACTGACTCGTATGTCTTTACCACCCAAATGCTGACTTAGGAAAGATGACATTGGGGAAAGCCCTGAGTCATCATGAGTTGGGGGTGGCGGCTTGTACGAGAACCAGCTAGATTGCAGAGGGTGCTGGGTAGGGTGCTGGGTGCGGCGCTGGGAGGCAGGGTGCTTTCTCCACGGGGGGCACTGCTTCTGCCATGAACCCACTCTGCAGCCTTGGTAGGCCCTGTGCTTGCTTACGCTCCTCTTCTCCAGCGTGTGTGTTGGAGGGTGGTGCTTAGAATCAGCGAGCTTCAAATTTCTACCACACTCTGAATGAGCTTGGGCTGAAGGTGTATGTTAAGTGAGGGGGCTGGCTGGTGGACAGAGGAATTCCAGGCCAGCTGAGATGTTGGTATGGCTGTAGGGGGTGGTGACTCTAAAGTTGGCTGGAGAGTAGAGATCCCATTAGATGCTTGATGCCCAGTCCCCTCCGCCCACACGGGAAGGAGCCAACCAAGATTCCCACACCCACCCAACCAGGCCAGAAGGCCATGGTGGTCTGGGCCAGGACTGACCCTCCCCTTGTCCTGAGCCCATGCCCTGGGCAGCAGATTCGGGGGTCATCCCAGAGAGGGTGGCAATCTACCCTGTCTGGCCTCCCTTCCAATTCCAGGGAAGGTCCTGGTGCCAGGCGGGTGCAGTGGCTGGGGGGGCGGATAACCAGGGAGCTGGGGTCAGGTGAGGTGACCAAACACCAAACGGGGAGAGCCCTGTGGGCCATTAGGCCCGTGGACCAGGCCCCTCCTAAGGTTGCAGTCAGTGGAGTCCCTGTGGAGAGCTCCCAGAGGCAGGGCAGGTGAGTCCCAGCACCTGGACTATTGTGGAGAACCCTCCCTGGGCAGCTGCTGCCCCTCCCCCATTGCTGGGGTCAGGGCGAGGTCACATTCCTAGAGGAGCCTGCCAGGAAATAGGCTCCTGTGTGGAAGACAGAGGGAGGTGCCCAGAGAGGAGAAGAGGGAAGAGGGGATTGTCTTTCCTCCGTCTCCCTAGCCCTCTTGCCCATCCCCTCCACAGGGAGCCCAGGGGGAGATGGACCCCCTGCCCTGCCCCCATGGTTCTAGGTGTGTTTCTCAAGTCACCTTCCCCATCCTGAAGCCCCCATGAGGGTCTCTAGTTTCCCAGCTCTAAGCACTTCCAGATCTCCTTGGATCTTCCCCACAATCCCATGTGGGTGGTGGGCAGGGCGAATATTATCCCCGTTTTGCAGAGGAAGAAACTGAGGTTCAGAGAGATCACCTAGCCGGAGAGTGGCAGAGGCTCAGCAGGCTGACCCCAACCCCAGCTCTTCCCAAGCCTAGCAGGACACCCTAGCACACCCACAGCCTTGTGCTGTCCTCGAATGCATCTCCCAGCCCTCCCTGGGCCAGCTGGTGGAGACACAACCCAATCCAGCTGGTTTCCAGCCAGAGGGGGCTAGCCCTGCTGAAATCAGGTGAAATTGTAGGAGTTCACGCCACAAGCTCAAGTCTGTGGGCTCAGAGAGAGGGACCTAGGAGGCTGGGGAGGTTGTGGCTCCTTCTCACCCCTCTTAGAGCCCCCCTTTGCCCTCAGGCTGCTCACCTCCTGCGTGGAGCACCGCCGTCAGGATGGAGGGGAACCAGGAGGTCTCGCTGTTGCTGGCCTGGAAGTCGTGCTGCAGCTCAGTGAAGAAGACGCCCGTGCAAGTGGGAAAGCCCAGCGTGAGGCCCTGGATCAGCATGGAAGCTAGCAGCACTGCCCAGGCCCAGCAGCCCTCCTCGCGCTCCAAGGCTCGGGGCATCCTCTGCCCCCAGCACCGCAGCAGCGGCCTTTGATGCTGCCGCTACCACCTCTGGGGCCTCCTGTGAGGGGACAGAACGGAGCTCTGCAGCAGCCACAGGCTGCCAGCCCTCCCCTTGCCCACATGCCGCCTTCCTTGGGCACGGCTGAATGCCGCCTTTTCCTCCTGCCCCAGCACCAGGTATCACAGGGGGCACCACCCCCTGGAAGGCAGCTAGGATTAGGGTGGAATTGTAACACCCTTACTAAGGTCACATCCCTGATCCAATGTAAAGGGAGTTTCCGTGGGGTGTGGCCTGCCGCACCTTTTATCTTACAAGAGATAAAAGGAAAGGAAAGCAAGCAGAGAGTTGGGGACCTCACACGACCAAGAAAGCAGAGTGCATCTGTTGGACCTGGGGTCCCTGTGAAGAGAAGCTCCTAGTCCAGGGGAAGATTAATGAGAAGGCTGACAGAGAGAGAAAGGCTTCCCTTGGAGCTGACACACTGAATTTGGACTTTTAGCCTAGTTTACTGTGAAAAGATAAATTTCTCTTTGTAAAAGCCATCCATTTGTGGTATTTCTGTTATGCCAGCACTAGATGACCAAGACAGGAGACCTGTAAAATCACTCCATGATAAGGAGCTTGTGGCCAAGAGTCAGTTTCCATAACTGTGCTAAATAACAACCTGCGAGGGCTTCTCTGAGCACCCCAACACACGCACACACACACACACACACACACAGCCACAGTCACAGAGACAAGCACAGACACACACACACAGTCACACACAGACTCACACACACTTACACAGAGAGGCACACAGCAGACACAGATACGAACGGACAAACGCAGGCCCCCACACAGACACACTCACACGCATTCACACACAGACAGGACAGACAAATGCATACTTACATGGCGACGAGTCCAGAGACATACACAGACAAGTACTACGCAGAAATACAGACACCCACAAATATATCTAGATGCACACAACACGGGCATACAGATTCATGCACTCACGGGCGCACACACCTGCCCTATCAGTGTTCAGGGCCACTGCCCAGGCCACTCTCCCCTCATCACATAATGGCCAGGACCTGCCTCCAAGTCCCAAGGCTCCCTCCCCAAATGTAAGCCCTCCTCCTGTTCCCGGGTCCCGCTTCCACCTCACCAGCATTCAGGGCTCCAGGCTGTGGCAGCAGCGGGAGAAGCCTTCACCTCAATTAAGACAACTGACTCCACGCTGTTCCCACAGCATCCCTCCCTTTAGCCCCAGGTTCTGGGAAGATCTTGGAAGCTCAGGAAGCTGCCAGAAACATGAAACCCCCTCTTCCTGCCAAGCCCAGCACCCCACACCTTCCCTCTAGGCCCAAGAGCTTTAAAACAGCACCTCAGCTAGATCCACCCTAAACTGCCTGTTTCAGATGCTCCAATCACTTCTCAGTGCGAGGCCTCCTCCCTCCCCAGAAAACCCCCCAGGAGCCATGCCATTCGTCACAGCCTCAGGGTGTGTGTGTGTGTGTGAGTGTGTGTGTGTGTCCTCCTGGCACCTGCATGTGACATTCAGCCCCAGAGAGTCCCCCAGCTCTGACCCCTGCCCAGCCCCAGGCTTTGGGCTGTACCTCAGACACTGACTCCTCCAGCAAACCGACTCTTGCCTCCTCCAGGATTTCTGTTCCCTTAGCAAATGGAAAGGCCACGGACACCACTTGATCCTTCTCTGTGCTACCTTGAATGTCAAGTCTCCACACCCTCCTCCCAGCACTTGCCCGCCCCTCAGCCTTCCTGGGCCTGCAACCTTTCCCTCTTCCTCCCAGAAGGGCCCACCCAGCCTTCCTCCGCCTCCTCACTTCCTCCTGCCAGCTGGTCACTGCTGTCTCAGTTCACTGCCCTGGCATTCCCAAGCCCCGAGACCCTCACTGCTTCCCTTCAGAGCAACCAGCTGTCCCTGATCCAGAGGTGGCTGGGCAGAAGGGGTGTAGACTCAAGAGGAGACCACGAGAGGAGAGGGGGGAATTCTGGAGACTGGACGCCAGCCTACCCCCTCTCCCATTCCTTCTCCTGCCCCTTCTATGGAGAGGTCTTCCTTAGCACTTGCCCCAGCGGCCCCTTTTTCGGGGGGCTTTTTCAAGGCTTTCCTTCCCTCCCCTCTGCACCCCACCTTTCCTCTGGAACCTTTCCGTAGGGCTGGCTCTCCACAAGTATCTCCTGTCTCCAGGTCTCAGGGAGGCCGCTGATCAGTCAGCTGTGACACCTCGTGGGCTGCAGCCACACAAACTCCAGTGACAACTCTAAGCACCTTTGCTCTGTCTTTGCAAGCAGGGCCCCAGCCTCTCTCTGGGGGGCTCTCTGCAGATGTGTCCTTCCATGAGATAGCCATTCCCACTCACACTCCCAACAACTTCCAGTTCCCACACAGTTTTTATGTCCACTTGGCTCTGCAGCCCCCTCCCCCAGCAAGCTGCTCCCTCTGCAGTTTCCACAGTTCTCAGCCAGAGAGAAGTCCTGTCCGTCCTAGGAAGCCATCCTAAACCCCACCCCAATCTGGGCTAGACCCCTTCCTGTACATCACTCAGCACTATCTGGAGGGGATCCTTCCCTTGCTTATCATTGCTGCCCTGCCCCTCTTACCCCCTTCATCACTATGAGCAGGGACCTGTTTGTGCACCCCCAGCCTCTGGCCCAGCAGTTACCCACCTGTGTTCCCTGGGGGACAGGCAAGCCCAAGACCATGGGTGACCCAGCTCTCCAGCAGGCAGGCCTATTCCAGAAGACTCAAGCAGGGCAGAGAAGAGGTGGGGCTGGGGGATCTGGCTTTGTCTCTGTCCCAGCAGGGAAGTGGTCTTTCCTTGGCATGGGGAACCATGAGTAAGGTCAGCTCTTCCTAGTGGTGTTTGGGGCCAGGAGGGAAATGCAGCCAGAGATACTTCACTCTCACTTCCTGTGCCTTCGGTGGGCAGCTGGTCCAGGCTGGGCCCAGGAGCTGCCAGCCTCAGCCCTCAGGGACCCCCCCGCCCCCAGCCAGGGTGAGGTGCCCTTTTCCTGCCCAAGTGGCACAGAGC
This sequence comes from Elephas maximus indicus, assembly GCF_024166365.1. Classification (NCBI taxonomy): domain Eukaryota; kingdom Metazoa; phylum Chordata; class Mammalia; order Proboscidea; family Elephantidae; genus Elephas; species Elephas maximus. Next base: position 65,466,236 of record NC_064837.1, on the reverse strand, counting down.
TGGGCTTGAGGAGGTGAAATGTCTGGTCCTTCTCTCTCCCATCTCACAGAATCCCTGGTCAATGTTTTTAGGGCTCCCTGTCTCATGCTGGAGCCCTGGTGGCACAGTGGTTAAGGGCTCAGGCTGTTAACCAAAAGGTCGGCAGTTCAAATCCACCAGCTGCTCCTTGGAAACTCTATGGGGCAGTTCTACTCTGTCCTATAGGGTCACTGAGTCAGAACTGTCTTGACAGCAACGAGTTTGGTGTTTCATGCCAGGGGCACACTGGGCCCTCAAAATCCTTTCCCTGCCCCTCAGATCACGCAGTCCCAGTTGGACATCTGAGGGTTCACAAACAGACATCAGACCTGGGGCCCCACCAGAGAGCACCTGCATGGACACAGGGGAAAACCCATGCTCTCCTGCCGGGTTCGGGGTTAGACTGGTGTCCTAAGTGAGGGCTAGCTCCCTCCACTGGTGGGAAAGTTCAGGAGAGGAAAACAGGGAACTGCCAGCCCTGGAAGCTGCAGAAGGATGGGCAGCCCCTGACAGGCCCTGGGACCCTCTGCCTCCCTGGCCCCTCCATCAGGCAGGATCCCTTGCCTGAGGCCCGGACACAGGTTGGCAGCAGAGAGCCCCCGCCACGAGGAAGAGAAGCAGCCCTCAAACCCTGTGCCTAGCAGGGGACCCGGAAGGAGGGAAGCCGCCCAGAAGTGGCTAGCCTCTGCCTCGAAGGGGACGGGCTAGGCAAAAGGAACCTCAGGTCCCCTTCTGGCCCGGGAGTCTTCCATGCGGAATCTGGCTTCTCCTCCACTTTTCCACCCTGCCCAGGACGGGGCTCTTCGGGTGGGGCTCCGGGGCGCCCTGGGAGCGGTTCTGAGATTTCAGGCCAAACCTTGGGTGGTGCCAAGACCGCAGAGGGCAGGGGGTCGCCCTGGAGAGCCTCCCTCCCTCCAGCGTGGAGGTCCTCTGTCGTCCGAGGCGCTGGCAACCCGGCCAAAGTTCTGGGGCAGGCCAGGACCAGGCGGACAGAGAGACTTTTCTGGATCCTCACCCCCACGAGCCTGCCAAAGGTGGGAAGGGACCCGGGAGGCCCTCGGGCGGGGTCTGAAACGGTGCTAACGGGGACCGCGGCGGGAGGGAGGTCTCGGGGGGCATCGGGGCCGGAAGCCAGCTCACCGGCTCGCGAGGGGCCCAGGCGGAGAGGTGGCGGGACGCCGGGGCGACGACAGCTCCGGGGGCTCCTGGGGGCGGAGACCCACGTCCGCACCTCCCTGGGGGGGGGGGTCTGGTTCGGGGAGGAGAAGCCCCGCCTTGGTGTGTCCTTGTGGGGGTGGCGCGGGCGTGGCCAGGGTCCCGGTGGCGCCGGCCGTCCTGCAGCTCGGAGACTCCCCAGCCGGCTCAGCCGGCACAGTTCCATGTCGTTAGCATGTAATTTACATAGACCAGACGCACGCTTTCCGTAGTCCCGATTTTCCCGCCCCGTGTTCTAGGGCTCCAGGACCCGGAAGGAGAAAGTGGGTAATTAAGCTACTGCACCTCCCAGTGGAAGTGGGTGGAAGTGGGGAGCGGTCAGGGATCGAGGAACTCCTTCGTTTGGGGGTTTTAGCTGCTCAGGGGTCTTTGAGGGGCGCACCCACGGGGACCCAGCAGGCAGTTGGGGGATGCAGTAAAGACGGCCCTTTAACAGGTCAGAGGACACCCGCCCCCAACTTTTGTGCACGCCGCCCAGAACCCCAGGCCCCTTTCTAGCCTCATCCCCGCCTAGCCGGCCCTTGTTGGTGCTGTTGGGTGCCGTCAAGTAGATTTTCCACTCATACGGACTCTACAAGACAGGGTAGAACTGCCCCATCGGGTTTTCAAACTGTAATTTTTATGGGGGCAGATCCCCAAGTCTTATCTCCCACAGAGCTGCTGGGTGCCATAGAACTGCCAGTCTTAACTGTTCTGCCACCAGTACTCCTTAGCCAGCCCTTAGAATGCACTATTTAAATTTTATTCAATTACTATAAAGCTACAGTAATCAAAACAGTATGGTACTGGCATAAGAATAGACATATAAATCAAAGGAATAGAATTAAGAGTCCAGAAATAAACCCTTACATTTATAGTCAATTGATTGTCCACAAGGGTGCAAAGACAATTCAATGTGGAAAGAATACATAGTCTTTACAACAAATGGTGCTAGGACCACTGGATCTCTACATACGAAAGAATGAAGTTGCATCCTCTACCTCAAATTATATACGAAAATTAACTCAAAGTAGATCATGGACTGAAATGTAAGAGCTAAAACTATAAAACCCTTAGAAGAAATAATAGGAGTAAATCTTCAGGACTTTGAGTTGGGCAATGGAATCTTAGATAGGACGCCAAAAGTACAAGTGACAGAAGAAAAAATAGGTAAGTTGGACTCCATTAAAATGAAAAGCCGGCAAGGATACTATCAAGAAAATGAAAAGATAACTCACAGAATGAGAGAAAATATTTGCAAATCATGGATCTGATAAGGGACTTGTGTCAAGATTACATAAAGAACTCTTACAACTCAACAACAAAGAAACGACCCAACTAAAAATGGGCAAAGGATTTGAATAGACATTTCTCCAAAGGAGAGATACCAATGGCCAACCAGTACATGAAAAGATGTGCAACATTATTAGTCATTCCCGAACCCAAACCTAAACCCACTGCTGTCGAGTCGATTCCGACTCAGAGTGGCCCTATAAGACAGAGTAGAACTGTACCATAGAGTTTCCAAGGAGCGCCTGGGGGATTCGAACTGCCAACCTCTTGGTTAGCAGCTGTAGCACTTAACCACTATGCCACCAGGGTTTCCTATTAGTCATTAGGGAAATCCAAATCAAAAACTATAATAACATATGGCTTCACACTCAACTAGGATGAGTGTGCCATTGTAAGGAACATTGTAGACATAAGTCACTGCCTTGCCTGGGATGATCCCAGTACAGAGGTTGGCACCCCCTCCTTTCCTGTAACTGCAAAGGAAGGGCTGGCCCTGACATGGACGGATGTTCGGCTTAGCCTGAGGTTCCCTGGGTACCAATATTGGGAGAAGGAAATGGGACCCAGTAAGATTTGCCACCATGGTTCTGTAGGGATGGTCCCAGACCTTGGGAAGGACTGTATTTTGGGAGGGCAGGGGGGTCATACTTGGGGTCTGTACCATCTCAGCACCCCTTATCTCAGCCTGGCTCAGTCCTGTGATTGGCAGTGCCCATAATAGGGTATCCTGGGTACTCATAATAGGCTGAATATAGTCCCCTTTGTTTCCATCCCCAGGCACTCAGGCAGGACCCAGGTACTCACCCTGGGCTCCTTTCCCTCCCTAAAGAAAGCAAACAGGGGAGGTGCTGTACAGTGAATTACTTAATATGGCTCCAGCCATGGTCTTGTGACTCCCACAAAAATGATTGGGTGGGACTATCCAAATAAAGTCTTGTGGCCCACCAAAGGGGTTGGACACCTTGCTAACTATGCAAATAAGGTGCATAGAATGCTTCCAGGGGTGGGATTATGCAAATAAAGTATATACGACGCGTGGGGGGAAGAGACTATGCAAATAAGGTGTATGGAACCCTAACAAGGGGATTGGTCAATTTCATCAACCCACTAGGCACAAAAGAGCTGATCCCAGGGAGGAGAAGGGCCCTCACTACCATCAAGAAGAACAGCCAGGAGCAGAGAGCAGGAGTGCATCTTTTGAACATGGGGTCCCTGCACTGAGAACCTCCTAGACTCAGGAGACAGAGAAAGCTGTAACACCAGAGACGGCACAAGATAGCAAGAAGTGGCAATAAGATCGGCACAGAAACTACAACAGCAGAACCTGGAGGCTGCAATGGGTTTGGGCTTTTTTTTTTTTTTTTTTAAAGATTCCTAGGTGGTACAAACAGTTTGTGCTCAACTACCTAATCTAAAGATTGGTGGTTTCAAACTCACACAGCAGTGCTGCAGAAGAAAGTCCTGGCAATCTGCATCCATAAAGATTACAGCCAAGAAAACCCTATGATACAGTTCTACTCTGTAACACGTGAGGTTGCCGTGTTGTTGTTGTTCTTATTAGGTGCCACGGAGTCGGTTCCGACTCATAGTGACCTTATGTACAATAGACCAAAACACTGCCCGGTCCTGCACCATCCTCACAACTGTTGTTATGCTTGAGCCCATTGTTGCAGACACTGTGTCAATCCATCTCATTGAGGGTCTTCCTCTTTTTCGCTGACCCTCTACCAAGCATGATGTCCTTCTCCAGGGACTGATCCCTCCTGACGACATGTCCAAAATATGTGAGACATAGTCTCACCATTCTTGCTTCTAAGAAGCATTCTGGATGTACTTCTTCCAAGACAGATTTGTGGGTTACTTTGTTATTCCATGATATATTCAATATGCTTCACCAACACTACAATTCAAAGGCATCTGTTCTTCTCTGGTCTTCTCATTCATCATCCAGCTTTCACGTGCATAGGAGGCGACTGAAAACACTGTGGCTTTGGTCAGGCGCAGCTTAGTTTTCAAGGTGACATCTTTGCTTTTCAACACTTTAAAAAGGTCTTTTGCAGCAGATTTGCCCAATACAATGTGTCATTTGATTCGACAGCTGCTTCCCTGAGTGTAGATCCAAGTAAAATGAAATCTTTGACAGCCTCCATCTTTTCTCTGTTTATCATGATGTTCCTTATTGGTCCACTTGTGAGGATTTTTGTTTTATGTTGAGGTATAATCCATAAGGAAGGCTGTGGTCTTTGATCTTCATCAGTAAGTGCTTCAAGTCTTCTTCACTTTCAGCTTGCTTGCTTGCTGAGGTTGCCATGAGTCAGAATCAATCCGATGGCAACAGGTTTAATGGCTAATGAGGCTGACCCTCTTTTCATATGCTATCAGCTGTTTGTATATTTTCTTTGGAGAAATTGCTCATATCTTTTTCTCTTCCTGACCCTGGGGCCACATCAGACCCACATAGTCCAGACGTTGAGTCTTGAGAGGATGCCTCCAATCAGCTCCCTGGACTGCCAGATTTATCTTCCAAAAACACCCCGCTTGCTTCTCAGGCTGCTGCCCCGGAAGCCCTCCTGGCCTTCTGTTCTCAGACCACTCTACCCGCCTCACCCCCTACCAGATGAGCTCTATGCCTGGCCCAAAAGAGCCTTTCAAGTGACATCTGTAGAACATTGGAGCAAACTGAGCAGAAATCTAACCATCAGTGTCATCTCGAACTGCGTAATTTCAACTTCGTGGTTTGCTGTGTTGAACACAAAATCAACAAGGCTCATGTCCTCGGGGCACCAGGAGTCCATAGCTGTGAATGAAGACAGATTCCACTTCCAGAAACACTTGGCAGGGACCTAAAAGCCTTGTAATGGGTGCCCTGGGGCTTCTGACACTTTGAGTATTATTTATTTTGGCAGGAGTGAGCGGTGAAATCAATCGGTGTACGTACATGTTCCTAACACCTATAATAGGGGCGCTATAGGCATTTTGGGCATGACTTCTGAGCACTGTAGGACATTTAGCATCCCTGACCCCTGGCCCAGTACTAGATTCCAGTAGCACCCTTCAGTCACTGGAACATCCCCAACTAGGGTGAGGCAAGTGGGGCACTCTCCTGGGGCTCAGTATTTAAGGAGGGCTCCAAAAAACTCAGTGCATAATCAAGATATTTTCATGCAATAATTTTAGAAAATCAGTTCAGCAAACTATGGCCAACGGATTATTACCGGTTTTTGTAAATAAAATTTTATTGGAACTAGGGCTGACCCAAGCCATGGTGTTTTCAATCACCTCATATGCATGTGAAAGCTGGACGATGAATAAGGAAAACCAAAGAAGAACTGATGCCTTTGGATTACAGTGTTGGCAAAGAATATTGAATATACAATGGACTGCCAGAAGAATGAATAAATCTGTCTTGGAAGATGCACACCAAAATGCTTATTAGAAGCAAGGACAGTGAGACTTGTCTCACATACTTTGGACATGCTATCAGGAGGGACCAGTCCCTGGAGAATGACATCGTGGTTGGTAGAGGATCATCGAGAAAGAGGAAGACCCTCAACAAGACGGATTGACACAGTGGCTGCAACAATGGGCTCAAGCATAACAATTGGGACGATGGTGCAGGACCAGGCAGTGTTTCATTCTGTTGTACACAGGGTCGCTATGAGTCAGAACCAACTCAACAGCACCTAACAACAACACAACAACAGGGCTAGAATTAAGGTGATGGGGATAAGGCAGGGTTGTACAAGTGCAAGGTCAAAATCCTTCTTTAGGGTCCCATAAAACAATATGAGACTAAATGGGCACACCAGCCCAGGGGCAAGGAATAGAAAGCAGGAGGGACAGGAAAGCTGGTAATGAAAAACCCAAGGTCGAGAATGGGAGAGTGTTGACATGTCATGGGATTGGCCATCAATGTCACAAAATAATATGTGTATTAATTGCTTAATGAGTAACTTATTTGCTTTATAAATCTTCATCTAAAGCACACACAAAAAAACCTTTTAAAAAAATCTGTCTTCCAACTGAAATTAAAAGAATCATAACAGAACGTGATGAAAAGTTGTACTCTAACAAATTTGAAAACCTAGAGGAAATGGACAAATTTCTAGAAACACTCTACCTACCTAAACTAACACAGAGGTAAAACAATTAAATAAACCTATAACAAAAGAAGAGATTGAAAAGGTAATTTAAAAAGCTCCCAACTGAAAAAAGCCCTGGACCTGACGGCTTCACTGGAGAATTCTACCAAACTTTCAGAGAAGAGTTAACACCACTACTACTAAAGGTATTTCAGAGCATAGAAAAAGATGGGATACTCCCAAACTCATTCTATGAAGCCAGCATATCCCTGATACCAAAACCAGGTAAAGATACCACAAAAAAAAGAAAATTATAGACCAATATCCCTCACGAAGTTAGACGCAAAAATCCTCAACAGAATGCTAACTAATAGAGTCCAACAACATATCAAAAAAAATAATTTACCATGACCAAGTGGGATTCAAACCATGCAGGGATGGTTTAACACTAGAAAAACAATCAGCGTAATCCATCACATAAATAAAACGAAAGAACCACATGACCTTATCAATTGATGCAGAAAAGGCATTTGACAAAGTCCAGCACCCATTCATGATAACTAAGCAAAATAGGGGTAGAAGGGAAATTCCTCAACATAATAAAGGGCATTATACAAAGCCAACAGTCAACATCACCCTAAATGGAGAGAGTCGGAAAGCATTCCCCTTGAGAATGGAAGCCAGACAAGGATGTCCTTTATCACCGCTCTTATTCAACATTGTGCTGGAGGTCCTAGCCACAGCAGTTAGGCTAGAAAAAGAAATAAAGTGCATCCAAATTGGTAAGGAAGAAGTAACAGTATCTCTATTTGTAGGTGATATGATCTTCTACACAGAAAACCCTGAAGAATCTACAAGAAAACTACTGGAACTAATAGAAGAGTTCAGCCAAGTATCAGGATACAAATAAACATACCAAAATCGGTTGGATTCCTGTACACCAAGAAAAAGAACTTCAAAGAGGAAATCACCAAATCAATACCATTTACAATAGCCCCCCAAAAGATGAAATACTTAGGAATAAATGTAACCAAAGACGTAAAAGACCTATAAAAAGAAAACTGCAAGAAACCAGAAGAGACCTACATATGTGGAAAAACATACCTTGCTCATGGATAGGAAGACTCCACATTGTGAAGATGTCTATTCTACACAAAGTCATCTACAGGTACAATGCCATCCTGATCCCAATTCCAATGACATTTTTTAATGAGATGGTGAGACAAATCACCAACTTCATATGGAAAGGGAAGAGGCCCCAGATGAGTGAAGCATTACGGAAAAAGAAGAACAAAGTGGGAGACCTCACACTGCCTGATTTTAGAAATTATACCGCCACAGTGGTCAAAACAGCCCGGTACTGGTACAGCAGCAGGTACACGGACCGGCGGGACGGAACTGGGAACCCAGACGTAAGTCCATCCACCTGTGAGCAGCTGGTATCTGACAAAGGCCCCAAGTCTGTTAAATGGGGAGAAGACGGTCTCCTTAACAGATGGTACTAGCGTAACTGGATATCGGTCAGCAAAAAACTGAAACAAGACCCATCCCTCACACCATGCACAAAAACTCAAAATGGATCAAAGACCTAAATATAAAATCACTATGGAGTTTTACATTTCATTTTGATCTTTAAAAATTTTGCACCAAAATTAGTTACTTTGAATACTGAGATTTTTTACTGTTGCTGTTAGTTGCCATTGAGTCGATTCTGACTCATGGCGACCCCATGTGTGCAGCGTAGAACTACTCCATAGGGTTTGCAAGACTGTGACCTTTCCGAATCAGCGGTGCCTCCGGTTGGGTTCAAACTGCCAGCCTTTTGGCTGGTAGTCAAATGCTGAACCGTTTGCACCACCCTTAAACTTTGCACCTGGGTGAGTACCTTGTACACAGTAGGCACTATGTTAAAAGAAAGTAAAATTACTTGTATAGCCAGGAAATGCAATGAATACTATTTTTTAAAGATTTCTTTAATTTTAAAATTACCCAAGTGATATATGAACACAATCTTTTTGCAAAAATTTGGAAACTTTTAGAAGTAAAATAGCCCTTGGAGACACAGAGGACAGCCTTCTGGGATTCCAACTCAAAAATATTCGATGGCTGCCAAGACACCAGCAGGTGATAAGAGGTGAGTGGGTGGCATTTCAAGGACAGCCTCCACCATGATCGATCCACAGTGGAGGAGTGGGGAGGGCGGAGCTCACTGATGTGGATTATCCAAGAGCGCTGGCTAACCTTGCCAACCCGGGAGGCCTCCCCTGTTGGTTCCCCCCACGGGTTCCAGAAATCCCTCTGCCATCCGACGCTCTCTCAGCAACATGCAAAGAACTTTGGCATTTTGGGTCGCTGGCCAAGCTCACCAAGGGTGCAGGTCTAGTTTCCACTTGGCCTTTTGAATTGTTAGAGTTTGAGGACCCTGAGGACGACCACTATGACGTCCTAGAGACCTAGGAAAGGGGATTCCACCCTTATGGAGATCTTCAGAGCACACCCTACACACAACTCTTTCTGGTCGCCCCTTGTTCCAAATCACCACCTTGTAACTAAAAATTAAAACTAATTGCCATCAAGTCAAACCTGATTCAGGGCAACCCCATGTGTGTCCGGATAGAACTGTGCTCCATAGGGTTTTTCGATGGCTGATTTTTTAGTGGGTCATCAGGCCTTTTTCTTTTGAGGTGCCTCTGGGTGGACTTGAGCTGCCAACCTTTTGGTTAGCAGCCAAGTGCTTTATCCATTTGTACCACCCAGGTATTCCCCAAAGCTAGGGTCATTAATTTCTCTGGGAACAGGCCAGGCGGGGATGGAATTCAGGAATACCCCCATGGGGCACCGTTTGGCCTGGTTCCAGATGGCCTTGCCCTAGGGCCCCCCCTTGGACTGTATTATTTCCTCTTCAGAGCCAATCATTAACCTTACTCAGAGCTTCTGTATGAGAAGCCACAAGAACCAGTGGCTGGTTGAGGCTGAAACTGCCAAGGTGAGCTTCACACTCTGACAGAACTCTAAGCTTCCCCAGAGGGGCTGAGTCCCCAGTTGTGACCCTGCCAGGTCCCTGGGGCAATGACCCGGGCTGGATCCCACCTCTCAGGTAGACTTCTGTGCACTCACTCAGACCTCATCTTCACCTGATGGGCAGGTCAGATGGAGGAGGAAGCCCCTTTGCTTTCCGGCAGCGCTGCTGTGTCTGGGAGCTGAGTAGGGTGGGAAGCTGGCTGGAGGGGCAGGGGGAGGGTAGAGGGTGGGGGAGGGTTGAGGGTGGAGGTGGGTTTAAGGTTTGCCCCCAGGGCAATGCTACTTCATGCCTCTCTGGGCTATGAAATATCTGAGATGTGAGAACCTCTGTTCAGGGCAGTGGGGTCATTTTAGGGTCTGAGACAGGCCTGGGTTCCTTCAGCTTAACCTCTCAGTTCCCAGTTAGGCCAGTAACTCAGACAAGCCACCCCCTGCCCCAATCCATCAGATGCCACCTCTCAATCTGGCCGCCTTGGGAGGAGCCCCAGAGAAACCACCTGCTCCAATCCCACCCCTCTCAAGGGAGAGGCCTTTGGGGATAGACCCCGGAACCTCTGGTGCTGGGTAGCCAGGACCAGTCTGGAGAACCAAGCCCAGCCGCCTCTGCTAGGGCTTTGGGGAAGGGGGCTGGGCCTTCAGCACCCCAGCTGGGATCACAGGACTGTCTTTCAGCCCAGGGGCAAGAGTTCCCTGCTCCAGTAGCTGTGGGGAGGGAGGGCGGCCTGCTTGTTTTCTGCCCGAATCTAGTCAATGAGTGAGGAGGGAGACAGGTTCCCCTGAGCGCGCGGAACCGCGCAGGGCCCGCCACCCGCGAGGACTGGGGCAGGACGACCAGCCCTCCCGCCGGCCCAGCCAGAGCGTCAGTCCAGCTTTATTCGTGGCCGCCTCTCCGACCGGCCACCCTAGGGCTCGGGGCACTGCTTGAGCGTGACCGAGGCGCCGCTGCTGACCATGACGGCGGGGTAAAGCGGCTCCAGGAAGGTGGCGAGGAAGCGGTAGATGAGGCTGGCGCCGCCCGCCACGCCGTAGAAGGCCAGGCAGCCGGCGGCGCAGTCGAGCGCCACCCCGAGGGTGCGCTGGTAGGCGCCGGGCAGCACCGTCTGCCTGTTGTCGTGCCACACGGAGAACTGGAGCGAGTCCCACTCCAGGCACCACGAGTCCGGGTTGCGGCCCAGCAGGTAGACGATGCTGCGGCGCGGGGGGCCGCAGGGCAGGGGGCCTCCGCGGCGGTAGGTGACGCCCAGGCACACCCAGGAGTCGGACACGTCGGCCTCCCAGTAGTGACGGCCCTCCGCCAGGCCGCGCGAGCACAGCACCTGCGGCCACTGCGTGAAGCCGGGCCAGGGGCCGCCGGCCGCCGCGGGCTCCAGCAGGATGCCCAAGTTCAGCACCGAGTGCGTCTCCTTGAACAGGAACAGCTCGGCGCTGGCCGTGGCCGGATCGAAGTTCAGGTTACAGTAGGCTGGGGGCCGGGGAGCGAGCGGGGTCAGGTCCCCGGGGACGGGGCGCTGGGCCCCTCAGGGAGGAAGGAGGGGGCTCGGTTGCATGGCTGTTTGCTTAGAGGGCCCCCCAGCTTCCATCCCAGGTTCCTAGGAGTGGCCCCTCTACCCCCGCCTTTAAGTCTCCCACTCTGACTCCCCGGGGGCAGTTGTCAGAGGTAGGATGAGCTAGGTGATGTCTGAACTCCCCCACCTTGGGGAGGAGTGTTTGGGGTCAGGAGCTCCCACCTCCAACCAGGCCCTCGAGGTCATCTCCCTCTCCTGTTTGTTCAGGATCCAAGCTGAGTGGGACTGAGGGAAAGGCCAGGGTTTCCACAGGTGTCTCACAGGGGGACACCAAAGGGAAGTCAACCTTGGCCCTGGAGCTCTCAGAGAAGTCACTGGGATTTGGCCCCTGGCCCATCTGAACTGGCCTGGCCCAACCCAGGGGAAGCTGATAGGCACCGGCAGATGGCCAGAAAGGGCAGCAGAGCTGGTCTCTGGGCAGTAGGTGAGGCCTTGCCCTACCCCCAGGGATGGGGTGGGATAGGGTCTTCTCCACTGCCTACCACTGCTCTGGGGTCTCTGATCTACCCTGGGTTTTCCACTGAGTCCTTCTGGGGTCCCCGGTGTCTCTCTGGAGGTCCTGGCCTGAATGGAGTTGGGGCTGGGAGGTCGAGGCATCCAGGGACCCTGTGCCATCCCTCCCACCCTGAGGCAGAAACCATACTGTGGACTCACACTTGAGGAGTGTTTTCCTGTCCACAGCTGGGGGCAACACCTCGTAGGAGTTCATCTTAATGCCTGGGGGAGATAGAGGGGCTTTGCTGAGGAAACTCACAGTCCAGCATCCTTCTGGAAAGAAGTGTGGGCTTCCAGGAGGCTGTGTCACCTGAGGAAGGTGCACACAGGAAACCTGGGCTCTCTGCAAGTGCCCTGAACTGCAACCCACTGCCCTGTGGAGTGCTCCCACCCCCATAAGGCAGGTGAGTCTCCAAGGTCACAGGGCACACCAGGTACTCACCCTTCAGGAGGAGCCGGTTGAGGAAGCTGAGACCCACACCCACCAGCTGGGTCCGGAGCTCCACCAGTGTCTCTGGCATCTGGAGGAAGCTCTCTTTCTCCTCGAAGCTGGTGCCCATCAGGGGTTCTACGGGGGCTGGGAAGTGCTTCAGCCTGGGGAACTCCTGGCACACAGGGAGGTGGCACTAGCACCTGTTAGCTAGGGCTCCGACAGATGCCCCTGCTTATGCCAGGGGCTTAGTGGCCCCAGAACCATGCGGGAGGTGGAGCAGAGGTCACCTCTTCGAACCTGGACCTCTCTCTCTCCCTTCCCAGTTGTTTGGAGATCTCAGGTTAGGGTGCTGCCAACGGTACAGCTAGTGTGGCCAAGCATGGTAAGCTAAGTGGAGTTTTAGAAAACTATGGGAGGAGGATTTCTTTTGAGCCTTTAATTACTTAGTGAAAAACATTGTCAAATGCTTCCAGTTGTGCTTGAGGACTTGGGGACGAGGTGAGCAGTAGCCCTAGAAATCAGCTCAGGGGTGTAATGGCAGCAAAGTGAAGAAAGGAGAGCTATCCACGGAGCCCCCAAGCACAGGGTTGGAGTAGGTCTCTGTCCGCAGAGAAAGCCACCTTCCTGCCAGCTACCCTGCCAGAGAGGAGTCCCTGGGTGGTGCAAATGGATAACATGCTCGGCTGCTGATCAAAAGGTTGGAGGTTGAGTCCACCCAGATGCATCTCAGAGAAAGGCCTGGTGATCTACTTTGGTAAAATGAGCCATTGAGAACTCTGTGGACCACGGTTCTACTCTGACACACATGGGATTACCATCAGTTGGAATTGACTCGATGGCAACTGTGGGGCCAGGCCTGGGCTGGAGAATAAGATTTCAATCTAGGCTCTATAGATTGTTCTGGCTTCACTTGCAGCCCAGCTCTGGGAGTCTGAAGAAACCCCCAATACTGTCAGATGCCCAGCATCCTAGGGAACACCCCCATCTGTCCCAGGGGAATGATGGCATCAAGTTAGGGTCTGAAAAAAGGAAGAATGTCCCAAAGGATAAGGCTAAGCTCTGAGGTGGAGAAGAAGCTGAGGGTGTTGGTATAAGCTCAGGTCTCATCTGCTCAGGACCAGTGACCTGGGTTGGGGAGGCTCCCTGAGGCAGGGGACTGGACGAGGTGATGCTGATACTTGATCCGAGGTCTGGGCAGACCTGGTGTGTTTAGGTGTTTGGGGTGGTAGGGGAGTGAGGTTGTGATAGGACCCCAGACAGAGGTGGCAGGGGACTTGCCTGCAAAAATTGCTGGTCGCTCTGGTTGGTGAGCAGGGCACGGAGCCAGATGCTGTCCCCTTCCAGCTCCAGGAGCCGACTGTGGCTCTGCTGGATGGAGCTGCCCAGTTTTCCCAGAGCCGCGGCCTCCTCTCTCTCCACGAACTCCAGCACCTTCACCTGCAGCTGTTTGATCTCTTGGATGATCTCCAAGAAGCAGGTGTTCACCTCATTGCGCATTGTCTGGGTCAGTTTCTGGCCAGGGCGGGGAGGGACATAGAGAGGCATCCCTGAGCCCCATCCTGGGGCCCCCACTGCCATGGCCCAGAGCTGGCCCAGGCATCTGCTTCTGTTTGCCTGGCCAACACCATCCCCTCCAAGCCTAGAGAGTTCCCTCACCCGGATTCAGGGCACTGGGGGGCCTGGGCTTGGGACAGGGGGCTCAGCAGTTCAACCTTACCGAGAGTGAGGCCACCCGCCCCTGGTGCTTCTGGTTATCAGAGGCAATGATCGACATCTGGTTCTCCACATTAGCCTGGACCTTCCGAACTTCGACCTAGGGTGAGAGGTGAGGTAGAGGAGGAGGAGGTGCCCTTGACTCAAGAGGTGGCCTAGGAGAAACCTGTCTGCAAGCAGCCCCATGTCAAAGCCCAGAAAAGACATACCACTTGCATTCACCTGCTCTGCTCTAATGAGAATGAGAGAGAAAGGCCAGAGCTGAAATGTAGATAGATGGCCCCATGGCGCATCGCTCTGCTCCAGATCGCTCACCCTTGAGAGCCCGTCTCTCCAGTCTTCGGGATCAGGTTCTCTGCTCCTGACCATGGCGATCTATAAGGGTTTCAGGTCATAGGAAGGGGTTGTGAAGGGCTCTGAGGGCAGCAAGGTCAGGAGGTCTAAGAGGCAGCAGGAGCAGGAGAGGCACATCAGGTATGGAGTCGTCCAGTTCCCTGGGGCAGCACTGCCAAGTCCATAGCAGGACCCTGTTTCCAAGTCCTTCTATATAAGCCATTACTCTTCACCCATTCCAGCAATGATATATTTTAGAACGGTGTTATTCTAGATGCCTGTCCATGAACTGTCACTGGTTCGAAACGAAATAAGGAGCTTGTGTAGGATTGTAAATAAATGCATTGCTTCCTTCCTCGAGAATGTTTTGCTATGAAAAAAAAGTCAGCCAAACAAAACAGTGTGCTTAGTGATGAAGTTTGTTTACATTCTGGCACAAGCTCCTTTTCTTGCTATGGACCGTTAACAGGCCACTAAATGGCTATGTTAGAGTAGCACTGTTATAGAATATAAATGATAGAATACCTAAAATATAATAAAAAGCAGTACAAATACACTCAAGAAAATTTGAAAGTAGAGAAAAGGAAGGCATTCACCAAACCTAACATGTGTTAGTATTTTGATGTTTTCTTTCAGCCTTTGTTTTTCCTGTGCAAAAACCGTTTTTTTTAACCACAGATTACAGTATAAACAGGCAGTTTCAGTCCATTCAGAGGTACCTTGGAAGAAAGGCCTGGGAATCTACTTCCAAAAAATTGAGCCATTGAAAGCCCCATGGAGCACAGTTCTACTCTGACACAACATGGAGTTGCCACGAGTAGGAATCGACTTAATGGCAACTGGTTATGTTGATAGGTGCCGTTGAGTCGATTTCTAGGTGCCACGTGACAGAGTAGGATTGCCCTATAGGGTTTCCCATGCTATCTTATGGAAGCAGATGGCCAGGTCTTTCTCCCTTGAAGCAGCTAGGTGGGTTCGAACCACCTCGATAGCTGTTGCTAGTTGCCTATTGGTTGATTCCGACTCATAGCAACCCCATGTGTGCAGAATAGAACTGCTCCATAGGGTTTTCAAGCCTGTGACCTCTCAGAAGCAGAGTGCCAGGCCTGTCTTCTGAGGCACCTCTGACTGGGTTTTGAACTGCCAACCTTTTGGCCAGTAGTCGAGTGCTTAGCCATTTACACCACGCAGGGGCTCCTTACTGGTTACAGTACATACAATTTTGGATCCTTATTTATTTAATTGAGGAGCCCCGGTGGCACAATGGTTAAACTCTCAGCTGGTAACTGAAGGTCAGCGGTTCAAACCCACCAGCTGCTCTGCAGGAGAAAGATGTAGTAGTCTGCTTTCATAAAGATTACAGCCTTGGGAACCCTATGGGGTAGTTCTACTCTGTCCTATAGGGCCACTATGAGTCAGAATTAACTTGACAGCACACAACAACATTCATTTAAATAGCGCTTTTTCATGTCATGACAAGGTCCTAGCCAACGTCACATTCATTTTCCTCCAAGGAAATTTGTGCCCTGGGCTTGGGAGAGCCTTTCAGGCAAGCCCAGGGAACCACGATTCCCCGGCCTCCCAGCTGCTCTCACCTCCTTGCAGGCGCGCTCCTCCTCCAAGGGGACAGTGTCATGGTTCTTGTGTCCCTCCAGCAGGCAGGCGCCGCACACGCAGCACCCTTCCGTGCGGCAGTACAGCCGGCGGAGCTTGCGGTGCTTACGGCACACGCGGTTCTTGATGTCCCACATGGGCTCTAGCAGCCGGTGGCCCTGGAACACCTCATCCTCAAAGTGGCTGCTCAGATGCCTCTCACAGAGGGAGGCCACGCACTGCAGGCACGACTTGACCGACTTGAACTTCTGTGGGGAACAGAAGTCACAGGGCACGTCCCCCGGCCCAGCCACGTTCTGCAAGGACCTAGAGGCCTGGCCCTTGTTCTGGATGAAGCAGGCCACCATCTCCCCAAGGATGACATTCTTGCAGAGACGGGGCCTGGAGGGAAAACTCTTTCGGCACTGGGGGCAGTAGGGTATCTCACCCATGGCAGTCTGATGGTCCCAGAATCCTTGGAGGCAGGCCATGCAGAAGTTGTGGCCGCAGGCGGTGGTGACTGGGTTGTGGAACACCTCCAGGCAAATGGGACAGAGGACTTGGTCCTTTACCATTCGGAGTTTGCTGTTACTCATAGGGGCTGACCTTGGGGGAGTCTTGAGGGCTGGGCAGAGGGCTCTGGGGCTGGGACTTGATCCTGGACAGGTCCTGGGAAGATAAGGGCAAAGCAGCCTGAAGCCAGGGCAGAGGCTGAAGGGGCTTTGGGGGGTACACCCCTTCTCTTGGAAGCAGCTGCTTGCCCATGGGGCACAGGGCTATGTTGTCTGCCAACACTCCTCCCCAAAAGGCAAACAAACCCATTGCCGTGGGGTTGATTCCAACTCATGGTGGCCTCATGTGTTACAGCATAGAACCTCTCCGTAGGGTTTTCTTGGTTGTTCTTTACTGGGAGCCCTGGTTAAGCATTCGTGGTTAAGCATTCAGCTGCTAACCAAAAGGGTGGCAGTTCAAATCCATCAGCTGCTCCTTAGAAACCCTATGGGGCAGCTCTACTCTGTCGTATATGGTCACTATGAGTTGGAATCCACTTGATGGCAATGGGTTTGGTTTGGGTTTGATCTTTATGGGAGGAGCCCTGGTGGCACAACAAATCAAAAGGCTGCTAGTTCAAACCCGCTCTGTGGGAGAAAGACCTGGAGATCCGCTCCTGTAAAGATTATAGCCAAGAAAACCCTATGGGGCAGTTCTACTCTGTAATAAATGGGGTCACCATGAGTTGGAATCAACTCGACACCACCCGACAACAACAATCTTTATGGAAGCAGATTGCTAGGCCTTTCTTCCATGGTGCTGCCGGGTGAGTTTAAACTGCCAACCTTTATGTTAGTGTTGTTGTTAGGTGTCATCGAGTCAGTTCTGACTCATAGTGACCCTACATACAACAAAACAAAACACTGTCCAGTCCTGTGCCATCCTCACAATAGTTGTTATGCTTCAGCCCGGTGTTGCAGCCACTGTGTCAGTCCGTCTTGTTGAGGGCCTTCCTCTTTCTTGCTGACCCTCTACCAAGCATGATGTCCTTCTCCAGGGACTGGTCCTTCCTGATGACATGTCCAAAGTATGTGAGACGAAGTCTTGCCATCCTCACTTCTAAGGAGCCTTCCGGCTATACTTCTTCCAAGACAGATTTGTTTGTTCTTCTGACAGTCCGTGGTATATTCAATATTCTTTGCCAACACGTAGTTCAAAGGCATCAGCTCTTCTTTGGTCTTCCTTATTCATTGTCCGGCTTTCACATGCGTAGGAGGCGAATGAAAATACTGTGACTTGGGCCAGGCGCACCTTAGTCCTCCAAGTGAGGTCTTTTGCAGCAGATTTACCCAGTGCAATGCACTGTTTGATTTTTTGACAAGTACAAACCGTGTGCATCACCTGGGCCTCTTGCCAATCTCCAGAAGGCATGAATTGGGGGTGGAGCACGTAATGAGATCATGTGTTTTTTCCCTAGCCCTAACTCCTGGAACAAATCCTGGACAAGAGGGCAGGTGGGGAAGAAGTGACATCGTGACAGGGGAACGGAGCCACTGCCTTGGCATGTCGGAAGAGGGCTTGAAGCACAAGTACTCACGTGAGGCTCCCTTCATGTTGGAGAGACCCAGAGGTTCAGCTGCTCTGTGAGCACTTGGGCACTCAGCTGCCAGGCCTCTCCCCTGGCCTTGGTTCATTGGTGCTGGAGGCTCCCTATCACCCAGTGTGCCCAGCCCACAGCTACTTACAGCTCACAGGGCCTGATGACTGCCTTCTCACCTTTCCTTTTTGCTGCTGGTTTTCGGTCTCACTCTCAAGGGGGCTCTGCCTAGAAGCCTGTCCCCCACAATTCTGCTCCATGACCTCACAATTCAGGCATGAGCAGCCCCAGTATTCTGGCTGCGATGTCAGCAGGTCAAAAGGGGTATCACCAGACGTGGTTGTGCTGGTCCTTCGGCCTCTCCGCGGGTGGACCCTTTCCTACAGAGCCTTCAGCCCAGGAGGCCGAGAAGCTGCCGGCACCTGGGGTCACCTGCAGTAAACTTAAGCCTCTTACATACCAGCCAGAGAGGGAGAAAGGCGACTAAGGGGCAGCAGGATCCTGGCAATTCGTTTAATCTCTCTGGACCATGGTTGTTCTCTTGTGAGTTGACAAGGTTGTTGGAAGAGATGATATTTCAAGGCCCCTGTGGTTACCCTGGGAAGCCCTGGTGGTGTAGTGGTTAAGTACTACCGCTACTAACCAAAATGTCGGCTGTTCGAATCTGCCAGGCCCCCCTTGGAAATTCTGGGGCAGTTCTACTCTGTCCTATACGGTCACTATGAGTTGGAATCAACTCGACGGCAACAGGCTTGGTTTTGGGTTTTGGCTTGTTGACCTGAGCCCTGATGGCTCAGTGGTTAAGCGCTCAGCTGCTAACTGAAAAGTTGGCGGTTTGAACCCATCACCTGTTCTGCAAGAGAAAAGGTGTGGCAGCCTGCTTTTCGTAAAGATTACAACCTTGGAAACCCTATGGATTTCTGTGAGTCAGAGTTGGCCAGACAGTATAGGATTTTTGTCACTAAGAGTCAGAGTCGACTCAATAGTAGCTGTTTTTTTTCTCCCCCAGGTCTAAATTTGACTGATTCAAAAGTTACCTGATTGGCAACCCTAAGGACTGTTGCTTCCACTCCGGTTCTGACCCTTGGAAGGAAAAAGGGACAAGATAAGCCAAAGAAAGACTCTTATCACCCTGTGTAGTAGCTTTTCTAGTCTTTCTGCTTCCCATTCTCTCCCACCCAATAGCATAAATGCTCTGAAAAGTCTTCATCAAGTCATTCTCCTGCTCAAAAACACTGGCTTGGCCACCCTGATGCGATAGAAATGGTGAACAGAAGACATCCTTTCTCATTCCAGATCTCAGAGGCAATATTTTCAATGTTTCTCCATTAAGTAGGATGGTTACTGTAGGTTTATTGTAGATACCTTGTATCAGATGAATGAAATTTCCTTCTATTCCTCCTTTGCTAAGAGTTTTAAAAAATCTTCAATGGGTGTCATATTTTATCTGATGCATTTTCTATACCTATTGAAATAAGTATAATCTTTCATTTATTCTTTTAGTGTGGCAAATTTACATTTACCGATTTTCAATTACTAAACCAACCTTGATTCCTGGAGTGAATCCTGCAAACCCTACTTGGTCATGGTGTGTTGTGTTTTTTTTTTGGGGGGGGGTAACAGGTTTATTGAAATATAACTCATATGCAATTCAATATATACAATTCAATGGTTTTTAGTATATTCACAGAGTTGTGCAAACATTAATTACCACAATCAATTTTAGAACATTTTCATTACTTCAAAAAGGAACCCCATACTCGTTAGCTCCAACCCCTCAACTCCTGGCTTTGATGGTTTTCTCTACTGTAGGTTTACTTTCTATTGGTTTCTGCTCTTTATTAGTTCCTTCCCTTTACTTTTTTGGGTTTAATTTTCTGTTCTAAGCTCCTGAGATAGATGCTTAATTGATTTTCTCCTTACTTATTTAGTTACTATATTCATTTTCCCTGTAAATATGGATTTTACTGCACCCCATAGTGAAATAACATTGTCGTTATTCAGTTCAATATACCTTCAACAACGTTTATGGTGATTTCCTGTTTGACCCATGGGTTATTCAGAAGCTTGTTGCTTAATTTTGAAATACACAGGTATTTTCTAATTCTCATTTTTTGCTGTTAATTTCCAACTTAATTCCACTATAATCAGATAATATACTCTAATTTAAATTTTTGAATTTGTTGAAACTTGCTTTTTGGCTTAGAGCGTGGTCAATTTAGCTAACTGTTACATACACTCTTGAAAAGAACTTGCGTTCTGCAGTTGCCTGATGGCAATGTTTTACATGTATTTATTAGTGAAGTTTGTAAATCTTGCTGTTCAAAGCATCTATATCACTATTTTTTTGTCTGCTTGTTTTAACGGTTACTGAGAGTTGTCACAAATTTCCTACAGTTATTATGAATTTGCCTATTTCTCTTTTTAGTTTGATCAATTTTGAGGGTAGGTGATTAGATTTATACACAGTTCGAATTGTCATTTTTCTAGCGAATTGTAATTTTATCATTATTGATTTTTTGTTAATCAGTTTTATGCTTACTCTCTATTAGCTTGATAGTTATACATTTCCCCACTATTTCGGGGGGTAGTTACCAAAGAAATTATGACATGATTCATGACTGATCAAAGTCTAATCTAAGTTGTTGTTTTTCTCTCTTCTTAGACAGCGGAAAAGATCTAAAATACTTTAACTCCATTACCTCATCCCAGCTTTTATTATTGTTGTGTGTTATATTTTAAACCCAGCCAGAATGTTCCTTAGAAGTGAGAATGGCGAGACTTCATCTCATTTACTTTGGACGTGTTATCAGGAGGAACCAGTTCCTGGAGAACGGCATCATGCTTGGTAAAGTAGAAAAAAAAAAAAAAATTAGGGGGTCAGCAAAAAAGAAGAAGACCCTTAACAAGATGGGTTGACACAGTGGCTGCAACAGTTGGTTCAAACATAGCAACGATTGTGAGGATGGTCCAGGGCCAGGCGGCATTTTCCTCTGTTGTGCACAGGGTCACCAGGCGGCATTTTCCTCTGTTGTGCACAGGGTCACCATGAGTTAGAGCTGACTCAGCGGCAACTAACAACAACAATAAATCCATAGACGTTATTGTTTGTACAGTCAATATTGATTTAGATCAGTTCTCATATTTACCTCTCTAATTACTTCTCACTCATTCCTTTGTCTCTGAGCTTCCATCTGGACCGTTTTCTTCCTGCCTAAAGAACACCTTTTAGCATTTCCTTCACTGCAGTTCTGCTGATGACAAGTACTCCCAGGTTTTGGTTGTTGATAATCTTTATTTCACAGTCATTCATTCTAGGCTGGCAGCTATCTTCTTTACGCACTTTGGAGATTTAATTCTATCGTGTTCTGGCTCCCATTTTTTTCCGTTGAGAGGTTGGCTGTCAATCTTACTGCTGCTCCTTTGAAAGCAACCTGTCTTTTTTTCTCCCTTCTGTTTGCTTTAAAGAGCCCTGGTGGTGCAGTGGTTGAGTGTTCAGCCCAAAGGTTGGCAGCTCAACACCACCGTCTATTCTGCAGGACTGAGATGTGGCAGTCTACTTCCGTAAAGATCACAGCCTTGGAAGCCCTACGTGGCAGTTCAACTCTGTCCTGTAGGGTCACTAAGAGTCAGAATTGACTTGAAAGCAATGGAATTTTTTTGTTTGGTTGTTTTTTAATATTTTCTTCACATTTAGTTTTTATCTGTTTTATTACAATATGCTTAGATGTGTTTTATTTATCCTGCTTGAGATTTGCAGTGATTCTTGAATGTGGCTTGATGTCTTTTATTAGTTTTGGAAAATTATTTGTCTTTATCTATTTGAATATTGTATCTGTTCCATTGTGTCTTTTTTCCTCCTTCTTGAGCTTCACCAATTATATGTACTTCCAACCTTTACACCATGAATTATATTTTCTTCTGATCTGTTTTTTAATTTTCTAATTTTCTCTTCTGGTGAGTCTAATTTGATCTTAATTTCAGTAACGGTACTTTTTTAGTTCTAGAATTTCCATTTGTTTCTTCTTTCTAGTTTCTAGCTCATTGTTGAAATTATCAATATCTTCTTTTATTTCCTCAAATACATTGTGCATAGTCATTTTTTAATCCATGTCTAATAGCTCCATTATCTGTATCCCCTGTGGGCTTCTCTCTATTACCCATCATTTCTCCTGGTGTTTATCATGCTTTCTTTTGTCCTCATATGCCTTTTATTATAAAAAAAACTTAAACATACACAAAAGTAGAGAGATAAGTAAAATGAACCCCGATGTGCCCTTCACCATTGTCATCAACAAATGGCCAGTCTTGTTTCCCTTACACACCTTCCTATTCCTTCCTCTCTCACCGTATTATTTGAAAGCAAGTGACAAACATGTAGTTTCTTCCACGAACAGCTCTGTACCTATTTTTTTTATAAATAGACTTTATTTTTTAGAGTGGTTCTAAGTTTACAGGAAATTGTGCAGTAAGCACAGAGAGTTCCTGTTATCCTCTTCCCCCACATGCTGTTTCTTCTATTGACATTTTGCGTCCCTGTGTCTGTACCTATTTTTAAAATAATTCTCTCTTCTTTTTTTTAAACCAAACAAACCATAGTACCATTATCAGACACACACACACACAAATTCCTTCATGTTAATTATTGTTTCAATTTATCAAATTGTCACATAAATGTCTTTTTTATTATTGTTAGCTAAGGTTGGTGTCTTAGTTACCTACTGCTACTATAACAGAAATACCACAAATGGATGGTTTTAACAAATAGGAGTTTATTTCCTCACAGTGAAGTAGGCTGAAAGTCCAAATTCAGGGTGTCAGCTCCAGTGGAAGGTTTTCTCTCTCTCTCCACCTTCTCATCCATCTTCCCCCAGACTACGAGCTTCTCTGCACAGGGACTCTGGGTCCAAAGGACATGCTCTGCTCCCAGCACTGCTTTCGTGGTAGTATGAGCTCCCCGTCTCTATGCTCACTTCTCTCTTTTATATCTCAAGACATTGCCTCAAGACACAATCTAATCTTGTAGGTTGAGTCCTGCATCACTAACAAAACTGCCGCCCAACCTCCCTCATCAACATCATAGAGACAGGATTTACAACATATAGGGAAATCACCCCAAACTGGGAATCATGGCCCAGCCAAATTGATACACACATTTTTTGGGGGGGACAAAATTCAATCCATGACAGTAGGAATCCAAATACGAGCCTCATACTGCATTTGGTTGCCTAAGGTCTTTTAATTTATAACTGCTCCGTTGTCCTCCTTTTCCCCCTTGCCACTCATTTATGGAAGAAACAGAGCCATTTATCCTCTATTTCCTGTCTCCTGTAAACTGTTAAAACTCAGGTTCAATTTATTGGCAAGAATCTTTCCTAAGTGATGTCCTTGCTATTGCTGCAAACCATCAGAGAGTACATAATGTCTGGTTATCTTGGCCTCGTCAATGTTCGCTGTGTGCTGGACATTATGTATGAAAAATAACAGAGAATTTGAGGCTAAGGGTGATATTATATTCCTTCAGGATAGATTTATAACTGCTTCTGGCAGGAGGCTAGGGGAACTAGTAACCTAAATCACCTTAGTTCAAGCAGGGATGGAGAGGATTCAAAGCTAGGTTCCGTTCTTCTCAGGGGTCTGGTCTATTTCTGGCTCATCCTTTCTCCTAGGATGTATTTCTTCAGGATTCCAACCTGGAGCATAGGATTCCAACCCAGGGTGCCTTCCTCCTTGGCACACCCTGAGATCCAATATTTGTTCCAGAATTAGCAGATACCTCCAAGGAAAAGAGGATCTAAATGCTAGGTTCACGTCTCTGGCTGTCCTTCTCCTGGATCTTGGCCCTGTAATTCTTTGCTGCTTTGTTAGATCTCTGGGATATATGCATACTCTCTCTCTCTGTTTTTCTAGTTGTTCTCAGAGAGAGAGTATAGGTCCTGGCTGCCTCCCTGCCTCCAGCATTCCCCTCTGTGACTCAGTGACTCATTTTTAGGTTGTCAGCACCTAGCACAGTTCTGGCCATGCGGTGCAAGGCAACAAGTGAGAGAATGTTCGTTCTTGTCCTTATAGGTCCCAGATGCAACTGGTACTAGAGGTAGGTGGCATGCCTTCCTATACCTGCCAACCCCATCCCTCTCTACCTTTAGGGTCTAGTTCAAGGACCCTGTGAAACCCTTCTTTTTCCAACGTGTGTTTACTGACAATATGTCACAACTGAACAAATATTTTGAGGCTGTTTTGATCCTAAATACGTTTTGCTCTCTGATCTGCCGACTGTGTCAACAGTACAACGTGCATGCGCAAAGTGATCAGACTGAAATGTGTGCAGAAAGAATAGCCCGACTTTAGACAAAAAGCAATCCAAGAATATCTGAGGGAACTTGCTCACAATTTCTCTATAGAAAAGCTAAGAAGTGTGTAGACACTATTGATCTTCTATCCATTCGGCATTTTTTTTATTACTAAAAATAACTAATAGAAAACTGTCATCAGTTAAAAACACACAAATTTAGATACATAAGACTTAGATTTTGATCTGCGAAATTTGACTTGGGGACAGTAAGCATGGAGGAAATAATTGCCACAAAAGAAAACTTACAAAGGCAATAGCTAGAATTGGCCAATTGAATTAAAATTTCACTATAAAATCTCATGGAGAACAAGGACCTTAATGAAAATATTTTTAAATGAAAATGGAAATAGGAAAACTTAGAAACAATTTAATCACACTGTATAGAAAACCAACCAAGGAATTAAACTGGCTCACTAAAGTAACAGAGTTCATTATAGAGCAAAGTTTTATTGAGGAAACATTTTCTGTGTGGTATGATCTTATTAACAATATAGTGCTGCACTGCCACCTGGACTTCATGACTGAGCAGATCTGGTGGAACTCAAATTATCTGTGGCAACTAGTGATGCTCTATGGAGCCTCAGAGGGCACTGCCGGTTCAGTGGTAGAATTCTCGCCTTCCACGCCGGAGACCTGGGTTTGATTCTCGGTCAGTGTTCCTGATGCACGGCCACCACCTGTCTGTCAATGGAGGCTTGTGTGTTGCTTTGACGCTGAACAGGTTTCAGTGGAGCTTCCAGATTAAGATAGACTAGGAAGAAAGGCCTGGCAGTCTACTTCCAAAAATAAGCAAATGAAAACCCTACAGGCCACAATGGTCTGATCCACAACCATTCACAAGACCTGGCAGTGTTTCGTTCCATTGTGCATGAGATCACCATTGGTTAGAGGCTGGCGCCATGGCAGCCAACTACAACATGGAGCCTCTCACAAGCCCCAACTGAAGAATCACCATGCAGTACTCCAGGGCTTGGAGTAGATCTGTGGCCTCTTTTGCAGATAACTATTCCTGGTGGTGTAGTGATTAAGAGTTTGGCTGCTAACCAAAAGATCGGCAGTTCGAATCTACCAACAGCTCCTTGGAAATCCTATGGGGGAGTTCTACTCTGTCCTATAGGGTCGCTATGGGTTGGAATCGACTCGATGGCAAGGGGTTTGGTTAGGTTATTCTCTTAGAAGCCCTGGTAGCGTGGTGATTAAGCGTTTGGCTGCTAACAGAGAGGTCAGCAGTTCGATGCCACCAGCTGCTCCTCAGGAGAAAGATGTGGCACACTACTTCCTTTAAGATTACAGCCTTAGAAACTCTATGGGGCTGTTCTCTGTCCTACCGGGTTGTTATAGGTCAAAATCAACTCGACAGCCATGGGTTTGGTTTTTTTTTGGTTTATTCTTTTGGGAACAGCTCCTGCCTTGCTTCCGGGCCCTGGTGGAGACGAATGCTTGAGCACAGGGCATTAAGTGGCCATTTTGGCCTGAGCTGCCCATCTGAACTGCATGCTCTAATCCCCGAAGGCAACATGAGGAGTAATTAACGGCCCAGAGGGAGAAACTGTCTCTCAGACATGGCTACAGTGACTGATGGCACTTTGTGTCTCCTCATTTTGGAGAGAGGGTAAGAACATGTTTGTATTATGGGTAGTTGCATCTTGTTATATGAAGGCCTGTTTGTTTTTACCATTGTATGGAAATTCAAATATATGTTGAAGCTTGTATATGGTTATTATGTTACTGTCTCTCAGCCCCAAGCCCACCTTGTAGGCTGTGCTCAGTGCTGCTGTGACTGGGAGGCTGCCAGCCACACTTCTCCTTTACCAGTGCCTGCTTGACAGGCTCTGCAATACAACGCTAGAGGGAAGAGAAGAGACAGCTTCCTTCCTGTTATCAGCAAAGCCACAGCAACACTGTTCCAGGCTGGCAGCAAGAGGTGGTTCCAGGAGCAGCTAGCTGTCGGTTTGTTGGCGGCTTCGCCACATTCCTTGAAAGCCTCCCCACCCTCTCACAGACCAGCTCCTCCTCCTTCTCCTCAGGGCTCCTCCTCCAAGCTCTTTGTTGTTGGGTACTGTCGATTCTGACTCATAGCCACCCCATGTGACAGAGTAGAGCTAACCCATAGGACTTCCTAGGCTGTAAAACCCTGGTGGCACAGTGGTTAAGTGCTACGGCTGCTAACCAAAAGGTCAGCAGTTAGAATCCACCAGGTGCTCCTTGTAAACTCTATGGGCCAGTTCTACTCTGTCCTATAGGGTCACTGTAAGTTGGAATCGACTTGACGGCACTGGGTTGTAATCTTTACAAAAGAAGCCCTGGTGGCCAGCAGCTCACAGGCTAAAGATATGGCAACTACATTCTAGGAAACCCTACAGAGCAGTTCCCACTCTGTCCTATAGGGTAACTGAGTTGGAATTAGCTGGCCAGCACACCGCCATCTTTTAACAGAACCAGCACTGGGTTGTAATCTTTACAAAAGGAGCCCTGGTGGCCAGCAGCTCACAGGCTAAAGATATGGCAACTACATTCTAGGAAACCCTACAGAGCAGTTCCCACTCTGTCCTATAGGGTAACTGAGTCGGAATTAGCTGGCCAGCACACCGCCATCTTTTAACAGAACCAGATTGCCAGGTTTTTCTCCTGTGGAGCCACTGGGTAGGCTTGAACCGCCAACCTTTAGGTTAGCTGTCGAGCTCCGAGCTCTACATTTCAGTAATTCCGGCCTCGTTCCTCGCTCCGTGTCTTAGGTGTGGCTGCGCCCTGCACTCGCTACTCCTGTGATACCTCAGTGTGCCCTTGGCCCTTCCCTTCCTCCATGCCTGGTTGACAACACTGTTGGTTCCCTTTTAAAGTAACTGCTATGGTCTTTCTCCTGATTGGACTCCCATACAACTATCAACATTGTTCACTCATTTGTGTGTGTACACCTTGTCTTCCCAACTGCGGCCCCATGCAGGAGAGGACGATATACTACCTGAGAACCCACACCCTGCCTGATACTTATTAAGGGATCAAGTAAATATTTGTTACTTCATTCTCACCTTTCTTAGTCATCCTCTTTCTTGCAGAGGAAATGGACACCTAGTCACTTATTCTCTTTCAGGAAGACTTTTTTTCCCTTAAAAACCATCTCACACTCCTCGCTTGTCTCATTCCAGCTCTCTGGTGGGCAGCCCATCTGTCCCCCTTCCTGTTCATCAGCATTCTCTGAGGTTTCTCAGACTCAGCACAATGAAAGGGGGGGAAGGTCGCCCGATCCCTGCACCTGCTGGCAGCGTTGGCAGCAGCAGAAGTGGGCTTTGTAAGACGCGTGCTGGAAAGGTGCAGGGAAATTCCTTTCCTGACAACAGTAAGAATCATGACTAGGAAGTGGGAGTGGACACCAGGGAGCTGGCAGGGATGGAAAACACACACAAGGTTTCAAGATTCTTAAGTTTGCGTCATTGTCTTTATTGACAAAAGAAGTCACAGCATTTCAGACTTTTTTCAAACACACAGGCGGCAGCAAAGGGCACCAACAGGTAACAGGCACGGCACCTAACACTGGGTCAAAGGCCATGCTGAAGGGGCGATGTCCTCGCGCCCTATGGCCTTAGCAGCTCCAGCCCTCCCCCCACACCTTGCTGACACCCTGAGATCAGTTACAAATGTGCAGAAACGAAGTCACTTCAGAGACGGTAGGGCCCCACCTCGCTGCCAAGGAAAAGGACCAGCTTCTAAGAAAGGGAAGCAGAACCACCTGTCACAGCACGAGATGCCAGGCTGCTCCCTGGGCCTCGCGCCTGGGGCAGAGAAGGCAGGAAGACACGCTCTCCCTGGTGGCACTGGTCACCTGACACCCGACGCCCCAGACTGATGGGCAGACACACTCCGAAGCTATCAGCCAGACTCTCTAGGGGAAAAGCTTCCAAGAAAGACCACCACCTTGGTTCATAAAGGACTTCGGTGAAACATTTCCCCAGAAGCCCTAAAGAACGGCTCATCCTCAGACTCCCAGAGCACTGGGACAATTCCAATTGTCACTGGGCTGCCATGAGGAGGGGTCTTGGTGAAAGCCACCCTCTAAGAGTTGTGTCATTTGTGTGCTCCTCAGAGCGCTTAGTCTGGGGCTCAACTGCAGTCTTTTCACAGGACCCGTGGTGGAATTCTGAAAAGAATAAAAACACATCCATAAGGTCCCTGCCCAATGTCTGCCCTCCAGCCCAACTCTCTCCTTGGTGACCTTGGTAATAAGGTTGGGGTTGGGACCTAAGGCATCCACCCCAGCCCATGCTGACTACCAGGCATGCCCCAGGAGGCAGAGAGGGACCAGGAGCCTAAATGAATTAGCCATGATGGGCACAGACCCGAAATGAAGCTTCTCTTCCTCCCAGCCAGTCACACATCACTTGTTCTAACTGGCCAAAAAGTGCCTCTCCCAAAGCCCCATCCTGCTCTGGTCCCAGCAGCTCTTACTGTTTTACTTTTCCTTGACTCCACCGAAATCTTTGTTTTCCCTAAAAGATATGACAGGATGGGTGTCTGTAACCTTTTTGAACGGGTGGCTGCTTCCACCGTAGGTAGAAGTTCTAACACTTTACGGCTGTGAAAACACTAGGCATGGGCCAGACTTCTGAGGCGCCAGCGTGTATACTTACATCCGTGAGGAGAGAGATAGGTATCAGCAAACCCCTGGCACCTTGGGTACACACATTTCTATCCTACTCTACAGATGCAGAGAAAGAAGGAAAACAGCGAGGTTCCTAGTGCAGAGTTACGCCATCTGGGCTTGGTCAGATCACAAGCTCAAAAGACATTTAACAGTCTTTCACAAAAACCACTCCCCTCCACCTGCCTATTAAGCAGTTGAGCTGTGCAGACAGAGAACCTCTGCTCTGAAAGTACCAGGAGTGACTGGCCTGCGTTGTGGCCTTTTACAGGTGGAGCGTTTCCCAGAGGCACATTCTCCACACAATTTGCCAAACTACTGAAGTTATCCAGGGAAAAATAAGGATTCTCCGGCTTTTTACATTCCAGGACTGCTCACGGAGACTCAGAAGCTCAGGGAGAAAGTCCAGACACAAGCTCTATGGTCTCGGCTCAAAGGAGGGCTTAACAAAGACTTGGTTCTCGGCACTGAGGCGCCCATAGAAAGGAGCAAGGTGGGGGTGGCTCAGAGCTGCAGTGCCCCGCGGACCGCCCGCCGGCTCCTATACTGCTGGGGTAGCACAGAGCTGGCACGCCACGGGGACCAGGCTTGCCAACCTAAGAAACCAGGGGAGGCACAAGAATCGCACGTTCAGTCAAGGCAGTTCCAAGGGACAGTCATGGAAATAACAACACTTTGGGATACAACAACACATTTGGCAACTTTCCAAGAAACACCATTCCCCACCCCAGTTCACCAGAGCGTCTATAAGTCCCTCTATCCTTGGTCCAGGTTAGAAGGACAGGGAAGGAAGACAGGGTAAACGGGGGTGAGAAGAGGCTGCTGAAGCAGTTCTATCAACTAACCACAGCCCTGTTCCTCCAGCTGTCCGAGTCAGCACAGGATGCAGCCATCTCAAACCTCTTCTCGGGAAGAAAGCCAACTCTCTGGGGGGTCCAGGCTGCTAGGGACTAACGAGGCAAAGCTGAGGAGAGCAGACCATGGCGTGGATTCCCAGCAGCAGCTGTCAGCCTTGGGCCACATCACAGACCCCGGGGAAGAGAACACCCAGCCTCCCTCTCCTCCAAGTGGCTCTCGTTCAAAAGGAGTAATGAGGTATTCTAGGCAACTCTATCCTTTATCCAAAGCCTCAATACAATGAGACCAACTGAAGCTGGAGTTCTCTGCATCTGCTGCACTGAGGGAGCAAAGGAAGGGACACGGCATTATAAGGCAGCCGCAAAAGTCCACCTGGGCCCACGGATGAAAACATGGCACAGCTCAGGGACAAATCCTCTTTCACAAATCCTGCTCCAGGTCCTTGCAGTACAGGCCATTTATAAGGAGCTGGGTCTTCCTCTTCCCCTTCCCCCAGGCCCCCATAAAGGCTCCAACTGGGAACCGGGCCCAGCGGCTGTGGTAAAGATTTGTTAGAATACTGGCTAAGAAAACAAAAGCAGGTTTCTGAAAAGGTACTCTGCAGCCAGGAGTCGCATCTGTTTCCGGATTCCTGCGAGTGGGGGTGGGAGTTCCTTTGGTTTTGACCAGAACACTTCTCCACTGGGGGCCAGGCCTGGCTTTGCTTGGCAGTAGCTCGGTGACTGTACAGGAGCAGGAGTAACTTCAGAGAGGCGCTCTGCTGGATTGCTCTCTTGACCATTAGATTTCTGGCATGTCAGATTCTTCATTTACATCCGAGATCCTCTCTCCTGAAGAATCTGAAAGTGGAAGGCAGGGAGAAGGCTGAGGCATGCGTGGACTCCGGACGTACACCATTTCCAGGCTGAGGGTGCTCAGCAGATTGGTGAGGGAGAAGAGGCTGCAAATAACCCTGATTTTCCCAGGAGGCAAGGCAGGGGTGGAGCCTCGAACTTACCCAAGACACTCTGGCTGAGGAGGACAGTGTGCTGTTGGACCAAAGTTCCCCATGCTAAAGAAAAAGGTTTAAGCTTCCCATGTATCAGCGGTTTAGGGGTGTGTGTATGTGTGCTTGGGTTGCGGGGCACAGTGGAGAAAAAGGAAGATTACAGTTTAAAACAATTTTCAGGTAATTTAAGGGAGAAAAAAATCACAAAAGTAGCAAGATACTTTTCCTCTTGCTGAACAACAGTTTGAAAGAATAAAGGCAAAATACTTTCCAAATCTGAGCTTCAGAATTATCACCTTGCAGCAGTGAATCACAGTAAGCTTTCTTTTCCACTGATCAGACAGAGGCTGGGGAAAGCCCATCCTTTTTAGGCTCACATTTCCTAACTAAAAGCCTCTGTCACTGCTCCACAAATTCTGATCTGAAATCCAACAGCCAAAAGGCCAAATAGAAGGGGAGAATACACGGTGAGCGACAGCTCAGGCAATGATTGATGAGGGGCTGGGAACCAGCGAGGCAGGGACAGCATTCTGGGTGAAAAGCTTTCTTACCTTTGCCTTTTCGCTAGGCTCTATGACGATGCCATTGGTAGAATTATTTAGTTCTCTGGAGACAACACAGAGGAATTCTGCCTGATCCTCATTTCCATAGTTATAGGAAGACCCAATGCTGATGAGCTGAGAAAATGAGAATACGGTATACATAGAAGTAGTGATCTCAAGACACTCTAGTGCCACACAAACCAAACTCTCCTCTTGACTGAGCAGAACTTTGTCGTTTTGTTTTACTTCTCGAGAGATGAAGAATTCTCTAGTGCTGTCGATGCCCCAGGGCATAACCGGACCTCAACAGTTCACTAGGGCTTAATGAAGCTTCCCGGAAGAAGCTGCATGAGTCTGCCACTCCAGCTCTCCCCCAAACACTTGCAGCAATCCCAAAGGCAGCCATTTATCTGGGGTGCAGTCTTAAGCAAAGGATATTATAAAAAAGCACTCTTTGTGAAACTACTTATTTTTCTCATCTTAACATCTTGATCATTATAATTCAATAATACAGACTTGGAATTCAGGATTTAATTGAGTCAGGAATACACACCCAGAGGGAAAAGCTGAGCCCAAGGGTGAGGCCATTCTGGCAAGCACAGCTGGCCTCGAATCAGGAGACCATGAGTGACTGACTCGCTGGGTGTGGCGGGGCTGAGCACCTCGGCCTGGGCCTTAACATCCTCATCCATATAATGGAGTCAATGGTAGCCTACTTTGTCCTCCCACAGGACATTATTAAGATGAGAAAAATAAGAAATCATTCATTAGTTTCACAAAGTATACTTTTTTATAAAATTCTTTAAGACTATATTAGGGAAAATAACTTCTGGAGGAGAAAACGATAAACCATTAGCAACATTTTGCAACCTACACACGAAGAACAAGAGCTAGCTGACATATATAAGGCAGAATTATGTAGTAGGAAGATAAATGTAAGGAATAACCCAATGTTGGCTCCGAAGACAGAGCTGAACAGCAGATTTATATTTAACGTTTAAGATACGGTTATCACAAACAGTGACTTTTATTTTAGAAGCCAAGTTTATGGAGACAATTCCAACGGCCTCTTAAACTCTACCTAAAACCAGGTCCGATCCATATAAAATTATAATGACTTTGTTCATGCTCAGCCTCCCTGTGTTTTAAAGGCAACAGATGAAGTGAACAATTCTGCCACCTAATGGAAGAAAGTAGTAAAATGCTGATTTTCAGTTCCTTTCTCAGTTGCTTTAATACCTGCACGTAAGCCAAAAGGACAGACATCCCTAGACTCACGGGAAGTAGCCAGGGTACACGTCTTCTTGTGATTCCCTTCACTTCACACCTGCTCACCGTGCCCTTCTGGTGACACAACTGTACCGTCTGGCCTTGGGATAGGGAAGGAAGGGTTGTTGGAGCCTTGTTTCCTTTAGGTACTTATTCTAGAGTGTGTCACCAGAGCAAGCGCTGCACTTGTGAAAGGAATCTCTCTGAGGCCGGCACTTTCAAGCCTAATAAGCTCCGGACACAATCAAGGTGAAAACTCTGGCTATGAAGCTGTGAGACACTATTCCCAAGTCTCCCAGCTCACCACAAGCTCCTCGTGCACCACCGTGAGAATAATTCACGCTAAGTGGCTCTCCTTCCCCATGTTTTTAATTAGGACAGTGCCTGGCCCTACTGCTCTCACAGGGTTATTAGCTAGTTATGGAGGTGTCTGTTTGAAGGGTTGTGGATTCCCAGGCTATAAGATCAATATCAGGGATGCTACTATTTAAGAAATATACCTGTTCAAATTTCCAACCATCGGACATAGTGGAGACCATCTGTGTAAGCTCTTCCTCTTGACACTGCAGGACTCTGTATACGTGCTTCACGGGGCCCTAAAACAGCCAGAAATGGGCTTTTGAGAACCATATCAATGACACAACAGTTTGTAGCTGGCTCAGTTAGGTTCTTCAAAGGAATAAATGTGGAAGAGGAGTTTGCTCAGAATATTTTTTTTCCTGGCAGCCACCCACCACTCCCTTTACAAGCAGCACTGTAGTTTTCAATAAAAACTCATCTAGGACACCTGCCCACAAGCAAAGAGGAGAAGGCAAGGAAGGACAGGCAAACTGGAAAAATGGACACGGAGAACTAAAGATGGAAAGGGTTGGGGGGAGAGTGCTGCTGACACGATTGCAGGAATTACAACCAATGTCACAAAACAATTTGTGTATGAAATTTTTGAATGAGAAACTAATTTGTGCTGTAAACTTTCACCTAAAACACAATTAAAAAAAAAAATTCTCTAAGGAAAAAAAGAGAGGGTCCAATAACAGGGATCAGAGGGTAAAATGATTCTGAACTTCAGAGGGAGGAATTATGTAACAACCAGGCTGAGCAAACTTAGATCCCATCTACAGCCCTAGGCAGACACAGGAATGCCCGGGTTTTTTCTTAAGTCATTTCTAACTGACACATACATACTGACAATGGAGACCATGTTTTGGTTTCTTCACTGTGATACCTTATCACAGGAATAATATGCGGAATGTTCAAACGTTCAAGCTATTTTTACCCTCTCCTGATGCTACCTGACTAAAGAAGTTTTTCTCGAAGTGTTAAATGGAGATAACCCTTTCGTAGAGGTCAACTTTTTAGAACATAAATTGGAACTGGAAGCCAAAAGGCTGAGCAACAACAACAGATGCCCCAAACAAGCCTCTGGCACTAAAGCTCCTATACTTTATCCACACAAGAACCCTTCACGCCCATGACTTGGCTTGTGGAGGAGCAGAGGCCCCAAATGAGATGAGGGCAAGAGTCCCTGCAGAGCGGCGTGCTCACGAGGTGCTGTTACCACTCATGTGAGGAGGTCAGTGTTTTAGGAATTTGGGACCATTCAGTGTTGGGCCTACAGCCGGTCCCGGAGGGCAGAGGGGACTGGCACATACCAGCAGTGGAGCGCCACAACAGTGGCCCTCAGTCATGGAGAGAGAGCCAGCTTTGTACACGATGACGTTAGGGATGTATAAGCGTTTCTTTAAAAATGATAAAAACTAGGCTGGATGCCCTGAAACTATTACCCTGAGATAATCTTTAAACCTTGATCCAAAAATACTCCCTGAACTCTTCTTAAAGCCAAAAAAGTTTAGCTTAACTAGTAAAGAATGCCTGCCTTGAGCACTGTGCTCTTTTAAGATCTATCTATACAGGATCAAATTGACAACAGTAACTTGACAGGTTAGATAGGAACCTTAGGGGGCATGAGCTACATTAATGGTGGAGGAACAACTCAGAAAAGGAGGGTGAAAATGGGTTACACAACTCGAAGAATGTAATCGACGCACTGAATTGTACATGTAGAGGCTGTTGCATTGGTTATGTTCTGCTGTGTATATTCTTAACAATAACAACAACAAAAAATTATTAAAAAAAAAAAATCTACCTTAAAATAAATCAAGCCAAGCTAGAAGGCAGTGGAGGTGAATGGAGAAGAAAGGTGATTTCTGAAAATAACTTCAAATCCTTAAATCTAGGTACACCTTGGACTTCCCATAAACCTAAACCAATAAACTCTTTGGCAGGAAAAAAAAAAGATAAAAACTTAATTTTAGTTCTTTTTCAAAAGAGTGAATGGGCATCAGTTACCTGGGAAATTAGTTCTGGAACAACTTGCTATTTGGAAAATACTGGACAGAGGACAGCAGATACTGATTACTGAGTGCTTTACACCTTCTCCAGCCTTCACCACAGTCCTGGGAGGTAGGTGTGGGCTCCATTCGACCCCTGAGGACACTGACGTCAGAGAGTGAGGCATCTCCCCAAGCTGTCCAGCTAGCAAGTGGATTGGAGGCAGAGCTGGGACTTGAACCCAGGTCTGCCTGACAATACTGCATTCTTTCTTTTATGCTTTCTGTTTCTAAATAAGATACTGTTATTGTTAACTAAAGTACTAAGAATATAGGACAAACTTCCTAAAGATTCCAGTTGGCTGTAACCACACAGTTTGCAAGCAACCAGATATTTTACATTATAGAATTTTAGAGCATCACAAACGATCTACAATACTGGCCACAGATGTCAAAGTCCCGAGCATTTAAGATGCCTATGTTAGCCCTCTTTTTTTTTTTTTTTCCTCTTCCTAAGTAAAACACTGGAGCTGTCAAACACACCAAGATTAATCACCAGGCAAAAAATAATTTCAGAGGCAGCAACGTGGTTAGAATGGCGGCAGCTACTCAAAGAGATGAACGGTCACTAAAATAAAGGTGGGGGAGGACCCTTAGTTCTTAGGTTTTGCCATGTGTGAGGGACCGTCACAAGTTAAAGGAGATAACGTATTTGGAGGGAAAGCCACAGAAAGCCACATAAGGCCAACTTCATCTTAGGGGCATGTGGGACAAGTGCCAAAGGGAGGTGTCTTTGAACAACATCAAATCCACTTCTCAAGAGTTTCACTGAATGGACAGGACAAATGGAAAGATCAATTAACATCAAAAAGGTCTTGACATTCGTAGAACAAAAAAAGCTTCCAAATGGATCTAAACCCACAAGCCTTCAAAATCTGAAGGACTAATTAACTTAACTGCTGCCATCAAAAAGAAATCTTACAATGCTCTCTAGGAATTGGCTAACGGCAAAAAACAGAGCCTGTTTAGGTACTACGATTTGAATGGTTTCAAATTAGACAACTTAGGATACCACCAAAATTATACTAAGCGATCAAAACTTATTTTGCAATGTGGAAAACTAAAGATAAAGCTAGGTTTTCAAAATGTCTAAGCTATCAAACATCTAATGGTGAAAGATGCCATTTAAATATGAGCTGGGAAAGACTGGCGGCACTAGAACACATCTCACATGACAACCTGCAAACCAACAACAAATGCATCTTCGAATGTTGTCTGCTAGATGGAAGAAAATGGGAAGAAAACTAAATGACTAAGCCTTTCTTTCCACCTTTGCAAACTGCTGGAGAAAAAGTGGATAAAAGAGTTCATTTTTTATCACGTTGTTGTTAGGTGCTTTCGAGTCAGTTCCGATTCATAGTGACCCTATGTACAAAAGAACGAAACACTGCCTGGTCCTGTGTCACCCTCACAATCGTTCTTAAGATTGAGCCCATTGTTGCAGCCACTGTGTCAATCATTCCTGTTGCGGGTCTTCCTCTTTTTCGCCGACCCTCTACTTTACCAGCATGATGCCCTTCTTCAGGGACTAGTCCCTCCTGAGAACATGTCCAAAATACGTGAGATGAAGTCTTGCATTCCTCGCTCCTAATGAGCATTCTGGCTGTACTTCTTCCAGGACAGATTTCTTTGTTCCTCAGGCAGTCCGTGGTATATTCAATATTCTCCACAAATACTGTGATTAAAAGTCGTCAATTCTTCTTCATTTTTCCTTATTCACTGCCCCGCTTGCACATGCATATGAGGCGATTGAAAATACCATGGCTTGGGTCAGGCGTACCTTAGTCCTCAACTTTCCTTTTCAATTCATCAAAGAGGTCTTTTACAGCAGATTTTTTATCGTAGGTGTCAGTTATTTATCAAGATAATTCCATTTAGAGCCAGAAAACTTTGATACATGGAGTCTAACACAGAAAGAACAAGGTGCTATTTTTTGGCTTCACACATTAAAGTTTATTTCTTGCTTACACATAAGACCCTCTGTGGATCCCATGGCTTTTAGGAGGTAGCTCAGAGATCCTGCCTGTTTCCATCTTCTGGCTTCACCATAAGATCTCCATGTAACTGTGGCAGGGAAACGGGAGCTGGAAGGGCGTGTAGAACTTTTATTCCTTTAGCCTTGAAGTGACACATCACTTCTACAAGCTGTCCATTGGCCAAACTGGTCACAAGGCCCCGCTCAGCGGCAAAGGGGCTGAGGACTGGGGAAGCACATGGGTACACTGAGCATGAAGTGTCTCTGCCACAGGATCATTCCCTCTCTGGATGTTAAGGTCTTTCTCCATTTTATTCTAGCTTCCAGCATTTCTATTGAGGAGAATAATTCTTGACCCTTTAGATGAAAATCTAATCTCTCTATGGAAGCTTCTTACCCCTAGCGTTCTAACATGTTACAACTTTGTCCCTGGAGTATGTCAGTTTTCATACACCGTTCTGGACACTTCTGGGACCTAATAATCTGGAACGTGACATCCTTCTGTTCTGGGAAATTGGCTTGACTTCCACCATTGGTAATTTCTTTCCCTGTATTTTTTTTTTTTCCCTATCTGGAACTCCTGTTATTTGGATGTTAAACCTCCAGAACTAATGTGTATCTTTCTTACACATTTTCCTTTTTTTTCTGTCTTTTTCCTCTATTATATGGAAGACTTCCTCAATTTTGTCTTCCAGCTCTTCTGTTGAACTTTTTGTTCTCATATTTTTAACTTCTAATAGCTCTTTGGTTGTCGTTGTTCTCTGAATGTTCTTTAATATATCATTCTTTTGTATCATATAGGGGCTTTATGTTTCTTACAAGGGTTATTCCTAGGTATATTTTATTTTTTTCATTGTTAAGGCACTATTTTTAAAACAAAACTTAATGCCTCCTTCTTAATCAAAAGAAAATTCCGTATTACTCTAGATTAGACCTACAGAAAGCATCGGCCACCAGTCTCTCATGGGGTGGGAGGCAAGTTATGCTACAAGACAGATGGTCACTCTGCCCTTTGTTACCGCAACTCTGCAGTCGTATGTTTTTTTTAATTTATCTTGTTGTCATTGACAATATACATAGCAGAATTTAACCAATGCAACAGTTTTCACATGTACAATTCAGTGATACTGATTATATTCTTTAAGTTGTGCAACCATTCTCACCCATTAACATAAACTCACTGCTCCCTACATTTCCTATCTAATCTTTGGAATTGCTGTTTTCAATCTGATCCCATATAGGTAGGTCTCACAACAGCATAACGCTCAAGGCAGACATTCTTTACTAGATAAGCTAAACTACTGTTTTAGGAAAACTTCAGGGGGCATTTTTAGCTGAAGGTTTAAAGACTATTTCAGGGCTACAGTTTCAGTGGTTCCATAGCTCCAGAAATTCTGGGGTCTATGAGAATTTTAAGTTCTGTTCTGTACTTTTCCCCTTATGATCAGGATTCTTCTATAGAATCTTTGATCAAAATGTTCAGTGATGTAGCTGGGCACAGTTCTGGTCTCACAGCAATCGGAGGCAGGTGTTCATGGAGGCAATTAGCTACACATTCTATATCCTCCTCCTATTCCTGACTCTCTGTTGCTCCAGGCGAACAGGGACCAATTGTTGTGCCTTGGATGGCTACTTGCAAACTTTTAAGACCCCAAGCACTATGCACTGAACTAGGAGACAGAACAGCAGCACTAAACATGTTAATAGGTCAGTTAACTGGGCTGTCCCATGTAACCATGTGCAGTCGAACGTTCTTAAATTATAGCCAAAATACACACAAGGGAGTGTTTGTTTTTCCTGCTAGACTTTAAGCTTCTTGACAGCAAGGACCTTCTCCTTTAGCTGTGGAATCTAACGAGCTATTGAGGGCACCCCAACACATGAATGACGGACAGATAATGAACTAAGCGTGCACCACTGTCTTAGGGGCGCACAAATTAGGGGCAAAGTCTGGGTTTCATTTTTGTTACTATATGAAAATTAAGACTTCATAATAGAAAGAGATGCTAGATAGTTTTTTTGTTAGAAGCGTGAATTACAACCAGCTTCTAAAGTCTCTGCCCTGAGACTCACTCTTGCCTGACTTACAGGAGCTGGATGCAACTTGGTCACATGTTAAAGGTTCATCCTAGCAAAGAGTGACCAAAGGCTGCGGTGGTGAGATGTTTGGTCTTTATGTCAAGGGAGACAGATGCTCTGTCAGAGAGAACAGGGTTTGGACCTAAAGTGCCTGGGGCTCCTCCCACTGCCATATGGTGGCCAGTGACAATATCCCTATTCTTCTCAAGGGACATGGGGCTGGGGTTTTTTTCCCCTTTGTTATTTCTTCTTCTCTATTTCCTCATTCTGAGCAATTCTCGGGGTTGGGCCTGCTGTATCTGGTGAGCGTGCTCTGTGTGCACAGCAGACAGACAGTGGTCCACACGGACCTCAGGTTAACGGGGCGAGGCTGGGCACTCGGACAGTAGCACATTATCCTTTTGAAACCACAGCCAGGCGTACGGACAAAGAGAGCCACTTGAGACATTCTCCCCTTAAAAATTCAAAACACATTACTTGTGAAGTTCTGTTCTCATTGTCCCGTATCCTTTCCTTAACTAGTCGCACCAGAGACGCGATGTTGTAAAACTCCGCTTCTTCCAGAACACCTAGAACAAGGGCCGGACTGCAGTTAGAGACGTGAGTTCACCAGGAAATCAAGCACTAACTTACATCAACAAGGGCCTGGAGTTCCCATGCTTGGTAAAAATGGCATTTTTCAGAAGAAAGTCTAGTCTCTCTCCTTCATCCTAAAAAACAGTGTTGTGCTGTTTTGGGTGTACCCATTACCTTTTCACCAAAAAAATGAGGTAAGCACAAGGGCTGCTAGGCTCCCTCCATTTCATCCCTGCCATTTCCTCCCTGCACCTGCCCACAAGCTGCAGGACACCGTTCCCATATGTCGCTGAGTTCCTGTGACTAGTCACGTTGGACATCGCCTCAATTTGCAATTTTTACCCAAAGTTTCCTCTAAAAAGACCTGGAAGGGAGGGCTGTACATTTGTGTGGGCCGAATTTCACAGGACACTTCTTATTTGAGCACTATCAAAGGCAATCACTGAAAGAATCCTACTCCAAACAGACTCAAAGGCCTTAGATAGGACAACTAAACACGATGTGTGACTATGTACCAGGAAAAAAATTTGACAGAACTGGAATGTGAACTGTAGATTAAAGAATTTATCAGTGTTAAGTTTCCTAAATTTGATAACTGTACTGTGATTATGGAAGGGCATATCCCTGTTTTTGGGAAATACACATGAAAGTATTAAGGGGTGAAGGGGCACGATAACCGAAATCTAGTCTCAAACAGTTCAGAAATAACAGCTATGTGGGAGGGGGTGGAGGGGGGCAGAGGGAGAGAGAGAATGAATGACAACATAGATGTGGTCCCCCCCCCAGAGAGAATGAATGACAACATAGATGTGGTCCCCCCCCCAAAAAAAAGTTAAAAAATGATGAATCTGGGTAGAGGGAGTTCTTTGTATATTCTTACCATTTTCTCTAAGTTTGAAATTATTTCAAATAAAGTATTTTTTTAAAGGCATTACAAAAAGATGCTCAAGATTCCTCTTTTCAAGAACTAAGACTGCCATGAGTCGGCAACTGTTGAAGCTGGATAGTGGGTGCTTGGAACTTACCGTACTATTCCCTCTACTTTTTTTTTTTTTTTAAAGTATTTAAAATTTTCCACAGCAAAGTGTAAAAAAAATGAAAAAAGACAGTAAAAAAAGAAGATTCCTCTTTCTCCTGCTTGGAACACAGCTATTTTAGAGTCACTCCATCAGCTAGGACCGCCATTACGGCTTTCTTACTCAGACCCAATGCTCCCAGGTCAGGGTGCCCTGGATTTAGGGACAGGCCCCAATCTTCCAACAATGCCTCCGGTGAGACCAAGCCAAGCCTTTTAGAAAGACATCTACACCCATTTACAGTCCAAATGCCCTATAAACCAAAATGATGAGGCAACCAACGATACACACCTGACAATGAACTGGAGGATAAATTAGGTCAGGTGCAAAAATTTGCAGGGAAGCATGAGACCAGAGTCTTTAAAGAAATGAGGCCAAGCCTTCATTTTTTTTTCTCCTAAGGCTACAAGTTCAAACTAAAATTGAAAATATTAATACCTGAACATCAGAGATGTGTTGCTACAGGCTACAAACATTCACTGCTAACACATAAAATAAAAAAAAAACACACAAGTAAACGTAAAAAGGGTTATGACGATTCTGCAGGTTGGGCAGAAACTCCTGAAGTGCTCTGCAAAGCTGAGTTACCTATTTTCCTTCTCATCAAGGAGGCAGAACAGAGACCAATGGGACGTCCTAGGACAAAACGTTTTTAGACAAGAACAAGTAATGGAAGGCCTTCAGCTCACTTTCTTCAACTTTTACTATGCCTGTACATGAGCTCAATGCAAATTTCAAACAAAATACATTAAAGGTTCTACCTGAATGTTGAAAATGTCTAATTCAAGTATCGTTCTTACCTTCTTCTGCCAACTCCTTGTTAATGATGAGTTTCCCATGTCGGAGGTAGTTTAGGATAGGACCAAAGTAGGTGGGATCTCTGTCAATCAGATAGGCCCCTGTCTCATCCTGCCAACCAAACACCAAGATATCATTGTGGAGAATTTAGGAGCTTTTAAAGGAAGTCAGAGCAGGCTTTCAACCTCGTTGTCAATGCCCTTAGACAACAATTCACTCCATCAGCTAAAAAATTTTAGTAAGAGGGCAAGTTTCGGTAAATGTTTGCTTATCACAAGCTATTGACAAGAAAGTTGGATTTATTTATCTTGTGCTTTAAGTTCATTTCAGGTATACACATACTCATCAACTATGCATTTACTTACTGGTTGGAATTTCTAAAATCTTTGAACTAGTTTGAATTTCTAAAATTGGACAAAATTACTAACATTCTTTCGTAGAATATTTGTCATAAAGAAAGGGAGGAAGAAAGGGTCATAGTTGTGACTTAAATCTTTGTTTGAGGTAGGTGTTACTTCTCCACTGCCCTGGAAGCACATTCCTAATTCTGAGAAAACCTCTGTTTAGCTGGCAATGCTCCTGAGCTCAAAGCCAACATCAGTGCGAGTCTGAGCTGCCAGCTGTAATCTCACACACTCCAGCTCTGTGCCCAGAGGAAGCTTGCCACCGCCAGGGCTTTGGCTCAGAACAGCTTTAATCCTACTCATCTTTACAGTAAAAGGACCAAAAAGAAACTGTCTTATTCTGCAACAAGGAAGATTCAGGGTAGATAAAATTATTCCCTTACAAGCAAGGGTTTTGGAATCTCTTTAAAGTTAAGGCAAAATAGGTTTCCATCAATCTGAGATTTAGTAAAGGAGGCGGGCAGGAGAAGAATAGATGAAATCAAACGTTTACAGAGCCCCAGCTTGATTGCAAGGTAACGGATGGAGCTACATGGGACATACAATGATGTAAGCCATGATTCATGCCTTTAAGTCGGAAACGAAAAGATGAACATGTAAAAAGTTAAAATTCAAACAGTTCAGACTGGAAATGGGTTAAGGGTCTTCTTGTCTGTCACCTCTCAAACCTTTGGTTAGCAGCCATGCATCTTGCCCAACAACACTCTTTGGCCTTCATTTTTTCTGAGTCTTAAACTGATCAACTATTTGCAATGGCAAATAGTAACTTGGGATGTACATGACCTAGGGTATGGACCTAAAACAGTGCCTGTTAGAAGGTACAAGTTCTGGGTCCAGGCGGAGGAAACAGTGTGAGATGAAGAGAGGCACTTCCTGTAGCTGTCAAGTCATCTGCAGCCCTAGCTTTAACCCAACTTGGCAGAGGGGTCCAAAGAGGAAGTCTGAGAAAGCTACAAACATGCCTTCCCTTGCCCTGACCCAGTTCTGGGTGCATCTGACACAGGCAGTGAGGGGCTGAAGGGGTGCCAGTGAAAAACTCATGCAGATCTGAAGGGCTGGGATGAGAGGTGTAGAGAAGAATATGGAGAAGGGATGTGGAGTGGGTTCTCGTAGGTGCGGGTTGGCCCAGTGTGGGGTAAGGAGTCGCTGAGAACAAAGGGCGGGGTCAGAGAGAAAACCGGGATGCGCCTGAGAAGGGGGGACAAACGGGGGTCTTTCTGAGGTCCCCGGGGCTAGCCTGGGAGGGGGGAGGAAGAGGGGCCCCAGCCTGAGGGGCCCTCCTGTGAGAAGGGTGTCCTAAGACTCTGGGGACGAGCCTGGAAGTAATCAGGGGGGCCGAAGCCCCGGGGGCGCGCCCGAGGGCGGGGCGCACCTTGTCAGAGTCCAGCTCCGGGTCTTCCTGGCAGCAGAGACGGCAGAGAAAAGACTTGGGCTCCCGGCCCAGGGTCTGTCTGGTGGTCACGAAGTAGGTGCCACCGACGTTCAGCCGGACCCAGCGGGCTGCGCCGCCGCCCCCTGTCCGCTCGGGCGGACCGGGACCCGGCTCCAGTGGCTGCGCGGCGGCAGCTGGCGGGCGGCTATGTCCGCGAGGCGTGGGGCCAACCGGGCGAGGGCTAGGGGGCCCGCGTCCTGGGCCGCCCCCGTCGCCTAGCCCGCTCCCGCCACCCCCTCCCAGCCCCGCCATCGCCGGGTCCAGCTGCAGCTCCGCCATCTTGAGCCGCCGCCGCCGCCGCTGCCCGACCGCCGCCGGACCGGCCCATTTCTCGGCAGGGAGAGCCGGGCCGGCCCATCGGCGGGGGTGGGGCGGGGGAGAGGGACGGGAGCGCCCCCAACCAGAGCCGGGGGACCCGTGGGGTGGAGTCGCTGCGCCCGCCCTCGTGGGCGGGACTTCCGAAACCAATCCTAATCCTTATTGGCTAATCTGCAAAGCAAGGTCCGCCCCTGTGACTTTGTGTTGGTTGAGGGGAGGCCTTCCGGTGACCCACTTCCGTTACTTGCTGGTAGGGCTGTGAGCCTCCGCGGTCGGTGAAGGTGAGTGGGGTTTAAGGTGTCGGATCCCAGGCCCGGCGCGTCTCTCTGTTCTGCCGCCTCTAAGGCTGGCGCTGAACTTTGCTGCACCCCCACCGAGGACGCCGGGCCCTCCGGCTGCCTTGCTGGCTGAGCGCCCCGAATGTAGCTGCTACTGCTTTGCTCAGCGCTGCCTTCCCCTCCCCCCTCCCGCTCACGAGCTCGCAGGGGCCCGGCTGTGACCTGGACGGCTCT
Source organism: Elephas maximus indicus (assembly GCF_024166365.1). Taxonomy (NCBI): domain Eukaryota; kingdom Metazoa; phylum Chordata; class Mammalia; order Proboscidea; family Elephantidae; genus Elephas; species Elephas maximus. The sequence continues at coordinate 65,422,202 of NC_064837.1, read as the reverse complement.
CGTTTAGGCGCTTGCACAAAGCTTGTTTCGTTTAGTCCGCTCCCCAGCGCAGCAGACTTCAGTCGTCCAGTTTTGGAGGTGGGGAAGCATTACACAGAGATAGTAGTTCACTTGCTCAGGGACGCTTGGCAGGTCCGCGCTGTCCCCTCTCTTTTGAGGATTGCAAGATTCGAGCGGATTCAGCTTTCAGGGCTTCTCAGGCTCAGGGTTCATTTATCCTTTCAACAAGTATCCCTCGAGCATCTCCTGTTCGAGGCACTGGGGATTCAGCAGTGACTAAAACAGGACAAAAATATCTTTGTTCACGAAGCCTACCTTCTGCTGATGCTTGGAAGTCTCTGTAAGGGCGCTTGGTTCCCTGGTGTCTTTAAGTCACCCCGCACTGCCACCTTAGGAAACCTAAGCTGTCCTGGAAACGAGAGAAAGGAAGGGCAGGTGTGTGACAAGTTTCTTTTGAAAATCTTGAGAAAGATTTCTTTCACCTCCCTGTGATCCACTCCATAGCTTGATCTTTGACATTGATGAGAAATAGTGCAATGTCAAAGATCTTACGTAAAGTTAAATCTTTTCCCATATTCTTTCTTGGTTTAAAAAAAAGGCTGTAACCATTTTCTTTTACACTCACATATTTAATATCGTCAAATGCAGGACATGTGCTAGTTCCAAAGGGAACAGTCAGACATGAGTAAGAAAGTGCAAGTGTATTACCATCTGATAGGGAAAAGGTAGAGAGCCCTTTAAAAGGAGCCCTGGTGATGCAGTGGTTAAGTGCTCAGGTGCTAATTGAAAGGTCTTTCAGCGGCTCTGGGGGAGAAAAGATCTGGTTATCTGCTACAGTAAAGATTACAACCTAGGAAACCCTATGGGGCAGCTCTGCTCTGTCTTACAGGGTTACGGTGAGTTGATTCTGACTCAACGGCATCCAACAACAGAGAGCCCCTTGAGTTTGTATAAGACTGTAGGGCAAGTTCATGAGCACAGTTTCATTTAATACTTTTAACAGCTGAGGTCAGGGCAGCTGATGTTATCCTCATTTTCCAGATGAGGACATTCTGGCACAGACCCTACTCTGTTTAACTAAGGCTGGTCGAAACTTGGGTGTGTCAGGTTCTGTGCACTGGAGAGTCAGGGAATAAGACACAATCTGGGTAGAAATATATTTAAGTTGTTAACTTTTATGCAGTGCATGAGTATTATTTTAGCCCCATTTCCAAAGAGACATAGAGAGCCGGGCTTTTATGGATGAGTAGGGGTTGGTGAGTACAGAGATGACAGGGACTATATTTAAAAGCCAGGTTGTCCACCTTGAATTTGAAAAGCTAAACTATCCTTAAAGACTTGCCTGTTTCTGAGATGCCTTTCTTTACAGGCTCCTTTCCAAGAACCCTCTGTTTTGATCTGACTTATTTTATTTTCCAGGATCCCAAGATGGCTGGGCGAAAACTTGCTCTAAAAGCCATTGACTGGGTAGCTTTTGCGGAGATCATACCCGAAAACCAAAAGGCTATTGCTAGCTCCCTGAAGTCCTGGCATGAGACCCTCACCTCCAGGTCAGTACCTTCCAGAGAGGTAGCCTCTTACTTGCCACTGAATCTGGAAACAAGGCAGTGTTTTGGAATCATATATGAATTTCTGATGCTCCTCTGACAGGAAGTATAAAGAAATCCATGCATTTTTCCAAATAAAAGTCTTTTTTTTTTTTTTTTTTTTTACATTTCCATGATCTTCCTCCTAGAGAAAAGCGTGATGACAACTCTGGGCCATAGGAAAAAGAAACAGGGAAACTGCTGTGTGAATTTCCTGTTGCTCATGGAACAATCCTAACTTCTGCTTTCCCATGTGAGCAGGTTGGCCGCTACACCTGAGAAGCCACCAGCTATTGACTGGGCTTACTACAAGGCCAACGTGGCCAAGGTTGGCTTAGTGGACGACTTTGAGAAGAAGGTGAGACTTCAGATAGCTCGAGCAGTGGTCTCGTAATGTGACCTGCGCATGGGGAAAAGGAACATAGATAATTACACAGGCATGATGACAGTGAGGTAAGAAGGATGGGCTTAACACCAAGATCCTAAAGGAAGCTCAGAAAAGATGAGTGTGGCCAAAGCTTGGGGTGGTAGATTTCAATGGCAAATAAGTGCAGAGAATTCAGGGTCTGTTCATTCAGCAAGTTTCTTATCCAAAGAAACGGTACACTATAGTCATCATCAGAGAGCCAAAGGGCTGTCAGGTTAAGTGTTTCTGCACAGCTCTTCCTGAGTTCCTTCAAAGCCTCCTACTTGTCTCCCTTTGGAAGTAACATCTTTTTTACCCTTTTACTACTCTTTTTCTCCTTTCTCTGCTCTGTCTTTTTACTGTCCCTGATAGCTGTTATTTCTCACCTACCTATGTTCTGATACTTACATGTATCCTCAGTATCCAGAGTCCATTTGTTTATTCATTCAGTAGATGCTTATGGAGGGCCTACTCTGCCAGGCACAGTGCTGCATGCTGGGACTTTAACTCTGCGCTATCTTCTGAGGGGACAGTCTCCGATCATTATGCAAATATTGCTGCCACCAGTCCGTCCTCTAGGATTTCATTTAAAAGAAATCTGAATTTCTTTAGAACTGTAATGTTCTAAGAGATCATCTTAGAGGTCCAGGTCCGGCTGTCATTTTCAAATGAAGAAACTGAAGTTCATCATAATAAAGAATTATCCAGGGTGCACTGTTAGCTCGTGACGGCGAGAAGAACCTTGAGCTCCTGTTCCTGGTCTAATATTCTTTCCACTCTGACACCTAGAAACATCCTGGTTTCTTCTCGGGATGGAGAATGCGTTTTTGTATAAACTGTAAGGATTGATGGCTAAGCCCCTACTTTGGGGTTCTGGGTATATTGGTGACCACTCACAGTCCCTGTGTTTGCAGTTTAATGCCCTGAAGATTCCTGTGCCGGAAGACAAATATACTGCCCTGGTGGATGCTGAAGAGGAAGAAGATGTAAGTAGTTGAGACTCTTATTTATTCCAAAATTTTCTTAATCCTGACACCTCTGTATTTTTTAGCTGCTAGGTTAAGGTAGAGTAAATTGAAAACTAAGGAGTGGACAGTAATAAAAAAGAATGAGCTATTTATAAATGCAGCAACATGGATGAATTTTTAAAATAGTTCTGCTGAGTGAAAGACACTAGGAAAAAAAAAAGGGGGAGTACATACCATATGATTCCATTTATAGAAAACTTTAGAAAAACAACTACAGGAAAACCTGCAAAAGCTGGGACCTGTGTAAGGCGGAAACCTGTTAGAGAAGGAAAACTTAAATATTTTCCACTAATAGCAATAGAAAAGTGGTGATTGCACACTGTCAAAGGTGGAAAACTTGTGAAACCTGGAAAAACAGAACAGTCCCATTGAGTTCTGGCACTCACATGTTTCACTGTAATCTATAGTGACAGAAAGCAGATCACTGGTTGCCTGGGAATGGGAGGAGAGGGCTGATAAATATGTTCACTATCTTGCTCATGGTGATACCTTCACATATGTCACAACTTATCAAATGGTACTCTTTAAATATGTGTATTTTATCTTATGTCGACTATGCCTCAACAAAGCTGTTAAAAACACTTAAGGAGTTGGAACTGGGTAGAAAAATTATCCAAGAGAGTATTCAAATACCTGACTACTTGCTTGAAAGTACAGAAGGTCATGCATTGGAGTCTAGGTGGCTCTGCCCAAAGGAAATCTGACTAGGTGGTCAAGGGGCTTGTCCTGACCCTGAAGGAGGTCAGGCCTCATAGCAACTGGCCCCTGTGAAATGTAGGCATTTGCTAGGTTACCTGGATGAGTAACCTGAAGAAGCCTGGTCCTGCCCTCAAAAGCTGGCTCTCCTCCATGGGCTTGTGACTTGGTAGGAAAAGCTGTGGTTTTCCTCCTAAAGCAAGATCTCCCCAGTGGTAGGGGCTGCCACTGTATAAACCAGTCAGTTGCTGTCCAGTCAGCTCCGACTCATGGCAACCCCACGTGTGTCAGAGTAGAACTATGCTCTGTAGGGTTTTCAATGGCAGGCTTTCTGGAAGTAGATCACCAGGCCTGTCTTCCCAGGTGCCTCTGTGTAGACTCTTAACCGTGAGCCTTTCAGTTAGGAGCTGAGCATGTTAACTGTTACACCATCCAGGGACTGGCTCCTCTCTAGAGCAGTGGGAAGGGAAGGTTGGGCTCTGGGACTCCTTATACCTTGGGAGCCTCTGGGTCAGGACAGAAAAAGCTTGGTCTCAAAGCAGAATTTCACTGTTCTTTTAAAGGTGAAGAATTGTGCTGAGTTTTTGGCTGCCTCAAAGACCCAGATCGAGGAATACGAGAAGGAGGTAAGTGTGAGCCGTGGCTTTGCCTATGTCATAGGTTTTCTCTCTTTCCTGGCCACAAGTCTTTCACCTAGTGTCAGTAACCTGCCTTGGGTTCTTGTTTTGCATCTCTGCGGCCCTGTTTACCTTAACCAGACCCATTTCCGTTCTTTGCAGCTGGAGAGATTGAGGAACGTTATTCCATTTGAGCTGATGACCGTTGAGGACTTGAACGAAGCCTTTCCTGAAACCAAATTAGACACGACCAAGTATCCCTATTGGCCTCATCAGCCAATTGAAAATATTTAAATTGAGTCTGAGAGGAAGCTTTGGCACTTGTGTAACAAACTCTGAACTTTAAAAATAAAAGTAATTCTGTGGTGCTGTGTGTCTGCTTTTTCTCTGCAGTGGAGATAGTTATACCTCTCCTCCCAGGTGATGGCAACTGGAAAGGTGAGCCTAAAGGCGGGTACTGGTCCAGTTGTGTATGATCAGGATGTGTTGGAGTCCCCAACCCCCCCGCCAACAAAAAAAAAAAAACAAACGCACTGCTGTTGAGTTGATTTTGACTCATAGCAACCCTGTAGGAAAGTGTAGAACTGCCCCAGTAGGGTTTCCAAGGCTGTAATCTTTACGGAAGAGCACTTTAACCACTGCGCTCCCAGAGCTGCTGAAGTCTTCATAACATAACGGTAGAGTCTGTGACTGTCTTTCACTGGTACAGAGGAATCCTTATTTATCTACCGACTCCCTTGAACTTTCTCTTTGTTTTCAAACTGCTGATTCCTAGGGAGTGCTCCCTTTTACTCGTCCGTCAGTCAGTCACAAGGACAGATGGTCCAGGTTGCAAGGGTAACAACAGCAGGGTGAGTAGCAGGAGACCAGCAGCAGGGGTTCACTTTTCTGTGCTCCAGCTTTTGAACATAAAAGTGGTATAAAAGGAAACTTTGTCACAAAGGTAAAACTCATTACAGCTTTGTATTTCAGTGTGGAAAACTTGACCAGTTCCTTTGTTAAAAATCCCATTAAACTATTTACTGTGGTTAGCAGAACTGTGCAATCCCAGGGAAAATGGAGGTGGGTTAAAGTAAGGGGAGATGGGGAAGAAAAAAAGGAGTGGGGGGAAGATGATGGAGAGAGTTCTTTTGCCCTTAAAGTCAGAGGACCTGGTACGCTTACCACTGAATCCCTTGATCACTTAATTTCTGCTTTTAGGCTAACTGCTGTCTTGGGAGTTTACAAATATCAGGATTGTCACAAGAATTAAATGAGAAGCTGCGAAGTTTCTAGGTAAGAAAGTGATCTAAGCATAGGCATCCTAGCTGGTAAGCTTAAATCCCATAAGAAAAGCCTGCATATGGAAGGATAGTGTGCACAGGCCAAAAACTTGGTGACGTTTCTGCGAAGTATTGCAGGAGGGCTTCACTGGAGCAGAGCAACACGGCTGACAACTCTCGAGAAAGCAGTAGTCATAGAGGATGAAAGCGGAGGGAAGCTGGGTGCCATGGCCCCTCTGTAAGGACGTGAGTTTGGGTGAAAATGGGTTGTATAGAGCAGGGTGAGTTCTTCTGAGAGCTGTTCTATGTGCAACATAATCTGAGATGTTTAATGGTAGCTGTGTCAGAAGGCCTTTGATGCACAAAACAGAAATGAATACTTCTCCCTGCCTCCCCCACTGTTGAATCACGGAACTGGCATCCAGCCAGGCAGCTGAAGATCTAAGGATTCAGACAACTTCCAAGGGAAACTATGAAGAATCTAAGACAAATACATTGAGTTTGCTTTCGGAGTGTGGTTAGAACTCACACTCAAGGAAATAACCAATGTGAGTCCCGTGGAAGCTCTGTAACAGAGAGGAGCTCTAGCATTTGAGGCAGAACCTTTGGAAGACCTTCCGTAAGCAACAACAGTGAACAACTGAAAATAGGTGCTCAGTCAAAGGCATTTGGAAGGGATAGGAGGCACTTTTTATTTTATACCCTCCTGGATTGTTTGACATTTTTGCATTGTGCATGCATTAATTTTACATTAAAAAAAAAATCACTAGTTAAATAGGATTATGCTTTGCAAATCACTAGAGAGAGGAAAATCAACCCCCCCGCCCAAGCATCCTAAATAACAAAAGTTAAAGATAGAAATAAGCAAAAACAAAAATAGCACAAATACAGAACCAAACATAGTGATGATTATGAATTGATAAACACCCCTTTAGAAGCAAAAATTCAAACTGGGTCAACCCAAAATCCAACTGTTTTAAAAAAAAGAAAAAGATTCAACAAGGATGAAAGGAAAGGATAGGTTGGCTGCACTGAGGGTACCATCTCCTTACGGGCAATTAAAGGGACAAAAAAGGTATTTATCCTGCCTTGAATAACTAGTTCAGGAAATCAAACCTGTAGTTACAGAATGCTTAGAAAATAAAAATCACAAACATTTCATATCCAAAATAATCAAATTCATGGCATTAAGTTGTTACTAAAATGAAACCCCAGAAAAATCAGAAAACAGAAGACTGAAAACATTTAAGAAATTTGGAAATGAGTACTGTCATACATTATCATAAAAAGCTAAACCTGATTCCATCAGTGGAACAGAAAAGAATGCTCAGAAATCATCTCTAACATAAATACTAACTATAAGCATTTAAGTATTTACTATATACTCCAAGTAGCATTTTAAGTCACTGGGGAAAAGTGTTCAAATATTAAAAAAAAAATAAAAATAAAAACAGCTCCTTGACACTGAAAATAAATTCCAGCTACAGATTTAAATGGTACAAAAAAACCCCACAATAAACAAAAATTATAGGTGAATTTTTATATAAAATTCAGGTGGGAGAGTTTTTCTAAGCAAAACTTTACAACTGAGAGTCAGTCCCTCATCGTCTTTTTTATTTTTTGAGTTACCTTGTTTATTGCTTACTGTTCTCTCTCACTAGAATGTAAGCTCCATGGAGACAGGATGGTTTGAGGGAAAAGTGAAGGCTGAAGGCCATAAAAGAAGCGATGGCTCTACAAGTCCAGGCTAGGGAAACGCTGCAGCCACGTGGCAGAGCATCTACAAAACGTGGGGACGGGTTTGGGTTAGAGAGAACATTCCCAATCCCGGGCACTCTGGGATGGAAAGAGGGGGAGGATCCTATTCTGGTTTGTGGGTGTTTTTTTTTAATAAGTACAAGGAATAGTGATTATTTAAAACTTTTTTGTTGAGTCAAGGACTTATGGAAATCTCATGAAACAATACAACCTTTCTCCAAGTAAATACATTATTCCCAAAATGTTGGAGATGTGAAGCCCACCCATACTTCCTGAAGAGCTATGAGATTCAAGTAAAATAAATAATCTGGCCTGAACAGTACATTTTTAATAAAATTAAACATTTTATTGAAGTGTTATATATATATGAAAAAGCACAAATTGTTAAGTGTACAGCTCTAAACCTTCACAAAGGGTACACACCTGTTCAGATTTAAAAAACCCAGAACCTTATCAGTTTGCCAGCAGCCCCTCTTCCTTTCACAACCTCACCCACAACCTGATTTCTAACAGCAGAAATGAATTTCTCCTGCTTTTGTAATTTTATAGCGGTGAGTTCACATATGACGGGCTGTTTCATTTGCATGTGGATTCGTCGCTTTCAGAGCAGCTTTACGAGGTGGATGTTCGCATGTTGAGCTGGTTCTGGATACCATCTTTGGAAAAAGGCAACAAGAAATGAGGTCCCGTTTGTCCTGGTATCAGTTTACCTTTCAAAGTGCAGTCCGGGCTTCATCAAGAACAAAAGGTAAATTAATTGCAACCGAAACATCCAAAAAGAGTAGAGAAAGCTATTAAATAAAAATAAAAACAGCGTAACTGCCATGGCTAAGCACTTCCTTTCAGCTTCCCTTTTCTTTCAAACCATTCTGATACCCGCAGTTGGCCTACGAACCCACCATCTCTCACCTGGAGGGCCGGTGCCTTAGCCGGTAAGTCACTGGCACATAACACGAACACCCGGCGATCACATGCCTCTTGGACTGTGGCGCCGCGGGGCTGTCATGACGTCAGGGGTGTATGTCTCCCACAGGGGGTCCCCGCAAGCATCCACCTGCAAAACCCAACGCGGCTCGGGCGCCGACTCTCCAATTCCGGAACCTGAGAGCACTCGTGCGGAGGGGATCCGGACGTCTTTCCAAGTCTAAAACAGGGACAAGGACCAGGATTTGGCTGAAGGACCGATTGCGCTACCCTCTCCTCTGGAGTTAAAACATTACCGCGACCACGAAGGGACTCGAACCCTCAATCTTCTGATCCGAAGTCAGACGCCTTATCCATTAGGCCACGCGGTCTCTACGCACAAACAGCCCCTATTAGGACAACTATTTCGTGATCGAGGAACTTACCAGCGCTACCACGGATTCCAGGAGCTACAATCCCGATTCCCGCCCGTGACGCTCCCTGCGGCGAAGCGCGCGTGCCCCGTCCCTCCCCTGCCGAGTCGCCGGCACGCCACCTCTGAGAGGCAGAGCCTGGCTGGAGCTGCAGCAGCCCGCTGATCGGTGCGGGTATATAGCCTAAGAGATGAGCTCTCCGGCCTCGCCTCAGGGGCTACGAGTTCGAGTCCTTGCGCGCGCCCCTCCTTTTGAGCGGGTGGCCCATGTCCTTCCGCGGCGCGTGGCGCAGCAATCGGGCCCTGGTTTTATTTGTGGGCTCGTTCCTCGCTCGCTCTTCCGCGTCCAGATTGACTCCAGCAGCTCTCTCGGACACCCCTTGACACTGGCTGCATCTGCGCCCCCTCTGGGCACCCTTTTGCCCGGGCCGATAACTTCCCCGTTACCTGGCCTGTAACTCCTGCTTTTCGCGCAGCCGGTGCTGACACGGTGCGGGACAGCGGGGCTTCCGCTTGTCAGCCTGGGCCCGGGCCTGCTTGGTCCCGGGGTCCGCGGGCGTCGTGGGGGCGGGCGTTCCGGCACGTGGGGCTCAGCCGGCAGTAACCACCGACCACGTGGAACCGACTCTTAACCGCGCCCCAGTGGCCTAATGGATAAGGCACTGGCCTCCTAAGCCAGGGATTGTGGGTTCGAGTCCCACCTGGGGTGGCTTCCTCCGCCGGGAGCTTTTGGTGTTGGGACGCGCAGGTCTCTGCCCTGTCCCGCTCCACCTTCCAGGCTGCAGTAGAGACTCAGCTTCTCTGTTTGCTCCCAGCCTTTGCAATGCACTGTCCCCACCTCCCCCCTGGACTTGTCTCACAACGCAGTTGGTAGGTTTCCGCGAGTTTTTTGTCCCGTCTCCGGGCGCCCCATGGCTGGCACTGCTTTCGGCCTCTCGGGCTCCGGGCTTCCCCGCCAGCTGGGCGAGGGCCGCGGAGCTGGGCGTCCTGGGAACACGCTGCACCCTACAGCCTACTGGGCGAGTCCTGTCCAAAAGATGGGGGTCAGTACGGCGGCAACCTGAGCCCAGCCTAGTGGGGACACCTCAGGCCCTCCTCGCCCTTTCCCCCGTTAGATTAGGGCAGGGAACCGGACTTGGGGCGGTGGGAGCGGGTGGGGACGACTCTGGAGTTCGGGTCTGACCGCCTGGGCGGTAGCGAAGCTTGGCGACTTCCGGGAGGGGGTGGACTAAAAAAGTACCCCAGGTGGGACTCGAACCCACAATCCCTGGCTTAGGAGGCCAGTGCCTTATCCATTAGGCCACTGGGGCTTGCGGCGCACAAAGGTGGCGTCTTTTCCTCTAATAGGCTGTTGCAGACGGTTCGGCCTCCCCTTCTTCTAAAAAAGGCCTAGACAGGCGCGCATTCATTGGGCTGGCGCGGTCTGCCCGCCGTGGTGTCGAGGACGTGGACGGGCACTGAACTTCTCACAAATAGAACCATACTCTTTCTTAAAGTCTAGCTTCTTTCCCACAACATTATATCTATGCATCCATGTTCATTCTTTTGCCCTCGTTTTTTTTTTTTTTTTTTTTTAAAGGATGGGTCCTACTTCTGTGTTCTACTGTCCACACCAGCCTGTTTTGTTTCACTTTATGGTTTCCCTCCGTGGCTTAAATGTTTTTCCAGGCCACTTCACATGGCACCGGTGTTTTCTGAGGGTCTTCACAGGTCCAGCACTATGCGCCTGGGGCGACCTACAGGGATGCCGACCTCATCCTGGACCACCCCTTCCCTGTTCTTCCACCTTCACCATCTAACCATACGTTCCCCCAGCTTCTGGCTTGCCCCCCTCCTCAACTGCTCCCATCCATTCCCAAGACCCCACTTGTCCCCCTGGCCTGGATTTCCCAGATCCAGCCTCACTCCTGAGCTCCAGGGCTCCATCCCCTCTCCTGGCATGGTACCTGGATGGTCCTCCACAGGCCCCACAGAGTCAACTCTTCACAGACAAAACCTCACTCACCATCCAGCTGTCCTCCCAGGCATCACCCCAGTCACACACCTGCTCCCACGCCACCACGGCCAATCTTCTGCCCGCAAGCCCTCTTGCATGTTTTCTCCCCATCCCTGTCACCACTGGGCACCTGACTGCTCACCTGGGTCAGCCTGCAACCTGTGCCCCTTCCCTGCAGCCTTGCCTTGTTCAGTCATGGCCACACGATCTTCCCCAGCATCCTCTGTTTTGGGTAAAGTCTAAATGTCTTAGTTGTCACATTAAAACCTTTCTGGATCTGGCTCCCACTCACCGTGGCAAACTTGCCTTCCTTAGCTCCTTGTTCCCTGGGTTCCAGCCAAATGAGCTATTAAGGATGGTTAACATTCCCTGAGCACTTGGTATGTGCCATTAATCACTTACTCATTTAAATTCCACATTAATCCTATGAGGTAGGAACTAGTAACATCATCTCTAGTTTATAGATAGGGAACTTAAACTTCCAAAAAAAAAAAAAGAACCCAAACGGACTGCCCAGTCAATTCTGACTCATAGTGACCTATCTATAGGACAGGGTAGAACTGCCTGATAGAGTTTCCAAGGAGCACCTGGCGGATTCAAACTACCAACCTCTTGGTTAGCAATCATAGCACTTAACCACTATACCACCAGGGTTTCCACTTAAGGTTCAGAGAAGTAATTTGCCCAAGGTCCCACAGCTGGGGGGATGGTGGATTCAAAGCCCATCCTCTCCATCAGTGTATACACTGTCCCAGCCACAGGCAGGGCCCTGGCATTGACCATACTTTCTTAGCCCTGACCTTAGCCAGCACTGGAGCTTCAGGTGACGTGCTCTTTCCTTTTTCCATGCCCAGCTCCTCCCCTCCTTCAGGCCCATCTCAAAAGCCACCTCCTTCAAGTATATCTTTGTGATGCCTAAGTTTGAGTCAACTTGGTTGGGCCATGATTCTCAGTAGTTTGGCAGTTATGTAACGACATAGTTATCCTTCACTTTGTGATATAATGTAATCACTTCTTTGATACGATCAGCCCATCAGTTGTAAGAGGAGTTTCCTCAGGGATGTCTCTGAGCCTCCTGCTGGAACTAGTCACTCCTGTCACTCCCACAGGTTATTCAGGCCTTTCTTATGTCCTTTGCTACATTTAGGTCCTGTTTCTATAACAGGACTTCATTTTTCCTGTCAGCTTTTCTCATCACCTGATCTTTCTCTCTCCCTGCAAGTGGAATGTAAATTCCCCAGAAGAAAGGTCTTTGTTTTGTGCACTGCTGATTCCCCACCACTTCAGCTAGCACCTGGCAGTCAATAAGTATGTGCTGAACTAATGAAAGAACTAATGAATGTTGCACTTCCTTGCATATAAGCCTCAGCTCCCCACTAGGCCCTAAGTCCCTCGAGGGCAGGGACCACATCTTTCAGATCTTTTGTTATTTTGTAAAAAGGTCATTTATAAACGTTCTCACATGAATGATGAGGTCCCTGCTCACGTAAGGTGTATATACTACTACTGTTCATCACCCTGCATTTGAATCATCACGATATTTGTCAAACAAGTAAATTAGATCAAAATAAGACAGAATATTCTAAGAAATTCATACACACGAGTAATCCACCACTGTCACGTAGCCTGGGTGCTCTTTCCCTTGCCTATACTGTTGCAAACATCACTTCCCAGTTCCAACTTGCTCTTTTTCTGCCTCCAAGAACCCACTGCCCAACACATGGTATGCCTTCCTCATGCAAGACCTTCAGTAGCTCCGTTTACCTACGTTTCATAAAATCTAAACTCCTTAACTTGAATTCAAGGCTCTCCACACTGAGCCTGCATCTTCCTCTCCAGACTTATCTCCCATAATCCCTCTGCACAATACGCCATTCAGTACTACTGGCTTCTTGTCACCTCCCCCCCTTTCCTGTCTCCGTTATTCATATTGTCCCCCTCAACTGGCATGTTCCACTCCTCTCTTTACTTATTAAGGTCCAGCTCAAATGTCCACTCACCTCTCTCAGCCCTGCTACCTGAGTGCACGCTCCGAGAGCAGACCCCAGAGCTCATTCCTCCCTGTTTCCCCTGTACCGTGACATATAGTCAGTGGCAAGCAAATAATTGTTAGGCACACTTCACCTGAGAGAAAGGTAGGACTTCTGTTCTGAAGCATCCTGAATGAGAAGGGAAGCCTATTAAAGTTTAAAATTTTATTGCAGCTAATACATTAAATGGACAATTAAGGTTTGACAACATGATGACTGCTTATAAAGACCTTTACAATCGGTGCCTGCAACCTTCATTCCAAAGGAACATTCATATTAGATATTATATCTACTATGATAATGTTACAGTGGCAGCTCTAATATTATAGACAAGTATCAACAAAAAAGAAAGAAAGAAATCTCTTTGTGGTGTTAAAGGACTCTTAGCTGCAGCTGCCAGACACCCTGCAGAGTGGTCTCTGCCAGCTGCAGGGGGTCATCTCAGTCCATGTCTACCCTTCGGCTTGTCTTGATGGCAGAATTTATTCTCTTTTGTCTCAGCCTTTCCCGATTCGCATTTTCTATTCTGAAAATAAAAAGACCACAATTAGGCCCAGATGCTCAATAAGTGCTTTTGAAAATGGCAAGAGACACTGGAGCTCCATGGGACCCTGAGCAGCCAAATCAGCGGGTGCCAGCTCCTTCCCCTCGTTTCAGGTCAGTCTTCCCCCCTTCCTGGGGCTTTTCCACCTGTCTGCTGAGAGGTCCTGGACTTTACCCTGCCTCCTTTATTACCTGTGCAGCCTCTTGTCCACAGGGATCCGTTTATAGAAACATACATCCTTTCCTTGAGCCCCGGTGGCACAGTGGTTAAAGTGCTCAACTGCCAACTGCAAGGTTGGTGGTTTGAAACCACCAGAGGCCCCTCGGGAGAAAGATGTGGCAGTCTGCTTCCATAGAGATTTACAGCCTTGGAAACCCTATGGGGCAGCTCTGCTCTGTCTTACGGTGTTGCTCTGAGTCAGAATCAACTTGATGGCAGTGCGTTTTTTTTTTTTTTTGCATTTTTTAGGGTCTTTTCTGGTACCTGATCCTCCGAAGCACAGCATCTTCTTTGGATGGCATTTTGGGGGTCTGGCTGGCCTCAGTGATCATGTCTCGAATTTTCTGTAGGCAAGCGGCCAGATTCCGGAACTGATAGCGGCTACATTCAGAGCTGAGTATCAACTCTCCTGCCCTGTTGATCTTATTTTTATGCTGTAGAGAATAACGGAGAAGCCAGAGTCCTACAGAGTAAAGGGTTAAAAGCCACTGAGGGATTATGGGGGAAGGGGTCACTGGTTACCGTGATGGCAATCTTCTGCCGCACGGGTTCTGCAATCCAGTCGGCGGTTGCCAAATGGAACCTGACTTCAGCCTTGGAGTTCACTGTGGATCAAAGGGAGAAGGGACACGGGTCACTGAGACTCTCAGTGGGGGGCTGGTGACCATCCAGAAACAATGAGAGGTGAGACATCCCACCATGTACATTTCTATCCTATGTCAGCTTGGGGATACAAAGTTGGTCATGGAGTGAGCCTGCAAAGATAGTGAGGTGCTTCTGGACAAAAATAAACTTGCAGTAGCTCAATTTTCAGTGCTTTTCTTACAGTTTTACTGGGCTCTGGAAAGAATGGGGGTAACAGGCTCCATGAGGATGGAAACCTGTTCTTGTAGCTGGCTGCCAACTCACACTGTGATTTCCTTTGTTTAGACTCGAAACCCAATCCCAGTCCTAGCAACCCACGGCTGAAAGTCTGAGATTCAGAGCTCATTCAAAAGAAGAAACAGGATTATTATAAGCTGGCGGAATTTAAGCTTCTGCTGAAAAATCCTTTCATTACACACAAATACAGACATGGAGCTCCTCGAGCCTGTCTCTCAGCTGAAGTTTAAAGTAAAAGAAAACAACATAGGCACCCTGTACCTTTATTAACATTCTGTCCCCCAGGACCACTACTCCGACAATAAGATATCGTCATGCGATCTGTAAACCAGAAGAACACAAAAATTTGATTATCCCAAGGGAAAATGTGTAAAGTGCTACTAGTTTACCCTCTGTAGAACTGTCCCCGGCACACATAATACCCCTTTTTCAATGGCGTTTATACAGATGCATGTAACATTCAAATTAGTCAAGCTGGAGATTACTTACAGATGTCAAAACTCAAACAAATTGAGGGTGAGGGACTTTGCTGAGGTCACACAGACATCCAAGGGAGTGAAATCATAACCCAGGTCGTTTGCTTCTGGTCTGCTGCCTGCCATGTTAGCTTTCTGCTGTTTGTTTTAAAGCAAGGACTGTCTCAAAAGCTCAAACTAAGGGACACGCTCAGTTTAATGTTTAATTTCAAACTGTGGTGGTTGTGGAATCCCAGTTAGCTCCAAGGGCAGGGCTGTATCTCATTTACTGTGTGGTCACCGTGTAGTCCCAGTGCCCAGCTGAATCAGTGAGCACCTGGTTTGGCATTGGAGCCTATGTTTCTAACACTGGCTCAGTCACTAACTGACTGGGAAATCTTGGCAGAGTCCCACCACTTCTCTGGGTCTCAGGTTTTTTTTTTTTTAATCTGTAAAATGAGGTTTCTTCTGTCATTTTTATAATTCATGGAAAGCAGTCTTGTAGCGTCTCAGAGGAAAGTAAGGAAGGCATGTTGTTGTTGTTAGTTGTCGTCAAGTCAGTTCCGACTCACAGCGGCGGCCCTAGGTACAACACAACGAAATGCTGCCTGGTCCTGCGCCATCCTCACAAGGAAGGCGCGGTAGTGGGAAAACTTCAGAGACTAGATTGTGAACCATAAGAGGTTTGGATGGCAAAGAATGTCGCACGATGGGGACAGAGAACAGGCCTCAGTGGACGTTGGTGACCCGCCTTGACACTGCTTCTGAGAAGCTTTCTTCTTTATGAAAAATCAGATTAAATTCTGTTTCTGAACAGGCTATATGCACATGGTGCTGTAGGGGAATGACCCCCCCCCCCCCGCCCCATGGTACACTTGCAACGTCGCACGTAACCACAGAGGTTACATAGGCAAGGCTTGAACTGTGCTGAGTCTAGTCTTCACAGGAACGTCCTGCACTGAGTCTAGTTTTTGCAGGAATGTCCTGCAGTCCTTCCAGAGCATGAGCACATGGGGGGCTTGTGAGGGGCTGCTACAGGCCGTTTCCCACTTGCCTCTCTCTTGCCCCTGAGAGGCTGTCATGAGACAATTTCTCATCACCCCAGGTTCTGATGAGATAGAAGGCTTTTTGCACATACCCCTCCCCAACCTTCAGGCACACAGCTGCAGGCTACAAAATTGCTTAGCTGCAGCATGGCACTGGCTCCTCGGCAACAGGGAGTCATATCAGTGGACATCTGGCCTCTTGTTTCAGTGTCACTCTGAGCAAGGGCCACAGGGAGCCACACCTTCGGCTACTCTTCCTTTCACTGTCCATCCAAGTAATAAGCTGTCCAAATCTAAAAGGGCCCATTGTTTCTTTACTGGCCAAATTTGTCAGGCCTGGCCTTCTGCTTGACACGTACAAAATTCTAAAGGTATGGATTACATGGAGAATTCTTCCACTCCTGTTCCCCAGCCACTGAGTTTGTCATTTCCTCTCTACTCCCCAAGGCAGCCCTGTATCCAGCTTCTTGTATATTCTTTCAGATATATATACATGTACCTGTATACATATATGTAAAACACAAATGATAGCATACTATGTATACTCTACTGCACCTTATTTTTTTCAAGTAATGACCAACTGATGTATTACAGAGATTGTCCATGTCACGAGCACATCCAGAGCTCTCCGTACACGTTGTGCACTGCACGGTACTCCACTGAGCAGCTGCACCATCCTTCATTCGCTGTTCTAAATGATGCTGCAAGGACTCCAGTTCTGCACTCCCAAAGATAATTTCTGTCCTTTTAGGGTGCATATGAGGGGTGGGAGCAATGACAGCTTTTTAATAAAACAGAATTACTTACCTATAGGAATGTCATTGTTGGCTTGCTTTGCATCATCCTGTAAAGTAATGTACACAGAGTCAAATACGTATTATCTGTTGGGTAACTCCTACTTGGTCCAAGGCATCAAAAGAAATTACATAAAGCCACAATGCACATATAGGCATTGCTATTTTCAGGGCCCCCAGCAAACTCATCCTATCAGAATGATGGATGAAGTATCCCCAGTCTCCAGAGGTACCACCTCAGAATACTTCTCTAGGGAAATGGACTGACCTCTCAGCCTTGCCTGCCTCAGCCTGAGCTTGTGCTGGTTCCCATCAGAGGCCTGGCTCCTGGGAGGAAGGAAGCCACAGCACACATATATCAGAGAGACTCCAAAAGGAACATTCTCTGCCAGCCTGGAGCCACAAACTTGGTAGCCCACCTGATCCTTCCTGGGCAACAAGAGGTTGTTCCATTTGCAGTTCCCTTTGCTTAGGAGGTTCATCACCCCACTATTCTCACAGCCAGCTAGCTGCCTTGTTTTTTCCAGGTCTTTACTCTAATGTCACTTTCTCACTGAGGCCTTCCCACACCATCCTACTTAAAAACTGCAACCTTACCCAGCCCTAGCACTCCACTTCCTTCTGGGCTTTATTTTTCTCCAAGGCACTCAGCACTCCTCACATACCCTATATTACTTATTTTTGGCCTGTCTCCTTCCACTGGAATATAAAAAGAAGCACAAGCATTGTCTTTTGTTCACTATTCTCTATCCAGCCATAGCACAGTGCACACAGCATGCTCTCAGTAAAAGTTTGCTGAATGAATGAATGAACGAATATTCTCTTGGAGTGATGCAAGTGGAAGCTCAATGGAATTGGATGAGTCCTGGCTCCCCAGCTCCCTGGGCTAATACAGTGGATGCACACAGTGGCCTGTCAATAAATGCATGCAGGAGGAACGAAGGATAGGTCCTATTTTCTCAGCCGTGCTGGGGTTACTAGAGGCTCTGAACAGTGTAATCTTCCTCTTAGCGAACAACTTTGCAAGCTCTGGCCTTTCTTATCCACCTTCGAGGACCAGAATGCCCCCGTTTGCCTTTGGGACAGGAATTTGGGCCCGTGGGCCGGGAAACGAACGCGGAAAAGCTGGTGGCCTCGAAAGAAGCATATCCAGTGGGCTCTCTCCAAGCGTAAAGAACCCGAACCACAGCTGGCACCATGACACCCTCTCCAGACCCAGGCCTCAGTTCCTGGGGCAACCAGCTCCTGCCCCGGGAGAATGTCGCGTAGGGTGCGAGGCGGGGCTTCGACGCAGAGGCAGGCCAGGCCAAGGAGACCCCGGATTCCTGACGTCACCCAGCAGAGGCAAAAAAACGCTCCTTTCGTATCCCGCGTTTCCCCGCTCACCGGGACTCTCCAGGCGGTGTCCGCCCCCTTGGATTCGGGGTATAGCTTCTCCAGGCTGTAGATACTCTGGAACTCGGCGCCGTCTACCTGCTTGTGCAGAGTTCGGCGGGGACAGCGCGCAGGCGGCGGGAGCAGCCAACCTCCGGCTCGGCTCACGCCCCAGCGAATGTACCTGCCGGCCGCCATGTTCGGGACTCCCGCCTGCTTCCGGCGGGCGCTTTCTATCAGCCTTCCGCTAGCTCGCGCTTCCGTCGAACTTTAGTTCCGCGCCGCTTTTAGCCCCCATCTTGGGGAGGAGGCGAGCTGGGCTCGGTGTTGCTCTCTGGCGGCGACTCTTAGAGGCTCCGTGTTGGTCGCCCGCGAGAGGTCTGGTCGGCGCTCTGGGGTTCGTTCCAGCAGTGGGCCTGACGTTGGCCAGACAGCGAGCTCGCAAGATTGCCTCCTCCTAGTGAAAAGAACCCCCTGGATCCCGTGTCACCTAGAAACGCCACTTCTTGTCTCCCTTACAGAGTCTATTTTTTCCGCCTGGATCGCTCTTTCCAATCTCACATTATCAACGAGGCCCGCCCTGACCCGCCTGTTGTTGGTAGGTGCCGTCCAGTCGGTTCGGACTCAGAGCGACCCTGTGTATAACAGAACAGAAACACTGCCCGGTCCTGAGCCATCCTCACAATTGTTGTTATGCTTGAGCCCATTGTTGCAGTCACTGTGTCAGTCCACCTCCTTGAAGGTCTTCCTCTTTTTCACTGACCCTCTGCTTTACCAAGCACGATGTCCTTCTCCAGGGACTGGTCCCTCCTAACAACATGTCCAAAGCATGTGAGACTAGTCTCTCTATTCTCGCATCTAAGAAGCATTCTGGTTGTACTTCTTCCGAGACAGATTTATTCGTTCTTTTGGCATTCCGTGGTATATTCAATATTCTTCACCAGCACCCTAATTCAACGGTGTCAATTCTTCGGTCTTCCTTATTCATTGTCCAGCTTTTGCATGCATATGAGGTGATTGAAAACACCATGGCTTAGGTCAGGCGTACCTTAGTCTCCAAGGTGACATCTTTTGCAGCCAGTTTGCCCAATGCAATGTGTCTTTGATTTCTTGGCTGCTGCTTCCATGAGTGTTGATTGTGGATCCAAGTAAAATGAAATTCTTGACAACTTCAATCTTTTCTCCCAGCCAGAAAGGTCCCTAGATGGTGCAAAATGGTTTGCGCTGGACCTAGCCTGGCGGTGCCATGGAAGATAGGACTGGTGATCTGCTCATGTAAAGATTAAACCAAAAAACCAAACCCATTGCCGTCAAGTCAATTCCGAATCATAGTGACCCTACAGGACAAAGTAGAACTGCCCCATAGGGTTTCCAAGGAGTGGCTGGTGGATTCAAACTGCTGATCTTTTGGTTGGCAGCCAAGCTGCTTCTTCTTCTTTTTTTTTTTTTTAATGATTTTTATTGTGCTTTAAGTGAAAGTTAACAAATCAAGTCAGTCTCTCACACAAAAACTTATTTACACCTTGCTGCATACTCCCAGTTACTCTCACCCTAATGAAACAGCCGGCTCTCTCCCTCCACTCTCTCTTTTCGTGTCCATTTTGACAGCTTATAACCCCCTCTACCCTCTTGTCTCCCCTCCAGGCAGGAGATGCCAACATAGTCTCAAGTATACACCTGATCCAAGAAGCTCACTCCTCACCAGCATCCCTCTCCAACCCATTGTCCAGTCCAATCCATGTCTGAAGAGTTGGCTTCAGGAATGGTTCCTCTCCTGGGCCAACAGAAGGTCTGGGAGCCATGACCACTGGGGTCCTTCTAGCCTCAGTCAGACCATTAAGTCTGGTCTTTTTATGAGAATTTGGGGTCTGCATCCCACTGCTCTCCTGCTCCCTCATGGGTTCTCTGTTGTGTTCCCTGTCAGGGCAGTCATCGGTTGTAGCCGGGCACCATCTAGTTCTTCTGGTCTCAGAATGATGTAGTCTCTGGTTCATGTGGCCCTTTCTGTCTCTTGGGGGCAGCCAAGCTTTTAACCAAGCCCTGTGGAGCATGGAGCAGTTCCACTCTAACACATGGGTCCCCATGAGTCAGAATTGACTCTACAGCAAAGTATTTTTTTTCTTCCCCAGCTAGAATGTAAACTCCACAGGGCACTCGCTCGGCTTGCTGCCATATCCCGAGCACGTAGAACACAGTCCATAGTAGTTAATAAATATTGATAACTCAAGTTTTATGGAAATGTGTTTTTGAAAGTTGAGCACTGGTAGAGCTGGGTTTTAGTAACTTCAGGCAGTTTTCACAAAGCAGGCTATACCCAAATCCCACTGAGCATGCGTGTGATGGTTTATACCCAGACACTCTTGTAGGACAAATACCAGATGGAAGGAGTGGGAGGCAGGTCGCAGAAAGAAAGAGTTTTAAAAAGTAGAACACTCCACCCCCAGTCTTGTGGGGGACGTAGCTTGTGGAATGTGACTGTGATTTCTTCCAGCCAGGAGTCTTAGGGAGACTGTGGAGTTTTGGGAAGACAGTGGAGTCTTAGGGAGACTGCAGAGTCTTAGGGAGACTTAGGCGAAGAAAAGGTAGATTAGAGAACCACAAGCTAAGTACAGCCCTTTTCTAGGGCTGATAAAGCACGATGAACTCCAGAACTGAGACATTCTTGTTCTGAAAAATTTTCCAGCGGTGTCTGAAAACAGCTAAAAGTTAGGAAGTTACTTTCTCGAGAGGCAGTGTGGTAAACGAAAAGAAAGCTCAATAAATGTTAGTAATACTAGTGGTTGTCTCTTAATGAAGAGTTCTATTTTTAGGAAAAAGCATACTTGCCTAGAAAAATATGCCCCCCGGGGATGCTGGCTGTTTAAAACAAGAGATTGTAATGAAAAAGGCTTTACCTTCTGAGTATCATTGGGACAGGTAGTCTTTACCCCGTTGCCGTCGAGTCCATTCTGACTTCTAGTGATTCTATAGGACAGAGTAGAACTGCCCCACAGGGTTTCCAAGGAGTGGCTGGTGGATTTGAACTGCTGATCTTTTGGTTAGCAGCAGAGTTCTTAACCACTGCGCCACTAGGGCAAAGCCTTTAGAAGGGATAAACTTCCCAGGCACTGACTTTATAAGCCCAAATCTATGAAAGGGGTGGCAACTGACAGTCTCCTTTTGGACTCTAGGCTGGAGGTAGAGTCTCCGGGGTTCCCACCCTGTCTACCTTAGTCCTCAGACCTTAGAGGGAACAGAGGTGTCTCCATGGTGACTGGAATAAGCTGCTCAGGGGAGCAAAGCCAGGGACTCACTCAGGTTGAAGGCTAAGGGATTATGAATAACACAGTTGGAATCATTCTATGGGCATCGTTTCTCTGTGGCTGGCCTCCAGCCCCAAGCCTGACCCAGAGCAGTAGGAAAAGAAAGCTGCAGGTTTCCATGGCCCCAAATAAACACAGCCTGCTCGGGCCATCTGGTGGCCTGGATTCTGGGAGAGGATGAGACAAGTTGGCCTGGCGTGCAGAGAAGAGCAGCTGGTAAGCTCCTCTCACCTGCTGTTGACATGAACCTTCCAGAATGGGGGCCCTTCTGGGAGAAACAGGCCTGAGAGGCGCCACCTGTTCCCCTAAATAGGTAGGCACTGAATACTTAGGCCAGCCTTCCCCTTCCTCTCCTTGGTCCTCCAAAGCCTGGGATGGTGGTTCAGGAAGTGGACATTTGTAGTGGAAAGAGGAAGGAGGGGAAGAAAAGGTAAAGAATCAACAAACGGTTCTTCCCGCCTTTTCCTATCGCTGGTTCCTTCTCCCCCAGGAAAAAAAAAAAAAAAAAAAAAAAAAATCTGCTGTGGAGTCCACTCTGACTCATGGTGACCCATGTGTGTCAGGGTAGAACTGTGCTCACAGGGCTGTCAGTGGCTGATTTTCTGAAAGTTGATCACCAGGCCTTTCTTCCAAGGCACCTTGGGGTGGCCTCAAACCTCCAACCTTTATGGTTAGCAGCTGAGTGTATTCAGCATTTATACTACCCAGGGACTCCAAATCCTTCTCAGCTTTCAGGAGTCAGCTAAATCGTCAAAGCTTTCACAGGGCGCCCCCACCTCCCTCAACCAGTGTTTATCAACCTTTTAATTTCTTTATCACACCCCACCCCCACCCACGAAGAAGCCTATTTAGACATTTTTCCCCTAATCACTCCCCCATGAAATTTTACTACCACAGGTAGCCTGTATACCTGTATACATTAAAAAAGATTTTTCATCCCCCAAGAACCAATTTTTGCTCCTTTGGGGCAATGTCACCCCCGCCCCCGGCTGAGCATGCACGACCTAGCTGAGAGAGCACTGCCCTCCTGCCCCAATTTTTCCATCACATCTTTGTTTGTGGTGATCTCCCCACACCAGAATGTTAACTCCAGGGGAATAGGGACTCTGGCTGTTGTTTGCCGTGTATCCCCTGGGGGCCACATGAAGATATGGTGGACTGATCTGGTGAGGTAATTCTTACAGAGACACTTCAATGCCTTAGAAACTTCCGGGTTTACTATTTAGAATTGCTGGGTGCCAGTCTTGGCAACAAGAAGGGAGACAGGCTGAGAACTGAGACCTGGAGGGCCACGGAGTGAAGCACAGGCCGCTTCCACTCCCTGCAGATGTGTGACGCAGACACAGGACCCATAGGTGTGAGGCCATTGCTTGTTTTCAGAATACTGGTGCATTTTTTATTAAAGAAGAGAATAAAGCATTTGTAAATATATTTCTCTCACATATACTCCAAAGGTGACGCTGGTCGGCTGCTACAGAGCTGGGGTGTGATTAGGATGAGGCCCTTCCCCCCACCCTGGATGACAGAGACACACGGAGGACCGGGAGCTGCCCAGCCCCAAAAGACAAAAGTTCTGAGTTACGGGGATGTGACCGGAAGGAGCCAGCCACCAGCCCTCTTCACAGTGTGGCCTGGAGCAGGGTGGTGCCTCCAGGGCGTCAGGCATGCTTGTTAAGAAAACCCCTTTATCCGCTAGAAATAAATAAGGCATGAAGTTTCCCTCCTGGGCTCTGACACAGAGGCCAGACCACTGCCTTCCACCAGAATGTATAGTTCCTCCTATTTCTGGGGTCTCAGGTGGGCGGCAGGAGGAACAGGAGGCCCTGAAGAACTGCTGAGGGCAAGCTGGGGACCCCAGGCATTTTGTAGCTGAAGCTTGGCTTTGTGGAGACTTAAAAGATTAAACCCCTGACCCAGCTGAGTCCTCAAAAGTCCCCCAAAAAGGAGGTTAAGAGCAGGCATTTTTTGGGAGAGAAAACACATGTTCCCTGCCCTGTCCCGATGCAATACTATCCAGTGTGGGGCGAGAATCTTGCAGCCCCCAGTGTGGGGTGGGGGGCATGGACTGATGCTGGGACCACTGGCTGATGGCACATGCCCAGGTCATTCTGGGGGCAGTAGGACCTGCACTGGGGTCAGCCAGTGGGGGCCGTGGGAGTGAATGAAATGTCACGGTCCCTGAGTGGGGGCAGAGGTCAAGCTCGGCACGTCAGAGGTGGTATGCAGAGAGGGGGGGCTTCCTGCTGCCCCGGCCCTGGAAGGCTTAACCCAGAAGGCATTTCAGGGGCTGGAACCCGAGGGGGCTGGCTAGGAGGGAAAGAGGGTGCCAGTCTCCTGTATGGCTGCTAGGGTGCGCCCTTTTCCCCTCCTCTGATTGGCTACATCTCTGGAGGTCCAGGATCCCAGGGCAGAAGCCAGGCCTCACAGGAGCTGGCGTGGAAGTGCTCGGGGCCTGGCTGAGGCTTCCCACTCACAGAGCAGGGACCACCTCTGACCTGGTCAGGACCCTGGGGTAGGAGAGCTGGTGCTATGGAATGGCAGCGCATCTCAGCTGGGGAGAAGCAGTGAATAGTCCAGGAGCCCTAGAACCTGCGACAGCTGGCTCCGGGGTCCCCCTTCAAGTGTTTCCAGTGGTGGCAAAGGGTTAGGGAGACCTTGCATTGCAAAGGTCTCAAAAAACAGAACTCTGAAAAGAAGCCAACTGATCCAGAATGGCTTTGAGAAGCCTGGTTGCAAAGCTGAGGGCGAGGCACAGGGTCAGGAAGCCAGGAAACTGGGAGAGCTGGTGACCTGCCAGGGGAGTGGGAACGTTTGGCTTTTAAATTCTGGGCTGCAGTAGGTGGTCAGGGTTCCTGGAAGCAGGCTGTGTTTTGGCTGCCTCCCCTAACAGCCGAACACATGCAGATACCCCACATACTACCGCATCAGAGCGGCCTCATTCCTCCTGTATCTCTGGAGTGGCCACCTGCTCTTTTGTATTGGTACTCAAGGGCTTGCTCTCTCACTGCAGGCTGCAAGGCCCCAGTGAGAGGGATCCCATGCCTGGGCCCAGGAAGGCTGAAGGCCCCAGGTGAGAAGGACCCCACACTTGGACCTGGTGAGGCTGCTTGCACCAGGCAAGGGACCCCACACCCGGGCCTGGGGAGGCTGCAGGTGCCAGGTGAGAGGGACTCCTACGCCTGGGTCTGGGGAGGCTGTAGGCAGGCAAGCCTCACTTGCTACTGTGCGTCTTGACTTTGGTGGCGTTGATGTCGGCCTTGGTCTTCTGGATCCTGGAGAAGATCTCCTTGAAAAGTGCCTTGTACTCGGGCTGGCTCTGCTCCAGCCGCTTGTCCACGGCCTCTACGTGCTGGCTCAGGCTCTTGTCCCCCACCTTGGCCTCCACTGAGCCTTCTTCAACCCCCCGCAGGTCCCGCCAGGAGCTGTCCCGGGAGATGGGCCTTGAGGTCTGCACGCCGGCATGCCGCACGCCAGCCCCATGCTGCCGGCACTTGCTCAGCAGCTCCTCGTACTTCTCAAGTAGTGCGTGGTACTGCTCGTCCACCTCCCGCAGGATGGACATGCCCCGCTTGCGCACACTATTGGCATGCAGCGTCAGGTTGCCCGCGTGCCGGCTGGCTGGGTCTTTGGCCACGATAGCATTGAGTGCTGTGTCGCTGCAGCTCTTGCGCACAGTGTGGCCTGGGGAAGTGGCCGGCGAGGAGATGCCATCCTGGGCACCCAAGTCCCCATCGCTTCCTGGCTGGGGGTCATCAGCCTCAGGGGCATGGGTGAGCGGCTCGAGTAGGGCCTCGGCCAGGTGATCCTCCCGGCCCAGCAGGTAGGTCTTCACCTGCTTCATCTGCTGCAGCTCCAGGAGCTCGGCCTCCAGCTCCTGCACACGCAGCCGGCAGCCCTCCAGCTCCCCCAGCCGCCGCTCCAGCTCCGAGTACTCCTGCAGCACAGCTGTGTACTCGCGCTCCGCACGCTCCTTGCGCTGCCGCTCCTGGCTCACCTGCGAGCGCAGCGCCCCCACCAGGGTCTGCAGCCGCTCGTTCTCCTGCTCCAGGGGCCGTGGGCCCAGCTCCAGCGAGGAACTGTGCAGGCGGAAGGCATCTTCACATCTGAGGGGATAGGGTAGTGGTCACGGCCAAGGCCCTGGAGCCCAGCCTGGACACCACATCTGTCTTGTCCGCTGTGTGGGATGCTCTCATGTGCCTGTCTAGACCTACTCTCCCCCTTCTCTGCCCCAGGAGGCTGACCTCTATGCCTGCCTCAACCCTCACTCTCTTGTGAACTTAGCCAATGGCAGGCTCCAGCAGGAGGTCAGAGGGTGGTAGGAGAATGAGGCTGCAGGGTATGTGGCCCCAGGCTCTCTCCTGGGAAGCCCTGTCAAGCAACCCTCTCACACCTTCCAGGTTCCAGCAACCCCCTTGCCCTCCCCCTCTTAGGCCTGGGATGGTTGCAGCTCCTTGCTGCTACTAACCCTGGGCCATGAAGTGTTTCCTTCCACGCTGCCCACACCTCTTTATTAATCCCTCCTCAGTTACTCTGTTTGAGGAACTGTTTCCTCCCAGGACCTTTACTGAAACACCCACTAAATACGCACAGTATAAATTCTACATTAAGGAGTCGTATGGTCTTAGATTTGATAGGAACTGAAAGGGGTGGTGGTTAACCCCTCCTGGGTTGGAATCCTACTAAATGTGTGACCTGGGAGAAGACACATGCCCTCTGGGCTTCACTTTTCTCATCTGAGCAGTGGGGATCATAAAACACACCTCCCAGTACAGCCAGGAGAATCATGGCACCCAGGCTGTGGTGGGCACAGGGTCAGTGCCCCGTCAACGCCAGCTGCTATTACTCTCATTAACAACAGGACCAGGGTCTCTGATGGCCTGTAAGATGTTCCAAGGCTTATTCTCATTGCTGCCGGGAGCCCACCCTCCCTGTCCTTCCCTGGCTGGCAGTCAGAGCCTGGCTGCTGCACCCTGAGGGGCCCCTTGCTTACGGGGGTCTGGTGCACAGCTCCTTGAGGCAGGGGAAGGTGTGGATGGTGCGCCTGCGTTCCCGCTTCTCCCGGCGTACTCTCAGCTGCTCCAGGCCCCGCAGCCGCTCCACCTGGGCCTGCAGCTCCTCCACTTGGGCCTGCAGGCGCTCAATGGTCTCTGTTAGGCTGGGAGTGGGGCAGGGGAGACACATGGGGGCACTTTAAGGGAATGAGACCAGCCATCCTCCCTGTGTATCCGCGGCCCCTGCTCCCTGCAGATGGAGAGACGTGAGCTTGGGGACAGACAGGTGACCTTGAGGCATGCTCCTGGCCCTGAGCGCAGACAGGGGAACTCCCCATCTATCCAAGGACCCACTTCTCTCCCATACCTCCCAGGCAGAGCCGATCACTCCTCCTCTGTGCCACTGCAGTTCTTTGCACACTGAACACTCTGCACTGCAATCAAGTATTTATACACCTGCCTTCCATCCCAGACTGCAAACTCCCAGAGGGGCAGGATGCAGTTCATTCACCACTGTATCCCCATGCCTAAAACAGAGCCTGGTGCGGAGTTGGTGCTTTAAGAAGCCTTGTGGCTTGAATGTTAAACTGCATGGTATTAACAAGGGCAAACTCTCCACCATTGCAGGTTCCTAGCCTGGGCTCCTGGAGAAGGGGTATCCACCAGCCTGCATGCCTAGCCTGGGCATCTCCCTCACCCAGCCCTTGCCCGGCCCTCACCCATAGATCTTCTGCTGGGCAGCCTTACTCTCCAGCACCAGCTTCTGGTTGGTCAACTCCAGGTCGCGGGCCGTCAGATCCAGCTGCTCGTACACCTTGGCATGCTGGTCGTTCACGTGCCGCAGTGTGTCCAGCTGTTTGGTCAGGTACTGGGGGGACAGGGGGACTAAGTGGCCCTTTAGAGCAGGTGTGGAAAAATGTCTCTGCCTGAACCCTCCTGCCACTTCTAGAGAGAGGTTTGCTTGGGGTATTCATCTACAGGCGTGGTGGGCGGGACGGGGTAAAGAAGATGGTACGACAGGGCTGCCTGGGATAGTTGTGCAGGTTGTGAACTGCACAAGGCTGTCGGACTGAGGCTGTGTCTGCTAAGAGGGTGTATTTTTCGAAGTTGCCCCAAGGTACACACAGGCCCTGACTGGCGGGGGGTGGGGAGGGTGCCCTGTGCAAGGCCCCTGTGGCCCCTCACCTCAATTTCCTGCACCTGCTCCTCATTGGTGGTGTACATCTGCTGCAATGACTCCTCCAGCTCCTTGTTCCTCTCCAGCAGCGTCTTCCCCAGCTCTGCCGCCAGGTGCAAGTCTTGGGGGAGGGGTCAGAGGGTGGGAGAAACAGGAGCAGCACGAGAACAAAGTCAGACCCGTTGCCATCAAGTCGATTCCAATTCCAACTCGTAGCTACCTTTTAGGACACAGTAGAACTGCCCCATGGGGTTTCCAAGGCTTCAATCTTTCCAGAAGCAGACTGCCACATCTTTCTCCCATGGAGTGTTCGAACCACAGACCTTTCGGTTAGCAGCTGAGCACTTAAACACTGCACCACCAGGGCTCCCTACAAAGCCAATGGACCCCTTTAATGTTCTAAACATCCATTCTAGACTTGGTCCCAGGGACCTCAAGACAACCAAAACACAGGCGCTGCCTTCAGGGAACCCCCAGGCTTAGGAGGAGATGTAAGCCAGGAATAAGGCCTTTGGACCAGCTGTCACCTTCACTGAAATGTTCTTTCCCCAGACACCCCCACAGCTCGCTCCCTCTCCTCCTCCAAGTCCACAGTTAAATGGCACCTTCTTAGGGAGGCCTTCCCCAGTCACCTGGTTTACAATTATCCCACCCCCACCCTGCACTCCTTCCATGCTCAGCTCTTCTCCTCACCAGTTACCATGTAACTTAGCAAACAATTACTAAACAATTTACTCATTTTTTGTATCCCTCAAGTAACTGTAAGCTCGGTTGTTGTTAGCTGTGTTATCATTAGCTGCCCAGACCTGTGCCATCCCCATGATCAGATGTGGATTGGACAATGTTCTGGTGTAATACATAGGGTTTTCATTAGCTGATTTGCAGAAGTGTGTTGCCAGGCCTTTCTTCCTAGTCCTTCTTAGCCTGGCAGCTCTACTGAAATCTGTTCAGCAACACAGCAAACACGTAAGCCTCCCTGACAGATGAGCAGTGGCTGCATGTGAAGTGCATTGGCCAGGAATTGGATTAGGGTGTTCTGGGTGGGAGGCAAGGTTTCTACCACTGAACCACCAATGCCTCAAGTTCAATTAGGACAAGGATTTTTGTGTTTTGTTCATTGATATCTCCAGTGCCTAGAACAGTGCCTGGCACACAGCAGGTTCATAATCTCTTTTGAAAGAATGGGTGAATGGAATAAAAGCATCCACAGACATGGTCATAGTGCCCTGGGACAGTGGATATCAAAGAGCCTAGGTCTTCCTGTGGGCAGCGGGAGGCTGAGGAAGGTGGGTGGCCTAGAACTGGGCTTGGAAAGGTGACTAGGGGTTTGCTGAGGGGGAGTAGGGCTTGTTGAATGTTAGAATCAAATGAGGTTTCAGGGCTCTTAGGCCCAACTTCCTCATTGTATTTATGATGCTGTGACAGAGCAGGAGAGGGAAGAAAGACTTGCCCAAGGTCACCAGCTGGTTTATGGCTGCGCTGGGAGACGAGTCTTGGTCAGGTGCCATTTGGCCCTCCTAGTGCCACATGCTCCTCTCCCAAACCTTTTCTTTTCCTGGTCTAACTTCTGTGGGGCTTTCCGCATCCCTGGGCAGCAAAGCCAGCGTCTTCCTCTGGCAGCCCTGTTACGGTGCCCTGTAGGACCAAAACCCCACCTCACCCCCTGCCAAAGGGAAATGAGCACTGAACACCCATCAGAGAGGCTGGGAGGGAATCTGGGGGATGTGTAGTGGAGAGAGGGAGGGGGTTAAAAGAGGCAGATGCTGGAATCCTTAAAAAATTCCCTGTAAGTGGCGTCTGGAGTCTTAAACGCTAGCAAGTGGCCATCTAAGATGCATCCATTGGTCTCAACCCACCTGGAGCAAAGAAGAATGAAGAACACCAAAGACACAAGGTAATTATGAGCCCAAGAGACAGAAAGGGCCACATAAACCAGAGACTACATCAGCCTGAGACCCAAAGAACTAGATGGTGCCCAGCTACAGCCGACAACTGCCCTGACAGGGAACACAACAGAGAATCCCTGAGGGACCAGGAGAGCAGTGGATGCAGACCTCAAATTCTTGTAAAAAGACCAGATTTAACGGTCTGACGGAGACTAGAAGGACCCCAGAGGTCATGGTCTCCAGACCTTCTGTTAGCCCAAAACTGGAACCATTCCCAAAGCCAACTCTTCAGACAGGAATGGGCCTGGACTATAGGACAGAAAATGATACTGGTGGGGAGTGCACTTCTTGGCTCAAGTAGGCACATAAGACTATGTGGGCAGCTCCTGTCTGGAGGGGAGATGAGACGGCAGAGGGGGACAGAAGCTGGCCAAATGGACACAAAAATAGTGGAGAGAATGAGTGTGCTGTCATTAGGGGGAGAGCAACTAGGAGTATATAGCGAGGTGTATATAAATTTTTGTATGAAAGACTGACTTGATTTGTAAACTTTCACTTAAGGCACAATTAAAAAAAAATTCTCTCTAGCGAGTGTAGTGCAAAGGTACGTAGACACGTGGGGTGGTCAAGACCAAACCGCTGAACATGTATTAAATATATTTATTATTCCCTTTGTTTCTAAAATGACTTAGGCAGGCAGGAGTGACGAAAATGTTCCAAAGTCAATTGTGGTGCTGGTTGTAGAGTTCTATGAATACACTAAAAACTACTGAATCGTACCCTTTCAATGTGTGAGTTGTATGGAATGTGAATTACAACTCAATAAAGCTGTTAAAAAAAAAAAAAAAAGATTAAGGCAGCTTAGTCCATAGACTAAGACTGGTGGTAGAAGCAAGGCCCTCGATGAGATGCTTAGAGCAAGCTCAGGGATGAGTTTCACAGGCTGTTTTCTTTTTAAAACAGTTTTTAATGTTTTTGTTAAACAAGGCATGCTTGACGGAAAAAATCAAATGGTACAGGAAGATTCAAAAATGACGGTAAAAAAATTACTTGAAAATAGGCTTCATAAAGAATCTTAGGTCTATAACTGAGAATTCCATAAACAAATAGATTCAACCTGAAACAGCTGTGAAAGAATAATGGCATTTGTAAGTAATTAAAGTTACACTGTGTGTGTGTGGTCGGAGGGGAGGAGGAATGGGACAGAAGAAAAAAACGAAAATATACCACCTAGAGAAAGGTGCTGTTGGCATTGTAGTGGTGGCCATCCTTCCAAACAGCTCTCTGGGCTTCAAACAGCTGTAGATAAAGTTTTGTTCTGTTGTACATAGCAACCCTATGTACAACAGAACAAAATACTCTCTGGTCCTGCGCCATCCTCACAATCGTTGCTACGTTTGAACCCATTGTTGTAGCCACTGTGTCAGTCCACCTCGTTGAGGGTCTTCCTCTTTTTCACTGACCCTCTACCTTACAAAACACGATGTCCTTCTCCAAGGACTGGTCCCTCCTGATAAGATGTCCAAAGTCCATGACACAAAGCTCTCACCGTCCTTGCTTCCAAGGAGCATTCTGGATGTTCTTCTTCCAAGACAGATTTGTTCGTTCTTCTGGCGGTCCATGGTATATTCAACATTCTTTGCCAACACCATAAGTCAGAGGCGTTAATTCTTCTTCAGTCTTCCTTATTCATTGTCCAGCTTTCACATGCATATGAGGTGATTGAAAATATCTTTTCAATGAGGTGCTTGGGTCAGGCACACCTTAGTCCTCAAAGTGACATCTTTGCTTTCAGCACTTTAAAGAGGTCCTTTGCAGCAGATTTGCCCAATACGATATGTCGTTTGATGCTGCTCCCACAGGTGTTGACCATGGATCCAAGTAAAATGAACAGAATTATGTTTTTCTGTGCCTGCTTTTATCATCCAATAACATGGCATGGGTAGTTTTCTGTGTCAATATATGTCTATTTGACCATCTTTATAGGATGTAGAATATTCTGTTGCATAAAACAAATGAAAAAAATCAAACTTGTTGTCCTTGAGTCATTTCCAACTCATGGTGATCCCATGTGCTACAGAGTAGAACTGCTCCATAGGGTTTTCTTGGCTGTAATCTTTACAGATGCAGATTGCCAGGCCTTTCTTCTGCAGTGCTGCTAGGAGGGTTTGAACAGCCAACCATTTGCAGCTGAGAGCAAACTGTGCCACCCAGGGACCATTATACAGGTCCCTAAGTAGCTGTCCCTAAATAGTCCTTATTGTTTAACTTTCAGGGTGCTTTCACTCTTTATTAAAAACAAGTCTGCAATTAACTTTGTTGTACAAAAATCTTTGTGCAAGGATAGCAAGAATGGTTATATAACTTGAAGAATGTAATCACTGTTACTGAATTGTACGTGCAGAAATTGAGAGGATGTATGTTTTGTTCTGTATATTTTCACAATAACAGTAAAAAAGAAAAAAAAATCTCTGTGCCAATCGCTGCCTATTTCCTTAGAATACTTTCTAGAAACAGAATTACCAGAACAAAAGGTAGGCCTCTTTGATTCATTTTCCCAAACTGCTGTTCAGGAAAGCTTTGGTTTTTTTTTTTTACATCATGAGGTTATTTCTTACGATAGCTCTCAATCTAGGCTAGTGCTGTAAACCCAGATCGAGATATAGAAAGGCAACTCTACTGGGCCCCATAGGATGCGGTCCGGGGATTCAGCTCTTCACTGCTTCCCCGTTTTATACACAGTGATAGTCTTAGGGTCCCTGGAGGATGAATGGTCTCTGTACACCCTTCCAGCAAATTTCATAAATACGTTTGCTTCAGCTGCGCCCTTCGCTAGGCACCAAGTAGGCCTGGGGTAGCAATTTCCCTCTCAGATGACCCCGGAGAGCAGTGACTCTTGGTGGGCGGATGAGGGCAGAGCCCCAGGCTTCCTTTCCCCCAAGCTGGGTGAGGACTGACCTCGCCTTACGAAAGCCAGAGTGGCTGGGACAGCCACTGGCCTGGCCAAGAGGCCGAGGAGGTGAATGCAGGGCCGAGCTGCCCCTCAAGACCAAACCTAATCTGCTTCCAGGTGAGGCTTTGAGCTGGCAGAAGTGGAGCCTCTGGGACTGAGGTCCCAGCCCTGAGGGGGACCCCATGCCCAGACTTCACCTGGAGAAGATGTTCCCAGGCTGAGAAAGAGTGCAAAGCTGCTATCCTAGAGAAAAGCTGCAATGCCTTAGCCTGGAAAACCCTACGCAGCTTTCCTAAACACCTACCACAGCCATTGAAAAAATAAGTCACAGACAAAAACCTTTAGCCTTCAGCAACGGAACTTTCTGGTGATGTTTCCAACATAAACCCAGAAAATGGATGAAGACACTTGCTTTCTGAATCTATTAACAATCAACTGGACAAAAGTCTGGAGGTACCCACCCAAGTATGAACTTCGGTTTTGAAATCGTTGATATGGGGTTGGCAATAATTTGGGAGCCCAGCAAGACAACCTCCAGCTCACGATGCTAGAGTCACCCCAGCTTTCTCTCCTCTGTAATGGAATGGCAAGCATTTGGCACATCTCCAAACCAACCAAACCGAACCCGTTGTCATCAAGTCAATTCCAACTCATGGTGACCTCGTGTGTTACAGAGTAGAAATGAGCTCCATAGGGTTTTCTTGGTGCTCATCTTTTTTTTTTTTTTTATTTTTGTTGTTGTTGAGAATATACATAGCAAAACATACACCAATTCAACAATTTCTACATGTACGATTCAGTGGCAATGATTACATTCTTAAAGTTGTGCAACCATTCTCACCCTCCTTTTCCAAATTGTTTCTCCCCCACTAACATAAATTCACTGCCTCCTAAGGTTCCTATCTAATCTTTCAAGTTGCTTTGTCAATTTGATCACACATAGATAGTTCTTAAGAGAGCCCAATGCTCAAGGCAGATCTTGGCTGTAATCTTTACAGAAGTAGATTGCCAGGCCTTTCTTCCACGGTGCCATTGGGTGGGTTCGAACTGCCAATCTTTCAGTTAGTAGCCCAGCACAAACCGTGCCACCCAGGGACCTCACGTCTCCAAACTATAT
Organism: Elephas maximus indicus; assembly: GCF_024166365.1. Classification (NCBI taxonomy): domain Eukaryota; kingdom Metazoa; phylum Chordata; class Mammalia; order Proboscidea; family Elephantidae; genus Elephas; species Elephas maximus. The sequence goes on along the minus strand of NC_064837.1, from coordinate 65,388,747 downwards.
GAAATAATTGGTTGTTGCCAAGTAATAAGTGAAAAAGAACAGAGGGTCACAACTCAGAAATGTTTCCCCACAGGAAACAATTGGGTGGTCTGTGAAGAGGCCATTGCTACTGATGCTGCCACCTGCACTAGCATCAGGGACCAGGCTCCATGCGGGTGTCCTACATTGAGCCCCTGCAGCTTAACCCAGAGTTCAAGATCACAGAGTTAGAGGTAGAGTAAGGCAAGGCCAAGACAAACTGCAATGTTATGCTTTTCCTTCCTGGTGAGTGTCTGGGCTGTGTGTGCTCCCAATGCTGGTGGGCTAGGGCACCTGAAAGCAGTCATGTGGGAGGGTGCCCTGCAAAGTGGTGCATGTGACCAGGCTACCTCCTGATTTAGGGAGGGGAAGAACGAGCTGGTTGGGGCAGGGGAGAGTCTCAAAGAAACTGAATTACAGTGCAGGGTAAGCTGGTCAAAGCTGCCAAGAGGGGTCACAAAGACTCTAGAAGCTGCAGAGCAGGAGAACTGAGTGGAGCCAGGTGCCAGGAAAGGACACCAGCCAGCTGAGGCCAGGAGATGGTTTCACGCTCCGGGGAGGTACGGGACCTCAGGGGGAGGGAGGCCTGGAAGCCGAAGAATGGAGCAGCTGGTTAAGCAGGAAGTAAGAGCCAGAGTAGTAAACAGCCTGTCATGGCCAGGTTCATGGGTCACACTGGACCGAGCCGGGACCGTACTGAGTCTGGGCTGGCAGCTCTCCTGCTGGACCCTGCAAGGGGATTGGCCTGGGAACCACGGGGAAGTCTTTGTAAAAAAAAAAAAAAAAACCCAAAATCTCACTGCCCTTCATTGGCTGAGGTCGGGTAGGGCACCAGAGAGGCAGAGGAGGCACAGGAAAGGGGCAGCAAGGAGACAAAATTAAAGAGGGCAGGGACAAGACAGAGGGGCTGTGGGGTCCTCTTCACAACCTCCAGGGCATGAATGTCAAGTCCACAGAATCAGGGTCAGGCCACCTTTGGGGTAACCAGGTGGAGGTGGGGCCATGTCAGAGCTCTCTCCCAGGGCTAAGGACTCAAGGTCAGAGTAGGCAGGGGAGACTGGGCACCAGGTCATCAAATCTATGACTCAGCAGCCATCCCTGTCCTGGAAAGAGGTACCCACAGGGCCTGCCGAGCCTGCCCCCTCCCCCATGGTGGGGTAAGGAGGTGGGCAGAGAGTGCCAGTACTTAATAATTAATGTTTTTTTTTTTTTTCTATTTAAGGTGCTTGTGGCAGTGGGCAGAGACAAGGCAGCAAAAATCTAGGCCCTCACTCGTCCCAACCGCCTCCCTCCACTGGGATAGACGAGGCATCAAAGTCAACAGCATCTGTGTGGCCAAGCTTGGGAAAAGTGAAGTCAGGGCCTGTCCTTCGAGCAGAAACAGCAGCCAGGGAGAGGGGACCAGGGAGCCAGCTGAGAAAACCACTTCCTGGGCCTCTCAGAGGTAACCAGGGAGCAGCTGGGCAGAAGAGAACTTGGGGTGTAGGAAAGAGGGAGGCAACAGGAATCTTACCCTCCCCCCATGCCACCTTCCAGCTCTTCACACCTGACCCCCAGGGGCTCCCACTGCTAGAAGGGGCTAGGTTTATGGGGGTGGGGCCTTAGTAGCTATGCCGGGGACCTCCTCGGACCCCCACCCAGGCCCTCTGGATGACTGCCACTTCCCAGCCCCTTGTGGTACTTCCACACTGTCCCATGCCTTGGTACAAATGTCACCTCCACCTAGAACCTTCTTCCCCTGCCTGGGGATCTCCTATTCCTCCTCCCGCTCAAAGGGGACTTGGCATAAACCTTTCTGAGTCCCAGGCTGTCGCTCTCTGCTCTCACTGTCCGCTGGGCCAATGGCCACAGAATACTCCCTGCTCCATCCCAGTTGTTCTTTTGTTCCCCTTTCCGTCTCCTCTCCTGGAATGTGGTGTCCACTGAGAGCAGGCATATGTCCCCTGCCTCAGCGCAGCACCTGGCCCATGGAGCGCAGCCAGTTGGTGTCTGGTCAAAAGCTCCAGTTTCTTCTGGGGCTGTCTTATTTCTGGGTGCCTCCTTCTCCCTGGGCTCTGGCTATGCCTGGGGCTGCAGCTGAGGACTGCTGCAGGCCAGGCCAGCAGGGCCAGGGAGCAGGGGCCTGGTGGGCCCACCTCCACCCAGGCCCAGAACATGGCCACCCAGCCTGGCTGCAATCGAGATACCTCTCCCTCTCTGGAGGCAGCACATCTCCCACCCATATTCCCTGGCTCCTTCCTCCCACATCTGGGCTGGGCAGGGTGCCAGAGCCCTGATTAGGGGTGCAGGAATTAAATGAGATGGCAACAGTATAGGCAACAGCTTCCCCTCCCCAGGAGGCCATCTTCCCAAGAACTCTGCCGCCAGGGTTTCCTTCTAGGCCCACCTCTTCCATGAAGCCCTCCTCACTGCACCCTGTACCCATAATGCTGGACCATCCACACTTACTTACAAACTTGCCTCCACTAGCCCACCGGCACCTAGAGGGCTATGACTATTCCCAGCTCCTAGGATGGTGCCTGGCACTTAACTGAGGCCCAATAGGTGTCAGGGAAATGAAGTTTTGAGGGTATTGCCCAGGATGTGGAAGGGGTGGTCACAGCCAGTGTTGGGTACCTGATTCCAGGAGGGGAAGTCGGGCACGGAGCATGTCAGGGTCCAGCCCAGCATCCCCAGCCCCACGATGGTCCTGGAGGCTGATGAACCCACAGTCCCGAGCACAAGGGCAAGGACTCATCTGCCGCTTCTGGTGCGTGGGGAAGTGAGTCAGGGCCAGGCAACAAAGACTCAGGATCTGGGGAGAGGCCACAGGGCAGGGGCAGGGCCAGCATGGCCAGTGGAAGGAGACCCAGGCAGGGCCTTGGGGAACAAACTGTGCCTGACTTGCATCCACACCCCCTGACTGTGGGAAAGTCACGCTCTGGGCCGTGATTCCTCACCCCCTCCAGCTCTGACAGTCCTGGAACCTGGCACTTTGGGGGAGGACAGGGTGGATCCACCCAACTCCAGCTGGCCTTGGTTCTGACCCTCTCCAGCCTCTCCTTCTTCCTGTGCTGACTGCCCCGCCCCCTACTCCAAGTGATGTCACTTGGGCCACCTCATCACCAGCTTCTAACTCCCTCCAACCACCCTCTCTACTATTATCAGATAGGGGAAGGAGGTGGAGGTGGCTCCCTATTCTCTTAGGCCAAACCCCTGACCTCTCCAAATCATGGGCAGGATGGAGTGGGGGCCCAGGAGGGGAAAGGCCAGGCGACCCCTCCCTACTGAAGGCAGATTTGAGACTCCTTCCCTCCTTACCGTCCTGCATGGTCCCGCACCCCCTCCCTGGGGCGGGGGGGATGAGGCAGTTGAGGAAACTTTTTGGGTGTCTTAGGGCTCAGGAATCCTGGCAGAGAAGCGTGCCGCTGGAATTGGGATGGGATAACACACACCATCCCCAAAGCAGGCGCGCGCACACACACACACAGACACACAGACACACAGACACACAGACACAGACACAGACACAGACACACAGACACAGACACACAGACACACAGACACAGACACACAGACACAGACACACACAGACACACACAGACACACACACAGACACAGACACACACAGACACAGACACACACAGACACAGACACACACACACAGACACACACAGACACAGACAGACACAGACACACACACACACAGACACACACACACACACACACACAGACACAGACACAGACACAGACACACAGACACACACACACACACACACACACACACCCCGGCAAACGTTCCGAAGTAGCCACCTCCCAGCCTCCTAAGACTCCCCAGCCGGTATCCAGGTCCCCTGGACACTGGGGGTACCCGGGCAGCTACTGCCTCTGAGATGGGGGGTTGGTGATGGATGCCCCTGCTGTCTGGGGAAATAGGACGATAAGACACGCCCCCTCCCCCACTTTAGCAGGTCTCTGTCTTCCCCGGTACCGCCCCTCTCTCCACGTCCCCATTTTCCGGACGCATCACCCCTTGGAGTCCAAAGCGCCCAGCCCAGCCCTTCCCGGGGTGCTGCCGCCCAACAATAGAGCAGCGGGCAGGGGTCGCGGACGCACCCCGCTTTCCCGCCCCCCAACGCTCACCCCGCTCCAGGTCCTGCTGGTCGTACCAGGGCTCCTCTTCCTCGGCGAAGTCCTCCATGCCGGCGGCTCTCCGCATGGCCTGACGGGCGGCGGCGAGCGCTGCGGCCACGGGCTCAGAGCCCGGGCGCGGGGCCCGGGACAATGCGGCGCCGGCGGCGGGCCGGGCCTCCCGCGGCGGGCGCTCCGGCTGCGGCGCCTCCGTGCGCACCGCGCCCCCTCGCCATCGGCCGGGCGCCCACGCAGGCCTGGCACCGCCGCAGTCCGGCCCGGCCGGGATCCTGCCGAGCCGGGGGCGCGGGGCGGCGGCACAAAGGGCGGGGGGCGGGGAAGGCGGACAGGACGCGGCAGAGAGGGCCGGGGTGCGCCGGCAGGCCTGGGTGCTAGCAATGCGCAGCTGCCCCGGCGGGCGCCCCCTGGCCGGCTCCCGCCCGCTTTGCCCCCAGCCCGCCCGGCGCCGCCCGGATCCTCTGCTGCATCTTGGCCGGGCACGCCCGCTGCTTCCCCGGCTGCTCGCTCGCGGGGCGGGATCTGCCTGCCGGCCAATCAGAAGGCATATGCAAAGATGGGCGGGGCCGAGGGCGGGGTCTCCCTGGGGCCCAGGTCTGGCTGTTGTGATCAGCCCCCTGGTCCTCCTTCCCTCCACGCTGGACTCTTGCAGTTGGACTGTCTGAAATTATATTTTGTTTACCCGCTGTCTCTCTAGATCTCCTGAAAGCAGGGCTCTTGTTTCTCTAGTTCACAATGGGCTTCTCTGCGCCTCGAACAACCTGACCCGTTGAGACCTTCCATGGAACTCTTAGAATGAATGTTAATTTGCAATTTACGCTTAGGAACTGAGTGTTCAAATGCCTGTGTCCAGAAACCGCAGGCCGGGAGTGGCCAGGTTTGAGGGTGTGTTATCTGCATTCTAGGTCTTTCCCTTTAAGCCCTATTTCCCTCTTCTTGGGATCCATATCCTCTAGCCAATTGTTGTTGTCCTTAAAACCTATGTTTACACCGTTTCACCTATCCTTGCATTTGTTCCTTAAAGGAGTTGGCAGACTCAAGCATTCGTGTAACTCATTTTTATTGAGACACCATGTGCCTAGTACTGTTGAGGTGCTCCGGGTATATCCAACTCTGAATATTCGATGCAATATATTCAGCAAAGCACTGGCATCCAGAATATAGAAAGAACACCTGCAAATCAATAAGGAAAAGTCAGAGGACCTAGAAAAATGGGTCAAGGACTTGCCTGGCTATTTCCAAATGACCCCATAAACCTATGACAAGGTGCTCAACTTCTTTAAGTCAGCAGGGAAATGCTGATTAAGACCACAATGAGGTACCACTACACTCCCACCAGAATGACGAAAATAAAAAAGAGAGAAAATACCTATTGTTGGCAAGAACGTTGTGCAGCTGGAACTGCCACACACTGCTGGTGGGAAACCACCTTGGAAAGCTGCTTGATAGTATCTATGAAAGCTGAAAATAGATTCTCGCAGGTTGGAATTCCCCGGAGACGGGATTGGCAGGCAGGAAGTTGTTGTGGGGCTGCTCTAGGCATCAACACTGGGAGGGGAAGGAAAGGAAGCAGGTTTGGGCAGAGGGAGAAGTTGGGTTGGCATGTAGCCTCAACAAAAGACTTCTCTGCCCCCCTGCCCAGAACTCTAAATCTGGGTGACCCTTCTAAGCTATCCCAAGTGGTGAGAGAGGGGGGCTTTATATCCCTCACCCCTGAGACACACATCACCCAGTCACTGGATAGATGCAGGCTGCCACTGGGGAGCACGTGTGACCTTGGGTGAGGGAGCTCTTTTCAGCTGAGAACAATTCTCCTTGGGTGTCAGCTGGCAGCGAGCCAGCAGCTGGGAGAATAGGTCCTTCAGTTCTAAGGGGAAACTATGGGATACGTTGTAGTATTCATTGTATCTATGCATATCCTATGACCCAGCAATTCTATTCCTATATATATGCAACAGAAATAGAGACATATGTTCACCAAAAGGCATGTTCATAGTAGCACCATTCATACTAGCCCATACTGGAAACAAGCCAAAACTCCATCAAAGGTAGATGAATGAAATATGGTATAGTCATGCAATGGAATATTGTTGTTGTTGTTAGGTGCCGTCAAGTCATCTCAGACTCATAGCGACCCTATGCACAACAGAACGAAACACTGCCCGGTCCTGAGCCATCCTTACAATCGTTGTTATGCTTGAGCTCATTGTTGCAGCCACTGTGTCAATCCACCTTGTTAAGGGTGTTCCTTTTTTCTGCTGACTCTGTACTTTGCCAAGCATGATGTCCTTCTCCAGGGACTGATCCCTCCTGACAACATGTCCAAAGTATGTAAGACGTAGTCTCGCCATCCTTGCTTCTAAGGAGCATTCTGGTAGTACTTCTTCCAAGACAGATTTATTCGTTCTTTTGGCAGTCCATGGTATATTCAATATTCCTTGCCAACACCACAATTCAAAGGCGTCAACTCTTCTTCGGTCTTCCTTATTCATTGTCCAGCTTTCACATGCATATAAGGCGATTGAAAATACCATAGCTTGGGTCAGGCGCACCTTAGTCTTCAGGGTGACATCTTTGCTCTTCAACACTTTGAAGAGGTCCTTTGCAGCAGATTTACCCAATGGAATGAGTCTTTTGATTTCTTGTCCTCTGCTTCCATGGCTGTTGATTGTGGATCCAAGTAAAATGAAATCCTTGACAACTTCAATCGTTTCTCTGTTTATCATGATGTTGCTCATTGGTCCAGTTGTGAGGATTTTTGTTTTCTTTATGTTGAGGTGCAGTCCATACTGAAGGCTGTGGTCTTTGATCTTCATCAGTAAGTGCTTCAAGTCCTCTTCACTTTCAGCAAGCAAGGTTGTGTCATCTGCATAACGCAGGTTGTTAATGAGTCTTCCTCCAATCCTGATGCCCCGTTTGTCTTCATATAGTCCAGCTTCTCGTATTACTTGTTCAGCACACAGATTGAATAGGTATGGTGAAAGAATACAACCCTGCCGCACACCTTTCCTGACTTTAAACCAATCAGTATCTCCTTGTTCTGTCCGAACAACTGCCTCTTGATCTATGTAAAAGTTCCTCATGAGCACAATTAAGAGTTCTGGAATTCCCATTCTTCACAACGTTATCCATAATTTGTTATGATCCACACAGTCGAATGCCTTTGCATAGTCAATAAAACACAGGTAAACGTCCTTCTGGTATTCTCTGCTTTCAGCCAGGATCCATCTGACATCAGCAACGATATCCCTGGTTCCATGTACTCTTCTGAAACCGGCCTGAATTTCTGGCAGTTCCCTGTCGATACACTGCTGCAGCCATTTTTGAATGATCTTCAGCAAAATTTTGCTTGTGTGTGATATTAATGATATTGTTCTATAATTTCCACATTCGGTTGGATCACCTTTCTTGGGAATAGGCATAAATATGGATGTCTTCCAGTCAGTTGGCCAGGAAGCTGTCTTCCATATTTCTTGGCATAGACAAGTGAGCACCTCCAGCGCTGCATCCATTTGTTGAAACATCTCAATTGATAGTCCATTAATTCCTGGAGGCTTGTTTTTCACCAATGCCTTCAGAGCAGCTTGAACTTCTTCCTCCAGTACCATCGGTTCCTGATCATATGCTACCTCTTGAAATGTTTGAACATCGACTAATTCTTTTTGGTATAATGACTCTGTGTATTCCTTCCCTCTTCTTTTGATGCTTCCTGTGTCATTTAATATTTTCCCCATAGAATCCTTCAGTATTGCAAATCGAGGCTTGAATTTTTCCTTGAGTTCTTTCAGCTTGAGAAATACCAAGCGTGTTCTTCCCTTTTGGTTTTCAATTTCCAGCTCTTTGCACATGTCATTATAATACTTTGCTTTGTCTTCTTGAGCCGCCCTTTGAAATTTTCTGTTCAGCTCTTTTACTTCATCAATTCTTCCTTTTGCTTTAGCTGCTCAAAGTTCGAGAGCAAGTTTCAGAGTCTCCTCCGACATTCATCTTGGTCTTTTCTTTCTTTCCTCTCTTTTCAGTGACCTCTTGCTTTCTTCATGGATGATCTCCTTGATGTTATTCTACAACTCGTCTGGTCTTCGGTCACCAGTGTTCAATGCGTCCAATCTATTCTTCAGATGGTCTCTAAATTCAGGTGGGATATACTCAAGGTTATATTTTGGCTTCCGTGGACTTGCTCTGATTTTCTTCAGTTTCAGCTTGAACTTGCATATGAGCAATTGATGGTCTGTTCCACAGTTGGCCCCTGGCCTTGTTCTGACTGATGATATTGAGCTTTTCCATCGTCTCTTTCCACAGATGTAGTCAATTTGATTTCTGTGTGCTCCATCTGGCGAGGTCCATGTGTGTAGTCGCCGTTTATGTTGGTGAAAGAAGGTATTTGCAGTGAAGAAGTCGTTGGTCTTGCAAAATTCTATCATTCGATCTCCGGCATTGTTTCTATCATCAAGGCCATATTTTCCAACTACTGATCCTTCTTCTTTGTTTCCAACTTTCACGTTAAAATCACCAGTAATTATCAATGCATCTCAATTGCATGTTCGATCAATTTCAGACTGCAGCAGCTGATAAAAATCTTCTATTTCTTCATCTTTGGCCCTGGTGGTTGGTGTGTAAATTTGAGTAATAGTTGTATTTACTGGTCTTCCTTGTAGGTGTATGGATATTATCCGATCACTGACAGCATTGTGCTTCAGGATAGATCCTGAAATGTTCTTTTTGACGATGAATGCAACACTATTCCTCTTCAAGTTGTCGTTCCCAGCATAGTAGACTATATGGTTGTTCGATTCAAAATGATCAATACCAGTCCATTTCAATTCACTAATGCCTAGGATATCGATGTTTATGTGTTCCATTTTATTTTTGATGATTTCTAATTTTCCTAGATTCATACTTCATACGATGGAATATTATATAACACAAACAGCATGCTGAGCAAAAGAAGCCAGACACAGAGTACATACTTGTTTTAGTTTTCTATGGCTGTTGTAACAAATCACCTCAATTTAATTGCTTGAAATAGCACAAGTTTATTATCTTACAGTTCTGTAGGTCGTTAAGTCCAAAATGGGTCTCACTGGGCTAAAATCAAGGTGTCAGCGGGGCTGTGTTCCATTCTGGAAGCTCTAGGGGAGAATCTGTTTCCCTTCTTTTCTGGCTTCTAGAGGCTGCCCACATTCCTTGGCTCACGGCCCCCTCCTTCCTTTCCAAAGGCAGCCACAGCGAGTTGAATCTTTCTTACATCGCATCACTCTGGCTCCTCTTCTGCCTCCCTCTTCCACTTTTAAGGAACCTTGTGATTACATTGGAAACCCTGGTGGTGTAGTGGTTGAACTATGGCTGCTAACCAAAAAGTTGGCAGTTCAAATCTACCAGGTGCTCCTTGGAAACCCTATGGGGTTGTTCTACCCTGTCCTGTAGGGTCACTGTGAATCGACTCGATGGCAATGGGTTTGGTTTTTTTGTGTGTGATTACATTGCCCCCTCCCCCCTCAGATAATCCAGGATAATCTCCCCATCTCATGGTCCTTAATTTACTCACATTTGCATAGCCCCTTTTGCCATGCAAAGTACAAAGTAACATATTTAGGGATGCTGGAGATTAGGATGAGGACATCTTTGCGGGGGGGGGGGTCATTATTCTTCCTACAACAATACCACATGAGTTCATTTATATAAAGTATAAAACTGGTAAAACTAATCTAGCCAGGATAATGGTTGACCTTGGGGGAGAAGGTCAACCATTATCCTGGAGGGGCTGGAGGGGTTTTATTTCCTGATCTGGGTGCTGGTTACACAGGTGTGTTCACTTCGTGGAAACCCATCCACCTGTACACTTTTCTGAATATATGTTATACTTCAGAAAAATATTTTACTTAAATAGAGAAAGAAAGCACCCTGTGGCTGAGACACAGGCAGTCTCTGCCCTTGCATAGCTTTTTATTCTAGCAGAGAGACAGATGAATGATTACAACCTGCAAACTATGCTATGAAGGAAATTAACAGGGTGCTGAGACAGGCTTTTGGGGGCAGGTTTAGATTCAGCGTTCAGGGGAGGCGTCCCTCGCAAGGTGACATTTAAGCTGAGAGCTAAAGGATGAGACAGCAGCAGCCATGCCAAGCTCTAGAAGGAGTGTTTCACGCAGAGAAGACAGCAAGGTCAATGGCCTTGAGACAGAAAAGAGCTTGACCTACATTAGGAACTGAAATAGTCCCAAGGTGGTACAAACAGTTTATGAGCTTGGCTGCTAACTGAAATGTTGGAGGTTCAAATTCACCCAGAGGCACCTTGGAAGAAAGGCCTGGTGATCTACTTCTGAAAAATCAACCACTGAAAGCCCTATGGAGTGCATTTCTACTCTGAAACACATGGGGTCACCATAAGTCAGTCAGGATCAATTCAAAGTTAACTGGTTTTTTGTTTCGTTTTGTTTTTTTCTGAAGTACAGGAGAGATGCAAATGCAGTTAGGGTTGGGGTAAGGAGTTTGGCTTTTTTTTTCCTTAAAAAAATTCCTAATTCTTTTAATTTTCATTTGTCAAATATCACTTTGGCAATTTTGGTGCATGGTTTGGAGGGGGCACAAGAGTGGACACAAGAAGACAAGTTTGGAGGCTTTTGCAATAGTCTAGAGGGGAGGCGAGCGTGGGATGGACAAGGCTAGTGGCAGTGGAGATGGAGGGAAATGAGCAGTGTTTTGGATGTAGAACTGATAAGAAGTGCAGAGTGATGCCTTAGACTCTGGCTCCAGTAATCAGTGGATGGTGATGTGCATTATTGATATGGGAGAGTCGAGGGACAAGTAAGTTGAGGGGCTGTGCCCAGAGAGACCTTGTCGGGACCTCAAGGCTGTCAAGTATTTCCTGCCAATATCCACTGCCCATCTGCTCATTTCCTCCTTCTGTAGCTGGGTGGGACTGCACCCATAGCAACCAGTTCTGCCCCAGGGAACTTAGGAGTCTTCAGAGCAGAGCAAAGACTGAAGGGCAAAGTGCTGAGGGCCAGGGCCTGGGAAGGTCTGCCTCAGTTTCCCCAGCCTGGGCAGTGAGGATGCTAGCAGGGACCCCCTCTTGCTGGAGCAATTCAAGGCAGCTTCCCAACCTAAGACTGACCTCCAACCCCTGGAGCTAAGGATGCTTTCAACAATTTAGATGACCCGCATTTTTGAAAAACATCCAGCCTTTGGCTCTGACCACACTGATCTCACCCTCAGCACGGCTCTACCTAAATACCCTCCTTTCCTGCAGTCACCCTACCCCACCTCAGCTGCAGGAGCATTGCCTGGCGGGGATGGGCCACATCACATGTCAGCCAGCGGGGACCTGGGGATGTGGTGGTGGCAATTCATTCTCTCCCTCAATCTCTCCAGAACCACACTTGTTAGTAAAGAAGGCTGGATTCTCAATGTCAGGTGAAGCCTTAGGCAGGGTGACCAGCTGGATGGCACTCCACTGGGTACCATGAGGCCAGTGGGGGGTGAGGTGGGGGGGCCTGAAACTGGGTAGCCAAACTCAGCCAGGGTGGTGGAGCCTCCCTGTCCTCTTCTGAGAGGGATAGAAGGACTGAGGCCGGGTGGCCCAAGGAGCTGTGAGCTGACTCAGGTATGCGGGGTACTTGCTGCGTGCCAGGCTGTATGGGGCCCTTTGCCTTCGCGATTTGGCTCATGGGAATCCGTAGGACCACTTCTTGCATCTTACATCATTCTGTCCACCTCTGCGCCTTCATGGCCGACTTAATATTTTCTAGACGATTCACTGAGGGCCAGCCTCCCTTAGCCACCGTGACCATCCCGGGGTCCGTTTCAGGCGTCCCTTGTAATTGAGTGAAGGCAGGGCAGAGAGCAGCGTCCGCTGGTGGGAAAATAAACTCGTTGACCTTGGTAACCCCAGAGCCTGGGTACCGCCTCTGCATTTCAGCCAGATCTGTTTCGTGGTGTTCCTTGCCAAGGGGGATGATCAGAGCACTGGGTGGGCTGGAGGACTCTAGTGCTCCCAAGCCTTCACTTCCCTGCCCTTGCCCCCAGCGCTCCCTGGAAACACGAGCCCAGACTCCTGGGTGTGGGCCCCGGGGGCCCTCGGAGCTGCGTTGGGCGCTGATGCGCACAGTCACCACTGTCCCTCTCCACGCCCCCAGTCTCGATCCCCCATCTCCGCACTCCCGCCCAGCCACCGGAAATGACGAGGAGCGTGCAGGCAGCGCTGACGTTAGAGGGTCCCCGCCGCCCTCGCCTCACGAGTCACGCGCGAGTGGGGGTGGGGAGCGCGCTCACCCCGCGCTTCTGGGCCCTCAGGGTATCGACGGACCCCAGACTCTGCTCATCTCGGGTTGAGATCAAAGGGTCAGGAGACACTAGGGAACTTTCCTCGGTGAGGCCCACCCCTTCAGGCCGCGCTTCCCTCCCTGTCCTCAGACCGAGGTCATCCACCGGCACACACTGCTCTGAATGATTTCGCCCCATCTGCTCCCCTCCCACAACCTGAGGTCAGCACCTAGCGAGGAAGGCACACACGTGTGAATGAGTGAGTTCATCTTGTGTCCGTACCCTGGCCCTAACACTACCTGAACGTGCCCCAGATACTTGTCTGCTCTGAAAAGGGGATTATTGCAGATTTTCACAGCTGTGGGATCAGGAAGTGCTTCCGGATGCTGACTTCAAGTCCCTGCAGTCCAGGGTGACCTTTAGGAGTCTCAGCCACGCTCCTTTAATACCTCCTCGTTGGACTGTAGGGAGGAGTCAATGAGTTAATACCTGTCAAGAGCCTAAAACAGTGCCTGGCCCACGGCGAGCACCATAAAGTATCTGCTACTGGGATCCTTATAATTAGTTTTTTTTACCTGTAGGTTCTGTCCCTGGCCCATCACTGTCCCCTCTTTTGGTAGGACTCCTGAGGCTAGGGCCTACCTATCTGGTTTGGGGAGAAGCCCAGGTGCGTTGGTTCCCGGGGCCAAAATGGGCTCTCTCTGAGTCCTACATACCTGCATAAAGGTATTTAGTCCCACCGTGTTGGGTTTATCTGCCTCTTGTCTGCTGCCAGCTAGTCTGTGAGCTCCTTGAGTGAAGACCTCTGGTTGGCACAAAACAGGTACCCAATGAAAGGACAAATGAACACTCTAAAACCAGTGGCAGAAGCATATTCCTTGGCCCTCCTTCATCCTTCTCTCCAGTGACACTCTAATTCCACATTTCGCAGCTCCCCTTATCTCTCTGCCCAAGGTCAGGCCCATCTGCCCCCACCTGAAAGGCTCCTAAAAGAATTCAAGAAAGAATTTGCAGACTAGTTAGCCAAAACATGTCACTTGTATTGACTGAGGGATCAGAAGGCAAGGGGATACCAACCAAGATGGCCCCACTTTCTGTGCACCACTCAAGCCAGAAACCCAGGAGTTATCTTTAGCCATGTATTCAATAAATGGTTTGACCAATAGAGCATGCTGGAAGTGACTGTATATTACTCCCCAGGCTTGGCACAAAAAGGCCATGCAGGTTCCTTCTCCTTCTCTTGGAACACCCTCTTTTTGTATGTCCCCTTTTGGGACACTCCCTCTCAGAGCTAAGCCTCCTTAGCTGGGAGAGGTCAAGTGTTGGTGCTTAGGTTTTTAGCCCCAGCTGAACCCAGCTTTTGAGCCCTCCCAGCCTACTTGCCAATAAATGAGTGAAGAAGCCACCAGACGATTCCCAGTTAACCTCCAGCATTTTAGTCTTCCCAGCTGAGACCCCAGACACTGTGGAGCAGAGACCAACCCTCTCAGCTGTGTCCTATCTGAATTACTGACCCATGGCATATGTAAGCATAACAAAATGCTATTGTTTTATACCAGGTTTGGGGAGGTGGGACTTGTTATGTGGCAGTAGCACCTAGAACACACATCATATTGACAACCAAATTCCAAGATTCTACCTCACCAACATCACCTGCATCCTTCCTCTCCATCCCACCTGCAACTGCATTGAACCAACCTCACCATCTCTTACGTCCCAGTTTGAATCCCTGTGTTTTGGTCACTTTTATCTTTCCTGCTGCATCCAGAACGACTGTCCTAAGACAAAAATCTGATGACATCGTTCTCCTGCTTCAAAGGCTCCTCATTGCTCATAGAATAAAGTTAGAGCTTCTTAGCAGGACCTATGAGGCCCTTTATGATCTGGTCCTGGTTCACCTCTCAAGCCTCATCTTTTGTCACTCTGTACATTTCACCTAGTACCAGGTATTTCTGTGCCCTGGGTGAGCCAGGCTCTTGACACTTCTGGGTCTTCGTTCTGCTTGCTCTCCCTACATGGAATGACTTTGTTTTGCCTGTCTGTGTGGTAAACACAGTGTGTGAGACACATTCCAGATCTCCTTCCACCTTCTCCACCTGCCCCACACTCGAGAGGCTGGGCTTTTATGCTGCATCAATGGACTCACTTGCTCTCTTGCTTTCCCTGGGTCCACCCAGTGAGAATGACATCATATATGAAGAAAGCAAGAGGTCATTAAAAAGACAGGAAAGAAGGAAAAGACCAAAATGGATGTCAGGAGAGACTCTGAAATTTACTCTTGAACATTGAGTAGCTAAAGCGAAAGGAAGAAATGATGAAGTAAAAAAGCTGAACAAAAGTTTTTGAAGGGTGACTCGAGAAGACAAAGTATTATAATGACATGTGCAAACACCTGGAGATAGAAACCAAGTGGGAAGAACATATTCAGCATTTCTCAAGCTAAAAGAACTGAAGAAAAAATTCAAGCCTTGAGTTGCAATATTGAAGGATTCTATGGGGAAAATATTAAATGACACCAACCAAAAAAAAAAAAAAAAAGTCCATTGCCATCAAGTCACAGGAAGCATCAAATGAAGATGGAAGGAACACACAGAGTCACTATGCCAAAAAGAATCAGTTGATATTCATTCATTTCAGGAGGTAGCATATGATCAGGAACCGATGGTACTGAAGGAAGAAGCCCAAGCTGCACTGGGGCATTGGTGAAAAACAAGGCTCCAGGAATTGATGGAATACCAGTCGAGGTATTTCAACAAATGGATGTAGTGCTGGAAGTGCCCACTCATCTATGCCAAGAAATTTGGAAGACAGCTACATGGCAACTGATTGGAAGAGATCCACATTTATGCCTATTCCCAAGAAAGGCAGGGTATTTATTCTGCACTTCCCTTCCTTCCAGGCCCTCTCCTACAGCTGGGCTCTCTTTCTCTGGGTTCTGGTAACCATTCCTCCCTTTGTCCCTTCGGACCTAAGGATGACCAATGGCGCCCCACTGCTTCTAGCCCCAAGGTGCTTCACCGCCACTTGTTGGTTTCCCTTCAGCTTGTAAATCACCCCTTCGATTACTCTGAGTATGTTGTCTGTTTCCTGTTGGGACCGTTACTGGTATACTCAGTTGTCCTCTAAGACTCAGCTCAGTTTCCTCTCCTCTATGGAGTCTTTTTTGACCTGTTCCCACCCAGGTCCTGGACAGGCTTCCATCCCAACCCCATCACTCTCTGTTTCTCCATATGTCTTCCTCTCTCAGTAGTACCAGTTGACTCCAACTCATGGCACCCCCATGTGTGTCAGAGTAGAACTGAGCTCTATAGAATTTTCAATGGTGGATTTTTTCGGAAGAAGATCGCCAGACCAATTTCTCTTGAGGTGTCTGAATGGACTCGAACTTCAGCCTTTCAGTTAGCAAGTGCCTTAATCGTTTGCACCACCCAGGGACTTTCTGTGTATAGCCATATGAATTTTGACAAACATATATAGTACCATAACCACCACCACTATCGAAACACAGAATATTTTTATCACCCCAGAAAGTTTCCTTGTACCTTTTCATAGTCAATTCCCTCATCCTACTCCCAGCCTGTGGCAACCACTGATCTGTTTTCTGTCTCTGTGGTTTTGCCTTTTCCAGAATGTCATATAAGTGGAATAATATAGTATATTGCCTTTTGTGTCTGCCTGCTTTCACTTAGCTTTTGAGATTCAGCCCCATTGTGTTGCTGTGTCAATAGCACAGGTCCCATTGTATGGATGAGCCACAATTTGCTTATTTAAATTTTTTGGTGATTATGGATGAAGTTGCTATAAACATTTATGTACAGGTTTTTATGTGGACATATGTCTTCATTTCTCCTGGGTAAATATCTGGAGTGGAGTTCCTGAGTCATATGCTAATTGTATATTTAACTTTATAAGAAACTGCCAGACTATTTTCCAAAGCAGATGTATTTCTATTTTGTATTCCTATCAACAATATATAAGAGAGTTCCAGTTGCTCCATATCCTCACCGGCATTTGGTATTGTCAGTTTTTTTATTTTTTAGCCACTTGAGTGTGCAATGGTTATCTTATTGTGGTTTCAATTTGCATTTCCCTAGTGACTAAGATTCGGAGTGTTTAATGTTAACTGGCATGGACTGGGGTTGAGTGATTTGTACAGTGGACTGGATTTTTTTTTTTATGCCAAATAAAGGGGCTATTCATTCATTATCTCAGAATGATTAGAAAAGCCATGGGCCTGCCAAGAATTTCACCCTGGGCCAGGAAAACCCACCTCTGGAGAAAGGCAGAGCTACCCTCTGATTGTGTCCTATCTGTCTGCTCATTTGGTAAAATTGCAACATCTTTGCCCCTCCTCCTACCTCTATCTCTGCTCTGCCCTGTCTTTGCACCATGCTTTGCTACCTTGATGGTGCACCCCTCATTTTTCACCTGGGGAATCCTATTTAAGCTTAAATAGCACCTCTTGAAGCACGCAGCATCTCCAGAAGCTTCCAGACAGAGCATGCAGGATGATGTTGTGATAAAAATTGCACCTCTTTGAGGCCAGAGTTGGCTTTGCTTTTTTGGCTTTATTCTTTGCCAGCTGTGTGGTGTTGGGCAAGTAACTTAACCCTTTTTGTGCCTGGTGGTACATATAGCGACCATGAACTTTTTCAGCCTCTGGGGTTAATCAGGAAGCTGCTGTACCACTGATAGTGTGTGCCGATGCGAGGCAGGGGCCTTTATAACAGTTTGAAACCAAAGAAAACAGGCATGGGCACAAATTACTGTTTTTACAGGGTGTTGTACGAGGAGTCTGAATTTTTGGTAAGAAAAATAGAAATTTCAGAAATTTTTATTTCTTGCACATATGTACCAAAACACCCCGGTGGGGACTCTGGGGTATAATTAGGGGTACTTCATATGTACCACCAAACTCTTAGGGTAGGCTTGTGGGAGGGGGCAAGAAAAAAAAATCCATATTACCTACCAAAAGGAAACCCTGGTAGTATAGTGGTTAAGTGCTACGGCTGCTAACCAAAAGGATGGCAGTTTGAATCCACCAGGTACTCCTTGGAAACTCTATGCTCTGTCCTATAGCATTGCTATGAGTTGGAATTGACTTGATGGCAATGGGTTTTTGTTGTTGTTACCTACCAAAAATTCATACCAACCCAATGATTCAGCATGCTTCCATGAACGAAAACACATGGCATCAACAAAAAATTCAAAGCAGAAAATAATTGGATTGCAAAAGGCTTAACTGCTCTGAGCCTCAGTTTTTCCAAATGTAAAATGGGGATGACAATACCTACCGCAGAGGTTTGTTGTGCTAGAGATATTGTGGTCATGTTATTTTAAACTTATTATTATGACTGATTTGTCTCTATCAAAGACCTTACTGGGCTCTACCATGGGTATTTCTTGTTCTTCTCCCCAACTAGTTGCTTATAAAGAACGGGCCCTGTGACTTAGGCCCCTTTTGGGCCCATGCCTGACACCGTGTTGGCAAATACCAGCCCCTCAAACACATTTGTTGAAATGGATGAAGAGGAAGGGATGTGGCCAGAGAGGAGTCAGGGATCTAAGAGACCTATGGAAACAGGGCCACTAAGCTAGCAGCTCCCCTCCACAGAAGGAAGGGCTGAGTCTGGGGCGGGGTGGGTGGGTGATTTGTGATTGGAATAACCGCGGGATTGAAGACTTGGGCCCCAGACCGGGTCTGGGCACCTGGGTGTGATAGGTCATAAAAAAAAAAAAAAAAAGGAACTGAGAGAGCAAATGTCAGAAAATAAGAATGAGGAGGAAACGGACTGAGAAGAATCTCAGTAGAGAGGGCTGACTGCCGAGTGGGCCCAGCGATGGAGCAGGGATGAAGGGTGAGGGTGGGGGCGGGGAACAGGGGCGCTGGGAGGAATGGGGGCCCTAGGGGCTGAGGGGAAATCGAGGCAGCTGGAGAAGGGACAACGCTCCCAGGCAGGAGGAAGGGCGTGGAGGCACTGGGACAGACAGGACTGGGGGGGGGGGGCGCGCGGCGGCGCATGGTGCGAGGGGCGGACTCGGGGCGCCGGGAGCGCGCGGGGCGGGGGTGGGGGCAGAATCCGGAGCAGCATGTGCAGGAGGTGGGGCCTGTTGGGGGTGGGACCTGCCGGGGCGGGGCCTGACGGAGGCGGGGCCAAAGCCGGCGGCGGGCGGGGTGTACCGCTCCGCTCCTGCGAGAGCAGCGGGGGCCGAGCAGCCGGAGCCGGAGCCCGAGCCGGAGCCGGAGCCGGAGTCGGAGCCGGAGCCTGCAGCCCCGGCCAGATTCTAGCCGGGTGCAGCGACATGGGGTCGGCCGACTCCAAGCTGAACTTCCGGAAGGCGGTTATCCAGCTCACCACCAAGACGCAGGTGCACCCCGGGCCCCGGCCTCCCACCCACCTGCCGGGCTGGGGGCTGGGCAGGGAGGGGGGTGGTGGTGCGCGAGCCTAGCTTGGCCCGAGATGGGGGACCGGCTGGCCCAGAGGGTGAAGGCGAGTCATGGCCGGAGTGGTACCTCTCGGCCTGTACCCCCGGGCTCCATCCCCTGGCCCTTGCCCCCGTCCCCGGCCTCCTCTCCCGGGAACAGCCCCCTCCCCTCGGTCGCTGCTGCCACCTTAGGGTGACGTGTGCTATGCCGGGCCGGCGATGCCGCTGTCCGCCCCTGTCCAGCCCTCCCAGCACCCCTGGCCCTGCATCTCCTGCCTCGCCTGGCCCTCCCTCTCCCGCCCAGCGCCCCGCTCTGCCCCTGGTGCCCGCGGGTCCCGGACGCACAGCCCCCGCTGACTCAATGCAAACAAAGCCGGCCCGCGCCTGCCCGGGTTGGGGAAGCAGCTGGTGCGCGGCGGCCGGGCCTCCCTGGGCCCCCAGTCTATGCTGGCTCCCAGGAAGGCCCAGGTCTTCTGGGAACGTGCAGAGTGGTGGGCACCGTGACAGCCTGGCAAGGGGGCCTGCCCCCGACGTCCACCTGGCCCAGCTTCCCCTCTAGGCACTGCTGGGCTCTCTGGCCCAGGAGGCTTCTCATTTCCGCCCAGCAGTGGGAATGCTGTGTTTGGCTCATACCCTCTGTTCTCTGGGTCAGGGCTGGGGACCCTCTGATTGTCCTTGGTCTCCTGGCCACCCCCTGTCTGCTGGTGTGGATGTGGGAGTGCCTATCAGCCTAGTCCACAAGTGGCACCGCCTGCCATCTCCTTGCCCCCAGTGAGCCATAGCAAGGCTGCCTCTGTACCTGGCCCTTCCCTCCTCACCCCTTGAACCAGGCTGCTCTGATGCCCTGACTCCCCACTTTTGAAGGAGTCAAGACCTGCTGCCATCTGGAACCCCCCTCTTACCCACCCCCCACCTCCAGGGCTCTCTCTTGCTCTGGGTGGCTAGAGCAGGATTGAGAGAGCCATCTCCCCACAGCCAGCTGGTCATACCCCTGGAAACCGGGCCTCTGGTCCTTGCACCCTCTGGTCCCCACCCTGGACAGGTCAGGTGTCTGGCAAATGCCCAGGGCTTCTGATGAGTCCAGTGCCCGCCGAGAGGCCTTTGATAGTAACCAGACCTTGCTTCTCCCCACTCATGACTGTGGCTCTAGGCTGGTCCTGGCACCTGGCTTTCTTGGGATGGGGTTTTGAGGTCAGTGTGTGGCAGAGAGGAGGGCAGGTGGGCCAGCCCCTCAACATGGGGCCACAGGAGGGAGGGAGACTCCCATGTTTACCTACCTGGGGAGGAAACACCTGGTTGGAAGAATGCCGTATGTGCTGTTGGCTCAGCAGCCAGGGTCGTTTGCCAGGCCTGCAGGACCAGCTCAGCTGGGACCCAGAGCACTCTGGGTAGGTTAGATTCCTACCTGTGCCAGCCCCCTCCCCAAAACATGTCATCCCTCTGTCTTTGCCTGACTGCAGCCCTGTGATGGAGCTGGCTGAGACAGGGCTGTTCCATTTCCCAGCTGAGGACAGTGGGTCAGCTTGAGAGGGAGCAGGAGCCAGAGCCCACCCTGGGCCTGGTGGGAAGGGGGCCTGGGCAGCCTGGAGAGACCCTTAGTGGCTGAAGCCTGGGACACTGGGTGGTGACGTGGCTTGGGCAGCTCAGGGGTAAGGACCACATCCCAGATGGTCATCTCAGACCTTGCCATTCAGTGTCTCCCAGGACATTGAGGCCTATTGGCCACGGAATGTCTCAGAGGCAGTGCTGGGAAAACAGACTTCCGCTTTGGGTGGCAAAAAAGCATGGCCTGAGCTGTGCTGCCTGGCTTTCCCCACCTTCCTGCTCTGCATCCTGTTTTCTTCCTGTCCCTTAGTCCAGCCCTGGGGCAGGTCTGACCCTGATCCCGAGGGCAACAGCTTCTGCTGGGCTTTCTGACCTTTCTCAGGGGAGGAGCAGGGCTCTGGGGGGTATTCTCGGACTTGGGATCCTCTCCCACAGCCCACCTGTTTGGAGATTCCCATAAATCTCAGATGAGACCTGGTGGGTAGTGGTTTGCACATGTGTGCACATGTATGTGCGTGTGAATGCAGTAACGACATACTCCTCCCAGTCAGGTCACACGTGTCACTAGAGCACGGCTGGCCCTGCTACCCGCTTATCCCCAGAAAGGCTCAAACGGTGCAGCTAGTCTCCTGGGCCCCTGAGGGGGTCTGGCCTAAGCTGGGTTAACAACATGTGGTTTCCTGCCAGGTAAGCTCCATCCTCTCAACGTGTAGCATAGACTGGCCCACCTTCAGCAAAAATACCCTTCAAAGAAACTGGCTCAGATTTTGGAAGTTTCCTTGGGTTGGGTGGAGCCCATCTGGGGAAACTGAGGCAGTAGCTGAGCTGTGTCTGTCCCGCCAGAACCTAAAGGACTGCCATGACTGTGGCCAGTGCCTGTAGCATCGGGCTAGCCTGGTGTGGTCAGTTAGTGGTCACCAAATCCAAGTGTTTGAACCACAGTGGGACCAGGACAGGAGGCCCAAGTTGGGGATGGGGGAGATCCCAGTCCCTACTCCTGAAGTTTAAGGCCAGCCTTCTAGTTGGGGTCTTTCCCCTGCTTCCAGGGTGTGGTGTCTGGGGCCTTCTCAGTTTCCTTCTGAATCTCTCTCCTTGTTTTGAATTCAGTCCCCAGGTGACACTTACCCAGAGGAGCTAGGTCAGAGGTCATGTCCCTTGGTGCCCAGATGAGTCCCTGCCCCTCTGAGGGAGGTGGGGGAAGTCTCAGAGATGGGTTGCTTCCCAGAGGCCCTGTGGGGAGATCCAAGGGTTTTCTGGAATGTCCTTCCTCACCCCCAGGCCAAGCCGGGCTGTCCTGGCCTGGACCCCTGTGAGTGTTAGAGGGCGCTCCTGGCTGAGAACAGGAGGCCCCGCAAACCCCAGCCCCAGGGCCCTCCTGTGGCCTTTGTTTTCTCCCCCAGCCAACTGGCTTTACCAGTTCTGGGGCTGAGCAGTCCCTTGTGCCAGTCTGTCCTGAGGGCCCTGGCTCCATGTTACCCTGTGGGCCCTGGGGAGTAGTCAAGGGTATGCATGACCTTGGTGAGGCTGGCAACCCCAGCTCTGCCTTTGGGGAACCCCATTGGTATGTGGCCTGCCCAGGGAACAGGCTGAAGGGGTCTCCAGGACTGATTTCAGCTGAACAAATATTGGCACCTGCCATAGGCCTTAAGTGCAAGGTCAGGAAGACCAGCTTATGGACTGATGGAGCCATGAGGCAAGTGCACAGAGACCCATAGGCTCAGGAACAGGGGCAAGTGCTGGAGGGGGGGGGCACGGTTCCAGGGTGGGAGCAAACTCATCAGCCTGGAGGCCTGGGAAGTGACTTCTTAGAAGTGACTTTAGGAGAACAGGATTATTTTTCAACAAGGCTGTATTTTTTCCTGATGATAAGAGTGATGTATATTTAGTACAGACTTGTGGTGGTAGCAGGACCTTGGGCTTTCTCAGCCCTAGGATTTTAGGAAATGGAAAAGGCTGAGTAGATTGAAGCAATCTGGGAAGGCTTCCCGCAGGAGGTGACATGTAGAGGGAGCCGTAAAGGGGTCAGCCTGTGGAGAGAGTGGAGGAGTGCCTTGACCATGCTGGTCTCTCAACAGATGAGAAAGGAAAAAAGCGTAATACGTGCTCTTGCATTAAAAAAAAAAAAAAAAAAAAACCATGTAGAGACTTGCCGTTAACATTCTGATTTGTTTTCTTTTAGTCTTTTATTCATGTATAATTTAATGCAAAATTATGATCATCTTATAGGTTGGTTATATCCTTTCTTTTTCAAATAGCATTGTACTGTGAGCATTTTCCATTCACTGTTATTCTTTGATAGCATGATTTTAAGGGCTGCGTGATATTCCATTGTATGCATGTGCCTGAACTTTTTAAACGTCCCCTCCCCCCCGTTATCGACTTAACAGTCCCATAAACATCCTCACACATGCACAGCTCTGATCATTTCCTTATGAGAGATTTCTAGAAGTGTAATTTATGAGTCAAGGGGCACAGGCGTTTCTCAGACATTTTGCCTCAGTAGGACTGGTGGGATTTTAGAACGTGGCATTGGCAGGGGAGGGCATGCTGGGAAGAGGGGATGGCCTGAGTAAAGGTAAAGAGAAGGGAGAGAGCAGGGTCTTGTTGGGGGTAGGAAATGCAGGTGTGTGTGCATGTGTGTACATGTGTATATGCATGTCTATGTGTACACATGTTTGTGTATACGTGTGTGTATGTGTAAGGCTTTGGCCAGCTGTGGGGCAGAAGTTTGGACTTGGTCCAGCAGGCAGTGGGGAGCCACGAAGGTTTTTGAATAGTGAGGGAGTAGTGTGTTTGGCACTGTCTCGGGAACATCAGTGGAGGGCAGTAGAGAGGGTAGATCAAGAAGGGGAAGTTGGAGGTGGGGGCCCTGGCAAGAGTGGCGATGCCTGCGCTGCAGTGCTGGCAGTGGGCACCAAGAGGAGCAGGTGCGGGTCGGGGAGCCTTGGAGGGTGAATCCATGGCGTTTAGTACCTGCTAGGTGTGCCGGTGGCGTAGTGGTTAAGTGCTACAGCTGCTAACCAAAGGGTTGGCAGTTCGAATCCGCCAGGCGCTCCTTGGAAACTCTATGGGGCAGTTCTACTCTGTCCTATAGGGTCGCTATGAGTAGGAATCGACTTGATGGCAATGGGTTTGGCTTTTTGGTTTAGGTGTGCCGGGAGAGGGTGGAGCCTGGGGCTGTGTGTGTGTGTGGCAGGGAGGTACAGCTACAGTGAATGAGAATGGAGTAAATGTCCCCTTGATCTGGGTCCCTGGACATTGACCTGGCAGCATGGCCTGGGGATGTGCCCAGTTTACACAGGAGGATAGTGTGCCCTGCCAGAGGAGGAGGGTGACTTAGCCAAGGGCACACGGTCTCAGGGACCGGGTTGGGCTTTGGCTACTGGATGGACGCCCAGCTGAGCCCCGACTTTCCGCACGGTTGCCCCCAGTCTGGCTGTGCTAGCCAGGAGCCGTGGGAGCTGAGGATGTCCCCAACGTGCGGTGGAGTAGGGGGCCCCGGCTTCCGTCTTGGGGTCTTTCCTGGCCACAGGTTGGGCAAACTGTGGACCTGGAGACAAGGAGTCATGTAACTCTGGGACACTGGGTCCCCCCACAGCCCGTGGAAGCCACCGATGACGCCTTTTGGGACCAGTTCTGGGCAGACTCGGCCACCTCGGTGCAGGATGTCTTTGCACTGGTGCCAGCGGCCGAGATACGGGCGGTACGGGAAGAGTCGCCCTCCAACCTGGCCACCCTGTGCTATAAGGTGGGGCGCTCGGCCTCCCTACCCCTCCCAGCAGAGCCATTTCCCATCCTCCCTGCAGGAGGCAGAGGGTGGCACAGCCCTGTGATCAGAGGGCAGGTGCCCAGGACACCCCCCAGGCCCAGGTGGTTCAAGGCCACACCAGTTCTCCCAACCCAGCTCAGTTGGGGATGTAATCATGGCAGCCTCTGTGTGTGAGGGCTTCCTCTGGGCCAGACCTGTCCAAGCTCAGCTCCCTGGACAGCCCAGTGAGGCTGTACCGCTAGCATGGCCATTTTACAGATAAGGAAACGAAGGCTCAGAGAGGTGACGTCACTTAGCTGGTCTCTGCCAGTGCTTGGTGAGCTGGGCTTCAGTCCCACAGTGATGCTCTAGGCTCTCTTGCCCCACATCCCTGGGCTCACTGACCTGTTCTCCTGTGTGCCCGATTCTGTCCCCATCACGAACCTTTTGTGCCCACACTCCTGTCTGGAAAGCTGGCCCTTTGAGGAGGGGCCTCCACCTGTGGGCCCTGTGGCCTGCGTGCCCACCCTGACCCTCCTGGTACCCTCTGCCCCCCGCCTACCCCGCAGGCTGTGGAGAAGCTGGTGCAGGGGGCTGAGAGCGGCTGCCACTCGGAGAAGGAGAAGCAGATCGTCCTAAACTGCAGCCGCCTCCTCACCCGCGTGCTGCCCTACATCTTCGAGGACCCTGACTGGAGGGGCTTCTTCTGGTCCACCGTGCCTGGGGCCGGGCGAGCAGGGGTCAGTGGGCCTGCTGGGCCTGAGGGCTGGAGTGGCAGAACAGGGAGAACACCCCCTTCAGGGATCTCTTCCCCAGAAGGGACCTCTGACAGGGCAGGGGACAATGGGCGGGCCGCTGAGGGCTGGGGGTCAAGGCGGCCTCCCACAGAGGTTTCTGCACCTGTACAGCCAGGAAGACGTGGAGACAAGGAAGGAAGTCAGGGGCAGGGGGTGGCTGGACGGGGAGCAGGGCAGCTGGGGATACTGAGGGCCAAGTGGGCCATGCAGTCCTCTCCCCACCAATATCCCCACCCCTGGCCTGGGTTTATCTCCAGGCAACTGGCCCAGGGCTGGGGGCTAGTGACTTCCCAGCAGGGCTGAGGCTCCTGAGGTTGGGGACACAACCTGGCCCCCTCCCCTAGCCAAATGCCTCCCCCAGTCATTGGGGAGGCGTCTTTGCTATCCCTGAGGCTCCAGACACCCTCCCTGCCCTGCCCTCTTGGGCCTCCCCGGGAGGTTGGAGGTGACCAGGAATCCACTTCCTCTTCTTCCTCCTGCCTCTTCCTTCATCCTTCTGCCCACGGGTACCTGCCTGGGCCCAGTCTCCGTTCTGTCCCCCCCATGTCTTGGGGCCACCTCTCCTTGGCAAGCTCCCACTGAGAGGCCCCATGGGTGCCGTGTCCCACAGCAGGGAGAGGAGGATGACGAGAATGCCCGGCCTCTGGCCGAGTCCCTGCTGCTGGCCATCGCTGACCTGATGTTCTGCCCAGACTTCACGGTCCAGAGCCATCGAAGGAGCACTGTGGTGAGAGCCACCCCACTGGGGCCTCCTGGCTCTGCTCCTGAGTTCTGGACTGGGCAGGATGCTGTGTGGGAGGGGCTGCTTAGGGAGAGCTGGGCTGCCTGGCACCCATGGCCCCAGGGGAGGGGGTAGTGGCTGCACAGCTGGAGAGGAGCCAACTGTGCCCAGCCCTGCCCCTGGCATGTGGCAGCTGGGCACAGGCACCCATTGTCTTGGCCTGCCTGAGGAGGGTGGGGGGTGGGGTAGGACTTAGACACAGGAGGCCTGGTCCTCACCCTTCCCGAGGTCTCCATGGACTTGATCTTGGGTGTTCTCTGTTTCATACCCCCACACACTACCAGGGGCACCCAATCCCATCCCCTGCCTCCTTATCTCCTCATCTCAAGCTGGACTGAGCAAGTAAAAGAACCAGTGTAGAATGAAAGAAAAATTGACTTTCAAGAAATCTAAAAATATCCATTTCTTTCCTTGTAAATTAGGGCCCAGGGCATTTGAGGGTCTGTCTTTAGGAGACTATGAGGGTCTCTGCCCCCAGGGGTGGTGGGAGGTCTGGGTTGGTGGGGTTCTGTTTCACACTGTTACTCCCTCTGAGCCCTAGCCCTGATGTAACCCTATTTCTGTCCCAGGACTCGGCAGAAGACATCCACTCTCTGGACAGCTGTGAATACATCTGGGAGGCTGGCGTGGGCTTCGCACACTCCCCACAGCCCAACTATATCCACGACATGAACCGGTGAGCCTGCCCAGGCCGGGGACCCACACAGCTGAACGCAGACCCCTCCCCCCATCACGACTCTGCCTCAGCCTCACAGGGATCAACAAGGATGGTTTCTTTCCATGGACCTGGGCGGGGGTGCCAGCCAGCATGGGCAGCGTCCTCCTAGAGGGGAGCTGGGATCCTGAGGTACTGAACCCTTCTCCTGTTCCTCCTCTCCACCAAGCACGGAGCTGCTGAAGCTGCTGCTGACCTGCTTCTCCGAGGCCATGTACCTGCCCCCAGCTCCGGACAGTGGCAGCATCAACCCGTGGGTGCAGTTCTTTTGTTCCACAGAGAACAGGTGAGGAGTCCCTGGCCTTTCCATTCTCTTCCTTCTTGTTGAAGGCAGCCCAGAACTGAGACCCCTCACCAGCCTTTTAAGTCTGATGTGAGGGGTAGTGCTGCCCCCTGGTGGTGATAAACTGTAACTTGTCCGCCTCACCTACCGGCGCTGTCCACCGGCCTTGGGAGACCCAGGGACAACTGGAATTGGGTGTCCCATGCCTGGGTCCTCCGTCTAGAGCAATGCTATCCAGCAAGAATATAACATGTAATTAAAATTCCTAGTAGCAACAGTTAAAAAGTAAAAAACAGGTGAAACTACTTATAATCTATTTCATTTAACCCAATATGTCAAAAAATAGTAGCATTTAACGTACAATTAATATACAACGTTATTGAGATAGTTTACACTCTCTTTTTCATACTGAGTGCTCAAAACCTGGTATGTAGTTTGCACCCACAGCACATCTCAATTCGGACTAGCCGTGTTTCAAGTGCTCAGTAGCCACAGGACAGCTTAGATGCTAGGTGGGGAGGGGGTGCAATGAATAACTCTTAGGATGGGGAGGCCCAGCCGACGTGGGGGGACTCTTGGGCTAAGGGAGTACATATAAGCACACGGAGGTGTCACACAAGCTACGTGGCTGGATTGAGTACGTGGAGCCAGTACACACTCTCTAGCTTTGCCCAGGACGGTGCTGGCTGCACAGAGTCAGTGTCCCTAAGGGTGGTGACTTGCCGCTTTCCTTCCAGACCCTGATTCCTACACTACACGCCTCATCCTTCAAGTTTCACTGGTTTCCTGACCAACTTTTTTGTTTTTCCCCCAGAGAGAAGGGGCCCCAGGGGTTTCTTCCCACCAGCCACAGTCACAAGCTAAACAGCGTTTTCTTTCTCATCAGCCTTATCAGACAGACTGCCAGCGTGTAGTATGTCCCCTTTGCCCTCCTTTAACCTCTCTGGGTCTCAGTTTCCTCATTCGTAAGATGAGAAGCTTGAACCCTGACATCCTACAAATCTCTGAATCTGGTTGTGTGGCGGCCTGGGAGCTGGGTGATGGAGCATGTGCTCTGAGTCTGGGAATCCCTGAGTGGTGCAGACAGTAAATATGCTCAGCTGCTAACAAAAGGGTTAGAGGTTTGAGTCCACCCAGAGGTGCCTCGGAAGAAAGGCCTGGCAACCTGAAAAATCAGCCATTGAAAACCCTATGGAGCACAGTTCTACCTTGACACACATGGGGTCACCATGAACACACCATTGAGTGTGTGCTCCGTGTTCTGCGGGCCTCCAGCTGCTTCTCTTAAGCCCAAGAAAGAGCATCTGTCCCTAGAGAACCTAAGGGGTATGGACACTGTTTCTACCAAGAACCCTCAGGAGTGGCCACACCGCTCTTGATAGTGAAGTCCCTCTGCCCTTTGTCCAGCTGGGCCCAGGCCAGAGCCCAGATATGGGCATGGATGAGGAGAGGGGGCTTTTGCCCTCAGGATGAGGCAAGTTCCTGGTCCTGCACCCTGGCTCCCAGCCCAGTCCTGGCCCTGGACACTTGTTGAATAAAGAGGCAGCTTAGCTGGCCTCCATGTGGCCAAGGTGGACAGAGGGTGGCCTCAGTGGTACCCCAGCAGCCCCGCCTTCCTCTCTCACTGCAGACACGCCCTGCCCCTTTTCACCTCCCTGCTCAATACCGTGTGTGCCTATGACCCTGTGGGCTATGGGATCCCCTACAACCATCTGCTCTTCTCCGACTACCGGGAGCCCCTGGTGGAGGAGGCTGCCCAGGTGCTCATTGTCACCTTGGACCACGACAGTGCCACCAGTGCCAGCCCCACCGTGGACGGTACCACCACAGGCACTGCCATGGACGACACTGATGTAAGGATGCTGGCAGTGGCCCTGCCAGGTGGTGGGGGTGGCACCCCTTCTAGCAGCAGGCATCTCGTGGTGTGCAGGGGGTATCTGAGGTCGGAGGGGCTCGCCTGCTACTGCACAGGCCTGGGACAGGGGTCTGGAGGGAGGGCTGAAGACACCTGCTCACCACGGGCTTCCACCCCTGGTAGCCGCCAGTACCCGAGAACCTGTTTGTGAACTACCTGTCCCGCATCCACCGTGAGGAGGTGAGTCCAGCCCTGGTCTTGCTCGGGTGGATTTTGGGAAGAGGAATGAAGGAATCACGGGCAGAAGGGGGCCCCGATCCTACGTGAAGGAACCAGAGTTCTCCGTGGACTTGGGCCACCCTAGGTGAAATAGCGATGGCAGGGCTGCAGGGGTTTCGAGACACAGCAAAGCCCTGATGGCCTCAACTGGGCAGGAGTAGCTGGGAAGGCTTCCTGGAGGCTGTGGCTCTGAGGTCAAGTTGCAGAGATGGAGAGGAAATGACAGTGGAGATGAAAGTCCAGTAGGTCCGAGTGCTGGTCCTGTTCATACACCTCCAGGCTTGGGGCTTGGGGAGGGCTTCTGAAGCTTCCAGAGCTCCAGCTCCTGTGGTTGTGACATGGGGACAGTGACAATAGTGACTGCTTCCTCTCCTTTTCGTGGGGATAAATGAGTGTAGACTCTGGGGCCCAGCACACAGTAAGTACTCAATAAATGGCGGCACTTTGTTAATAGTACAATGCTCCTCCTGCCACGGGGTGATGGGCAGGGGTACTTGGGAGAACGGCACCTGCCAACAAGGGGTCCAGGTGGGCAGGGACCTGGTACAGTGTGTGTGTGTGTGTGTGTGTGTGTGTGTGTGTGTGTTGGGGGGCAGGCACTAGGAGCTGCCTTGCACAGGGGGCGGGCAACCTTGGGCAGGGGTTCTGTGGCCTGACCAAGGGGCCTGTGGAGAAGGCATCTGTGAGGGCCTGGGCTAGAAGCCAGAGCCACAGGGAGGCAGGCTGGAAAACCCCCTTGGTTCTCTCCCTCTCCTAGGACTTCCAGTTCATCCTTAAGGGCATGGCCCGGCTACTGTCCAACCCGCTGCTCCAGACCTACCTGCCCAACTCCACCAAGAGGATCCAGTTCCACCAGGAGCTGCTGGTTCTCTTCTGGAAGCTCTGTGATTTCAACAAGGTGGGCCGGGCTTGGGGCGTTCTGCCTGGAGGTGGGGAGTAGCTACCCCTGGAGGGCCCAGGGATGGGGAGACCCCGAGGGGTAGAGGGTGGGGCAGAGTGCTTGTGCCTCTGACCAGCGCACCTGCCCCCCACCAGAAGTTCCTTTTCTTCGTGCTGAAGAGCAGCGATGTGTTGGACATCCTGGTCCCCATCCTCTACTTCCTCAATGATGCCCGAGCCGATCAGTGTGAGATGGGGCAAGTGTGGGGTCCTGGGGCTCCCCTTGCAGAGGGTGGTGGTCTGGCAAGTCTGTGCTGCCTCCCAGGGACTCAGGCCTGGTGCTCTGCCCCTCTAAGATAGACCTCTGCCTCAGTCTCCCTCCCCTCCCCACCCGGCATCGTGACCCCTCCTGTGTCATGTGACCCCTCCTGTGTCATGTGACCTCTCCTGTGTCACATGCTACAGCACGTGTGGGCCTGATGCACATTGGCGTCTTCATCCTACTGCTGCTGAGCGGGGAGCGCAACTTCGGGGTGCGGCTCAACAAGCCCTACTCAGTGCGCGTGCCCATGGACATCCCGGTTTTCACCGGGACCCACGCCGACCTGCTCATTGTGGTGAGGGGCGCCTGCGACCAAGGCCCAGGGGAGTGGGGGTGATGCCCTCTCGGCTGTCTACAGGCGATGGGGACCCATAGCTGCTCCCTGGCTCCCCGCACAGGTCTTCCACAAGATCATCACCAGCGGGCACCAGCGGCTGCAGCCCCTCTTCGACTGCCTGCTCACCATTGTTGTCAACGGTAGGCTGAGCTCACCACCAGGGGGCGCCAGGTCACATGCTGACCTGCCACAGGCTCCCCCATTCTAACCGCTCTGTCCAGTAGAAACATAACGCAAGCCACACTGGTACTGTTAAATTTTCCAGTAGCCACGTTCAAAACATGAAACAGATGATACAAATTGTAATAATATATTTTATTTAGTCTTAAGCCAAAACCGAACCATTGCCAACGAGTCAATTCTGACTCATAGTGACCCTACAGGACAGAGTAGAACTGCCTCATAGGGTTTCCAAGGAGTGCCTGGTGAATTCGAACTGCCAGTCTTTTGATTAGCAGCCGTAGCTCTTAATCACTTCACCATCAGAGTTTCCCGATTTAGTCTACTATATCCAGAATGTCCCTGGGTGGCATAAATGGTTTACACCTGATTGTTAACCTAAAGATTGGCAGTTCAAACCCAACCGGTACTGCTGTGGAAGAGAGGCCTGGTGACCTGCTTCTGTAAAAATCACAACCAAGAAAACCCTATGGAGCAGTTCTACTGTATGGACTTGACAGTAATTTTTTTGTTGTATCAAAAGTACCATCATTTCAACATGTAACCAATATAAAATGTATTAATGAGATGTTTTATATTCTTTTTTTGGCACCAAGTCTTCCAAACCCATATGTGTTTTCTTCTACTTACAGCACATCTCAGCTAGGACTAGCTAGCTGAGCTTCAATGCCTATGGCTACACGTGGCTTGTGGCTACCATCTTGGACCCACAGGTTTAGATGGCTGTAGGCACGGGGCACGGGGATGTCAAGTTCACCCCTTCTCTGCCTTGATCTTGCTCACCTGGCAAGACCTGTGTATACCTGCCCAGAGAGGAGGCAGTAGGGCTTATTGGACTGGGGCAGGGCAGCTGCCAGGATGACGGCAGCATGGACACCTTTAGAGGGGACATTCTGGGATGGGGTGGCTGGCTCCTCAGTGGTCTGATTTGGACTCCGGGTGGGGCCATGTGGGAGCACAGAAGCCTCTAGCTGGACGGTGAGCTCTGGGGCCAGGACCACTCCTCCGTCACTGCTTCACTCACCAGCTCTACCCCATAAATCTTAACTGAGCACTGACTAAGCACGCCAGCTCTGAGACTGCACGTGTGAGCAAGACAGACACTGTTCTGCCCCTGTGGGGTCCTCAGGCTGGTAAGGGAGAAAGACGTGAGTCAAGGAAATGCCCAGATTGATATTTGAGTTCAAGCTGTGCTCAGCAGTTCATCTCTATTCCCTACTCACCGGGCTGTGCAAACAGAGGGTGATTAATACATACCTGATGATATAGCGAGGAGCCCTGGTGGTGCAGTGGTTAAGCCCTCGGCTGCTAACAAAAGGGCAGTGGTTCGAACCTACCAGCTGCTCCACAGGAGAAAGATGTGGTTGTCTGCTTCCGTAAAGGTCACAGTCTTGGGTACCCTATGGAGCAGTTCTGCTCTGCCCTATCGGGTTGCTATGAGTCAGAATCGATTTGACAGCAACAGATAACAAAATGATATAGCAAGGAGTCCTGGTGGCACAATGGTTAAGCGCTCGGGTGCTAACTGAAAGGTCAGCAGTTCAGACTTACTAGCCAGTCTGCGGGAGAAAAGACCTGGCAATCTGCTCTCATAAAGATTATAGTCTAGGGAACCCTATAGGGCAGTTAGTTCTACTCTGTCACATTGGGTCACTATGTATCACAGTCCATGCAACAGCACACACAACACGACAATGATATAGCAGAGTCCTTGGGTGGTGCAAATGGTTAACATGCTTGGATACTAACCAAAATGGTGGTGGTTCGCGTACACTCACAGGTGCCTCGGAAGAAAGGCCTGGTGCTCTACTTAAAAAAAAAAACAACCAGCCATTGAAAACCCTGTGGAGCATAGTTTACTCTGATGCACACAGGGTTACCATGAGTTGGAGTGGACTCAGTGACAACGGGCTTGGTTTTTTGGTTTTTGCTTTTTTAAATGATATAGCAACTGGATAGTCTAGAAGGACTTTAAAGTCCTGAGTCTGTACCCCTGCCTGATCATTTTATAACCGGAGAACTTGGGGAAAGCTTGCCAACTTCCCTGACCCTTGGTTTCCTCCCCTGTGAAATGGGGATAATCTTGTCTGTGTCCTGCCTCCCTTTCAGGGAGGTAGGGAGGACTGGGGGAGATGGGACATGTGAGTGGCTTTGTAAACAGTACAGCTGTCCACACAGTTGAGGGTGGAGCCCAGACGGCCCCGGGGCTCTGCAAAAGGCCTGGCCTGGGCTTTTAGGGTCTGGGTCTTCCTGGCTCTGCAGGGTCTTGTAGCTGGAGGACAGGGAGGAATTGGGAGCAGGAGCATCAGGCCCAGGATCTGCAGGGGTGGCCAGGTTGGGGCCCCAGGATTGAGCTGACTCCTCCCCTGCAGTGTCCCCCTACCTCAAGAGCCTGTCCATGGTGGCTGCCAACAAGCTACTGCACCTGCTGGAGGCCTTCTCCACCACCTGGTTCCTTTTCTCTGCGGCCCAGAACCACCACCTGGTCTTCTTCCTCCTGGAGGTCTTCAACAACATCATCCAGTACCAGTTTGATGGTGAGCCACCCGCCCAAGCCCCCTCAGGACTAGCACCAGGCGGTCACCTGGCATAGCCCGGGGGCGGGAATCAGGGAGGCCAATGGCTGAGGGCACCTTCCCATCTAAGGAGAGCGCAGCACAAGAACTGGCCTCCGGGGAGGTGCTGGCCTGCTGGCCCTCTGCCCCTGCCTCATTCATTCTACATGCAGTTATTGAGCTCCTCCTGTGTACCAGGCCCAGTGCCAGGTGAAGGGGAGACAGTGGGGAACAAAGGGAGGGTGTGAAGGAACGCAGGCTCACCCCAGCCTTGTCCTTCTGGACCCCTCCCTGGAGACCTGGTTCAGGGAGAGTCAGAATACTTCCCACCTGGCTTGGTGTGGATGCTGTCAGGCTGGGGCCTGCCCCATGTTGCCAGGTGTTACCCCTTCAGTATGAAACATTGATGGGTCAGTGGTAGAATTCTCGCCTTCCATATGGGAGGCCTGGGTTCAATTCCCGGCTAATGCCCCTCATACATAGCCACCACCCATCTGTCAGTGGAGGTTTGAGTGTTCCTGTGATGCTGAACAGAGTTTCTAGACTAAGATAAACTAGGAAGAAAGGCCTGGCCATCTACTTCCAAAAAGTCAATGAAAACCCTGTAGAGCACAACGATCAGATCTGTAACCAATCATGGGGATGGTGTAGGACCAGGTAGTGTTTTGTTCTATTTTTGTATGCCATCACTATGAGTCGAAGGCCGACTTGACAGCACCTAATAATGCCACTTCTTCAGTGCTGAGTTGTGAGGTAGTCCAGAAGGTACCAGGAGAGAGACCTTGGGGGGAGCTCAGGCCAGAGGCTTACCTGACAACATGGCATCCTGGCATGGCCATAGCTGGGCACACAGCCAGGTGCCAGCTCTGCCCTGGGTCCCTCTCCTTAGGCTCCTGTACCGCCTCCTCCCCCCAGGTAGATGCCCTCTCGTCCTCCAAACTTGCCCTTGCACAGCCCGCCCAGCTGGGGTCGGGGGACAAGGAGGCATCCCTGAGTCGAGGTGTGCTCTCCCCCCACAGGCAACTCCAACCTGGTCTACGCCATCATCCGGAAACGCAGTGTCTTCCACCAGCTGGCCAACCTGCCCACTGACCCACCCACCATCCACAAGGCCCTGCAGCGGCGCCGGCGGGCTCCGGAGCCTTTGTCTCGCACTGGCTCACAGGAGGGCGCCTCCATGGAGGGCTCCCACCCTGCAGCCCCTGCCGAGCCTGGCACCCTCAAGACCAGCCTGGTGGCCACCCCAGGTCTGGCGCTGGTGGGAGGGAGAGGAGCGTGGATACCACACAGTCGGGTTGGCCATGGTCTCAGTGTCACCCCCACCTCTGCAGAGTGCATGGCCTGGCTTGGGACACTGAGGGGATAGGGATGGGTAAAAGGTGGGAGTGGAGGTATTGGGGGGCCCAGATATGAGGTAGACCCAGGAGGGGTAGCTTGGTTGGAAAGATCAGACTTTGGGGCTGCCTGCGGGCTCTGGGAGGGGTGGGCAGAGGTAGGAGTGTGGGGGGTGTTGGGCACAGTGCCTCCTAAGTGACTGGTAGAAGGAGTGAGCCTCTGATAGGGCAAGACTCAGTGGAGAAAGCCTTTTTAGGGGGATCTGTGGAGGCCACCTCATGCCCACCTGTGCCCTCCAGGCATTGACAAGCTGACAGAAAAGTCCCAGGTGTCAGAGGATGGCACACTACGGTCCCTGGAGCCGGAGCCCCAGCAGGGCTCAGCGGATGGTGGCTCCGCCTCAGGGGTGGGTGACGGAGTGTCCTGGAGTGGGGTGAGCTGGGCGCCACCTTCCTCCTGGGGTGGAGGGGCCTGTGCCCAGGGCACCAGGGTTGGCACTGCTGGCCTCTCTTGCTGGGGTTGGGGAACTCTCACAGCCCCCTCCCTTGTTTCCTGGGCTCAAGCCCTTGGCCTTCAGACTCCTCATCCATCAGCCTTATCTGCAGCTGGCCTTTACCCGGCCTGCCCTGTCAGCGCCTGGCCATAAACCTGTCACAGGCTGTGCTGGGCCCGCCAGGCCTGGAGCCCAGGGCAAAGGGTGCTGGGCTGGGCCCCGCGCCCCCTCCCACCCCATGGTCCAGTGGAGAACCCTCATTGCCCTCCAGGGTTCTGGGTGGTGGGAGGGGCTGGGAAGAGGAGTGCTTTCCTGCATCCCCCGCCACCCTGCCTCCCCTCCCTCCACCAGGAGACTGGCCAGGTGTGGCGGGAGCAGCGGCGACTGTCCAGTGCATCCACCAGTGGGCAATGGAGCCCAACATCAGAGTGGGTGAGGGAGCATGCTGGAGCAGCTGGGGTCAGGGTTGGGCAGATGACACCGAGGTGGCAGCTGGCTCAGGAGACCCTGGCCCTTGGAAGGGGTGGCTCAGGTGCTCAGTAAAGGCTTGCATGGGAATGTGTCCAATTCACAGTTTCTGGTGTGGGAATGAGGCTCTGTGGTCATTCCTTCCAGCCAGGCGACTTTGGCGTCTCTCTGCTTCACTGCCCACATGGTTTCCTAGGGCTCCTTAGCAAGGTGAAGCTCCAGTTGCCCACAGTGGGAATTTGTCAATAGCTTACCAGTCCTGACATCCTCCCCTAAATGGCTTCCCCAATCCCTTGTTTCTGGAAATCACCACTAATTGCACCGAATGGAAATGGTAAAAATCCCCACCAACCATGCCGATGTGAGGACTACATGTTCTACGGTTCATGTAAGGATGTGGCATGGTTCTGGCCTGGCTCTTATCATTGTTAATAGTCGCTACTCCTGGTAGCACCCTGGGCCAGGCCCAGGCAGCTGTGAGAGGGATGCTTTCTGCCACGGGGCCATGGTTCTGGGTCAGGGATCAGGACTGTCCTGTAGCTCCGGGGCTCCCTTCCCAGCCCGGGAACCCCATCCCCCTCCTCAGGTGCTCTCATGGAAGTCCAAGCTGCCCCTGCAGACCATAATGAGGCTGCTCCAGGTGCTGGTGCCCCAGGTGGAGAAGATCTGCATTGACAAGTGAGGCTGGGATGAAGGTGGGGACAGGTGGCCGGCCCAGGCTTGGGAGAGTGTGATGGCAAGCGGGGCGTCAGGGTCCCGGGTGAGCCCCAGGCTCCCTCAGACCTCCCTGCAAGGCTGGAACAGGTCGGACCCCGCCCCACTTGGCTGCCCTCCCCTCCCTGCAGGGGTCTGACGGATGAGTCAGAGATCCTCCGGTTCCTGCAACACGGTACCCTGGTGGGGCTGCTGCCCGTGCCCCACCCCATCCTTATCCGCAAGTACCAGGCCAACTCGGGCACCGCCATGTGGTTCCGCACCTACATGTGGGGCGTCATCTATCTGAGGTGGGCCGCAGGGGGGCGGGGGTGGAGCGGTCACCACCCAGGGAGGGGGCTGGGATCCACCTGAGGGGCCTGCGCCTCCGCTCTGGGTCCCACCATCCATAGGGGGGCTAATGTCAAGACAAGGACTCAAGATGGTCTTGTCTGGTTGAGGGCAGAGATGTCGAGCATGGACAGGGGTTTGGGCTGTACCGATGCCAGCTCCATCAGTGTCAGTGACAGCCCCTCCTTCCCCAGGAATGTGGACCCGCCTGTCTGGTACGACACCAATGTGAAGCTGTTTGAGATCCAGCGGGTGTGAAGATGTGGGGGCCACGCTTTCCCTCCCTCACTGTTCTTAGCTTTAAATGATCACGATCAGGGCTGGGGGCAGGTCGAGGGGCTGAGTCTGGGGTAGAAGGCCCCAGGGGTGCCCCTCATGGCCAGGGGAAGGTGAGGACTGGCCCTGATCCCCCAGGCTGGTCTCACAGGAGCCCCTGTCTCCAGGACTGCAGGGACCCACCCACTCTAGCTCCTTCTCCAGGCCCCTCAGTGCTGCCCAGCTTCTGTGGTACCCGCCCCAGAGGCCACAAGGTCACTGTGCCCTAATGGGGTTGCCCGAGAAGGGGCCATGGGGTGCCCCCGGGGGCACCTTGGCAGGGTAAGGGGACCCCCGAGCCTCCTAACCTGACTCCTGTTCCAGGCCTGGCTCACTGTCAGGCCGCAGGAGGAAGGAATATTCCAGGGTGCCAGGAGACTGCCAAAGCCAGACTTGGGGACCCCATGGATTTTAGGGGTTTGGAGTGGGGTATTGAGGGCCTCCTGCTATATTCTCTGGGGCCAGTGGACGTAGCCTGATTTCCCCTTACTCAGTCATGGGGACAGGGGTCTGGGGTGGGGTGCAACCGGCCAGTCCTGCCCTGTCCCACTGCCTGGCTGACTGGGAGGAAGGGGGCCCAGGAGGCCACCCCCATCCTTCTCAGCAGCCCTGGCTGTGGCCTCTGGGTCTCCCGCCTCCCCACCCCGTGTCAGTACAATCTTTGCTTGTACAATCGGCATCTTTATACAATAAAACCTCCCTCTCCACCTTCTGTCTCTTTGTGCTTGGAGGGGAGAGGGCAGACATGGCTCTTGCCACAGGACTGGGACAGGCACTTGCCATTTTAAGATTGGACCCTGGGCTGTGGCCGCCCGGGGAAAACCTCACCGGTAAGAGGAGAGGGGCCTGGCTCCCAGGCTCCCACAAGGCCCCCAGCAGCCACCGAGACAGCTTTGGGGGCCTGGGCAGCGCCCTGTGCGTGCAGTGCCCAGCCTCCCCGGGGAGGCGAGGCACAGGAGAAGGGAGCCCCACCTCTGGGGACTGGGGCTGCCTAGCCTGGCCTTGCTCGGGCCCAGCCCTGTTTGCTCTGGGCTCTGGGAGATGGATGGGCTGTCAGGGCTGCTGTCCTCCCTTTCCTTCCTGCCCCACCCCACAACTCATGGGACCAGGCAGGCCTGGGGACTGAGCAGCAGAGGCCACAGTGCCCGAATGAGCCAGCTGCAGAGAGCTGCCACCTGGGGTCTGTCCCAGGAAGAGCCCTGCTGGCAAGGGGGGAGGGGACACGAGACACCCACCAGGACTGCCCCTCCCAACCCCCCCTCCCATGGATCAGACAAAGCAAGAGGAGGCCTGGACATGGGACTGTCCCAGCCCCACTGCCCTGCCCAGAAGGCTTGGCCCTTCCCACCATACCGGGACCGGCAGCTCCGACCCTGGGAATAAATGCCACGAAGCCCGAGTACAATCGATCAAACAAACAGGGTTTATGGCAGTGGGAGAGAGCTGTTGAACCCTGCCTGGCAGCTAATTAATGAGCTCATTAGGAGGCAGGGCATGCAGGGGGGGCATTCAGGGCGTCCTGGGCTACCAGTCCCTCCCACAGCAGGAGGCAGACCCTGAGGCCTGGTCGGGGGGAAGGGGTGCCCCTTTCCAAACTCCCTAGATCCAACCATTTAGGTCTGACCCTCCCAGAGAGCAGCTATGGGCACCCGCCGCCCCACGCCAGCCCCCTGGGGTGCTGGTTATGGCTGTACTGATTGTGGTGGTGAGGCAGGTGGCAAGCCCTTGCCAGTCCTGGGTCTGGGCATCAGGGCCTAGGCCCTGCCCTTGATCTTGAGGCCACAGACAGTGCCCTTTTCCCTGAGGGAGGCTCTGGGGAACTCAGGCAGCTCTCTGTCCCTCCTGGGGCATCTGCTCAGAGACTCGCGGCCACCTGCCTGGGCACTTCAGGTCCTGCCAGTGTGGGTTCCTTGGCAGTCTCAGGCCCCCAGGTAGAGCTCCACCAGCCCCCCGACAGAGTGCATGCGGTAGAAGACCCCCAGAGGCAGGCCAAAGTTGACAATGGTGAACCACGTCCCGTAGCCATAGAAATCCTTTTCCAGCCCGTTCTCAAACTCAGGGTGCATACCAAACGCCGGCATCATCCACAGCTGTGGGAGGAGAGCAGGGTGTCGAGTGGGGAAGGGACTCCGTTGCGCCCCTTGGCTCTCAGCTCAGGGGACGCAGGCCCCAGAACATACCACTCCTCCAGGATACCCCCATCTACCACCCCTAACCCACAGGCTTTCAGGGCGAGCTCCTCTCCCCCCACCTCTCCTTCACCCTAGTGCAAAGAAGGCCTCAGCTCTTCTCTGGGGCCAGGCTGAACTCCAGATGGACCACGAGGCCCCAGATACCACCAAACCTGGTGTCCAGCAAGAAATCCCAGCGTGCAGGCTCTTCTGTCAAGCGGGCTCCTCTGTGTTCCGCTCTCTGCCCGGGCTTCATTCCCTTGCTGTTTACACCCCCTCCTCTTCCTGTCCAAATTCCGCCCTCTGCCCAAGGCTCAGGTCAAACCTCACTGCCTGCAGGAAGCCTTCACTGGCCACTCGGACCCTCACTTCCTTCTTCGAGCGCCTATTGCACTTAAGGCCAATTTACTATGTGTTCTTTGCCTGGGCCAGGGCCTTCACCATCTGGGGTGTGTTTCCAGGGCAGTCATGACCAACGTGGCTGCGGGAGCAGGCAACTCTGTGTTCTAGACCCAACACTGCCACTTATAGGCTGCGAGCCTTGGGGAGGCCAAACAACCTAAATCTGTTTCCCTACCTGTAAGAGAGGCATAATAATATTGCACAGGATTATGTGACGATTCACTGAGGTGCCGAGGTCACGCATGGAGAAGGTTCAGGTGGACCTGGGACTTAGCTGCCACCAGATACTAAGCAATTATTGTCAATATCTTCTACTAGTAATTCTGTAGAACGTCAGGCACTTTCTGATCTCTTGCTCTGTCTGAATTCAGCGGACAATTTGGTTATTCTCTAACTAATCTCCTGGTGTCTCCCCAAGTAGACAGTAAGCTCCATGAAGGTAGGAATCTTTCATGTTTGTAAGGAGCACTAAACCACGTGCTTGGCACATTCATTTATGCCAGATACTTGCAAAGAGCTGGGGGTACACTCCCTGTTCTCACGTAATATCAGGTTAGTTGGAGAGAAACATATGTCTTTGACAATCAAAAGGATAAGGCAACTGCCCTTAGGGCAGTCAATGCTCAGTGCATGCACCTTGATCCATCCCTTCCTGAGTGAGGATTGCTGTGGCCTTGTGGCCAGCTCCTCCATCTATGCCTCCCAGCCTAGCCACTTACTGTGATATTGCAGAGGATGAGGAAGAGCGAGATCTCCTTGAGCGCCCGCCGCTTCCAGTTGAGGTGGCTGTAGGAGTGGATGTAGGCCAGCGAGGCCCGCTGCAGGCTCTGGCCCAGCTCCAGCAGGGAGCCTCTGCGGGGAGGCTCGGCCTCGGGCTTACCCTGCAGGGCTGCCTCCCAGACTGGGCGCCGATGCAGGCCCTCGATGATGAAGAGGTTCTGGGTGATGTGCTGCAGGATGAGCAGGAGTGAGTAGGCCAAGATGAGGCGGTTGAGCAGCTCCTGCGCGTGAGTGGCCACGATGGCCACGATGGAGAAGTAGGCAATGCCGACCTGGCCCAGTGCCGCGCCCATCAGCAGCACCACATCCAGGCTGCGTGTGGGGTTCTTGAGTGTGTCCAGCTCTCTTTCCTCCAGCCCGTGGATGGCTGTGCCCACCAGGCACGCCAGGGTCATGGCAGGCAGTATGGCGGCACAGAAGGCGTAATAGAGGGTGAAGTACTGGTGTGCAATGGCCGGGCCGCTTGCCTGGATCTGGAAGAGCACGAAGATGCACACGCCGGCCACCAGTGCCAGCATGCCCAGCAGTGGTCCAAAGATGGCCCCATGCAGGCGGAAGGGTGGGGTGCTGGGGTGGGGCCCTGCATGGGGTGCCAGGCAGCGGCCCACATTCTTCCACATGACGAAGAGCACAGCACAGCAGACGAGGCAGTACTCGGTGCTGAAGGGGTAGAGCAGAAGGTAGCCCCTCCGGAAAACCTCACACACTGTGATGTTGAGGCAGAGGCAGGTGTTGGTCTCATTGCCTGGGAGGAGTCCGGGTGGGAGGGGACAGACATTCAGGCGGGCCAGCTGCACAAAGGACACCCTTCCTGGAATATGCTAGAAGTGGAAGGGATCCAGCCTCTCATTTTACAGATGTGGAAACTGAGGCCCAGAGATATAAATCATAAATCGCAGGGGTACAAAAGGCTTCAGGTGCCACGTTTGAGTAAAGCATTTAAAACACAATGTCCTTGGTGCCAAATGTCACCCCTACAAATTACTTGCTGGGCACAAGGGCAAACCTGTAACTTCACAAGGGCAAACCTGTAACACAATCTAGCTGCTTTGCCTGAACCCAGCGATCAATCGCAGCAGCACTCACCGTGGGGCAAGGAGACATCTCGTGTTTTCTGATGAAGGTCCACTCAAAGCACACAGCACCTGAGACATACTGCTGCCAAAACTGCTTAACCTGAATCTAATCAAGGCTCTTGCCTGAACTTCCAGTTTATAGAAAAGCAGGGAGAGAGGAATGAGCCCACCACCATCACGAGGAGGCAACCTGACAAATCTCAATGCCAGGAGGGAAAAAAGGCGGGGGGGGGGGGGCTGCTCTTTTAGATAAGAAGCCCCGCTGGCGCAGTGGTTAAGTGCTTGTCTGCTAACCGAAAGGTCGGCAGCTTGAATCCACCAGCTGCTCTGTGGGAGAAGGATGTGGCAGTGTGCTTCCATAAAAATTTACAGCTTTGGAAACCCTATGGGGCAGTTCTACTCTGTCCTGTAGGGTAGCTATGAGTCAGAATCGACTTGACAGCAAGTTTTTTTTGTTTTTTTTTTTTAAGTACTCTTGGAACAAAAGAGATTTAAAAGACCTAGCTGCCAAATGCATCGTATACCTTTGATTGGATCCTGGCTTGAACAAACCATCTATAGAAAACATTTCATAAGCTAACAGGAGAAATTCAAATTTAGAGTGATAGAGATGATGCCGATAACGTTAAGGAATTTTGTTAAAAATTATAATAGCATTGTGGTCATGTGAGAAAATATACTTATT
This sequence comes from Elephas maximus indicus, assembly GCF_024166365.1. Lineage (NCBI taxonomy): Eukaryota > Metazoa > Chordata > Mammalia > Proboscidea > Elephantidae > Elephas > Elephas maximus. The sequence goes on along the minus strand of NC_064837.1, from coordinate 65,346,868 downwards.
TGAAAGAGATGCAAAAATCAATTTTTATTAATATAACATTTTATATTTTGATTTTTTAACAGTATAGAATTTTATAGTTTGATTTTTTTTTTTGTTGTTGTTGTTAATGAAAAATGGCATCACTTGTGGAATATTCTCTCTGTATCTTTTTCCAGAAAACGTATCCAGGGTGTTAGGAATGTACTCAGTCAACAGGTGTGCCGTGCTTTATACAGTGGGCTTGTGAATGTGTGAGTGTGCTACAAAGGCTGGGCTGCACACAGGTCACCATGGTGATGCCACCCGGGGGGTTGTATACATACAGGCATGGTGGACCCCAGAAATGGCAATGTTCCCATGTGCATTTATAGGAAACAGCATCTAAGGGGTGGACTGTACAGCTAGGAAGGGGACTGAGCACATGGAATAATCTGCAAAGTTATCTGCCTGGAAATCCCTCCTGGTATGTCTAGGCATCTCAAATTGTATTAGGAAGACATTCTTTTCAGTCCTCATAGCTTTTGTTCCTGCAAATAAAGTGCAAATCCATGGGTGGAGTGCATACCTAAAGCACTTATCAGTGAACAGCTTAACCGGGGTTAGTGGCTAGCTTGCTAACAGCTGGCTGATGCCTGGGGTCAGTTGCAGGGTGTCAGTGCCCTGATGGGGCTGGCACAGAATGGGGGCAGGAGGAGGGGTACCATGGGCAAACTGAGTCCAGCTTTCTGGTTAACTATGACCCAGCCTCTGGTGTTTGCCCCAACTCTATATACTCAACGTGCACGTTTGAGGGAATGAAGCCCTGGTGGTGCAGTGGTTAAGTGCTCAGCTGCTAACCAAAATCTTGGTGGTTCGAATCTACCAGCTACTCCTTGGAAACCCTATGGGGGCAGTTCTACTCTGTCCTATAGGGTCGCTATGAGTCGCAATCGACTTGACAACAATGGTTTTTTTTTTTTGGTGTGTGTGTGTGTGTGTGTGTGTGTGTGTGTGTGTGTGTGTGTGTTTGAGGGTGAGGTAGGGATAGTCCTGGCCTCCTCTCTGTACCTGAGAACTTCTCCATGAGGGCGCTGAGCTCAGCCTCGATCTCATGATGCATGGAGTCGTTGGTGATGGCCAGAACCCACAGCAGCAGGTTGGTGGCCAGGGTCAGCATCAGGCCACACCTGGACAAGGTGCCACACTCAGCCACGCAGCCTGGCTGGCTCTCTGGTCCCCCATCCCACCACCAACTGCTCCTGGGGGACCCACTCACTCTTCCCAAAGCCAGGTCCCATCATTAAGCTCATTATGACTTCAGGAGATACTACCCCTGGGACCCATGCACAGACTGACACACACCCCTGGGCCACTCTGTCCAGGGAGACTGTAGGGGACAGGCAGTAGGGAGAATAGGAAGCCCTAGGAGGTTCTGGAGGAAGAGAAGCAGCTCCATCTTACCTAGTGAGGTTGGTCTGGACCTGAACACAGTCCTTACAGTGTTTCCAGAGCACCCAGGTCTGAAAGAGAGAAGGCCTTGAGCCCAGGAGCTGGGGACGATGGGACCATGAGTGCGTGTGTGTGCTGCATTGCTTGTGTGTATTTACAATGGATAAGACAGTGAGAGGAAACCCTGGTGGCGTAGTGGTTAAGTACTGTGATGGCGGTTGGCAGTTCGAATCCACCAGGTGCAGTTCTATGGGGCAGTTCTACTCTGTCCTATGGGGTCACTATGAGTTGGAATCGACTCGACAGCTCTGGGTTTGGTTTTTTGGTCTTTAAGACAGTGAGAAGGCTTGGGTTGGAATCTTGGTTCCACCTTTTCCTTGCTGTGTGGTTTTGGGCCAGTGACCAAACATCTCTGAGCTTCAGTCTCCTCAGCTTTAAAAGGGAGGCAAAAATGCTTACCGATCAGGGGAATGCCTGCTTGTTAGGGAAATAAAAAAGATGATGTGGATAAAACACCGAGCACAATGCCTGGCACACAACCAGAACTCAGGAGACAGTAAGATGTCGTTATTAAAAGTAGATGTGTATTTGTTTAGATACATGCAAGTATGTGTATCTACATGTGTCTGGATTTCAGTTTCAAGGTGTGTGTGTGTGTGTGCAGATGCAGGTATATGTAGGCGTGTGTGCATGTGGGTACATGGAGGCAGGTATTCATACGGGCATGCGGTGCGTGTGCATACACTGGGACCTGAAAGTATATGCCTATGTGGCTGCATATGTGGGGGTGTGTGTTCATGTGGTCCTGGGTAGGTAGGGCGTGTGTCCTGCCGCATGGGGAGGGAGAGTCCTCTTACCTGGATGCTGATGAAGACGATCTCAATGGGAGGGAAAACGAGCTCCAGCTGGGACTTGCAGTGGACGTGGCTCACGTTGTAGCCCACATGGAAGATGTTCAGGAAGATGGTGCAGCTGCCGAACAGCACCAGGGAGCCTGCCAGGCCAGGCAGGCATTGGCACCTCCCTGGGAACCGGGTCTCCCTTCCCACCTCTCTCCACCCACCCAGCGCCCCGACACTCACCCCGCACCCAGATGGGTCCGGCGTGAGGGTCCCGGTAGAGCACTGCGTGTGCCCGGCGGGTGGTACTGGCCACGTAGTAGAGGAGCCAGAGGAGGGACAGGACCTTGAGCACGACCAGCAAGAGCCACACGTCTTCCAGTGTGACGGCCACGTTGTTGAAGATCATGCTGCAGATGAAGGCGCTGCCCAGGAATACCACGTTGAGGGCCAGGAGCCCCGAGAAGAGCTGCCCTGCCTTCTGGGCCTGCAGGTCCCACCGCAGCAGCAGTGAGACATGTCGCACTAGCCAGGATTTCTGCCTGGGCGGGGCTGGGGCCCCTGTGTCCTTGGCCCCTGTGTCCACCCCATTCTCCTTGGCTGGGGCTGCTGCAACCTCCTGTGGTTCTGGAGGGGACTCTGGTGGAGCCTCAGCAGGGGCTGGAGAGGAAGAGAGGGTCCTGTGTTGCCTGCTAAGCTGTCCTGGGTTCGATTCCACCCCTATCACTAGCTGGCTGTGTGTCCTGGGGTAAGCTAGGCAACCTCTCTGGTCAGGACACTGGAAGTAATGGTGGCTGCCCCATCTACCCTACAGAACCCAAGGAGGATCAAACAGACCAGGCGACACAGAAACCCTTTGTTTTCCAAACAGACCAGGGGACATGGAAACCCTCTGTGCTGCAAATAAACATTATTTCCAGAGGCTTGAGGACCACCCCTCTTCCTGGGCTAGGCCACCCCACTCTCACCTCAGTGATTCAGCCTGAACCTAAGGTGCGATAATAATGTCAGTTAAGGGAGCTAGGGGCACCTGCACAGTGCCAGGACACCGGAATCTTTCAGTACCAACAGGCAGCTGTGCCCTGGTGTCTCCTGGGAGGAATTTTACACCTGGGACCAGGGAAGGCAAGTAGGTGTCCTTTCTTGGTCTGACTCTGATTAGTTGGGTTTTGATTGGCTAGTATTGTGTTGAGAAGGACTTTAAGGCTGAGTGGGAAAGAATGCTGTCATCTGAAATAATACTCTACGTTTATGAGCATACATGAGTGTACATAACATTGCTTTGAAAAGATTTAAAAAATCACCTATATGAGACCAAATGGTCAACAATTACTTTAAAATGAAGATGAGAATGTGAGGAGGCAGGGAAACTCGATTAACAGAAATGGAACAACCAGAATGGAAATAATGAGGATGTTCACACATTGTGAAGAACGTAACCAATGTCACTGAAAGACTTGTGCAGAAATTGTTGAGGGGAACCTAAACTGCTGTGTAAACCTTCACGGAAAATACAATAAAATATTATTATTTTTTTTAAAAAAACAAAGGTCTAGGAGACCCACCAGGTTCACAACAGGAGTTCTGCTGGGGAAGGGGAAAGGTGCTAGGATTAAGGATGGTGAACTTCTCTTTAGTTTTAATGTCATTGGTCTTTAAAACATTAACACATTCCTTATGTAATTAAAATTAGTTTTAAAACATAACAAAGGGAAAAAGTTCTGGGATTGGTTTGCAATGCCTGCCATGAGCACGGCTGGACTGAAGTCAGCAGGAATGCTGTGCCCTTGACTTTCACAGAACTGACTTCCACCTGTGCCCCTCCATATCCAGGAGTGGCCAGCAAAGCATGGGCAAATGATCCTTAACCCTTCCGTTTTCCTAAATGTCTCCTGCTACTTCCTCACCTTCTCCAAGCTTTCACTCAGGCCAGCCACTTTGTAACCTCTCAACTGGACCCAGATCATGGGCCACCCAATACCTGCAGGCCAGACCCCCTAGCTTGGAGTCCAACACACCCTCTCCTTTGGCCTGGCCTATAGGAGGTGCTCATTGCTGGAGGAACTGAGCTGCCCTAGAGGGCAAGCCCTCTGGTTCTGGGCACACTCCTGGCTGGGAGACTTCTCCTGAGCTGAGCTGCAGCCTCCTTGACAACCCTGCTCCTCCTCAGACACCCTTCTTGGTCCTGCCCCTGCCCTACCCTCATATCCTGATCCCTGGTGCACATGGTCCCCATTCTCCAGGCTGGAGGGGCCTGCTTCCTAATGTCCACATCCTCAGAGAGTGGCACCTCCACCCCCACATCTCATAGCTGGGAACTGAGTGTCCTCTTTGCCTCTCCCCTCACCCCTCGGACGCTGGCAGCCCAAGCCTTTCCACTCTAGCTCATAAATCCCTCTTCGATTTTACTCCAGCCAAACCACTGTGCACCATCCAGGATACCCTCCTCTCTTGCCTAGACTTCTGCTAGAGGCTCTGACTGGTTTCCCTGCCCTTTGTGCCTCTTCTATACTGGGAGCCCTGCTAAGACAACCAACAGCCCTCAGTGTAAAGTCCAAACTACCCAGCATGCCCCCCACGGCCTTCCAAAGTGAAACCACACAGTGTGTGCAAAGGACTTAGCACAGGGCCTGCCCACAGGAAGTGCTCAAGGCAGGGGGGCCACTGTTGCTCCCTGGCTGGCCTCAACTTACCTCTCTAGCACTATCTTCTGACCCTGTCCCCTGTCCACAGGCCAAGCCATCCTGCTGCAGAAACCAGAATACCCCCTGCTTTCACTCCCCTCTCTGTCTTTGCCCACACCCCTCCTGCCTACAATGCCTACCCGGCTTACCCCTTGTCCTTCAGGGCTCAGCAAAGACTGCATCTCCGCTAGGTGGCTTTCCCAGACCCCCACGCCAAGGATGGGTGAGGTGCCATCCTGAGGTCCCCATGGCACCGTATCTCATTCTGTTTTTTTGATAATTTATTTTATTTTTGTTGTTGAGAATACACACTGCAGAACACACACCAATTCAACAATTTCTACATGTACAATTTAGCGACATTTATTACATTCTTCAAGTTGTGCAGACATTCTCACCCTCCTTTTCTGAGTTGTTCCTCCTCCATTAACATAAACTCATTGCCCCCTAAGGTTCCTTCCTAATCTTTTGAGTGGCTTTTGTCAGTTCAACTTCATATAGATAGATCTTGAAAGAGCACAGTGCTCATGGCAGATATTCTTTACTAGTTAAGCTGAACTATTATTTGGTTTTAAGATTTTAAGGGCTATTTTTGGTTTAAGGTTTAAAGTATCTCAGGGCAGTAGTTTCAGGGGTGCATCCATACACCATGGCTCCAGAAAGTCTGGATTGCCTGAAAATTTGAAGTTCTGTTGTGGATTCCCCCCCCCCCCCTTTTGATCAGGATTCATCTATAGAATCTTTGATCAAAATGTTCAGCAATGGTAGCTGGGCACCATCCAGTTTTTCTGGTTTCATGGCAAAGGAGACAGTTGTTCATGACTATCTTGCTATATTTTAATTATCTGTGCTCTGCTCCATCTCTCTGCTTAGACTTAGCTTCAGGGGCCTCTGATGTAGCCTCCAGAAGACACCCCACCACACTTGGCTCTAAAATGCAACCTCTCCAGGCCCCTGTTCTCCATATGCTACCTGCTCAATACTTGTAACCCTGGTGGCGTAATTGTTAAAAGCTATGGCTGCTAACCAAAATGTCAGCAGTTTGAATCCACCAGGCACTCCTTGGAAACTGTATGGGGCAGTTCTACTCATATACCATATAGGGTTGCTATGAGTTGGAATCGACCCTACAGCAATGGGTTTGAGTTTGGTTTTTACTGTTCTCTTCTGGGACAAATAGAGTATTAAAAGTTTTAAAAATGATTTTCTCCTCTATCATCCTTGTTCAAGCTCTGCCCGCTCCCTGACCAGCCCACCTCACCATGCCCCATGCACCTGCCCCCCAAGTCCAGCCATGCCCAGCTAGAGGGCTCATTTGTCTCCTGCCTCCTGCCTCACACCAGGAATGGCTGTTCCTTCTGCTTCACCCCCCCCCCCCACCAAGGGCTCTCATTCATCCTCACCACCCACTTTAAGCGCCTCCCCTGGGAGCCATGCTGTTGGCTACCTTACTGAGCCACTCCCCGCTACTGGAAGTGGGTGTGCACTGTCTGGCAAGGTGCTGTGCAGGTGGCTGGCTCCCCTTGAGCCCAGGCTTCTTGAGGGCAGGGACCAGATCCTGCTTCACTCAGGGGCTAGCACAAGCGTGACACTCAACCAGTGTCTGCTAATGGACTTGGGCAGTTCCTGGGGAACTTTCCGCACCGAAAGCGTGGACAGAGACCCTTCCATTGAACCTTTTCATCCCGCCTGGCAGAGGGGACTTCCCTGAAGATCTTTATCTTTTCCTCCCAGGCTCTCCCGCCCAGGTTGAGCAAGAGCGAGGCTGAGCCAGTGCCTCCCTGCTGCTTTCTTCCAACGCAGACTGCTCCACCTTGTCTTTCCCCAAATCTTCCCCCTCCCCACCCCCAGGCGGGATGGCCTAATGATTAATCCCTTGACATCGAGTAGATTGCTACTCACAAGACCCTATAGGACAGAGTAGAACTGCCCCATAGGGTTTCCAAGGCTGTAAACTTTAACTGAAGCAGATTGTCAAATCGTTCTCCCGAGGGGCGACTGGGTGGTTTCCAACCTCGGACCTTTCTGTCAGTCCAGATTCTGCCACTTGCTACTTTTGTGATCTTGGACTAGCCACTTACACTCCCTGTGCCTGTTTCCTCATCTATAAAAATAGGTTTAATAAGTGTACCTAGAACTAGGGAATAATATCTAGTCCACAGTAGATAATAAACATTTTGAGTGAATTAATGCATAACACCTAACTCATAGGGGTTTTGTCAGAACTGAATGATTTAATTCATGGAAATGCTCGTAGAACAGTGCCTGGCACGCAAAAAGGGCTCAGTGTTACTATCTGCGTGTTATCTTCCAGTTCTTTCAAGGTCTGGAAGCGGCGGGGTTATTGGTGAATTCAGAGGCAGTCTTTGCAGGCCCAGAGGGGACCCTGGGGGTCAGGTTTCCGGATTCCCTCCCTCCAGGGTCCTCGGCCTGACAGTATCCCCTCCACCCACTCCCGAGGGCCAACCCTTTACGGCAACTAGAGGAGCAAAGTGGTAATTCGGTCCGCGGTGGAAAGGGGGGCAACTAGGGGTCCCAGGAGGGGGCGAGGGCGCCCGGAGCTGACAAGGAGGAGTCTGCCCCCTTGGAACGCCCCTTGGAGCAACGCCAGGTCAAGGGATGGCCCGGACGCCAAACTGGTTTGTGGGTAGCTTTTTGAAGTGGGTGAGGAAAGCCGCGGAGCCGTCGGGACGCTCAGCCAGGCCAGGCGCCCAGGACCAGCTTCAGGGCAGGTTGCTGAGCGCCAGTCGGGGGGATTCGGAGTTTCTTCGGAGCCACCGAGGGTCTGCAGGGCCCAGGAGAGCCCCAGCCCGGATCCAAGGAGCCCCAACCCCACGCCCCTCTTCCCAGCTATCCGGGTTTCTCTTCTCCCTGGCCTGGGAGCCCCTTTCGGCCCTGTGCGCCCTTGCGCCTCCGGGGTCCCCCCCGCCCCGAGCAGTGGTAAGGAGGTGGGGGCAGACCAAGGCTGGGGGGCAGGGGCCAGGGCCGGGATCTCAGGGTTAGCCTCCCCTCCCAGTCCTGCCTCCCCCTCGCCCCAATCCCTGCAGGCCTGATCTCTGACTTCACTTTGGGGTGAGTGTGTGTGGGCGGTGGAGGGGGAGGCTTGCCTGGCATGATACCCCGGTGATCCAAGGTGCTCCCGACCCCCGCTGCTGGCTGGGCAGCCTTACCTGAGACCTGGGCAGTCATGGCCACCGGCTACCCACCGACTGCGGAGGAGCCGCGCGTCCGTCCAAGTGAAGCTCCGCGCCTGGATCGATGCCCCGACGGCCTCCCCCCACCGTGCGACTGCGCAGCCGCCGCTCAGTCTCCGTGGCCCATCGATTTTCCTGTTGACTTTGAGAATTTCATTAATCCCTCGTTAATTACCCCACGGGGGCTTCGGCCCCGGACAAGGCAGCCAATAGCGCAGCCGCTGGACGGGCGGGCGGGGCCGGAGGCGGGGCCGGCGCGGGGCCACTGCGTCCAGGGACCCAGGCAGGCCTTGTGCTGGAGCGCGACCTCTGAGGTGGGGTAGGAGACACTGTCCTTAGGCCCTCAGTAAAGGGTTTGTGGGGTTCAGGCCACACTTGCCTCTGGCGGCCAGGCTGGGACTGGACAGCCCCACTTAGCACCTAGAGGAAATATTGGCAGTCCAGACCCCGCAGACTCACATCAGAAGATAGGCCTGGGGATCTGCTTCCAAAAGGTTACATCCTTGGAAACCCTATGGAGTGAAGTTCTACTCTGCACACCTGGGTTCGCCAGGAGTCAGAATCTACTCCATGGCAACTGACAACAAACCCAGCACCAGGGGTGGGGAAGGGTGCAACCTGGCAGCACATTTCTCTCCAAATAGCCCAGCGCCCTTTATCCCTTAAGTCAAACTTGAACTTGAGGTGGAAGAGAACCAGGCAGAACCCCATCTGACAGGCAAGAGGCTGGATAGGGTGGAAGGCCACCCCCTGGGGGCTCCCCCAACACCTACCTGTGGCCTCTGAGACCCAGCCCAGTTCATCCTGCTGAGGGGCCAGGCCACACTGTCTTGGAAGGTCTCCTGTGCTCCAGGAGGGGCTGCCCCTACCATCTTCCACTGGTGGCCGAAATGCCATCTCCTCCCACCAGCTCGCACCCCAGCCTGCCCCTTCACCTGCCTCTGGCTGGCTACCATCTTCCTCCTCTTCTAGCTGAGGTGCCTCCTTGTCAACCTCTCTCTGACCCTCTGACCAGCTCAGCCTCCCTCCCTCCAACTCCTCAGTACCTTCTGTGGTGCAGAAGACTAGGGCTCTGGAGAGGCACCTCAGGGCCTCTGGGTGGTGGGGTAGTAGGCCAGGGTCTGAATCCCCCAGTTCCTTTTAAACTAGAACTGTCCCGCTTATATCTATAATCTGGGATCCTGAAATATTTTATCTGAGGGGGAAAAAGCTCTGCTGCTTGGAAAAAAAAGGTTTGAAAAGTATTATTTGTAGGAGAAAGGCTCTGTCACTCTTCAGCTGTGTGACCTTGGAAAAGTCACTTCCCCTCTCTGGGCCTCAGCTTCTTTCTTTGTAAAACATGGTGGTTAGATCGGGTCAGTGCTTCCTCACCTTTTTTGCATCATGGAACACATTTAAAAACTGCTAATGCCTGTATGTCATCCTGGGGATAAAGGGAAGGGGAAGGTAGAAGCCTGGGCTGACTCCTCCCAGCCAACCTTTTGGTTGGTAGCCATAGCTCTTAACCGCTGCACCACCAGAGCTCCTACCACTTCTTAAAACAAAAACAAACCAAACCCAGTGCTGTCAAGTTGATTCCGACTCATAGCGATCCTATAGAACAAAGTAGAACTGCCCCATAGAGCTTCCAAGGAGTGCCTGGCAGATTCAAACTGCCAACCCTTTGGTTAGCGGCCATAGCGCTCAGACTTGGCTCGTTCACTGGAAAGCTTCCCTTCCAGCTCTGCCTCCTATAATTCTCCCCTGTGACCACCTCAGCAGGGGCGGCTGAGATAAGGAGTTGGGACAGGTGGATGAATCACGGATTTATTCGTTCCCGGCTCCAGGAAGCGACACTAGCCAGGCCACAGGGCTGGGATTGGGGCTGGAGCTGGAGCCAGTGCCTCCAGATCTTGCCTGGTCCTGGCCATGCTGCAGGAGAAGTCCTGAGCCAGGGTCTTCTCCTGGGTTGCCCCATGCCCCAGGGCTCTTCTGGAGCGGGTGGGCATGTCCTGATTAGTGGTTTAAAAATTCATCCTGGGAAAATCACTTGTGTGTAAGTTCCATGCTGGAGGAACCAGGGAATGCGCAGTAATGTGGGCAGTCTGCGGCCTGGGCCTCATCGCCAGGAGGGGCTCTGAGTGGGTGCCTGAGCTGCCCTGCACCCCGCTGTGTCCCTCTCAGCCTCAGGACAGCACGTAGACCTCCAGCAGGCTGGAGACCGCATGCATGCGGTAGAAGATGCCGAAGGGAAGGCAAATATCGACGATGGCAGCCCAGAGGGCATAGCCGTAGAAGTCCACCTCCACCGTGTTGCTGAAGTGAGGCCTGGCGCCAAAGGCGGGAATGATCCACAGCTGTGCAGAGAGAGGAGCATGTCAGGACCTGGCTGGGCTGGCACTCCTGGGGTCATTTCTGTGCGCTTTGCTGGGCTGAGACAAGGTGGGGACCCCAGTGCTCTGGTTTGGCAGGCAGTGAGGGCTGGGTGGTACTGAGGGGCACCTCCAGCATCTTGGACAGGGCCTGGCACTTGCTAAGGAGCTCAGGAAATTGTGGCTCACTGAGCTTGCCCGCCTCAGGCGAGGGCTTCTCCTGTGACCACATCTCCCACCTTCTTAGCATGGCTCACTCATGGGACTCGGGGAGGGGAGGAGAGGGCTGCAATAGAGGCTGTGAGAATTTGGTATAAATGGAGGAATCAGCAGCTCTTCTCTGGAGAGAGGTATGTGCAGGGTGGTGGAGGTATCAGACAGGCCCAGGGTAGCCAGTTCAAGGGCCAGCCAGATGGCTACTCACCTCCCTCTCCCAACCTTCCATGAGTTCTGCCCCTCCCCGTTATGCCAGGGCCCAGGGAAGGGGGTTGAAACTGGAATCCTGCTTCATCTCTGGGGCATGAGGCAAAGACCAAAGGCTTCTAAGGTAGCAGTCCCTGGCCCTCCACTTAACTGTGTGTCCTTGGGCACATAAATACCCTCTCTGAGCCTCAGCTTCTGTCCTACAAAATGAAAGCGTTGGAGTGGACTCTCTCGGAGGTGATTCCAGATACCCAAAGCAAAATGGCTTCCCAGAAGGTGACGCCCATCCTGTAGGAGAGGCCTGGGTAGAAGGTGGGGGTGAGGCCAGGGGTGGGGCACCAAAGCTAGCTCAAGACGTGATGAGGTTTCGAAACTCACTGCTTCTACTGATAAGGCCAGAGATTAGTGACTACTCTATTTTTTTTTTTAATAGCAAAGCTGACTTTGTTGGAAGGCTCCTGCCTGGGGTCGTACCCCATCTAAGGGGACAAGGAATGCAGGGGTGGTTGCCTGCAATGGTCACAGTGGGGGCTTCACTAAGAAGGCACCTCAGTTAGGGTTGCTGGTGCATTTCCTGCACACCACAGGGATATTGTTCTGTATTGGAGTATACTCACACTAAGGATGCTTCTATATTGGGGGTATTTTTAATGGGAGGTTATAGCGAAAGGGGTTATTTTTATATTGAGTTGGATGGTCATGAGAGGTGTTTTCTGCATTCTCTATTGGGCTGTATCTACACTAGGCCTACTTCTCTATCGGGGTGCACTTCCACTAAGAGCATTTCTGCCTTAGGGTGTGGCCATTCAGGGATGAAGTCTGTAGCTCTGTAGAGGAGTTGCCCCTAGGAAGCGGCTTTGCTGAATCATGGTGTGGGAGGCAGCTGCGTAGACGCTTGTCTTCCCCATCAGCCCACCTCTGCTCACAGACACTCACACTTACACTGGTCTCTGCTACTTCCTGAGGTTGCTCCAATTATTCTGAGAAGCAGACAGGTCACAAGTTCCCAGCAGCAGTCACACCTCCCCTGGGGGGGTGAGGGCCACCACCCTCCACATCAGCTCTCCCAGCTCCCTCTCTCCCCCGCCCAGCCCCCACAGCAGCATTCCCTGGGACCCCTGTAGCTCTGTCTGCTGCCTAGATGCCAGATGCTGGGGTTTCCGTCTCTGTGTGTGCCCTGAGATGCTGGGTGCCTGGGGGCTGCACCTGGTCCTCTCTGAACCTGCTCTTCTCCTAGAGAGCTGTAAGGGTCTCCAGTGGGCTGGGGGCAAGGTGGAGAAGGCTACATGATCAGACCTGAATGAGCCTGATTAGATCCTTCCTTGGTCTCTTGCTGCTCCAGCCCACCCTCCTCTCTCCTCCAGCTACTCACAATGACATTGCAGAGCAGGAGAAACAAAGAAATGTCCTTCAGGCACCGGCGTCTCCAGTGGCCCCTGGGGACCAGGATGATAGACACTGCTTCCTGAGGGCCTGTGGGGCTGGGGCCCCCCAGCCTGGGAGTGGGTGGGCAGGCGGGTAAGGTGTGCAGGGCGTCTAGGTTGGTGAAGGTCAGGCCGTGGCAGAGCTCCTTGGGAGGGGTGTTGTCCTGAGGCTCGGCCCCGGGGGGTCCCCGATGGAGGCTCTCGATGACAAACACGTTCTGGAAGGTGTGCTGGGCGATCATGAGCAGGGCGTGGGTGAGGTTGAGGCCTCCGAGCAGGTCCCTGGGCATGCCCACCACCACGGCCACAATGGAGTAATAGGAAATGGCATACTGGCCCAGGGCGGCCCCCATCAGCAGGGCCACGTCCAGGGTGCGTGTGGGGTTCTTGTGCTGATCCATGGCCCGGCGGTCAAACCGGTAGATGACCGAGCCGCTCAGGCTGACCAAGGTCATGAGCCCCAGACAGACGATGTTGAAGCTGTAGTAGATGACCAGGGCCTGCTCGGTTTGGCCACCCTCCCCACTCACTTGTACTTCGTAGATAATGAAGACAGCTAGCCCCACCACAAAGAGCATCAGGCCCAGGACTGGGCCAGCAAAAAAGGTCTCCCGGAAGAGGCTGACCCGGGATGGTGTGTGGCCATGGCTGTGGGAGGAGGCCAGCAGCCGGCCCACGTTCTTCCACATGACATAGAGCATGGTGGAGGCGAAGAGGCTGTACTCGATGTTGAAGGGATACAGGTAGAAGTAGCCCTGCTGGAAGATCTGGCAGACAGCTGTGTTGCAGGCGCAGGGGTCTTCTCCAACAGGGCTGCCTGCACGCTCCGCTGCGAACAGAGGAGCACTGACTGAGCTGTCCTCCCACCTTTCCGGAGACGCCCCACCTGAAGAACCTCACCCTCTGGACTGCGGCCTTCCTAAGGGCAGGGCCCATCTGCATATTCACCACTGTCACCAAACACCTAGCACAGGGTCTGGCGTACTCATTCACTGAACAAATATGTATTGAGCACCTACTATGTGCCAGCCCTAGCGCTCAGCTGCTAACCAAAACGTTGGCAGTTCAAATACACCAGTTGCTCCTTGGAAACCCCATGGGGCAGTTCTGTTCTGTCCTATAGGGTCACTATGACTTGACGGCACCAAACAACACCAATAACACTATGTGCCAGAGACTGTGGGACACTTCAGTAGACAATAGCCAGTGCCCAGTTTTAAAAAAATGCTGAACCACAGAACCAGCCCACCCCATGCCACTCCATTCCTTTACAAAACACCCTCCATCCTTCCCCATCAGCCACAACCTCCAGCTCCCTAAGATTGACGAGGTTCTGGTGGCCCTCTTGGAAACCCCTCAAGTTCTAGCTTCCTTGCAGTTCCCCCCTACATCTGCTCTGCCCAGAAAGTGAGCTGCTGTGACCAGGTCCCTCCGGTGACCTCCCATCACTTCGGTTTGCCCACACTCATAGGCATCTTATCTCACACTCAGGAAGCACCTTATAGAATACCTCCGACTTTGATAACAGTTTAGATTCTCAGGACTACCCCAGCTGGTTTCACAGATGGAGAAACTGAGGCTCAGTGAGGGGAGGTGACTTGAGTGGTAGAGCTATTGCAAATAACCCTTCTCCCAACCCTGGGGCTGGCACTTCTCTGCAAGCCTCTTCCCACCCCCTCGGTCCACCATGCTAAGCTGACTGCCTTCCAGGCTGGTTTAACCATCCTCTGGAGTCCTCTGTAGGTACAAGGTGGTGGTCCTTTCTTTCCTCTACTGGACTGGGGTTTCCTGAGGCCTGGGCCCCTGTTTTCAGTTCCTGGATCCTGCCTACCGGGGGCAGGTGTGTTTTCGGGCAAGGTCCAGATGCACTTAGTCATTTAGCCTGGTCCTGGCTAAATGAGAAGTCCTAGAAGAAGGCCAGAGGATCAGGACCAAGGGGACTCTGGACCTAATTCTCTCTCAATATCGAAAACACCAAACCCATTGCTGTCGATTCCGAATCATAGCAACCCTATAGGACAGAGTAGAACTGCCTCACAGGGTTTCCAAAGCTGTAATCTTTATGAAAGCAGACTGCCTCATCCTTCTCCTACAGAGCAGTTGGTGGGTTCGAACCACTGGCCTTTCAGCTACCAGCTGAGTGCTTAACCACTACACCCCCAGGGCTTCTGCCTGGCCTATACTGAAAAAAGCCAAACCAAATCCATTGCCTTTGAGTCAATTCAGGCTCAGTAAATTGCCACTGTCATCATCATCATCATTTCTCTCCTTCTCGTCCCCCAGGCTGTCCCCATCTGATCCATGCTTCCACCATGGAACCACTCTGCCTTTCCCCAGCTTCATCACTCTTGCCCTTTCACCCTGTAACCCGAGTCCCTTCCTTCATGGGGTGGAGACCTGGATAGTGGGACCAAGGCTGCACCCTCAAGGAGGATGACAATGCCCCCTGATACTCCACTTCCTGGGTCATATACACCTATATGTCTCCACTTCCTGGGTCATATACACCTGTATGTCTCTACTTCCTGGGTCATATACACCTATATGTCTTCAGAGACGGAGCCCCGAGCAGGAGGAGGCCCTTGAGTGGCATGGGAGACTGACTCTACAAACCCACATAGCAGCCACCAGCCAGGGCTAAGTCAGGGGCATGACTTACGGTCAGGAGTGAGGCGGGCATGGCTGGCGTTGCTGTGAGGGTTGCCATAGGAGTGAGCCTGGTGTACCGATTCATCCACCACAGCCGCCATCCAGATGGCCAGGTTGGTAGTGAGTGTGAACATGAGACCACACCTGTTTGGGGAGGGAGAGTCTTTGACTCAAGGCAGATCCCTGGCAAGGTGGAGGGTTGGGGAGCTATATCAGGAGGTGATGCTGAGAGTCATGAAGTCAGCCAGGCCTCTGCTGTGACAGGGCAGCTGGGTTTGGAATGTACCCTTAGCCTGGCTGGGATGCCACCCAAGGGAGAGCCAGGGAATGCTCAGGGTCTCAGGCCACTGCTGCTTACTCCCCCAGGGGAAAGGGCACATGATACACTGCACAACCATCCTCCCAAAATGTGCATGCAGACACACACACACACACGGCACACGGGCGAACTCCAGCTGACAAAGCCAGGAGGCCTTGGCTGGACCCCCACCCAGGGTGCAGAAAGGTGATCCATGCCCCAGGGTGGAAAGCTCTCCTCTCCTGCAAGGTGAGCCTGGCTCTCTGGCCCCACCATTGAGCTTTGGATGGGCACTCACCGGGTCAGATCCAGGTGGACGTGAACACAGTCTTTAGCAGAGACCCAGAGAAAGTAAGTCTGTATTGAGAGAGAATGGTGCCATTTACTCCGTACAAGGACTAAACTCCAGATAGTCCATAGCCATGTCCAGCACTGAGTTCTCTCTACCGAAGAGCCTTTACTCTAAGTTACCAAGTTTATTTTGCTTTCTGACATGAGTTGGGGAGTATTTTCTCCATTCTATGGAACAGTTAGTATAAAATAATGGTTCTCTGTTCTTTAAGGGTTTGCAAAGTGTCACCTGCAACTTTCTGGTCAGGGTGCTCTGTTTTATTTTTATTTTGGGTGGGGATGAGGGGTCAATTAGAGTTTTGACTATGGAATTATCTCTTCCTGGGAGCAAGGGCATCCTGATGCTAGGTCCTGCTTAAAGCAGAAAGAGTCTGATGGCTTCTAACCTCCCTTTCACAACATCCCCTGTCTCCATCCTTGTTCTCTGGCCCCTGCAGGGCCTTGTTCCCCTCTGGCTGCCAATGAATCCCTGCTATGGTACTGGCTGATGTGAGTGATCTGTGTTTTCATTTTACCTGAGCATTTTTCAAACACCTGAAGTGTAAAAGACTGAAACTATATAAATGCCATTGTCATACAGGTGTTGAACAGGTGTTGGGCAGCTGGGGTGATGTTTCAGGGAGGGTACCATACATGTGGACACTCTGGTCATCATACTGGGCTGTGGTCTCTTCTGGCTTCATGCAAGACCAGTCCTGCCTCAACCCCATCTGACCATCTTTCAAAGTGTTGTTTATGCAGAAAATAAAAATAAATATACTTAAACTTGTTTGGAAAATCCCAGCCACAGGATACCCTCCTCCCTGAGATGAATGCCCTCCATGGGCACCCAAGGAGGGCAGGCCAGGTTCTAGGAGACATGGGTGGCTGTCACTCCTTGCACCTGTTAGGTGTTAACTATTGGCACTGCTTAGGTCAAAATAAAATCACAAGGCCCCTAAGTAGGAGCTCACATTTGGACATTACTTCATGACCAAGTGCTTCTGGATGTATGGACTCATGTGATCCTCACTTCAGTCCTATTCCCACTGTACCTAATTGCTCAGGGTGGAAGGGGGAGTGGAGGTCAGTTCTTCTGATCCCTTGCCAAGGTATGGCTCCCTTCCACCACACCCAAAGACGCTCCTTCTACCCACCTGGACAATGACAAACACAGCCTGGATGAGGGGGTACAGGATCTTGATGGCCGATTGGCACTCAAAGAAACTGGAGTAGTAGCCAGTCTTGAAGACATCCATGACGACAGAGCAGATACCAAACAGCACCAACCCACCTGGGAATCAGTGGGGAGATCAGAGAGGCAGGAGAAAAGGCTTACAGACAGAGCTGGCTCTTCCTGGGGGCCCTGAGGATGGATGGCTGAATGGATGGGTAGACAAGTGAGTGGTTGGATGGTTGAGTGGATGGATGGATGAATGGGGTGGGTGGAAGGATAGGTGGATGGGTGGGTGGGTGGACTGGTGAAGGGGTAGATGGATGGGTGTATAATTGAGTGGGTGGATGGATGGATGGATGGATGGATGGATGGATGGATGGATGGATGGATGGATGGATGGATGGATGGATGGATGGATGGATGGATGGATGGATGGATGGATGGATGGATGGATGGATGGATGGATGGATGGATGGATGGATGGATGGATGGATGGATGGGTGGGTGGGTGGGTGGATGGATGGATGGGTGGATGGATGGATGGATGAATGTTCTATTGAGCTCCCAACTCTCCACTTTGGGGCTGCATAGATAAGGGGGAGGACCCTGGCTGGATGGACTCTTTCTGTTGCTACTGCCTTTTGTTCTCTGCTCTCCATCCAAAGCTCTCCCGTGGCAGCACTTCTCTAATCTTTAGCCAGGCAAAGAAGTTCCCCTCCATTCCTCTTCTCATCCCTCCTCCAGGAGCGCTCTCTTCCTCTTCTCCAATGGCAGCCCACCCAACCTCCTCCACATCCAATCCTCCTTGAAGGAACTTCTCACCCCTCTACCTCGAAGTGCGCCCTGCAGTTCCTCCAAGAGCCCCAGTCTCCAGCTCCCTGCCCGGCCCACCCTCGGCTACCCTCACTTCCCCTGGCACCTCTGAGCCAGATGGGGCCGGCGTGCGGGTCGCGGTAGGGGACGGCGTCGGGACAGCGCGCTGTGCGCAGCAGGTAGAAGAGGATCCAGAGCACGGAGAGCAGCATCATGGTGGTGAGCAGCGCGAACACGTCGGTGTCGTACACGGCCACCTTGTTGAAGGCACCGCCGCTGATGAGCGTGCAGGCGAGGAGCAGCACGTTGACGGCCAGCAGCACGGACAGCAGGCGGCCGCCCTTCTTCCACACCTCGCGGGGGCCCGGCCGCGGGGCCGGCGGGCTCTCCTTGGGGCCCGGAGCCAGCTCCTCGGACATGGCGGGGTCGACTGGAGAAGGTTGGAGGGGTCACTGTGGGGGAGGAGTGGACAGGATTCCAGGTGAACCAGACGGCTCTCCTTCCCCCATCTTGTCCTCAGATTTGGGGACTAGTGAGTTTCCAGCCCGAGGGTGGGGGTTGAGGGTCGTGGTGGTGGAGGCCCTGGGGAAGGGGAAGGAAAAAGCCGGAGCCGGCCGGGTCCCTAGACGGGAGGAAAGGAGTGGTGGCCTCTCCAAGTCCCTCTCATTTCCCAGGTCCCCACCCCCAAGTCTGCCGCCTTCTGGCCCGGGGCACCCACCTGGCTGGCCTGGGAGCCCGGACTGAGCTGGGGGCCAGGGGACGGCGAGCGGGTCCTCTTTCCCACACGGGCCTGGCCGGGCACTTTATACCGGGGAGGGCAGGGTGATTTACAGCGATGGGCGGACGGGCAGCTCGGCTCCATAAACCTCTCAGTCCCGCTCACATGATCCATCTCTGCCAGCTGAATTTAGGGAAGCGCGCGGGAGCCAGATAAGGCGAGGTTTACATTTATCCGTCAAGGGGCGCCCCCTCCCCCGCCGCCCGGCACCCCGGCGCGGCCAGGCTTGGGCGCGGCCCGCACTGCGGCACCTAGAGGGCACCGCGCCCGGGCGCCCCCCGCAATCCCGGCCCCCGGAGCCACGATGGCTGATGCCCTGGAGACGCCCCGAGGGCTCGCAGCGACCCAAGACACCCTCACAGCCCCGGCGCGCCCTAGACCTCCTCTCCGCCGCTGCCCTGAGATCGGGACCCCAGTCCCTCTTTCGCCGACGGCCCTCGCAGCGATCGAAGTTCCTTCTCACTGTATCCCGGCTCCCTGCTCGGCGGGATGCTGCGAGGCGACGGCTGCGATACAGGCTTCCCACGCTGCGCGCTGAGTCCGCGCCCAGCCCTCTGGCGCCCCCTGCTGGAACGCGGCAAAACTACCCCGCTCGAGGGCGTGGCGGCCCACCAGCCACTTTCTACGCGATGTCTCGAGGCCTGTCCTCATGCCCCTCTTACGTCTACTGTCCTGGGGTTCAGGACTGCCCCTCCACCCTGCTCTCAGGCACCCCTCCCCAGCCTTTGGTCGTTCCTGTGACGGGTGGAGAAGTCGGGGGTCGCAGTGCCGGAGCTCCAGAAAGGATGAACCCTGGACTGTCCCCACACTGACCCCGACTGTCGCCAGGAGGTACTGGCGCAGGTACTTTTGGAGAGAGGACAGGGCCTCTCGTGGTCACCCTGTGTTCCAAGATCGGGGATTTAGGACCCAGGGGAAGCCGGGGGCGGTGCCCTGGTGGCGGAGCTCCCCCCCTCCCAGCCGGGTGAGCAGCTCAGATGTCCCTTGTCCCTTAGCTCTGGAGCTCCACACCCTGTCCGCGGCAGCGGGGGCTGGCGGCTCCGGCCCCTGCCCTGTCCCTTCCCCCAGCCCCATGCCCCAGCCCTGACCCTGCTGCCCTCCCCTGTGGGGGGCCTCGCCCCGTGTCCCCTGCCCGCCCCGTCCAAACCGGGCACCATGAATGACCAGTACCACCGGGCAGCCAGGGACGGCTACCTGGAGCTCCTCAAGGAAGCCACCCGGAAGGAGCTGAATGCCCCCGATGAGGATGGCATGACTCCCACCCTCTGGGCTGCCTACCACGGCAACCTGGAGGCGCTGCGCCTCATCGTGAGCCGAGGGTGAGTCGCCCCCAACCCACGTGGAAGGTGAAAGAGTCTCCCTACGCTCCAGGCCACTGAGACACCCTCAGGTCCCAGGGCACCTTCTCTCTTTCTGTGAGCCCCTCTCCCCACCACAGACCCTAACTGGGCCTTGGGGCCTGGCAGGTGTGGGAGGGAGGGGGAGAAAAGCTGAGAGGGTGACACTTGTAACCTGGAAGAGGAGCGAGGAGTGGAGGGAGTGGAATCTGAGGGTGTTATGATTGGGGGCTGCAGAGCAAGGGGAAGGTGGGAGAGGTCTCCTGGGCCAGGCCACCTGGAAGAGTGAAGGAAGTGAGAGTGAAGGACAAGTGAGAAAATCTGGGAGAAGGCAGAGAAGCTCAAAGGGGTGGAGGTAGGGGCTTGAAAAGGAGCGTCTGTCTGTACCCACCACTCCCAGCCTCCAGCGCTGGGCCTCCCACAGTCCTCTCCCTCACCCCGCTCATTCCTGGGATTTATGGGCACTATCCACAACACCAAATGTCACCCAGTTCAGCCACCCCATTAACTCCCTCTGTGCCCCTCCCCCATCGCAGGCCAGAGGTGAGCACTGGGGCACCTGTGGCCCTTGAAGGAGTTCCGCCCTCCTCACCCTCCCTTTGGAGTTGTCCTGGAGGAAAGTGTGGGTCAGGGCCAAGGAAGGGGTTGGGAGGTCAAGGCTGGGAATACAGGGCCCAGGGCTCAGGACTGTGAACAACTCCCCACCACAGCAGCTTTGTCATGAGAAGCCAGGTTGGACTGGATGCCTGGAAAGGGAAAAGGGAGGAAGAGATGGAGGGTGAATATGGAAGAGGTGCCCCAGGAAGGCAGAGCTGGACCTGGTGGCAGGTCCTGGCCTGAGGCCTGAGCCTGTGGTGGGTGAGAAACCCTTCTGGCCCTCCTCCTCCTTTTCCTCCAAGGCTGCTCCTGGGCCCTGCCCACCTAAGACAGGTGGCCAGGCATGTTCCAAAAGGCCAAGACTGGCCCTCCCCACCCCAAGAGGAACTACAGTGACCCTGATCCCCTGCCTTCCCTCAGAGAGACCCACAGGAGGACTGGAAGAGGGTTCCCCCTTGGTGCACCAACCCCCCAGCCCCTTCAGAGGGCAAGGACTGGTGTTTGATGGGGTGTGGGCCAGATGCCAGCAGCCCCCTACCGTGTCATCTGGCAAGACTTGGAGCCTAGGAGGAGCAGAGGCGGGGTGTGGGGGAGCTGCTGAGACAAGGGAGTGATTCTTCCCAGCCCTGGGGGGTGGCCTTGTGGCCTCATTAGTGTGGGCAGGGGCAGCGCTGAGCTAGCCCCCTGAGGGAGGAGAGAGCTCGGGAGGAGACACAGCTCCCTGGTTCCCACCAGCTGGAGACTGCCCCAAGGGGACAGTCTGGTGAGGAGGGTGTTGGAGGGGGCTGGGTGGGGACCTCTGGGTGGCCCACACTAGCCAGCCTTACAGAACCCCCATAGATGGGGCAGCCCTGGGAGGGGAGGGCGGCCAGGCTAGGGACCCGACTTCCACCTCCTCCCCTCCAGTCCTGGCTGTCCCCACACTCCCTTCCTGGCCCAGGCCAAGACCCGACACCTGCTCTCACAGTGGGGCTTGCCAGGCCTGGCCCCACTCCCTGCCAACATGGCTAGGCCGAGAGGTGCAAGCGCACACCGTGGCACGCTCAGCTGGAGTGCAGGCCCAGCACATACCGCCTCTCTTCTGCTGGCACACTCACCAGGCACACACAGCCACACTCACCACCATGCCTGCCTGAGACCCAAACTGGGCCCAGGCCCACCACCTCTCTGGGCCTGCTCCCCCCTGGGGCCCATGAATAATTCACTCCTTTCTCTCTGGGCATCAAATATTTATCCCCTGAGATTCCCAGCCCTCAGTAACAGTGGGGAAGGCCTCACCCTAGTCCCGCCTCCTCCGGAGCCCCGCCCCTTGGGTGCCTGGGGTCGTTTTTTTCTCCTGGGCTCACTTGGTCCTTTTGGTGGTGCAAGACTGCGTGTCCCCTGGAGTCAGAGGAGAGGTCTCAGCCCTCCGTGGACCCTTTGGGACCTGGCACAGCTGTGCAGAAGCTCAACAAGGCTGGGGGTCCCTTGCACTCCCTCGGCACTTGCCAGGTTGGTGGCTCATCACCCCTCCCTCCTCACATGTCCTCCCTGTAGGGGTGACCCAGACAAGTGTGACATCTGGGGCAACACGCCCCTGCACCTGGCAGCCTCCAATGGCCACCTGCACTGCCTGTCCTTCCTGGTGTCCTTTGGGGCCAACATCTGGTGCCTGGACAACGACTACCACACGCCGCTGGACATGGCCGCCATGAAGGGCCACATGGAGTGTGTGCGCTACCTGGACTCCATCGCAGCAAAGCAGAGCAGCCTCAACCCCAAGCTGGTGGGTAAGCTCAAGGACAAGGCCTTCCGCGAGGCGGAGCGGCGTATCCGCGAGTGCGCCAAGATGCAGCGCAAGCACCACGAGCGCATGGAGAGACTCTACAGGCGCGAGCTGGCCGAGCGCTCCGACACTCTCAGCTTCTCCAGCCTCACCTCCAGCACCTTGAGCAGACGGCTGCAGCACCTGGCGCTGAGCAGCCACCTGCCCTACTCACAGGCTACGCTGCACGGCACCGCCCGGGGCAAGACCAAGATCCAGCGCAAACTGGAACGGCGAAAGCAAGGCGGTGAGGGCACCTTCAAGATCTCAGAGGACGGCCGCAAGAGCGTGCGCTCGCTCTCAGGCCTGCAGCTGGGCAGCGACGTGATGTTTGTACGCCAGGGCACCTACGCCAATCCCAAGGAGTGGGGCCGCTCCCCGCTCCGGGACATGTTCCTCTCGGACGAGGACAGCGTCTCCCGTGCCACGCTGGCGGCCGAGCCAGCCCATTCGGAGGTTAGCACAGACTCAGGCCACGACTCCTTGTTTACCCGGCCCGGCCTGGGCACCATGGTGTTCCGCAGGAACTACCTGAGCAGCGGTCTGCAGGGCCTGGGCCGCGAGGAAGGCGGCCTGGACCGGGTGGGGACGCCGCGGGCTCGGCTGCAGAGCCCCCCCAGCCTGGACGACGACAGCCTGGGCAGTGCCAACAGCCTGCAGGACCGCAGCTGCCCAGAGGAGCTGCCCTGGGATGAGGTGGACTTGGGCCTGGACGAGGACTTGGAACCCGAGACCAGCCCGCTGGAGACCTTCCTGGCCTCGCTGCACTTGCAGGACTTGGCCGCCCTCCTGCGGCAGGAGAAGATCGACCTGGAGGCGCTGATGCTGTGCTCGGACCTCGACCTCCGCAGCATCAGCATCCCTCTGGGGCCGCGCAAGAAGATCATGGGGGCCGTGCGGAGGCGGCGGCAGGCGCTGGAGCGCCCGCCTGCCCTGGAGGACACCGAGCTGTGAGTGCTGGAGTCTTCGGCTGGGATGGGGGGAAGGCGGAGGGGGCATAAGACCGTATTTCATAAAATCTAAGTAGCCATCAATTTCAAGACGCACCACTATTTTATGTACCACCGAGGCAGAAAAAGAAGCTGCCAACTTAATCATAACAAGGGGTTCTCTTACCACAGTGACTGCAAAATGCTCCTCGATTTTGGAGATATCAAAAAGTGGCAAAATGGGCGCCTTGGTTTGGATGAGATACGGTCGTCATGGTAATCACCCCCAGGACGGCTTTGAGCCCTCCCGTCTCCCGAGTGCTGGGCTAGGCCCTTAGGTGTGTTGTCTCATTTAATGCTGCCCAGCTGCGCAGTGAGATGGACTATACCATTCCCATCTTACAGATGAGGAAGCGGAGGCTCCCAGGGTTTGAACGACTCATCCCAACCTCCTGCCGCTGCTCAGAGCAGAGCCAGGATTGGTCTCTGGTCTGGTATATCTCTAGGGATTGGGACAAGGTACCTCCTGTGAGATGTGGGGGTGGCAGCCAGCAGGTCATCCAACTGCCCAAGCCTTCAAGGCAGATGGTTTACCTGTCAGCCAACCAGAAATGTGAAAAAAATGCCCCCAAAAGGGCCAACAGAGGGCAGAGTTGTCACATTCAAAAGCCATCAAAAGTGTCCCTAGGCTGGCCACTGGCTGTGCTGTTGGCTGGTCCCTCCCCAGACCCATCCATCATGGCACCCCACAGACCCCAGCAAGCACGGCCTCTGCCTTTGATATCTGTGGACTTTACCCGGGAGGGCTGGGACACGGGTGGGTGTGGGGAGGCAGTCTGGGTTAGAGTTTGGGGCAGGGGAGGTGAGGCTAAGGCATCCAAATGCCTGGTCCTGGTCTAAAATGACGTCTTCGAAAGCCCTCATCTGAACACTCTCTTTCTGTCTTTTCCTCCACAGATAACTGGGGGCTTCTCCCCCAGACCAAACGAATCATGAGTTGCCACATCCCACATTGGGCTGCCAGGTCCTCCCCGCCCCGTTCGCCAGCCCTGCAGTCCCACCGACCCCTACCCCAGGAGCAAGGACCACTGTGTCACTGCCCTTGAGAGCCTGTCACACCTGGCAGCAGAGTGGCCTGCAGGCCCCCCGAGAGGCAGAATGTCAGCTCCGAGGGGTCCAGAAGGCCCTGAAGGGGCCAGTGCCCTCTGACAGAGGTTCGAGGCACCCTCATCTGGGCAGCCAAAAGGGACACCTGGCTTTGTGGAAGGCCAGGCCCAGAGGGTGGGGCCATGGCCGGCAGAGCCAGAAGGGCACTGCCTGTCCTCTGGCTTCACTCTCTCTCCCCACCACCCTCCGAGGCAGGCCGTTCTCTCCTGCACTCAAGGTGGGGACTTGCTCTCTTACTACACTTTGTGAAGGCAAGAACCTGGACTGTCTTCCCACCCCATTTGCACACATACACCCCCAGAGAGGCGGTTAGGCCAGACTCTTCAGCCAAACACCCCCTCCCATCCCTGAGCTCAGTCGCCCCCTCTCCTTTACCCACTGACCATGACCACGGCTGGAGCTGGAGTGCCAGATGGGGAAGGGAGGTGACAGGTGCCCTGCCCAGCTCACCCTCCCCACCCTGTCTTCCTCCAGCCCACTCCTCAGTTTTACAGCCTGGTCTGCCAGGTGCTCCAGGGGCCAGGCGATAGATGCCAGAGGCTGGAGCAGCAGTCTGCAGTATTATGGCTCCCGGGCCTGACGGGTGGCTCTGGGCTGGAGAAAGGTCCCTACCAAGTGCCTCCATGTCACCCAGGCCCTGAGACAGGCAGAAGCTGGGTGTGGCTGGGTGTCCCACAAGTCCTGTGAGGGGGACATGGGAGGGGTCTGAGGACATGCGTCACCTCAGCTGCTGGTTGTCCCCAGGCCCAGAGGCAGGGTGCTTGAGTATCTGTGTTGGGGGTAGTTGGCAGGTTTCTCTTGTGGTTGGGAAGGGTCTGGGCTGCTGCATGAACCTGCATGGATAGTGGTAAAGTGTGAGCTCACACGTGTCCCTGCTCTGTGATGGTGGCAACAGCGGGAGGACAGATGTGTGTCCAGTCAGAGTGAGGTGGGAGAATCACTCAGGGCTCCGCACACATGTGAGTGCATATCACACCCCCATGCAGATGCGCCCTTTCTTCTCATCCAGTCCCTCAGCCTGGGAGGCAGCCCCCACGGGGAGCACCGCCTCAGCCTCTGCCCCCCCGGGCCCCCCTTGGCAGAGGTCTGGTGAGAGAGTGCCCCCAAGGAACACCACAGACCTCCCTCCAGCCTGTCTTGGGGGGCCCTTCGGGACACGCCTGTTTGGAGGATTTTCCCTTCTTAGACACACTGCAAGAGCTGGGGCGTAAAGGAGGGGGTTCCTACTCCCCACCGCAGGGCACTGAGGGCTTGGCTGCCCACCACTGCCACCCGGAGCCTACCCAGTCCTTCTTCCTGCTCCCTGGGCCTGGGGCCACCCCAAGTGTCGATTGTCTTTCTCGGTGCCCTAGGTGCTGCCCTTTCCCTCCCGATCAGCCCCTCCCAGCTCCTCCTGCTGCAGTGGGAGGCTCTGCCATTGGCACCCCTGTACAGCCAACCCCTCCCTCAGCCTCATTATAACATCTGGAGAGAACATTCTGCATCCTTGTCATGTCTGTGTCTTGTTCTCTAATCACTTGGGGGGCAGGAGGGGGAGAGGGAAGAGAGCAAGAGCGTGGGGGGTGGGGTGCAAGAGGTCTTCTCTGGGCCTGTGAGGATGTGGCCTGCTCCTTGGAGGGAGTCCTTGAGCCTGGGATGAGCCCTTGGGCAGGACTCTCCTCCCCCATGTGGGTCTCTACAGGGCCTTCCCTCATCCCTGGGCCTTCAGCCCAGTTAGTCTGGCCCCGAACTAGGAGTTGATGGAGGGGAAGGTTAAGAACTGGGACAGGTGTGTCCCCAATAGCTGAGCCAGGACGGTGGCCCAGGCTCCAGCCTTGTTCCTGGACCTGCAGTGCTGAAGGCAGGAAGGCTCCTTCTCCCTTCCTACTCAGGGCCCGCCTGCCTGGGCTTCTCCAGGGCTGGGCAGAAGCCCTGGATGTGGCGTACCCTGGAGACTGCCACCCTGTCATCCAGGCCCTGGGCCCATAAGCCCTGTTCTCCAGGCCCTGAGATGCCCTTGGGAAGCCTCCAGGGGGTTTCTATTTCCTGTGGTTTTCACCAGTGCCCTATTGCCAGAGAGCTCCTGGGAGCAGCCGGATTTAGAACCCCCTTTTCTCTCCCAGGGCAGGAGCCCTGGTGGTGTAGCGGTTAAGCCCTCAGCTGCTGACAGGAAGGCTGGTGGTTCAAACTCATCAGTCGCTCTGTGGGAGAAAGATGTGGCAGCCTGCCACGGGGTGTTCAAGACGGCCCCCTCCCAGAGGCATCCATCAGAAGGCTTCCCAGGGCGAAGTCAGTGCAGGCAGGTTGCCTAGCAACCATCTAGGAAGTCTTGGATCACCTCCCTCCACTTTACAGATGGGAAAACCGAGGCCCACAGAGGGAAAGAGACTTGTCCAAATAGGTCCAGACCCAGAACACAGGCTTCCCGACTGCTGCCACGCTTTCCTCACCCCTAGGCTGCCAAGGGTCGCGGAGGAGGCAGGAGCCCTCCGACGCTCCACGGGGTTAGTCGGCTCTGAGACCTCTGCTGGCCATTCTGGTTACTGCACCTACCTCACGAAAGACCCTCCGGTCTCCGCGCTGGTCCAGGGAAGGACATGGGGGTGAGGACTCACAGTGACAAAACAGAGAGTTGATCCGAGCTTTAGCTTGGACGCAGGGACTAACCGGAAACAGCAGGGGCAGAGTCTCCGATGGATCAACGTAACTCGAGGGTGGAAGCTTGGGGCATCAGGAATAACAGATGTGACTCCAGGAAGCCAGAGGGGACTTTAAACACAAGCAAAGGGAAGAAGACTTTTACATGGTAGGGACTCAACTTCCTCCACTCATGCCCCGAAAAATTTAGATCGAGGCTAGGTAAGTCTTAAAAGTTTAGAATAATCAATGGTTCTTCACCTTTTGAGGATTAACATCTGGTAATAATATGGACCCAGTACTGTTAAGTCAATAGGGACACTGTAGGACAGAGTAGAACTGCTCCATAGGGTTTCCAAGGCTGTGGTCTTTATGGAAGCAGACTGCATCCTTGTCCTCCTGCAATACATGTCTGTGTCACCGTCTCTGAGATCAGTCAGGGTTCTATGGGAGGTGGCTGGGCCTGGGCCCAGCCAGACCTGGGCAATAAACTGGTTCCACCCCTTCCCAGCTGTGTGGCCTGGGGTAAGTTATCCAGCCTCTCAGTCTACTTCCTCACCTGTAAAATTGGTATTCTAATAACAGCATCAACCGCATACATTATTAGGAGCATGAAATAATATCGTGTATAAAACTCTTGGCACACTGCCTGATATTTTGTATACATCAGTTAACAATGATCATGGTTGTTGTTGGCCCATGGGGCACTCCTTGCATTTGCAGTTGGCCCAGCCCAGTAGGTGAATCCTGGACAGCCAGCTCTCTGAATCCCCATAGGAGGGAGATCCACCACCACCCTGCTCATGCAGACATCACTGGAGGCATCCCCTTCTGACCAGCAGGGGGCATTGACAATCCAGCCAGGGCCAAGGAATGGAGCATGGGGTCAGTTAACCAATGATGGACCACTGTTCAGTGGGAGGACCCCCCAGGAGGTCGGAGCTGTTCTGGGGTGTTCGAAGGCCTGGCCATCTTTTCTGGAGAGGGAGTAGCAGACCCACTGCCTTCTGGGCCCCCATTACACCACTAACTGACATTAGAGTTTATTGAAAGCTTTCCCGCCCTCCTATAAAGTAGGGAAGCCAGTGGATTTGAGCCCCATTCCATAGATGAAGGGACTGAGCATCAGAGAGCTCACATGACACTCCGAAGGTCCCACACCAGTAAGTGAAGGAAAATTTGAGCTTTTAGGCTCCCTGACCTGGGTCCCTTGGACCACCCTCCTCCTCAGGAGCAAGCTTTCAAGTTTTTACTACCCATTTACTGAGAGCTTACAAGGTGGGAGGCTCTTATGTTAATAATAGAACACACAGTAGAACCACAACCCTATAAAGGAAGTACTAACATTATCATTGTCCTCATTTTACAGGTGGGAAAACAGAGGCTCAGAGCAGTGATATGACTTGCCCGAGTTCACAGAGCTAGTAGGTAGATAAACCAGGCCTGAAAACCAGATTTCCCTGGTACTGAAACTCATATACCTAACCAGAGTGATGTATTCCTCCACCCCCCACCAAGCACCTGTGCCCTTTGGTGGATGCTATCTTTGATCTTGGGTTCCCTTGACCCAGGCATGTGCCAGGGTCAGTCTGAGGCAGGTGGAGGCATGCTGGCAGCTTCAGCAGTCTAAGCACATAATCTGACCCGCACTACCCACCTGCTCTGGGGGGCTGGGCTGAGAGAGGCAAGATGGGTCAAGGGGCCACTGAGCAGATTACTGGGGGGTGGGGTGGTCTGGGAGGCTGCCGAGGTGGGGCCTGAAGCCTGCAGAAGCGTTCATCCCAACCAGAGTCCACCCCTCCCTGCCTTCCTCTCTGTCCTCCGGTCTCTTGGTCTTTCTCTGTCCTGTTTCTCCCTGTTACACTGGGTCTCTCAGTCAGCCTCTCTTTCTCCCCGTCTTTCTGTTGCACTTCCAGGGAACTCTTGGGTTCCCAGGAACACAGTTTGAAAACCACTGAAGGAATGCCTGGACTCTAGGGGAACATGGAGTCTGAAGACCTGAGTTCAAATCCCACATCTGCTGCTACAGAGCCATGACCTTGGTCAAGACAGTAGCCTCACTGCATTTCCTTTTCCATAAACTGGAGCTAAAGATGCCTTCCTTATGGGGTTACTGGGGGACTTAATAACCTAACTTTGCTCAGTACATAGTAGGTGTACAGCACAAGTCTCCAAGCCAAGTCTCATCTCCCATCAATAGTAGTAGCAATGTTGACCATGGCCCAGGCATTTCATGTGCATTACTTGGCCCTCAGCACAACGTTGGGAGGCAGGCACCTTTCTGATTTCTGTTTGTCAAATGAGGAAAATGAGGCACAGAGCTGTCTATAAAACATGCCCAAGGTCACATCGCTGTTGTGGTGGAGACAGAATTCAAGCCCGGATAGGCTGGCTCCCAATTGTGTCATATTTCATCATGACAGTGAGCATTTATCAAGCGCCTACTGTGTACGTCGGGACTTCACATATGTGATTTCAGTTAATTGTTATGATAACCTAGCGCCTGGGAATTGTTAAACCCATTTGACAGAGGAGAAAACTGAGGCCCAAGAGCATTTGGGCATTCTCAGGCTCACACAGCCAGTAAGAGAACAAACAGGGCTTGCCTCCTCATCTGTCTGATGCCATAGCTGTGCCAGGTCTGGCTGGCCATCACCACTGTTTTTATTGTTGAATGGCTAAACCTGATGGGGTTTGGAGCCTGAGGTGGGGAAACTTCTGGCAAGTCCATTCAGAGCCCCCAACTCCTGGTCTGTAGAGAAAGGCCAGGGGGAGCCGGCATGGAGAGCCCCAGGAAGCCGTGTGAGACTATATGTTCCTCACTCAGTCTGGCTTCTCTAATCCACCTGGGCCCTGAGTGGGCCCTGCAGTTCTGTGTTGTGGGACTGTGGCGAGTGGAGACCCTCCGCCACTCTGGAAATGTATACTCCAGGGAAATTGTTTCACCGAACCCTGAACAGCAGCTGGTGGGTGCCTTGGGGGGGCAGGGTGTTCACGAAGAAAGTGAGGCGGTGGGGGCAACAGCAGCTGCTGGCCCAGTTGGGTCTTGACCCCACCCTCACTGCCCCGTGGGGCTCTCTCGGTCCCACAGAATCCAAACCATCCTTCACACCGATGTCTCTCCGAGTCTTACAGCGTCATCTGAGGTGGGCAAGGGCAAAAAAAACAAAAAACAAAAAACCATTGCCGTCGTGTTGATTCCAACTCATAGCAGCCCTATAGGACAGATTAGAACTGCCTCATAGGGTTTCCAAGGAGGCCGGTGGGTTCGAACTGTTGACTTTTTGGTTAGCAGCCATAGCTGTTAACCACTATGCCACCAAGGGCAGGAAGGCATTATTTCTAGTTCCATTTTATAGATGCTGCAACTGAGGTTCAGGGGGTCCAGATGATCTGCTAGGAGGTGAATGAGTCAGGCTGTCTAGTCTGCCCATTCTCATTGCTGCTCACTGCCAGCTGCCTTCTCAGGACCCATCCTGAGCACCTTCTAGGTCCCCACTACAGCAAACCCAGGAGGACAGGGTCATTGCATTGCCCCATCACACAGGTAATGAAACCAGGACTCAGGCAGGTGAAGCAATTTCTCCAAACCCCTGACCACAGAAATGCCAGGGCTGTGGGATTTAAACCCAGGTATCAAATTTCTGGCAGCCCCCACCTCCCTCTACCCCGCTTTGGTGAACTACCTCCTCAGGCTGTCCCCTGGCACGCGGACCACTCAGCCTCATTCCCCGAGCCTGGGGCCCTCCAGGCCAGGAGCAGGGGCTCAGGTGGCAGGATTTGGGGAGGTGGGATAGGCAGGGCTCCTCTTCCTCCATCCACATGTTCCTCCCCTTCAGCCTCCTGTGCCGGTGTGTGTACCTGTGAGCCCGTGTACACGTGTGTGTCTATGTGGGTGTGTATACAAGATGTGGACTCAGGGTGCCTGGGGGAGGATGCTGCTGTGTATCTGTGGGAACTTGGGAGTAGGCTTAGTGAGGCCCAGAACTCTCCTGGAAGGTGGTGTCCATGCATGAGCTGAGTGCGTGTGGGTCTCTGCGGTTTCGCTCATTTGTCTTTGCTTTAGTGCCCTGAATGCGCCTGAAGGGGACGTGGGTCCATGTTCACTGGGGCTCTGTGAGTTCCTCTGGAGTCTAATTTTAGACTCCGCCTCCTGCCTACTATCTATTTAGGGCGCCAGCTTCTTCAAACTGGAAAGACAAAGCTCCCAGCCACCCACCTCCCTTCGCCCCATCCCTCACCCTGAACTAAGGATTCCCATGGAGTTCCCCCCACTCTTTCTCTGGATGACTGGTTTGTTGAGGCCTAGGGGAGAAAGAGGGCAGTGGGGGCGGGGGGAAGGCCCAATGCCCCAGAAGGCAGGGGGTGGGGTGGAAGTAAATCTCAATCTTAGGGCACCCAGGGTACAAAGGGGCCTGGGTGGGCCTTCTACTGGGCTAGGGTGTTCTCTTTGGACATACAGCTCTGCCACTTACTGAGGAGGCTAATTTGCCTCTCTAATCCTTAGTGTTTCACTCTGTAAATGGGGATAATTATACCCTCCACTGTAAGATGGTTGTGAGGATTCAAGCAAAGGGCTTAATTCAGCCCTGACACCCCATAGGTGGAGAAGCAGCTCAAGGAACCTGCAGACAGGAACCTGGGGATGGAGGAGGGCTCCCTGGGCATCAGCCAGGCCTGGGCATCGAGGAGCCAGTGGTAGAACCGACATCCTGGCTTGTCCCCAAACTCCCCTTCTCCGTTCCCATTGCCCTTACTGCAGACCCTGTTCCATACTGCAGAGCAGAACTGGGGTGGGGGGCATCTGGACCTTGGGCCCCCAGCCTTCTACACACACACACACACACACACACACGCACACACACAGGGGACAACATGGGCAAGGAGGGGAGGGAAATGGAGTGAGCATTCCAGACCCTTTCTCACTGGAAACGGAAGCTATTTACTATTATCATTATCAATGCCATTCTATATTAGTATTAAATAGTATCAACGATTCAACACAGCAACAACAGCGTCATTACAACAGCGCAAGGAACGGAACTCGCGAAGATAGTATCTACTGTGAGCCCTTCCCTGTGGTGGCCCATTGGCACTTACAGTACAGGACCTACCTCACCCCGTCTCTCCAATGACCCTGTAAGGTAGGTGACATCCCCCTCATCCACTCCAAATTACCCCTTCAGGAAACTGAGGCTCAGAGAGGTTAAACAACGTTCCTATGTTCACACAGCAAGGACTGGGACCAGATGTGTCTGCGTCCAGAGCCCCAGCTGTAGACACTGTCTTCACTGTGTGAGAATCATGGCCCTCACGCTCCTTCCAGCCCCAGCACTGGCCTCACCAGGCCAGATATGCACCTTCTAGGCTAATCCACATGCCATTGTCTGTTGTGCTGACCAGACCCAGGGAGACAGACTAGGGGATCCCTGGAAAACCTCCCCAGTAGGGAGTTGGGGTTGCTAACAGCTCCTACCCTGGGTTTTCAAGGACCTAACTTGCTATATAACTTGGGAGGTACCCTGGTCCTCAGTTTCCTTTCTTGCAAGGTGGAGAGAGGCTGACAGAGCCCCCACAGTCTTGTGCCGGGCCCCTTTCCCTCACTCCTCTCACCCCCTGGCCTGGCTCTCCGTCTATCACTAACCTCACTCCGACTCTGCAGAGCTGGTGGCTGGCAGCCTGAGCCGCTGGAGGCCAGGGGTAGGGTCCTCAGAGGTGAGGTGGATGCTGAGACACCCAGTAGAATCTTGGGGTGCCAGTCCACTCTCAGTCGGCTAGGAACTGAGCTACAGGTCAGCCTCTTCTCCCCCAGCTCACCCAGCCCCACCCCTGTGAATAATGCCAGTTGCCTCAGTGAGCCGGGCCTCACTGGGGCTTTGATGATTTGGGGGGTGTCACGAATGGGTGGCAGACAAGGAGGAATTAAAGACCCAGCCCGCCAAGCTTGGGGCATAGAAATGGTTAAATTGTCACAGGAGACACCTTCCTAGCCCACCATGTGCCATCCCCCAGGTTTCCAGAACCTGCCTTTCATACAATCCTGGCTCTCAGGATCCCCCTCCAGGCCCTGAGGCCAGGGCGGGGCTCCTTCCCGCCCACCCCAACCACAACAATAATTAACCCCAGTGAGCCCCAGCAAATAAAGATCTCAATCGCAGAAGGGCGGAATCGTGGCTGCCCCAGGGTGGGAAACTCCGGGAGCCCAGGAAGGCCAAGACCGGGTGATTTCCACCCATGGCTACCTGAGTGGGTGGCCCTCAGTCCGCTGAGGCCTGGGAGGAGGGCACCACCTCCAGGTTCAGGTAAAGTTTGGGTTTGGACCCAAGTCCTCATCACCATCTAATTTTTTGTGTGTGATAAAATACACATAACATGAAATTTACCATTTTAACCGTTTTTAAGTGTGTAATTCAGTGGCACTAAGCACTTTCACAATGTACGTAATCATCAACATTATTTCTAGAACTTTTTCACCCCAAACAGAAACTCTGTATTCATTAAGCAATAACTTCCGTTTTCCCCACCTCCACCCCCTTATAACCTCTATTCTACTTTCTGTCTCTGTGACTTTGCCTGTTCTAGCTTCCTCATATAAATGGAGTCATAGACTATTTGTCCTTTCATATCTGGCTTCCCTCTCTCAGGGTAATGTTTTCAAGGTTCATCCATGCCATAGCATGTATTAGAATGTCATTTCTCTTTGTGGCTGAACAATATTCCTTTGTACCGGTGGGCCACATTTTTTTAATCTACTTGTTTGTTGATGGATACTTGGATTGTTTCCACCTTGTGGCTGTTGTAAACAATACTGCAATGAACATTGGTGTACACGTATCTGTTTGAGTCCCTGCTTTCAAGCCTTTTGGGTATATAAAAAAAAAAAAAAAAATTTTTTTTTTTTTGCGTGTATACCTATATGGAATTGGTAGGTCTTATGACAATTCTATGTTTAACTTTCTTAGGAACCGCACCATTTTACAGTCCTACCAACAATGCACCAGAGTTCCAATTTCTCCAAATCTTTGCCAACACTTGTTATTTTCCATTTTTTGGATGATACCCATCTTAGTGAGGGTGAAGTGGTCTATTTCTTTCTTTTTTTTTTTTTTTTTTACTTTTATCTCCTTCCATCCTCCTGAATCTGTCCCAAGCTCCATACAAGGCCCCAGGAATCACTGTTGTCCAAGGCAGAGTAAGGGCCTGTCTCCCCGCCAAGTCCCATCTTCTTCTCCTGTCTGACTCACACTAGGCTGTCCATCAGCTGGTGAATACTGAGCACCGACTGGGCACAGGCACGGTGCTGGGTGTGCGGGTCTGTGAGGATGTGTTGGGGAGGGCAGGTTGGAAGTTGTGGGGAGGTTCAGGGAAACAGGAAGCACACAGTGCAGCTGGTCATGGGTGGATATTCATCTATGCTATTTCCTCTTCCTGGGCACACAGGAAGGCTGGGATTCCAAGTCAGCTTTCCAGTCAGGTTGGGGCTGTGTGCCTAAGTGCTGGTCAAGGAGTGTAGATGGAATTCACATGTACCACTTCCAAACCTGAAGATAAAAATGACTTCCCATATTCTCTTCCACTCCCACGGCAACCATGGTGGCTTTGTGTTGGAGACGGAGGTATCCCAAAATGGAAGGACCCTGAATCCCCAAGTTGCCACTTGGAGTAATGTCACCTGACCCACATCATACTGTGATATGAGCAAGAAATAAACCTCCATTGTGTTTAGCCACTGAAATGTTGGGGATGTTTGTTACAACAGCTAGTGTCACTTATCCTAACTAATACAGGCAGACAACACAGACATGGGGATCACATTAAATACTATGGCTGGATCAGTGCCTGAAAGGGATTGTTGCTGGGCAGTGCATGACAACTGGTGTCTCATGCGAGTTGGGAATGACCTTGAGGTCAGAGGATGGGGAGCATACTGAAAGCTGGAGAGCCTGGCATATAGTAGGTGGTCAATAAAGTTGGTTGAATGAATAAAATACGTGAAAACAGCTTTGCAGGAGTAGCTGAAGTTACCAGGACTCCAAGGATGAGTGGGGTTTGGATAGGGGGTGGAAATGGAAAGAATTACCCTGGCTATAAAGACATAAAGGTGAGAGAGGGCAACACCTGCCCAGGGGTCAGAAGTCACTCTAGCCCAAGCAGGAGTGTCAGAGAAGGTTCTGGAACTTAGAGGCTTTCAAGGACCAGGCTGAACAATTTAGACCTTAGGCTGTGGGCCAGGGTTCTCCAAAGTGCCATGGACATAACAATCTATTGTGTACAGAAAGAAAATAGTAACACCCCTATTTATATTTATCTCACCCCCTTAAATGTCTGTTTTTGAGTGTATATGAGGCTCAGAGAGGTTGAGTAACTCCCCCAAGGCCACACAGTTAGTAAGCTGGCCTGACTCCAAAGCCCAGCTGTGCTCTTCACATATGCTGAGTCTCGTGCAGCTAGGTAAGGGGTTGGGAGGGGCCAGAGGCAGGTCTAGGGGAGGGTGGCTGTCTCTGCTGTAGCATCAGGCTAATACTCACTGTGGGCAGAGGTCAAAGAACCTGCCCAGGCCTGCCCACTGGGCCCTCTAGGGCCTATGTGGAGAAGCCAAGCAGAGAGCTGTGATGGGTGCTGGCTTGCTGAACAAACACTGGAGCTTTTCATTCCAGGCTTGGATGATTAATTCCCACCTTTGTGAGCAGAATCCTGGGAGCAGAAAGGGGTAGGACCCGGGGTTGGGAGGTCAGGATGGGAAGGTAGAGAGGGATGGGGATATCATCCAGGCTCTGGGAATAGCTGGCAGGGGTAAGTCAGACGCTCTACCACCCTCACCTACTCAGCTGCCAATCTCCAAGGTTAAAGGAACCCAGAGGCCAGCCCCACCCTGTTTCCCAATACTTCACTGCGTGGGATTTATGGATGATATTCATCTTTGAATAAAGGGTTACCGATTTAAAAAATAAATGTTTTAATTAAAATATAATATACAGACGGAGTCCCTGGGTGGAGTAAACAGAGAAGCACCAGGCTATTAGTTGAAAGATTAGGAGTTTGAACCCACCCGGAGGCGCCTCAGTAGACAGGCCTGGTGATCTGCCGAAAGTTCACAGCCTTGAAAACCCTATGGAGTGCAGTCCTACTCTGACACACACAGGGCTACCATGAGTCGGAATCGACTTGATGGCAAGTAACAACAACATACAAACAGAAAAGTACACACATCATAAAAGTAAATTGTATAAACTGAATACATCGAGTGGAACCAGCACCTAGATGGAGAAACAAAACATTCACCAGCCCCCAGACGCCTCCTGAGGCCCTTCTAGTCTTTACCCCTGACTGGCAACCACCATTTAACTTCTAATACCATAGATGATTTTGCCTGCTTTTGAACTTTATATAAATGGAATCCTAAGTATGTGAGCTTTTGTGTCTGATTATTTCGTTCAACATTAGGTCTGGACTGTGTGTTGTTGTTGTTAAAGTATTCTATAATATGCACATACCCATTTATTTATCTAGTATCTTAGTTATCTAATGCTGCTATAACAGAAATACCACAAGCTCATGACTTTGACAAAGAGAAATTTGTTCTCTCACATTCTAGTTGGCTACAAGTCCAAATTCAGGGCATCAGCTCCAGGGGAAGGCTTTTGCTTTGGAGGAAGGCCCTTATCATCAACCTGTCCCTGGACTAGGAGATTCTCAGCTCAGGGACCCCAGGTCCAGAGGACACGCTCGTCTCCTTGCACTACTTTCTTGGTGGTATGAGGTCCCCATGTCTCTCTGCTCACTTCTCTTATATCTCAAAAGAGATTGGCTTAGTATGAATGTAGGTATGAAAGTTCAGCTGCTCCACATCCTTGCCAACGCTTAGAATTGCCTAACGTTGTGAACTGAGTCCTGCCTCATTAAAGTAACTGCTCTAATTCCACCTCATTAACATCACAGAGGCAGGATTTACAACACACAGGAAAATCACATCAGGTGACAAAATGGTGGACACCCATACTGGGGATCACGGCCTAGCCAAGTTGACACACATTTTTGGGGAGGACACAATCCATAACATCTAGTCTACTGTTGGTGGACATTTGAGCTGTTCCCAGTTTTTTCCTATTTTGAACACTGCTGCTATGACCGTTGTCATATGTTTCTTTGCTTGTCTTTTGATATATACCTGCATGTGTTCAGCTTTAACAAAGCTTGTTCCATTTTAAAGGAAAATCTTCCTCACTCTTTTGTTTTTGCTTTAATCAACCTTATTGATTAGGTGGTGCAGTTCGCACTTGACTGCTAACCTAAACATTGGTGGTTCAAACCCACCCAGTAGGCACCATGGGAGAAAGCCCTGTCAATCTGCTTCTGTAAAGATTACAGCCAAAAACCCTATGGAGCAGTCTACTCTGTCACAATATGGGGTCTCCATAAGTTGAAATCAATTCAATTGCAACTAACAACAACGACAACATAATTGAATATAATACAATGCACTCAATTTAACCATGCAGGTTGATGGCTTTTGACACACGTATGCGCCCATGTAAACACTACCACCACCAAGATACAGAACATTTCCAACCCCCTAGAAAACTTCCTGGTGCCCCTTTGCAAATTAATGTCCCCGCTCACTTCACCACAGGCAACTCCTGATTCGATTTCCATCACCGTATTAGTTTTGCCTGTTCTTGAACCTCATATAAATGGTATCGTACATTAAGTACTTGTTTGTGTCTGGCTTCTTTCTGTGAAATTCAGCCTTATTGTGGCAGCTATCAGTTCATCTATATCGTTGCCTTCGACAGTTGTTCCTTTTTATTGTATACATTGGGTGGATATATCACCGTTTGTATATCCAGTCCTTTGTGATGGACCTTTAAACTGTTTCTGGTCTGGCTGTTATGAACAAGGCTCCTATGAACATTCGGTGCAAGTCTTGGTGTGGACATGTGTTTTCATTCTTCTTTGGTAAAACCTGGACGTGGACTTGCTGGGTCAGAATAAGTGCATAGCTAACCCGACGAGAAACTGCCAAACCGCTTTCCAAAGGTGTTGTACCATTTCACACTCTCACTGCCAATGTATGAAAGTTCAGTGCTCCACATCCTTGTCAACACTTAGAACTGCCAATCTACTTAATTGTAGTCATTCTAATAGGTCTGAAGTGATATCTCATTGGGGTTTTAATTTGAATTTCCCTGAACAGACTCAAACATACCAATGATCATGAAGATGGCACGGGACTGGGCATTGTTTCATTCTGTTATACTTAAGGTAGCCATGAGTTGTAGCCAACTGACTTGTCTTTAACTAACGACAACGAAGACTGATGATGCTGGGCATCTTTCCATGTGCTCACTGGCCACTTATATGTTTTCTCTGGTGAACTGTCTATTCAAGTCTTCCTTATTTCATCATCCCCCATCTTCCCTCCCCCTGTTGTCTTATACCCTCAGTACTGCCTTATTTGGGGTACTAAAACAATGTCCAAACTGGTCTCCATCACTCCAGTGGCTCCTCCATCGTGCCAGATAACCTTCCTAAACACCAGACTGTGTAAGTCATTCCCTTGTTCTAAAGCCTGCTATGGCTCCCCAAGCCTGCAGAGTCAAGTGCTAAATTCTCACTTTGCCATTTGTGGTACTTTCTCTCCTGTCTTCCTTTCCACAACCTCTCTAACAATCTCCCAAACTCTAATCCTGCCCTGTGCCTTCAGGACTCAGAATACCTTACTCCCCTTCTTCACCCCCAGATTTAAGTCTATTCCAAATCAGGCCTGCCTCCCTCTAGGGAGGCTGCCAGCCTGTCCCACCCCATGGGGATTCCTGGCTTCTCTGAGCATCCCTAGTACACCTTGCCTCTTTGATCTTGTTTGGCATTGCCTCCTTACAGTGCCACTTAGATGCCAGGGGCAGCCAGGGCCTGGAGAGAGACTTCTTGGTTCCACAAAGTTCCTGCCAATCTGCTATGATTCATCTGATAAAAGCAGTGAGATTCCCTCCTTATAAACTTAAAATATTGCATATTAACACCGAATATTCTATTAAGAACTGTACATATCCTTTCCCTGAAAATTCTAGTGTACCTAAGAGGGAGGGATTGGTGGGTGAGGTGGGAGAGGGAGGACAAGCCCCCACTTCTCTGTTTTAAGAATCTCTGATGTAGACAGTCCTGGTGGTGCAGCGGTTAAGATCTCGGCGGCTAACCAAAACGTCAGCAGTTCAATCCACCAGCCACTCCTTGGAAACCCTATAGAGCAGTTCTACTCTGTTCTACAGGGTTGCTATGACTCTGAATCAACTCAGCAGCAACGGTATATAGACAAAAGGTTGTTAGGTTTGGAGGAGACATCCTGGGTCTGAGTTCCAGTTCTGCCATTTTGGGGCACTGGGCAGAGCAGTTCATCATCTCTCTGGGCCTGCATTGGTAAAATGGGACGATGCCATCCTGGCAGAATGTGGAGGATATATGAAACTTAGTAAGTGTGCAAAAGTCAATGGCAAACTAAGGAGTCAGACAAGTGTGTGCGTGTGTGTGTGTGTGAGAGAGAGAGATGATCTATTAGATTGTAAACCCAGGCCTGGTAAAGAAATCTTTTACAGTGAGACCTGTGAGAACAGGAACTTTGATGGTGCTGCATTGTTTTCCCAGGTCTCACAAGTTTCCACCTTTGCAGTCTTACCACTTCCCTGTCGCTATCTGTTAGTGGGAAATATTCGAGTCTTCCTTCTCTGACAGGTTTCCACCTTCCACAGGTTCTGGCTTTCTCAGGTTTTACTGTCTAAGGAATGCAAGGGAAATGCTCATAAGAATTCATGAAGGAAGACCCCAGGGAAGGTAGGAAGGAATTGCGATCACTACTGTCCCTGACTCTCCTTCCCTTTTCTCCCTCTCTCTCCTCCTTCCCAAGGGGACTTCAATATGGAACCAGAGGAAATGTCAAACAAAAAGGAAAAAGGAGAAAGGACCCTCTGAAGCAGAGAAGGGGGAGTTTGCAGAGGACAGTGGCTTGTTCTCAGAGGACCAAGGTAAGGCTTTAGCAGGGCTGATGGGAGGGGGCTATGACAGACACTGACCCTCAGTCTCTGAGAGCGAATGCCAGGTGGTATGGCCCCGGGTGGAGTGGAAAATCCCAGCCAGTATGTCTGCCCACCTGGAATGGTGGCATGGTGACTTTTGGATGTGTTTTCTCCATGGCCATCCCCTCTTGCCCAAAGTCACTGTAGCAACATGGGGCTGGGGAGCCAAATTCCTGCAGGTCACCTCTGCTCAAGCCCGAGTCAGCGGGTCCTCCCTGACCTACTGGGGGCAGCGAGTCTTTGAACTTCCTGTCCCATGAATCCTGTGCCAAGCACTCTTCTGGGTACTCAGGACACAGCTTGAGCAAAACAAAGTCAAGCCCTGTTGGCCCCTGGTATTCCTCTGTGGGCAGACATCAAGGAAGCACTATTGTGTCACCTGTCAGGGCACTGTGCTAAGTGCTAGGTGCTATTAAAACATTACTCAGGGGTGGGGATTTAAAACGCCACAACAAACCCAAGTGGGGTGCTGGGACAGAAAGAGGCCAGGGAGCTGTCTGAGATCAGGCATCAGGGAAGGCCCTGGGGGCCTCCACCGGATTCCCCTCTATTCCGGGCAGGTTCTCGCCCGCAGGGTGGTCTCCCCACCCACCCTTAGCCAGCGCATCTGTCCCGCTTCCCGGTCCGTCCGGCGGGGTCCCAGGTCGCCCTGGCACGTGGCAGGAGGCTCTCGGGCGCCCGCAGCATGACACCCGGGACGGGGGCGCTGTCCCCAGGCGATCGCTGACTCCGCCCCACCCCGCCCGCGCCCGCTCCCTGCCGGCTCCTCTCCCGGCAGACACACACCGCGCGGCCCGAGTCCTCAGCCGAGCCCATGGAGCCAGCGGGGCGCAGGCTCTGCCGCCACAGCCGCAGCGGGGACGAGTCGCTGCAGGGCGAGCTGGAGGCGCTGGTCCACTACGTGGTGAAGGCCAGCTCGTGGTGGGAGCGCCACGGCGTGGACTGCGCCATCCTCGCGCTCAGCCTCCTGGCGGTGCCGGTCGGTGAGGGCACGGGGACAGGGCGACAAGGGGTCCGGTCGCTGGGTTGAGGGGCTGAGGGCGCGGCGCTGCAGGGCTGCGGGCGTGGTGCTGCGGGGCTGCGGGACTGCTAAGCTGTGGGCACCTTGCTGCGGGGCTGCGGGGCTGAGGGCGCGGGGCTGCGGAGCGGCGGGTGCGGGGCAGGAAAGTTGGCAGTGCCGGCCACTAGGCCCGTGGCGCCCGAGGTGCATGGGGAGGGAAGAAGGAGACGCCCTAAACCCGAAAGTCTGGATTTGGGATGTCCTGCCCTGTGTTCCCAGAGGAGCCAGCACTGGATGGGGAAGAAGTGCTGATGGAAGGAGGGCTGGACGGGAAAGTTGAGAGGGATCCGCAGGGCTGGGCTGGGGAGGTGGCCTGGGGGAGATGGTTCCATGGGGAAGGCCAGG
Source organism: Elephas maximus indicus (assembly GCF_024166365.1). NCBI lineage: Eukaryota > Metazoa > Chordata > Mammalia > Proboscidea > Elephantidae > Elephas > Elephas maximus. The sequence continues at coordinate 65,305,579 of NC_064837.1, read as the reverse complement.
AATGAGGCAGGGGAGGAGGAGGGAAGGTGGGCTTTCTGCCCGACCTCTCGTGGTTTGCACCCCACCATATCCCACCCCATCCCTGCTTGGGCTGGGGCACAAGAAGCAAACCCCAATGGAGTCCAGACTCTGCAAAATGCAGTTTCCTTGCTGGCCCAGTGGACTCTGTTTTTTCCCAAATCCTGTGGCGAAAGCCAGCCTATCCTCCTTAAGCCGTAGTGGGACTGGCCCTATATCTCTCGGGCAGTCCGTAGGGCTGGGCCCACTTGGCCTGGGCTCCAAGAGGTAGGGGCTGAGGTGTTGGAACCCAGTTCTCCCAAAGCTGGGGGAAGACCTTGCCGTCCTACCTCCCCACACAGGGCTCTTCTGCCTGCGCTTTGAGAACGTCTTAGTCTTTGCCCTGGGCATCACTATTCTGGGTGTGAGCCACTACACACTCACTGTCAAGGGCAGCCACCTGGCCACACATGGGGCCCTCACCGAGTCCAAGCGCTGGAGCAAGATCTGGGAGCTTTTCTTCTTGGAGGTGAGCCTGAGAGCAGGGTGGTGCATTTGCTGATGCTGTGTGGCAAACTCACCATGCTCCACAGATGTGCCATGCAAGCACGCAGGCGTGCGCAGCTGTGCACGTGGCCAGAGGACAGCAGCTGCAGCTCTCAGTGTGTGTACCCACGTGTGCAGTAAGCACTACCAGGTGTATGTCTCTAAGTGTGTACTCCCTCAAGCATGGAGAGAGGAGTTGCACGCCATGGGCACCAAATTGCATGATGGGCAGGGATCTGGGGCTGGGCACCCACGTCTTCCCTCTCTGCAGCACTGGGCCACGTAGTGACTAGACCTTTACTTCTCAGGAATACTTGTGGTTGGCAGATCCTGGCCCGTGACCTGGCCCATGGCTGCAACCACTGGGGCCTCCTTTTTGCCGTCAGGGTTTAAAATGTGAACCCCAGACAAAAGGATAGGGGAGCACAAGCCCGGTGACAGAATCCTAGGTCCGGATGTGCTCCTCTGATACCAGGTGATGGCTGAGCTATCCTAAGCAGCTCCTGCTCCCTAGGTCTGCCCCAGGAGCGAGCCTCCCTCTCCTGACCCCTGCTACTCAGCCCTCCCTAGGCCTGCCCCTCCACCCTTCCTGTCTCAGCCTTCTCACTGTGGGCAAGTCCAGGAATGCGGTCCTTCTCTCCAGACTGTTCTCCAGGCTCTTCCATTCCTCTCCCAACAGAGGACCCTCACCTGGCCACCCAGGTTCCTTGTGAGCGAATATGAAAGCCAGTACCAGAAACAGTCCTTTCTGGCAGGGACTGGTGACCAGTGAACTCCTCGTATAAAACAAGTTGCCATCAAGTTGACTCCAACTGATGGTGACCCCATGTGTATCAGACTAGAATTGTGCTCCATAGGGTTTTCAACAGATGATTTTTTCAGAAGTCGAGTTCCAGGCCTTTCTTCTGAGGTACCTCTGGGTGGACTCAAACCATCAACCTTCGGTCAGCCACCGAGCACGTTAACCATTTGCACTACCCAGGGACTCCACTCGTCACATAGCAGAAGTCTTTTTATAAAGATTAAACCACATTGGTTAGACAGGAAGAAGTGTTTCTCACCTTGAACTCTGTCCTCTCCTTTTTCTCCTTTTTCCTCGCATCCCACCAGCTCACATTTCTAAAGTGCTAGAGGCAGGAGGAACCAAGGGGTGACTGATCCTCAGGGGCAGTTTCAAACTTCCCTTCCATGGCCGCTGGTCCCAGTCAGACTCCAGACCCCCTGGAGTTGGGGTCAGATCCCCACCAGGTTTGTGATCTCTAGGGAGAGGCAGGGAGGAGGCTGGGCTATGCCGTCTGCATGGGCAGTGGCAATGGTGACCCTGGGCCACCAGGAGTAGGATTAGCTCTGTTTGGATTATTCAAAGCTGTTCTGAGAGCCAGGAGCTTGGAGGCAGCTGAGGATGAGCAGGTGTGTGGGATTTTCAGCCGTTTGGGCTAATTGATGCAATAATTTGATTGTGGTTCTCAGACTTTGATGTGCAACAGATTGACCTGGAGCCCCAGGCTTGTTGAAGTAGCACAGAGCCCGGGCCATTGTCTTCTTACCAAGCTCCCCAGGTGAACCTGACACCACTAAAACTTGTGAACCCGTGGCCTAGACTGCCTGAGGAATCCAGTAGCTATTATGTGCTGTGCAAAGGCAGGGAGCCAAAGCCACCTCCTCTGAGAAGCTCTCCCAGGCTCCCCAGGGGAGGCTCTGCCAGAACCATAACACATGAGCCCCGTGGGTCCTAGACAGCCTTGTGGCTGCATCCTGCCTGAGGCACATTGCCTCGTCCTGGTGAGCCCGGAGTGGGATCTCAGCCTGGCCTCTTCTCTCTTCCACCCCTGCCACAGGGTGGGGCGCTTGGTCAGCTTTGCATCAATATTTGTTGATGATGATCCCGCATATGACTTGGGGTCAAGGTCCAGAGAAAAGCTGGCTGATGAATGAGGAAAAGCACACATCCTAGAGGCCTGTGAGCCCCCCATGTGCTTGGACTGGCGGTGCGGAACCTGGGGAGGGCAGGCCTGGTTCTCAGCCTCAGTGTTGTGACACCCAGCTGGTGTGCTGTAATCGCTGTGAGATGGGTCACAAGAAGTTTGTCACTCGCAACTCACAACCTGTGTGGGAGGCCTCGTTTTTGTCCCATGGGGTGTGGCTCTGGCTACCCTCTGGGGAGGGTCCAGGTCCTAGTGTGGGGGAGGGGATGGATTGTATCTCTCACCTGGCTGGCATCGGTGGGGCTCATGGAGTCTTGGGGAGGTGCCAGTCTTGTCTGCAGGCAGGATGGGGGCATGGTGAAGGGCTGCCTGACCTTGGGCAAGGACTTAACTTCTAAGTGTCACTTTCCTTGTCTAAGAAATTGGAGCGATAACATCGCCTCCCTCGTGAAGCCATTGTTGTTGTTATTGTTAGTTGCCATGGAGTCAGTTCCGACTCATGACGATTCCACGTGTGCAGAGTAAAACTGCTGTATAGATTTTTTGAGCCTGTGACCTTTGGGAAGCAGATCGTGAGGCCTGTCTTCTGAGGTGTCTGTAGGTGGGTTTGAACTGCCAACCTTTTTTGGCTAGGAGACAAACGCTTAATTGTTTGTGCCACCCAGGGACTCCCATGAAGCCGCTGAGAGGGTTAAATGAGACAACATGCCCTTAACCGAAGGCTGGTCCTGACTCTTCCCCACTTCACAAGTGTTGGCTCCATTTTTTTCTCTGGATGGAACATGCTGCTGGCTCCAAGAAAATGGTTAACAGTGGTGGGACTTGTTGTTACTGGTTTGTACGTGTTTTTGTTCACTGAAAGGTTGGCAGAGCTTTGCAGAGCTCTACCGAGTTGGTACCTATGTGCGTGTTGGGGGGATGCTATGGCCCTGGCCCACCCACCTTGTTCTCTGCATTGCGCAGAGGTCAAGCTGCTGCCTGGGACCTCAGAGGGTCCCCTGGGGCCCTTTCTGGACCCTTGACCCACCACTTCTCCTCAAGTTACTTTAATCCTTCTCTTGTTGAATGTCCCTGCTCTTCCCCAAACCTTGAGCCTCAGGAGACACCACACTCACTACAGAATAGGCTAGTCTTAGCCCCTAGGTTCCTTTTGGTGTTTCCCAAATTCTGCAGCCTCAGGCATCAGCTGAGTGCCATCAGTTTTCGTGGGCACCTAGCTTTTGCTAAGTTTGCCTCTGGGTCTACTGGCCAGGGGGAGGGGATCTCGCCTCTCTGGCCCATTGGATCTAGGGGGAGGAAGGAAGATGGTGGGGAGGCTGCCACTCCAGGTTGCTGTTGTTTCTCTCCTGTTGTTGTTAGGTGCCATTGAGTCAGTTCTGTCTCATAGTGACCCTACGTGTAACAGAATGAAACACTACCTGGTCCTGCACCATGCTCACAATCGTTGCTATGTTTAAGCCCATTGTTGTAGTCACTGTGTCAATCCATCTCATTGAAGGTCTTCCTTTTTTATTCACCCTCTACCTTAACAAGCATGATGTCTTTCTCCAGGGGTTGGTCTCTCCTGATAAAAAAAAAGTATGTGAGACAAAGTCTGTCCATCCTCACTCACTTCCAAGGAGCACTCTGGCTGTATTTCTTCCAAGCCAGACTTGCTTATTCTTCTGGCAGTCCATGGTGTACTCAATATTCTTTGCCGATATGTTTCTTTCTTAAAGTATCCAAAATCATACATACCTCCCTACCCAAGGATTAATATTACTCTAAAGACCTGTTTCTTTTTTTTAATAACTTATTTTATTTTGTTGTTGCTGTTGAAAATATACACAGCAAAACACACACCAACTCAATAATTTCTACATGTACAATTCATGACATTGACTGCATTCTTCAAGTTGTGCAAACATTCTGTTCTCTTCCGAATTATTCCTCCGCTGTTAACATAAACTCACTGCCCACTAAGCTTCCTATCTAACCTTTCGAGTTGCTATTGTCAATTTGTGAAGATGCATTTTTGGTCTGGAGGAGAAAGTACCATTCTTCCTAGTAGCATAACCCTGATCTTTCTCCAGCCCACTGATAACTCCGGCCTGACACTTTGAGAGCACCTGTCCCCACACCCCCACCCCTGTCCTGGGTTATGTCACTGGGACAGCTGACTTCACGCTCAGAGGGCCTCCCTGTAAGGCAGGGGCAGGGGAAAGGGTGGGGTGGGCAGGGGTCAGGGTGGGGTGGGCAGGGCCTGCATGGCTTAAGTATTGAACTTGTTAAGGATTTAATCCTGAACACAGAGGGATTCGGAGTTCTCCTCGCCTGTCATTCTCACTTAAGGTACTTCCGGAGTGGGAGGGAACACTGATGCCAGTTACTCAGCTCTGTATTGTGTCTCAGTTCAGACACTCCTTCTAGAGTTGGCTTTGTGCTGTGAAGGGTGGAGGCACAGCTGGTTCACAAAGAGCTGGGACCCACCTGGCTCTGCCCTGGGGAGTCAGGTGTCACACAAGGGAATGCTGTCACCTTCTTTCAGGCCCCATGTGGTGGTGGAAACAGAGTTAGGAAACTCCACCCTAGTCAGGAGTCTCTGCAGGACTCTCCCAGGTGGGTTCAGTGCAGTCATAAGCCTTGGAGGCATCTCTCTGACCTCCTTTCTGCTTGTTGCCATCCAAACCACGCAGGGTGTTGGTCTGAGTAAATTCTACTATGAGTCCTTATTTTTTTTTTAAATAATTTTTATTGTGCTTTAAGTGAAAGTTTACAAATCAAGTCAGTCTCTCACATAAAAACCCATATACACCTTGCTACACACTCCCAATTACTCTCCCCCTAATAAGACAGCCCGCTCTTTCCCTCCACTCTCTCTTTTTGTGTCCATTTCACCAGCTTCTAACCCCCTCCACCCTCTCATCTCCCCTCCAGGCAGAAGATGCCAACATAGTCTCAAGTGTACACCTGATCCAAGAAGCTCACTCCTCACCAGCATCCCTCTCCAGCCCATTGTCCAGTCCAATCCATGTCTGAAGAGTTGGCTTCGGGAATGGTTCCTGTCCTGGGCCAACAGAAGGTCTGGGGCCCATGACCACCGGGGTCCTTCTAGTCTCAGGCAGAGCATTAAATCTGGTCTTTTTATGAGAATTTGGGGTCTGCATCCCACTGCTCTCCTGCTCCCTCATGGGTTCTCTGTTGTGTTCCCTGTCAGGGCAGTCATCAGTTGTAACCGGGCACCATCTAGTTCTTCTGGTCTCAGGATGATGTAGTCTCTGGTTCACGTGGCCCTTTCTGTCTCTTGGGCTCATAATCGCCTTGTGTCCTTGGTGTTCTTCATTCTCCTTTGATCCAGGTGGGTTGATACCAGTTGATGCATCTTAGACGGCTGCTTGCTAGCGTTTAAGACCCCAGATGCCACTCTTCAAAGTGGGATGCAGAATGTTTTGTTAAGAGATTTTATTATGCCAATTGACTTAAATGTCCCCTGAAATCATGGTCCTCAAACCCCTGCCCCTGCTACGCTGGCCTTTGAAGCGTTCAGTTTATTCAGGAAACTTCTTTGCTTTTGGTTTAGTCCAATTGCGCTGACCTCCCCTGTATTGTGTGCTGTCTTTCCCTTCACCTAAAGTAGTTCTTATCTACTATCTAATTAGTGAATGCCTCCTCCTACCCTCCCTCCCTCCCACCCTCCCTCCCTCCCCCCTCTCATAACCACGAAAGAATGTTTTCTTCTCAGTTTAAACTATTTCTCAAGCTCTTATAATAGTGGTCTTATACAATGTTTGTCCTTTTCCAGCTGACTAATTTCACTCAGCATAATGCCTTCCAAGTTCCTCCCTGTTATGAAATGTTTCACAGATTTCTCGCTGTTCTTTATCGATGTGTAGTATTCCATTGTGTGAATATACCATAATTTATCCATTCATCCGTTGATGGGCACCTTGGCTGCTTCCATGTTTTTGCTATTGTAAACAGTGCTGCAATAAACATGGGTGTGCATATATCTGTTCATGTAAAGGCTCTTCTTTCTCTAGGATATATTCCAAGGAGCGGGATTGCTGGATCGTATGGTAGTTCTATTTCTAACTTTTTAAGGAAGCCCCAAATCGATTTCCAAAGTGGTTGTACCATTTGACATTCCCACCAGCAGTGTAGAAGTGTTCCAATCTCTCCACAGCATCTCCAACATTTATTATTTTGTGTCTTTTGGATTAATGCCAGCCTTGCTGGAGTGAGATGAAATCTCATTGTAGTTTTGATCTGCATTTCTCTAATGGCTAATGATCGTGAACATTTCCTCATATATCTGTTAGCTACATGAATGTCTTCTTTAGTGAAGTGTCTATTCATATCTTTTGCCCATTTTTTAATTGGGTTATTTGTCTTTTTGAAGTTGACTTTTTGCAGTATTATGTAGACTTTAGAGATCAGGTGCTGATGAGAAATGTCATAGCTAAAAACTTTTTCCCAATCTGTAGGTAGTCTTTTTACTCTTTTGGTGAAGTCTTTGGATGAGCATAGGTGTTTGATTTTTTAGGAGCTCCCAGTTATCGAGTTTTTCTTCTACATTCTTTATAATGTTTTGTATACTGTTTATGCCATGTATTAGGGCTTCTAATGTTGTCCCTATTTTTTCTTCCATGATCTTTATCGTTTTAGATTTTATATTTGGGTCTTTGATCCATTTTGAGTTAGTTTTTGTGCATGGAGTGAGGTATGGGTCTTGTTTCATTTTTTTGCAGATGGATATCCAGTTATGTCAGCACCATTTGTTAAAAAGACAGTCTTTTCCCCATTAACTGTTTTGGGGCCTTTGTCAAATATCAGCTGCTCATATGTGGATGGATTTACGTCTGGATTCTCAATTCTGTTCCACTGATCTATGTATCTGTTGTTGTACCAGTGCCAGGCTGTTTTGACTACTGTGGCGGTATAATAGGTTCTAAAATCAGGTAAAGTAAGGCCTCCCACTTTGTTCTTCTTTTTCAGTAATGCCTTATTTGTCCAGGACCTCTTTTCCTTCCATATGAAATTGGCGATTTGTTTCTCCATCTCATTAAAGAATGTCCTTGGGATTTGGATCGGAATTGCATTAAAGGTATAGATCGCTTTTGGTAGAATAGACTTTTTTTTTTTTTCATCAAACAGAATAAATTGATTTTTTTTTTACTACATAGATAAAACCACAGTCTTCTCCATTAATCCCTCACCTTCTAATGTCCCATTCAGGTGACTTCACAAGCAGCCAACCTAATTTTTTTTTTTACTATAATTTTTATTGTGCTTTAAGTGAAAGTTTACAAGTCAAGTCAGTCTTTCACATATAAACTTATATACACCTTACTACATACTCCCACTTACTGTCCCCCAATGAGTCAGCCCGCTCCCTCCTTCCAGTCTCTCCTTTCGTGACCATTTTGCCAGTTTCTAACCCCCTCTACCCTCCCATCTCGCCTCTAGACAGGAGATGCCAACATAGTCTCAAGTGTCCATCTGATACAGGTAGTTCACTCCTCATCAGCATCTCTCTCCAACCCATTGTCCAGTCCGATCCATGTCTGATGAGTTGTCTTCTGGAATGGTTCCTGTCCTGGGCCAACAGAAGGTTTGGGGACCATGACTAGAATAGACATTTTTATAATGTTAAGTCTTCGTATCCATGAGCAAGGTATGTTCTTCCACTTATGTAAGCCTCTTTTGGTTTCTTGCAGAAGTGTACTGTAGTTTCCTTTGCATAAGTCTTTTACATCTCTGGTAAGATTTATTCCTAAATATTTTATCTTCTCGGGGGCTACTGTAAATGGCATTGATTTGGTGATTTCATCTTCGATGTTCTTTTTGTTGGTGTAGAGGAATCCAACTGATTTTTGTATGTTTATCTTGTATTCCGATACTCTGCTGAACTCTTCTATTAGTTTCAGTAGTTTTCTGGAGGATTCCTTAGGGTTTTCTGTGTATAAGATCATGTCATCTGCAAATAGAGATACTTCGACTTCTTCCTTGCCAATCTGGATGCCCTTTATTTCTTTATCTAGCCTAATTGCTCTGGCTAGGACTTCCAGCACAATGTTGAATAAGAGTGGTGATAAAGGACATCCTTGTCTGGTTCCCGATCTCACTGGGAATGTTTTCAGGCTGTCTCCATTTAGGGTGGTGTTGGCTGTTGGCTTTGTAAAAATGCCCTTCATTATGTTGAGAAATTTTCCTTCTATTCCTATTTTGCTGAGAGTTTTTATCATGAATGAGTGTTGAACTTTGTCAAATGCCTTTTCTGCATCAGTTGATAAAATCATGTGATTCTTGTCTTTTGTTTTATTTATGTGGTGGATTACATTAATTGTTTTTCTAATGTTGAACCATCCCTGCATACCTGGTATGAATCCCACTTGGTCATGGTGAATTATTTTTTTGATATGTTGTTGAATTCTATTGGCTAGAATTTTGTTGAGGATTTTTGTGCCTACATTCATGAGGGATATAGGTCTATAATTTTCTTTTCTTGTGGTGTCTTTACCTGGTTTTGATATCAGGGATATGGTGGCTTCATAGAATGAGTTTGGTAGTATTCCATCCTTTTCTATGTTCTGAAATACCTTTAGTAGTAGTGGTGTTAACTCTTCTCTGAAAGTTTGGTAGAACTCTGCAGTGCAGCCCTCCGGACCAGGGCTTTTTTTTGTTGGGAGTTTTTAAATTACTTTTTCAATCTCTTCTTTTGTTATGGGTCTATTTAGTTTTTCTACCTCTGTTTGTGTTAGTTTAGGTAGGTAGTGTGTTTCTAGGAATTCAGTCATTTCTTCTAGGTTTTCAAATTTGTTTGAGTATAGCTTTTCATAGTAATCTGATATGATTCTTTTCATTTCAGTTGGGTCTGTTGTAATGTCTCCCATCTCATTTCTTATTCAGGTTATTTGCTTTCTCTCCTGTTTTTCTTTTGTCAGTTTGGCCAATGGTTTATCAATTTTGTTGAGTTTTTTTAAAAAAAAAAACAGCTTTTGGTCTTGTTAATTCTGTCAATTGTTTTTGTGTTTTCTATTTCGTTTAGTTCAGCTCTAATTTTTATTATTTGTTTTCTTCTGGTGCCTGTGGGTTTCTTTTGTTGCTTTCCTTGTATTTGTTCAAGTTGTAGGGATAGTTCTTTGACTTTGGCCCTTTCTTCTTTTTGGGTGTGTGCATTCATTGATATAAATTGGCCTCTGAGCACCACTTTTGCTGTGTCCAAAAGGTTATGATAGGAAGTGTTTTCATTCTCATTGGGTTCTCTGAATTTCTTTATTCCATCCTGAATGTCTTCTATAATCCAGTCTTTTTTGAGCAGGGTATTGTTCAGTTTCCAAGTGTTTGATTTCTTTCCCCTGCTTTTCCTGTTATTGATTTCCACTTTTATGGCCTTATGGTCAGAGAAGATGCTTTGTAATATTTCAATGTTTTGGATTCTGCTAAGGCTTGCTTTATGACCTAATATGTGGTCTATTCTAGAGAATGTTCCATGTGCACTAGAAAAGAAAGTACAGTTGGTTGCTGTTGGGTGGAGTGTTCTGTATATGTCTACGAGGTCAAGTTGGTTGATTGTGGCATTTAGATCTTCTGTGTCTTTATTGAACTTCTTTCTGGATGTCCTGTCCTTCACCAAAAGTGGCGTGTTGAAGTCTCCTACTATTACTGTGGAGCTGTCTATGTCACTTCTCAATGCTGATAGAGTTTGTTTTATGTATCTTGTAGCCCTGTCATCGGGTGCATAAATATTTAATATGGTTATATCTTTTTTGTGTATTGTCCTTTTAGTCATTATTTAGTGTACTTCCTTATCCTTTCTGATGGATTTAACTTTAAAGTCTATTTTGTCAGAAATTAATATTGCCACGCCTGCTCTTTTTTGATTGTTGTTTGCTTGATATATTTTTTTCCATCCTTTGAGTTTTAGTTTGTTTGTGTCTCTAAGTCTAAGGCGTGTCTCTTGTAGGCAGCATATAGATGGATCTTGTTTTTTAATCCATTCTGCCACTCTCTGTCTCTTTATCGGTGCATTTAGTCCATTTACATTCAGGGTAATTATGGATAGGTATGAATTCAGTGCTATCATTTTGATGTCTTTTTTTGTGTGTTGACAGCTTCCTTTTCCCACTTGATTTTATGTGCTGAGTAGATTTTCTTTATATATTGTCCTTTCTTCATAATCGTTGTTGATTTTGTTTCTGCTGAGTCTATATTTTTCCCTTGTGTTTTATTTTGATGAGTAGGATAGTTTGTCTCCTTTGTGGTTACCTTATTATTTATCCCTATTTTTCTAAATTTATAACTAACTTTTATTTCTTTGTATCACCATTTCTTCCTCTCTGTATGGAAGGTGTATGATTACATTTCTTAGTCCCTCTTTATTATTTTAATGTTGTCTTCTTTTATATAATAACATTGTTGTTACCCTGTGTTGCGCTTTTTTTTTTTTTCTCCCTGTCTGAGTTGACTTCTGGTTGTTCTGCCCAGTGTTCTAGTCTTGGGTCAATACCTGATATTATTGATTTTCTAACCAAAGAACTCCCTTTAGTATTTCTTGTAGTTTTGGTTTGGTTTTTACCAATTCCCTTAACTTGTGTTTATCTGTAAATGTCTTAATTTCACTTTCATATTTAAGAAACAGTTTTGATGGATATATGATTCTTGGCAGGCAATTTTTTTCCTTCAATTTTTTAAATATGTCATCCCATTGCCTTCTTGCCTGCATGGTTTCTGCAGAGTAGTCTGAGCTTATTCTTATTGGCTCTCCCTTGTAGGTGACTTTTCTTTTATCCCTTGCTGCTCTTATAATTGTCTCTTTATCTTTGGTTTTGGCAAGCTTGATTATAATATATCTTGGTGACTTTCTTTTAAGATCTATCTTATGTGGAGTTCGATGAGCATCTTGGATAGATATCTTCTCATCTTTCACAATATCAGGGAAGTTTTTTGCCAACAAATCCTCAACAATTTTCTCTGTATTTTCTATTATCCCTCCCTGTTCTGGTACTCCAATCACTCGTAGGTTATTTCTCTTGATAGAATCCCACATGATTCTTAAGGTTTCTTCATTTTTTAAAATTCTTTTACCTGATTTTTCTTCAAATATATTAGTGCCAAGTGATTTATCTTCAAGTTCAGAAATTCTAGCTTCTACTTACTCAGTTCTGCTTCTCTGACTTTCTATTGAGTTATCTAATTCTGTAATTTTATTGTTAATCTTCTGAATTTCTGATTGCCATTTGTCTATGGATTTTTCCAGCTTATTAAACTTTTCATTATGTTCCTGAATAATCTTTCTAAGTTCTTCAGTTGCTTTATCTGTGTGTTCCTTGGCTTGTTCTGCGTATCGCCTCATTTCCTTTCTGAATTCTTGAAGGGTTTTGTATATCAAACTTTTGTATTCTGCATCTGGTAATTCCAGGAATGCACTTTCATCTAAAAGATCCCTGGATTCTTTGTTTTGAGAGCCTGTTGAGGTGATCGTGGCCAGTTTCTTTATGTGACTTGATATTGACTGTTGTCTCCGAGCCATCTATAAGTTATTGTATTAGTTTATGCTTGCTTACTGTGTCGTAGCTGCTTGCTTTGTTTTGTTTTGGTATATCCCTATGGATTGCTTGAGTGAGCTAGCTTGATTATTTTTGCCTTTTGAGCTCTGGTGTCCTGACCCCAGCTGGCTAGAGCTGTTATCAGGTATATCAGTCTAGGAGTCCATTCAGTTTTCTTGTATGAATTCAGCTCAGGTTTCCAGGTAGCTGATATCAAGTGTGTGGTACAGCCTCTGTCCTACAGTCTAAGAGGGGCAGGGGTGATTGGCATATATACCCGTATCTGATTGCAGCAGGGGGTCACACTCTGACCAAGGCAGGGGTCTGAGAACTGACCGCCAAGTGTCTCTGAGGAAAATGTGTTTCTGTTCCCTAGAGCATGCTGGGGGGTGGGCTCTGCAGAGGGACCATGGGCACCCAAAAATTTTGTTGTAAGGACTGGGAGGTACCAGTTATCTTTGGACCCCTGTCACGGGTGGCTGGGTGACCTGAGTGGAGCTACCAGTCCTTAGGTCCCTGATGTGGGTAGGTGAGGACCTTGTTTAATAGGCAAAACAATGTCAAACATCAAACACCCACCTCTCCACTGCACAGTTGAAATGGCTGGAGTTTGCCAACAAGGGCCTATTCTCCCGAAATAGGCCCACACAGGTCCATGCAGAAGGGAAAGGTGCTCAAGGCCCATGGACGGTTTATGTCTGGACTGGAGCTGCCGCTGTCCTGAGCTCCCCTGGTTAATGGAGCTAGCAAATTATCTTTTCCCCCCAGTTGCAAATTTTTTCCTTCCCCAAGGCCGGGAGGACGGCTCCAGGTGCTCACTAGGGTCGATCTCAGGACCAGGGATTCAGCCACTGATACCGGCTTGGGGGTGGCGGGGGGAGCGCGGTAAAATATACACAAGTACTTAGCTTTTGCCGGGAGCGCCGGAGGTGTGAGTGGGCTGTGTGGCTGGCTGCTTCTCCCTGAGGAAACTGCGGCCCAACGCTAGGACCAGCCCACCGCCGCCGCTCTGGAATGGTGCCTGAGGGCTCCCCGCGATTCAGGTCCAGCAACTCCTCTCCGCTTCTGAACGGCCTCTCCCTCCCCCTGCCCCTCAGTTCGTTGTCTAAGCTTGCCTTTGATGCCCAGGGCTCCCAGCTTGTCACAAATATACTCGTTTCACTCATTTTTTCGGGTCTTTGTTGTAAAGAGGGCTCGACGGAAGCGTCTGTCTATTCCGCCATCTTGGCTCTGCCTCCCGAGTCCTTATTTTTTATGTTTAAAATTTATTTAGAGGGCACACTCAGATCTGCAGTACAAAATATACTTTTTTAAAAAGCTTTTTATATTTGTAATAATTATGGGTATATTAAAAAACAAAAAACAAAACCCCATTGCAGTCAAGTCGATTCCAACTCATACGCCCCTAGGGTTTCCTGTGAGTCAGAATCTGCTCAATGGCGACGGGTTCGTTTATTTTTTATAGGGTTTCCAAGGAGCAGCTGGTGGATTTGAACTGCCAGCCTTTTGGTTAGCAGCCTGAAAATAGTACCAAGAAGTCCTATATACCCTTCACCCAGTTTCCCCCAATAGTTATGTTGACATAACTTCAGTGCAATATCAAAACCAAGAAACCCGCATTGGTACGGCATGTTTGTATAGGTGAATGCCATTTTATCACACCTGTAGACTGGCAAAACGTACTTTAAGAAACCCCTGCCCCCAACTTTGGTGTGACTTCCTGAGGATCAGCCTTAGGACTCCGAAAGTGTTCTTACATGATTCTCATTCCTGTGGGTCCTTAAAGGCTGCCTCCTGGTGGAGGGGACCCTGGTGGGGTTGCAGACACCCCCTCAGAGTCTGTGAGTGGCAGCTCTGCATCTGAGGAGTATAGCCTTGAGGCGGGGGCTTGATTCAGGGCTGAAGAGTAGGGTTGCTGTAGGCGGGGCAGTGGGGTGCCCCACTGGGAGAGGAGACTTGGAGGAGGTCCCTGGTGGATGGGGAGCTTTGAGGGTGAGACGGTAGGTGTGAGACAGAGAGTGGGTGAATGATGACCAGAACTCAGACCTGTTCCTGGCCCTGGGCAGTGCCCTCACCAGTATTGAGGTGCTCCATGCCAAGCCCTCAGCCAGGTGATGGGGACCCAAGGGTGGCTTCCAGTTCCAGTTCCCCAAGGGCTCAGAGTCAAGTGGGGAAACACATACACACATGTGACATCAAAATAGCTTTTAAGAAATCATAATTATACTAGCTAACATTTACTGGGTGTTTGTTATGTCCTTGACCTGTATTATCTCATTGAATAATCCCAGCCCCCCTGATGAGGGAGGTGCTGTTATTAGCCCCATTTGATAGATGAGGAAACACTGATCTGGGAGATTCAGTCACCTGCCACAGGGTGCATCTGGGATTCAAACCCAGGCAGTCTGGGAGCAGGGCAGACAAAATATGACCAGGTGATTCAAAGTACTGTGGACACATGGGGGTGGGTAGAACATGGCAGGGGACGTTGGGCAAAAATATCTGGAGACATTTTTGGTTCCCACAGCTGGGGAAGGGATGCGCTCCTGGCATCTAGTGAGTCGAGGCCAGGGATGCGGCTCAGCCTCCTGTAATGCACAGGATACTCCCACCAAGAGAATTCTCTGGACCAAAATGTTAATAGTGCTGAGGCTGGGAAGCCTGAGGGGTGAGGTTCCGGAGATACTGCCAGCCCAGGGTTGGCCAGGCCAAGACGCAGGAAGGCGGTTTCAGACAGAGCAGACATAGGGACAAAGGCCTGCAGATGGGGAACAGCAGAGTGCACTAGGGACCCGCCAGAAGCCCGAGACTGCTGCCGTCTAATGGGGACCCTGGAGAAGGAGAGGCAAGGCAGGCCCAGGAGCCAAGCAGAGGAGCGGAGGCTTTGTCCCGTGGCCAAAGGTTGTTGACTAGATTGGTAGTTTAAAAAATAATTTATTTTTTGAATAGGCAATACATTTACATGATTCAAAATTCAAAGTGTGTGCTATGACAAGTCTTTTTACCCCAGCCACAGCCGCCCTGTTTTCCTTCTGGGGGGTGATGGAAGTTACCGGTCTCTTAACATTTCCTGGAATAGTTTCCTCTTTTGTTCTTTAAACAGTGATTTACAGGATTATAAGCCAGGGAGGGACAGAGTCAAAAGTGAGTTTTAAAGAGGTCACTCTACTGGATTGGAGGAGGAGGGGCAAGGCTAGGTGGGGCCATGGATCAGGAGGCTGTTGGTGTAGACCAGCTGAGAGATGGTGAGGATGGTGACCTGCAAGGACCAAGGCAGGAGAGGAGACAGGTGGGGGTTGTCTGGGCAGGGTCTGGGGGAGGATGGGGGGGGTGTCAAGGGCAACCAGCAGGTCTCTAACTCAGGGCTGGGGCATTCCTGAGATGGGTACGGAACTGGAGGGGAGAGAGGACAGCAGCTGAGCTCTGAGAACAGTCCCAACGGACCCCAGCTGCAACCGCCTTGTGCCTGTTGCCAAGGCTGCCGGTGCTAACTGAACTGAGCTCAAGGCCTTGGCACCCTGGGCCCAGTGGGCTCATGCTTACGAGTGGCAGGTCCTCCTCAGACCGGGCAGGGCTGGAAGCAACGTCACATTAGCTACCCACCCCCTGCAGCCTCCCCACGTTCTGTCCTGTCCATCTGCCAGGATACAAGGATAGAGAGCATTACACTATCAGAGAGCGAAGGGCTGTACCAGTTTTCAGGGGCTCCACAGAAATTCTGTTGCTCGATTAGAAATTACCTGTGCATCCCCTGTCTCCAGAGTGGCTGGGACACTATTGCTTGTTTGGCATATCTTCCCCTGTCCATTTTACAGCTGCAGTGTAGGTAACCTCAGTGGGGCTCTAGGTGTCCTTTAGATGGCACTTCCGCCTATATTTCTTTTGAATTGGGTTCCGAGAGAGAATGTCCCCTCAGACGGGTGATGAAAATAATGTCTTCCTTATTTGTCTTCTGGTTTTGACTCTGTTGCTCAGACCCAGAGCCTGGATTTGTGCTCCATTGCAGTGAGTGGCTCAACTCAGCACCTTATGGATGGAATCTGGGGCTTGGGCTCAAATCCTGACTCTACCACTTACTAGCTGTGTGGCCTGGGGTGGTCATGTGGTCTCACTTTAGCTCAATTTCCTCTTCTGTAAACTTGGAATAATACCGCTGACTCCCTAAAAAAACCCCATTGCTGTCGAGTTGATTCTGACTCATGGCAACTGTACGTGTTACAGAGTAGAACTGCTCCACAGGGTTGTCTTGGCTGTAAACTTTATGGAAGCAGATTGCCAGGCCATTCTTCCAGAGCAACGCTAGATGAGTTCAAACCACCAGCCTGTAGGTTAGTAGACGAGTGCAATCCGTGTGCGACGCCCAGGGATCTTCAATGGCCACCTAGGTTTGGGAAACCTAAGTAAAGTGCAGAGCGCTGAGCCTGGTAGGTAGTAAGCACTGAGAGAAGGGTAGCTCTACCGTCCTTAAGGAGTTCATTGTGCCTGGCATTGGGAAGTCCCTCACAGGCCCCCTGGAAACAGGCAGGAGTATCTTCCATAAAATTAAAAAAATCATCTGGCCTGGATAAATATTGCAAGACGTTTACATCCACATTTCATTTGCATAAGAAACCTTAGCACCTCTTTTGCATTCCAAGTGACTGCTCTCCAGAGTCAGAGAGCTCAGCTGCTGCTCAGGAGTGGCCCTGCCTGAGAAAAGTCACCCACCCCCCTGGAGAAGTTAACTGTCAGCCCCCACGCGTGGCACTCCCACCCATGTGCCACCCTTGCTAACTGTCCAGGAACTGGCCTATCTTAGTCCCCAGACTGCTCCCACGGCCTCCCTCACTGCTGTGGTCTCAGAACGCAAAGTGGAGTTGTGAAGGTACAGATGTTTCCAAGATAAACGCACACAAAATAATTGCCAGGAGCGTTACCTGCGTTGCTTCTAACCCTCATGCGTTGCTTCTAACCCTCATGACGGCCTGCTCAGGCTCAACAGAGTGGCCTGAGTGGTCATGGACACAGTGCCAACCTGGGGCGTGGCCGTCTGCCCCCAAAGGCTTTACAAAGGCTATGCCAAGTAGATGCAGGAGTTTTTACTGGCTGCCACTCTTGTCAAAAAAAAAAAAAAATCTTGTCACAGATACCTCAGAAATGATGGCCAAGGTGGATTAGCTGGGGGTATAGGGCTGAGAGGCCCTGGAAGGAGGGTGGGGGTGTTCTTGAGACTCCCCAAGGCCCTGCTTTGCTTGGCTGTGCCTGACCTGGGTCCTGGCCCCCTTTCTGACCCTCACCCTCTAGGTCTGCACAGGCTTCACCGCAGAGTATGCCAACTACGGCCACGTCAAGATGCATCACGGCTACACCAACGTGATCGGCATGGGTGACTCCAGCACCTGGAGGCTGCCCTGCCTCAACCGCTACGTCTACATGTTCCTCGCCCCTTTCTTAATCCCCATCATTACCCCGCTGGTGGCCCTCAGTGAGTACTGACAGGGCCGGCAAGCCCCTTTCCTTCCCTCCCCTCCTGGCTTCCTGGAGCCTGTTGTCTAGGAGCTGAGAGCCCCAAGCTAAGATTGGACACGGGTTTTCCAAGGCAGCCAGCTGGGGTGGAAAGAACCTCGAACCTGGGGCCAAGTCTGGCTTGGCCGCTGACTGGCTGGTGACCACGAGCAGGTAATTTGACCTCTCCGAGCCTCAGGTTCCTTACCTATTGCTCCTCAAGGTGGCGCAAAAGCACAAATGAGGTCATAGATAGAAAAGTGCTTTGTAAACACTTCACCCTATATCATGGGGACGGTATCATAGTGTGGAAGGAGCAAGGCTATAGGGCAGCTAGAGCTAGGTTCAAATCCCAGGCCCTCATGTACTATCAGCGTCACATTGCTTAATGTTCCCTGATCTGTAAAATGGGTTCACCTGCTTTCAGGGTTGTCGTGTGGGTTAACTGGGCACCCCTAGATCACCAGAAAGTCAGCTTACAACGGACTCAAACTCTGCCTGCCCCTCTCACTCTTACTTTTTTTTCGAAAAATTTTATTGTAGTAAAATATATATAACAAAATTTTCCATTTTAACTATGCTTCGGTGTACAATTCAATGGCACTACTTACATTCACTGTGTTGTGCATCCATCACCACTCTCTATTTCCCAAACTTTTCATCACCCCAAACAGAAACCCAGTACCCCTTCAGCAATGACCCCATTCCGCCTGCCCCAGTCCCTGGTAACCTCTTTCTTGCCCCTCTGCAGAGCGGCTGAGGGACGTGGAGGTCTGGACAGCTCTGCGGACGCTGGGCCTGATCTCCCTGGGCCTTTATTCTCACTACTGGCTGCTCCTGAATGTGTCAGGTTTTAAGAGCCCCAGGTCGGCCCTGGCCTGCATGTTTGCCACCAGGTCCCTGCTGGCCCACCCTTACCTCCATGTCAATATCTTCCAGGTGAGGCCTCCCTGACCTGGGAAAGGGAGTGGGAAAGGGGAAGGGCAACGGGGAGCACTCTCCAGGGTGCTGAACTGCAAACTGGACTCAGGGTTAGGGGAAAGAGGCCATGTGAGGAAGCATTGGCCCCCCACCCCTACACACACACACTCACTCACTCTTCCCTCTGTGGGCCATCACAGAGAACTTTGGCCTCAGGTAAGGAATTTACTTCTCTTCTACATTGTCTGCCTTTCAAGCAAGGAGCAAAAATCTAATGACGACCTACTCACTATGTGTTGTTACCTGCTGTCAAGTTGGCCCCGACTCGTGGCAAGCCCATGCACAAGGGAACAAACGCTGCCTGATCCTGCACCATTTTCAAGATCAGTTTGCGTATCAGACCACTGTGATCCACAGGGTCCCACTGGCTGATTTATGGAAGTAGATAGCTGGGCCTTTCTCCCTAGTCTGTCTTAGTCTAGAAGCTCCAGTGAAACCTGTTCAGCATCATAACAACATGCAAGCCTCCACTGACAGATGGGTGGTAGCTGAGCGTGAGATGTGTTGACCAGAAGTTGAACCCAGTTCTCCCACATGGAAGGCGAGAATTCTACTACTGAACTGTCACTGTCCCCTACTTACTATGTGTAAACCAATAAACCAAACCACTTGCCATTGAGTCCATCCAGACTCATAGTGGCCCTAAGGTGACCTGGGAGTAGGCGGTGGGAAGTCTTGGGCACTAGGGTATCCCAGAATCAGAGGGGTGTCTGGGCCAAGGCCCTCATTGTAGAGATGGGGTGAACGAGGCTCAGAGATGGGCAAGGCTCAGCGCTGGGCACAGAGAGGGGCAGCACTGTCACCCTGTGCACAGTGGAATGTGGTGGAGGTGTGTGGAGGCTGGGTTCTTGACCCCACTCCAGTGGGTACCTGAGAGCTCGGTGAGGGCGCCTAGAGCAGGGTTGGTGCCTGGTGGGGGCAGGGCTGCCTGGCCCAACCCTAGGATGTGCCCTACATGTCTTACAGCATATCGGATTGCCCATGTTCTCCCTGGACAAGAAGCCCCTACGGGTTCACATGTTGAGCCTTGGCGTGCTAAACCTGCCCCGGTCGCCTGTGCTGGACTGGGCATTTGGCCACTCAATTGTCAGCTGCCACGTGGAACATCACTTCTTCCCCAGACTGTCCGACAACATGTGCCTGAAGGTGGGCAGGGGGGCTGCTGGAGGGGCTGGGATGAAGGGACTGCCCAAGAGCAGTGGGGGTAATCTTCAGGGCTCACCTGAACTCTGAGTCCCCCCACTGGCATGGTCAGAGAGCCCTCAGGTCTCTGATCAGAAACATCTGGGTGACTTACTAGCAGTGCAGCTCTGGACAAGTTAACTTTTCTGAGTCTCAGCTTTCTCATTTGTAAAATGGGAGTAAGCAGTGCTTCTTTTGACAGTTTTGGGGATGACCTGAAAAAATGTATCTGGAGCGTCAGGCACACAGTTGGTGCTTGGAAAAGGGGTGCTAGGACTTTTATGCTGTGCCAAGGAGGGCTGGACAACAGCCTGGGAGCCCTGAGAGAATGTTGCGCAGAGGCTTCTTCCCTTGCCCTCGGAAAGGCGGGAGGCTAGAATCCTCCAACACCTTAGCGCCTGGGCTCCTCCAGAGCATCATGGAACCAGGAAAACAGGAGCTGGGGCCAGGAAGGGAAGGGGCCCTACAGGCATGGGTCTGCCTGAAGCCTGGCTCAGCAGCTCTCCTCGTGTTTATCTTTGGCCAGGTGAAACCTGTGGTATCCCACTTCCTCCAAGAGAAGCAGCTGCCGTACAATGAGGACTCGTACTTGGCTCGCTTCCGGCTGTTTCTGAGTTGCTATGAGGAGTTGATGGTGCACACCCCTCCTATCACTGAGCTTGTGGGGCTGCAATGAGCATGGAGCAGGCACGGTCACACCTGTTCCCCGCCCCTGGCCTGACCATAGCTCTCTTTCTTCTGCTGGCCGTCCCTGGGGCTGGGAGGGCTGGGCCCTTTCCCCATGGGGGTGGGTCGAGTGCTGGGGGTGGATCTGGAGAGTGGAGGCATTGAGTGGGCAATGAGGCAAGGGAGCTGATACTTGGGGCCCTGGGCTCACCTGCCCTGCTTGCTTTTCTGGACTTCAAGGGGTGCCTGGGGGAAAGAATAGAGGGAGCTGGGCATTCTGGTCAGCCTGGACCTCAGCCAACTTCATCTCAGGACTGAACAGCTGAATCCATGCCTATTGCTCCATCCGAGCTTGGCAGGGTTAAGGGAGGGTGACAGGGTGAGGAAGGGCCCCGTTCAGGGGGCCAGCTAGGAGGGGGGAGGGGGCACCGAGAGAGAGAGGGTCAGCCGCCTTGGCTAGGGCTCCCCAGGGCCAGAAGAATCCCAGGCATGGTTGGCCGCTGCCCCTTCCTGTACCCTTTGTGGCTGTGTCCCCCAAGGAGCCCTCTCCCCAGGGACTACAGGGAGAGGTTACCTTTGGCAGACCATCCTAGCTTCTCAGTCCGGGAAGCCTGGGCAAGACACGGGCTCAGCCATTCTCAAGGCCAACACCATCAATGAGACACAAGTGTGGGGGTTATGTGGGGACAGCATCCAGGGGAAGTAAGGGGAAACGTCTTCTCAGGGCCAGAGCTGGATAAAGAGCGTAAAGATCTTTGAGCATTACCTTGGCTAGCTCTAGAAAAGACTATTTTGTTCCATTATGTTTAGAAGAACTATCAACTGGGAGAGAGAATTACTGGGAGCGTAGCTGAGGCTGGAAGAGGGCTATGGGGGCGGGGTCTGGAGGACAGATGGCCTTAGAAAACAGTGGAAGGTGGAGGAGGGTGGGGTGCAAATAGAAGGGCTTGAAGTCAAGGGCTGACTTGGCTGGGAAAGGGTGGTCTGCAGCACTGGGAGTGAGGTGGGAATATGACCAGAGCTACTGATGCTGCCCAGTGGAGGGGCCAGAAAACTGAGGGACGCCATTAAGATTCAGCCCAGAGTGGACAGACTCAAGAGCAGGCTGGGATGTTGGGCTGAGGGGGGTCCAAGGAAAGGTCCAGCTGGAAGCTGAGGGAGGGGCCGAGACGGAGGCCAGGGCTAAGGCAGGAGGCTGGAGCAATTCCCTTAATGCAGGGTTTCTTGCCTCAGCACTAGTAACATCCTGGACTAGATAATTCTTTGTTGCTGGAGAACTTTCCTGTGCATCATAGGATGTTTAGCAGCATCTCTGGTCTCTACCCACTAGATGCCAGAAGCTGAAGTCGTGATAATCAAAAATGTCTTCAGACATTGCCAATGTCTCCTGGGGAGTGGGCAAAATCGCCCCCAGTTGAGAACCATTGGTCTAAAACATGCAAATCACGTTCTGAGTCTAATCGCCTTATTTTTCAGTTAAGTCCTGGGATGGGCTGACCATGAGAATGTAGAGACTAAATGCCAGCAAATGGGAGCCCTTCCGTGAGCAGAGGAGTCGGATGCGAGGGGAAGGAACTCTCTAAGCCCAGCCCTGTGGGAGAACCAATCTCCTGTGTGGCCTTGGGTGGCTCTGCCAGGAACTCGCAATCTGCCTCCCAACACCCACTCCCCACCCTTTCCACCTTGCCTTCCTCCCCTACAGCTACAGCTCTCCCTTGTTCCTTATCTGCTCCCTCCTTTTGCTCCTTCGGGGCCTGAGGTGGTCACGGCTTTCAGCTGTTGCTAGCCCAAGGGTGCTTCACCGTCCCTTACTGGTTTCCCTTGACCCTGCTCACACTTCTGTAAAAAGTCCCCTCGTTAAACTCTCTTCAGTTGCCCCCTTTGAGCACACCATCTGTTTCATGTGGGGAGGTGACTGCTGGAGCAGAGTTTTGAATCCAAGCAGCCCTGTTGGAACAGGAGGGCCTGGCAGCCTCCCCAGCCTCCTGTTTCATCATATGTCAGCGCTGCTCTTTTGAAATGCATTAGCAACTCAGAAATGGCCTTTAGGTCTGGGAAAGCAATTCATCAAACTGCTAATTCTCTATATGAAATATGCACTGTCAGAAAAGACCCCAGTTCCACAGTGCTGGCTGTGATTAAAACCATCCTAATATATAACCAATGACTCATTGCTATTGATCTGGGCCTGATGGGGAGTGGGCAGCAGCTGGAGGCCCTGGTACCAGCCTTGGCTATACCACCGGCACCCTGGAACAAGTCACTTAATTGTTTTGAGGCTTGCTTTTTCTGTTGCTCTGAGGATGGAGGCTGGGAATGCACAGGGCTTGAGAGGTAAGGGGAGGAGACAAGAGTTCATGAGACCCTTCTAGGATCCTGGGGAGACCTAAGGTCTAATTTCTAGAGGCATATGAGAGGTGAGAATAATGATGCTGATGATGACAGCTAACATATGTTCAGCACTTAGGGCAGAGGTTTTTACCTACATCATCTCATTTCATCTTTCCAAGTTGGTACTATTTTTTTCTCCCATGTTAGATAGTGAAAATAAGGCTTGGAGAGATTCAATTTCTCAGCATCATATAGGTAGAAAGTGACAGAGGACAGATTTCAACCAAGTGTGTCTGTCTCCAAAATCCATGCTTTTAACCACCAGACATACTGCCTCTAAATGGGGAGCCCTGCAGGGTTTTCTGGGGGTATCTGATCTGAATCTGCATGTCTTCCTCCCATGTGAAAGGATAATCAATGACTTGATCACTAAGACAAACTCTTTTTGAGCATTCATTGGATGCCAGTTGTCTTGATTTATCTAGTGCTGCTATAACAGAAATACCACGAGTGGATGGCTTCAACAAACAGAAGTTTATTCTCTCACAGTCTAGTAGGCTAGAAGTCCAAATTCAGGGTGTCAGCTCCAGGGGAAGGCTTTGTCTCTGTCAGCTCTGGGGGAAGGTCCTTGTCATCAATCTTCGCCTGGGCTAGGACCTTCTCTGCACAGGAACTTCGGGTCCAAGGGACACACTCTGTTCCCAGTGCTTCTTTCTTGGTGGTATGAGGTCCCCTTTCCTCTCTTGTAAGATAAAAGGTGGTGCAGACCACACTCCAGGGAAACTCCCTTTACATTGGATCAGGGATGTGACCTTAATAAGGTTGTTACAATTCCACCCTAATGCTCTTTAACATAAAATTACAATCACAAAGTGGAGGACAACCACACAACACTGGGAATTATGGCCTAACCAAGTTGACACATACTTTTGGGGGACATAATTCAATCTATGACACCGGGCACTGTGCAAAGCTCTGGGGATACAAGAGCGAATAAGATTAGGTCCCCACTCTCGTGGCGCTTACAGTCTAGTGCAGGGGTTGGCAAACCTTTTCTGTAAAGAGCCAGGTAGTAAATATTTTGGGCTTTCTGAACTATATGGTCTCTTGTCACAACTACTCAACTCCGCCATCAGTTTGAAAGCAGCCATGGCAATATACAAAGAAATGAGCATGGCTGTGTTCCAATAAAACTTTTTTATAGACACTGAAATTTGAATTTCATGTATGTTTCCTGTGTCACAAAATAGTATGTAAAACTTTTTTAACCGTTTAAAAATGAAAAACCATTTTTAGCTCACAGGCTGCACAAAAGCAGGAGATGGGCAGGATTTGAGATGCAGGCTATAATTTGCCTAGTGGGACAGGCATAAAACGCAATGACTTGTTAGAAATCAGAACAGCACTTACTTCTCAGTAGGAGGGAGGGGGAGTGATGAGGAGGGAGCACAAGGAGTCCTGGAATGCTGGCCATGTTCTATTTCTTTATCTGGGTGGTGGTTACATGGTTACACCACTGATAATTCATCAAGCTGTACACTTATGGTTTGTGCCCTTTTCTGTATGTATGTTACACTTCAATAAAAACGATCATTAAAAAAAAAAAAGACAAGTTGGTGTAATAAGTAATCATGGGGTAAGATAGGGGTGCTGTAGGGGCAAGAGGGGCCCCTAGCCCAGCTTGGGAGGGTAGGGGCCCGAGAAGGCTTCTCCAAGGAAGTAACGTTTGACAAGAGGGCGCTTGGGGAGAAGGAAGAGGCATTAGGCTTATCAGGTCAGACATAACCACAGATCCGTTCTTATTAAAAAAATACGGTATTTTGTTCATTGTGGATTTTGTGCATTTTATTTTTTAAAACATTGCACTAAAATATTACTTATCTTGATTACTGAGATTTTTAGGGCCCCTAACGTTTCCAGCCCGAGGCGAGTGTCTAGTCTCACCCTAGTGCTGGCCCTGGGGGCACAGGTCGAAGGGTCTGGCTCTGTCTTGGCAGTACCTCGGGCTAGCCATCTCCCCCCTCTGTTTCCTCACCTGTATAACGGGGGTGGTGGGGAGGATAAGAATCTCCAAAGGCGAACATTCTCCCTGGCCCTATCTGGGCCGATTCTTGCCCGGTAAGGGGCGACAAGGGTCGCGTTGGGAGCCCCATTTTCTCAGAGAGACTGCCGGACTCTGGTTATTACCGGAACCGGACTCGTGATTGGCTGGGACGAAACCCAGCCCCGGCTGCAGGATAAGGTATCAAAAGAGGCGGGCGAATTGCGTCATCAACGAGCGACGAGAGTGTCCCAAAAGGGGCGAGACGAAGTAAAATAAGCCCCTTTCTAATTGGTTCCCTCCTTCGGGGGGAGATTGAAACAGCGATGGGGATTCGCTCTTCTTCAACTCTCCAGGTAATTGAAGGGAGGACGACGATTGGGGAGAAACTTATTAAGTCGCCTACGGACCGTAAGTCTTCAGGGGCGGGGCCTCCGAAGGCGGGTTTCTCTTTTGGGGGCGTGATTCTTTCGGGGGTGGGGGTGGAGCCGAAACGCAGAGCTTTCACAGCGCACGGGAGGCGGGACTTGAGGCGGGGTCGCTTTGGTGGGCGGGACCAGGGGGCAGGGCGGGGGCGGGACCAGGGGCGGGGCAGGGCGGGGGCGGGGCCGGAGCTCAAGCCGGCGGGGAGCGCGGGGAGGTCTCCCGGATCCGATCCGCTTGCAGGGTGCTGTTCTCAGCCATGGCTGTGCGGTACTGGTGGCACTGGCCGGCGTGGCTTCGGACCCGACTGCCTCTCGCCGGGAGTCCCCAGAGTAGGACCAGGGCACCTCTAGGGTGAATGGGAGCGCGGGGAGGCCTACGACCGCTAAAAGTGGGGATCGAAGCAGAGCAGGGGCGGGGCTGGAGAAGGGGAACCAGGGGCGAGACTGGAGGGGTCTACTCCTGAGGGCGAGATGGGGGAGTGTGGTGGGCCACGGGATCTGTGCGGTGAGATGTGAGGCCTTTAGGCGAGAAGGGGACCACGAGGTCCACAGGTGGAACGGGGACGAATGGGGGTAACACGGAGGTCTGAGAAATGAGAGGGAAGTCTGAGGGGAGGCAGGGGTTAATAGGAATAAGATACGTGTCTATATACGGTTCTGCGAGTTAGGAGAGGTAAGGTGGAGCAATGTGGGGGGGATCCACAAAGGTGAGATTGGGGTGATTTGGGAGAATGTGGGATTCTAGCTGAGCGGGTGTTGTTATGTGAAGTCCAAGTCAATTCTGACTCATAACGACCCTATAGGACAGAGTAGAATTGCCCCATAGGGTTTCCTAGGCTGTAATCTTTACGGGAACGAACAGACTGCCACCTCTTTCTCCTGTGGAGCAGCTGGTGGGTTTGAACCACAGACCTTTCAATTAGCAGCTGAGCACTTTAACCACTGTGCCACCAGCGCTCCTTCACTGAGTAGGTAGGGAACCCCATAGGAAAAGTGTTGAAGCATTGTCCAGGGCAGCTTCAGGAGTGGTGGGGGCTGTCGGGTGGGCCATAATCAGCAGCATAGTAAACTCATGGGTGAGGTGTGGAGCTCTGAATGAAGACATAGCCTTTGGGGGCTCCCATGAAGTAAGGAACCCTGCAGAGGCAAAAGCTTGGAGGGGCAGGAGCAGTAGAGTGCAGGTGAGGGTGAAGCTTGGAAAGTTCCAACTTCTGGTGGATACAGAAGTTGGTTTGGGTTGGGGGAGGGGGTGTTGGTCTAACACTTGCCCCCCCCCCCCGCCAGGGTTCTGCCGGCAGTTCTCCACACAAGAGCAAACCCCCCAGATCTGTGTGGTGGGCAGTGGCCCGGCTGGCTTCTACACAGCCCAACACCTGCTAAAGGTAAACTGTTTCCTCCTGGTTCCCACCCTCATGGTTCACATGCTGCTCCAAACCTCAGGGTAAGCCTCACCCGCTCTGGGTTTTAAAAGCACTCCTGAATCCCAGATGAGGAAGGGGCTCCCGGCCCATCTAGGCTGGACCCATCCTACCTGCTTCCTTGACTGCATCTGGAGCTCCCCACTGTAGATTTTCTGCTGTAGGAGAGTGTGTTTGCCTCATGGGTGGGGTTCAGTGGTCAGTGCTTGGTAGTAAATGGCCTGCTCCTTGGCCAAACACTCCAGGGAGCTTATGCAGACCCGCAGGGTTACTTTGTTCTGCCCCTCATCTTCCCTTCTTCCTCCTCTGTCTCTATCTGTCCCCAACATCCTGCATCTCGGGCTACCCCCTCTTTCCAGGGCTTTCTGTCATTTTAGCTACGTCTCTGTGGTCCCCTCACCAATAGCCCCAGCTCTCACTGCGCCCTTTTTTTCTTTCAGGTTGCCCCTCCAACCCTGCCCCACACATCACACACAACGTGAAAGCCAAGGCCTCAAGACTTGCAGTATTGGCCTTGGCTGGCAGGGCCCAAGGCTACTGGTTGCTCTTGAGACTCCATGTCAGCCCTCGGGGTTGGTGGGGGGAGGGAGGGGAGACCCAGGCTGACTGAGATAGAAGACAGTGGCCCTACTTTGGAAGGGCTCAGGGTGTCCATGGAGAGAGAAGAGAAAGGATGGATATATTATTTATACACACAGACACTTGAAAGATACGGTGACCAATCGTCCCGGTTTGCCCAGGACTCTGGGGTTTCCCAGGACATGGAACTTTCAGTGCTAAAACGAGAGAGTCCCAGGAGAATAGGATGAGTTGATCACTGTGCTAAAAAGTGGCCTGAGCACACTCTAAGCAACAGATGTTGTTGTTGGGTGCCATTGAGTCGATTTCAGCTCACAGTGACCCCAAGTGACAGAGTAGAACTGCCCCATAAGGTTTTCTAGGCTGTAATCTTTATGGAACCAGATTGCCAGGTCTTTTCTCCCACAGAGCCACTGGGTGGGCTTGAACCGCCAAGCTTTTGGTTAACAGCCGAGCACTTAACTGTTGCACCACCAGGGCTCTTTAAGCAACAGATGAGAGCTAATTACATAATGTGTGCAGAGCGAGCCAGGTCCAGGGGGCCAATCAGAAACTGCTTCCTAGAGAAGACATGTTTGTGCAGCACGGAGAAGGCTATGGGGAGGGCCTACCATGTGTGGGAGTCATCCTGGGAATGCAAGGCCATGGGCACACGGCCACGTGGGAGGAGACCCTGGGCCCCAGAACCAAGACCAGCGAGCTGACTCAGGCTGGGAGTCCCAGGGGGCTTCATGTAAGGGCACTGTGTTAGCTGAGCCTGACATTCTGGGAGAGGGGAGAGGAGGCCTTCCAGGCAGGGTTTTCAGCGGCCCTGGTGTGAGCAAAGGCACTGGCCTGCACTCAGCTGGCAGACACCTGCATGTGCTTTCCTCAGGGGGTGGTCCTGGTGGTGGCCACAGAGGTCAGATACAAGCTGGTCCTCACCACTGGGAGCATCCAAGATACTGTCTGTGCTTCCGAGACAGGAATGTGAGCAGCAGGTTTGGGACAGTGGCACTTACTGCGAGTCAGACACCATGCATAGTCTCCCATTCCACCTTCATGGCAGCCTGTGAGGCTGGTGTATGGCTCCTATTTCATGGATAAGGACACTGAGGCTGCGTGAGATTGTCCCTGGTCCCACCACTGAGCAGGGAGGGTGCTGGGATCTGAGCACCAGCAGTCTGATGGCGGAGCCCTTTCTTTAAGTATCCTGCTAGGCCAGTCATTCAGTCAACAATCATTTCTTGGACACTGACAAGGCAGGAATCCACTAGCCACTCCTTGGAAACCCTACGGGGTGGTTCTACTCTGTCCTGTAGGGTCACTGTGAGTTGGAATCAACTTGACGGCAGTGGGTTTTTCATCTGGCAGGGCGGGTTTGGTGTCTGGGAGTGTTGCTGGGGTGGCGGTGGGGGAGTAGGAAGGGAAGGGTATGGGATTGATAGGATGGGGTCAAGGGGAGTCAGGAAGGAGCCTTGGGTTCTGGCTTGGGCTCCTGGTGGATACCCAGGTGGAAGGGAACCTAGAAGCAGCAGAGAGTTTGGAGGAAGGGCAGTTGGCTTTCATCTGGGTGAGTTTGAGGTTTCTGGGGTGAAATGTTCAGGGGCCTCAGGTTTGGAGTTGGGCGAGAGGTCTGGGCCAGGGAGAGAGAGAGAATGGATGTAATCAGCAATTCCGAGGGAACTTGAGGTCACAGGAGGGAGTGGATGAAAGCCTCTCAGGGAATGTGCTCCAAGGGGGAAGGGAGGGGGACCCAGGTTGGAAGGCCCTCGAAGAATGTCCTTGTTAGGGGTGGTACTGAAGGTGGTGGTAGCTCAGTGGTAGAATTCCCACCTTCTGTTCAGGAGACCTGAGTTCGATTCCCAACCAATGCACCTCACGTGCAGCTACCGCCCATCTGTGAGTGGAGGCATGTGTGTTGGAGGATACTGGACAGGTTTCAGGGGAGTGTCCAGACTAAGACAGACGAGGAGGAAAGGCCTGGCAGTCTAATTCTGAAAATCAGCCCATGAAAACCCTATGGAGTACATTGGTCCGGTCCTACTGTGCGTGGTGTCGCCATGGGTCGGGGCCAACTCAACAGCAGCTAACAACAACAACAGAGGAAAAGGGGCCTGAGAAGGGACAACTGAGGGATAGGAGGGAACTGTGAGTTAAGAGGGGAGATTTCCTGAAAGATGCGGTCCGCTAGAGAGATAACAGGTGGAAAATATCAGCGGATTTCACTTTAAAGAAGTGGCCTTGACGTTGTGAACGGAGTCAAGGATCCTTAGCAGGAAAGAAAGGAAAATGAAGACAGAGTCGGACTGTGTAAGGTATTGGCTGCCAGGCAGAGCAATCTGCACTTTGTCCTGTGAGCAGTGGGCAGCTAGTGAAGGCTTTTGAGCGAGGCAGTGACGCTCAAACAACAACAGTAATAGTAATGATAGTTTATGTTTATTGAACAGACAGTACTTCTGCGAGCCTTACTCATTTAACCTTGAATGTTGTGCCAGAAGAAATACGTAAGTGCCTCTCCTGGTGGTGCAGAGCCAGTTCATGGTGGGACTGGGACTGGAGCCCTTGGCTGTCTGACCCAAAGCCTGTGCTCTTCATTGGTGCATTACTAGTGGGACTGAGGGTCGTGATTTGGGAGCCTAGGATGGAGAGTCAGGAGGCACGATAGGCAGTGGTGGGGGCCTGGATGTGGGGGCAGGCAATGGAGTAAGGAGAGCGGTGGTTTGGATAAAGGTCAGGAGGTGAGTGTGGGCCTTTGTCAGGGACAAGGGCGACTGCAGGGCCAGTGAGCTCCATTTAGCTTGAGTCCGTTGAATTGGGAGGTTTTACAGCAAGAGCCAAATGGAACCCTGGTGGTGCAATGGTTAAGCGCTCAGCTGCCAATCAAAAGTTCAGCAGTTCAAATCAACCAGCGTCTCAGTAGGAGAAAAGACCTTATGATCTGCTCTTGTAAAGATAAAGCCCATTGCCGTCGAGTTGATTCCAACTCATAGTAACTGTACAGGACAGGGTAGAACTGCCCCATGGAGTTTCCAGGGAGCGTCTGGTGGAGTCGAACTGCCAACCTTTTGGTTAGCAGCTGTAGCGCTTAACCACTACACCATCAAGGTTTCCTTGTAAAGATTACAGCCTGGAAATCCTATGGGACAGTTCTACTCTGTCATTTAGGGTCGCTATGGGTCAGAATTGACTCAATGGCACACAACAACAGCCAGAGCCTAGGATGGGGTTGGGGTGGGGCAGCATCACCCATAGGAGTCTCAACTGCTCTGCTTCAAACTTGCTTGTCACCAGAGTCCCCATCATCATGACCTCCTGGGTACTTCCCAACAACCCTGAGAGGGAGGCATTTCCATCCCAGTTTGCAGGAGACTAAGGCCCAGTAAGATCCTGGGACTTGGCAGGGCCACGAAGCTGGTGGGTGGCAGAGCCAGACCAGACTTGCCTTCCAGACCCCAACCCTGTGCCTTCCCCACAGCCCCTCAAGGCAGCGCGCATGAGCTGGAACCAGTGATTGGTGGAACAAGTGAGGTGGTTTTTCTAGGCCTGGGAATAGGGCCACTTCCATTCCCCAACCCCAGATCCCTGCAGCCATGAATTTCAAGTTGTTCCCAGATCATCAGACTGGCTGGGCATTTCTAGAAGCACCTAGAGTTCTAGGGCAGGGCTGTGTGTCACACCCGACCCAGGTGGGTAGGAGAAACTCTTCTGATATAACTCCTTCCTTAGTTGGCCACATTTCTCACAGTCTTGATGGGCTGGCAGTCCTTCTTGAGATCTGACCTCCATTGGCCTTGCTGCTTGTGCTGCCCCATTCCCCTTATCTGGCTTTCTGGGCAGAGGGGGAGTCAAGGAGCTCTCTTTCTTCTTGCAGAGGGTGGAAGCCTGGCTGTGTCCTCGGTCCCCTGAGCCAAGCCCTTCAGCTCTGTCTGGGGAAGGGGAGGCTCCTGTGGGAGCCCAGCCTCTCCCTCGGCCCCACCAGCTGCCACCTTCTCCCCGCAGCACCACACCCGGGCACACGTGGACATCTATGAGAAGCAGCTGGTGCCCTTTGGCCTGGTGCGCTTTGGCGTGGCACCCGACCACCCTGAGGTGAAGGTGGGTCTCTCTGGCACAGAACATGGGGCTTGGACTTTGATCAAGATGAGGGGGGAAGGGAGGCTCCCTGGCTGTCCTGGGGACACTGCAGGTAAGGGTGGCACAAGCCTGGTCTCTGGAACTCTCTCCCCTCTAATCCCCTCTCTGGGGGGCATTGCAGAATGTCATCAACACCTTTACCCAGACGGCCCGCTCTGATCGCTGTGCCTTCTGGGGCAACGTGGTGGTGGGCAGGGACGTGACAGTGCCGGAGCTGCGGGAGGCCTACCACGCCGTGGTGCTGGTGAGGGCAGGCGGTGGGGGGAGGGGATGCAGGTGCGGACGGGAGCTCTCAGGAGGGGCGGCAGCAGAGGTTGGTGGCTAAGGGATGGAAGGTGGCAGTCAGGGTAAGGCCCAAATCACTGGGCATGGCCAAAATGGGAGCTGCGGAGGAGGAGGAGCTGGGAGGAAGATCTGCCTGGCTTCTCCCCACCAGGGCCGACGGCTCTAGGCTTCAGGCCTGCCATCTTTCCTCAGAGCTACGGGGCAGAGGACCATCAGGCCCTGGGAGTTCCTGGTGAGGAGTTGCCTGGTGTGCTGTCGGCTCGGGCCTTTGTGGGCTGGTACAATGGGCTTCCTGAGAACCGGGAGGTGCGTATGGGAAGCATTCCAGCTGCCCCTTCCTCTGTACCCCCTAGCCAGGGCCAGGGGCAGCTGTAGATGCCAGAGCTGGGGGAGAAGGGGGCTGCCGTCTAGGCCTGGGAGGCTCCCAGTGAGATGAGGAGGTGAGGCATCAGGCTGATGGAGGTGGGAGGTCCATCTTGGAGGGCCTCTAGGAAGAGGTGGAGCCGGGTGGGGGAGGAGGGGCCTGAGTTGAGGCTCACATGGGGTGGACTTTCTGCATGTGGAGAGCCTGAGGGACAGGCATGGGGTGACCCGAGACTGAGATTAGCCTGACTGGAGCCAAGCCTAGCGTAACCCTATCCAGACCTCTCGCTTCCAGCTGGTTCCAGACCTGAGCTGTGACACAGCTGTGATCCTGGGGCAGGGGAATGTGGCTCTGGACGTGGCTCGGATCCTACTGACCCCACCTGAGCACCTAGAGGTGAGTGGGTGGGGCAGGGCTGGAGGGGGGTGGGTCACACTGAGGAGAGAGTGCCCTGCCCCTGCCTGCAGGCCTCAGGCCTCACCCCTCCAAGCTGAGCTCAGTGTCTCTGTTTCCACATGGTGCTCAGGCAGAGGCCTTCTGAACGGCAACCTCTGAGCATCTCATACCATTTTATCTTTCACTTCTTGTACTCCAGCCTTTATTCTTCTCTTCAGTGTGCCACAGGGCCTTTGCATATGCCACCCTCTAGCATGGAAAACTGCCCGCCTAACCTTTTGCCCCAGGCAGTTAACATCTACTCATCTTTTAGCTCTCGGCTCAGTTGTCCCTTCCTCCAGGAAGCCTTCCAGGACCTCCCTGAATAGGTCCGTTTCCCCTGTAATACCCTCTCATAGACCTGTCTGCTTCTGTTCCATAGCACTTGTCACCAGTGCAATTTTACACTCATTGACGAGTATCTGAGTAATTGATGAATATCTATCTCCTGATCAGATCAGATGCTCTGTGAGGGCTGGACCTTTATCTGCTCTGCTCACCATTTACCTTCCCTGCCCTTACACCTTGCGTGGTAGCTGCTTAGCAAACACTGGTTGAATGAAAGAACATGGGCCCGGTTTGCTCCTCATTGGTGCCATTTGCAAAAGGAGCCCTGGTGGTGCAGTGGTTAAGCATTTGACTGCTAACTAAAAGGTTGGTGGTTCGAATGTACCAGGCACTCTGGAGGAGGAAGATATGGCAGTCTGCTTGCATAAAGATAACAGCCCTGGAAACCCTACAGGGCAGTCCTACTCTGTCCTATAGGCTTGCTATGAGTCAGAATCTACAGGGCAAAGGGTTCATTTTGTTTTTGGTGCCGTTTGCAGAATTGGCAGCAATGCTCCATCTGGCCACCAGGGGGGAGCAGTGGGGCAACTTGGGGGCACCATGGCCTCTGGGCTTGACCAAAGGGAGAGTCCCATTCCTGCAGTCAGTGTCTGGTGACTTCAAAGCCCTCCTTTTGTACCAGAAAACAGACATCACGGCGGCCTCCCTGGGGGTACTGAGGCAGAGTCGAGTGAAGACAGTGTGGATAGTGGGCCGGCGTGGGCCCCTGCAAGTGGCCTTCACCATTAAGGTGCTGGGGCTGGAGGGGGAGGGGCCAAATAGACGGTCTCCCCTTGGAAGGTGGGCAGAGCAGAGCCTCTGGAAGTGGCTGCTACCTGGGGTGGGAGATGGGGAGCCAGGCAGGGCCCCTGGGGCCCAGTGCCTTCCGTGGTGTTGGGGGTGGTATCTCACGCCTGGGCTGGCTAACGCCTCATCTCCACCACACTCCCGTCCCCGACCCCCAAGGAGCTGCGGGAGATGATTCAGTTACCAGGAACCCGGCCCATTTTGGACCCTGTGGATTTCTTGGGCCTCCAGGACAAAATCAAGGGTGAGGGGCCCTGACCTGACCGCCAGCTCACGAGGGAGGGGACAGTCTAGGTCAGAGAGGGTGTTGGGGAGAGCATGGGGGAGGGTGCTGGGACCCAGGAGACGGCCCTGACATACTCTTCATTGCCCACAGAGGTCCCCCGCCCCAGGAGGCGGCTGACAGAACTGCTGCTTCGAACAGCCACAGAGAAGCCAGGCCGGGAGGAAGCTGCACGCCAGGCATCAGCCTCCCGCTCCTGGGGCCTCCGCTTTTTCCGAAGCCCCCAGCAGGTGCTGCCCTCATCAGATGGGCAGCGGACAGCAGGCATCCGCCTGGCAGTCACCAAACTAGAGGTGAGTCTCGTGTAACCAAAGGTACCCCCCTTTTCAGGCCTCCCCGCCCCAGCCTTGTGCTGCCCATGCTCTCCCCAACAGGGTGTCGGCGAGGCCGCCCGGGCAGTGCCAACGGGAGATGTGGAGGACCTCCCCTGCGGGCTGGTGCTGAGCAGCCTGGGGTATAAGAGTCACCCCATTGACCCCAGCGTGCCCTTTGACTCCAAACTCGGGGTCATCCCCAATACAGAGGGCCGGGTTGTGGCTGTGCCAGGTGAGAGGGAGCGAGAAGGCTGAGCATTGAGTTATGGGGGGAAGCAGGAGGCAGGTGTCTCCTGGGGCTGCTCATTCATTCATTCACCCAGTGATGTGCACTGAGAAGCTACTCTGAGTCAGACCCTGTGCCAGGACCCTGCCCATCCTCCTCCTGACCCTAGGGGAAGCTCCCAATCTAGCTGAGATGACCATATATATCTTGTCATTAGTTCACTCAGCAGATATTTGTAGAGGTCTGTCCTGGGCTAGGCTCTGTGCTCAGTGCTGGGGTGTGGAGGTTAATAAGGCAGCTCTGTCCTCAGGCACTCCCCATCTGATAAAATGCCCCCATGCACCTGTCTAGACATTAATTCATTCTGCCAAAGTCTACAGAGGGTCTGCTGGAACTGGACATGGGCAAGACCCAGCTCCTAGCCACAGGGAGCTCGTAGCTTACAAGAAGACCTGGGCATAAGGGGGTTGGGTGTGGTAAATGCAGGCTGAGAAGGCTCTTGGGTGGTGGACCGGCAGCCATGTTGAGCCCAGCTGACGGACTCTGGGGAGGAGTTAGGGGGTGTGTGTGCATGTGACATGTGTATATATTAGGGGTGCAGGCTTGCCAGGTGGGTGTCCAGCCACCTCTCCTTTTCATACCCTTTGTTACCCCTCTCAGGCCTCTACTGCAGTGGTTGGGTGAAGCGGGGGCCCACAGGTGTCATTGGCACTACCATGAACGACAGCTTCCTCACTGGCCAGGCGCTGCTGCAGGACCTTCAGAGGGGACTGCTGCCCTCGGGCCCCAGGCCTGGCTACACGGCCATCGAGGCTCTGCTCAGCGGCCGAGGTCTGGGGCCCGAGGCAGAGGTCCTGGGAGGTGGAATGGGTGGGGAGGGAGGGGTGGTAGCCCCTGGGCCTTTTCATCCTGTGGAGGGGTGCTCCGGGCCAGGTGCAGGAAGAAGAGAAGGCAGTGACTGTCTCCCCTCTGCCTCAGGGGTCCAGCCTGTCTCTTTCTCCGACTGGGAAAAGCTGGATGCTGAAGAGGTGTCCCGGGGCAAGGGCGCTGGGAAGCCCCGGGAGAAGCTGGTGGACCCTCAGGAGATGCTCTGGCTGCTGGGGCGCTGAGCCCAGACCTAGCCCTGCTGGAAGGGGCACGGTGCCATGCAGGGGTGCAGGGGAGAGGGCCGGGGCAGCCTGAGGGGGATGTGCACCCGTAGCTGCGTGGCCTACCTGCCTGGCACAGGGCTTGGCTGCATCCCTTTTCAGTGGCCTCTGAGCTCTCCCTCCTGTGAGGTTACCCTTGCCGGCGTGGGTTTCGCTCCCAGCAAGGAGGTAACCTTCCTTAGGAATGAGCAGGGGTGCAGGCTGACCTTACTCCCTCCCGTCTGTCTGCTGATGGACCGTGGCAGGTCACTAGGTCTGGAACATGCTGGAAATAAACAGCTGCAACCAAGGGCCACGGTGATGTGCAACTTCTTTTGGGGACCGAGGTCACCTTCTGGCTGCAACTCCCCTCCAGTCGCCAGGTGGCGCTGCAGAGCCAGCTCCCTGCTCCAGGCCTTTTTGGGGGCCTGTTGCTGGCCCCTGGCGGATTTCTTTTTTTTTTTTTGGTTGCTGGCCCCACCGCCTGGTGTCCTCCCTGTTTGTTCTCCATACGATCAAAACAGCCAGTCCACCTGGAGGACTCACGATAGAAGAGAAAAAAGGAGGGGGAGAGGGGACTGGGCAGCAGCTGCCCCAGTCCCTCCCTGCCGCCAGGCGAGTCCGGCTGGTCCCCCTTCTCAGCTCCCAGTCCTTCCCACCTCCGTTTCCAGCCAGATCCACAAGCCCTTTAAGACTGTATCTCCGTCTCCGGAGCGCTTAGCAGTTTACGAAGCGCGCTCACCCCTTTTATTCCAGCCCGCAAGGTGGGCCTCTCTTTATAGACTGAGAGACCCTCGGCATAAGCCGACCCAAGGTCGCACAGCCAGTGAGCCGCGGGCTCGAACCTAGGCTCAGGGCTGCTGCTGTTTTCTCCAAGGTCATATCTGGCCCTGAGGGTCGGTCCTTGGGTCTTTGTTCCAAGAGGACACACAGTCCTGGAGAGGGGCCCTGGGCGTCCGCGCGTGGGGGCCGGCAGGGAGGAGCGCGGGCCGGGGCGGGGCGGAGGCGGCAGCCCCGGCGGGGCGGGCCGCTCGGCGGGAGCGCTCGGCCACAGTCGGCTGGCGGCCCTGGAAGCCGGAGGCACAGCGCACAGCCCGCCCGAAGGAGCCCGGGGCCCGCGGGCCACGGGAGGGCGCGGGGCCGGCCGGGTCAGACCACCAGGCCGCGCCGCGGACGCTGGCCCCCAGCGCCCGGCCCGGGTGCTGCCGACAGCAGGCAGAGCGCGCAGCGCGTTGGAGGCGCCAGAGCCAGGCGCCGGGCATTCAAGCGCGCGGGCTGCGCGGGCTCTGGGCGCGGGCGCAGCGCCCCTTCCCCGCGGTGAGTGGCGGCCAGAGCGGGCGGGCGGCCGGGGTCGCCAACTTCGCCAACTTGGGGCTGCGTTCAGGCGCCGCGCTGGCAAGGGCTGTAGAGACAGACGCGGGACATTCGGGGAGCGTCCGGGCGGCTCAGGAGCCGGGGCAGGGGTGTCTGGGGAGGGACCGGGCCCTCGGGGACCGGGACTGGGGGTTGGACCCGGCAGGCGGGAGGCAGGTGAGGACAAGAGGAAGAGAGGCGCGCGCAGCGGACGCGCCGGGAAGGACGCCGGCAAGGCGCCCAAGACCTTCGTCTCCCGGGTCGCGGGGGCCCTCCTGCTCCTTCTACTCCAGGCGCAGCGGCACCGCGGGGAGGGGGCAGTGCGGGGACGCAGGAGACCGGGCGGTGAAGCCCCCCAATTGTTGCTGTTGGAAGCCACTAGGCGAGGAGCAGGGCTGGGAGCTGGGTCCTGGCTGGGTTCAGCCAGTGCGTAGGAGGCTGGAGAGGGCTCCGAGCAGAGGTTGAAGGGGCGGCGGTGGCTACTGGAGATGGCCCTTGTTCCCGCTGGTCTGCCGAGCACCTACTACGTGCATCTGACCTCACCCTCCGCCGCTCTCCGCTGGACCTCCCCCAGGGGTCTCCCTCCAGCTCCCCTTCCCCTTCCCCTCTCCCCACAGAACACTCCATCCTCCCATCTCAGGGAATCAGCCTGGGGTTTCTGGAGTGGTGGGTTCTTCCCAAATGGTGACCCCGCGCCTGGCGGACCCAGGCATCCGAGGATGCGAAAGGAAGTGTGGGCAGAGGGGACGCTGGGAGAGCCGTGCGCGTCCGGTGCTGAGCCCTGGCCGCCGCCCCAGTAGGCTGCTCTGGTCTCCTGGGTCTTCGACCAGGACACCCAAAGGCCGGGAAGGCAAGCCCCAAGCCGGCTTCGGAACGCGTTTAGTGCTTGGGCCGAAGGTGGGCAGGGTCAGGGAGATGCGAGGCAGAAACGACTAAAAAACCAAAAACCCAACCCTTTGCCATCGAGTCGATTCCAACTGATAGCGACTCTATAGGACAGAGTAGAACTGCCCCCATAGGGTTTTCCAAGGCTGTAATCTTTACAGAAGCAGACTGCCACAGCTTTGTCCAGCAAGGCAGCTGGTGAGTTGGATCCGTGGACCTGTAGGTTCGCAGCCCGAGCGAGCTTAACCTCAGCCTTAAAACCCCCAAGGGTGCCGCCTGCTGCCTTTCTAAAGGCCCTGCTGGTGAGGGAGGCAGGAATGTTCCAGAGCCCTGGCACTCACTCAGACTGTCCATCCTTCCTGGACCTGCTCACCCTGCTCAGTCCCCCAGTCTCGGATGGTGGCAGGTCCTGGCGTACAGGACAACAGAGGATGGGAACTGATCAGGGGAGGTACCTTCCCACTGGGTCTAGTTTGGATCCCGTCTAGCTCTTGGCCAGGCCATTGTCGTCAAGCCGGTTGGTAACTCTGTCCTCAGGAAGAACAGAAACGTGAAAGGGCTAGTTAGCAGGAAACCGGACTCCTGGGTTCGCCTGGGGCACCAGAGCAAGCCTGGGCTGGTATCTGGCTCACAGTCCTGCCTGTCAGACGACCTCGGCCAGCCCCACTCGAGTGAGCAGCCCTGAGTGGAGTTCAGAGCCTGGGGGCCAAGGAGCCGGGGACGCCGGCAGGGGGCAGCAGTGAGGCGGGGGGCGCGAAAGACGTGGTGCCCAGTTTGGCCGCCAGGGGGCGTGGCTCGGGTCCCCGCGGCCGGAGTTGCTGCTGCCGCCGCCGCTGCCACCGCCGCATCGCGAGTGTCCTTGAGCCGCGGGTGACGGTGGTTCTCATCGCCTGCGCCCCCTCCTCCCGCGGGGGGAGACTGATGCCACGCTCCGTATGAATTATTTATCGCCGGCCTAAAAATACCCCGAACTTCACAGCCCAAGTGTAAGATTGCTACCAGGGGAGGGGGCGGGGCGCCCCCCGGGGGGTGGAAGGGATGGGGCGTTAGCCTCCCAGCAGAGAACTCCGGGCCCCCACCCGTGGGGGCAAGATTCGCCTGGTCTCGAACGTCAGCTCGGCCACAGGAGAGAGGGAAACCCGACGGCAGAGGAGGGGCGGCTCCCGGGAAGGGCAGTGGGTCCAGACAGCCAGGTGCTCCTGGAAGCAGCGCGGCTGGTGGGGGAGGCCGAGTCAAGGGACCCAGGCCCTTGGCCTGGGAGAAGGGGAGTCGTTGGTGTCTGGTGCGTGAGTGTGTGAGTGTGTGAGTGTGCAAGTCCATTTGTGGGAGCCTGGTGAGATTTGGGGGACTAATGGGAAAGAGAGAAGCCCTAAGCATGTGGAGATGCTCAGTCCCTTCAAGGTGAGGCTGAGTGTCATGGAGGACTGGCCACTGCCACCCTCTCTGGGGTTTTCTCCCATGCTGGTGTTCACAAACATTCACTTCACCGGCACTTTGCGAAAGGGGGGAGCCCCTGCAAGTGTGGGAGAGGGCTCCATGCAAGCCTCTGTCCTCAAAGAACCAGGGCCAGTGTGGGGAGGGGCGTGGCAGATGGGCACATGCCTGGCCCAGGAAGGAGTGGACAGAGCCACTACGGGGTAGGCTCAGCACTCCCGGGCCCAGAGGAGGGAGGGAGGGCACGTGGACCCTGGGTATTCTCACCTCTGTGTCCAGAGCCTGGTGGGATCAAGGCGGGTACCCATGAAAGGGACTTAGGCTGGGCTCTGAAGGACTGTAGAATTTTGACATATAGACGAGAGGGAGACAGCAGGAAGAGGACATTGCAGCCTGTGGGACCAGTCAGAGGAAAGGCTGGGAGATGTGTACCACCAGACTGGCTGGGTGTGGGGTCCATGGAAGGGAGGACATTGGCTGGGATCATGGTGTGGGGGGCCCTGTCCATGGGACTAAGGTGTCTGGATTTGTGGGCACCAAGGAGGAGGTGAGGTTTGCGGTGGGGGGGGGGGCCAGAGGAAAGTTTCAGGCAGGTAGGGCTGGTGGGCTAGGTGATGGGAGGTAGATGAGGGGGCAGATGGGGAGCCAGTGGGAAGACTGGAAAAGGGCAGGGCCGGAGGATGTCCCTCCTGCCTCGTGGGGGTGGCTGGATGGGATGTGGTGATGGGACTCTGGACTCTGCATTCCTTGGATCTGCTCCTTGCTGTTTGGAGCTCAGAGACTGGCCCCATTCATGCCCCTCCCTCTGATACATTCTGTGGTCTCTTGGTGGGAGGTACACCTGCTTCAACTTCCGCTCCTCCCCACCCCTAACCCAGGAGGACTCCTTCCAGTTAGAGTCTCTGGAGACAGTGCCCCCTTGGAGGCAGGCAGGGCCTTGTTTTCCATGCTAGAGCTATGCTGGCAGTGGAAATAGAATGAGAGCCAAGTGTGCCATTTTACAAATTGTAGTAGCCACATTTTAAAAAAGTAAAAAGCAACAGGTGAAATTAATGTTATTAGTCTATTTGTTTAACTCAGTATAGCCAAAGCATTATTATTTCAGCATGTAAGCAATATAAAAAATATGAATGAAATCTTTTACATTCTTTTCATGTACTCGGTCTTCAAAACCTGGTGTGTATTTTCCACTTACGGCAGACCTCCTTCTGGCTAGTCATGTTCCAGGTGCTGGATAGTCACAGGTGGCTGTGGCTACTGACCTGGACAGCGCAGATCTAGAGCTCAGAGCTGGGAGGCAGAGTTGAGGGGAGGCTTGAGGGCGGGGGATGTATGCTTGGGAGTCTGGGGAGCAAGGAACCTGTACAAATTTCTACAGGGGCTGGGGATCTGGGGCAAAATGAGCTTAGAGAGTCTTTGCAAAGGCTATACCAAGAATGACAGTGCCCTCTGCAGCCATGAGTTAAAATTTCTGTTCGATGGTTGCTGAGGTGTGGTGTGGCATGGCACGGCTTAGAATCCTGTCCCAGACTCAAACGTATCGGGCTGACATTCTACATCTGTGTACTAGGAGACCATACACATGGGGAGATGCCAAGAGCCTCACAATCAGTACAGTATTCCCTCCCCTGCCCAAAGGCTGTCTTCTCAGCCTGAAATTCCACTGTCAGACATGTTAGCTTAAGGCTTTGACTGTTGTTAAACTCATGGGAGTGATAACACTCTAAGCCACTGTTGTTGTTAGGTACCATCAAGTCGGTTCTGGCTTGTAGCGACCCTATGGGACAGACTGGAACTACCCTATAGGGTTTTCCAAGGAGTGGCTGGTGGATTTGAACTGCCAACCTTTTGGTTAGCAGGCAAGCTCTTAACCACTGCGCCACCAGGCTCTAAGATGTTATCAGTCCCTTATCCCTCCATGTGAATGAGCTGCAGAGC
This sequence comes from Elephas maximus indicus, assembly GCF_024166365.1. Lineage (NCBI taxonomy): Eukaryota > Metazoa > Chordata > Mammalia > Proboscidea > Elephantidae > Elephas > Elephas maximus. The sequence continues at coordinate 65,264,583 of NC_064837.1, read as the reverse complement.
CTTAGCTAAGAAAAGGTCTTGCTGGGGGAGGCTGGGAGGGCAGGATATTGGTGAAAGGGGAAATCAGTAGAAAGGGGAGGTTGGAGGTGCTAGTAGTGAACAGCTTATTCCGCAGACTTGTCCTAGCTGGTCCAAGGATTGTCACCTCTTGCACAGCACACTCCAAGTTCCTGGAGGGCAGAGACCACGTCTTACCCATGCTGACATTCCACCACCCAGTGTGAAGTATACAGAAGGTGCTCAATGCACATATATCAAGTTAAGTTTCCAAACTAAGAGTCAGTCTGGTGGTCTCCCTTGGAGGGATCCTTTTCGCAACCCTGGGGAAAGGTGGAAGAAGCTTCCTGAATGTTTCCTGGTGGCCCCTTGGACTTCTCTGCTCCCTGGCTTCCTCAGAGAGAAATGGAGGCCCAGGAATGCCCTCGTGCAAATGGGTCTGCAAGAGATTAGGCTTTGGACAAAAGGAAGAGAGAAATTAGGTGATAGGCAAAAGGAAGGCCCTGGAAGAAAGCTCGAGCCCGCCCGGAATGTCCTCTCTGGTCCCAAGGATGAGATTCCTGGGACAGGGGGTTGTGAGTGTCTGAGGCAGGAGTGTTGACCCCCTTGTGTGTCAGGGTAGAAGTGTGCTCCACAGGGTTTTCAGTAGCTGATTTTTCAGAAGGAGATGCTGGGGGTCTGTCTGCATTTCTGCAGGGACACCTGGAGCAGCCAGCCCACCCTGTTCACCTTTCACTCTCCTGGTTCAGAAGCTTCCTTGGGGATGGAGCTGGAGAAGGCGTCAGAGCTGTGGCTGACGATCAGCTGGGAGGGAGAGCAACATCAGTGGGTGCCACTCAGGACTCAAACTGCCCTCACGGGCTTGGCTCATGGTCCCAATCCAAAGCAATGACGTCCAGCAGGAATTCACGTTAGGCCTCTGGGTTAGGTTCAAAAGATCCCACACACCAGGGCCTGGCCCGAGCGTTGGACAAGGCAATGATGTCACACCCCTGCAGTGAAAGAGCTGCTACTAACAGGCCACAAGAGCAGGGCTGTGGGGATGTCCAGTGCCCGGGAGGTGGCAGCTCTGTGCCAGGCAGGGCCACGCAGAGGAGGGTCCTTGGTGGATAGGCTGACCACTAGCATGTGCCCTGGTGGGAGACTATGGAAAATCTGACACAATTTAGGTTGGGGCAGAGAGGATGGGGGTGGGGCAGAGGAGTGGGGGTGCAGGTTATAAAAGCTCCTTTCTTCACCTGGCTAAGGGTTTGTCACGTGTAGGATGAGGATGCTAATAAATGTTATCTCATATAAGTCCTCACAGTCTAGTTAGGTAAAGAAGAAGTTGCCATTGAGATAGTTCCAACTCATGGTGACCCCATGTGTGTCAGAGTAGAGCTGTACTCCACAGGGTTTTCAGTGGCTGATTTTTTAGAAGTAGATAACCAGGCCTTTCTTCTGAGGCATCTCTGGGTGGACTTGAACCTCCAACCTTTCGGTTAGCAGTCGAGCATGTTAACTGTTGGCACCACACAGGGACACACCAGTGAGGTAGGTCCTGTGATTATCCCAGGCAAGAAAATGTGTCTCAGAGAGGTTAAGCAACTTGTCCAAGATCACACAGCAAGGAAGTGGCAGAATGGAGACTCGAACTTGGATCTGTACAACTCAAATCCATGTACTTAAGTACCAGGCTAGCGTTTTCACTGTGTCTTCCTGGGACAGAACACAGATCAATGAGTTTCAGAAGGTTTGACCTTTCTAGCCAAGCATGCAGTTCAGCAGTAGAATGGAGGGTGGTGCGTGCCCCATCACGGCTTGCTCTTCTCCCCAGCCCCTGCCCCTCTGGGATATCCTGGGGACACTCAGCTAACCTCTCTGTCTCTTCCTCTTTGTCTGTCTGTGTCTGTCTCCCTCTCTCTCCCCTTCTCTTCCCCTCTTCTCTCCCTTCCATCCTCTGGGTGTGTGTCCTCTGATACTGGCCTTTGTCTCCTGTCTGTCCATCTGCCTCTCTCTGTGCCTGTCTCCCTCGTCGTACCTGCCTTGTTCTCTCCAAAGGACCCTCCAGTGGACATGGGTGGGGCCCTGGGTCTGGCTCTGCTGCTCACCTCAATCCTGGGTGCCTGGTCAGGGCTGGGCCCAGGTCAGGGCCAACAGGCTGTGACGGTGGCTGTGGTGTTTGGCAGCTCAGGGCCACCCCAGGCCCAGGCTCGTGCCCACTTCACCCCCCAGAGCTTCCTGGACCTGCCCCTGGAGATCCAGCCCCTCACCGTGGGGGTCAACAACACCAACCCCAGCAGCCTCCTCACCCAGATCTGTGGGCTCCTGGGTGCTGCCCGCGTCCACGGCATCGTCTTTGAGGACAACGTAGGCACCGAGGCTGTGGCCCAGATCCTCGACTTCATCTCCTCCCAGACCCACGTACCCATCCTCAGCATCAGCGGGGGCTCTGCCGTGGTCCTCACTCCCAAGGTGCCTGCCAAACTCATATCCGCTTGTCCCTTGGGCCTGGATCAGCTGGAGCTGGTGGTGGGGGGGGCTGAGTCTGGGCCTGGCTCCTGCATACTGGGCACACAGGCCAGGGCAGGGAGAGGCTGGGGTCCTGGGAAGCTGGCATTGGGTAGGACTGGAGAGAAGGTGGGTGCTGAGGGGATGACATGGGTGAGGAGGGAGAAGGCTATGTGATGATGTTCCTATCTTCTAGAAGATAAACATTCTGGGCAGCTCTCACAGTTACAGAATGTCCGAGTGAGGGGAGAGCCCGCCACTGGCTGTGATGGTTAGGCCCTGGGCCCACCTTTTCTGGCCCTCCCTGGGCAGACTCTGGACCAAGGATCAGAGGGCCAGGGCTGGGCATGGGGTCTGATGCTGAGCCCTTTGGGCAACTGTCATTAACCTGAAGGAGGAGCACTTGGGGAGGGTCACTGTCTGAGGCATGGTGGGGGAGGGGAGGGACAACTACCACCCAGGCAGAAGCAGCCCTGCTCCCACAGAGCTTGGAGTCCTGTGGGAATAAAGTTTTAAACATACTCACCTGCAGTTACCAAATGGGATAAACATTCTGAGGGAAACATACAGGGATGCCACGAGGGAGTATAACAGGGATTTCCATTTGGATGGAGGGTTGGTCAGAGAAGGTCTCTCAAGAAATGTTGTCTTCACTGAGACCTGGAGGATAGGAGGAGTTAGGGGAGGGGTGGGGCTTCCAGGCCGGCAGAGGAGATCAAGTGAGGTCGCTGAGGTGGGAAGGTGCTGGGAGTGTTGGAGGAGCAGAGAGGAGCCATGTGGCTGGAGAGTGGCCAGCTGGGGTTATGTGGCTGGAGAGGCAAGTGAAGTCCTTACCTTATGGGAAGACATTTAGGTTTTACTCTAAGTGTGAAGCCGAGAGACGAACTTGATTTGCCTTTCTTTTTTTAAATTATTTTTTATTGTGGAGAATTTTGAATATAAAGGTAGAAGAGTGTAATGAAAACCCCACCATCCACCCCTGGCCAGCCCTGCCGTCAGTATCCTCACCCCCACCTACCCCCTCGCCTTCTGTGTTATCTGAAGCAACTTCCAGATGCCCTATTATTCCATCCATAAATATTCCAGGATGTACCTCCAGCAGATAAGAACTTAAAAATAAGAAACCCATCATACATGACCATGTCTAAAAAATAATTAAAATCCCTTAACATGATCAAGGAAACCCTGGTGGCGTAGTGGTTAAGTGCTACGGCTGCTAACCAAAGGGTCGCAGTTTGAATCCGCCAGGCGCTCCTTGGAAACTCTATCCTATATGGTCGCTATGAGTTGGAATGACTCGACGGCACTGGGTTTTTTGGGTTAACATCATCAAATATCCAGTCCGTGTTCAAATTTCCCCCTTAGTCTCATAAATGTCACACATGTTTATTTTGAAGTTTGTTTGATTGAATCAGGATCCAAATTAGGTCCACGTTTTTTTTGCATTAGTTGACATGGCTTCCATCTCTGTCTTTCCCCCTCTCTCTTTTTTCTTGCAATTGGATTGTTGAAAAAATTATGTTGTCCTGTAGAGTTTTCCCTGATTTGCTTTTTTAAAAGATTAGTACAGTTGCAGTGCGGTGACATCTTGGGGTGGGGGGTAGGGGCAGGGTGGAAGCACGGAGATACCGGTTAGGGGGTGAGGAAGGGCACTTGCCCAGGCACCAGCTGGCAGAGACGAGGAGAGGTAGAACTTTCTCACCCCCAGGGCGCCGTGGAGGATGGCGCCTTCCCAGCCACCTTTCGGACCCCGACTATTTAGCTCTCCAGACGGTGGTTTTCAACCCTCACCGTGTTTTTTAAAAATACAGACGCCCCAAGCCCCACCTCTAAGATACGGGTTCAGGTAGTCTGGGGCAGTGCGTCTCAAATTAGCGGGCTCAAGCATCCCTTGAAGTGCTTGTTAAAACCCAGGTTGTTGGGCCTCACCCCCAAAGATTCTGATCCGATAGGTCTGGGGTGCGGCCCGAGAATCTGCATTTGTAACAAGCTCCCAGGATGCTGATGCTGCTGGCTAGCAGGCGGGCACAGCTCTGGGTGGGAGCGGGCATCACTGTCTGTAAAAGCTCACCCAGGTGGTTCTAATCGGCAACAGGGTAGGAAGCACTGTCTTAGGTCCACGTCGGGGCTGGAGGAAGTTTGAGGGGCAGGGGCTTCCGGATGACTGGCAGCTTTTCCGCAAGGGCGTCTGGGAGCTGAACCCCGAGTCGGGGAGGGACACTCGGGCTCCGGCCGGCCCCGCCCCGCCCGGCTCAGGCCCCACCCGGCCCCGCCCCAGGAGCCGGGCTCCGCCTTCTTGCAGCTGGGCGTGTCCCTGGAGCAGCAGCTGCAGGTGCTCTTCAAGGTGCTGGAGGAGTACGCCTGGAACGCCTTCGCCGTCATCACCAGCCTGCACCCGGGCCACGCGTTCTTCCTCGAGAGCGTGCGCACCGTCGCCGACTCCGGCCACCTGGGTTGGCGGCTGCTGGACGTGCTGACGCTGGAGCTAGGCCCCGGCGAGCCGCGCTCGCGCACCCAGCGCCTGCTGCGCCAGATCGACGCGCCGGTGCTGGTGGCCTACTGCTCGCGCGACGAGGCTGAGGTGCTCTTCGCCGAGGCGGCGCGCGCCGGCCTGGTGGGGCCCGGGCACGTGTGGCTGGTGCCCAACCTGGCGCTGGGCAGCACCGACGCTCCGTCCGTCGCCTTCCCCGTGGGCCTCATCAGCGTCGTCACCGAGAGCTGGCGCCTCAGCCTGCGCCAGAAGGTCCGCGACGGAGTGGCCATCCTGGCCCTAGGTGCCCACAGCTACTGGCGCCAGCACGGCGCCCTGCCCGCCGCGGCTGGGGACTGCCGTGGCCACCCCGGGCCTGTCAGTCCTGCCCGGGAGGCCTTCTACAGGTGCACATCTGCCCAGGGCCAGGCTGGGGAGGGAGGGGTGCTTCATGGCCCCTGGATGGCAGTGAGCTTGGGCTTGCTGCTAGCTGTGTGCCTGGGGTCAGGTTGCCTGCCTCTCTGGGCCTGAGTTTCCTCATCTGAAAAGACAGTGGCCTGTGTGTGTGGTGGGGGGTGGGTGGGGGTCGGGGGAGGTGAGGATCCAGGAGGGTTAATAAAGGGAAAACGCTTTGCAGTAAGTATGAAATTCTGCTGGTAGTGGGGAGGCAGAGGCAGGGGGCGGGGCACTGGACACCCTGCTTCTCTCCCTCCTCCCAGGCATCTGCTGAATGTCACCTGGGAGGGCCGAGACTTCTCCTTCAGCCCTGGTGGGTACCTGGTCCAGCCCACCATGGTTGTGATAGCTCTCAACCGGCACCGCCTCTGGGAGATGGTGAGAAGTGGGTGAGCCCAGGGGCCCAGCTCCCCCTGAGCCCACAGCAAACAGAGAACCCCTTCCATCCCTCCTCATCCCCTCATCTTCAAGTCTCAGCTGAAACATCTCCTCTGGGAAGACTTCTGGTCCCCCAGGGTGGGTGGGGTGCCCCTGCTCTGGGCTCCCATAACACCCTGTCCTCCCTTCACTACAGAACTTTACCGAACACTCATCACACAGTCCTGGCCCTGGAGGAGTAACCCACGTCTGTGCTGGCCAGATGAGTGTGCACACAAATAGAATACGGTGACATCAGGGCTTGAGTAGAGATGTGTGCAAAGCACTCTGGGACTAGAAAGGAGGAGCAGGAATTAGCTTTCCTGAGCCCTGGTGGCACAACGGTTAAGCACTTGGCTGCTAAATGAAAAGTTGGCAGTTCAAACCTACCCAGTGGCTCTTTAAGAGAAAGACCTGGCAATCTGCTTCGGTAAAGATTACAGCCAAGAAAACTCTATGGGGCGGTTCTACTCTGTCACATGGAATCACTAGGAGTTGGAATTGACTCAATGGCACCCAACAACAACAACCAAGGGGAGAATCTGGGGAAGGCTTCCCAGGAGAGGGGACATCTGGGCTGGTCTGTGCAGGTTTGAATAGGAGCCCACCAAGAGGGAGTACCAGCCTGGTATAGGCAGAAGGCAAGAAAGGGGGCATTTTAGGGGGTGTGGTGAGTGTATTTTGGGGCTGTGGAGACTGAGGAAGAGGGTTGGGGTGATGGCGGGTAAGGTGGACAGAGTGTCCTCCACTAAGGACTCTGTACTGAAGGTCACAGGGAAGTTGTAGGGTGTGGCAGGTTCAGGTCTGGGCTTTAGGAAGGTGCCTTGGGTTGGCAGCAGTGACCGTTACACAGCAGCAGGGACAGAGGCTAGGAGGAGGCTGCAGGGAGCCTGCCCTTCTGGCCCAGCTTGGCCCCTTGTCCCTGACTCCCCTGTTCTCCATATGCTCCTGCCCCAGGTCCTGCTGTCAGGCCCCAAGCATCCCTAGGTGAGAGGGAGGGTTCTTGGCCCTGGCAGGCCCTATCCAGAGACTCCCCTGAGGGTGGGGGTAGGGCTGGGAGTCCCGGGCTAAGGCCAGTCGCCCTCCACAGGTGGGGCGCTGGGAGCATGGCGTCCTGCACATGAAGTACCCAGTGTGGCCTCGATACAGTGCCTCTCTGCAGCCCGTGGTGGACAGCCGGCACCTGACAGTGGCCACGCTGGAAGAGCGGCCCTTTGTCATTGTGGAGAGCCCCGACTCTGGCACCGGCGGCTGCGTGCCCAACACCGTGCCCTGCCGCAGACAGAACAATCACACCTTCAGGTTTGCGAGACCGCAGGGAGGCCCTTGTGTGCCGGGTGCTATATGTGATCATCAGGTGTTGTGTGTGGCTTGTGCTTGGGGCTGGGGGAGGGTGTCCAAATCCCAGGCTGGGGGCAGCTGCTGGGACTGGACTGGCCATGCTGGGGCCTGATGCCTGACGGGTGGTCTCTGGTGGTGGTGGCCGCAGTGGAGATGCAGCCCCCTACACCAAGCTGTGCTGTAAGGGCTTCTGCATCGACATCCTCAAGAAGCTGGCCAAGGTGGTCAAGTTCTCCTACGACCTGTACCTGGTGACCAATGGCAAGCATGGAAAGAGGGTGCGCGGTGTGTGGAACGGCATGATTGGGGAGGTAGGCCAGCCCCCAAGGTCCTCCTGAGCCCACCCCGCCTGCCCACCTGCTACCCCAGGTCCCACACATGACTCAGCCAGCCCTAGATGTTCCCTAGGCCTTTCATCCTGTACTGGGGGTCAGTGATGTAGGACTCCTCCTAGGATCTCCCTGTTGTCACCTATGGTGACCTCTGGGGTGGGGGTCCTAGGGGGAGACTAGCTGTCCCCAGCGATGACTTCAGGGGTGGTCAGTACTGGATGTTGAGCTCGGAGGACCCCAGGTGGGAAGAGCTGACTCGGCTTGTGGGTGCTAGAGTCTGGGAAAGGGAAGGAAGGCAATGCTCCAGCTGGGCATGACCCCACTCCCCTCACCACCCCAGGTGTACTACAAGCGGGCAGACATGGCCATCGGCTCCCTCACCATCAATGAGGAGCGCTCGGAGATCGTGGACTTCTCTGTGCCCTTCGTGGAGACGGGCATCAGCGTCATGGTGGCTCGCAGCAATGGCACTGTCTCCCCCTCAGCCTTCCTGGGTGAGGCTTGGTGGGCAGGAAGAGCTCCGGGGTGATCAGTTGAGCACGGTGTAGATGGGGCACTTGGGGTGGCACAGAGGGTGTGCACAGCAGCCATGTGGGCGTCGGAGGGTAGTCAGAGGCCTGAGCTGTAGGTGGGCAAAAGGGAGAGGGAAGAAGTGAAGGCAATGTTGGCTGTAACTCTGGGTTGGTGAGGGAGGAGGCAGGATACACCATGATACCACTGAGGGACAGGAAAACCCAGGAAGGCTGGCTGGCTCCAGGGGGTCCTGTTGGATGTGCTGAGTGTGCAGAAGCAGCGGGACAAGGGAAGAAGCTCCGTGGGCAGTGAGCAGGGAGCCGAGGGCTGGGCTAACCTGGAAGGGAGTCCTGGTTCTGCCTCTTCCTGCTGTGTGGCCTTGGGCAAGTCACTGAACCTCTCTGGGCATGGTCCCTCAGCCATGAGTAAGAGAATAACATCCATCCCTAGGACTGTCATTGCATCAGAGGAGCAAATGCTTGTGGCAGCCGCGGTTTCTTACTGAGAAAACTGAAAGGATTTTGTCAGAGTCCTCGAGTCTGTCTCTTCAGCCCCCAGGGCCTCAGTTTCACTTTGAGTAGGATGAGGAGTGCAGCTTTACCGGGCAGAACAATCGTCCGCGCTGGTCCAAGCAGGGGAGCTCTGGGTGGAGAGGGGAAGAATGAGTGCTGTAGAAATCCCTTGGTGATGTGGCTTTGTGGGATCAGGCTCAGGGGCAATGGTAGGTGGGGGCAGGCTGCAGGAGGGGGATGAGAGGGCAAGGGGAAGGAGCAATGGGCATAGACCCTCTTTTGGTGAAAGGAAGTTGGGGTCGGGGGAGAAAGCGTGAGAGCCAGGGGCAACAGTGGAGTGGAAGGAAGGTTTCTTAGGGTGGGGTGGTGTGGACCTCTCTGGGGCAGAGGGAAGGGGCAGAGTCCACAGAGCTGACGGGTCCCCACTTGGACCATGTGGACCGAGTTGTCTGCACCCAGCACATCTGGGCTGTGGATGGGAGGGCTGGGGCCCCTGAGCCGCCGCTCCCTCTGCCCAGAGCCCTACAGCCCCTCGGTGTGGGTGATGATGTTCGTCATGTGCCTCACCGTGGTGGCCATCACCGTCTTCATGTTCGAGTACTTCAGCCCCGTCAGCTACAACCAGAACCTTGCCAGCGGGAAGAGTAAGCTCCCACTGGGCCTGGGAGGAGGGGACTGGGCTGCGGCGCCCCAGAGGGGTGGGCTTGGGGCCAGAGGGGCCGTTCGGAGAATGCTGGGTCCTGTGGGAGGTTTCTGGCCTATGGACAACACATGCAGGGCCCAGTTGGATACGAGAGAGAGAGATAGAGACAAAGACAAAGAGAGACAAATAGAGAGAGAGAGAGAGAGACAGCGAGAGAGAGAGAGACAGCGAGAGAGAGAGACAGTGAGAGAGAGAGAGGGAAACAGGGGAGCTGACTTGTTCTAGGGTGGAGGTGGCAGGGGTGGCAAGGATGGGTCCCTGTCCAAGACAGGACTGAGACAGGGGTCATGGAGATGGGTGGGCAGAATCCTGAGACCTCTGGGTGGGCAAGGGGAGCCAGTTCCTTGGTAGCCCCAGTGACCACTCCCTCACCCCCAGAGTCTGGGGGCCCATCTTTCACCATCGGCAAGTCCGTGTGGCTACTGTGGGCGCTGGTCTTCAACAACTCGGTGCCCATCGAGAATCCCCGGGGCACCACCAGCAAAATCATGGTCCTGGTCTGGGCCTTCTTTGCCGTCATCTTCCTCGCCAGCTACACTGCCAACCTGGCTGCCTTCATGATCCAAGAGCAGTACATTGACACTGTGTCTGGTCTCAGTGACAAGAAGGTTCTGGAGCCATAGTGGTGGAGGGTGGGGGGACACCGAGGGCAGGGGCAGATCTTGGGTGGGTGGACACAGGTCAGCCAGGGTTGAGGGAATTTGAACAGGAGGCTGGAGCAGGAAGAAGCTGGGGAGCCCAGTGAGGAGGGGGATGGGGGCCAGGGGGAGAGATGGCTCAGGCCCACTGATTGAGTGGCCTTGGTTCTCCCCCTGTTCTGGGCCTCTGTTTCTCTAAATCACAGACGTGGCCTGGATAGTCTCTAGACTATTCTACTCTGGCCCCGCGCATGTCCAGACTAGAGCAGGGCACTAGGGGTGGGCTGGGGGCATTTGGTGCTTGGAAGGTGTAAGGCAGGGTCGTGAGTGGCTGCTGGTCCCTGCCTGCAGTTTCAGCGGCCTCAAGATCAGTACCCGCCCTTCCGCTTTGGCACCGTGCCCAATGGCAGCACCGAGCGGAACATCCGCAGCAACTACCGTGACATGCACACCCACATGGTCAAGTTCAACCAGCGCTCGGTGGAGGACGCACTCACAAGCCTCAAGATGGGGTGGGTCCCCCTGCCCCCCAGCCCTGCACCCACCATCTGACTCTTCACTCACCTATGTCCCCCAATGACCAGCCTTAGCCCTGTCCCTTCCTAAGAGACCTGAGGTGGGGACAATGGGGCTGGGCTGTCCTCCTAGGCTGCAGGATGCCTGAGGGAGAGGAGAGGAGGGTAGTCCTTGGGGGCAGGGTGGAACTTGAGACAAAAATGGACACCCACCATGTGGCCAAGAGATGCAGCTGTGATACGTTAAGGAGGACCGTCCTTTGCCTGAGGGAATGGTTGTCACCTTCTCTGGCTCATAGGGAGGGACTGGGTAGAGAGAGGGTGTGTGTCCTCAGCAGGCAGTCAGCTCTCCAGCCCCTCTGAGGAGGACAGGAGTGGGGGATCCAGGACTCACAGGAACCAGACAAGGCTCTGCCCATCTGTCCCTTCTGGGCGGTGCCCAGCAGGCTCATGTGGCCCGGACCCCTGTCAGATCCCAGTTTCAGTGTTCCCCATCTTGCATGGTCCTTGGCCCTGAGGGCTCGGCCTGTCCCTAGGAAGCTGGATGCCTTCATCTACGACGCCGCTGTCCTCAACTACATGGCAGGCAAGGACGAAGGCTGCAAGCTGGTCACCATCGGGTCTGGCAAGGTCTTTGCCACCACTGGCTACGGCATTGCCATGCAGAAGGACTCCCATTGGAAGCGGCCCCTAGACCTGGCACTCCTGCAGTTCCTGGGTGACGGTGGGTGCTGCCACGACAGAGGCTGGGGTAGGCCCAGGGTGGGCCACAGAGCCCAAGGTCAGGTGGCAGCTGGACGATAAGCCAGTATCTCCACCACCACCCTCTGTGTCTCTAGGGCCTTATGGGCAGGAAGAGGTCTCTGGGGGTGAAAGGTTGGGGCAGTGGGAAGGGGGCGTGGCACTGGGACCAACTGGATGGAGACTGGTTTCCAGGAAGGGAGCAGAAACTAAGGTAAGAAGGCAGGAAGGAGTTCAGGCCACACCATGGGGGTTGGGAGTGGCTGAACCCCTTTCCCCAAGACCCCTGTGTGATCTTTCCTAAATGAGCCCCTCCTCTGCCCAGTATGTCCCCTCATCACTGTTTTCACCTTGAGATTACCTGGGGTGGCCTCAAGAACCTGTCTAGTCCCCCACAGCAGGGCCTATGCTGGCTTGGCACCTGGGGGGCTCACATGTGTGAGTGGTTCAGTGCAGCCTGCCCAAAAACCAGAGGGAGCTTTGAGTGTAGAGGTGCGCCGTTCTAGTTACAAAACAGTTGGTCTGACATTCCATCAATACCGTGTAATAGTGAGAAAGATGAGAACACCAACAGTGCACGTGCTTCGGTCTCCTCAGGGGCCTTTCATCTCTGTATCCTTAGCTCTGTGCCAAGCTGGTTGATCGAGAAGTCTATTACCCAATCAACAAGCCCGTACTGGGCACGTGGGGCTGGGCAGGCAGTGGGCCCCAAGGCTGGCATTGCCCGCCCCTGCTCTGCCCTCTCCGCTTCCCTTTCTTCCTGCTCAGTGACCCCTTCCACCCCCATCCTGCCCCTGTAAGGCCATATCCCTGTGGTCCCACTTGAGGGACAAGGAGATGGCACCCTGACCCCAGACCCCTCCTTGCTCCAGGCTTGGGGGTAGTACTTGGGGGTCCCTCCTGGGGGTTCCTGAGCCCAGCATTCTCCACCCCAGGGGAGACACAGAAGCTGGAGACGGTGTGGCTCTCAGGGATCTGCCAGAATGAGAAGAATGAGGTGATGAGCAGCAAGCTGGACATCGACAACATGGCGGGTGTCTTCTACATGCTGCTCGTGGCCATGGGGCTGGCCCTGCTGGTCTTTGCCTGGGAGCACCTGGTGTACTGGAAGCTGCGACATTCAATGCCCCACACGTCCCAGCTGGACTTCCTGCTGGCTTTCAGTAGGGTGGGTGCCGCCTGGCCCCACGCAGGCTCTCGCATTAGGGGCACCAGCCCAAATAAGTCAGCTGACCGCATTTACGGAAGGGAAAATCAGCTGGGGAGGAGGCCGGGCTTGCCAGCAGAGGAGAGCCTTTTTCTGCTCAGGTATAGGCAGAGTGGGGCATAGAGAGAGCTGGGTTTTAGAGCTAGGGTGGAGCGGCTCGAATTCTCACTCTGCCATTTACCAGCTGAGTGAGTTTAGAATGAGTCACCTTCTTGGAGCTTGTAGAATCTCAGGGCACAGGGCCTGGCACATAGGAGGCACTTAACACATGTTCGTTGCTTCCGAGGACTAGAGAGAAGGCTGGTTCCCAGGCCAGCAAGATGGGCGGGGGGGGGGGGGGTGGCAAGGTGGTCCCCAGAGCACAGCACCGCTCACGGCCCGCCCCGCCGCCTCCTTGTGCCCAGGGCATCTACAGTTGCTTCAGCGGCGTGCAGAGCCTGGCCAGTCCCGCGCGGCCACCCAGCCCGGACCTCACGGCCGGCTCGGCCCAGGCCAGCGTGCTCAAGATGCTGCGGGCGGCGCGCAACATGGTGACAACGGCTGGCGTGGGCAGCTCCCTGGACCGCGCCACGCGCACCATCGAGAACTGGGCCAACCGTCGCGCGCCCCCGACGCCCGCCGCGCACTCTCCGACCCCCCGCCCGCCCCCTGAGCCCAGCCCCAAGGCCTGGGGGCCGTCCGGTGGCGGCTGCGCAGTCCTGGTGCACCGGGCCCAGCAGCCACCAGTTCGCCCCCCGACGCCCGCGCCGTCTCTGCCCAACGACCCCCGGACGCTTGGGCGGCCGGCGTGGGACACCCGGCGGCTAGCGCGGGCCGGGCGCGGCAGGTGGCACCTCTCGTCCTCCGAGCGGCGCGCACCGCCGGAGAGCCCCCTGTCCCCTGCGCGCTGTTCCTACAACTCCTTCCCGCGAGGCGACCGGGCGGGGCGCCCCTTCCTCCCGCTCTTCCTGGAGCCTCCGGAGCCCGAGAACTTGCCGCTGCTTGGGCGGGAGCAGCTGGCCCGGCGGGAGGCTCTGTTGCACGCGGCCTGGGCCCGCAGTCCCCGTCCGCGCCACGCCTCCCTGCCCAGTTCGGTGGCGGCAGCCTTCGCTCTGCCCAGGTCGCAACCTGCCGCGTGCGCAGGTCCTACCTGCGCCTGCCGTGACGCCCGCCTGGCCTGGAGGCTCCCGGCGCCGTCGCTGCGGCTGCCGTCCTACCGCGAGGCGTGCTGGGGGGGCATGCGGGTAGGGACCCCCACCTGGCCGCACGGACAGCACGCCTGCCTCCACGCCCATGCCCACCTACCGCTCTGTTGGGGCGCTGTCTGCTCTCATCGCCCACACTGTGCCAGACATGGCCCGTGGTTCCCTGGAGCCTGGGGGCCTCAGGGGCACGGGGGCAGGACCGTGGGGCTGAGCACAGGCTACAGGGACAGTGGGGGGCTGGATGAGGTCAGCAGTGTGGCCTGTGAAATGCATGGCCTTTCAAGCCCTTGCACATGGAGGCGGTTCTCCAGCCTGGAGTCGGAAGTGTGAGGTCCATAGTGGGGGTGTCAGTCTCTCTGGCTTCCAGCAGCTGGACTCTGCCTGGCACTGCCAGGGTTAGTGGGCAGGCAGGCCCCGGCTCTTCCAGCTTCTGCCAGGAATCCTGGTGCTGGGGTCCTGGGACCCAGGAATCCTGGCTCTGAGGCACTGGTGACAATGTTTTCCAGGTCCCTTCAGTGGCCACAGTTGCCTCAGGTCCTGGCGTGGGCTGGGCTATTGCTGTCCCCTCCCTGTGCAGAGCCCTCCTACCCAGTCTGGAGTCCTGGGAAGCGGTGGTGTCAGATCCACCAGGGTCTCCCTGCCCTGGTGTGAGCAGGTGCCTGGCATGGTGGCTGCGGGCTTGATCTGGAGCTCAGGGCTGGAGGCAACTCGGGGTGGGCAGGGCTGTCCTGCTCCTTGCTCCACCCTGCTGGAGTTTGTTCCCATCAGAGCATAGGGCATTAAACACACCTTTTACAACTCACTGGGCCCGGCTGCCTCATTCTGCACCTGGAGGGGGCGCACCACAGCCTGGAGGCAACAGGAACATCATGGGAGTATCACAGGTGTGCTGCCTAGAGCAGGCGAGCAGCCCTGCCTGGGGGAGACTTCACCTTAAGAGTCTCTGGGGGGGGTGTGGGGAGCAGGCGAGGCTGAGAGAGGGCTCTGGTAGCAGCGGAAGGCACTTGGTATTCAGCCAAGCTCCTGCCCACCCTGGCGCCGGATGTGACAAATGTGCTCAGCACGGGGGCTCGGAGTGATGGATGGAGGCCATCCTCAGTCTCCTTGAACAGAGAGGCTCCCGCTAGGGGCTGTGGGTGTTCTGTCCTGCCTGGGGCCACCCATGAGTGGTGGGAAGTCTGCTGTGGTCAGGACCTGCTGGGTGTGGCGGGTCGGGACTTTATTCTCTCCATGGCTGCTGTGCACAGCCCAGCGCTGCCAGCCAGACTCTGGGAGCTTGGCCCAGGTGGCCTCCAGGGTCAGGTAAGGCTCTGCCTCCTGGAGCTGGGACTCCTCAGGGGGCAGCGAGCCAGCTCAGAGAATTCGCTTGCCCTCCCGGCCTCCTCCTCCCTCTGGGGCTCCTGCCCCACCTCCTTTCTCTGTCATCTCTCATCGGCCCTGGCCCACCATTTTAGGGCTCTTGCGTACACTTTTCAATGCCTTCACATCTGCGATTGCATTTAACCCCCCACAAGGACTCTGTGAAACCAGCAAGCGTCCATTCTTCCATTCATTCCACGAACATAGTGGGCACTATGGTTTCTGCCAGATCCTTTCCTAACTGCTGGGCGATGAAGCCTGAGACCTTGCTGTCCTCGAAGAGGTGGGTTGAGGCCAGGTGGATATTAACTCTGTTACAGAGAGGGCGCCGGGGAGGGGCGTGGTGGAATGTGAACACCATATGAGTCTCTGTCCAGGGCTCTTTTCCAAGGCACCTTGCTGCTTCCCAGGAATCCCGTTCCCTCTCTAGTCTGCAGACCAGCTGCTTGGGTTGGGGTCACGGGAACTGGAAGTGTTAGTTTTGTTTTAGGGGCAAGAGCAGCTGAAACGGTAGGGTGGGGAAATTTCCAATATACCGAATCCCTCTCAAGATACCTGAGCCTCTCTGTTCCTTGCTGGAAGTCTGGCTGCCCTGAGGATGGGTGGACTCCACCCGTTGTTCATAGTGAGGCTACAGGACAGGGTACAACTTCCCCATAGGGTTTCCTAGTCTGTAATCTTTATGGGAACAGACTGCCAGGTCTTTGCTCCTGTGTTGCTGCTGGGTAGGTTTGACCCACCCACCTTTTGGTTAGCAGCTGTGTGCTTACCATTGCGCTATCAGGGCTTCTTGGACCCCATCTACCAATCATTTCCACGTTCTCTGCGCTGTGGGTTTTCTATGGAGGTGCAGTCACGGGCTGGGTCCAGGTCCAGAATCAGGGGGCTACATGACAGGTGGAGAGTGAGCTTAGGTGAGTGCTGGAGGCCAGCGCTCTGGAAGGGAGCTTGACCTTGGGTACAGCCACTGGGGGTGGGAGGGTTACACTGTTGCCCCCCAGCCTCCATATCGTACCCCTCTTCCTCCCTGAGCCGGGCTGAGTGCAGCTCTGGTGGCAGGCAGCAGCAGGTGAGGCTGGGAGGAGTCCTCAAGGCTCAGCTGCTCTCGCTCACCGATCACCTCTGATCATTAATAACCAAGAGCTGGAAAGATAATTAAATGCAAAGTGTGGAGTTGAGCCTGCTGCTGGCTGGCTCCAAGGAGGGGCCTGGCCTGCTCCTGGGCCAGCTGCTTGGCTGCCTCATCCTTCTCTAGGAATGACTTCTCGGGGAGCAGCGAGCCTGGGGCCAGGAGTAAGGCCTCCTGCAGCAGGTCTCCTCTTCCTGTAGCCATGCCCCTGCCTCTCCATGGGGGAGGGGGGTAGTTCAAGGAAGGGTCCTGCACTACCTGGGGGAGGGCAGAAAGCCTGGCAGAGGAAAGCCAGCTGCATGGGAAAGCAATGGGAGGCCAAGGATTTAAATCATCATAAACAAGGGCATGACTGTGTAGCAAAGAGCTAGAGGGATCCATCTAGACGCCCATGTGATTTTCTTTGGGTGGGAGACAGGGGAGACTGAGGCCCTTGGTCTAGTCTCAGCAGCTGGCCCCTCCTGCTGCTGCCATAGCTCTTTTTCTGTTAGCTGAGCAGCCCATGGTCTGACATCATCTCCCAGGGAGGCAGGTGTGTGGGGACAGAGATGAGGGGCAGAGTGTAGAAAAGGGTGGCACGATGTCCTCGGTGAAGGCCCCTGGGCTCCAGTCCTGGTTCTAGCATCCTCCAGCCTGGTCCCAATCTTACTCTTTGAAAGGCATGTACTGCCCGTAAGTTTCCATGGGGAACCAGAGACGACCCTCCTCCCTAAGCCCCCTGGACCACTTCCTCTTCCTGAACTGTAGAAGACACCTGGTTCACTAGGAGGCTATGACACCAGTTAGGTGTCTGGGGTGGAAATCAGGAGTCTTGAGTGAGTCCAGGGGCCCTTGGCTACAAGTATGGCTACCACTGGTGAGTGATAAAGGAGACAGCACCTGTAAATAACAGCTTTACTCAGAACTTCCGAGCCACGCACCGGACTCGGTGCTGTGACTCCCACAGCAGTCAGGGACACAGGCGCCTCACCCCACGTTACAGGGACGGAGGAGCGGAGTGTGGTGGTCCACCTGCCTGGATCACATAGCTGCCGTGGTAGGCCCGGCTTCTTAGTCCACACTTTTGACCACCGATTGTGTTAATGAGGCTCATGGGGGAGTGCCCAGCACATACCAGGCCCTGATCACTGTGCCCTCTCCTTTTCCCAGCCTGTCACCCACGCCACTGGCCCCAGGAGAGGGGATCACAAAGTTCCTCTGGAAGTCCTGGCTCCTAGTCTCAGAGGAGCCATCGGCGTGGTTGGGGCAGGGATCTGGCTTGCTTCCCATGGTCTTACGGTCCAGCATTGCCAGGTGCTCCTGCTCTGGGCTAGCTCCCCATGAGGTGGGGGGAGCAGAAACCTGTTCTCCCCACACGCTGACTTCAGCCTCTGCCTGTTGCTGAGGCTACTCCGGGCTCCCATGTGGTGAGAACGGCTATGTGGCCAAGGGTCTGGCAGGTGCCCACCACCCACCTCCCTGCCTGCCGTCTGCCCCATCTATAAGCCTCAGGTGAGGGACTAGCCAGGAGCTGCTGGCACAGGTGATGGTGCTCAGGTAGGCCTGGCACTCAGGCAGGCATAAAGGTGGAATGTTTGCTCCCCTTCCCTTGGCCTGCCCCTGGGGCCAATGTGGGCCCTATGACGTGGGTGGTGCTGTGGAGATTAAGTTCTCCAAAGTGACACCTTTCCCTGGGCCAGGCCTCTTCTGTCCTCCCTACTAACCGTCTGGCCTATGGTGACTCTGGGTCCATCTGTAAAGTAGAAATCATGACCCATCTCGCCAACCTCATCAAGGTGACGTAAAAACTGAGGTCCAAAGTATTGCGTGCACACCACAAGCTGGCCTCATTTGGAGAACAGCTAGCTATTGGTGGTTGAGGCCTGGGGGTGGAGGGGAAGGCATCCCCATTGGACCTCAGCAGGACAGACAGCATGGTGAACACCGAGGAGCCAAGAACCCACAGATGGCAGCAGTGGCATGGTCGCCTGGGCCAGTTTCCTCCAGACCTGGGGGCTGCCCTGGCTAAGAGGTAGTGGGGAAAGTGGCCACCCAGTTCCACTGCTGTGTCTCTCCAGATTGTCACATAAATCAACCTGGGCTTTATGATGCTAATACATTTGTGTCCAAAATTTGGTTTGGAACCCAGGGCGGCAGGATGATTTAATTTGCTTTGTCCTTAAGGAAGAGGGAATATAATCACAGAAGGTAAGTACAGGCGTTTTGAGTTTTCAGCACACAGCTGGGCAGCTCTGAGGGCCTGGGCGCAGAGGGTGGGGCTCAGTGCCCTCCCTGCTCCGCCCACCTGGGGCAGGGCCTCCTGGAAAGCTGTCACAATGGCAGATAGGGAAGGGGCACTTATTTTTCATGTAGATGGAAAACAGCTACACGAGGGCACGAGCTGGAAGAACTGAAGCGTGGTAACAATGAGGACGAAGATCGTGGCAGTTAGGATGCAGGGTCCTCACGGGCTTGGGCTGCAGGGGCCAGAGGTGGCGGGTGGTGCTGCCTGTGGATTCCCTAGCAGACTTTGTTCTGAGGCAAGCAGATGTCCCCACGCCACTTCTGCCCTAGGCATGAAGACTGATATGCAGAGGGTAGGCAGAGTTCCCCAGAGAGAGCTGAGCAAGGCACTAAAAACAAAAGAGGGAGGCAACTCCTAGTAATGCAGCTCTGGACTCCAGGACAGTGGGACCAGGTCCAGGGGCAGCGGGGTCAGGAAGGAGCCCCAGGTCCTGAAGCAGGAGAAGGCACATTGAAAATGCAGAGTTCATGGGAGTCACCTGTGTCTTTGGCCGCTGGCCCAAGAGGTGCACGTGTGATTGGGGGGGGCGGGACCCTGGGGGTGCCAGGCAGGCAGCTGGGGACCCCGCCCTCCTCAGATGGGCATCACATCCCTGCACCCCCCCTACTCCCACCCCATGGTGCCTAGGGGACAGATTCGTGGACACCTAGCACCCATAGCTGGCTCCCTCAGAGCCCCTTCAGTGCTGGAGAGACAGGGTCGGCCAAGCAGAGTGCTGCCTGAAGGCCTGACCTCCCAGGGTGGGGAACAGAGCCCTCTCACTACCACATGCCCAGTGGGGCAGCCCCCACCCTGCAAAAGGCCCAAGGCCCCCACAGGCAGGAGCAGTCAGGGGTCACAGCTCCGGGTTTAAACCCAGCCTGGGAACTGCTGTGACCCCACGGAGGGGACACTCAGCCTGCTGTTCTGGAGCCACCAGGACAGGAGCAGATGCCACAGCCAAGGGCCCTCCCAGTTCTGGCCAGAAGCCTGGTGCCAATTAGCACTTCCTGTGCTTGTCACCGGGATGGCCAGGCCTTCCCCTAGGAGTGACACTTAGCAGCCCCTAGGCCTGGTGGGAAGGTGAGCCTGCCCACTGTGGCAGCGCCAGGAAGAGGGTCAGAGGCAGCAGCTACTTGGGGGGCTGACTCCCCAGAACGTGGAGGGAGCTGGGGTGGAGGAGGTGGGAGACAGTGTCCTGTATAAACAAGCAGCAGTGCCAGCACTGCGTCAACCCTGTGCAGGGTAGGGTGGGAGGGTGTGTGAAGCAGAGGTGAGAATTCCTGTGATAAGTCCTGGGGTCGGGCTGCTCAGCTCAAGGCGCAACCCTGCAGGAAGACCCGGGTGGGGCTGCCTGGTGGGCCAGGTGAGGTGCAGAATCTCAGGTGGGGAGTGGACCCCCAGCCCTCCACATGCCTGGCCTCGTCCATCCCCACGAGGGGCTGGGAGGCAACCAACTCTTGGCTCTGCTGGGTGGAGGCCGTCAGGACGAACACATGTGTGGTCCTGCTGTCAGAGCTTGGTCTCGCTGAGGACGATGTTGGCCGTGACAAAGAAGAAGCAGGAGAAAGCCCAGAGCAGCACAAAGCCCACCCAGAAGGTGTGGCGGAAGGGGGACCTGTGCTTGTTGACGGTCCCGTAGCCAAAGGCCAGCTCGGTGTCCTTGCGGCAGTGGTACACCAGGAAGGCGGGGATGACGTACTGGATGCCGGTGCCCGCGTAGGCCCCCGTGATGCCCACCAGGGACTCCAGATCGTGAGTGCAGAAGGCCACCACCACAGGGGGCAGCAGCGTGATGGTGGGGAAGACCACGCGGTCC
Organism: Elephas maximus indicus; assembly: GCF_024166365.1. Taxonomy (NCBI): domain Eukaryota; kingdom Metazoa; phylum Chordata; class Mammalia; order Proboscidea; family Elephantidae; genus Elephas; species Elephas maximus. Next base: position 65,244,497 of record NC_064837.1, on the reverse strand, counting down.
ACCACCCAGGGGTACGTGCCGCCCTCACGGTGAAAGAGTGTCTTCCAGTTGTTGCGGAGCGTCACGGCAATGATGGGGAAGTTGGTGCTGATGGTGAAGACGGGGAAGAGGCCCAGGAAGAAGCGCACAGCGGCCAGGCCCACGACATCACAGCGTGCGAAGTTGAGGGTGTACATGTCCAGGAGGCTGTCGCCGCGGAAGCAGAAGATGGCGGTGAAGGAGAGCAGGCTGTAGAAGGCCAGGATCAGTACGTAGTCCAGGAAGACCAGCTGCGTGAGGTGGCGCTTGGAGGACACGGGGGTGATGAGGGACGGCAGAGAGTGCTGGCACATGAAGGAGTAGACACACACGCCAAACAGATTTCGGACCCCTGAGAGGTCGGCCAGTGGTGGGTGGCCCTCCCCCTGCCCGTGCCCGATGCGGACCAGGGCCAGCACGATCATGATGGTGAAAGCTGCAGGAGGAGAGGGGGGTCAGTCAGAGGGGCCAGGACCTGGGGGTGGGGGACAGTGAGGAGGGACTGGAGACCCAAGAAAAAGAACCATTGTTAAATGCAAATCATGTCACCCCCCCAAGGGCCACACTTGGGGCAGGCCAACAGGGCTGCTGATCTGTGAATGCCCTGTGCCGATATCCCCAGCAGGTAAGGGGAGCTTCTCTGGGGAGCCTCAGCACGTACACCAAGGCAGGCGGTGCGCTGTGGTGGCAGCTGTCTCCTGGGAGGAGTGCGCACTCCGGTCGGGCCTGCCCAGCTCCCTGTCATCCCCAGGCTGGCTGACTTCCTGGCAGGGGGCAGGGACCTCGGCACTCTGCTCCTCCTTCTTCCCTTGGTTTAGGGAAGGTGTGTCTGGGGGCACTGGGGAGTGACAGAGGGAGAGGGGCACAGAGCACAAGGAGCTGGTGTCCTGGGCCAAGGGCACCTACTGGACACACTGAGAGGACATAGGCAAGAATGAGCAGAAGTGTGTGCCCAGGGGCCAGCAGTCACTGCAGGGAGTAAGAAGCACCAGAGGGCAGGGATGGCTGTTCGGAGTCCTCTGAGAGGCTGGCATCAGGCTGGAGGGATGTGGCACATCGCTTTGGTAGCCTGGGCATACCTCTGAGTCACTGCGAAAGTGGAGTGCCTCATCAGAACAAACAGCCCTTCCTATGGTCATCTGCTGGACACTGCAGAGTACAAGTCCCATGAGGCGCTCAGCACTGAGGAAGACGAGTGTCCCAGGTACCCTGAACCCTCACTGCGGCTGATGGTCCTTCTAAGGTTCAGTGAATTCTTGCCTCGTCCCTCAGGCTTCTGGCACCTGCTATCTCCTTACCCGGACCTGCCACCTGTGGCCACACAAAGGGACCCCGGTGTCCCTGTGCCTCCATTTCTGGAGCTCACAGCCCCTGTACCCTGACTGCTTGGGTGAAGCACGATGACCCCTGTGGGTGTGGCGTGGCAAGCCATGATAGGCAGTCGCCCTGAAGGTGCAGCAGCTCCTTCTGTCAGCCCCAAAAAGGTCTGCACAGCCTCAGGCATCTGCCACTGTCCCCTCAGGCCACCTCACACTCCCCAGCCCCCGGCAGGAAGAACACCTCCCAGGACCCATGTATCTTCCGACTGGTATCTTCCCACAATGGCACTCTGGTGTGGGGTCAGCAGAAACTTCCTTACTTTTCATGAGAACCACTGGACACTGCTGGGGACAGAGTGAGGAGCATGCCTGTGAGAACTGCCAATAAAGCGACGATCTGTCTCCTGCTCACGGAGCCCGTCGGCTCGCATCCCCCACATGCCTGACTCTACAGAGCCCTGTGACTCTTCCGCTTGGGGACATCACAAGTCTTCCAGCTCTGCTCAGTCAAGGGGAAAGTGGGAGGGAAGCCGCCTCTAGGTTAACCCTGGGGGTGGAGAGGATGGTCTCGGACACCCTGTGGGCCTCCCTGATCCCCTGGGACAACCCAGGACCCCATGCAGCCTAGCTTGTCCCAGAGGCCTCTGGGGGTGGGTAGAGAAGAGGGGCGGGTGCATGAAGGGCAGGACGGGTATATGAAAGGGGGGGCAATGGGTACATGAAGGGGTGGTGGTGTGAGGAGTGTGCAGAGGGCCTGGAGGGAGGGCAAGTGTGTGGAGGGGTGGGCACTGCAGGGTAGAAGTTTTTGCAGAAGACTGGCACCAGAGAGCGTAGCTGGGGTGGAGGTGGAGTCCTTGTGTGCCAGGAGTTGGTCCTGAGCCAGAAACGGTTACAGAGCAGCAAGGGATGGGGGCGGGAGGGGGCCTCCCCTCTACATTCGTCAGCTGGGAGCCCTGGGGCCTCCAGGTGATTAGTTACTCAAGAGGCTGCAGCAGACAGTTCTGCCCCAACACGTAGGGCGCAGGGGGTGGGGGTAGGGCACAGAGGGCAGCCACTGTAAGGCAAGATTTAAATCCTGCTCTGCTACCACCGACTAGGGCGCCCCCTCGGACTCAGCGCTGCTCCCTGGCCAGCAGAGAGGCATTCGGACAGAGGCGAGTGGGGAACTCCAGCTGTCTGTGGCTGACCTTTGGCTTGGCCCCTGGGGTTCATGAGCAAGATAGGAAGGAAACAGGAGGCTGGCTTGGGGCCCTGAGTACCCCCTATTCCTGCTCTTTCCACCCTGCTCATCTTCCTCACCTCCCAGCCTCCCAGAAGTTGTGGAAATGCTGGCAGGAACTGGTCGGCTCATTTAAAGGGGAGTTACTGTCACTGCCCTGACCCAGGGCCTTTCCTGGTCGTAAATCAAGCAATTTATGATCTCTGTTTCCAGGGAAAGGAGGCTCACTTTTTCAAAAGAATACACACTTGCCAGGAGGCCTTGCGGAGTAGCTGTCTTGGAGAACCTGTCTTTATGTCAATGGTGACGATAACCTTTTCTAGAACTTTGTGAATGGCCCACTTAAAGCCATAGCTGTGAGTGATAAGAAAATTTACCTCACATTTTTCAGCTGTGATTGCTTTTTACCTCATAAGGCCGCTATCTACTACCCAGCTCGTTCTCCCGATGTGGTTTCAGACAAGTTTTCAATGTATTTCCAAAAACTAAATCCACTTTCAATGGCTAGATGTTTGCTGCTGCCAAGGGATAAAAGGAAGATGCCAGAGGCTCTTGGGAAGCGATTCCATTTTCTGGGGCTGCAGCTTCCACATAAGAACGGGACGGGGTGGGGATGGGGGTCGGGGATGCTTATCCTGGGGGCGCAGTGCTGGTCATCTTCACAAATGAGCCACACTCCCATAAGTTATACCTGTACCGTCCTGTTAAAAAGCTCCCACAGTGGAAATGCCACCAGTTGTGGGAAGAGTAAAACTCACATCCAGGGAGAGTGGGTTCATGTGTTCCGTGCCAGGCCCTGGGGAGCCAGATCACGCACCGAGGTGCTCTCAGGAGGCTTCCGTGGTAGCCGGGAGGAAGACCACAACCCAAGCAGCACAGTAAGGAGCACGTGACTACCAGCTGAGTTCTTCAAAGGAAAGGAACACCGTTCTCAAAAGAGCACATGCCTGAGAACTTGGCCTCCACTTGGAGAGGGTGAGAGACAGATTTTGCGAGGGAGTGACCCTACCCTACTCTGCAGGGGAGGCCCAGGTAATTGCAGGAATGACCCTACCCAGCTCTGCAGGTCAGGATAATCTCAGGAGTGATGCTACCCAGCTCCGCAGAGGAGGCCCAGGTAACCTCAGGAGTGACCCTACCAGGGAGGAGGCAAGGAGGGTATGCCATGAGGGCCTTTGGATCCCACGGCCACAAGGACACAGGGTGGGTGTTGGTTAGTTCTCAAATTCCCCAGCATTCTCTGGGAGTGGAGAGGGAAGGGGAAATGTTGCTCAGTCTCCCAAATGGCAAGTTCAAGGAAGCTAGCAATCCCCGAGGCCTGTGCTTCACTGGAGAGAGAAAAGGAGGGCAGGAGGCGGGACGGCCAGGTGTCACCCTGACCTGGAGGGGCTCTGAGACGCGCCCCCACCCCTGGCTCTGGAGAAGCGTGTTTGTTCAACAGCCACCTCCTAGACTGATCACCTGTCCCTGAGAGACAGCTGCTCCAAACGCTCATCAGGCCTGATGATAAACTGAGATGAAACGAGGATGATAGGCCGTGAGCAGCAGACACAGCGGGAAAGCACGCCCAGGCCCGGCCTGCCAACAGCTCACTGCCCACCCTGCTGCGAGGCATGTGGAGACCAGGGTAAGTGCTCCGCAGCCAGCGTGGTGACCAGACCACCAGGACTTCACCATCACAGGCTGGGGGGTCTGCCCCTAGGAAGGGCTGCAGGCCCCCGAGGGCAGGGCCTGGTCCTTCTCCACCGACCTATCCCAGGGGTGCTCAGGAGTATCCAGGACCACACCCACAGCCCTGCATTCCACAGAAGTCACACTCCAAAGGGTGAGGAAATGCCTTAAGGAGCCAGGGAAGACTCGTGAAGACAATGGGGGTGGAGGCCTGACACCCTGTCACATGAGGATTGGCTGTCTCTCGGGCCTCAGAGGCTCAGCTGTAAGGTAATGTGGGGGCAGGAGATTTCTGTGTTAATATTTGAAGTAACATCCCATGTGGAAGGAACTGTATTTGTTCTGTGCAACCCATGGGATTCAACCGGGACCATTCATTCATTCCTCATCCATTCATTCAACAAAGATGTCCTGACTGCCCCCTGTGGGCCAGGCACTCTTCTGGGAGTCTGGTCCCTACCCCTCTGGACAGGGACAGGTGACCACAAAAGAAAAAGCTGGTTAATGGTCATGCTAGGATAGATGGTGAGACACATCTTTGGTGACCACTTTCTCTGCGGGGTGTGTGGGTATGTATGCAGCTGTGAAGTGCCTCACCTGTCGGGAATCTGCCTCAGACCTCAGCTTAGGTCCCCTAGCTCTCACCCTGTCATCTGCCCAACGCTGGAGACTTAGGGCAAGGTGGGACATTGCATTCAGCCTTCTTGAGAAGTTAAAGGACAAGAAGGCCTGAGTCCCCTTGGGCTGTGATTGCCGCGGTAGCCTACCCCACAGAGGGGAGGACTGGCTGGGCCGGGGTGCTTGGGAGGTGGCCTGTGGTTACCGACTGGCAGGTCAGTGGGGACATCTCGATGAAGGAACAGCTAGAAAGGACTTCTCTGGAACCTGAAGGGCTCTGGCCCAGAAGTTCTCATTGCAGGCACCTGAGGGCATAAAGAATGTAGCCGTCATGGAGGTGGAGGACAGATGTCTACGCAGGCTGGACTGCGGGCTGCAGCCCACCGTTCTTGACCCCCGGTGCCTGAGGAAGGCACAGACGTACAGAGCTACGGCTCTAAGGGCCGGACTCTTCCCTCAACCACGCTGCTGAGCCATGGACAGTGGCTGGGCCCTTCTGGAAGCCGAGCGGCAGTGTCCTGCTATACCCTGGCAGGGTTGCTTCCCAGGGAGTAGCTCCCCACCCTGAGATTGGGGCAGGCTCCAGCCTGGGCCATCCCAACACCCTGCCATTTTCCCAAACCAGTGCATGGCTGTGGACCTCAGTGAGTGCCGTGCCGTGGCTCTGATGCAGGCGTGCTGGAGACCCATTCGTAAAGGCAGCTGTCGGGAATGCGGTGCTCCCTTCTCCAAGCAGAGGATCAACATGTCAGCGCTAATGATAACGGATGGGAAGTGGCCCGTCACTGCTCAGGCACTGGCGCTCCAGGCCGGGAGCTGGGGGTGGACTTGGCGCTGCACTGCCCTTGGAGTGGCCCTGGGCACGGCTTTGCTCTGCCTCTGCCTCAGGGGTCTCGTGAACATGGCTGGGTTGGCTGAGACTCGGGGGGCTGGGAGAAGCTGGGTGGCAACACTGGCCTAAGCTGAGATCAATGAAGACTAAGCAGTTCCTCGGCTCTCCAAAGCAGGGGCAGGTGACCGACTGCCACAGGACAGACATTCACAGGCTCCGCCAGCCAGGCAGGCGAAGGGCAGCTGCCACAGGAAGTCCTGATGTCCTAGGAACTGCCAGAGGGAGGTCGCTTCTCCTCCTTTTAAACAGCTCAAGTATTCAAGTTAGATTAGCTTCACCTTCCCATTTTGCCACTTAAATACGTAATCTTGGGCGATGTACTAGGTTAAATAGTGCCCTCCAAAAACTCACATCCACTGGAACCTGTGAATGTGATCTTATTTGAAAATAGGTTCTTTGCAGATGTCTTCAAGGTAAGATGAGGTTATACTGGGTTAGGGTGGGCTCTAAATCCCCTATGACTTGTGTCCTTATGAGGAGACTGGACATGGGAGAAAGCCATGTGAAGACAGAGGCTGAGACTGGAGTGATGCTTACACAGTCCAAGGAACTCCAAGGACTGTCAGGAACCACCAGAAACGACAAGGAAGAATCCTCCCCTAGAGCCTTCAGCGAGGGCATCACCCTGCTGACACCCTGATTTTGGACTTCTGGTCTCCAGAGAATAAAGTTCTGTTGTTTTAAGCCACCTCATTTGTGATCTTTGTTACTGCAGCACTAGGAAGCTAATAGGAAACCCTGGTGGCGCAGTGGTTAAGTGCTATGGCTGCTAGCCAAAGGGTTGGCAGTTTGAATCCACCAAGCACTCCTTGGAAACTCCATGGGGCAGTTCTACTCTGTCCTATAGGGTCACTATGAGTCAGAATCGACTCAACGGCACTGGGTTTGGTTTGTTTTTTGTTTGTTTGGGAAGCTAATATAGGAGGTTACTTAACTTCTGGGAGTCCCTGGGGGTGCAAACAGTTACACGCTGCTAACCAAAAGGGTGAGGTTAGAGTCCACCCAGAGGTGCTTAGGAAGAAAGGCCTGGCAAGGCACTTCTGAAAAAACAGCCATTGAAAACCCTATGGAGCACAGTTCTACTCTGACACACACGGAGTCGCCACGAGTTGGCGTTGACTCACCGGCAACCAGTTTTACTTAACTCTTCTTGGTGCCAATGTTTCATCACCTTTAAAAAATGGAGGTGGTCACAGTATCTACTTCGTAGGATGAAATAAGATGGAGTAGTAAGGCACTTGGGCAGAGCCTGGTCCACAGTAATTGTTCAGAAAGTGTTATTTTTATCATCACAGAAACCTTATGGCCCATTCTGAAAGCCCAGGTCCCAGGCAGGCAGGAAAAACATTGTCATTCCTGAGTTCCAAGCTAACTCTCCTTTTGCCCTAAGAAGGGGTTATGGGACCATACCCCTGACTCTGACCCCACCTTCCCTGGCTGAGCCGAGCTGCTGTGGTGAACGCTCCCCACCCCCGCAAAAAAAAAAAAAACAAAAACATCTCCTCCAAGTGCCTCTGGCCCAGGCTTCAGCTAATTCTTGGAGGCCCTGGGGGCCTGGAGTGCAGGTGGGAGGAGGAAGATGCTGGGCAGGCTGATCACACCTGCTGTGTTAGCAAGAGTCCTCCTATTCTCTTGCTTCACCTGATGTCCTCCCTGAGACCACATGTGGCCAAGCTGTCCCCCACTTTGCCATCAGTGGACTCTCCGTGGGTACTCTGTCTGTATGGAGCTGGGTGGGTTCTCTGGGGCACGTGGGGTCCTTCCTACTTTGAGGGCCCTCCTGCTGTGGGGCAGGGTGGGGGATTCCTTCACACCCCGGGAGGACAGACATACCCACTCTCTGGGCCGGCATCCTTTTGGGAAAGGCGGGCAGAGCCTCCCCCTTCCCCCAAGCCACATTCTTGAGCACCTTGGCCTTGGCTCAGATTTTTATCGTGGGCCAGAAAGACATTCTGGCATCTGCTGGCCTTCCTATAAGCACTAATAACAACAACAACAATCACTTTGAGCTCTGCTGAAAGGAGGGAATTTAAAGCCAGCCTATCTTACTGTGCTGGGTTAGCCCCTGCGGCTTCTGGAGGATTCTAGCTCTGTTCACTCATCATCATGGAACCAGAAGACAAGAGCGTTCAAACCAGCAGCTTTATAGGCCTGAATGTCCACCCTGGGGCTAAATGAGCACAGCCTTCCCTTCCAGGTATCATGAGAGGTGGTATTTGATAAAGGGCAGGTATTTGTGTCACAGAATCAACTGAGTCTTAAGTATGGAATCAAGCATGGCCTTTTCCTCTCTCCCTTCAATGTTTCCACACCCTCAGAAGAATGCGAAGGGGCTTGCAGGAGGGCAGGTGTGAAATTTTTCATTCTGGGGCTGTCAGAGCAAGCTCAGCTTGTAATCACCGGGACTGCAGAAGCCAAGTGCCCTGGATGCTGGCCGGCTAATCTCCTTCCCGGAGACTGGAAATGTAAAATGTAGCCACTGTCACCCTCTCTTGAAGGCAGCCCAGTGAGATGCAGAGGAACTGGGAAGGAGAGAAGGCAGTGGGGAAGATAAGGACGGGCTGTGCGCAGACAAGGACGTCTGGATTCCCTGGTATGAACGCAGACTCCGAAGCTCTGAGGTTACTGTGGGCTGCGTTAACTCCGCAGGCTGCGCGGCTCCCTGACTTTGTGGCAGAGATTCTGGGCAGAGACCGCGGCTGTAACCATTACCCCCCTGACCCTGTGCTATCTGGGACTTATTGTCCCTGTCTTGTCAGTGAGCTGGCAGCGGCATGCCAATCTCCTTGGTAGAATAGGACGCATTGTTTGGTGGCTGGGTCTGCTCCCATCTCAGCTGCCTGCAGACCAAAGCTGCTGACGACAAGGAGGCTCAGGGGAGAGGGACGGCTGAAAGAGCGTGGCCTTCGCTGAGGGCGGGGAAGGGGTCGTAGGTCGGCCCTGAAGCTGACGAAAGGATGTGCCTCGGCAGCACCTGGCTGGCTACTTTCCAACAAGCTAAGTGTCCACACTACCCTGCGAGCCATAAGACAAAGACCCCGGGTCCTCTCAGAGACACTGGCCTCTGCCTTCACAGAAAGCCAAGAATACAACCAAGGCCAAAATGAAGCACACACAGAAAGGCTCTTTCTGATCTCCTGCACTTGGCTGGTAACAGTGAACGCTGGCCACCGGGTAGCCCTGGAGAGCCACAGTGGGTGGGCAGGGTGGCTGCAAAGGCATAAGGAACACAGGATGGCTGATGACAGGGCGAGACAGAAGCAGAGTTGCTGCTGTGGACTGAATTCTATCCCCAAACAGGTATGTTGAAGTCCTAACCCCTGTAAATGCGACCTTATTTAGAAATAAGGTTTTCCTTTGGCTCTAAGTTAACGACATCATACCGGAGTAAGGGGGGGTCCACGTCCTAATCCCTTCTGGGTGGTGTCTTATAAAACGGGAGTCACACGCAGGGGGAGACTGACGCCACGTGACAATGGAGGCGGACGCATCTATGAGCAGCAGCAGAGAAACGTCAACGACTGACAGCAGCTACCGGAGCCCTGGTGGTGCAATGGTTAAACGTTCAGCTGCAAACAGAGCTTGGCAGTTTGAAACCACCCAGCAGCTTCGCGGGTGAAAGACCTGGTGATCTCTTCTCATAAAGATTACAGCCTAGGAAGCCCTATGGGGCAGTTCTACTCTGTCACATGGGGTCTCTGAGCGGCAATAGACATGGTGGCACCTAACAACAACTATTGAAGAAGGAGTCCCTGTTGTTGTCGTTAGGTGCTGTCCAGTTGGTTCCAACTCAGAGCGACCCTATGTACAACAGAACAAAACGCTGCCCGGTCCTGCACCATCCTCACAGTCATTGCTATATTCGAGCCCACTGCTGCAGCCACTGTGTCAGTCTATCTCACTGAGGGTCTTTCTCTTTTTTGCTGACCGTCTACTTTACCAAGCACGATGTCCTTCTCCAGGGACTGGTCCCTCCTGATGACATGTCCAAAGTACATGAGACAAAGTCTCACCATCCTTGCTTCTAAGGAGCATTCTGGCTGTACGTCTTCCAAGACAGACTTGTTCATTCTTCTGGCGGTCCGTGGTATATTCAATATTCTTCGCCAACACCATAATTCAAAGTCGTCAATTCTCTGGTCTTCTTCATTCATTGTCCAGCTTTTGCATGCCTATGAGGCGAATGAAAACACCATAGTTAGGTCAGGCACACCTTAGTCCTCAAAGTGACATCTTTGCTTTTTAACACTTTAAAAAGGTCTTTTGCAGGAGATTTGTCCAATGCAATGCATGATTTGATTTCTTAACTGTGTTGATTGTGGATCCAAGTAAAATGAAATCCTTGGCAACTACAATCTTTTCTCTGTTTATCATGATGTTGCTCATTGGTCCAGTTGTTAGGATTTTTGTTTTCTTTATGTTGAGGTGTAATCCATACTGAAGGCTTGTAGTCTTTGATCTTCATCAGTAAGTGCTTCAAGTCCTGTTCACTGTCAGCATGCAAGGTTGTGTCACCTGCATATCAGAGGTTGTTAATGAGTCCTCCTCCAATCCTGTTCCGTGTTCTTCTTCATATACTCCAGCTTCTCGAATTATCTGTTCAGCACACAGACTGAATAAGTATAGTGAAGGGATACAACCCTGATGCACACCTTCCTGATTTTAAACCACACAGTATCCCCTTGTTCTGTTTGAACAACTGCCTCTTGGTCTATGTACAGGTTCCTCATGAGCACAATTAAGTGTTTGGGAATTCCCATTCTTTGAAACACTATCCATAATTTGTTACGATCCACACAGTCGAATGCCTTTGTATAGTCAATAAAACACAGGTAAACATCTTTCTGGAAGAGATCCATATTTGTGCCCATTCCAAAGAAAGGTGATCCAACAGAATGCTGATATTATCGACAATATCATTAATACCTCACTCAAGTAAAATTTTGCTGAAGATAATTAAACAACAGTTGCAGCAGTACGTTGTCAGGGAGCTGCCAGAAATTCAAGCCAGATTCAGAAAAAGATGTGGAACAAGGGATATCATTGCTGATGTCAGACGATCTTCGCTGAAGGAAAAGAACACCACCAGAGAGGAGTCCCCAGTGGTATAAACCCTGTTAAGTGCTTGGCTATTAACCTAAAGGTTGGAAGTTTGAGACCACCCAGAGGTGCCTTGGAAGAAAGACCTGGTGATCTGCTCCCGTACAGATTACAGCCTAGAAAACCCTATGGGGCAGTTCTCTTCTGTCACACAGGGTCATTATGAATCAGAATTGATTTAATGGCACCCAATGATAATACCACCACCAGAAACTAGGAGAGATGCATGGAAATCGTTCTCTTTCAAAGCCCCAGAAGGAATCAACATGGCTGGGACCGTGATGTAGACTTCTAGCCTCCAGAACTGTGAGAGAATCATTTTCTGTCCTTGAAAGTCACCCGCTTTGTGGTATCTTATTACGGCAGTACTAGGAGATTGGGACGGTTACCAAGTAAGTGAAGACTATCTACATGCCTGATGGGGGCTGAAGATGAGGATCCATGTCCACTCCAGGACATGGACTGGGATACACGGGAAACAGGTGGCCAAGACATTAAGACCCATGGGGTGCAGATGGTGACAGATTAGAGCCCTTCCACTGGGCAGACCCCACTGGGAACAGCCTGGGGTCTTCAGGAGGCAATTAGCCAGGTGGCCGCTGCTAATTCTGGGAACAGGTGAAAACTGGAAAACCAGGTGATGGCTTGCTCTTGGGGACTTCCTGCCTCTGGTGCCACCACCAGGCCCCGCCTCCCCGCTGGCACCATCTGAAGACAAATCTGGGCCACCTGCGGCGGGGTGGGGGGCAAGCGGGACGAGAAACTTCAGGAGGCAGGCTCAAGTTTACCCATGAGCAAGCACTTGCAGAGGAAGACGGGTGCTGACCCACTTTGAGGGAAACACAGAGACTGGGACCAAGCGTGCAGCATCTGCTCTGAATATACAATCAGAGCAGGGGAGCCCTCCGGGTCCCTGACAGCCCAAACCCAAGGAGGCTGCAGCACTCAGATCAGCCTTTACTGGAAAAAACTATTTTTTTAATAATGCCAAACGGGGCGCCTGAGCTGAGCCAGCTGCTCATGCCCCCAGTGTCAGGCACCTGCAGGCGTCTGCCAGGGCAGAGCTGGTAATGGGAGTGGAGTAATGAAGCTGCCAGGGCCCCTTCCAGCCAAGCTCCCTGGCCTAGGGGAGAGTCTGAGACATCGATGTCACTGCTTTGGACTCAGGCTCTAAAGCCACTGCTGCTGGGCACAAGGGGCAGCACTTTTGGCTGCATCTTTCGTAAGTGTCCCTCATCTACCACTGGCAGAGCTAGGCACTAAAGAAGCCCCTGACTCCTCTGTAAGAAGGGGCGGCTTCTCTTTTCGCCAAGGCTCAGTGCCTCCTCGAAGGCAGTCGGATGCCAGCTGGGTGGGTGCACTGAGGCCCAGAGCTAGGGTGCAGCAGAGCCAACCACTGATGCTAAGACTTACCCGGGGACACTCAGCACCACAGCCCCCTCCCAAGGTGGCTGGGCTCACTTCCTGATCCATGGTCAGTCCAAGGGAGACCCTCGGAGGTCACTCTCGGGACACAGCAGCCAAGAGAGATGATGATGACGGTGATGCCCACTGCAGCGAGCCTGTGGACGCTGACCAGTCTTGGGCACCATGAAGCGCTTCATACGCTTTCCTCTGTATCTTCGCACCCGCCCCAGTGAGGCGCGTCCTGCCACTGCCCACTGCACAGACGGGGGGACAGCCTGCAGGCTTCATCTGTCCACTCATCCGGCCATGCAGAGGGACCAAAGGGAGGGGGTTGGGGGACAGACTTGACAACCAGCCCACCGGATCCCACGCCCGAGTGCTCAACGCCTGTGGTCGTTTCGAAGCAGCTGCTGGGAGTGAGCCAGCCAGCTGCTGATGCAGACCAGTCAGGACGTCTGCCAAGCTCTGGGCTACAGCCTTGCCTCTTGGGGACAGCCAAAGGAGATGCTCCTCGCACACTCAGAGGCACCTGCGACCTGGGTGTCCCCAGTGGACCACCCTGGATACCCTGGAGTTTATTTGGGGGGCAAATAAAGGAATCAGCCTTGTCACTTTTTTCAACTGCATTCTGCCATTTTTCTGGGGCCAGTGGCTATGGGCGAAGGCCACTTAACCCTTTAAATCCCATTTTGTTGGCACAAGGGTACTGCTGGGGCTCTTGATCTAGAGGCAGAGTGAGAGCTGTCAGAGGGACTGGCCGGAAGGTCCTTGGCAGTGTCTTGGGCTTCAGGGACCCTGCTCTGCAGGCAGGGTCGAGAAGCGAGTCTCGCAGTCTTGCCCGGCCTCATTTCAACAGATGGCAGAACAAACTCCTAATTAAGCACGAGAAAGCTTCCGGCTCAGCACATTTATTTATGATTTTCCGGCCCCTTTGGTGCTCATTTTTCCTCTTTGTCTTCCTGGAGCCCAAGCCAGCTTGTCGCCACCCCGAGCTCCCTGCTTGGCTCCCTGGAAAGGCGGAATCCTAGTTCGGGAGAGGGGCGGGTGAGTGAGAGTGTGGGAAAGGCCGTGGGGGGCATGTGGCCCCTTGGCTGCTTTTCAAAGGCGAAATGAGAAGGCCGCACCCTGAGAACTGACAACTTGGCAGGACTGCGTTGGCAGGACTGGGTTTTCACGCTCACTACCTTTGGAATAGCTCTAGAAAAATCGCCTGGGGTGAGCTTGGATCAGAGGGGATACACCCTCAATCGGATCCAGCTCCTGTTCCCAGATGGCAAAGTCCAGTGGGCAGACTGTGGTCCCCCAGGTAGGAGTTGCCTAGTCTGTGGGGCATGGCAGTTCCAAATCTGTTACCTTCCCCACCCAACCATGCTGTGTTGCTGCCTGGGGTCTGTTGTTGCTAGCAGCCGTCGGGTCGGCTCCAACTCATGGTGACCTCATGTACCACAGAACGAAATACTGGCTCGTCTTGCACCGTTTTCACGATTGTTGAGTCCACTCTTGTGGCTGCTGTGTATTTTGAGTGCCTTCCAACCTAGGGGGCTCATCTTCCAGCACTACATTGGACAATATTAATATTCTGTTGTGATCCATAGAGTTTTCATTGGTTAATTTTTGGAAGTATATCAGCCAGGCCTTTCATCCTAGTCTGTCTTAGTTTGGAAGCTCTGCTGAAATCTGTCTGCCATGGGTGACCCTGCTGGGACTTGAAATACCAGTGGCATAGCTTCCAGCATCATAACAACATTCAAACCACCACAGTATGGCAAACTGACAGATGAGTGGTGGTCTCATTCTAGCTCCTCCTGAATTTAAAACAATAAGTTATGAGCACAAAAGAAAAGTGGCAGAGCTTCCAGCATCACAGCAACACACAAGCCACCACAGTATGACAAGCTGACAGACGGTAACAAGTGACTGGGGTTAAGATGAGGAAAACACTGTCCACCCAATCTAAGAAGAAAAATGCCTGGGTGGCTGCAACGGCCCTGGCTGGAAATGGAACCCTGGGCTGGGCCACATTTTAGAGTTTACTTAACTGGGCCACCTGTCTTTCCCCATGAGGTTTCTGGGTCAAAACGTTCACTTTCCAAACCCACAGGTCTGAGTCTTCAAGGAGAAAATGACTTCCTGGGCTTTGTCACCCTCAGCACGCCCAGAGAGAGGCAACTGACGTTTGATTATCTCCTGGATCACAGGGAGACGTAGAGACAAACAACTCTCAAAGACAACACTAGGTCAGGACAGCAACGTCACTACCAGAAACACGATTGCAAATGAACTTCCTGAGCCAGTCTCCGCCTCACATTCTCTCTGGTGCCAAGAGCCTCTCTCACAGCCCCTGAGCAGCTCTGTGGCTCTGCAGGGCTGTCGAGGCTGCCTCGGAGCTCTTGGAGCCTCGGGGTGGGAGGCTGTGCGGCTGCCTTCCCAGGGCCCCTTCGCCCAGGACCCAGTGAAGGAAGGTGCCTGCAGCTCCTGAGCTAACTGGTAGCCCCGTGCTGCCCTGGGGGACGAGCACGCTGGATAAGAGAAGGAGAAGGCAAAATGGCCATCATGAGGGGACAGGACAGCCTGCAACCGTGAAAAAGAGCAGTCCGTTTCCAAAGCAACCGACAGCTGATTCCGCTCTGCGAGCCTGACTCCGGGAGGCTAGGCCACCGGCAGCGGAATGGAGCGGAAGCAAGGGTGCTTCCGGGATGCCTGGCGGCCTGAGGCCCTGCCTACAGCCGCTGGGCTCCTCTCGGCAGGTGGGAGCAGGTATGTCCGGTCTCCTGCACCGAGACAATCCTTCTTTATCTACGGCCGGTCTCCTCACCCTTTCACAATCATCTCCTCCTAATGAATGTATTGCTCACCAGACACAGAGCAGAATCTGCGCTGCACAGGCACGGGGCGCCACAGAAGCCATTAACCACCATTATCCAGGCGGTCGTCCCCTCGAGGGCTGACACGGGAATCCATCATGCAGGTGAAGGCAGGAGCGTCCACACCACCTTTTCCCACCCAGTTCTTGTTGCCCTGGACGAGGGGGAGGAGACGAGAGAACAGCTCTGCTTCCGTGTCAGGAGGCTCCCCCTACTGTGGACGTGGCAGGTGAAGGATGGCCAGTCCCCACAGGGGAGGTCATGCCTTCAGAGCTGTGGGACTCGCTGCAGGGTGGGAGTGCCCGATGTAGAATGGGCCAGGGAAGCGAGGAGGGAGGACATCTTTCTCCAAACACTCCCTTTTCTGGAGATGACTAGGCTTTCAGACACTTCATCCGAGCAGACAGACACAGAGAAGGGGAGACGCCGGTGGCTGTGGCCCCTGCTGACGCCAACTTTTGGACATGGTGTCCCACGGTACCAGGGAGTCTCTGCTCCGACACTTTGTCCTTGGGGCTAGTGTGGGCCCTGTGTTCTAACAAATGAGTTCTCCTCTCCCTCTCCATGGACATGTCACTATAACCCTGGGCTTTGGGACTTGTGAAGGAGATGTGGGACCAACATCTGCAGGTGAGCATACAATCAGACCGACTGATGGGGGAGACGAGAAATTCCACCCACTCAGGTACCGTTCAGGTAGCAGGCAGGTGTCCCCTCTGCTCCCTCCTCTCATCTGGCTGATGAAGAACACGTTCTTCCAGTTACAGAGGCCCTCGGCTCACGTGCCGGATGACTTACTCCTGGGGAGGCCTGCCTCAGAGCTGAGTCACAATTTAGCTTGGTTGTACCCTTGTCTTGGAAGGAAAAGGACCGAGAGTGGGAGGAAGTGACAGGCCAGCAGGTTGGGCTCACCTGAGCAAGGAGTGACCAGCACTCGCCCCACCCTCAGAGTGGGCAGGGCCTACCCTCAGAGTAGATGGAGCCTCTCTAGTGAGCCCCAGGCCCCGAATGAATCTGCAAGTCCTGGAGGAACCTGGCTGGTGGGCAAGCAGTAGTGCCTGCTCCTGTGGGGGCTGGGACTGGCTAGATGATCCTGACAGCCCCTTCCAGTGGAGACAGCCAAACTCCTTCGGTGCTGTGGCACCTTGGGCTGGGACCTTGTACCCAATGGAGAGAAATGTGTGAAAGGGGTGTGAAGATGCCAGAATTGCTGGAAGCCACTGGGATCATAAGCGGCTCTGACTCAGAAGGAGCGCGCATACCCAGAGTGCAAGGGGTGCACCTGTCAGGAGAGGGAGCTGGGAAAAGAGGGTCAGCAGGGAGGAACCCCAACCTCAGCTTCCCCCTGCTGAGGGGAAAGTGGGGCCTGGGATGGATGGCCTCCTAGAAGCGGGACAAGCCTAGTGGGCCCAGACTCTTCACTCAGGAGAGCAGTAGCCCGTCTGCTTTTAGACCAAGCTATATGAGTGTCTGGCTGATCCCAGAGCCAGTGCTGGCTGATGGGGCAGCAGGAACCCCATACCCTCCTGTTCTAGGTCCGGGTAGATCAACAGCTGGCCTCCTCCCTGGGGCGGCTGGCAGGGTCCAGGTGTGGCTGGAGGTAGAGGAGCTCCCTACAGAAAACCTGATTAGGGGGCAGACACCCCACACTGCAGGGCTTTACTTGCTTAGAAGGCACTGTGGATGGGGCGTCTCGACATGCCCTGGTGGCCAGAGATGTGGAGGCAGAGTGGCTGCCGCCACAGCTCAATGGGTTTAATGCTGTGTCACATGGTGCACTTGAGAACTCAAGAACAGCACTGCTCCCGGACTCTGAAGGGTGGACAGCAACACCAGCCTCGGGCTCTGTGGGGATGCGGTGTGGTCTTGGGGGCAAGACGCGGCTGCCGGGTTCTAGTCCCTGCTCAGTCCTTACAATGTGACCTTGAATAGTGCTCACTTTTTTCTGGTACTAAATTTCCCCACCTGTATAAATGTGCGCAGAGCACCTACCTCCTCCTTGCCTCGTGCACAGGTGAGAGGTTGAGACAGACTACAGTCAACTGGGACCCACCACCATGTTCCCGCTGTGGCCGAACCACGAAAGGTTCAGGAGGGACAAGGGGAAAAAGGACAGAGAATTGGACACTTCTCAGACTCACCGATCCATCTCATCAGCGAGGTCAGGATCTGTAGGTACTTGGTCTTCTGGACGTCAAAGAAGGTGAAGGGTCCAAGAAGGAGAGTGAAGACAGCCTGGGTGATGGAAACAAGAGTGAGGGAGAGCAGAGGTCAGGCTGCGCAGGCAGCCATTTACACGGCCCGCTGCTGCTGAAGCCCGGTCCTGCCTCAGTTTTGCCCTTGGATGGGCTGAGGCTCCCTGGGGTCAAACAGTATCTCCTCGGACATGTTTCAAGTGCCAGGGGGGAATAAGGACTTCAGAGCCACGCTTCCCTGACATTCCTCACACTTGACTGCTCTGAGTCTACTTTGCTTTCCCAGCATCATCCTGGGGTATCACCCACTTAACTCTGATCTTCTCAGTGAACACTTAAGGAGGGTCTTTGTGCCCAGCACTGAGCTAGGGGTGAACACGGATCAGGTACGAGGCAGTCGGAGGACAAGGATATCAAAGAAGCACCAGACGTGCCCGCACCCTCACCATGCAGATGGGAAGAGAGGAAAGAGAAGGGGACACAGGAGCCTGACAGAGCAGAGCACCAGGAGAGCACACGGCTGAAGGATCCAGAGAAAAGGCTTACCTACAATGTCGTTAACCAGGAAGAGTTTTAGCTTTCTTAAAGAGAGGGTGAAGCCTAGAGAAGAAGAGGCGGTGACTTCCAGGGCAAATCACTCAGAGAAATAGCCTGGATTAAGAAGGAAAGAAACCGGCAGTGGGGGGTGGGGAGCAGCGCTGGTTCAGCAGAACTCGTCTTTCCGCGGGAGACCCAGGTTTGATTCCTGGCCAACGCACCTCATGCATGGCTACCACTTGCCTGTTAGTGGAGGCTTGTGTACTGCTGAACAGGTATCAGAGGGGCTTCCAGATTAAGGCAGACTAGGGAGAAAGGCCTCGCGATCTACTTCCAAAAACCAGCCAATGAAAGCCCTATGGATCACAGTGTCTGATCCCGTTCGTTGTGCGTGGGGTTTCCATGAGTCGGGGCCGACTTGACGGCACCTAACAACCACAGGAAAAGAAGCCACGTCCAGGGAAATCTGAAGAACAGGGCAAGTGAGTGCTTACTTTTTTTTTCAAACTCCACCTCAGAAAACTGGTCTGTGGGAAACCAGAACCCTCTTGGCAAAGACGATGGAGGTAAGCGTGGCAGGTAGGGGCGGGAGTCAAAGGAGGGACAGAGGGACACGACTTCCGTGCCAAACTGGCTGCTCAGGGAACAGAGGAATTAAAAGCTACTCACTGGAGTTAAGATGATGGCACCATTTCCAATCTGCCACTCGGAAGCAGCACGTGGCATCAGACCTTATTAACATTTACACCGTGCCGTTTTATCGCGTTAATGGTAACTTCGCCCACCAGACGCAAGGCAGCAGGCTCCGGCGCTGGCATGTGGGTTAGAAGGCACCACTTTGGGGAGCCAGCCTTGGCTGTGATCTGGGTGAGTGCCTCACAGCTGCATGGCTAGCCAGGCCCCGTGACAGGCTGGTGGAGGCTCCACAAAAGGGTGGCTGAGCCGTCCTCCCCGCCCCCTCGGCACGGAGAGCAGGATGTGGGAGAAGCTGTGACCTCTTATTCAAGTCCATTATCACCGCGAGCACCAATGACACAGGCGACTAAAGTGCTGCTTAAGGAAAAGACTCTAATTAGCTGGGGTGGGTAGGACCTCTTGGCAGTCACCAGGGTTGGGGGAGTTCTGGAAAGACGTGCTTTCTGCTGGGGGCTCAGGATCATTCTGCTTCTGTTTGGGAGGCTGGGAAGGTGAACTTTTCCATTAGACTGGGGTGATGGGAAAGACCTCTCCTGGAGAAAGAAAGGGCAGCCTGCTCCAGCCGGCCACTGGGGCCTGGGGGAGGACCGGGACTGGAGGCGGAGTGCTGCTCTTCTGCGGTGCGTCTGTATGCAGCACCATCCGTAAAGTCATTTAGGAAAATTACCACTTCAGGGCACTTTCCGCTGATGACTTTCTCTTTTGAAGGATGGAAGAGAGGACATGCGGAAGAAGAAATACAAGCCCTTTTTTTTCCACAAAGGTTCCCAAATAACTGCCTTGTGGAAGCTGGACTCTGGACTCCTAACCCTGGAGCACCTGGGGTTGGGCATGCCACCCCGCCGGCCCCCAAGGCCTCCAGCAGAAAGCATGGTGCGGACACCCACCTTCCAGGGGCAGGCTGGCTGTGGGTGCTGGGAATCTTGGGGTCGCTTACACTGGAGGCCAGATCTCGTCTTGGACTAAGGACTGACTGACTTTGAAAGGTCTGACTACATGAGCAGGCAGGCAGAGAATTCTGCTGCTGCTGATGGGCACAGGGCCCTTCCCCCGAAACGGAATCCACCTTCCTCTTCCTCCTTCTCCTTGGCAGATGTTCGTCAAGACCCTACCACATGTGAGGGCTGCCTGGGTGATGCAAACAGTTAAGCGCTCCACTACTAGCCGGAAGGTTGGTGGCTTGAACCCACCCAGAGGTACTTTGAACACGGTCCTGGGTGATCTGCTTCTGAAAGGTCACAGCCTTGAAAACTCTACGGAGCCATTCTACTCTGCACACATAGTCCGCATTTTGCAAAACCGTGTAGGATGGGGCCCCAGCCCACTGACAGCATCCCACACACACAGCCACACCTCAAAAAGGTAAACCAGGAAGTATACACCAGATCCCGATGAGTGATGGGGAGTCTGAACCTACGGGAGCTCAGAATGAGGCTCACCCTGCCTGGGACCCTCATAGGACCTGGTAGAGATTCTTCGTGAAGACTTAGCCAATAGCTGTGACATCCATGGCTGGGTGGTAGCTGGGATGCATTTTTTTTTTTTTTTTTTTTAATGTTCAGAAGAGACCAACTGCACCTCTGGGCAGGCTCGGGGCCCACTTAGGCACAGCACAGACATGCATACGGCCAAACAGCAGCCCTGCCATGGGGAAGTGTGCTCATACATCAGAGGGAGCCCAGACGAAGAGGAGGCTGAGAGCCCAGGCTAATTAAGGAACAGGTGTCCGCTGCAAATTAGTTAGAGCTGGAGCACAGCAGCAGCCACAGGAGCGGGCGTCCAGAGTGGAAAAGACAGAGGACACCGTGCCCAGGCTGCCAGACCACCGTGTGGCTGCTGGGATTGTCAGGAGGAAAGGGGCGGTAGGAGAAGCAGCAGCCGTGGACAGTCCAGTGAGCCCAGGAGGGGCAGAGCTCATCTCTGAATGCTGAGTAGCGAGTGTGGACCTTTGTTTTCCTGTTCCTTTTTAAAAGGAAGAAATAAAAAGCTCAGGAACAGCCTATCCTCTTGGGTCTTCCAGTCTAGCCCATATGACATTATAAATTAGCTGGCTCCTGAGCAGTTTTCCAACCCCCAAATGCCATTGATCAGTTCAAACCCAGTCTCTGTTCAAGGACTCTTTCAGTCCAACTCATTACAGGAGGCAGGGACACCAACTGCCACAGCCAAATGCATTTCTTAAAAAAAAAAAGAAAGAACAGCTCTTTGGTTTCTAATAAAATCTTCAAATTGGTCACCAGGAATACAGTCTGGGGCAGAGCTGGCAGCAGGCAGGTAGGGCTGCTTGTAGCGTTTTTTTAATTTTTATTGTGCTTTAAGTGAAAGTTTATACATCAAGTCAGTCTCTCACACAAAAATTTATACACACCTTGCTGTGTACTCCTAATTGCTCTCCCCCTAATGAGACAGCCCACTCCTTCCCTCCACTCTATTTTCGTGTCCATTCCGCCAGCTTCTGACCCCCTCTGCCCTCTCACCTCCAGATAAGAGATGTTAGCATAGTCTCAAGTGTCTGCTTGATCCAAGAAGCTCATTCTTCACCAGCATCTTTTTCTATCCCATTGTCCAGTCCAATCCCTGTCTGAAGAGTTGGCTTTGGGAATGGTTCCTGTCTTGGGCTAAGAGAAGGTCTGGGGGACATGACCCCCGGGGTCCTTCTAGTCTCAGTCAGACCATTAAGTCGGTCTTTTTACGAGAATTTATGGTCCGCATCCCACTGCTCTCCTGCTCCCTCAGTGGTTCTCTGTTGTGTTCCCTGTCAGGGCAGTCATCGGTTGTAGCTGGCACCATCTCGTTCTTTTGGTCTCAGGCTGAGGTAGTCTCTGGTTCATGTGGCCCTTTCTGTCTCTTGGGCTCATAATTACCTTGTGTCCTTGGAGTTCTTCATTCTCCTTTGATCCAGGTGGGTTGAGACCAACTGACGCCTCTTAGATGGCTAGCGATCTCTTCTTGATGCACTGAGTTTGGATGGGCACTGTTACGGATTGAACTGTGTCTCCCTAAAACATGTATCATCTTGGCTAGGCCATGGTTCCCAGTATTGTGTGGCTGTCCCTCATTTTGTGATCGGATATGATTATCCTACGTATTGTAAATCCTAACTTCTATGATGTCAATGAAGAAAAGCCTGGACACCCTGGTGACATAGTGGTTAAGAGCTACCACTACTAACCAAAAGGCTGGCAGTTCGAATCCACCAGGCACTCCTTGGAAACTCTATGGGGGGAGTTCTACTCTGTCCTATAGGGTCAGTATGAGTCAGAATTTACTCTGCGCCAACAGGTTTGGGTTTTTGTTTTTTATGATGTTAACGAGGCAGTATCAGAGGCAGTTCTGCTAATGAGGCAGGACTCCATTAACAGGATTAGGGTGTATGTTGAGTCAATCTCTTTTGAGATATGAAGGACAGAAGCAAGCAGAGAGGAGAGGGACCTCATACTACCAAAAAGGAAGAGCCGGGAGCTGAGCGTGTCCTTTGGACCCGGGGTCCGTGCACCGAGAAGCTCACAGATCAAGGGAAGATTGATGACAAGGACCTTCCCCCAGAGAGAGAGAAAGAGAGAGAGAGAAAGCTTTCTCCTGGAGCTAGCACCCTGAATTTGGACTTTTAGCCTCCTAGACTGTAAGAGAATAAACTTCTGTTAGAGTGATCCACTCGTGGTATTTTCATTATAGCAGCACTAGGTAACTAAGACAGACACCAAGGTCTCATTTGCAACCTTGCCAGGTCTTGATGGAGACAAGGCTGCTCGTATGCCCAAGGCTCTGCAGGGGCTCCTTGGCTGTGACTCTTTGAGAGGGTACCAGGATACCCCAAATTTAACACTTGCAATGCTGTCAGTCTGCCGTACTGTGGTGGCTTGTGCGTTGAACTGCTGTGATGCTGGAAGCTCTGCCACGGACATTTCAAATACCAGTAGGTTCACCCATGGTGGACAAGTTTTAGTGGAACTTTCAGACTAAGAAAAAAGGCCTGGCTACTTCCAAAAATTAGCCAATGAAAACCCTTGGGTTACAACAGAATATTGTCCAATACGGCACTAGAAATTGAGCCCCCCAGGTTGGAAAGCACTCAGAATACACAGTGGCCGCAACAATGCCCTTAAGCATATCGACAACCGTGAAGATGGTGCACGACTGAGCAATGCCTTGTTTTGTTGTCCATGGGGTCACCACAAGTTGGAGCCAAGTTGACGGCGGTGAACAACAACAAAGCTCGACAGGGCCGCCTCTCTGGGCTCCCTGTATCAGTTACTTGCGCCACCAACCTCTGGCTGCTCAGGCTCCACGCTTTCAACATCTCTGACTCCTTCCTTCTTCTCTGTACTAGTTTGCTACGCCTGCTGTAACAAATCACCATCAGCTTGGAGGCTTAAGCCACAGAAATGCATTCTCTCTTAGTTCTAGAGGCCAGAAGTCCAAAATCGGCAGGGCCTCATTCCCTATGGGGGCTCTAGGAGGAAGTCCGTCCCCTGCCTTTTCCAGCTGCTGGTGGCTGCTCTGGCCTCCCTGGGCTTGTGGCCGCATCCCCCCGGCCTCTGCCTCCACATTAACATCGCCATGGCTGCCGCCTCTGTGTGTCTGTCTCGGGACACTTGTGATGGCACGTAGGGTCCACCCAGATAATCCCAGGTAAACCTCATCTCAAGATCTTTAATCACATCTTTTGCCACATAAGGTAATGTTCACTCTTCTCATATAAAGTCTCATACAAGTTCCGAGGATTGGGATTTGCTATCTTTGGGTGGCCGTTCTTCAGCCTGCTGCACTCTCTAAGCACTCCATTGTCAGACATTCACGGAAGCCACCTCCTGGTGCTGAAGTGGGCCGCGTATGAAGCGTCCCTGCACTGGATGGTGGCTTTGCTGAGACCCTGAAGTTAGCAGGGGAGCAGGCTGGCATCTGGAGAGCAAAGGCTCAGCCACTTACTGCAGCTGCCACTTTCCTCTCGGGAGTGGCTCATGGCATTGGGAACAGCTAGTCCTCAGCCACCGAGTGGGAGAAACACATGGGGTGCTGCTGAAGAGAACGCTGCTGTTGTTAGGTTCCGTGGAGTCAGATCCAACTCACAGCCACCCCATGCACAACAGAAGGAAACACTGCCCAGTCCTGCGCCATCCTTGCAACTGTTGTTACGCTTAAGCCCATTGTTGCAGCCACTGTGTCAGTCCATCTTGTTGGGGGTATTCCTCTTTGTGCTGACGCTCTACTTTACCAAGCATGATGTCTGTTATAGATTGAATTGTGTCCCCTCAAATTTTGTGTGTTAACCTGGCTAGGCCATGATTACCAGTATTGTATGGTTGTTGGTCATTTTGTGATCTGAGGTGATTCTCCTATGTGTTGCAAATCCCAAACTCTATGATGTTAATGAAGCAGGGCTTAATCTACAGGATTAGGTTGTATGGTGAGTTAATCTCTTTTGAGATATAAGAGAATCCGGCAGAGAGGACAGCGACTTCCTACCACCAACAAAGAAGCGCAGGAGCGCATTTAGGACCCCAGGATAGCTGCACTGAGAAGCTCTGAGACCAGGGGAAGATTGATGACAAAGACCTTCCCCCAGAACTGACAAAGACAGAAAGCCTTCCCCTGGAACTGGCACCCTAAAATTGGACTTCTAGCCTCCTAGACTGTGAGAGAATCAATTTTGGTTTATTAAAGCCATCCACTTGTGGGATTTGTTATGGCAGCACTAGAGAATTAAGACAATGTCCTTCTCCAGGGACTGGTCCCTCCTGATAACATGTCCAAAGTACGTGAGACGAAGTCTCGCCATCCTCGCTTCTAAAGAGCATTCTTAAGAGAATGAGATCTTTACATCAAGAACTCTTGGCTCAGATGGCACTTGTTGAAGAATTATCCATATGGGGCCAAGTTGACAATAGCAACTCAAAAGGTCAGACAGGAACCTTAAGGGCCAGTGAATTTATGTTCATGGGGGAGGAACAACTCAGAAAAGGAGGGTGAAAATGGTTGCACAACTCAAAGCATGTAATCACTGTCACTGAATTGTACATGTAGAAACTGCTGAATTGGTGTATGTTCTGCTGTGTATATCGTTGACAACAACAACAAAGGCCTCTTGGCTTAGGCCACCTGGTGCTGAGTTGTGCTCTCCACCTGCCTCCACTTCCCCTAGGTTTAACCTCAGGACACCCAGCACTCAGGAAGGAGAGGTTCCACCTCAGTTAATCTGGTGTCACATATGAGATGAGCACAGACTGGCAATGTTTAACGGTACAACACAGGAAACCGTAAGTGAGCCAGTGTTCGAGCACGCAACACCTATGTCTTCAGTGCTCACATTTCTCTGCATGTTTGGCTGCTCAAAGAAGCAAAATTGAAGTTTTAATTTGATAATAATCCAAATTAGATACCTGTTCAAGAGGTTGCAAAAGCTCTGGGTCCCACCAGATGCCTATGTCTTCCTAGCTGCTGCGACTGCTACCACGCCTGATGTGAGCTGCTGCTTTTGAAGCAAAGCCGTCTGATGACCACATCACGGTCCCAACAACGCATTTTATGAATGCGCTGCATTTTACAGAATACATGTGGTTTCATTTCATTTCTGCAAGGTCATCAGGTCCTCGTTTTACTGATGAGGAAACTGAGGCACTGGAGAGGTTCAGTGACAGGTGAGAGAGTGGTTGGGGGCGGGAGTATGCGGAAGCCTCCGGCCCCTCCCCTGACCTGGTCACCCTCACACTGTGTCCAATGCTGGCTGCCCCTCTCTCTGATACTTCCAACCCCCACACCAAGCTAATTCTCACCCTTAGGCCTTTACCCTGGGAGTCGTCCTGCCCGCAAACAATTCCCCTCATGACCTCCCTTATTCCTGCCACCTCAAAGCTCTGCTCCAGCCCCAACCCACTCCTGCAGTTTCTCCACTTACTTAAATCTACTTAAATGGTCCCTGTGGGCTCCTGGCTGAATTACCAAACTCATGGCCAGCACGATGTTAGTTAAATCTCCTTTCTTCAGGGGTTAATTCTGTGACTGAGTCGCCTTTGTCTTTGTCCCGGCCCCTGGAGGGCTCTGCATACTGAGGAGCTCAGTAAATGTCTGGAGAACATTGGGTTTCCTGGGGAAGTGCCTAGTGGCAGGTTTCATCCTGGGGTGGGCCGGAGGCAGCCTGTCACGCTGACTTGCCTTGGACCCTCTGCCAACGCCTCCTGCCGGGGATGGCCTGTGCTGCAAACAGCACACAGGTGGGTAAGAATATACCTGCATGGCCTGAAAATCGTTCACTGTGTCAGTGAACAAACTCTCTTCCCCAAATAGCTGTGAATCATCGTGCTTGATTTGTCGTTAGGCTGCCGCAGAGTTGGTTCTGACTCATAGCGACCCTACAGGACAGAGCAGAACTG
Source organism: Elephas maximus indicus (assembly GCF_024166365.1). Classification (NCBI taxonomy): domain Eukaryota; kingdom Metazoa; phylum Chordata; class Mammalia; order Proboscidea; family Elephantidae; genus Elephas; species Elephas maximus. The sequence continues at coordinate 65,218,591 of NC_064837.1, read as the reverse complement.
CCCCACAGGGTTTCCAAGGAGCAGCTGGTAGATTCTAACTGCCAACCTTTTGTTTAGCAGCTGAGCTCTTAACCACTAAGCCACTAGGGCTCCTATTTAGGAAGAGCAAATTCAAACAGCACTGCTCTCAGTTTACCTACTGGTTTCAGGGGGAGAAAGATTTTCAGCCCTATAAGGAAAAAAAAAAAAAAAGCCCATCCACTCGAAGACAATGGGTTTGGCTTTTGAGGAAAGCATGGGGCCCTCGACTGTCCATTATCATGGCATCTCCCAGGGACCCTCAAGGAGGAAGGCAAGCAGGCCCCAGTGGGCCAGGACTGCTCTGCGAATCCTCCGGCCTCCAGAGGAGTGGTGTCTTAGAAGAAACCTAAACCATGTTCAAACCCAAGGCAGGGAGAAGGCTTCAAGGAGCGGTTCTTCCCGTGTTGACTTTGGGGAGCTGACGATCAACAGTTCCCAAGCAGTCACATCCTGCCACCCACCAGCTCCTTGCTTACAAAACTCACACCCAAATCCTGCTTGCTGTCATCTTTTCTCTTTCTGGAAGAGATGGAGTGGACTGCAGCTTCCAGTCAGAACTTAAACTTTGCTGAAATTCACCAAGACCCACAGTCCCACCTGAGCCCTTCAGAAAAGGGAAAGGGAGACAGGGGACAGCCTTCCTGGAGGAAAGCGAAGACAGGATAGAACGCAAGTGCTAAAGTGCTGACCACGACTCAGACAAATGTCCACAGGACCTTCTGGGCAACTCCAGCCACATTAACCCATGGGACAAGGAGCCGTGCACCCACTGCCCTCTGCAACGAGTGCCGGTGAGAGATACCCTAGGAGAGAAGCAGAACAGTCAGCTGGCTGCTGAGGCAACCAGCGGGGAGGCCCTCCCTGCCTGCGTCCCCACCTAGACTTGGAGATGAAGACAAATGCCAAGGAAGCAAGCAGTAGTCAGAGAAGGGCAAAGGTATGGCTTCATCCTTGAGCTGAGAGATAGCTTGGTGCTGAAGGGGGGATGTCTGTCTCAGAGTTACCCCCTCATCCTGCTGGCTGCTACAAACAGTGGGCTGGTCAAACCACTGGTAGGGCAGTTCTCTGAGTGCCTGCTGATTTATTTCCTCTCAAAATAAGGTTTTTTTGGGTTTGCTTTTTGGCTCTGCCATGTAGTGAGATGAAGCTTCCACGAGCCAGGAATTCAAGCACCGGCAGCGTTGCTCACCCCACCTGTTGGCTTCTGGAGCCTCAACACAAAGACCGGCAGGTCCACTGGCCCTAGAGCTGGGGTGCGCTCATAAAGCCACAAGTCTTGGAATGCTGAATGAATGGGGCTACGCTGCCTAATCTCCCCTGAACACACTGACATTTACGGGGCTGATTCCAGAACAGAGGCTCAGCGTGCAGGGCTCAGGGGAGCCAGTCCAGGAAGAGGTGGTAACACGCTGCCTGAACAGCTGAGTTCTCTGGACTGAGCCTGCAGGTTATTGCAAGTGAAAAAGGAAGGAAACACCTAGGCCCCAGGGCTGTTCTTGTCAAGGGTGAGAAGTTAATTGGGGTTAACGGCAACACAGCACAAACCATCCATAAACGAGACGTGAACTTTAAGCAGGCCCTTGAAGCGCAGTGAAGAAATGCTCAAGGATTCTATTTTTATTTCTCAAGTGGCTGTGCACATTTTGGTTTGGGATTTTTAATTTTTCTAACTGGAATTATAGCATCTGGGGATTCAGCCACAAAAAGGAGGTGAGTCTGGCAGCAGTGTGGGACAATGGAGGGAGCGCGGGCTTCGGAGTCACATGGAGAGGGCAAGGACATTGCCACCGTAAACTGTGAGACCCTGACGAGTTATCAAACTCCTCAAAGCACAGTGTGTGTGCACCAGAGGTGTTCAATAAATGTCAGCCCTGCCCATGTGACCTCAGTAAGTCTCAGCACACACCCCAGTTATTACACCCTGTGGGTCCTCCAAACACCCAAGTTGGGGGAATGTGGTCTTACTGAAGCTAAGCGAAGTTCTCCTGCCCAGAGGCTGCTGGGTCAATGCTATTTGTATTGGAACTGCCATTACCTCCACCCAAGGGGCCCTGGTGGCACAGTGGCTAAGCATTTGGCTGCTAACCAAAAGGTCAGCAGTTCGAATCCACTAGCTGCTCCATGCAAGAAAGATGTGGCAGTCTCCTTCCGTTAAGATTAGACCCTTGTTAACCCTATGGGGAAGTCCTGCTCTGCTCTATAGGGTCACTGTGAATCAAAGTCGACTCAGCGATGGGGTTTACCTCCATCCAAGGAACCCCCGTTAGTGCAATGGTTAAGCACTCAGCTGCTAACTGAAAGACTGGCAGTTTGAACTCACCCAGTGGCTCCCCAGGAGAAAGACCTGGCAATCTGCTATGTAAAGATTACAGCCTAGGAAATCCTGTCTGTCACATGGGATTGCTATGAGTCAGAATCAACTGACGGCATCCAACACGACCACCTCCATCCAATTCAATGATGGTCCAAGATGCTCCATAGGAGAGTTCGAGTTCCTCCCGACCATACAGGAAGGGTCAGATGCCATGTAGGAAGTAACTGTGAAAGAGAGAACAGTGCCGTGGCTGACAGTAGGCAGCAGCATGTGTGCACACAATGCAACAAACCATCACAGCTTATCTGCCAAACTCTGTGGTGGGATGTACCAGCCACCTCGAGGAGGCACCTGTGCTCTGCAGGAGAGCGGCACCTTTGTATGAAACTGTGTAAGTAAGAGGTTTTGGAAACGGCAGTGTTCTCCCACCACCTTCTTTAAGGACCACTCTGGTGATGGGCTAGCAAGGAGAATAGAGGGGCCTTGCTGTGGGAGAGGGGACTTCTGCCAGGACAACTTCCAGGTGCAGATACCAACCCCACCGTGATGGAGATGCTGCCAGCATGTGACCCCTGACAAAAAGTACATCTGAGAAGAGCATGGCCTTAGCTACCTGTCATCTCTCACCTCCGATCCCTCAAATATTGTTCACCTGGTGGAGAATGAGTAATGAAGACAGAGGCTGGGGTACCTCCTCCCGAACACTTACCCACTCTACCACTGTCATGGATTGAACTGTGACCCCCCAAAATATATGTCAACTTGGCTAGATCATGATTCCCTTGTATGATTGTCCACCATTTTATCTTCTGATGTGATTTCCCTATATGTTGTAAATCCTATCACTATGATGTAATAGAGTGGCTTAGTGGCAATTGTACTGATGAGGTCTACAAAATTATGTAATGTCTCAAGCCAATCTTTTTTTTTGAGATATAAGAGAGAGAAGTGAGCAGAGAGACAGGGGAACCTCACATCACCAAGAAAGTAGCGCCAGGAGCACAGCGTGTCCTTTGGACCTGAGGTTCCTGAGCTGAAATGCTCCTAGACCAAGGGAAGACTGGTGACAAGGATCTTCCTCCAGAGCTGACAGAGACTGAAAGCCTTCCCCTGGAGCCAAAGCCCTGAATTTGGACTTGTAGCTTAAGGGACTGTGAGAGAATAAACTTCTCTTTGTTAAAGCCATCCGCTTGTGGTACTTCTGTTATAGCAACACTAGATGATTAAGACAACTGCCATGACTAGTGTCTGCCCAATACCTTTTGAGATCGGCTGCGTGAAGGTAGTTACCATGTCTCATTATCCCTGGATCCACCCATCCCCAGCCCCTCATCTAGAGGTACTTGGGATATGCTTGCTGAGCGGATTGAAGATTCAGGTGATGCCAAGATAATTCTAGAATAGTGTGTGCTTCTCAAAGTATCAGAAGTCAACTTCATAAATCAATCCAGCTGTTGTCTCATGACATTCTGCAAGCTGGCTCATGCCAAACAACTCAGCCCAGTTCTCAAGGAGCGACTGCAGACAGGTCATATCTGCAGCTCCTATCAAAAGACGAGTGCTCGCTGGAAGATGCTGAACCTCTGAGAGAAGGCAACAGTAAACCAAAGGTAAAGATTGCAGCAGGGTGTTGTAAAGCAGCCACTAAGCTACAGATGTAACGACTGTGAAGATGGCACAGGACCAGGCACTGTTTCGTTCTGCTGTACACTGGGTTGCTATGAGTTGGAACCAACTCAATGGAATTTAACAACAAGTATAGAAGTATAGAACAAACGAAAAAACCAACCCCGCACAAACCTGTTGCTGTCGAGTTGATTCTGACCCACAGCCACACTATAGGACAGAGTAGAACTGCCCCATAGGGTTTCCAAGGCTGCGATCTTTATGCAGGCAGACTACCACATCTTTCTCCTGTGGAGCAGCTGGTGGTTCCAAACCTCCAACCTTTCGGTTAGCAACTGAGTGCTTAAACACTGTGCTACCAGGGCTTCTTAACCCCACACAGCAAGGGTTTAACAATCAATCACAGCCTTGGAGGAGGAGAGCTGGTCAGAACGGAAAGACTTGCCCCTACCCTCACTTAACTGAGATGAGTATGAAATCCTAGCTACAGACTGACTAGTGAGGGGATACCTGGACAAACTGGGCTAAACACTGATGAAAACATCATTCATTCAACACACGTGTATCAAGGCCCTGCCAACCCAATCAAGTAGGGTTTGTTCCAGGGAACAGAACCTGACCAGGTAGGCCACTGAGAGGCTGCAGGGCACTCCTCATGCCTAGCTTCGTGTACAGGCCAGCGTAAGGCTCTCCACCACAAAGCCAGGACAAACCGCGTTGCTTGTGGTCAGTTCTAGAACAGAGTCCGGCTAGAAACAAGGATGTGAAATGCGAGGTGCAAAGACAGACCAGCCTGCTCTTTCTAGTAGGGTCGACTCTGGTATCAGGGAAGACAGCGTGTGTGGAGAGGTAGGGCGGGGCTGGGCGCTGGGAGAGAAATCTCAGGCAGAAGCCCATAAGGGGTGGCTGCTCTTTCACCAGACACTGCCCCGGGGCTGGGTGGGCCAGGGCTTCTGAGAACTCCACACTGATAGCTCTAGCTGCCACAGCCCAGACACCACCTCCCCGTGGATGTGTGGCTGAGGAGGGGACATAGCGGCTACTACTCGAGGCTGTCAGTGTGGCAGCTCTGGGGCCAGCTATGTGTACAAGAGCTCCCTGGACTAGTGTGTGCAGTCCCGAGAAGGCTGGGCAGGGAGGCGACAGCGGAGCACGGGCCAGGCCATGCCACAGGGCATCTCTCAGCAACCATCAGGACTTGGGCGATGCCGTTTGGCCTCCTCCAGAGACTCAGCTTTGTCAGCAAGGCGCTGCTGAGGCCCTTGGAAAGCAGCGCTTTGCTCTCGTTATACCCCAAACACGCTGACTGAAAGGCTGCCTGTGAGCGTTTGATGGCTGAAAACCTCTCCAAGCCCCCTCCTCAAACCCTCTGCTTGCCCCCTGCTTTTATAAATATTTTATTGTGTTTTTGGTGAAAGTTTACAAGCAAATTAGGTTCCCATTTGACAATTTCTACACAAATTGTTCAGTGACATTAATTACATTTTTCACAACTTTCTCTTTAACTGCGTTCTGGTTGTTTCATTTCCAAGACTCTAGTTTCCCTGGCCTTTCATTTTTTTCAATGCACCTGGAAGCACAGCTGACCTCGGAAAGAAGCAAAATAACTTCCTTTTCCTAACCCCCTTTTCTGAACACCCCTGCCCCTACTTAGAGACACCGAACTCCTTAACTTGGAACCTGAGGTTCGTAACCTCTCCTGTGGCAGCTCTGGAGGGCACACAGTGAGCCTGTCTTCTCCCTTATCCCACAGATGGTGAAACAGAGCGGTCCAGCTGTTCACCCCAGAACTCAGTTCACACTGCGTGATGTCTTACCTGGAACCTGGCTGCTTAGCTCATTTTTGAAGATGTGGGGAAAGCAGCTACCTGAGAGAGGGCAGAATGTCCTCTCCGCTGGAGTGGCTGCTGCTTCAGTACGAGTGGACGGCCTGACTGCACCGCTGCAAGTGTCTCCTGGAGGGAGCCTGTCCTTCTAGAACTCACACCATGGCTCCCAGGCAGCTGTCTCCACCATCACGTCACAAACCCTTCCCGGCTCCAGCCTTTAGAATCAGGGCACACCCTGCACACCTGGTACCGGTAATACCCTCAACATCATCCCCAAGCCCCCAGGTGGTAGATGGTTTGGGGGTCGCACCTCTGAGGGGATGCTGCTTCTGAACAGGACACTGTCCTCTGCCCAATGCCTCTCCCAAAGCTTCCTGAACTCCCTACAAGACTGGCGCCCATCATGCCAGAGGAGGCTTGGCCTTGGGGCCGGAAGGAGACTCAGGGCTCAGGCAAGTGAACTTAGACTAACAAGCACCTACTGAGTGCTTGCCCATGACAGCCGTTTCCCATCTGAGATCTCTTTCTAACACCCTGTGGACTGCATTGTTTCCAGCTGAGGAAACAGAGGCTGAGAGGGATTAAGTAACTTGCCCAAGATCTCACAAGTACCTAGGTGCAGCTGAGATTAAAACCCACGTTGTCTGTGTCTAAAGCCCACTCCTCCTTGGGGCACTTAATGGCCTCCCTTGATTATGCCACTAGTGTGGTCTCCTCCCCCGCCTCCTGTAGCCCCCTTGGTGGCGAGCTCCCCTGGGGAGGTGGAGGCCGGGCTGGCCCAAGGGTGTTAGCCTGGCACTGCTGCCATTTCCCTCGCTCTCATTGGAGGACTGGCCTGTGTTGCCTTTCAGCTGAAAAGCCAGACAGAACCCAGTGGTAGGCAGAGCGCCACGTATTTGATGCTGGGCCTGCAGCCCTTGTGGTTTGAGGTGGGGGGGAGATAAATATTATGGACAACCCACACAGTCACTCACTTGATTATAAGCCATCCGGTATATAGAGGATGGCCTGGCGCTGTGCAAATGCGTGTGCAAGAACGCAAGAACCCAGCACTCCTGAGCCCAGGTGAGAACATTGAGAGGCCTGACCCGCTAAGGAGGAGGTGCTGGGGTGAAACAACGCATGCCTGTGGGAGGCTGTGGAAGTGGGGTGTGATGGAGGGAGGCTGGCGTCTGCCTGGAGGAGACCTGACTCTGGACCGGCACCTGTTCCAACACCGTTCTGCTGACATTTTAGGTGCCAAAGAGGAGGTGGCAGAGGAAGGCGGGTGGTGAGCACCCGTGACTTTATGGCGCTTGGGCAGCCTCTAGTCCCCCCCCCACCTTTAGCACCCCCAAAGACAGGGGTGTCCCTGAGGCCCACCAAGGGGTAGTTTCTGCCTGTAGCGATGAGCAGGGGATGGCTCTTGTCTCTGGGAAAGGAGGGACCAGCTCTACACGGAGTTTGTGCAGACGCAGCAGTGGCCCCCAGCAGGCCACAGGGCTGATGGGGGATCTGCACCAATGCCACCCACAGACCCCGCTGTGGCAGCCCACCCAGACAGTCTCCACCCATTCGAACATTCGCAGAGCGACTAGGAGTCCTGTGCTGGCTCCAGAAGGAAAGGTGAATGCAACACAGACCTGCCCACGAGGGCCGAATAACTGTATAAGCCCAGTGATTGCTGCAAGCTGGGGCACAGAAGACCTCTCAGGGGAAGGGGCCCTGTGTCAGCCTGGAAGCAGTAAGCGCCCGTCAGACTTTGAAGCTAGGGAAAGGTGTGTGAAGGGCATGGAGCCGTGGAAGGGTATGGTGTCTCTGGAGCTCAGTGACCAGTGGCGGGAGAGAAGTTTCCAGAAGGAGGCCGCAGCAGACCACATCACTTTGCATGATGGACAAGACGAGCTTCTAACAGATTTTAGGCAGGGAAATGGCAGTCGGAATTACCTGGAATGGGCGTTCGAAAGCTTGAAATCACAGACGACCTTTACAACCCTGGGGGAATGCTATGCTTCAAGGTGAGGTGCCATGCCTGGACTAGGGGGTTTTGGGGTGCGTGACATGCAGCCTCCTCCAGTGTGGAAAGGTACACATGGATGCCCAGGTGCCATGGTTCTCCCTGTGTCACTGGACTCTGGGAGTCTCCTGCCTGTGTCAGCAGGATGAGACTTTGATCATTTGAACAACAGGTATGGGGTGAAGGCACACCAGGGAAGTTCCTGTCCTGTATGGCTGCAGCCACAGATGAGGGAAAACTCTACCGGGCCCTTCCAGGGAGCCTGAGAGGGATGAGGCTGTACAGAACAAGAAGAGTGTCCAAGAAAGTCTCCAAAGAACTCTTGATGTTGTAGGGGAAGGCAGGTGCTTCTAAAGGGCAGCGCCTTTGAATGCTGCTGTGGCCCTGCCCCCATATGGCTTGAGTTATCAGACACAAAGACCAAACTACTAGTACCTGGCACTACAGGTCTTGGTCACTGACTCCCAATTTAGCCATCAAAACTTTCACACTGAGAGTCAAAACCAATTCTGTCTCGGTTTCTTCATGCTGGATTGCAGGACGAGCAGATGGACCCACTGTGTTATCCCCCACGGCCGGGACTGGAGAGAGCTGGGGCCAGGTTAAACCGAACCCCAATATGCAAACGAGAGAAAGGGGAAATCTGTCTGATGGGTCACATAACCCAGGGGCTGGGGACTGAGGTCACCTCAGTCCTTACGCTCAGTTCCAAAGAAGACTGAGAGGAACAGGTGGGTTGGAGGTGTGTGCCAGGGGCAGGAACCCAGCTCCTCAGCCCCCTGGGCAAGGCCCCACACTCCCAACCACCGACTCTGTCAGGAACTAAACGACTGCAATACATTTAGTGATGGGTGTGCCCGTGGCCCTCAGGACCTGCAGGGCTCTGGTGTCCCCAATACCTGGGTCAAATGTGACTGCTTTTGCTGCCTGGAGCTGTGCCCACCACCCCCTGCCCCAGGGACTTCACAGCAGCAGAGCCAGGACTCTCTGCTCCTCCACTGCCTGGTGTTTGCGCAATGCTCAACAAGAGCGGCCAGGTGACCACTGGGATGTTCTGGGGTCTTCTCTGCCCCATCCCACACTTCCCGACCCTCTTTGCACAGGAGCGGAGGGTGGTGGGAAGGCTCCACGCTGGAGCTGGAGCCCAAGGGCAGGCGGGGAGGAAGTCAGGTGCAAGAACACAGGAGCCTGTGAGCTAGCTCCACCCCTTTCCTGCTGACGTCGTCAGACCTCAAAATAGGCCGGATGGAACAGGATTCTCCCCCCCGGCCCCCCCCCAGTAACCTTGGAGGTGGGGAAGGAGGGAGCCAGGCTCCTCGTCAAGCTGGCTGATTAATGAGTACTGTCGAGTTAGGAACAAGAAACCACACTAACCAGCCCCCTGCTGCCTCCCTCGGAGCTAGTCAGACTGGGCTGCCTCCCCTAGCCCAGCAACTTCCCAGGAAGCTGAAGAGGAAGCCAAGAGCACCAGCCGCCAGGGACATGGGGCGGGGGGGTGGGGGTGGGGGGAGAGACACGGGACCTGCTGGCCTCAGGGAACAAGGCAGCCTCTGGCAAGGGGGTACTGCTGGAACCTTTCTTCTGTGGACACTCAGTCTCTGGAACAGCCTGAGTAGAACAGGAGCAGAGCTGTTCCCTCTCCACTGCTCAAGCACCTGAGGCATCAGCTGCAATCCGCTACTTGTTAGGCCAGGCTAGTTGGACCCTTCCCTGGAGCAGGTTCCCTGCACACACGACAGCCCCGACCCTGCTCTACAACTGCGCCTTGGAAGTGATCCATCACAGAAAGCAAAGCGTCCCCTGCCTGGGACATACAGGGCTAGCAGGACCGTGTGCACAGTGAGAGGCCATTGCCCAGAACCGCCAGAGCTGGCTAAGCATGCAGGTTCCTGCGTCTCGAGTCCTTAGAATCAAAAAACAAAGCAAAAAAAAAACCCCTAAACCCGTTGCTGTTGAGTCGATTCGGACTTATAACAGCCCGGTAAGACAGAGTAGAACTGCCTCATAGCGTTTCCAAGGAGTGCTTGGTGGATCTGAAATGCCAACCTTTGGTTAGCAGCCGTAGCTCTTAACCACTACACCACCAGGGTTTCCTCAATGCCCTTAGACTTGGCTATATTAGGTCTGGGGTGGGGCCTAGGAGTCTCTGTTTTTAACAAGTGCCCAAGGGCATTTTCTGGAACCAAACTCTGAGAAACACAGCTGAGACTCTTGCCCCGGATCTGGGGAATGGGAAACAGCTGGTAAGTCTTCCTAGAGACAGCCTCCTGCAGCAGTGAGGAGAGGAAGGTACCTCCCATCTAGGCCCAGCATCCAGCCCACGTTCTCGTAAAGGTTTTCAGAGAACGTCTCAATTGGTGGCTAAGGCAAGTTCACCTCACAGCCAGACTACATGTCCCGTGCTCTGTGGTGTGACCCTTCAAGACGCATCTGCTCAGCAGCTCCCTCTGCGGTACCACTCTCTGCATCTGAAGGCTTATTAAAATGCATCTTGGTTGACTCTAGACTAATCCACAAGACATCCCAAGCTCATGCTAGTTAATCAGATGTCCTCATTAACACGCACCCTAACTGCTCAGTTCTGCCTAATGCCCCAATACCTGAGTCTCCCCTCAGGATTCCAACCCTTTGGTGTTGCTAGGCTCGTTCTTTCTCCTTGGGGCCAGGGTGCAGCCGGAAGAACTTGCACACAGAACTTTTTATTCTCTGCCCACAGGTGTTGCTTTGCCCCCACCGGCAGGGCCAGTGCTGCCGGCTGGTGTAGCAGCAACGCAGAGGCGCACAGCTATTACTTGAGAATGACTGCCTGATTTACTTAAAAAATTACCGCCAGGGTCCCGGGGCGTCATTTAGGGAGATGCCAGGCTCTGCAGATAATACACGGTAACAGAGAGGGAGCTTCGTGCAGGAAGCAGCACAGCCTCACAATGCCTAGCAGGATCCTCGTCAGGTACCACAGACTGAGTGAGCCACGGAAGGACCCAAGAAACACCGAGTGGGATAGGTTCCACTCCAGTTAAAACGACATCCTCAAGAATAGTCAACGTTACTATACAACGACTGGGTGGCTGCCAGATTACTTAGACTAGTTTTTTTTCCTGCACTTTTGGAAATTAAGGAAAAAAAAAAAGGAGAGGATCTGAAATCAACAACTGGGACATTTACTTAGGCTTCTTGGTGGCTGCCCTCAAGGTGATTCCGACTCATGGCGATTCCACATGCAGAGAACAGCTCCATAGGCTTTTCCTGGCTGTAATCTTAATGGAAGCAGGTTGCCAGGCCTTTCTTCTGTGGTACTGCTGGGTCATTTTTAATTCTCTGCCCAGAAATGGGAGGTTTGTAAGTGGAGGGAGAGTTGACTGTGAAGATGGCAAGGGCTGCCAAGTTTTGGAAGCTTCCTGGGGGGAATGACTTGAAAGCACACCCCGGGTCTGCGGCCAGAACCAGCCTTGGAGCTTGGGGAGTGAGGAGCACCAGGCTGGTGTCCCTGAGCGCACCACTCAGCAAAGAGGGCTGCAGCCTCCTGCTCAGGGTCTGCCTGGGATCAGTGTGACGTGTGTGCAAACTGGTCCTGAAAAAGCACAGTGCAGAAGGTCCCCCAGCAGGATGAGTGTGCCCCATGGAGATCTATCTGGAAGCTTCCCAACCAAACTGGCCTGTGCCTCGTGTGAGCCGTGGGTCTGTACTGAATCAGCTCTGTGAAGCCTGCCCTAGTTACTCTTTAGGCAGGCTGCCTGCGATACCTACCCTGGCCCCTCTTCTGCCTGTTTCCCTGGCATTGTAAACAGGGCTTTGGGTTTCTGCTCCTTTATACAGGAGTACGGGGCACTTCTCTTTACACGAGAGACAGGCTCCTCAAAGTTCTATTTGTAAAAGCTTATTCTCAGACTCCCATCTTAAACGCACCAGGGGAATGAAGCACTAAGAGAAGCTTGGATCATTTTATCACAAATAATTACTGCCCCTCCACCCCGGTTTGTTTTATACATTTGGATTTTCATATAATGGGGTTTCTTAAGAGTTGAGTGCTGGAGGGTGGGGATGCAAGGTTATGACATACAAGATAACCTTTCCCATCTCGTTCCAGTTCCCCGTGTGGGATGGGGGGTGAACGGGGTCAAATGCCATCTTCCCACATGCCCAGCGGTAAACTCGGCTTGCTCCAGGTGAGTGGCGTTTGCAAGGTGAACTTGTGAACTTGTTACTTTCCAGGCAGTGAAAAGAAGGCAGAGAAATCTGGGGCATTCTAACAAGAGGGGCAGAGAGACCAGACTGCCATAATGGGGAGGGGTCTGAGCAGGCCGCCTGATTCCGGAGCTGGAAAGAAAAGTCCCCGTAGCCAGTAGAATGACGTGGAGCCCTAAGGACCCCAGCTCACCTGGCAAGGCCGTTCCCGGGGACGTGGTGATGGGGTCTGTCCACAGAGACTATTCCCTCTCCCTGTGACTCAGGACTCTGTAACCTGGTCTTTTTACTGAGAGCACGGAGACAAGTCACCGGGGACCCAGCATTGTCCTCTAAGCCAGCATGTCAGGTCCTGTGGAGACAGGACATGGGGCATGATGGATGGTGGACTTAACGCCAGCCGACAGAGCCCACGTTCCTTACAGCTGCATTAAAAACAAAAACCACCATCCTTCCACTGAGCTGGAGGAGGAAGCCCAACACCCAGAGTGGCTGGGGGCGAGGGCGATGGAGGGGTCCACCCAGGTCTCCGCAGAAAGTGGGGTCTATCTGGAACAATGTTGGGCAGCTGTGGGACAGGTGTTGGGGATGGCCTGGGGGCTGTACCCAGACGATGGCGATGGGTGGATGGCGGGGGCTCCGGAGGCCCCTTGGCAGGAGTTGGGGAGACTGTTGCTGTGTCAGGGTGAGTGTAGGACAATCTGAATTTCACCTGGAAAAGGCTGGGGTGGGGGATGGAAAGCAAACCCCAAACCAAGAAGCCATTCTCAGTACAAGATAGGTACAGCTCCCTAGGAAAGAAAAAAAGAGAAAAACACAGGCCTGTCCCTGTACTGTAGGTTTCCTTGAAAAAGAAAAAGACAAGCTAATCCCTTAAAGTCAGTCATTTCAGTGTGTGCGCTGCTCACCGCCTGAAGCTGAGCTGCATTCAGGATGAGAGCTGGTCCCATCTGGGCAGTGGGCGCACAGTTTTGGGGGGTGGGGGAGAAATTCACCCTTCCCTGAGCCCCAAGCCCAGGGGACATAAGCAGAGGGCTGAACTGTGCCCTGGGATGTGAATCTTCCTGATGCCATGTTGGTACCTGCAGCTGGCAGAGGTACTGCAGACCCCTGTCAAATGTGGCTCTCTACTTCGAGGAGCAGCAGCAGGCCAGGAGAATGACTACGCTCGCTGCACCTGCGACGGCCACCCCATCCTGCTGGGCTCCTTTCCACGAACCAGTGGGGAGAAGAGAGCACGAGGCAAAACAAAACCGACTTCTCTGGAGTCCCCGGGACTGAAGGAGCAGCTGACAAGGGGCACACTGGGGAGAGAAGACAGTCCCCAAATGGTCACCCTCTTGTTATGGAGGCACCACCATGTCCCAGGCCCCCTCCCAGGTGGCCAGGAACCACCTTGTGGCAGGTTCTGCTTTAGTGTCAGGCTGGGTCCTAACTCATGGGTGTCAGACAGGACAGGTGGACACTGTCCAGAGATGGGAAAGCCGTTGCCGCCACACGAGGCCAGCAGTCACCAGAACCCACAAAGTACTCACAGGGGTGGCTGCCACTTAACGGGCTTTGGCCCTGGTTTCTGTTTCAGATGGAACCAGCCCATCAGACTCCTCTGAGAGGGCTGCTCACCCCATGGGCCTGTCTCCCCTATCTAACCATACCTTCCCTCTCCAGTTGCCTGACACTGCACAAATCCAGGGCAGTGGCCACACTGTACGCCACTGGGTCTGTGCCTTGGGAACCCGACCAATGTAGTAAACGACACCAGCGCTGCCCTGGCATTGTGCACTGCGGTGGCCCCAAGAGCCCCCTCTCCTGTTAAGTCCCTGCCACTTCTGACACTTGTTGCCCCAAGGCAACAAGTCCTGAAGGCCTCTAGGCCACCTCCTGCCCCAGAATTGGTAAGGATAAATATTCATCGGATGGCAGTGGTGACCCACTTATTAGCAGATGCCACAGCCCTGGGGTACCGTGGCTGGAGCTGAAAGAGCAGAGAGAGAGCCCAAAGCAAAGGAGGGGACATCCTTGGAAGGGGTGCCCGATCCCAGCACTACTCAAGAGAACAGAAAAAGCCCATGTCGCCACGAAGAGCAAGGAGCAGCTGGAGGGCAGTGAGTCAGTCATGTGGATGGGCAGGCCATGAAGGCACAGGTCACTGGGCAGACACCGCCCAGGGGGCGCGTCGCCACCACCCTCCACAAGCTCCCAGCTCCCAGGGTGGACAAGCAGCCCATCCGCCCTTCCTATTCGTCCCTCACAGAGGGGGTTGCCCTGGAAGGGAGCTCAGCCCGCCTGAGACGCGGGGCATCAGTGCAAGTGCTTCTGGTTACCAGGGACAGGGGGCCCAGCTAAGAGTCAAGAGCCTGCTCCTGTCTCTGCTGCTGCTCTGCGACCCTGGGGAGGCCAGCCACTGAGTCTGTTTTCTCTGCTGTAAAATGGGATGATGCCACCAGGGTTCCGAACTGGTTCAGTCATAGCTGAAGAAGCTAAGCCGGAACAGACTTGAATTTTTACAATTTGGGTGATACAGAATGATAATCAGAACAGGAAAAATTATGACCAAGATCCCTGGAATGGGAGACTCCGAAGAGGTGTAGTGAGCCCCCTCAGGTGCCTGATGCATGAGATTGGATCCCTGGCAGGACCATGGAGAGCGACACACATTCAAAGCAGTGCCGTTGGCGAGCATCTTTGAGTGGGGCACTGCTGTTTTCCGACTCTGCTCAAAATCCTATGGGCAAGAGGTCTGGTTGCTATAAAGTGTGAAAACTGCCTTTGTTTTCTAAGAGGGAGATTAGGTTTCTAGCAGGGTTTCAAGGTAATTTTTCCTGTTCCGGTTCTCCCAAATTTTAAAAATTTAGGTCTGTTCCAGTTTTGTTTGCTCAACCATGTCTGAACTGGGAAGAACCAGTTTGAAGCCCTGGACACCCATACCTCCCGGGGTTGTTGGGAGGACTGAATGAGAAACGTGGACGTAACAGGTGACGTGTGGTCCAAATGCCAGACAAGCCGTGGTGGGCAGGAAGATTCACAACGTGGCATGTGGCACTGCCACGAGGTGCATGACTCCCTCTTCTGCCCCTCACAATGAAGGATCTTTCCCCCTTGCCTGGCACTATTTTAGGAAGCAACAGTGTGGTTTTACGAAGGGGACGGCACGTCATGTTAAGTGTTATGAACCAACGAAGACAAGTGTGGCTGTGCTAAGGCTGAGCCTGGATGAAATGAGATAGCAGAGAAAGAGAAGACAGGCCTCTTGGTGATGGCTGGAAGGACCCTTCCAATGTGAACTTGACCCTCAATCTCTCACTGACCCTCTCCTCTAGAAGACAGTCTGGCAGACGACCAAACTCCTGCCACTGCCCCCCATGATACACACCTTACTCTTTAACGGGATCTGGAAGGGAGTCTGGGAGGAAGTCCTCCTCCTGTGGAGGGTGGCTGGCCACGTGCCGGTGCTTGAAGGCGGCAGCCTCTCTGTGTCACCTGGGCCCTGGAGGCGGCTTCACAGCTCCTGCATTCAAGGCAGGACAAGCGGGGTGACCTTGTCCTGTCCCAAGGCAGCCAACGAGGGCCCCCTGCTCAACACGGCCAGTTTGCAGACGGGGCTCCAGCCAGGATAAGCTCCGCTCCGCCATCTGCGCTCCCAGCTCCACGTGGCCAGTACCTGCTGGGCTGCCTGTGACCCAGCAGCATCTGTCCACCTGGAGCAGTGGAGGCCATCTCTCTTTCGAACCGGCCAGGGCTTTCAGCACCGGGGTGGTCCCCCCCACCTCAGGGCTTCCCTCTGACACTCAAGGAGGTCAGAAAGGGTCCAAGGCCCAGGCAAGGGGCAAGAAGGATGGGCTGGGGACCACTGCAGGAGTGAGAAAGAGAAGAGGAGCACCTGGCAGTGTCCATGACGCCAGGAACCAGTGGTACACGGCCTTCCAGACACACAGGATGGTCTGATTTCTACCCAATCCCGCCACTTCACCAGCGGACCCTGGCTCCTCCTCCCTGCAGAGGAAAGAACGAAATGCTCATTTCTGATTTCGTTTCCTACCAAAGTTAGAGATGCTCTGCAGAGAGCATTCCCAGCCTGGAGGCAAAGTTAGCATTTGAAAGAGCCAGGGCATCGAACACTTTCCCGTTTCATTCTTCAAAGGAGCAGAAGGGACAGGTGGAGGGCCCAAGATGCCACAGCCTGCTGAAAACAGATCCCAATGACAACTCCTAGGGCCCTAATGATAATTCCCAGGGCCCAAATTACAGCTGGCTCCAGCTGCAGACGCCCGAGTGACTCACGGGACCCCAGCCTCCTAGCCCCCAGCTCTTGTGGCTGGAAAGGAAGGAGAGGGAGAATCTGACTCACGTTAGCTGCCATGGGAAGCACAGGATGTGGACGGAGGTCATGGGCAGGGTGGAGGAGGAATTCTCCATTGGTTAAGGTCAAGGGCTTTGGGAGGCAACTGGTGGCTACTGGTGGAGCAAGCCACCTTCTCGTAAATAATCATGATGCTGCTCACAAGCCGGCCCCTGGAGACAGTTAATATCCCAAGTATTCTCATCCTGGGTGTGCATCTCAGAAGCAGTCCCAGGAAAAAAGAGAAGGGAGCATTTGCAGGGGACTCACTGAAAATTAAACCACAGGATAAAGCTGTATCTCCATCCTCCAGAACACATTGTCTCAGAACTGCAATGAAGGAGTGCTTATTACCAGGTCCTCTGAAAGATGCAGGTGGGATAGGTGTGTCATTTACCTGAGGCAAAGAAATGATTTGTGCACCTAAAGGTGCTCTAAATTCCTCCCCCGCTCCCCATCACCCCAGTGATTTTTGGAACATTCTGGGTGAAGTCTGGCTGGCAGCAAAATCAGAAGCAGCTTGCAGGGATGGGCGCAGTGGGCGTCTCCAGAAAGGACGGACAACCCTCGAAATGCGAATGATGGCGTAGGCGGGCAAGGCAAAAAGACGACCCTCCTCCCTACCAGAAGATGTCACTTGCTGGAACTAGGACTGGCTGCCCCTGACCGTTATCATACAAACAGGGCTAAGCCCTGCAGGTCAGACTTGAGGGTGAAGGGAGATGCTGCCACCACCTGCCATTGAGAACTCAGGACAGAGGAGAGACTGAGACTTTTGCCAAGTTCTCCCTCCTGTGGCTTGGCCACTTCCAACTCCCTGAGAGAGGAGGAGGCCTGCAGAGAGACCGGGAGCACCCCGTTCTGAGGGTCAGGAGGTATTGCTCCAGAGGAACCTTAGACTTTGGGGCCAAAACCAAACCAGCTGCCACTGAGCCAACTCTGACTCGTGGTGACTCCATGAGTGTCAGAGTAGAACTGCGCTCCAGAGGGTTTTCAATGGCTGTGATCTTTCAGAAGTAGATTGCCAGGCTTTTCTTCCGAGGTGCCTGTGGGTGGACTTGAACCGCCAACTTTTCAGTAGGCAGCTGAAGGCTTAACCGTTGGTGCCACCCAGCAACAACCAGGACCTTGGGAGCCACACACAAAATTGTAAAAAACTTCTGATGCAAATGCAACGCATGAGTCCATCTGCTCTGAATTTCCCCAAAAAAGACAGGAGAGGACAACTGAAGCAAACACTTTCTGAGGAAACCAAAGCCCCCCGGCAGGGTCTGGGACGGGGGGAGTGACAGTGCCAACCACTCAGAGCGAGCAGGCTCCAGCTGGGTGGCTGTGTTTCTGCACACCACCCTCCGCCTCCTATTCCTGTAGCTTTCGCAGGCGTGGATGACAATTAGCTCTCTGAGTTATAAGTGCAATATCTGGGAGATGAAGGCAGTAATTAATGCCCGTCTGTCTTCCGGAAGGGTTCCTTCTGTGTTTGGTCAAAGAGTTATTGAGACTCGGGAAGGGAGGCTTCCATCATGTGGAAGGTTTATAGGAATAACTGAAGGAACAATAAGGCAATAATGCTGCTGCTAAATAACTGACCAGGCAAATGGCAGCAGCCAATATTCCCCGTGCTCAGTATCTAGTTTGCTGGGGGAGGGGGAGCATGACCGGTAGATCCGATGCAGAGCCCGGCACCCTCCTCCAGGGGAGGCCCACCTGAGGGCTCTGCTGCTGTCCCTTTGCCCCAGACATGCTCCAGTGTCCTCCTCCTCCTTTTGCACATCTACCCGGTTAGAGAGCCAGACGGGTCCTTACCCCTACTAATATCCCATTGTCCACCCCACGTGACAGTAGAGCTGCCCCACAGGGTCTCCTGGGTTGTAATCACTATGGAAGCAGGCTGCCACATCTTTTTCCCATGGAGTGGCTGGTGAGTTTGAATCGCTGACCTTTTGGTTAGCAGCCGAGCACTTAACCACTGTGCCACCAGGGCTCCTCTATACCTACTACCTGTGCTAACTTGACCCGTCATGCTCTGTGCAATGCTGAGAGGCGAACAGGCTTTCACTATGTTAGCTCCGGGCCCAGCTCTCCTGGCTGCCCTGCTCGGTGACTCTGCCCACCCTCATGGCTGGAGAAGTAGGGCGGGCGCCAGGCAATTAACTCGCTACCAAATTCCCACTGGACATGCCATGGGGGAACCTGAGAGTCAATCCTATTAAAAACCAAGATCCAGGATCCCTGGGTGGCACAAACAGTTAAGCTGTCGACTCCTAGCTGAAACACTGGCGGTTCGAACCCACCCACAGATGCCTTGGAAAATGGGCCTGGAGATCTGCTTCCGAAAGGTCCCAGCCTTGAAAACCCTATGGAGCAGTTCTACTCTGCACACACGGGGTCGCTGTGAGTCGGAACTGACTTGACAGGAGTCAACAATGACGGCTTATGCCAACTACTTGCGTAAGTTATCTCATTTAATCCTCAAAACTTCCCACTAGAAACCAAATTCCCAGTCTTAGCTGAACGTGCAAGAGGAAAAGCAGAACATCCGATGGCTCTGGGAACGCAGAGGAAACGAGCCTCTCTCGAGACCTAGACCCCAGGCTTCCTCAGCATGTCCCAGGGCAGGCTGGGAAGGCAAAAATGCTGCTCAGCGGCCCTTGGGGTTAACACATGCAGACCCAGAGAACACGGCTGGCAGGACCCGGTGGGATCTCTGCCAGCAGAGGCACAATTAAGTCTAGAGGCCAGCTCCTCTCGAGGCTTGGATCTCTCCCGGCCCCCACCTCCCCCTCCAAATCAGCTAAGTGCCCATGTGTCAAACTGTGTGTCACCTAGCACACCTAAATCTGTGTCAGGGCTGAAGTGGACCAAGAGGAGGCAGAGAATATTAATAGATACTGCAAAAGTTAAAGGGAAATGTTTCTGAGTCCCGTCTGCAAAGCAGGCAGAGATAAATAACTGCCCTGGGTTTTGTATCTTATTACCCAAGACCCGGCCAGCGTATTATTCAGCTCTGACTTTCCCCACCCACGGCATAAGGCAATCAAGAACAAGCTTAGAGATTCATCTTCTTCCTTGTTTGCCAGGAGGAGGGAAGACAGGGAGATGGCTGGGCTGCTCCTTTCCTGTCTGGAGGGCTTGTGTATCATCACGGTCAACTGTAGATAGATTGGTCCTATCTGCCCAGCCAGAAAACCCATCATCTACCCATATGCTCTTGGGCTGGCAAGGGTAAGGTCAAAACACGCGATGTGTCTAGAAGGATAGATCAACACTCTTACTGAGTTTGGCTGAGAATGCCTCTCACACACTAAGTTCACAAGAGTTCGTGGCCCTGGAACTGGCAATGCCCTTACACCAACTCTAAATCATGTATGACTTTGAGCCCTGGTGGCCAGGACACTTTGGGGACTAGAGTTTTTAATGTCTTAGTGATAGGATCCATTTCTGCCCAAGAGCAGGGCGTTGGTAATTAACCAGAG
Organism: Elephas maximus indicus; assembly: GCF_024166365.1. NCBI lineage: Eukaryota > Metazoa > Chordata > Mammalia > Proboscidea > Elephantidae > Elephas > Elephas maximus. Next base: position 65,198,805 of record NC_064837.1, on the reverse strand, counting down.
TGACGGGATAGTTAACCAGTGTGTGGAGATGTGGAGACCCTCCTTTCTGGGGAAAGGGTTCTTCCAGAAAGGAATGGAAGTTCCAGCAGCCTTGGCCACCAGGACAGAGGGGCAGCAGGGAAGACACTCACCAAGTAGATGCGGTAGGCGTCAACTCGGCGGATGGGACCCCAGCACAGGTCGGTGTCATTGTACTTGGTGTCAGCTTCCACACCACAGGAGTCATTGCCACTGGCGCTGCTGAGAGAGAGCAATGGCAGACGCCAGGCTCAGCGCAGCCCGCCCGACCCAGTCTGAAGGAGACAGAACCTTGTTGCTGTTGTCGGGCGCTGTTGATTCCGAGTCATAGTGACCCCAAGTGACGGAGGAGAGCTGCCCATAGAGTTTTCTAGGCCATAATCTTTATGGGGTAGGAGCCCTGGTGGCACAGTGGTTAAGCAATGAGCTGGAAAGTCAGTGGTTCAAACCCACCAGCCACCCTATGGCAGAAAGACGTGGCAGTCTGCTTCCGTAAAGATGACGGTCTTGGAGACCTTATGGAGCAGCTCTCTGCCCTACTGCTTTGCTATGAATCAGAATCGACTCAGTGGCAAGAGGTTAACCTTTATAGGAGTGGACTGTCAGTTCTTTCTCCTGCGGAGCCACTGGGTGGGTTTGAATCGCTGACCTTTTGGTTAGCAGCCCAGCGTTTAACAACTGCGCAACCAGGGCTCCTTGATGGAACAGTTGTTGTTAGGTGCCATCTCATAGCGACCTCACGTGACAGAGTAGAAATGACCCACAAGGGTTCCTAGTCTGTAATCTTTACGGAAGCAGATCATCAGGTCTTTCTCCCATGGGGCGCTGGGTGGGTTCGAACAGCCGACCTTTTCGTTAGCAGCTGAGAGCTTAACTGTTGCACCACCAGGGCTCCTGACGGGACATTAGTTATCAGCGATAGCTGAACTGCCACCTCCCCTCACAGCTGCTTCGGCTCCAGTAATAAGACTTTTCACAAATTCTGTTTTCCTGTCTTTTTGGACACGTGCCATCGTCCCCATAGCACTGTTCCCTGACGAGCAGGTGGGAATCCTGGTTAGCTTCCGGCGGGCAGTGTGGGATGTATCCTTGGTCCTTCCCCTCCCTAAGAGCAAGGCCAGGGCAGAGGCACAGCTGGCTGTTGTTTGTGCAGAAAAGGGCCTGGGGCATTGACATTTCTCTGACACTGATGGATTTGTTGGCGCTGTGCTTCTGAACACTGTGCACTGCCTGGCTGAGGAAGCCCCTTGGGCTATGGCCAGTGGGGGGCGGGGGTACACTCACCAGGTCACCTGCATGAGCGAGAAGGGCACGGCGGCAGCGTAGATGGCCAGGTCCCCATACAGGTAAATGATGATGCAGAAATAGAACAGGTTGACACCCACTGGAAGAAACCAAGTTAACCAGTCAGGTGTCAGGGAAGAGGTGTTGACATTCTGTTTTGACAAAATCTCTTCCTCTTCCACAGTTCAGTTCTCAATGCTGCTCACTCTCTACAAAAAGAGTGAAAAGATGACCCAGAAGTTGTTTCTGCTTCTAGCTGGCGACACTGTGACAGTGGCAGGAGACACAGCTGTTTGCGACTTTCGCCTGAGAGAGGGCTGAGAGAGGCTGGGCGAACCGAACAACTTCCAAGTAAGGACAGGTTTAAGGGGAGTGTGAGGTGTGGGCTTCGGTGGGGAGGAACGGGAGGCACCTTGGAGCTCAGGAAGGCTTGGAGGAGGAGGAGGAGGGAGAAGAGGAGGAGGAGGGAGAGGACGGGGAGGAAGAGGAGGGGATCTCTGTGCTGGGAGCCCAAACCCAGGGCATTTCTGGCCCCCAGTGAAGCCGAACAACAGGGCTCTAGACAAAACATCTCTACTAAAGAACTGAGAAGCAAAAAGAAGGTAACAGGAAATGGCCCAGCCCTCTAAGGTTGAAATCAATAGAGTAAAAGCCCTCGGTTTATAAAAGCCCTCACTCTGACACTGATCCAGTCCTCAAGCACCTTGTGGGAAGGAGGTGGCCTGGACTGCAGCAGGAGAAAGGGAAGACAGGAGCCTGGGCTGAGCTGCGTCTGTAAGGTACGATGCTGGCTCTGGGGGCCATGTGGTGCTGGAGCTCCCTCTACAGAGACAAACTCTGTCCCCTCCACTGCAGAAGAAGCCTGAACTAGAAGCGGGAACCAGGGTTCCAGTCCTGATTCCATCAGAGACCTGCTTCACAGGCAGCTGCTGAACGTCCCTTATATTGTACAGTCAGAAGAACCCACCTGTGCTACCTTGCTGGCTCTGGCCAGCAAGCTCAAGGGCAAGTGCTCTGAGAAGAGCAGCAAGGCCTCTCCAGCATCAGGAGCTGTAGCCCCAGACAGTCCATCTCAAACTCCTGCCCAGACTGATGGCTCGAGTTTTTGATGTCACTGTTCTTGAGCTGCTGGCTTCTCTGAGAACAGAAAGAGAAATGAAGTGACAGTTCCCTTCTCATCCTGGTGGCTCACAAGAGCCTCCAGGGTTCCCAGGGGAAAGTCTAGGACATGTTACTCCTGGGCTATTTGAGGTCGGCTCTGCTCTGAGGCATCTGAGGGAGAGAAGACTGGGAAGGCACGATTCTTGAAGGGAGCCAGGAAGGCCTTAGTTCCCGCTTTTCTAACATCTCACTTGGCACGTCTGTCCCTGACCCGTCAGAGAGAGGCTCGAAGTCCAAGTGCAGGGGCCCCTGGGGTCTGCCTGTCAATCATTCCCCAGGCTCCAGGTGCAGCCCACGCTCTGGCTGCCTTTCTGCTCCAATGCCAAAATTCTCTGGGAGGAGGCCTCGCCCCCGTCCCTGTCCCCAACCTTCCCTCAACCTGCCAATGACGCCAGGGTCAGCTCTGTTTATCAATTGCCACAGGCCCTTCCCAATCGATAAATTTCATTACTAGACACAAGATGGGAGGATCAATGAACTTCCTGAGAGGACAAGGGCTGGGCCTGGCATTTCTGATTACCACTTATGGGTCTGGACCCCAGGGAAGCCTAGTAATCCTTTGGTGGAGGTGACAACCTGTGAATTGGGAAGAGAGGAAAGCAGGGGTTTTCAACTGGGGTGATTTCAACTCCCCACTGGGAACATCTGGCAATGTCATGACTGGGGGGTCTACTGCACCTAACCGGCAGAGGCCAGGGATGTCACTAAACCTCCATCAATGTACAGAACAGCCCCAACTACAACGAATGATCCCGCCCCAAATGTGAGAAATCCTGCAGCAGATGAGAAGGTGCTTTCTTACGGTGTGAGGGTTGTTCTCATGTGAATGTGTCTCTTTTCTATTAAAAGGAGTCCCTGAGTGGTACAAACGATCAAGTGCTCGACTACTAGCCAAAAGGTTAGTTGTTCGAGCTCACCCAGAAGTGCCTTGGAAGACATGCCTGGTGATGTGGTTCTGAACAGTCATAGCCTTGAAAACCCTATGGAGCAGTTCTACTCTGCTCACATGGGGTCTCTGTGAGGCAGAATCATCCTGATGGCAACTAACAACAACAAAGAGTCTAGTCCATGAAAGGAAAAAAAGACAAAAGGCAATAGTTCTAGAGCTCTTAAAGAAATAAGGGCTGGTATTAAGACACAAAAATTAGACAAGAGGCTTACAAAGATACATGTTTTCTCCCGTGGCTGTGTAAAAAGCTTGTGTTTGGAAAGGGCCTTTTATGTATCTGCCAGGAGCACACGCTTATGTGCTCTTAGTCTCTGAGATGAAGAGTGTTAGAAACGGAACAAAGGAAAAGCACAGAGAACAAGAGGTGGGCTAGACAGAACCAATTTGGTTTTAATGAACTCTGAAGCCTCTCTGAGATTGGTCTGGCAGGGAGGGATGGAACCGCACCCCCAGGTAACCTTTCACGGACAAGCCTGATCTTCCATGGGTTCCCAGACGGGACATCTGAATCATACTACCAATGAAAAGCTGAATGCTGTTAACAGCCTAAAAGGCAGCCGAGATGATTCCAGTTTCTCTGGTCCCTCCCACTTCCTGGGTGTGAGCTGTGCAGCCACACTCAAGACTACAAAGAATCAGTGGAGACGCCCCCTCTGCAAAGAGGGGCTTCGACAAAGGGGCAGAAAATCTACCAAGATAGCTGCCAGGGGAAGGATTTATTGAGGATGTGTCTGACCCTTTACAAAGGGAAAATGGACGAGTCTGGGCATTAACAAAATAAACTCTGAAATTAGTTCATCTCCAAAAGAACAAAATTTGCCAGAGAGGTGTAAGATGTTGCGCCAGGAACACCCAACCACCCAGGATCTTTTCAAGTGCAGCCAAAGCCCACCTGAGAGCAGGTAGAGCGGGAAGCGAACAACCACAGACTGGTCCCTTGTATTCCCGGGCGGTGACTCTACCTACAGGCTCCTAGCTCCCTCTGCTGGTTACCATCGGGAAGACTCAGGCCAGGCGTGTGCGTAGCAGAGCCTGTCTCCAAGTCAAAAGGTAGCTGCAGTCTCACCCCAGACTGAATCCACCAGGGGAAGAGAGAGAGGAGCCAGAAGCAATCGAGAAAGACTACCAGCCAGTCTACATGGGCTCCACTGGGTGGGACGCTGCTTAGGAGTCTACAGCCTTGGTGTACAAGCAAGAAATCCTCTTTGTTCCCAATACCAGGGACTGGGAGGAACCCAAGAAAATAATGAGGGGCGGTACAGGCCTCTCAGGAAGGCAGCTTCTCAGATGTTCTGGGACTTGGCCAACACTCTGCTCCTTCTCATATGTCCCATCCCTGGTCGCCAAGGGGCTGTGCCCAGGTGGTAAGTGGAACCCTTGTGACAAGTGCTGGGTTTACAGGAAGCACCTGCTCCCCCTGTCCCTCCATCCCTGCGTCCCACCCAACAGAGCAGAACTGGACTGGCCCAGGCTTATACCTTTACTGAAGAACATGGAGGCCATCTGTCCCATCTCCACGCGGTCTGTGATTTCAAAAAGGTTCGAAGTTCCACGTCTCTCTGTGGAGCCAAAGGACAAGGCAGAGGAAGTGATTCTACTTGGGAAAGCTCAGAAGCTATTGCTGAGCTCACAGAATTTTCCAGAATAATGAAATCCCCAAGCATTTCACATGCTCAAGAGAACTTTTCCTAACATTTCCTGCTTGAGACACTTTAAGACGGTGCCTATTTCAAGGGAACCCAGGGATGCTCGTTGTGGGGTGAGAGGGAAAGCAGGGGCTCTTACTGGCAGCTTGGCTTGATCAGGTGGGAGACGGTAAGGCAAGGGCATGTGTGCAGGGAGGGAGTGGGATGGCGGAAGAGGAGAAGTTGGAGATCTGACATTTACTCAGGTTCCCATGTGCACCGGGCATTCAATCATTTCACTAACAGCATGAAATGGGACTTATCGTTCCCTATTTGCAGGTGGGAAACGGGGGCCAGAGGATAAGTAAACTGCCGGATGTCACTAAGCAGTAGTCAGCAGGGTCCAAGCCTGGGCCTTGTTTTTACTCTACCACAGACAGCGCCTTCCTAGGTGTCAACCACCAGGCAACTCCCCAGGGCCTTCTCCACGGAGACAGGGAACCCCGCGGACCCGAGGGGGTGCAGGCCTGCCCGGAACTCTGAGACTTACGCACAGACAGGATGGGCCGTTTCTCTGCCCGCTCGTAGTTGTCCTGGATGAGAATATCACTGTCAGAGGCCGAGGAAGAGTCGTCCTCTTCCTCCTCCTAGGAGGGTGCGGGACAGAGTGGAAGGGACACACAGGGACAAGAAGGAGCTGATGAGTCTACAGAAAAGTCCCAATGAAGAAACCACTTCTTTGTTATCTCCTTCTAGAATGTACTTGATGAGGAAGCTCTCAACTTTCCACGTTGTTGTTAGGTGCCTAGCATCCCCATAAGACAGAGTAGAACTGTTCCACAGTCTTCTTAGCTGTAATCTTTATTGGAGCAGATTGCCAGGCCTTTCTCCTGTAGAGCGGCTAGGTGGGTTTGAATTGCTAAGCTTTTGTTTAGCAGCCTAGTGCTTAACCATTGGGCTACCACGGCTGCTTCAACCTTCCATATGGCCACGTTAGAAGGTGGCAGACACTCAGGAAGAAGCTGCAGCTCAGCTCCCAGCTATGAAGGTTCAGGATGACTGAGCTAGCTCAAGGGGTGAGGGTAGGAGGGACCTACGTTCCTGCATTAGAACAGCAAAGGCTGCATCTGCTCTGCAAAGTGGATGTGGGCATTAAGCTCAGCTCTGGGACTAGACGGTGAAGCAGCACTGTGAACGACCCCCCCATGCAACATGAGGAAAAGACCTGGCTACCGAGAACAGCCTCTCTGGAGGAGTCGCCACCGCGGGAGCAAGGGCACTGCACATACCTCGTGGCTTTCCATCCTCTTCCAGCGGAGCTGAGCGTTGGCGGCAGCCATGGCTTCCATCACAAAGGTGGTGGTCACAAAGCTGAAGGGGAGATGTGTTCATCGCCAAAAGGAGGCAGGAGTTGGGAGGAGGTTCAAAGAAAAAAGAAATGCCATTTTAAGAGCTGACCAGACCAATGAGCCCAAAGAATTCTCTCTTCTGAGAGTTGTTCCCTGAAGAACTTTCCAGATGGGTCTTATCTGGTAAGTCTGTGTGCACAGCTACACCTGTACGTGCTTGCTTCCATGTCCCTGTCTACAGCTAAACTTTATCTCCAGTGCAGCTGGGCGCAAGGGCATGGAATGAGCTGATAGCTGGAGACTACTCAAGGGGGAATGAGCCTGGGGGTAGAATCGATGCCAGGTGACTCAGTACTTCGCCCCCAGGGGGAGCCTTTGTGTGGGGCAGAGACGGGAGAGGTGGAAGGATAGATGCTGCGTAACACTGCCAATGTGGCAGAGGAGGCGGATTCACGAAGGGCCCCTCCCAGAGCTGCTGGGAAGGGCAGCAGGCACTTTCACCTCCCCCAGAGAGGAAGCAGACCTGCGGTCCACTCCCAACTATACACACTAATGGAGGGTGCGGAGAAATGGAGAACTGAAAATGAGTGCTTGGCTTGGAGTCATGGCCCCAGCTTCTTGGCAGTGCTTCCACTTCCCCAATCATGCTTTCTCTGGCTCATCTGAAAACCACCTTACATTCCCATAGCCCAGATCAAAACGGAGAGACACTTGCCGAGAAGTCAAGCAAGAATGAAAAATCACCTGTTCTTTGCCTCTTAAGGAAACCTGAGGAACCTATGAGACTGGCTACTGGGGCAGAAGATCGCTGGAATCCTCGGAGGCTTTGTTGCGCAAGATGCTGGGGAGGCCACCCTCCTGCTAATAAAATGCAAGGCATGACTCTATCCCTGCCAAGAAACAACTTGAGGGGAACATTCATCTCCCTCTGTCTGGGGTGGCCAGCACTCTTGCGCTCGACTCCAGGCTGTGTCCTCCTCAAGTGCCATCAACCACGTTGGACTGACTGCACAGCCCCGTAGTCCGGCAGCGGGTGGGAGAGGGGCCCCTCGGCCCCACGGAAGTTCAATCCACACTCCCTCCACTTCTGGGGCGGGGGGGCGGCCAGCTCTGAAATTCCCATTCCAATCACCTCAGGACCTCCTGGAAGGTTTCTCATTATCTTGCCTGAGGGACGGTTTTAAGGGTGTTAGATTTCCTCCTCTACTTGGAAGTAAAACTAAAATCAATCTTAATTAAGGAATAAGGAGACTTCTTACAGTTGCACGAAGCCAATTCATTGATCATGTTCAAACATAAATGGGTTGAGCAAGGAGGGGGCGTGGCTGCCCCTGCCTAGGGGCCCCCAATAATCACTTCCTCCCCAGATGGCTACCTGTGCTGAAGGTCCTTTAAAGGGGACGACAGCAGAGCCATATCAGGACAAGGACTTCTGGGGCTCTTGGCTGCCAGGGCTCCCAGTATGTAACAGCCCAAGGTTGGCCCTAAAACCCCCCCAAAATGCATAAAGAAGCTGAAAATATAGGTCTTCATTCAGCCTCTTTTACATCTTAATGTGCTTCAAAGGCTGCACTCTTTACTTCTGATAGTTGTTGTCGTTGCTGTGTACCTTCGAGTCGGTTCTGACTTACAGTGACCCCGTATGACAGAGTAGAACTGCTCCATAGGTTTTCTTGGCTTTAATCTTTACAGAAGCAGATTGCCAGGTCTTTCTCCCATGGAGCCACATGGCCCCAAGGGCACCCTGAATTTGAACTTCTGGCATCAAGAATACATCTCTGTTCTTACGAGCCACGCAGTCTGTGGCACTTTATATGGCCACAGGATGTTTCCAGGTGTTCCCTCTCATCCCTTTTTGCAGCTCGTAGGTTCCCAAATGGCTGATGAAGCTGGAAATGCCTAGTCCTAAATCCCTTACTCCGCCACCCATCCGTCAGTTTTGTCGTACTGTGGTGGCTTGTGTGTTGCAATGATGCTGGAAGGTATTGTTGTTAGGTGCCACTGAATCAATTTTCAACTCATAGTAACCCCATGTGACAAAGTGGAACTGCCCCACAGAGTCTCCTAGCAGATCGCCGGGTCTTTCTCCTGCAGAGCCACTGGGTGGGCTCGAACCATCAACCTTTTGGTTAACAGCTGAGTGCTTAACCGCTGCACCACCAGGCCTCCTCTGCTGGAAGCTATGCTACCAGTATTTCAAATACCAGCAGCATCACCCATGGTGGACAGATTTCAGCAGAGCTTCCAGAAAAAGACAGACTAGGAAGAAAGGCCCACTACTAGGGGCCGCAACAGAATATTGCCCGACACAGTGCTGGAAGATGAGTTCCCTAGGCTGGAAAACCAAAAACCAAACCCGTTGCTGTTGAATCGATTCTGACTCATAGTGACCCTATAGGACAAAGCAGAACTGCCCCATAGAGTTTCCAAGGAGCGCCTGGCGGATTTGAACCGCCGACCTTTAGGTTAGCAGCACGTAGCGCTTAACCACTATGCCGCCCTAGGCTGGAAGGCACTCAAAATGCATAGTGGCCCCAATGGCTCGAGCAAATCAATGGCCTACATGTCGAATCCCTGAGAAGAGCCTCAAGGAGAATCTCCCCTTTGTGAAGCTGTAGCTAGTCAATCACTAACACACCTGGATCAGGGGCCCCTGAAGGCTTGGGATGGCACTGGCCTCCTATCTGCTGCCAGGTACAAAGCAGCAAGGTGAGATTAACACTTGCCTCTGTGTGTGTGTGTGCGTGTGCACGTGCACGCATACATGTGTTTATGTGCATGTGTATACACTTATCACTTACTTTGTCAACTACTTTAAGCAAATCCTAACTTTCAAAATGGCCACCCATACCACCTCAAATGTGGACAGGGTCTTTCTCTGACTCTCGTTGGTATTTTCTCAGAGAACAGAAATTGATGGTGACGTTAATAAGGTATAACAGAGGGGAGATGAACCTGCTGGGGAGGAAACACACAAGCACCATGTGAAACATTCCTAAGCCCAGGCCTCATTTTAATGGGTCTGGATTGCACAACTGCTCCATCAGCACGAGGCACTGGAGGCCTTTGTGTCCACCTGCCTCTCCAGGCAATTCAGTTTAGGACTCACCCACCCACCCACCCACCCACAAGCTGGCCTCAGCCCGCAGGTACCTGCCTGTTAACTAGAGAAGTTCAGACTTCCTGGTGACTCCTCTGGCTTCCCTCCCAGCCCCCATCAGTTAGCATCCCATGGCGTCTTACCTCATGAAGCCCAGGAACACCAGCAGGACGAGGCTGACGAGCCACCCAGCGGTGGCAAACGCCTTGGGCATGGTAAGCGCGCCCGTGCCCACGATGAGGTTGAACATGTACACCAGTCCGACCTGGAACCAACGTAAGTGACACTCAGACCCAGAAATTAATGAACTTTCTCCCCTTGGCAGCATCCAAGAATGACTCTGGGTGATCGTAAAACCACTGTGGCCAAAAGCCGGACTTCAGCTGGAAAGCAGGTGAGAAGGCAGAACCACACCTAGGTCCTAAGGAGGCATGCTCGGAAGCTGGATGCTGAGGAGGCCAGTACTGACACCTGGGCTAGTAAAACGTCCCGCGTGCTATGGTCTCTTTTCAAAATGTCTCTGGTGATCAGTCAGGTTCTCTATTTTGGCTGTCATCATCCTCATTGCCCATCATTTCACATTACTCAAAGCTACGTCACGGATGTTAGCTCTCTGCTCAACCATACTGAGGCTTCCTGAGGACAGAGCGTCATATCTGGGTACCTGGTACAACGATGAACACATAACACGGACCTCATGGAAACATCCACGTTTCCGAGAGCTCTGAGCACATGAGTCAATCCTCACACCCCTCCCCATCCCTGCCATGATCCCTTGGGCTGCTGGCCTTCCCCCACTACCGACTCGGGTTTTTAAGTGGGATATAGTTCACATCCTGTAAAATTCACCCGTTTAAAGTGTATACTTCAGTGGTTTCTAGTACGTTCACCAGGTTGTGCAACCCTCTCTGCTATCAAATTCCATTTCATCACTCCAAAAAGAAACTCGTATCCAATAGCAGCCACTCCCTGTTCCCTTCCCCCGACAGCCCCTGGCGACCTCTATTCTACTTTCTGTCTCTACAGATTTCCTCATTCTGGTCATTTCGTATGAAAGAAATCACGTGATATACTATACGGCCTTTTGTGTCTGGCGTCTTTCACTCAGCATAGTGTTTTCAAGGTACTTCACTCCCTTTTAGAAACAGTTGAGTAACATTCCACTGTATGGAGAGACCACATTTACTTATCTGCTGAGAGGCATTTGGGCTGTTTCTGGTTTTTGGCTATTATGAATAATGCTGTCATAAACATCCACGCATAAGTTTTTGTGTGGACATATGTTTTCATTTCTCTTGGGTATAGACCTGGGAAAGGAGCCCTGGTGGCACAACGGTTAAGCGCTTGGCTGCTAACCGAAAGGTTGGCCATTCGAACCCATCCACCGGCTCCACAGGAGAAAAGACCGGTCTGGTCGATCTGCTTCTGTAAAGATTACAGCCTAGGAAACCTTATGGGGCAGTTCTACCCTGTTACATAGAGTTGCTATGAGTCAGAATTGACTCAACGGCACATGACAAAAACAATACATCTGGGAGAGGAATTGCTGGGTCACTGACCTCAAGCTTGAAACAACTCTAATTCAAGCCAACTCAACTCTAGCTCAGTTCATTACAATTATCCATTTCTCAAGATCTGATCCATAAAATTCCTTCCTCTGGCCCAACCCCTGCTCTTCCACAGGCCCCTTCCTCTCATTCCCACTGCACTCCCTGGGTGCCCAAGGTGACTTCCAGGCCCGTTAAGTCCTCCCAGCCTAGAGGCCCACCCCTTCTGGTGTCCTCCGCATTCTCTCCCAACACAGTCAGCTATTTCCACGGAGCACTCACTACCCGGCTTCCCTCAGCCTCACCTTTCCCTTGGAGAAGACCCAACTCCTGCTTTCTCCATGCCCTGATATTAAGCTGTTAGGGTTCCCAGAAATGTTTTTTTCTTTTGTAATTACAATTACTAGCCCCACAACAAATTAAGTGTTCTGCCAGCTGGGGCCCGGCAGCAGCATCAGAGTATTTTTCACTCAATGACTTCCTAGGGTTTCCCACGAATCTGCCCAAAGCCTCACTCTCCAAGCTCCCAGACCCGTGACCCCTGCCACTCTCAGATGAAGGCCCAGCTCCTATTGGATGGAGATGACCAAGTGCATCTGACAAAGGCTCCCCAAGCCGCACTCCTTCCTGGATCAAAATCCACCATGTTTGCACCCTCCCCAGCCTCCTCCCTGCCTGTCTGTGAGGAACACGTCTTTCCTCCTTCTGGAATTCTCTCCTCCCTCATGCCTTCAAAAGGAGCCCTGCCCAAATTCTCATAAAAAGACCAGACTTAATGGTCTGACTGAGACTAGAAGAATCCCGGCGGTCATGGTCCCCAAACCTTCTGTTGGCCCAGGATAGGAACCATTCCTGAAGACAACTCATCAGATATGGAAGGGACTGGACAATGTGTTGGAGAGAGATGCTGATGAGGAGTGAGCTACTTGTATCAGGTGGACACTTGAGACTGTGTTGGCATCTCCTGCCTGGAGGCGAGATGGGAGAGTAGAGAGGGTTAGAAAATGGCAAAACGGTCACAATAGGAGAGACTGGAAGGAGGGAGTGGGCTGACTCATTAGGGGGAGAGTAAATGGGAGTATGTAGTAGGATGTATGTAAGTTTATATGTGAGAGACTGACTTGATTTGTAAACTTTCACTTAAAGCACAATAAAAATTATTAAAAAAAAAAAAAAAGGAGCCCTGGTGGCACAATGGTTAAACACTTGGCTGCTAACCAAAAGGTCAACAGTCTGAATCTACCAGCCACTCTGCAGGAGGAAGGATGTGGCAGTCTGCTTCCACAAAGATTGTTGTTGTTGTTAGGTGCCATCAAGCCAGTTCAACTGATAGCAGCCCTATGTACAACAGAATGAAACACTGCCTGGTCCTGCACCATCCTCACAATAGTTGCCATCTTTGAGCCCATTGTTATAGCTACTGTGTCAATCCATCTCGTCAAGAGTCTTCCTCATTTTTGCTGACCCTCTACCTTACCAAGCATGACATCCTTCTCCAGGGACTGGTCCCTCCTGAAACATGGTCAAAGTACGTGAGACAAAGTCTCACCATCCTCGCTTCCAAGAAGCACTCTAGGTGTATTTCTTCCAAGACAGACTTGTTCATTCTTCTGGCAGTCCGTGGCATATTGAATATTTTTTGCCAACACCATAAATTAAAGGCATCAATTCTTCTTCATTCTTCCTTACTCATTGTCCAGTTTTCACATGTATATGAGGCCACTGAAAATAACATGGCTTGGGTCAAGTTCACCTTAGCCTCAAAGTGACATCTTTGCTTTTTAACACTTTAAAGAGGTTTTTTGCAGGAGATTTGCCCAAGGCAATATGTCATCTGACTTTTTTTTTAAGTGAAAAGTTTACAATTCAAGTCTGTTTCTCATACAAAAACTTATACACACATTGTTATATGACCGTAGTTGCTCTCCCTATAATGTGACAGCACGCTCCTTCTCTCCACCCTGTATTTTGTGTGTCCATTCAGCCAGCTCCTGTCCCCCTGCCTTCTCATCTCGCCTCCAGACAGGAGCTGCCCTCATAGACTTATGTGTCTACTTGAGCTAAGAAGCACACTCCTCACCAGTATCATTTTATGTCTTACAGCCTTGTCTAAGCTTTGTCTGAAGAGTTGGCTTCGAGAATGTCTTATAGTCCAGTCTAATCTTTGTCTGAGGCGTTGAATTCGAGAGTGGTTTTAGTTGTGGGCTAACAGAGAGTTCAGGGGCATGAACTCTGGTGTCCTCATCTGACTTCTTGATTGCTGTTTCCATGGGCGACGACCGGAACCAAGTAAAACGAAATCCTTCACAACTTTAGTGTTTTCTCTGTTTACCATAATGTTGCTTATCGGTCCAGTTGTGAGGATTTTTGTTTTCTTTATGTTGAGGTGTAATCCATACTGAATGCTATAGTCTTTGATTTTTGTCAGTAAGTGCCTCAAGTCCTCTTCGCTTTCAGTAAGCAAGGTTGTGTCATCTGCATATCTCAGGTTGTTAATGAGTCTTCTTTCTCCAATCCTGATGCCGAGTTCTTCCTCATATAGACCAGCTTCTCCGATTATTTGCCCAGCATACAGACTGAATAAATACGGTGAAAGAATACAACTCTGATGCACACCTTTCCTGATTTTAAACCATGCAGTATCCCTTTGTTCTGTTTGAACGACTCCCTCTTGGTCTACCTACAGGTTCCGAATGAGCACAATCTTTGCAATGTTATCCATAACTTGTTATTATCCACACAGTCGAATGCCTTTGCATAGTCAATGAAACATAGGTAAACATAAAGATTACAACCCGGAAAACTCAATGGGGCAGTCCTACCCTGTCCTATAGGGTCACTATGAGTCAGAATTGACTCATCGACAACGGGTTTTCATGCCTTTGATTTCTCTCTCCCCACCTGCCCCTCCCATCTGCCTACAAACCTCCCTGACAACTTTAAAAATATCACCCTCTTACTTTCCCTTTCTTAGTAAACTCACCGAAGAAGCCATCTACATTCTCTGCCTTCATTTCCAAGTTCCTGCACTTTATGGTTTCCATCCCCATAACTCTTGTGAAACTGCACTCTTAAAAATCACCAATGATCCCCTATTTGCCAAATTCCAATGGCTTTCTTAGTTTTCAATTTCTTTCTTAAGCTTCTGACCTTAGTTGTCTCTTTTCTCTCTAGCTATCTTTTCCTCAGCAACTTGGTCCAATTCCACAGCTGTAACTATCATGGGTGACCCAACCTTTCTCCAGCTGCCTGCTGGTCGCCTCCCCCTGGATAGCCTATCAGTGCCTCGGCATCCTCCCTTTGCCTCCACATCCCAGGGCGACTAATTTCAGGGGTGTCTTTTGCAGCTACCACCAACTCCTGTTGTCATGTACAATTCAAATTCCTCACTTCTGGCCCAGACAATTACAACAGATTCCTAACGGCTCTGCCTGTAACTCTACCAAATTGGTTGGCTCGAAGTTTGCTTTCCCATCTCTGTTTCTGATCATTAAAAACAAAAGCTAAAACCACCTCATCTCTGGGAACACCCACCTATCTCTCACCTCACCTCCCCAGTCTTAGAGAGATACACTTTTCTATATTTAAAAAATTTCTCAAGATAACCATGTGCTGAATTTGTGATGAGAACACACAAACTGGGCCCCTTTTCCCGGACTCAATTAGTTCCCCTCCTCCCTCAAAGCATGCAGATATAGGGGTAAGGAATGTCAACTACCATTTTGGGGCCCTCAGCTAGGGAGGAAGGAGGGACTTGGCAGCTGGTGGCAATGGGCAGGATTCCAGCAGATGTTGGACTTCCTGTCCCAAGAGGAGAAAGTCCTGTCCACAGTACATGTACACGCTGATTGGAGCACAGAGCACCAACCCCTCCATGCCTCCTATCAGCCTCCAAGGCCCATTCAAATGCTACTCCTACCACAAAGCCCTTCCCAGCTTCCCAAATTCATCGCAATCCCTGAAGCAATAACACTTCTCATAGCCTATCGTGGGTTTTAGATGCTGCTATATTTATCTTTTCCCCATGACTAAACCTGAGGCTCTGTAGCCATGGCCCATGCATCTCTTCTCTTTGCTTAGCACAGAGCCTGCAGATAGGAACACTCAGCTGATATGATGGACCCTGCTCAGGCACTCTCCAACCCTAGTCTGGCTGACTTCGTCCAGTTTTAAACATGACACTCTCAGTTTTCTTCCATAGACAAATCCCCAAAGCCAAACCCATTGCCGTCGAGTTGATTCCGACTCAGAGTGACCCTATAGGACAGAGTAGAACTGCCCCATAGAGTTTCCAAGGAGCACCTGGCAGATTCGAACTGCCAACCTTTTGTGGTTAGCAGCTGTAGTACTTAACCACTATCAAGTTTGAATCATCTTCCTAAAGCACTTGTTCAGATCACAACATTACAGTATGACTCCCCTACTGGGAGAGGGTCCTGGTTGGGGCGGCAGGGATTGTTAGGATAATTTTGAGGGCGGCAGCCAGGCGAGAAACAGGATGTAGGACCCACCACTCGCTTTCCCAATTGAAAGCCCCCAGCTTTTGCTTTTCACAAGTGACTGTGAATGCCTTTAACAAACTCATTTTTACTTCTGCTGTGGTTACTTCCAATCATTCGCACTTTGAGGCTGGTGCGTACAAGCGTGGGAATGGGTTACTTAGCTAGTTCAGCAGTCTGCTTGTTCACTTGTTTATTCAACAGCAATGACCTAGTGCCCTCCATGGGTGGGGCCCTGCACCTGGAGCTAGGGATGCAAGACAGACATGGGCCTTGACCCCATGGAGCTACATTCTAGAAGGAAACAGACAAAGTGATGGTTCTGAGTCAGAAGTTTCAAGGGGAAATTAAACAGTACAGGACGCATTTGTAAATCCAGGGATGTCTGAAGGTCTTGGGATGTAAAAGTTAAAGGTCTATTGTAGATCTGGGTTTCTCAGCCTCTGCATGTTGCTGTTTTTGGGCCAGATAATTCTTAGTGGGGAGATGGGAGCTGTCCTTGCACTGCAGGATATTTAGCAGCATCCCTGGCCTCTACCCACTAGAGGCCAGTAGCACACCCACCCCACCCAGTCCTGACCATCAAAAAGGCCTCCAGACCTTGCCAAATGTCCCCAGGGGCACAGCTGGTCCCCATCCCCACCCTTTGAGAACCACTGATGCAGAAAGACAGGGCAAAATAAGCACACACCCAATAGAAACTTCAAATAATTTTAAGCAAAAATGAACCATTTAAAACTTTACAAAGACATTAATCAGGGATAAGCCGCTGGCAGTTGGGAGCTGAAATGGGTGATTACAGTTGTCTTGCTTTGTTGCTATCTTGTAGTTCCAAAGCCTGCATTCTGCACCCAGTGGGACTCAGGGACCCTGCAGGATGAAGCAGGACTTCTTTACTGTCCCAAGGCTTTTGCTGTCCTGGCAAGAGTTCACTCCTCTTTACGTTCACAAAGGCAATCAGTAAGGACTGATCACGGGAGTGGGTGCGTGGAGGCGGGGAAGCCAGAGAAAACTGAGCCACAGGCAGGTCAAAGGAGCTGTGGGGAAGGAGGAGGAGGAAGAGGGAGACGTGCTCTTCTGCTGCCTACGTGGCACCTCCGTGGGGCCAGACTCCCGGGAAGTGAAGTGGCAGAAAGCTGGGGAGCCAAGCCCCACTGCAGCCTCAGTAAGGAATACCTATGCACACTATAGGAGTCCTGGTGGTGCAGGGGTCAAGCTACTGCTAACTGAAAGGTCGGTGGTTCAAACCCACCAGCCACTTCCTGGGAGAAAAATGTGGCAGTCTGCTTCTGTAAAGATTACAGCCTTGGAAACCCTAAAGGGCAGTTCTACTCTGTCCTATAGGGTCGCTATGAGTTGGAATAGACTCTACTGCAATGGGTTTTAACGGTCGGTCATACATGCTGTTATCCCTGGGTGGTGCAAATGGTTAACACGCTCAGCTGCTAACTGAATGTTTAAGGGTTCTTGTCCACCCAAAGGAGCCTTCAAAGAGAGGCCTGGCAATCTATTTCTGAAAAAATCAGCCATTAAAAACCCTATGGAGCACAACTGTACTCTGACACACATGGGGTTGCCATGTGTTGGAGTCAACTTGATGGCAGCTGCTTTTATACACGCTGTGGTTGCTGCGGGCTAAACCAAGTTCTCTCCAATTGTCCACCTGGGGAAGGCACAGTCCCTGTTCCTTGCTCCCCTACCCGCCAGGGAGTTCAGTGCAGTATTCTCTGCCTCACCTCCAACTCAGCGGTCTCACCCACAGATGCGTACAAGGCAGTGGTCACAGTATCTACCAGTGGCTTCCTCTCTGACAGCCATCTAAAGGAAAAGAAAGCAGCTGAGCTGTGGAAGCAACACCTGAGATTTAAGGCTGTGAAACAAGTGGTGGGTCCTTCGAAAGCACCAGCAACGATATTCAGCAAGAACTGCTGATGCGCGGTATTCCCAGGGGCCAACCCGATTGTAGGTCTTGATCCACCTCATCCTCTATTTTGAGCCACTTCAGTCCTGAGCTCCCTGTAAGTGGGGTGACAGGCATGCCTCTCCTGAGGTCACTGATAGGGTTCAGCCGGAATCGTGTCCCTGTGCTCAGCACTATCTCTGAGAGTTCGGCATCTGAGGCTTCTGCGAGGCTCATCCGCCTGTTATGAGTATTTTGGGCAGAATAATTTAAGCAAACATCTGTGACATCCCTGAAAGGGAAGAGAATGCACAATGGGGCAATGGCAAGCTTGGGAGGGCCTGTCTTGGGAATGACCAGATTATGCGCTGGTGCACATTCAGTAACGAAGAGGCACCCAGCATGCCAGGCTCCCCAAGGAGCACACAGAAGATAAACTGAGTGCACGTGTATGTGTGTGACTGTGAAAAATCAATCGTTCTAATTGTTCTAATTGCACACTCCACCAAACTGCAAATGGAAGTCTCTGCATGCTTTCCCTGCCTCCTGCACCACCCAAGACTATAAAAGTTGTGCAATCTAAAATTCAGCTAAAGATCAAAGAAACCTCAAACTATCAAGGCTGGCAAAACCCAGAGTCAGCAACTGTCAATCATTATCCACCTGAAAGACAGCAAACTTTGCAAGGAGCCCTGACGTCAATATTATAAAGAGTTAGCAAGTCAATTTAGTGTAGAATAATTCAAGCTAAAGCAAACGTTCCCGGCACCCCTGAAGGGGAAAAGAATGCACAATGGGGCAGTGAAGAGCTTGGAGAGGCTCTGTCTTGGGAACGACCAGGTTATGGGCTGGTGCACATTCAGGAACAAAGATGCACCCAGTGTTCCAGGCTCTCCAAGCAGCCAGGCAGGGTGCTGCCCATCTTGCACTGATCTGGGCCTGCAGGGGAACATGGAGCAGCCTGCAGGGAAGTCAGTTCCCAGCTTACCTGGGTTCAGTGCCTGATGAGACTTATACCCTTGTCCTGCTTTTAGCAGGACCAAGGTTCATTTTTCCAGGATGGCAAACGCCACTGCCGTCAATGCCAACTCATGGAGATCCTCTAGGACAGAGAAGAACTGGCCCATAGGGTTTCCAAGGCTGTAATCTTTACGGAAGCAGACTGTCACATCTTTCTCCTGTGCAGCAGCTGGTGGGTTCGAACCACGGACCTTTCAGTTAGCAGCCAAGTGATTAACCACTGTGCCCCCAGGGCTCCTTTCCCAGGATAGCAGAGTTAAGGAGATCTCAGGAAGAAGGCATCATCTCCCCTCAAAACCCTGACCACTAGCTCCTGGTGAGTACCACCACATCCCCAACACTACTCACCTTCCCTACAGCTCTCCTCACCAACAGACGAGAGAAAACAAGCACCTGTCTACGGCAAATGCCCAGAGGTAGCCCTTGAATGCAAGTCAACAAAGCTAAATACATAAGAAATTGAGAATTTAAAAAAGCAGAGAGTGCAGAAGCTTTTGGGCCCAACTGCCCCATTTTTTGTGGGCGCACAACTGCTTGAACCCTGGAGGCACAAGAAATTTAGCCATGTCAGCTTTTTTCTTTCCAAAACTCAGTCACAGAAATGACGCATTTTCTAATCTCTGAGTTTATATATGTTGTAAAAAAAAAAAAAAAAAGGCAGGAACTTTTTATGGACATGTAGTCATTTCATTGCTGATACCAAGAAGAGGCTTACACAATCCCACAGATGACAGGGACATTATTTGTTTCATTCCAAGGTTCAAGAAAGACTTCTGATGAATTACAGAAGAGAAGGAAGCTCTTCAGCTCCTTTAGTGCAGCGCCCAATGGCCCCGACCCAGCAGGATGCCCTAGTGTGAGGAAAGACTTTTTTTCCAGCTGTTTTCAGAGGTACTTCCTCATCCGTTACACCATAGCTTGAGAGTCTGTGAAGCCAGGAGAAACAGCAGGGATCCCCAGACTAGGAAGGGAGGTGCAGAGCAGGGCAGCTGTTTAAGGCAGGGTAAATTCCAGAATGGAGTCCTGGGTGGTTCAAATGGTTAACACAGTCAGCTGCTAACTGAAAGGCTGGAGATTTGAATCCACCCAGAAGTGCCTCGGAAGAAAGGCCTGGCAATCTACTTCTGAAAAATCAGCCACTGAAAACCCAATGGAGCACTGTTCTACTCTGACACATATGGGGTCGCCATGAGTTGGAGTTGACTGGACAACAACAGCTTTTAAGTTCCAGAAAGAGGACTCTTGCTACTTAAGGTAGTATGCTTTTCTCTAGGATGCTTGGTAGCAGCCTGAGTCAATCATTTGATTATTCCAATCCTTTAGCTACTAGTCTGGACAAGAAGTCCCAATGATATAACCATGACCCATCTTATATTACACACAGAAGATAAGCTGAGCGCATGTGTATGTGTATGGCGGTATAACACAAACTCAAGGCTGCGAGAAATCAATCATTCTAATTATTCTAATTGCACCCCTGAAGGGGAAAAGAATGCACAATGGGGCAACGGCAAGCTTGGGAGAGCCTGTCTTGGGAATGACCAGGTTATGTGCTGGTGCACATTCAGGAACGAAGAAGCACCCAGCATGCCAGGCTCCCCAAGGAGCACACAGAAGATAAACTGAGTGCACGTGTATGTGTGTGACTGTGAAAAATCAATCATTCCAATTGTTCTAATTGCACACTCCACCAAACTGCAAATGGAAGTCTCTGCATGCTTTCCCTGTCTCCTGCACCACCCAAGACTAGAAAAGTTGTGCAATCTAAAATTCAGCTAAAGACCAAAGAAGCCTCAAACTGCTGAGGCTGGCAAAACCAGAGTCAACAGCTGTCAATCACTATCTATCTGAAAGAGAGCACACTTTGCAAGTAGCCCTGACATCAATATTATAGTTAGCAAGACGTTTTGTGTAGAATAACTTAAGCTAAAGCAAACATCGCTGGCACCCCTGAAGCTGGAAAAAATGCACAATGGGGTAACAGAGCTTGAGAGAGGCTCTCTCTTGGGTGCACATTCAGGAATGAAGCAATATCCCAGGCTCCTCAAGCAGCCCGAGCAGGCTGCTGCCCATCTTTGCTTGCTCTGATAAACATCTAAGAAGTGAACAAACCCAAGGCTCTTATAACATATCCTGAGCCTCGACATCAGCTATGAGGCTGCTGCTGAGTCCAGCTCCCCACCAGTGTGTACTCAGGCAGCCCAAGCACTGTGCTTCTCTAGCAGGCCGAGCCCCACTATGAACAAACCCGGCTGGAAAAGTAAAACTCACGTAGGGAGAATAAAGCTCCCCGGTCTCTGTAATTTCACCCGCCATTTTCAGAAGTGAGGAAGGGTCCAGCAGCCAAGGGTCCCTCTGTGCAGGCTGCAGCTGCCACCACCTAAAACAAACGAGCAGACTTAATTTTGGTAATGGATCTGGATGGGGGGGAGGGCAGAGGTTTGCAGACTCCGCCCCACCTCATGCCCCTTTATCACACACTGCCTCAATCACCTGTTACAAGATGCCCTGGAGGAAGGGCACTTGACTGAAATCAGGGTTCCTTTTTAGTTTTTCCCTTGCTGTGGACAGGCTGTGCACAGCCTGCGTGCATTCAGTGCTGCTCAGAGTTCAAGTAAGGAAAGGGGCCTCAGAAGCCACTGAGTCTCACCGACACAAGAGCCCCCTCACACAGTTCTGAGTGGCTCTCCCCATTTGAGTCCAGGAACAGAAAGTTCACTACCTCAAAAAGCAGCCCGAGCAGCTGTCTCCCCTCTCCGCCTGTGCTGACACGTTGATGGCTTTTCTTCGTCGTCTTTCCAACTCAACTCCCGGCCACAGAGCCTCTCCTTTTTAACAGGGCCTCCGCTCCCCACCCCCATCCAGCCTTCTGTCCTGCCTAGGGTTCTCCCTATGCCCAAGTCTCCCCCGCGTCTCAAGAGCCCCGCTCCCAGCCTCTCCCTCTCCTTCTCCCTCCCTCCCGGAGGAGCCCCAAGTCTGGCGTCGCCCCGTCCCACCTGTCCCGCTAGACGCCTGCAGCTCAGCTCTCTCCGGGCCGGCGCCGGCGCCTCCGGTGCCTCTGCTGCTGCCGGCACCAGCTATCCCGCCCCAGCGCTCGCAACGCGCATGCGCCCGCGCCCAGAGCCCATCTTTTCCCCGACCGCCGGGGGTGGGGCGGAGCGCGCTGATTGGAAGCCTCGCGGAGGTGGGACCGGGATTGGGCCCTGGCGGCTCCCATCGGTGTGGCGGAAGTGGGGGAAATGCACTGTCCCGCGCATGCGGGTGGTGGAGGACGTGGGCCCGGTGAGGAAGCGTGGCTAAGTTGGTTCGTGCGTCTTGTTCTGGACGTGTCTGTCTTCGGAGAGTGGGTGTGAACTTGGCAGCTGAGGGGCTACTGTGGTTGAGGGTAGAGAAAAACAGCCTATACAAAGAGGAGGGCTTGAGAAGTTAAGCCAGCCTCACCTACTGTGCTCTGGGAGATCCGGCTTGGGAGGCGGGGAAAAGGGAGGGCCACAGCCGAGGGAGTGGTCGCTGGCAAGAGGGGTTGTACACACACTTAAGGTAGGGCTGAAAGTTAAGGCTAGCGTGGAGCCTTTCCTTGGGGCTAGAAATGCTGGTTCTGGGCATGGGGTGGAAAGATCTTAGGGGTGCGAGTCAAGGGCTGTTTAACTATCTTTAACCAGCCCGGTTCCCCTTCTTGCAAGGAGTTTAGAGTCCTTGTTCTTTGAAGTGTTTGGGGGGAAAGCAGGAGACTCTTCTTGTGTGCAACCGAGTCGATTCCGACTTACAGCGACCCTATAGGACAGGGTAGAACGGCCCCATAGCGTAGGATGTAATCTTTGTGGGGGTAGATTGCTAAGTGTTCTGCCGCGGAGCTGCTGGTGGGTTCGACAGCTGACATTTCGGTTGGCTGAGCGCTTAACCATTGCGCTGCCGGGCCATCGCATCTCTGCCTGGGTTTAGCAAATAGAGAACCCGGACTCCCACCCTAAATGGGAGGAAACTCTTGGTACTGAAGTCTGCCTTCCCCACCTGCAGGCTGCCATCATGTTGTTGAATCAGAACACCTTGCTGCTGGGGAAGAAGGTGGTCCTGGTGCCCTACACCTCAGAGCATGTGCCCAGGTAACCAGTCCTGCCTGATACCGGGCACAGCAGAACTCCCAGTCAGTGCTATGTACGCCTGTCCTCCCAGGCACAGCGAGGAGGGTCAGCCTTCCTTAGGCCAAATCTCAGAGGCTGTTCCCCTGAGAAGGGGAAGCGTTGGTTGTGAAAGTAACAACATACAGGAAAAAGTGAAGGCTGAGGCAGAGGAATATGACTTTCCTGGAAGAAGTTGCCTGTCCCTTTGTTTTTCCCTTTTACCCTCTCAGCTTCCTTTTTGACATTTCAGCAAGGAATTATTTTACGTAAATTCAACAAAGAAAAAGAAAATGAAATTTTTCATAATTTAGGTTAGCGACATTCCCTGGTGCCAATATCTTCCCAAAGACTTAAGTTACCAATAAAAAAAAAAAAAAAAAAGAACAGTTGCCATTGAGTCATTTCTGACTCATGGCAACCTGTGTGTATCAACCCTATGGAACTGCGCTCCATAGGGTTTTCAATGGTGGACTTTTCGGAAGTAATTGCCAGGCCTTTCTTCCAAGGCAACTCTGGGTGGACTCAAACCTCTGACCTTTGAGTCAGCAGTGGAATGCATTAACCATTTGTACCACCCAGGCACTGCGACTTACTGTTAGCGTGTCCTAAAGTTCTGGGCTAATGGGTTTTGATGTCCACTTGTTTGAAAGGCCAGCATGGAGATGCAGGATGGGACGCTGGTGGGGGCAGTTGGTAGATGTCTGGTAGCTTGTGGGATGGTGGTATGGGGGTATGTTCTCCCCTTATGGTTTTCCTTTTGTGAGTTCCTGGCGCCCTGCCTTAGTGGGGATCTGTCCAGCCTTCTTTGCTGAGGTCACCTTGCCACAGACTTCCTCTCAGGAATCTGAGAAATGTTCAATTTCAGACTGCTCCCTCTGCACTGACCCCTGAGATAGGGTAGAAGCTGGACAGATAGAACAGACCCTTCCTGCTGTTCCCTTGTAGGGCTAGCCTGACTCCAGATCTTGTGCCCATGGCCCCCTGCTTTATGAACAACTAGAACCCTTTCTTTGGGTCTTCTATGAGCCCTGTGTTAACCCTAAGGAGCCCTGGTGGCCCAGTGGTTAAGCACTTGGCTGCTAACTGAAAGGTCCACTGTTTGAGCCCACCAGTTGCTCCATGGGAGAAAGATGTGGCAGTCTGTTTCTGTAATCTAAAGATTACAGCCTTGCAAGTCCTATGGGGGCAGTTTTGTTCTGTCCTATAGAGTTGCTATGAGTCAGAATCGACTCGATGGCAGTAGGCTTGGTTTGGTGTTAGCCTTGTGGGACCCTCCCTGCAAACATCCATTCTTCGTTTTATAAAGTCTCATGCCTCTGAATCAGCCCTCAGGCCATCCCTGTGCCCCTGCAGATACCACGAGTGGATGAAATCTGAGGAGCTGCAGCGGTTGACAGCCTCAGAGCCGCTGACCCTGGAGCAGGAGTACACAATGCAGCGCAGCTGGCGGGAGGATGCGGACAGTGAGGAGTAGAGCCCGGGGCTGGTGGTGGGAGGGGCTGACTCCACAGGCAGTCTCTAGGTTCCCTGCACTCCTCACTCCTAAGCAAAGATCTCCCTCCCGGTACCACAGAAGCTTCATGAGAAGCTGGAAAGGTGCCGGAAACCCTCGTACTCTCATGTCCACTGAAGTCGGTCCCTGTGGCTGATGCTTTTCTCCCCCATTCCCTGCTCCAGGCCTGGAATGTATTCAACAAACTAAAGAATCTTGGGTTCTGGCTGTGGCCTCCTACTCTGCTTTGAGTCCCCTGGTCCTGAGAGCACAGTTGCTGTTTGGAGAAGGCTGTGTTTTACTGCACGAGGCAGAATTGAGGCTTGTAATGAGCTACAGGAAGCTCTGGGTCCCCTTTGCTCCTGTCAGACTCAGGACAGTGTCCTGCAGTTCCCTGGTTTGGTAGGAATGAGGTCCTCACCTACCTCCTTTGAGGAGTGTAGGGACAACCTGTCCTCTCTCTCCTTAGAGTGTACTTTCATCTTGCTGGATGCAGAGAAATGGCAGGCTCAGCCGGGCACCACTGAAGAGAGCTGCATGGCGGGTGATGTGAACCTCTTCCTCACGGATCCGGGGGACCCCACTGTGGGGGAGATTGAGGTCATGATTGCGGGTCCGTTTCACCTAGCCCCGCCTCCCCTCCTTTCTGGCCCTCAGCACTGCTGGACCTTCAGCTTGCTGAGGCTTGTGGAGCACTCAGACCTCAGTGGAAGGCTCTGTATGGATAGCCTGGACCTGTTGGGGCAGGCTGCTCACCTGGATTCCGCATGGATGAGCCTGGACCTGCCTGGGGCAGGCTGTTCACCTCGATCACATGTGGATGAGCTTGGACCTCCCTGGGGCAGGCTGCTCACCCGGATCCCACATGGATGAGCCTGGACCTGCCTGGGGCAGGCTGCTCGCCTGGATCCCGCTAGCCTGGTGGCTCACCCCTGTGTTTGTCACTTTATTCCCACCTTCAGCTTAGGTGTGGACTTAACCTTAGGGTTTTGGGTCTTCAACATTCAGTCTGCCCATCGGTGGTGGAGGTGGGGAGTACCCTCCAAAGAAAAATGATCTTCCCTGGAGCATTTCCTGTGCTATGGGAAGGGCCCCTTCAGCTTCTGCTTCCCTTTTCGTCCTCAGCCCTCCCCTCGGGCTACTGGCTGTTCTTGCTGAGGCAGCAGACTGAGGCTAAGGGAGTCAGCCTTGGAGCCAGACTACAGGGGTTCCAAGCTGTGAGCCTTTGGCTGAGTCATTTAACTTCTCTGTGCCCATTTTCTCTTCTGCTAAGCAGTATTAACAGTACTAGTTTCTCAGAGTTGTGAGGGTTACATGAGATCCTATATGTCAGGTGCCTAAACCTGAGCCTGCGCCTGTAGTGTTGTTATCGATAGGTGCGTTTGAGTTGATTTCGACTCACAGTGACCCCACGTGACAGGGTAGAACTGCCCTGTAGAGTTTCCTAGGCTGTAATCTTTTTGGGAGCAGATTGCCAGGTGTTTCTCCCGTGGAGCTATTGGGTCGGTTTGAACTGCCAGCCTTTTGGTTAGCAGCCAAATGTTTAACCATTTGCACCACTGGGGCTACTTGGCCCGCAGTGTTAGCTGTTGTGTTGCCTTTTCTTCCAGAGCCCAGCTGCAGAGGCCGGGGGTTTGGCACTGAGGCCGTTCTCATGATGATGTCTTACGGTAAGATAAGAGGCTACCCTGTGGGGAGAAGTGGCCAGGCCCCAGATGAGGGCTGGGGCATGTTAGGAGGGGGCCTTCTCCATACCTTGAGGCGGAGAGCGGGTGACAGGTGCCTCCATTGCAAGCTGGGCATGGAGCCAGGGATGGTTAGGGGGTAGAGAGGGTGGAGCCTTCATTCTGCTGCTTGCCCCTCTCTGGTCTCCTCGGGGAGGAGTCACCAAGCTAGGTCTGACCAAGTTTGAGGCTAAAATTGGACAAGGAAATGAACCAAGCTTCCGTCTGTTCCAAAAACTTCACTTTGAGCAGGTAAGGCTGTTGCCGGTGCTGGCAGGCGGGGAGGGGGCAGGGCCTGTGTCCCTGGTGTGCTAGGGCAGGGGTGGGGCTGGGATTTGTGGCTGTAACTTCATGGGCCTTGCTCTCTTGGCTCCTGTAGGTGGCTGTGAGCAGTGTCTTTCAGGAGGCGACACTCAGACTGGCCGTGAGTGAGCCGGTACGGCAGTGGCTACTCGAGCAGACCAGCCATGTGGCAGAGAAGCTGTACAGAGCTGGGTTAGCCGAGCCCTACTGACAGCCTGGCCTCATGGGCAGCCATCGTGTGGGTGGAATGTCGGGACTATGTGTTCCAAAGGCCGGAACCCTGCCACAGGAGACAGACCTATGGGGTTTCAAGGCCAATGCTGCGGGTGCATCCCCAGGCTGGAAATAACCGTTTAGGGCCCAGGTCCCTCTGACTGTGGACTTGCCTTTGCCCCACTCAGTCTGGTAGTGTGCCAAGCCTGACTCTCAGCCGGCCCCTCCATCGCCTCCCAGCCAGGCCTGGACTCAGACTAGGAACCATCAGAGCATGCATGAAACCACAGGAGTCGGGATGGAGGTGGAAGCCAACGTGATAGGGGCCTGGAGAAGGGGCAGAGGGCGAACAAGCCCTCCCTGTCCCGTGAAAGGCTGGGGAAGCTGCCCTGGGGCGAGGCCCTGGCAGGAATAAAGCATGTGGCAGGCCAGCTTCTTGTGTTTTCATTCCTCCATGTGGAGACAGGAGGCCACATCTAGAAGCATGTGAAGGGGTGGGGCAGGGCTGGCTCTGTCCTGTTGTCCTGCAGAAGCAGGCAGAGTGGGGACCGAGGGTGGTGTGGAAGCCAGTGACCTCGGCTCTGGAAGAACAGACGGGTTGCTCAGAAAGGGGGTGAGTGGCCTTGCTCCTTTTTTCTCTTCTTTAGAGCCAAACAGTTTTGAGTGTAGAGGAGAAAGAAAGGAAAGGAATTATCCTTGGAGACAGCTCCTCGTGACTAGAGAACGAACAGTCCTCTGTTGAAGCGCATGGCCTCCTGCTTAGTGGCAGGGGCTGCAGGAGGAAGCTCCTCAGTGGGGCCTTGAGCAGGAGGGGTTCAGTGCCCCCTCCCTGGGCCTCTGGGAGCAGCTGCACCTGGGAAGGCCGCGTGGGGGCAGTGGAGACACAGGCTAGGGAAGGCCAGGCTGCCTGGCAATTGTCCGCCCCGCCAGTTAAGTGGAGCTGGGCAGGTCTCCCTGGCTGACCTGAGGTGGCCGACACCCTCAGGCTTCTAACCTATCTCCCCACCCTGGTCAGTTTGCGGTGGCGTCAAGAAAGGGCAGGCATGTTCTCAAAGCCCAGTTGACAAAGAGACTTCGGAGGGTAGGTAGGGCTTTTTCAAGAGTCTCTGGCTGGTGGAGACAGTTAAGTGCTTGACTAGCCTGAAGGCTGGCAGTTTGAACGCCCCCCAAGGATTCTCAGGCCAGGCGATCTGCTTCTGAAAGGTCACGGTCATGAAAACCCTATGCAGCACCGTTCTACTCTGCATACACGGGGCTGCCATGAGTCAGAATCAACTTGATGGCAACCAGCAGTGGGGTGTCAAGGTAGGAAACAGTCCCAGATAAAGGTGACTTGCCCAAGTCCCTCTGCTTATTGTGGCAGAGTCACAACGGCTCTGTCTCTGGCTCCCAGACCCTGGCATTGCACACTAGACTACGCAGGTGATAGTCTACACCGGTGAGAAGCAGAACGTAAAACGTGCCTGAAGCTAAGACAAAAGCTCCACTGCCACGGTTCTCTGTACTGTGCTCTGGTCCCCAGCCATAGGAGTTCCCTCCAAGCCACCTCCTGTCTTCAGCTGTCAAAGTTCCCCCAATGCTTCCCCACCCAGGCAGGTGAGGTAGGGAGGGGCCTGCCTTAGGTCTGCTCCACCTGTGTGGAGCCGTCTGTCAAGGGTCATAGAGGCGTCTGTCAAGGGTCATTGAGGCAGGGGTGGGGTAGGGACAGGCCAGGCACAGGCAGCACAGGGCACAGGACGATTGGTGCCGCGATAAGGGTTTCTTTCTACGCTGGTGGAATCCCAACCCTAACGAGCTGAGATGGAGAGAGAATGGCTGGCTCCTCTCTCAACCCAAAGGTCCCGTTTCCAGTTCGCCGTCTTCCATCTTTACTTGGCTTCTGAGTGGTTTCCTTGTAGGCTGGGTGGAAAGCAACCGGGGGCCAACTTCCCATCATTTCTCTGAACTCCCGCTCTTGACCCTGTTGGCCCAACAGCCTCAGTTCTCTCAGACCATCCTGGCAGGGCTCCAGGGTGTGGCCTCAGGGGCTAGAAGTACAAGCCACTTGGGCCCAAACTGGTTACCGTCCAGAGCTCTTGTGAAGGGACAAGGCATTTTGCCCTTGGGAAGTCCCCTTCACTCCACCTTGCTCTGCAGCCTGAATTGAAGCTTGGTGGGGACTGCTTTGTTTTCCCTAAACCCTGGACAATTGCCCTTCAACCAGGTCAGCGGCCAGATAAGATAGCATATCTGGCGCCAGTTCAGGCCACCTCTGGGAATCCTGCACCCCACTGGCTGCAGGCAGAGAGATTAAAGCAAAATTCTTGGATTCCTAATCCTGCTCCATCCTGAGATCCACTGTAGCACTCCTGGGGTTAGGGCAGCCTCCCAGAGACCTCTGAGACAGAGGTCTCGGCTTCCACCCTACTGGGCCAGATAAGCGTCGGACAGCAGAATGGCCCCCGGCCCCACCTGCACCAGTGCTGGGCATGCATTTGGACATGAACTGAAGCACAGGGAGGCGGGTGGATCCTGTTCCCCGCAGAGCTTCTGCATGTGGAACTCCTACGAGGCTGGAGGGGCAGGCATATGGCTTTGAGGGTCTCTGGCTAAAGTTACACATCTCTCGCTCCCCAGGCTTGGGGTGACAGGGAGCCCCAGATGATCCTCTCTCCAGCTGCACCCGACCTTCTCAGCTAAATGTCACACTGGAACACCTGTTCTGACATTTCTCCCTCTCCACCAAGGCCAGGAGGACAAAGCTTTACCTAAAGGAAGACACAGAGGCTGAAGTGGTTTGGAGGAACCAGTTAAATTTCTGCTGGAGTTTTCTTACAATGGTGCCTGGCTCCGGGCTGGGCAGGGGTAGCCGAGCCCTCCCCTTGCTGCCTGGGTCTGGCAGGGGGAGGGGGGGAGCGGAGGGAGGGTGGGAGTAGAAACACAAGTTGAAGGCTGAGGCCACTGCTATGCCCCGGATTACAACAACCAGGAAAAATCATGTTAATCAAGGAAGCAAAAATCCCTCTAGACTCTGGTACCGCACTCTTAATGAACAAAAACAAGATGCCTAAGTCACTGTTCTCAGCCTATCAGACGCCCTGTTACCCAGAGCTGTGCATGCTGCGGATCAGAGTTCCTTGATCAGCCCCAGGCCCTGTTACCACTGGAGTTGTGAGGGAGAACCACCTTTTCCCTGGTCCCATGGTTCTTGCTTGGTACAGGTCCCAGTGGTGGCCCCAGGCAGGGAGTCACAGGGTCACCTGTGGGATGAAGCACTTGCGGGGGAGGCGGGCGGGCAGAGTCTGTTTCTGATTGGGGCAGGACAGAAAACCGTTTGCCTCCCTTAAGAATGTAGTTCTCTAGAAAAATCAGGTTCGCCAAGAAGGGAGATGCTGGTGTTGATTCGAACGTCGATTCAGGGGTGAGCAGGGAGGAGGAAGGGGAGACAGGCTGGGGGGTGCTGGCTCAGGCCTTTCCCCATCCCAAGTGGCTGGCAGAGGGTGCTTAGAGGTTGCTGAAGAGTTCGTTTTTCTTGTTCCAGTCCATCTGCGGGGCCCGCTTGCTGCCGCGTTTCCTGTGCGCCCTCTCCTTGGCCACAGCCAGGGAGATGTTGAAGTCCAGGATGGGGTCAGAGGAGGAGGAGGCAGAGGAGGGCGCTGTGGAGTCTTCTTTCTTGGGGCTGTCCTGGTAATTCAACTGTGAAGAGGAAGGGGAGGCAGAGAGGAGGGGGTCAGCCCTGGTGGAGGCTTCCTGGCCCTCAGCCCCAGTGAGAGGGATCCCTTGGGGCACTCCCCAGGGAAGCCAGGTCACAAGGACAGAACATGGCACCACATGTGACCGCAATGGCAGGCTGACATGCCAGGAAGACGTGGGGCCTGGCGATCAGCTTCCTGTAACCTGGTTGCCACCCCCAGTCCCTCTGGTCAGCCTACCTCCTCACTGGTGTCACTAGAGGTGGATCTCACCAGGGCTCGCCTGGGGCTCTCTGAGGCTGCCTCAGCCAGGGCTTCCTGACTGCTCTCCTGGCACAGAGAAGAGGGGATGTGGGTTAGTGTGACAGAGGGGTGTGGGCTGGTGGGGTATGGATTGGTAAGAAGGGGGCTTAGGTTGGTGGGATGTGGATTGGCAGGAAAGGGTATGGGTTGGTGGGGAGGGGTGTGGATTGGTGGGGGAGGGGTATGGGTTAGCGGGGGAGGGGTGTGGGTTGGTGGGAGAGAGGGGTGGTAGGGGAGGGGTGTGGTTTGGTGGGGTGTGGATTGGTAGGAGAGGGGGTGTAGGTTGGAGGGGGATGGGGCGGGGAAGACCTGAGGAAGGGAGGGAACTCCCAGGGAAGACAGGTACCTTGCCCACCCAACCCAGCCCCCCACCGCCTGAGCCTGCTGGGGGATTTGCGTGGTCACATTCCTCAAAGGATCAGAGCTGCCTGGTCCCATGCAGGAGGGACAGCCCATGGTGGCATCAGCTGAAGTGTTCTCTGCAGTCCTCCCCAGTGCGGCTTTCAGGCACTGACAGGCCTTTTGGGACAGTGACCAAGGAGGGGCTTATTGGAGTGTGGGGTCACTGGGGGTCTCTCTGCTTGGCATACGGACATGTGTGATACTCCCTGAATCTCCAGCCCCGCGGCCTACCTGACCGTTTTCCTGGACTCGACCCCAGGAGTCTTGAACCTTAGCCCCAAAGTAGCCAAGAATGGCCTTGAGGGAGTAAGAGGGACAGAGATGCCTAGACCAACAGATAGGGTGACCAGAGGTTGAGAGCCCAGCGCCCCAGATGAAGGAGCCTTTGGGGAGGGGACCCTTTGTGCAGACCCTGACTCGAGGCTGCCCATCCCGAGTGGAGGTTTGGCTAGCCATCGGCTTGGCGCTCAGCCCCTTCCTGGGCTCCTCTATGGCTTCAGCTGGCACCTGGCCCTGCCATCTCTTCCCCAGCCTCCCTTCTTCCTGGGCAAAGGGAGGAAGGGCTTTGTTCTCCCAGCCCAGACTGGATGTAGCAGGGCCTGCAGCACTGCCAGACACTGAAGCTCTGTTCTTGCGGGGAAGAATGGCCTCTTCTGTACCGTGGGGAGCTGGAGGCGGGGGCTTGTCACCCAGGATGGTGGGCTGTGGGGGGCCAACAGAGCCTCTCCCTCCTGACTGCGTGGGCCCTAAGCGGAGGCTTTTGGGGTACACTGCAAGGGTACACTTGAAGCTCAGGAGGGAGCTGCAGCTGGGAACCCTGAGGTTTCAACCTTCCCCCAGCCACACCTCTTCTCACCCTGCTCTCACCCCCAGGACCAAAGGCCAGGCAGCAGCAGTGTCACTCTTACCTTCTGTATCTCCCCATTGATAAGGGGCTCAGGCAAGGGACCTGGGTGGAAGAAAAAGAGAAGTGAGCCCAAAGCTTTGGAAACAAGGGCAGAGAGGGGGTGAGAGTGGTAGGGTTTGGTAGATAATTAGATCTTATTTCCCAAGTCAGTGTTTATGAAACTTTTTCGACTGCAACCCACTATAAGAAATATATTTTATATTTTGACATTATGACCCAGCATACACAAAGACTGTATGTGTGTGTGTGTGTATCAAAATTTTCATAAAACAATACTAACCCTTATTACAGTGCAGTGCTCTTTGATATTTTCTATTCAGTTTCATTAAAAAATATGCTGGTGTTTACCTACTAAATTGATCTCATGACCACTAGTGGAAGGAAAGTGAGCTGCTTTGAACATCTTAGACGGGGTTCAAATCCCAGGCTGGCTGCACCTGAATCACCTGGGAGGCTTGTTAAAAATAGATTCCTAGGCACTGCCACCAGAGATTCTGATTCAGTGCGTCTGGGGCAGGCCTAGGAATCCACATTTTTCAAAAGCTTCCCAGGTAGTTAGGGTCTGAGGCCAGAATTGGAACCACACCCTAGATGAGGCTTAGTACCTGCCTCAGCTAAAAGAGAAAAGGATCCCAACCCCTACTTGTGAATCTGGAAATGGGGTGGGGCAAGAAGGCCCAGGGCCCTGTGCTGGGTGTCCCCTCCTGCAACGGTGGGAAGTTTGGTGGAGGCAGCTGGGGTCAGCCTCACTGGCTCACTCAGGGCTACAAGTGGGGCCAGCTATTCTGCTCCTGGGTCAGCCTAGCTGAACGCTTAGCTTAAAATTAGTGTGTGTCTTTTCCCTTTCCCAGGGCATAGTCAGACTTACCTCTTACCTTTTCCTCCCTTTTGACACCCATGGCCTTCCAGGCTGGGCAGAGGACTGATGGGCGGACACAGGGACACCGGCCACCCCTTAGCCAACTCCTTCCCCATTAGCTCCAGGCTGTTTTATAGGGATCAGGGTAAAGCCTCAGCCCTGGCAGGCTCTGGGAGGAGCATTCCTCTCTATGGGGACACCCCTACCCTGGCAGCCTCTGGGGGGAGCATTGCTCTCTATGGGGACGCCCCCAGTTACAACCAGTTGGGAGGAGTAGGGAGAAGACACGGTCCTGGAGGAGCCCCCGAAGGACACTCCTCTGGCCAGAGGCTGCACGGCTGTGGTCTTAGGGCCTTTCCCACCCAGCCAGAGAGACAGACAGAAGAGGGTGAAAGAGCAGGGGGAGGAGGCAAAGGCAGGTGTCTGAGGGGCTAAGCAAAGTCCAGTTTCAGCTGTTACCCCCCCTCACCTAGAAGGGGGATTTCCATGAACTTGAGACAAGGGTAAACTGTTGTCCCCTCCCGTGTCTACAGTCTGCTCAGAACTTCCAGTGACCTACCCCTCTCCCAGGAGCCCCTGTTGGGCCACTTGGGGACAGGGCCTCCCCATGGGGACCCTGCCAGCTGGGGGCCTGAGTGTGTGTGGCAGGACCTTCGTGTGGACCCCCACCTACAAATATAACCTTGACACCCCAAGGAGCCCCCACCCATTGCAAAGTCCAAACAGGCTCCACCCTTGCATGACCCAGCCAGCCCGCACCCCTCAGGGAGCCATCTTCCCAGGGAGAAAGTCCATACCAGGGAGCAGAGGGCCGCTTAACCCCTCCCTGCCCTGGTGTGGCAGCCCAGCCCTGTTTGGTGAAGGCCCGGGCAGGGGGAGGTGCCAGGCTTGGCAGGGGAATGGTGGGGGATGGGGAGGGCAGGGGCCCAGAGAGCAAAGGGGGCCTACTGCTCTCCACAGCCAAGAGGCCTGTGTTTCCAAGACAACCTGAGAGGGGAGGGGGGCAGGCACCAGGCCCCTGTCACTGGACTCTGATCAGGCCAAGCAAAAGCTGGGCCGCTGCCCCAGAGTTAACCCTTTCCTGAGTCAGCACTGCCTCGAGACCTTGCTGGCAGTGGAGCAGTTAGGGGCTCAGGCCTGGAAATCTGGAGCTCTGTCCCCTCTCTCTCACTTCCCCTCACACCAGTTTATCCCTGTGCCATGCCACCATTGCTAATCCCTGTTCCTTTCCTGACACTAGGCCCTGCTCTCTCCCAAACCCACACCTCTCGGCCTCCCTGGAAGTTAGTGTCAAAACCAGGAAGCTGCCTGACCCCACCTGGGACATGGTAAAGTCTTGAGCATCGACTCGGGGGCCTTCAGCCCCAGGATGACCAGCTGCCCACCCCTGCTCACCATCCAGGTGCTCCTGGGATGGGATCACTTTGCACTTCTTGAAGAACTCATCGGTTTCCCTGTCCACCACCAGCAGCTTGGTCTCATCCCCACCGGCCTTGATGGCAGACACCACATCCCCGTGTTGCTTGCCTTCCACGCAGACCCCGTTCACCTGCAGGGAGGGGAGGGACTGTGGTCATAGGTGGCAGCTCTCGGGAGCTAGGTGGAGGGAGGTACAAGGGGTCCTCTTCATTCTCGGCCAGCCTGCAATCTGGGCACGCGGAGCCCCCCTTGTCCATAGTCCTGAACTAGGTCGAGTGGTCCTCCCACTTGACAGTCAGATGGGGTGAGGGACACATGGGAAAAGCCAAAGAAAATATCCAGAGGAGACTAAACAAACACAGCTGGGAAGGACCATGGAGGCTGGCTGGGCCCTGGCCTCTATGTGGACTTGCCGTCTGACTCTCCTCCCTGGCCCTTGGTTTTCTCATGTGTAAAACGAGAAGTCTTGGACGAGCTGATCTTCCAGCTCTAAGGTTTTAAGGCTCTGTGATTCTGGGATCTGCCCAAGTCATTTGGTTCACGTTTCCTCTCCCACGGAACATGGCACAAGTGTATACAGTGAGTGTACCTAAGCGTCTTGCTTAGGAGAAGAATTTTCTAACCCCTGTGCCTGGCATGGAGGTCTCTGGTAGCACGGGAATTGTGGGGGTGGCCCCAGGTGTCTACCTGGATTGATGGGTGAATGGGGCTGCTGAGTGTGCCTGCTGAGTGGAGAAGAGCCCTGGGAAGTGTGGGGCAGGAGAGAAGTCTCTGTCAGTCCATGCAACCACCTACCACCCATTTACCCACCTGTCCACCCACCCTCCCATCCATCCATCCATCCATCCACTCACCCACCCCTTTTCCCTTCCTTCCATCCATCCATCCGCCTATCTGTCTGTCCATCAGACCATCCACCTACCACCCATTTACCCACCGTACCTACCCTCCCTTCCATCCATCCCTCCCTCCGTCCACCCACCCACCCTCCTCCTCTTCCTTCCATTCATCCATCCATCCATCTACTACCCATTCACCCACTTACTTCCTTCCATCCCTCCCTCCCCCTCCATCTGTCCACCATCCAGCATTTATGGGCTAGGTAGGCCTGTGGGGTAACCAAGGAGTAAATGGTGTGATGGCCACCCCAAGGAGCTGATGTTCTACAGGGAGGCTATTAGTAAGGATGAGCCTGGGAAGAGTCTGGTAAAGCAGGTGAGGACTCATTACCTCCACGATGCGGTCCTGGGCCCGGAGCCCTGAGGCCTCAGCTGGAGAGTCTGGGTCCACTGCCCGGATGAACTGGCCAGGCTTAGACTTGTCACTGTGCAGATTGAAGCCGTAGCCGTTGGGGCCCTTCTTCATGGCACAGAGCCGTGGCCGCAGCTCACGCTATGGGGGTGGAATAGAGGGTAGAGAGTGATGTTCCTGTCCCACTTTCCTTGCTCTCTGCTGACCACACCCCTCCCTACCAAGGAGGCCAGGTTTGGGGCTAATTCAAGTTTGCTAAGATCCTGTAGAGTAATATGAGAGGACACTGGCCCCGGACTTGGAAGGCCTGCATGGAGGCCTATCATTGCAGCAAATGACCTAGGCGACTCAGGGTAGGAGACTGGCCCTGTCTGAGCCTCAGTTCCTCTTCTGGAAAGATGAACGTGGGACAAGGTTAGCTCTCAAGTCCCTTCCCCTTTTGACAGTCTCAGGTTTATGATGTTATTTCGATTGATCCATTACCCCTCTCCCTCAGTGGCTTAGTCTGGCCCTCCTAGGGGAAAGGGAGACACCTGCTAGCCTGCTGGGTACCTTGGGCATGTGATTTGGGGCCCCCAGCCTCTCTGTACCCCCTTCTCTGCAGCGGCGAAGGCACTGCCAGGTGTTTACTGAAAGCTGGTCAGCACGTTTACAGTAAAGCCTTTCCTCACTCACATCGGCTCCCTTCTCACCCCGGCTAAGCCCAGTGGCCTGGCCAGCTCCTGCAGGTGAAATGGAGAGAGCCAGATAACCACAGGCCTGGTAGGGGGCACAGCAAGGGGTGCTGGATGGCACCAGGGCACCCCGCTGGCAAAGTCAGGGTTGGCCACCTCAGCAGCTCCAGACCCAGCTGAGGGTAAAGGCAGCAACAGAAGAAGCCTGGAGACCCTGCTGGTCCCCAAGGAGCCTGAATTGGGAGTGGAAGACAGGAAAAGCAGGGCTGGGCTGAAGGCGGAGCAGCGTGGCGGTGGCCATGGCCCCCGTTAAAAGCGCATGTGGGGATTTCTCTTGAGCACCCAGATACTCAATGTAAACGGTTTTCAGCGTCTTTGGTTCAACTTGGAAGCCGCAGCTGTCAGACTCACGTGATGGAGGGAACAGGGGTGTGAGTGGGCCAAGTGGCTGACACCTTGCTGAGGACCGAGGACTCCAGGGTCCCGTTCCCCTCCTCCCAGGCCTCGGCCAGGGCAGCTGCCAATGCCCTGACCCATGTCCAGCTCTGCCACCCACTAGCTCTGTGACCTGGGGCAAGTCATTTCCTTCTTGGAGCCTCAAGTTCCTCATTCGAGAACATTCCTAATGCCACCTGCCTCCCAGGGCTGCCGTGAGGCCGCAAGGAGGTGATTCCTGTGGGTGGGAGCACTCTGTGGATGGTAAACCCTGTGCAGCCACGTCTTTGTCATGGTGGTTAATACAAATGAAGAGTCATATTAAGATGAGACATGAGCTTTTGTAGGGGGGTGCTCTGAAACCCAAATCCCCAGCTGGGAATGGAGAAGGCAGGGGAAGTGGGGAAGGAGGGCTTCCTGCCCGAACCTGCCGGCCCCAGGAGGCAGCTCCAACAGCATGGGAGGAGCTGCTTCCCAAGCTTGCTCCCCACCCCCAGGCTCTCTGGGGGGTAGGTCACAGCGTGACTCTTCCTTCCTTCAAATGCTTGGGCGGGTCTTTCTAGTCCCTGTTCAGGATGTTGGAGGGGGTGCGGGATGCCAAGACAGGAAGGAGGAGTAACGGCTGGGCTTGCTCTGGCTGCCACTTACCCAAATCTGGGCTAGAGGGCCCTGGGCTGGTCTCCCCTAACCTTTCACCAGGGTCCAAAGTAGGGGGTCCTCACCCCAAATAACAACAAAAGCAAATAAGTGAACAATAAAAAGGTCGGGGCGGGGGGCACACAGAGCAGCCTCTCCCCAGGGGCTGCTCGGGTGACACAATATCCCCTTCTCCCTGGGCCCCCCCAGTCTTCCTCACCCCTCCTGGCCCTCACTGCGGGGCGGAGGGGGGGCACTCCCAGCTCTGCCCTACTGCAGGCCCAGCAGCCCTCCCGTGGCCCACTCCCTAGCCTTCCAGGATCTAGTTGGGAGTGAGGCTCTTCTCCCCTCCAGCTAATCCCTCCACAAAGCTGGAGGCCCAGCCCAGCCCAGCCCTCCCCCAAGGCCACCAAGGTGAGCAGGAACAGGTCTGACCAGTTGCCACCACAGGGACAGGCTCGGCTTTCTGCCCCAGCTAGACTGAGCTCTGCAATCTGCCCAGTTACCCTGAAAAAGTATGTGTGTGGGGAGGGGGTGAATCCCAGGACCAGGGATGGGAGGGAGCAGCCCCAATGTTCCTGCCTCCCCACACAGTCCACTCACCCCAGAGCCTTCCCACTGCAGCCTGGCCAGGCTAGCCAGCTCCATTTTGGAGATGGGGAAACTGAGGCCTAGAGATGGTAAGCCCACTGCCTAATGTCACAGGGCTCTGCAAGCTGGCTCTCTGGCTTGAACCCTGTGCTCCTTCTACCACAGAAGGCTGGCCATTAAGGAACCAACCCCCATGGGGGAGGCAGTTCACTCAGAGCTGAGGCCCCCATCGGAGTTGGGGTAGTGAGGGGCAGGCCCTGGGCTCAGGGCTGCAGCTCTGCTGGGAGGTGCCTGGGAGCTGACAAAACCACAGCCTTCCTTCCGGGGGCTCAGGGCCTCTTGCAGCTGGCCTGTGTGGAGAGTGTGGTAGCTAAGCAGAGGGATAGAGCTGGGATGTACGAGTGTGCCTGGGCTGGGGGCGCTGCTCTGCGGTGCCCCCCTTCACACTTGGGTTTCTGTGCTGGGGGCTTCCCTTACTGACCACCAGCAACTTTCCTCCGTACCCCTTGCCTAGTGACCTATGTCATCACAGTGCGAGGCATGCTTTGAGCCCGCTACCCTCTGCCAACACCAAGCCATGAAAGTGATGGAGACAGGGGCCCAGACCAAGGGCTCAGGTCTCCTCCCCTCACACCCCGCCCCTGGGGGTCACGAGCTGGGGCTTCAGGGACGAGGGGATTGCCAGCCTGGGATAGGAAGCCCCAGGTAGTTTTCTGAAGCATTTGGACACCTGTCTGGCTCCTTCCTCCCAAGTTCCTGGGGGCGCCCTCCTTTCATACCCAGAGGGGCTGGGGCTTCCTGCTCTCCCAGGGAGACAGGTCTTGTTCTGCTCAGCCCCTCCCTCATCAGGAGCCACCCAGCTGTCTCCAGGA
Source organism: Elephas maximus indicus (assembly GCF_024166365.1). Lineage (NCBI taxonomy): Eukaryota > Metazoa > Chordata > Mammalia > Proboscidea > Elephantidae > Elephas > Elephas maximus. The sequence goes on along the minus strand of NC_064837.1, from coordinate 65,160,480 downwards.
GGTGTCCCTGCCAGCTGCTGAGTCAGCCCATCCAGGGCCCATCCCAGCCTGGGTGGAGTCCTGAGCTTGCAGGAGGAGTCGAGGTAGGGCAGCCTCCCTGGGGATCTGTGGGAGGGGGGGAGGGGGGTGTGGTCTCAAGGTGCATTGAAAAGAAGGGGAGGGAGGGTCAGGCACCTGAGCCCTCACCCCACCTGCTGGGCCCAGGAGCTCAGGGGAGACCTTGTGCCACAGGCCAGCTCCAGGTAGGTCCAGAGCATGGAGTGGGGGATTTCACGGGAACACAGCCCCAGTCTATCTGGAGCCTCCTGATGAATTCCAAAGGGCAAGGTGAGACTCCCAGGGACAATGACAGCCTGGAGATAAACACCAGGATCTGCTTAGTGAGGAGACTGGCACAGACCCAGATGAGAGGGGTGAGCAGGGGACAGTGGCAGCCAATGGGCAGTGCAGCTGAGCTGGGCAGCTCAGGGCTTCCAGAGGATGACAAACCTGCGTCCAGAAAAGACCCTGCCAGGCGATTAGCCTCCAGACCCTTCTTCCAACTCAGATTCTTGCATCCACAGTGGCTGCCCCTCCATTCCCCTCTCCACCAGGGAGCCCAGCCCCACCCCAGGTGGCCGCCCCGTCACCTCCACCTACGCAGCCCTGGGAGTGGACGGCGGGCACGGAATTCAATAGGCACCATCAGCAGCCACCTGGAAAGCTGGGGAAAGTCGATACCCTAATCCTAGTAACCATCTCTGGGGAGCGGGCCCAGGGCTGTTCACTGTTCCTGGGGGATGGCTGCAGGCACTGGGGCTGCCACCCTGCCAGCCCAGCCTCTCCTGGCCAATGCCATGGTGATGGGCCCTATAGAAACAGCCAAGTCACTTCCACAGGCTTCTGCAGGCCTTGGAAATCACAGCCAACTCTGGGCTTTGGAGCAGGCAAGCGGGAGGAGTGAGGGAGACCACTAGGATGGCTGGGGGAACAACAGGGCTGGCCCCTACCCCCCAAGACTGTCCTCCCCCCAGTCCAGTGAGGGCTCTCGCTTATGCAAAGGAGGGTGTCTGCTGCAGGACCTGCCTGATATAGGGAAATCAGCCCCTCTAGTGGGGTGGGAGAAGCCCTGGTGGCACAGTGGTTAAGAAGTGGGCTGCTAACCAAAAGGTTGGCAGTTCAAATCCACCAGCTGCTCCGCAGGAGAAAGATGTGGCGGTCTGCTTCCATAAAGGTTACAGCCTTGTAAACCCTATGGGGCAGTTCTGCTCTGTCCTATAAGGTCGCAATGAGTTGGAATCAACTTGACAGCAATGGGTTTGGTTTGGGTTTAGCAGGGTGGGAGGGGAGTAGAGTAGGGGAAGAAGCCACGGATGCTCTTGGAGGCAGCTCAGCCCATTCCTCAGGATTCTGGGGACACAGGCTTGGGCCTGGTGCTGGCTCTGCCAGGAAGCCAGGAAAGAGAGGGCTGGCCCTGCCAGAGTGACATGTGGCTGGGCAGCGTGGGGGCACTGACCTTAGGGCAGGCTGGGGAGTGACCAGGAGCTCAGACCACTGGGCCGGTGTCCAGAGTGCTAGGCACGAGGTGTCCTCTCCTCACCCTAGGTAAGGTACAAAGGGCTCGGCTGCCACTGACCACATGCCCCATGGCCCTGATGCCACCCCATTTCCCCCTAGTGGACCTTCCCCACACCCCCAAGTCTGTGCAGGCAGAGGAACGATGGACCCCTCTGTTTGCCCAGCTCCCGCTTGTGCTTTCTGTTTCTCAGGGGGAAGGCCCTTTCTGGAGCCCAGAAAGGTAGGAACCAGGAGGGAGATGCAGGCTAAAATGGGGCTGCCTCTGACACTCCCCACTCTCAGGCCCTAAGCCAAACTCTCCCGCTTGGGTCTCTCTGGCCAGCGCTGGGAAAAGAGACTGTGGCCAGAAGGAGAGCCAGGGCTGGGCAAGCCTGGGATGGAGCAGGCTGGTACCTGGGCTGCTGCCTGGCTGGACACGATCCAGGGCTGGCCGCTCCATACCCGCCTGCCATCATTCTTCCTCACCCCTCAACCTCTTTCCAGAAGGCGCTGAACTTAACTTCTCGTGGGCAGTCCCGAGGAGCTACGTAAGGACATTCAAGGAGCTTTTGAAATTGGGGCTGGACACTGAAATATTAATTAGCAGCTACCATCTATTGGCCTCTCTGGGTGGTATAAACGGTTAATGTGCTTGTCTGCTAACTGAAAGGTTGGAGGTTTGAGTCCACCCCCAAGGTGTCTCAGAAGAAAAGCCCGGCAATCTACTTCCAAAATAATCAGACACTGAAAACCACATGGAGCACAGTTCTACTCTGACACACGTAGGCTCCTCATGAGTTGGGATCACCTCGATGGCAACTGTTCTAGTTTTTTACTGGTTACCATTTACTGAACACTTACTATGTGCCATGTAAAAACCAATTATAACCCTGCCAGGAAGGTAATGTTGCCCCCATTTTAAGACAAGGAAACAGAGATTCAAGGAGATTGAGTAAATTGCTCAAGTATAACAGCTGATAGCAGAAGCCAGAATTTGAACTCAGATCTACAGCAGCGCTGCGCAATGGAAATACAATGCCAGCCAGATATGTAATTTTAAAATTTCCAGCAGCCACATTAAAAGGTAAAAAGAAGCAGGGGAAACTTTAACATCTCATTTAACCCAATATATCCCACGTATTATCATTTCAACATGTAATCATTTTTTTTCCCTTAATTTAGATTTATTAACACTTTTTAGGAAGGCATCTAGCCGGTTCCTATATTTAAAAGATCTTGTAATGTTGACATTAAAACCAAAAATAAAAGTAACTTGTTCTCTTGCCTTGGAAAGGGAGATCTAAGTCATAAAATCCCTTCATTTTATGTGTTAAACTAGCACTAGTTTTAGAAACCAGGGGAGTGTTGGCTCATTTTGAAGTGTGAAAAGTCCACTGTGTGCAGCACAAACAATGTTAGACTGGCAGTAGACACAGGGCAAGAGTTTTCAGGTTTATACATGTATATGTGTATAAAAAAGACAACTTTACTTACTTGATTGAAAAGCTTTCTTATTGTACATAAAATGTTTTGTGTAGTTGATCTCAGCTTTGTGCATGCTCATTTCAATGAGTTGTATTTTGGTCTGTGCTGCCCAAGACTGCTCAATCGCTGCTGTTACGGTCAGTTTGTTTTCTTTCAGGATCAAGGTGGGTGCTTTCATATAAAATCTTATCCTTAATTCCTTCTCTGGCAATTCTTTCCTGGATTCTCAGCTTTTCATAATTATACCTACAATGGGACCAGCATGCTAAAGTCACCAAAATAAACCCACCTACTCCAACATCACGTGATCTTCTAATTCTACTAGTTAATAAAAAACTTCCAAGGCCAGCCACAATAGATCCAAATGAACCATATAATACCGAATCCCATGCACAGGGAATGTTTTCGACGTCTAAAATCCTAGGAGCTTAAAGGGCTAGGATAAGACAAAAAGAACCTTCCCCTTCCCCGGCTCACCAGGTTCCCGTTCGAGTCAGCCAACATGTAATCATTTTTAAAAAATTATTTATTTCTTACATCCTTTAATTTGTACTAAATTTTCAAAGCCCAGTTTGAATTTTACATTTGCAGTGCATCTCACTTGGGCCTAGCTATGTTTCAAGGGCTCAAAAGCTACCCGTGGCGAGTGGCTACTGCACTGGACAGAGCAGATCTTCAGGGCTCACTCTCCACCCTTTTGCTGTCTGAGCCCCAAACACGCTCTTCCAAATCCTCACTGCCTTTGCTGTTTGAAGGGGACACCCATGACCTTATAGCAAGCACGTGGAAAATGCCGGGACCTTTTTCTCAGAGAAGTCAGAGCTCTGGCCTTGCTCACACAGCTTATAAGCAGTGAGCGAGCCTTGAACACAGGCAAATGTTCCTTGCACATTACCACCGAGGTGACCAGGGCCTCAGGGAATCTATCCTGTCTACCTGTCCTTTTCTAGGACACAGTACCCTGAACATTGCCCAAGGATAGGCCTGGGGGCATGGTCAATCAGCCTGTACCAGGCAGGCTGTCCCACCTAAGGAGAAGGATCAGTCAAGCCCAGCCTCCAAGAAGGCTTTGTGCTACAGGGGAGCCCCTGAGTCAGCAAGAGTAGGCTCGTTGGACCTAGGGGTGGGGGATTTAGTCACCAGACTCCTGGCCAAGCCCATCACATGAGAAGGGATGGCAGCAGGAGTCTGCCCTGGGCTGGGCCCCCAACGCCTTTCCTGTTGGTGCCTGAAGGATGCCTGCTGGGGACACCAGCACCTGGAAGCCGTAGCCCAAAGCCAGGCCCAATTCCCTGGACCCTTACAGGGAATCCAGGTTCAAGAAGCCTGGATTTATGCCACTGAGATGGCCCTGGAGTAGCTCAGAACCTGATGAGCAGACACCCTAGCTGGACAGTCAGGCCCTCAAGCAAAACCCAACCGTGTAGCCCAATGGATGTGCACAGACCCTGGAATCTGAGACAGCTGGGTTCCAAGACACGCTGTTGCTAGGCTCACCAGCTGCAAGTCCATGTGCCAGCTACCTTAACTGGCCAAGCCTCAGTCTCCACATGTAGACAATGGGCTAATTCCTGCCTCACGGGGTGGTCATTTGGGTTAAATGAGAGAAGACATGTTTACTACTTAGAATACTGCCAGACACAAATAATAACCATCATTTATCGAAGGCTTACTGTCAATTTACAAAATGGAGACAATAATCCCTAATTTGCAGAGCTGCCATGGGGAAATCAATGAAATGTGTACTTGTGTCTTTATGGCATAGGAGCTGGGCAACTAGTACCCAACCCAGTGCCGTCGAGTTGATTCTGACTCATAGCAACCCTCAGGTCAGAGTAGAACTGCCCCATAGAGTTTTCAAGGAGCGCCTGGTGGATTCAAACTGCTGACCCTTTGGTTAGCAGCCGTAGCACTTAACCACTATGCCACCAGGGTTTCCATAAGTGTGCTATAAACCTGCATTTCCTTCCCAGGTACAGAGCCATGGTGGTGCAGTGGTTAAGAGTTCGGCTGCTAACCAAAAGGTCAGCAGTTCAAATCCACCAGCTGCTCCTTGGAAGCCCTATGGGGCAGTTCTACTCTGTCCTTTAGGGTCACCATGAGTTGGAATCGGCTCAAAGGCAATGGGTTTGTTTTTTTCCCAGGTAGGGCTACTTTATCTCAGAGCAGGAGAAGCTGAGCAGCACCTATTATTGGGGTCTGTAGCCCTGTCCCCCTCAAAAGGCCAGTAGCACAGACAAGACCTTGGCTGGGCTCCTTCCTCCCCTGGGTCCTAAGTCTTCCCTCCCTCCCCACTTTCCCACTTCCCCAGGATCCCTGGGATGGGAAGCCTGGGAGAGTGGAGCAAGGCCCCCCCATCTAGACATGTCAGGCTGAGAAGGAAGTCCCTTTCTACTTCCAAGAGAATCATCTCCAGAATCACTGATTTAAACTTAACAGGAACCTGAAAGTGAGAACCAGGGTCTACACTGTTTTGCCAAGGAAGAAAAAAGATTCTCAACTTCTTACGAAGCGGAACCAGCACACCAACTATCACATACCCTGTCCATTTCAAATTGAAACTGGTCCTGCCTTTTCAAAGCTCCAGCTCAGTTCATGTGAAATGGTCTTCCCTCCCTGGGGAAGAGGTTGGTAGACTGCCAGCTAATTGTGCCCATCCAACCCCAGCCTGCCATCTGGGGTGTCTGCACTGTCTCTGCCTCTGGATTGGGGTTAGGTCTGGTGGCAGCCCATGCCAAGCTGGGCACTTAGACACACACATATACACAATCAAATCTCCTCAACAACCATGCAGGGTAGAGCTGGTGTCCCCATTTCACAGAGGTGGAAGCCAAGGCTTGAAGGGAACAACGAACTTGCCTAGGGTCCCAGAGCCAGTGAGTGGCAAAGATGGATTAACACGTTGATCTGGCTGACCCCAAAGCCCAGATTTGTAGCTTTCTCACCTTCTAAGAAAGATCTTAAAATGGAAGCTGGGAGTAGGCAAGAAAGAAGGATGAGTAGCTTGCATCTGGAATATTCTATCTGGAATTCCTATCTCTGAGTGTGCTTGAGGCACAGGTTCAGGTGTTGGACTGGGATCATTAGGACAAAGGTCCCTGACAGTTTTGCATTCATTAATTCAAAAAACACTAATCTAGCACCTCCCTACAGCAGGCACAGCACAGGTGAGGGGACTATAAACACAAATAAACCCCAGCTGTTGCTCTCCAGACTTAAATGTAGTGGAGGAGAAGGTCATGAACCGATGATTAAAATACAGAGTTCAGAGCCACAGAAGATGTAAGGACAGAGAACAGGAGGAGCTTGGGAGACAAAGAGCTGACTCTTTCCACAGGATCAAGCAAAAGCTCTGTGGGAGGGAGTGCAATGGGAGTGTGTCCCACGGAGAGGGGGCCGAAAGGGTTCCCAGGCAGTAGAGTATCAGCGCGAAGACTCCGAGGCCGAGAGCGTGGCATGCTCGAGGGAAATTCGGACCCTCGGTGTGGTTTGGTTGGGGGTGGGGGGCAGTGGTGAGAGGGGGCTGCCAGGCTGTGAAGGGCCTTATAACAACATACAATTATTAAACAACAGCGATCGATGATTGAACACTTACTGAGCACGCCAGGCTTGGGCCACACAACCTGAGGGGCAGAACCAGTGCCAGATGCCTCACGGGTGGCCGTGTAATAGTCGCTGTGAAATATGTATGAATTCAGATAATAACAGTCAATGTTTCCTGAGCAGGCACTTTGTGGCTGAGCTACTTGCTCTACATACATTCTCACACGGTCCCAATGACTCCATGGAGATGCTGGTATCACCCAGAATTTACACAAGAGGAAATGGAAGCTTAGAGAAGTTAAGTAACTTGGCTCAAGGTGGCCCAACTACCAAGCTCAGAGTATTAAGGCTTATCCTATGACTGGTGGTGAATGGGGGAAGGCTTTAAGTAGCGGAGTGCCATGGCAGGGAATTGCAGTGTCTCTCTCATGGTACGGGTGAAGGTGGGAAGGGCCATCAACAGAGCTTGAACTACACCTTCACCTTCTCGGGCCTAGATGGAGACTAGCATGGTCAGCCAGTGTCATAGGCAGCCAAAGACGGGCACCCATGTGGCACCCACCTCACCCTCTGCTTTGTATTCTTGACCCCGGATGGCCTTCCCAGTGAGATGCCACCCATGCCCACCACTCTCTGCAGGCACTTTACCACTTAGACCTTTTTCACTTATGAGAACTAATGAAGATAATGTAACAGCCCTATTATGCAAACAAATTCAGGCTGAAACTAATTAGTAAAACTCAATTAGATGCTGCATATAGGAAAGGGATGCCTTTTAGGAAAAGAAAAATAATAACAACGCTTACAGTGTTTATTAACATTTTCTGCAACAACAGGATGAGTTCCTGTCTCTCACCCTACCAGATGATGGGCATTGTTTACTTGAGGGACTTAACAGTGCTGACTGGCCAGGTGGAAGGAGTTGGTGGCATAGAGCTGTGATTGGAATGCCTGGGCATAAAGGAGCTCAATTCAGCAATGAGTAAAATCCTACAGAAGGAATGCTTCGTGGAGTCCCATTTTACAGATGGGAAAACCAAGGCCCAGAGAGGTCCTGTAATTTGCTCGTTGACCTGAAACCCTAAGAGCCCTCGTGGTGGTGTCCCCAGGACTCTCTGGAGGTGGTTCTGCTTCCTTCTTCCAACCTAGCAAAGCACAAACAATTGTAGGCTGCCCAAGTGGCACGTGGCCATCGGGGGAATCCGATTCTGTGCTCACCCAGAGAACAGCCCAGCGAGCAGGAAGCCCACACGCTGCCTTTTCAGATAGCTGTGCGCGCGGGTGTTACGTCAAGCCTTCACGCACCCAGCAGCAAAACAAAAAGGGCAAAGGGAGAGCCGAACGTGACTGAAACTTAGGGGATGGGCATTTGTGTGGGTGCCCAAGTCCAAAAAAAAAAAAAAAAAGGGAATGGCAAATCAATGTCTCAGCACGAAGTTCAAGTTGGATTATTCTGTCTGGGATCAGAGGTCATCAGTTCCAACTCCCCAGTGTCAACCCCCTGCTGGGGTGCTCCTGCCCCTCCCCCTGCCCCTTATCAATGCCAGTTTGGAACAGGCAGGAAGTGGTAGCCTGGTGGCCCTCGCATTCCCAGTACCCAGCTCCGGCCGCACAGGGCTCCCGGTTACCTCAGGTCTTTCACTTGCACCAAACCCGTAGGCCCTCTCAAGGGCTCCACCTTCCACCTCTGTGCTGAAGTGTGTCCCTTCTCGGTCCGGAAGGCTCCTACTGGCACTGTGGACATGTCGGCCACTTACTGCCACCAGGAAAAGCTAAACAGGCTCTGGGGAAGCCCAGCCCTGGCCCCCACAGTCTGCACCCAGGGGCCTCCCTCTTCACTCTCTGGGGACAGGAGGCTCAGAACAACAACTTCTGTTTTGCCAGCTGCCCCTCCTGCAGCTGATCCAAATGGGATGAACCAAAGCGCCACTGGCCAGCTCGCTGTCCGGAGACGTGGAGGCCATGCCTACCTGCCCACGGTGCTCAGCGAGCCACTTCCTGGCCCTGTGCCACGGGCCGCCATCCCCAGCCCTCCAGCCATCTTTCTCCTCCCCCTTCAAGTCCTCCTTCCCGCTCCCTGATACAAGCTAGCGCTTACTCCTCACATTCCTGAGAAACATAAATCCTCCTGGGTGGCAGAGCCACCACCCCCGAGACGCCTCCGCGCCTCCTCCTCGCACCCCACCCCCACACACAGCCCTGGGACGTGGGGCTTCCCACCTCCTTCTTAGAAGTCACAGCGGACTTCAGGAGGAGGATGAAGTTCAGCGGGGCTTGGTTAATGATACACACACCAGCGGGCTGGGGGGAGGGGGTGCAGGAGACTCCTCTTAGCCACCCCTCCCCCGCCCAGGCCCGGGGCTGCATCTCCGCACTGAAGGGGACTGTTACTTCTCTGGCTTTTGGAAGTCGCCGCTCTCACCGTTACCCCAGCTTCAGTTCCCACCCACAGGGGCCGTGGAGGAAGCTGGCCCTTCTGGGGCAATAGAACACTCTCCCCCGCCCAACTGCGCGCTGGGGGTGGGGTGGCCGAGGAGAGGGCCCTGGGAGGGTCCTGCGGAGGGCGGGGATCCCCCACAACTAACTGGAACGAGAGCAGACTCGCCTGCGCTCCCTCCCCCACTGCACCCCCAAAAGTCGAAGGACAAGAGGTGCACAAAGCAAAGGCGCTCAGGGGCCCGGCCCAGTCTGGGGAGAGGGCTGGGGATAGCGGGAGGCTGCCTCCAAGCCTGCTCAGGAACTGCAAGCGCCGGGGTGGCGGGCGGAAGCAGTCCTCCCCTCTCCGCTCGAGTTTCAGAAAGACAAGGGAGGGCGGGGGCTGGGCGTCCGGGTCTCCCCAGCGGCTCCCCGTCCCAGACGCGCCGCCCGCCGGGTCCCGCACCTACCTGCTCCGCGTGGCTCTTCTCGGCCTCGCGCAGCTCGCTCTCGCCGCCATCCCGCTGCGCCGCGGTGGCGGCCGGCGGCTCGGCCGGCCCGGACCCCTCCTGGGCGCGCAGCAGCTCCTCGCGCACCGGGACGCCCAGCTTCTGTAGCTGCTCGTCCGTGGCGGGGTCGACCACCAGCAGGCGCACGGCGTTGAGCGCGGCGCGGATGCGGCTCACCACCTGTTGGTGGGTCTCTTTCTCCACGTTCTCGCCGTTCACCTCCACCAGCCGGTCCCCGGCCAGCAGCCCCGACTTCTCGGCGGGCGAGCCGGGCTCCACCAGCCGGATGAACTGGCCCGCCTTGCCCTTCTCCCCGTGCAGATGGAAGCCATAACCGTTCGGGCCCTTCTCCAGGCAGCAGAGCCGGGGCAGGGGCGCCCCGGTCGCCGCGGCCGAGCTCATGTTGCCCCGGCAACGGCTCAACGACGCCACGCGGGGTCCTGTCGAGGCTGAAAACTGCACGGCCAGCCCTTCTCCCGCCCTGAGAAGCCGGGAGCCTGGCGGGAATCCCAGCACCCAGACGGGTGGAGCTGACAGGTGTTCCGGCGGCGACGGCGGCGGCGGGCGCGCACTGCCAAAAACTGGGGAAGCTGACAGACCAATCCCTCCCTGCTCGGCGTCTGCGCGTTCGAGGACCGGCCCAGGCCCCTTATCCTGGGGGCCGGGCCGCGCCGCGGGAGTGGGCCGCCGCAGACCAATCAGAGACCACCGGAGGCTGTGTTCGGGCCGGGTGAACTCCGCAGGCCAATCGGAGCGTGTGGGGCGTGGCCTGCGCTAGGCGCAGCGCCCCGCGGCGGGCGAAGAAAGAGGCTCAGGAAGTAGAAGTGTTTGTTACCAAGTGGCCCGAGTCGCGGAGCAGGGCGGGGACCTGACGAGTTTGGGTACTGGGCGGAGGGGCCCCGCAGGCTCTGTTTCGGTTTCCCTCACCTGTGGCGGGAGTTGAGGAGACTCAGCTCTCGGGGGAAAGACTCTATAGCTCGAAGTCCGTGTGCGGCTGTTTTGAGTGAACCGCTGTTGCCGGGGAAACAGTTCCTGCTCCCGGGCAGCGAAGTTCCAGCGGCCTAACTTATAAGACCGGCGTCCAGCTCTGAATAACGTCTTCCTGTCTGTGGAGTCACTTTCCTTTGCTCCAGGACATGCTTATAGGGGTGCTGGCTCTGATCCCTGCGGGGAAGGCGTGAGGCTCTGTGCAACCCACTGAAGACAGGCCACTGCGGGCAACGGCGCAGCGGTTGGGTAGGGAAGCGGGGTGGGGAGAGGCAGAATAGACTCAGGTAACCAACCTCTGGGTACTCTCCACGGAGGAGAAGGCCCTGGCTATTTTCAACAGAGAAATGATGAACTGTTAGGACTATGACATAAGCCTTCTTCCAGCTTCCTCCTGCCAGATAAGGGCTGGTCAAAGGCTCTGTTAAGGGTGAGCTGGCCAATTGGGGAAATCGAAGGGTGAGGGGAAATCAAATGATTTTGGACCCCCAGTGAGGGTCCCTGTGTGGCGCCAATGGTTTGCTCTGGGCTAACCTAAAGGTTGGTGGTTTGAACCCACCCAGGGGTACCTCAGAAGACAGGCCTAGAGACCTGCTTCAGTAAAGATTGTTGTGTGCCTTAGAGTTGATTCTGACTCATAACAACCCTACAGGACAAAGTAGAACTGCCTCATAGAGTTTCCTAGGCTGTAATCTTTACTGGACGGGGCCCTGGTGGTACAGTGATTAAGAGCTTGGCTGCTGTCTTAGTTATCTAGTGCTGCTATAACAAATACCACAAATGGATGGCTTTAACAAAGAGAAGTTTATTCTCTCACAGTCCAGTAGTAGAATTCTGAATCCAGGGGGCCGGCTCCAGGGGAAGGCTTTTTCTCTCTGTTGGCTCTGGAGGAAGGTCCCTGTCATCAGTTTTCTCCTGGTCTGGGAGCATCTAAGCGTAGGAACCTCAGGTCAAAGGACTCAGTCTGCTCCCGGCGCTGCTTTCTTGGTAGTATAAGGTTCCCATGTCTCTCTGCTTGCTTCTCTCTTTTATGTCTCAAAAGAGGTTGGCTCAGGACACAATCTAATCTTGTAGATCTCATCATATAACTCATTATATCATAGTGATAGAATTTACAACACACAGTAAAATCACATCAGATAACAAAATGGTAGATAATCATATAATACTGGGAATTATGACCTAGCCAAGTTTTCAGATATTTTTGGGTGACAATTCAATCCATGATAGCTGCTAACCTAAAGGTCGCCAGTTCTAGTCCCCCAGCTGCTCCTTGGAAACCCTATGGGGCAGTTCTGCTCTGTTCTATAGGGTCACTACGAGTTGGAATTGACTTGAGGGCAACAGGTTTGGTTTCCAATCTTTACCGGAGCGGATCGCCAGGTCTTTTCTCCTGTCAAGTGGCTGGTGGGTTCAAACCACTAACCTTTTGGTTAACAGCTTAGCACTTAACCATTGCTCCACCAGGGTTCTACTCTGTAACACATGAGGTCACCATGAGTTGGAATAGACTCCACGTCAATGGGTTTGTTTGTTTTGACAGTTCTTCCAGCTTGCAATAACAGTCCCTTCTATGTGATCCCCCAGTCCAAGGTACATCTCAAAGAAGCAGTGGGCAGGGTGAACTTTCCAAAATACTGCAATTTAATTCTGAAAAACTCAAATGCTAGAGACCCAAAGCAGCCCACGTGAGTGATTGGATGGCCTGTGACCAGCCTGCAGCCCCAGAGCCTAGCAAGGTCAGGCTCCTCCCTGCTCTGGCTGGGAGAGGCCACCAAGAGCTTCCTTATCAGGCCCAAGTGGGAGCCGCTGACTCTGCTCAGAGAGCAAAATTTCTGCCTTTAAAGCAAATGCAGTTGCCTCCTAAACGTGCAGGACATTTCTCTTCCTCAACCCTCCCCAGGCTGCGGAGCTGGGGTAAAGGTGCCTCTTCTGTCCACTTCCAGCTGCTGGGCTGGGGCTTTGGGAGACGTGTGACCTTGGCCCCACAGAAACTCCTTGCTGACCCTCATCTCCACCCCAGATGTAGCCACATGACCTTATTTTGCACATGTTGTACTAGTTTACCTGACTCAGTAGGAGGGAGGTGAGGCAGTTTTGGCTCTGGTGTCTGAGAAGAAAAGGGCCTGGGGGTTGAGGGGTCAGGAAGGAGGCAGAGCTTGGGTTTAGGGAGATACAGGTGGGGAGAGGGTCTCTCGGCTATGCCTCCCACCTACTACGGGAGCTGGGGGTTTCTCTTTATGCAGATCTTAATCCAGGAGAAGCACTAGAGCTGCTTGAAAAGCGGCCTGCGGGGTTGCTTACTGCCAAGGGCTTGGGACAAAAAGAAAACCTTTTCCCTAGCTCTGATCTTAGGTGTCTAGGGGCTCAGGTAGAAAGGTCGATAAGATCAGGGGTTCAGGGAGGAGGGGCTTTCCCAGGATCTGAGGTCCAGAGAAGAGGAACCAAATGTTCCCAGGTGTTCCCATGTGCTTGTATGCTGGAGGAAAAGGGCCATGTCTCCAGAAGGGCAGTTGGTAAGGTCTGAAGGTAGCCAAACAGGCCCTAGTCTCTGTTGCTCCTGTTTCCCCTCCCTGAGGCTCCCAGCACAAGGTCCCATCTTATTGGGGAAGATTGTTCCCCTGGGAGCTGGAAGAAATGAGGGCTGGGGTCTGCTCAGCCTCTTTCCAGCTAAAGTAATAACAGGGACACTACCAGCCCTCAGGCCCCAGGGAATCGGGCAGAAGTGCACCAGTGCCCCCTGGTGCTGGCTGGAGCAATGCTTTCCTTGTGGCCAGAAGGCAGGCCCAGCCACACAGGAAGTCCTAATACTAAAAGATAACAGGGCCACCAGGTCCCTGCCCATCTTCCGGGGAACCTGGTGCCCTTTTTTGGTATTAAAATGAAATGTAAATAGTTTACCCTCCTCCAGATGCAGGGAAGCTACAGTAACTAGGGTAGGAGCTGGAGGACAGCTCCCTCTTGGAAGGGGCTGTGCACCAGGTCCCCAGCTCTCCCCCCATTGGCTCAGCCACTTGGGAATAGACTGGGTGGGGGAGATGGCTGTATCATCTGGGTCTCTGGAGCCTCCGCCCAGCCCCTTGGCCATCACACGAAGGAGCAGCAACTGGATCGTTTCTTCTGGGACTCCACATAGTCTCGGATCTGGAAGCTGGGCTCACCGGCCTGCTGCCTGGCCCTGTATTTCAGCTCCCTTGAATTGGAAGAAGCAGTGGTCTGAGCTGGGAGTGAGGAACAAAGCATCCTCCCCACTCCCACAGCCCTGACCAAATGGACTGAAGATGCAGAATGCAGAGGGGATCCTGGGCTGGGCCCTATGGGGTTCCCAGATGGTGCCGCCCTGCCTGTGAAGCTCCCTTCCTGGCTCAGGGCTCACTTGGCAATGGCCAGAAAGGCTAGCTCCACGTTCATGCCTGTTTTGGCGCTGGTCTCCATGAAGGGAACTCCATACTCCTGCCAGGAAGAGCCTGTTCTCAGGGCCAGTTGCCTCTGGCTTCCCCACCCCTCATCCCGCCCCACAGACAGTCACTTACCCTGGCCAGGGTCTCCCCGTCCTCTGAACGGATCTCCCTTTCGCTGCTCACATCCGCCTGGAAGCTTGGATGGGTTACTTTGGGGAAGGAAGGCTTGCCCCCAACTGGCCCTTCTCCTGCCCCAGCCGGCCCATCTTTCACCCCAGGAGTGGGTGCTGCCCACCCTTTGTGGTGGCCTGTAGGACTGAGAAGAGGCAGCCGCAGAGTCTGGGTGGGCAGGTGGGTGTGAATGGCATAGGGGCCAGGGTTTCTGCTTTGTTCAGGCTGCGTTACCTAGCTCCCAGTCCTGGGATCTCACCCCTGGCGTGGGGGAGGAGGTAACTCTGCTTAGCAAAGGGTGTGGTGGCCCAGCCCCAGAAGGGTGTCAGTAGTTGGGGTAACGCTTTCCAGTCTTGGCCCCTGAACTGTGACCCTACTCACTATGACCTAATGGGGCGGAGCAGCTGGACATCCCTGAATCTCTTTCCTTGGGAGTGGCCTTTTGCAAAGCTTTAAGAGGCAGACGGGTTGGGCTAAATTTTCCAGATGAGCCTGACCCCTGAACTGGAGACTGGAAAGAGTCCTTAGCTTGAAGGATGCCCTGATGACACACTCTTGGGTGACCGTGGGCTGGGTGAAGCTGATCCTGTGGCACTGGAAGAGGAAGTGTAGGGTGGGCTGACCCTACCATGGAGCCACTCACCTTGTTGCCTAGCAACATGATCACCACATCCCTCTGCGCATACTCATTAATCTCAGTGAGCCAAGCCTGTGGGAGAGGGTGAACTGAGCCAAGACAAGGCCAAGGACCAGGCCAGTCCCCTCTTCTCTCTCACCTTTCCTTCTTCTACCCTGTTTGTTTATCCTGGCCTACTCACTGCTCCCTGAACAGATACCTGGTGCATTCTCTAATCTGAATCTTTGTTTTGACCTGTCTAGCCTAAGTCTTCTCCTATTCTCGTCTTTACTTGCAATGCTCAGCTCAAGTCTCACCTCCTCTGGGTGACCTTCCTTGACTGCCCAACCTACAATGATTCCCCCTCCCCAACCCTACACAGTGTAACTCTTAGTTCTATGAAAGATAGAGGTGGCACAGAAATATTTCACAAACCAATTGGTAGTCATCAGTGATTTCTTGGTATAGCCTGTTGAGGGTTGTAAGGCTACATAAGGGATCAGTGGTCAAAAGTACTGTGATCGATTAGTAATGTCTGTGTGAACATGGGGCTAGAGGTGGCAGCCTGCGTGCCATGGATTTGCCATTGTGATTGATTAGTGATGTCTGCCATAAGCATGGATTTGGTGATGGCAACCTGAGTGCCATGGGTTTGCCTCTGTTATATCTGTCTGCCCTGTTCCTCCAGTTGGCTTGTCAGCTACTTGAGGTCAGGGAACACATGTAACCTATACAGTGCTGTGCACAGAGTAGGTGCTTATAGTTGTTGAACTATTGTCTCTACTCTCTAATAGTTTGGTTGTGAGGACATAGCCACCCATTGTCTGCCTGAGTCACTTTGTTGTGACTTGGGCTGGATGTATGTGTAGGCGTTTGTAGTTGGGGTCTCTCTTTGGTCTCTGTGGGTGATTGTCCAGGGTAGAGCTGGGAACTTTCTGAACACCTTGACATGAAGCACACTCATGAAACACAGTGAGGGCTAAACAGGTGGCACAGTGGCAGAATAGCTTGCTGGGCTTCCGCACCCACATGCCAATCAAATAAGTAGCAGCAGCTGTTACATCTGAGTCACAGCTCAGGTGTTTTTTCAGAAGGTAGCAGTCTTCCACGCTCCACCCCCTCCCACTGGCTTGCCCAGGCTCTGTCTTGGCTGCTTCTGGTTGAGTGGGTGGGTGGGGAGCCAGGGGAAGGGAGAACCTACCCGGATGTTGTCGAAGGACGATTTGTTTGTAATGTCGTACAGCAGGAGCAGGGCTGGAGGGGGAGAGAGAGAGAGCGCATAGAGGGGACTTGGAGCAGAACGATGTATGCCACAAATAGGTTGGCAGAAGGGGTTGGAGGGCATGAAAACTTACCCTGAGCATCTCGGTAATAGGCATGGGTGACACTGCGGAAGCGCTCCTGCCCTGCGGTGTCCCAGATCTAGGAAGGGATGGAGAAATGGGAAGGAGGAGGCAGGGTGAAGGACTGTGCTGGGTAGAGGAAACTCGTGTTATGGTGTGAGAGTCATGTGTATGGGAAGGTGGGACAGTTTCCTTCTCTAGGTTCTCATGGGCTTCTGGGCCTCTGACAACCTCCTGAAAAGTGGTGGTTACTTGAGTTCTCGAGCTCATTCAGGCTGTCTCCTCCTCCCCAGCCCAGGGGCTCGGGGTGTCCAACCTAGAGTGGACGAGGCCCTGGAAACTGGTGTGGAGATGAAGGGAGGCTGAGCTTTTCTGAAGGCATTTGGAGCCGCCTTTGTGGTGGGTTTGGTAGAAGAGAGGGTGGCTGGGAACTGCTTTTCTGCAAATATCAGACAATCAAAAGCCATTTCCTCTCCAGTGCCCCACAGGAAATTACCCCAGGCTGAGGGCTGGGCTGCAGGCCATGTGTGGTTCACGCTGAGGAGCAAGGGCAGACTCTCCATCCTCATGCCCCTTCCCAGCCCCTGTCTCACCTGCAGCTTCACCCTTACACCATCCACGGTCACCACCTTGTTCTGAAAGAGAGAGGGCAGAGGAAAAGGTGGGTGTGGAGGCGGAGTGGCTTGCTTGGCTCCTGAGCTCTGCAGACAACCTACTTGGAGGCTCCTGTCCTGGCCCCTCTCTAGGGCTTGAGGAGATGTGACAAGTCCCAGGAACATCACCAGCTGGATCACCACATCAGAACAGTGGGGAACCTGTCCACAGACACCTCCATTGTGGATCCCTCTCTTCTGGGGGCTCTATCTACACTTCTTACGACACGGCAGGGCAAGGGGAGCCTGAGAACCTGCTTGGTGTTCCCCGAGGCTCAGCAAGCAGCACGACGGGGACGCTGCAGTCCTTGCCCCTTTCCACTTCAGTCTACCTCTCCCAGGGCTCAGCCCCATCACTGCAACCCAGCTCTTAGAGATGAGATGCCTCCCAGCAGCCTGGGACCTTAGATGCTGGGATCTATTTGCAGGGACATCCTTCCCCTAGCTGGCTCCCTTGTTCTCCTACACGAAGCTTCAGCTCCCACTGGGAGGGAGGAACAGGCCTCTGCAGACTCTCACACGCCAGGGCTAGACATTTCCTCTCCTGGTCCTGGTGGGCATGTGGTACTCAGCATCCCCAAGGCAGATTTGTAAAGATGGCGTCATCAAGGTGACAAGCTGCTCTCTCCCATGTGGCCAGTCCAGCTCTAAAACCCCATGCAGTGCTTGTTGGCCTTTGGGGGCCTTGTCAAAGGGGCCCATCTCAAAGGGCAATGAGCAAGGGGCGCCGAGGGCCAGGACATACAGCTCACACAGTGGGAGGTGTTGGCCCTGCCCTGGGGCAGCCCTTCCCCCAGGAGTGGAGGAAAGTAAGACTCAATCCCTCATTTCTCATATCCCGTAGGTGGGCAAAGGAGCCCACCATGGCAGATTCCTCTAGCCTGGCCACCTCCGTGGTCCCTGGGGACCAGTCCTAGTGCCTCCCCTCCAGGCAGTGAGTCACAGGGGTTCTTAGGAGCTGCAAGGGAGGGCAGCACCCCTGTGGCCTGAGCCCCTGGCTTGCTGTGAGAGGAGGAGCCTGCAGCCACCTCACCCTGAAGTCTATGCCGACGGTGGCTATGAAGGTCCCGGAGAGGAAGGCCCCATCTTTGAATTGAATCAGGAAACAGGTTTTGCCGACGCCTGAGTCTCCCAGAAGCATCACCTAGGAGATGAGGGCAGAGGCAGTTAATGGGGATTGGGAGGAGCTTCTGGGCTTCCAGGGAGAGTGGCCCTGGACAGAGGGTGAGAGGGTGAGAGGGTGGGGAAGGCTGCTGAGGGCTCTGAGAGGCACCTGCTTCCCAAAGCCTTCACGCGGCTTCACTCACCTCTTCATCCCACACTCAGCTTACCTCTCAGGTTCTCCCTTTGACCCTCCTGTCCTCATTCAGTTTCCTGGAAGCCTGAGTTAAGGTCTTGGCACTAGTAGGTTCCCAAATGTGCTCGGTGGCCACAGAGAACCACTGCATTTACGTGGTCTAGACTCTGGCCACATCCGCACACACCACACAGGGAATTCAGCCCCTCTCTGTGTGTATGGCTTCATGTGGACATGTGTGGGTGGGGCTGGGCTGCCGGGAATGGGAAGTGTTCATATCTCAGACAGGGATATTCTCACCCGGGAAAATGTGTCAGGATCTGAGGGGGTAGACACTGTAGTTTGCACAGGCACATTCTAAAATGACTACTGTTTGAGGTTTTGAGTCACAACATCTATTTGGAAGTTTTTAATGACATTTTATGGTTATAAAGGCTTGCATGAATCAGGAAACTCTAAAGTTTATACTGAAACGGGGAGACACTTAGTTTGAAGTTCTCCCAGCAGAAACAACCCAAATGGACAAGTGGCTGGAAATGGCATCCCAGGTCACTGTAGGTCAGGAGGACAGGAGCTCCAGGGAGGGAGTGTGTGCAGTGGGGTACGCCCTTCCCCTTTATTGTCTAGCCAGTCTCTGCTTATCTTCTCTAAGGGACACTTAGGGAAGGTGGGGGGGAGGGAGCCCCTTGTTCTGCTGTTCCTCAACCTTGCAGAACAGGGATCTAGATGTAGACTGAAATTATTTTTGAGGCTCTGACCTTGACAATAGGAGTCCCTGGGTGGCTCAAATGATTAAAGAGCTCAGCTACTAATTGAAAGATTGGTAGTTCAAATTCACTTGGAGAAGCCTTGGAAGACAGGCCTGGCTGCCTACTTCTGAAAGGTCACAGCCATTGAAAACCCTATGAGCACAGTGCTACTCTGAAGCATGGAATCGACTTGATGGCAACTGGTTTTTTTTTTTTTTTTTTTTGACCTTGACAATGGAGCCTAAAGGCATGGGGCAATGGGATTAGCTAGATTTGGCAAGAGGCAGGGGGTGGGGGGGTGGCAGGAGGGGGGTGAGGCTGAGCAGAAGGTGTTTGAAGGCTGGAGCCCTGGCTTTGGGAAGATTATTCTTCCGTGGCATGGTTTCCACATGGGTGGAAGCGAGGAGGATCATGCCTCTGAGGTCCCCTCTGGAGTCTGTTCAGGCCAATAATGTAGACATGAGCAGTGACTCTCCAAACACCTGAGATGAGGAGGAGTGGCTCAGGCATCCCCCCCCCCCGCCGCCCCAGCTCCTCTAATCAGGCCTGAGGAACTGCCTCCAGGATCCTCCCAAACTGTCCTAGATTCAGTCCCTGGAACAAATCTGAGACCGTGGAGTGCAGAAAGGACTTGACCAGGGGGCCAGGTGGCAGGTGGGGGTGGGGAATGCTCTGGAGCCCACCCTCCTCTCTGGCTTCTGGTCCCAGCCCCTGGGGAAGGAAGGAAGGAGGGAGGTTGAGAGCCTGTGTACTTTACAGATCACAGCTGCCTTGAGCAAACGATGCAGCCACCCGCCCAGCCAGGCAATGCCACCAAACACAAACAGCTGCCCAACTCGCCACCTCCTAGGCAAACAGCCCAGCTGGCTTGTGGGGCAAGGAGGGCCAGGCGGTCCCACCAGGCTGGGGCTGGCCATCGGCCGCTCCCCTCCCCTCAAAGTGCAGGGGCCCATTTCCTGCCACGAGCCCACACAGGACGCCTATCTCAACGGCTCAGGGTGGCTGACTTGGCTCAGGGTGGCTGACTTGCGGAGTGGCTTCCCCTGAAATGCTTGGGGTGGGGGTGGGGCTCCCAGTGAGGAAACCAGGGCACAGGAAGAGGTGGATCGCCTTCAAGGTCATGCAGCATGAGGCCAGACAGCCCCCTCTCACCTATGCTCACCCTAGAGAGGACACGGTCAAGTCAGAGTGGCTCTGGGCCACTCTCGGAGCTCCTGGTATGTGCCCTCTCCACAGGCACCAAGGGAGGTGCAACAGACCAGTGTCCACTGCTACCCCATATCTGCGTCAGTACAGGACAACCCTGCAGTCAGAGGGAAGGGGTTCCAGAGAGCTGATTTACAGCCCCCCTCCCAGATGAGGGAAGCTGTGGCTAACGGATGAGTTCTTTCTCAGGCCCTAAACTTCCTAGGTGGACTTGCTTCCTGGCTGGCCACACCTTCCTCGAAAGGGAGGCGAGGGACAGTGACTGGAGGGGCTGGGGAGGGCAGTGGTAGGGCTTGGGGATGGCTGGGGGACCAGAAGGATTTCAAGCCAGGACCTTGAAACGGGATGACAGGTCCCCAATGAGAGCTTAGCTGGAAAAAGGGCTCTCACTTCCAGTTGCCCTGCCGCCAGGGGGCGTCCTCACTGAGTCTCCAGGCAGCCCCTTTCCAAACACTTTGGGCATCTCTGTGCGTTTAACCCCTACTGAGAGGCATGGGAGGTACCCTGGCGGCACAGTGGTTAAGAACTGGGCTGCTGAAAGGAAGGTGGGTGGTTCAAACCCACCGGCAGCTCCACCCATCAGCAGCTCCGCAGAGAAAGATGGGACAGTCTGCTTCCGTAAAGATTACAGCCTTGAAATCCTATGGGGGCAGTTCTACTCTGTCCTTATAGGGTCACTACGAGTCTGAATGGACTGTAACAGTTTTTTTTTTTTTTGAGATGCATGGGGCTGCAAGTCGATTCCGACTCATAGTGACCCTATAGGACACAGTAGGGTTTTCTTGGCTGTAATCTTTGCGGAAGCCGCTGGGTGGGTTGAACCGTCAACCTTTCAGTTAGCATCTGAGCTCTTAACTATTTGTGCCGCCAGGGCTCCTTGGCCGGACAGTCAAAAGGACCAAACCAAATCCATTGCCGTCGAGAAAATTCCGACTCACAGCGACCCTGTAGGACACAGTAGAACTGCCCCATAGGGTTTCCAAGACTGTAAATCTTTACGGAAGCAGACTGTCACATCTTTCTCTCGTGGAGCGGCTGGTGGGTTTGAACCGCCAATCTTTCGGTTAGCAGCCGAGCATATAATCATTGCACCACCAGGGCTCAGGTTTCACAAGACGGGGAGTCGCTCAGTCCTTCGGACCCTCCTCACCTTGCCCTGCCCCGCCGAACCAACCCCATCCCTAGAAGTCGAGGTGCTCCCAGAGGCTGCCTCCTGACCCTCCCTCCCTCCCTTCTCCGGAGACCCCGCTGCCGGAGGAGGGCTGAGTCCATAGCAGTCGCAGCCAGAAAGGGGCTGGGCCGGGAAGGCCGGGGTCTTAGGGACAAGGGCGCGGGGTGGGGCCCCCCTCCGAGCCGGCATAGAGTCCCGGGAACTGGGCGCAGTGCCCACCCACCTTGCCGGTGAGATCGTAGCTCGGACTGCAAGGCGCGGAGCTCTCGGGGACCTCTGCATCCCGGGTGGCCGTGGCGCCAGGCGTGCCCAGCATGTCCCTGGACGAGAGGTGAGCTGGGGCTGGCTGCAGGCTGAGGGAGAGCAGGAACGGTGCCGCCCCGCGCTCCGCCCACTGCTTCCTCCCCTCTCTCGGCCAGGCCGGGACCCCGCAGACTCCTCCCCACCTGCCAACCCTAGACAACACCTTCTGCGAGGGCGCGCAGGGCTGCAGGATCAGCACCCTAGGGGTGACAGGCAGTCCCTGAGCAACACTGGCTTGGTCCAGAGCTCAGAGGGCAGGGATTAAATCCAGCCCTAGGACTGACCCCCCCCCCCCCAAGGCCACCAGCAGCCAGCGGTGGGTTCCTATTCTGGAGCTGTCTCTGGAGACCCCGCCAGGTGCGGAGGTCTGCATCGCCCGAACCCGCGGACCGGCGCCTACGTTCCGCCTGCTGCTGCGCAGCACCGCCAGCAGGCCGCGCTAGAGCTCCGGCCAGCAGGCTGCCAACAGTTGGCCCTTTGGGACGCCTCTGGGCATCTCAGCTCAGCGTTTGGTGCTTTCTGAGGACAGTGCCAAGGTGCCTTCCCTCGCGCACCCCCGGCCTCGCTTATCTGAATAAGTTTGTTTATCGACTGATATTCACCTGTAGCGCATTTGCACTGCGGTTTTCCAGCCCTAGCTGGTGTTCAGACTTTGACCATGTAGTATCATCACCTCTTATTTCCTCCTGACCTGCTGGGCTGTCCCCAGAACGCCCCACGATGGGAGAGCCTTCCCATGAGGGCTTCCCGCACACACCTCTGATCCCGGAGCTCCCAAGCCAGCCTAGCCTTTACTCAAAAGCAGCCCCCACACCTAGCTCTGTCCAAGTAGGCCGAAAACGTTAGGCCTTACATGTTGGGTCTTACATGATCCATGAAGTCCTGGATCTTTTTGAACAGAGGCACCAGGATATCCCAAGGCTGCTGCAACTTCAGGACAGGCCAGGGTGGGTGAGGAGTGTCCCCATAGTAGGGTTCAGGGACTCCTATGGCCTGGGCCAACCATTCAATTACCGCCTTCCCCGCAACATTCCATATGAGCGAATTCAGGTTACAGAGAAACAGAGTAGGCGCATCACAAAGGGGTGTGTAGGAAGGGGGAGGGAGACCTGCACCCCTTTACTTAGGTGTTGGGACTGAGAGGTAAGGAGCAGGCATGGATTATGGGTGACTGTAGGCCTTGTGGCACAGTGGTTAAGAGCTCGGCTACCAACCAAAAGGTTGGCAGTTCAAATCCACCAGCTGCTCCTATGAAACCCTACGGGACAGTTTTACTTTGTCCTATAGGGTCGCTATGAGTCGGAATGGACTTGATGGCAATGGATGTTTGTGTGTTTGTGGTGTAGGGCTTGTGGGGACTGTCTGTACAGCAGCCTTGTAATTTTTGGCATCAGCTGGAGCTATCTTCTGGCAGCTGGAAAAAAGCCCAGAGCAGGGACAGAGTGACCTGTGTAGAGCAAGGAGCTTGGGCCATGGCTTCTAGAGGTGGCATGCCATAACCTCGGTTCCTTCATCTATGTGTGGGATGCGACACCAGATTGAAAGATCCACGGAGGGTAGCAGCTGCACAGCTGCTCAGATATGTGATGTGGGCTACTGTTTGGTGCCAGATGGCACACACGTATCACCTCCCTACACCTCACATCATAACAAACCAAATAACACCTGGTCCACTCAGAGCCCAGGCTCCTGGGCTCCAGAGGGCTCATGCACGCCTGCTCCCTGCAGGGGTGAGGGTTTTCGCTGCAAGAAGGTAATGGTGGAAGAAGAAAGAGAGCAGGGATGTGCCATGCCCCTTGCTTGCTGCCCACTGTGGACCAGGCCCGCCAGCAGCTAACAGCTGTTTGTGGTGTTGGCTCCACTAAGACCCTCTTTGTCCCATGGCAGGTTCAGAATGAGGAAGGTTGCACATCAGTGTGAGTGCTCCAGAAATAATTGAGGAAATAAAACTACTGTCTTGCTGCATTGCCTCAGTGTACCTTGGATGGACTGATCTGACTGAAGGAAGTAGTCTGTGAACACAGAGGCAAGGCACGGTGACAAGGCCCACTGGGACAGTACAATGTCCTGTGGTGTGTTCAAGGGCAGCTTCGAGTGTGTCAGGAGGGGACCTGGGTTTGGAGTGGTCAGGGTTGGGGCTGTGCAGGGAGGCAGGCCTGCCCCAGAGGGAGGGCCTTGCCTGAGGAATTGCAGCTCACTAAGGGAGCAGGGTCTCTTTAGATGTGGTTACCAGGAGAAGGCCGATGTAGACCATGGGTTCCGGGAAATCCAGGCCTCTTAACCTTCATTTCTATGCTGAGTATACACCATGGCGGCCTACATCTCTCCTCATACACACAAAGACCTCACATCATAACACTCACGTACACTTTAAGTCACATCACAAACACACATCACCTCTCTACAACTCACATCATAACAAACACACACATCTAACTCACCTCATACCACACACGTATCCCTTAAATCATACTGCAAACACACACCTTGCACACACACATACACACACATAGACCTCACATTGTAACACACACTCCTCATGTCACACCGCAAACACACATAACTCACACTATAGATAAACGCACTTTACACCACACACACTACATCACATAACACACATATATCACATCGTACTACACACGCTTTCAGTCACATCACAAACACACATAACTTACACCACAAACACACACTTTACACCGTACCTCTCCCACACACACATATAATTTATATCATACAACAAACACACACATCCTACATCATACCACAAACACATACCTCATATACCACAAAACGCAGTGCCTTACACAACTTCCAAAAACACACATGTACAACTTCCCAAAACACAATTCTCAAATTATTTCCCCAAACACAGATACCTTATTTCACCTCAAACATTCATTTACCTCTTACCACATCACAGTTGCAGACAGGCTATGTCACACCATAAGAACATACATCATATCACTGCATACACACCCTTCGAATTGCCCCCACAGCTGACATCATCCCCAAACGCACACGTTGTTGTTAGGTGCCGTTGAGCTGGTTCCAACCCATAGCAACCCTGTGTACAACAGGATGAAATACTGCCTCGTCCTGCACCATTCTCATAATCATTGTTATGCTTGAGCCCATTGTTGCAGCCACTGTGTCAATCCATCTTGTTGAGGGTCTTCCCTTTTTCTCTGACTCTCTGCTTTACCAAGCATGATGTCCTTCTTCAGGGACCGGTCCCTCCTGATAGCATGTCCAAAGTATATGAGGTGAAGTCTCGCCAGCATAGTTTCTAAGGAGCATTCTGGCTGTACTGTTTCCAAGACAGACTTGTTTGTTCTTCTGGCAGTCCATGGTATATTCAATATTCTTCACCAACATCATAATTCAGAGGCATCAATTCTTCTTCAGTCTTCCTTATTCATTGTTCAGCTTTTGCATGACTATGAGGTCATTGAAAAAACCATGGCTTGGGTCACGGGCACCTTAGTCCTTAAAGTGAAATCTTTGCTTTATAACACTTAAAAGAGGTCTTTTGCAGCAGATTTACTCAATGTAAGGCATCGTTTGATTTCTTGACTGCTGCTTCCATGGGCGTTAATTGCGGATCCAAGTAAGATGGAATCCTTGACAATGTCGATTTTTCTCCATTTATCCTGGTATTGCTTATTGGTCCAGTTGTGAGAATTTTTAGTTCCTTTATGTTGAGGTGTAATCCATATTGAAGGTTGTAGTCTTCGATCTTCGTTAGTAAGTGCTTCAAGTCCTTTTCGCTTTCAGCAAGCAAGGTTGTATCATCTGCATAACGCAGGTTGTTAACGAGTCTCTAAGCCTGATGCTCTGTTCTCCTTTATATAGTCTGGCTTCTCGGATTATTTGCTCAGCATAAAGATTGAATAAGTATGGTGAAAGGATACAACCCTGACACACACCTTCCCTGACTTTAAACCACGAAGTATCCCCTTTTTCTGTTTGAGCGACTGCCTCTTGGCCTATGTACAAGGTTTCTAACGAGTACGTTGAAGTGTTCTGGAATACTCATTCTTCACAATGTTATCCATAATTTGTTATGATCCACATAGTCGAATGCCTTTGCATAGTCAATAAAGCATAGGCAAACATCTTTCTCTGATTTCAGCCAGGATCCATTCTGACATCAACAATGATATCCCTGGTTCCACTTCCTCTTCTGAATCCAGTTTGTATTTCTGGCAGTTCCCTGTCATGTACTGCTGCAACTGCTTTTGAATAATCTTGAGCAAAATTTTACTTGGGTGTGATAGTAATGATATTGTCTGATACTTTATGCATTCTATTGGATCATCTTTTTTAGGAATAGGCATAAATATGGATGTCTTCCAGTCGGTTGACCAGGTAGCTGTCTTCCACAGTTCTTGGCATAGATGAGTGAGCATTTCCAGCGCTGCATCCATTTGTTGAAATATCCCAGTTGGTGTTCTGTCAATTCCTGGAGCCTTCTTTTTTTGCCAATGTCTTCAGTGCAGTTTGGACTTTTTCCTTCAGTACCATTGGTTCTTGATCATATGCTACCTCCTGAAATGATTGAACGTGGATCAGTTCTTTTTGGTACAGCGACTCTATGTATTCCTTCCATCTTCATTTGATGCTTCCTATGTCATTCAGATTTTCCCTTGTAGAATTCTTCAGTATTACAACTTGAGGCTTGAATTTTTTTTCTTTACTTCTTTTAGCTTGAGAAATGCTGAGCGTGTTCTTCTCTTTTGGTTTTCTAATTCCAGGTCTTTGCACATGTCATTATAATACTTTGTCTTCTTGAGCTGCTCTTTGAAATCTTCTGTTCGGCTCTTTTACTTCGTTATTTCTTCCATTTGCTTTAGGTACTCAACATTCAAGAGCAAGTTTCAGAGTCTCTTCTGACATCCATTTTGGTCTTTTCTTTCTTTCTTGTCTTTTTAATGACCACTTGTTTTCTTCATGTATGATGTCCTTGAAGTCATTCCACAACTTGTCTGGTCTTCAGTCATTAGTATTTAATGTGTCATCTATTCTTAAGATTGTCTCTAAATTCAAGGTAGTACTTTGACTCTCATGGACTCGTTTTAATTTTTTTTAGCTTCAACTTGAACTTGCATAGGAGCAATCGATGGTCTGTTCCTTATTCGGCCCCTGGCCTTGTTCTGACTGATGATACTGAGCTTTTCCATTACCTCTTTCCACAGATGTAGTTGATTTGATTCCTGTGTATTCCGTCTGGTGAGGTCTACATGTATAGTTGCCATTTGTGTTGTTGAAAAAAGTTATCTGCAATGAAGAAGTCATTCATCTTGCAAAATTCTATCATGTGATCTCCGGCATTGTTTCTATCACCAAGGCCATATTTTCCAACTACTGTTCCTTCTTTGTTTCCAGCTTTCACATTCCAATCACCAGTAATTATCAATGAATCTTGATTGCATGTTTGATCAACTTCAGACTGCAGAAGTTGGTAAAAATCATCAATTTCTTCATCTTTGGCCTTAGTGGTTGGTGCATAAATTTGAATAATAGTCATATTAACTGGTTGTCCTTGTAGGTGTATGGATATTATCCTCCCATCACTGACAGCATTGTACTTTAGGATAGATCTTGAAATGCTCTTTTTGATGATGAACGCAATGCCATTTCTCTTCAGTTGGTTATTCCTGGCATAGTAGATCATACGATTGTGTGATTCAAAATGACCAGTATCAGTCCATTTCAGCTCACTAATGCCTAGGATATCGATGTTTATGTGTTCCATTTAATTTTTGACGATTTTCAATTATCCTAGATTCATACTTCATACATTCCAAGTTCCTGTTATTAATGGATGTTTGAAGCTGTTTCTTCTCATCAGCAAATGAAGGTCCTGAAAGCTTGACTCCATCCACATCATTAAGGTTGACTCTACTTTGAGGAGGCAGGTCTTCCCCAGTCATATTTTGAGTGCCTTCCAACCTGAGGAGCTCATCTTAGGGCATTATATCAGACAATGTTCCACTGCTATTTGTAAGGTTTCCACTGGCTAATTTTTTTTCAGAAGTAGATTGCCAGGTCTTTCTTCCCAGTCTTAGTTTGGAAACTCCACTGAAACCTGTCCAACATGGGTGACCCTGCTGGTATTCAAATACCAGTGGCATAGCTTCCAGCATTGCAGCGACACGCAAGCCACCGTAGTATGACAAGCTGACAGACGCATGGGTCCAAATGCACATATTACTCTCCAAATAAAACACTCCTTATATTGCCCCTAACATCTCTCATCACTCCCAAATACATACTGCACAGAAATCCAAAATGAAAACTCACCCCACATTATCTCCCAAACAAATATGCCTGCCCTCCTGTACCACAACACACACCCCACACATTCACACACTGTACTCATGTAGCAGGTGGTGAACGCCACATGAAAATTTCCTAGGTGTTCAGAGTGGGGACCTTGTGTGCAACCAAGGATATCCAAGAGGGCCTCCATGATATCAGGTGTAAGCAGGAAGGGCATTCAGGTGGATGGAACAAAAGCCCAGAGCTAGGGAAAGCACACATAGCCTGTGTGGGCAGGGTCAGGTATGGAGAGGAGAGTAGGCCAGAGCTGCAGGGACAGGGCCTTAACTTGAGCTCTTCAAAATATGGTGCATGGACCACTTGCGTCACAGGCTCAGGGTGGGTGTTAAAATGCAGATTCTGGGCCTCCACCCCAGTCCTATGGAATCAGCACCTCTGTGGATGAGTTCGAGAGTCTACGTTTAAGATTAGCTTCCCCCTGGAGACTTTTATGCACACTAAACAAGAGTTTGAAGACCACTGGTCTAAATGGTGCAAGATCTTGACCAGCAGATGATGAATTTAGACTTTATTTGGTAGGTAATAGTGAGCCTCTTAAGGTTTAAGGTGGAGGGTGAGCAGAGTGAGGCTTTAGGCAGATACATTTTGCAGCAGTATATAGGCAAGACTAAAGAGTTTGGGGGAAACTGAGGTGAGAAGTTACAAGGAGGACATGAGCTAGAGTGGATGAGGGGCTGACTGGGAAGACTACGATGTGAACCCTATCACAGCCAGCTCCCCAGTAAACCCATCAGGAGGACTTGAAGTCAGGTTGATGGAGCTGGTGATGGAGGAGTTGGGGAAGACCTTGATTTGAGAAGCATCTACCCAGCACCTGGGCAGGTCCCACATACAGAAGGCAATGGGCCTGGTAGTTTCTCTGGTGAGGGATGTTTGAGAGGTACTGGGAGCTGGCCTGAGGACACACCCCACATAGCCATCCCACTCACCTCTGCCTCCTCCAAAGTGCAAGACCAAGGACTCCATCCGGCCTGCCCAGGTTGCACTCAACCTCTGAGCTGGGCCAGCAGGAGCTTCTGTGGTCCCTCTCTTTAGGCACCAGCACATAGGAATTCTGGACTAGAGCCAGGGCCAGCTACAGGGCACTTGTAAATTGCCAGCAGTGAGTAGTGTTTAAATCTCTGTGTACATGACAGCCTGTGGAACTCCAGACCACTGAGGCCTCAATGTTTTCTAGCCCCTTTGCTCAGCATGACATGGGAGACTTTAGGTGCTATGCTCTGTGCAGAAGGATAGAAAGAGACCTCTCTGAACCAGAATGGAGGGTCCTTAGCATTGGATGGAGTCCCTGGGTGGTGCAAACAGTTAATGTACTTGGCGGCTAACCAAAAAGTTGGATGTTTGAGTATACACAGAGGTGCATTGGAAGAAAGGCCTGGTGATCTACTTCTGGAAATTAAAACAAACAAGAAAAACCTCTTACTCTTGAGCTGATTCTGACTCATAGTGACCCTATAGGACAGAGTAGAACTGCCCCCATGGAGTTTTCAAGAAGCAGCTGGTGGATTTGAACTGCCAACATTTTGGTTAGCAGCCAAGCTCTTAACCACGGAGCCACGAGGCCTCCTTCTGGAAAATTAGCCATTAAAACCCCCGTGGAACACAGTTATATTCTGACACACATGGAAGAGTCATGAGTTGGAGGCCAGTTGATGGCAACTGCAACTGTAGTACTGGAGAGAGTGGTGGGAAGGGGGCTGCAGACCTGTAAAAATGGAGTGGTGGTGGTGCCTGACCTCCTCTAACTTCACAAAGGGGAAGGAGAATCAAGATCAAATGCTCAGGCATACCTTCAATTTCCAACCTTTTCACCAATTCTGACACCAGCCATCCCCCGCATGGCACTTTCTACTTCTCTGTTGAGTTTGGTAATTCATTGCAATGCTACACAGAACTCACAAACCATACTAACAGCTATGGGGTTTATTAGGGAAGTAACAGGTTACAGTTCAGGATCAGAAATGATTCAGGATACAGTTCTGCAGTCAGGACAGCTTCTCAGTTGTTCCCACTGGCAGGCCTCTCCCTGGCCTTCGGCCTCTGCCCCTTGGTTCCTTGGGCCCTCGGGCCTCTTGGGCTGGTCTGCTCAGGCAAGGGTTACAAAGCTTTTTAGCTTTGCCAGTAAGTGCCCAGAGGCACTCCGCTCTGCCAGGAAGCCTCCTGCCTGAAGGCGCTCAACTCTTCCCACTCCATGGATCGGCAAGCCTAACTCTGCTGACAAGTGCCCAGAGGCACCCCACTCCACTAGGAAGCTTCCTGCCTGAAGGTGCTCAGCTCTCTCACTCTGTGGGTCCACACACCCACTGTAACCGCCTTTTTCCGTGGGCCAGGAAGTCCACTGTGCCACCTCATGATGGTCTCCTGGCTTTACTCCTGCTGTTTCTCTGCTATCACTTTTTGCTATCTTGCACCATCTCAGTGTTACAGTTCTCTCTGTCTGTCTCCTGGGTCTAGGAGATTCTCAGTGCTGGACCCCAGGTCCAAAGGACGCACTCTGCTCCTGTCTCTTCTTTTTAGTGGTAGTGAGATCCCCCTGTCTGCCTCTTGGATGGCTCATTTTAAGCCCAACAGGATGGAAAAACTGACCAATCCCTTCATTAGGATTCTACACACCTTATTTGCATGGTCCCACCCTCACAAGGGTGCCATGCACCTTATTTGCATTATTAGCAAGCTATCCTATTCCCTTGATGGACCACAAGAATCTCATTTGCATAGCTCCACCCAGTCATTTGTGGGCGTTACAAGACCATGGTAAGAAAGGCCATATGTGATTGTTAAGGTTGTGTGTCAACTTGCATGGACTGTGATTCTCAGTAGTTTGGCAGTTATGACATAGTTTGGCAGTCATATGATGTCATGATCACTTCCATGATGAGATTCGATATAACATGATCAACCCCATGATGGGATCTGCTGTGAGTAGCCAATCGGTTGAAAGGGAGTTTCCTTAGTTGTGTGGCCTGCATCAAATATAAGTTGACATTCTGGCAAGGCTCGGGGGCTTCTTGCTTGCACTGATCCTGCAGCTGGCTCCTGTTCGTCCGACCTCCAGTTCTTGGGATTTGAGCTAGCAGCTTACCTGTGGTCTTGCCTGCTGATCTTGGGATTCAACAATCTTTGCAACCTGTGAGCAAGAGCTCTGCTCTCTGACCTGCCGATCTTTGGTTCTCCAGCCCCTGCGGCTATGTGAATCAGGAGAAGCCTCTGTCCTTACTCATGGACTTGGGACACTCCAGCCTTTACAGCCACATGATGCATTTCCTTGATATAAATCTCTCTCTATATATATTCACAACCCTGATGCACACCTTTCCTGACTTTAAACCAATCAGTATCCCCTTGTTCTGTCCGAACAACTGCCTCTTGATCTATGTAAAGGTTCCTCATGAGCACAATTAAGTGTTCTGGAATTCCCATTCTTCACAATGTTATCCATAATTTGTTATGATCCACACAGTTGAATGCCTTTGCACAGTCAATAAAACACAGGTAAACATCCTTCTGGTATTCTCTGCTTTCAGCCAGAATCCATCTGACATCAGCAATGATATCCCTGGTTCCATGCTCTCCTCTGAAACTGGCCTAAATTTCTGGCAGTTCCCAGTTGATATGCTACTGCAACCGTTTTTGAATGATCTTCAGCAAAATTTTGCTTGCATGTGATATTAATGATGTTTTTCTATAATTTCCACATTTGGTTGGATCATCTTTCTTGGAATAGGCGTAAATATGGATCTCTTCCAGTCAGTTGGCCAGGAAGCTGTCTTCCATATTTCTTGGCATAGACGAGTGAGGACCTCTAGAGCTGCATCAGTTTGTTGAAATATCTCAGTTGATATTCTATCAATTCCCGGGGCCTTGTTTTTCGCCAATGCCTGCAGAGCAGCTTGGACTTCTTCCTTCAGTACCATCAATTCCTGATTATATGCCACCTCTTGAAAGGTTGAACATCGACTAATTCGTTTTGGTGTGTATTCCTCCCATCTTCTTTTGATGCTTCCTGTGTTGTTTAATATTTTCCCCATAGAATCCTTCACTATTGTAACTCGAGGCTTGAATTTTTAATCTGTTCTTTCAGCTTGAGAAATGCTGAGCATGTTCTTCCCTTTTGGTTTTCCATCTCCAGCTCTTTGCACATCTCTTTATAATACTTTACTTTGTCTTCTTGAGCTGCCCTTAGAAGTCTTCTGTTCAGTTCTTTTACTTCATCAATTCTTCCTTTTGCTTTAGCTGCTCACAGTTCGAGAACAAGTTTCAGAGTCTCCTCTGACATCCATCTTGGTCTTTTCTTTCTTTCCTGTCTTTTCAATGACCTCTTGCTTTCTTCATGTATGATGTCCTTGATGTCGTTCCACAACTCGTCTGGTCTTCGGTCACTAGTGTTCTATGCGTCAGATTTATTCTTCAGATGGTTTCTAAATTCAGCTGGGATACACTCAAGGTCATATTTTGGCTTCTGTGGACTTGCTCTGATTTTCTTCAGTTTCACCTTGAACTTGCATATGAGCAATTGATGGTCTGTTCCACAGTTGGCTCCTGGCCTTGTTCTGACTGATGATATTGAGCTTTTGCATGGTCTCTTTCCACAAATGTAGTCAGTTTGATTTCTGCGTGTTCCATCTGGCGTGGCCCATGTGTATCGTTGCTGTTTATGTTGGTGAAAGAAGGTATTTGCAATGAAGAAGTCGTTGGTCTTGCAAAATTCTGTCCTTCAATCTCCAGCATTGTTTCTACCACCAAGGCCATATTTTCCAACTACTGATCCTCCTTCTTTGTTTCCAACTTTTGCATTCCAGTCACCAGTAATTATCAATGCATCTTGATTGCACGTACAATCAATTTCAGACTGCAGCAGCTGATAAAAATCTTCTGTTTCTTCGTCTTTGGCCTTAGTGGTTGGTGGGTAAATTTGAATAATAGTCGTATTAACTGGTCTTCCTTGTAGGCGTATGGATATTTTCCTATCGCTGGCAGTGTTGTACTTCAGGATAGATCTTGAAACGTTCTTTTTGACGATGAATGCAACACCATTTCTCTTCAAGTTGTCATTCCCAGCATAGTAGGCTATATGATTGGCTGATTCAAAATGGCCAATACCAGTCCATTTCAGCTCACTAATGCCTAGGATATCGATGTTTATGCTTTCCATTTCATTTTTGATGATTTCCAAGTTTCCTAGATTCATACTTAGTACATTCCAGGTTCTGATTATTAATGGATGTTTGCAGCTGTTTCTTCTCATTTTGAGTGGTGCCACAACAGCAAATGAGCAAATAAAATGAGAAGCTGGACTATATGAAGAAGAACGGGGCATCAGTATCGGACCAAGACTCATTAACAACCTGTGTTATGCAGATGACACAACCTTGCTTGCTGAAAGTGAAGAGGACTTGAAGCACTTACTAATGAAGATCAAAGACCACAGCCTTCATTATGAATTGCACCTCAACATAAAGAAAACAAAAATCCTCACAACTGGACCAATAAGCAACATCATGATAAACAGAGAAAAGATTGAAGTTGTCAAGGATTTCATTTTACTTGGATCCACAATCAACAGCAATGGAAGCAGCAGTCAGGAAATCAAATGATGCATTGCATTGGGTAAATCTGCTGCAAAGGACCTCTTTAAAGTGTTGAAAAGCAAAGATGTTACCTTGAAGGCTAAGATGCACCTGACCCAAGCCAGGGCATTTTCAATCGCATCATATGCATGTGAAAGCTGGACCATGAATAAGGAAGACCCAAGAAGAGATGACACCTTTGAATTGCGGTGTTGGCAAAGAATGTTGAATATACCATGGACTGCCAAAAGAACAAACAAATCTTTCTTGGAAGAAGTACAGCCAGAATGCTCCTTAGAAGCAAGGATGGCGAGACTGCATCTTACATACTTTGGACATGTTGTCAGGAGGGATCGGTCCCTGGAGATGGACATTATGCTTGGCAGAGTACAGGGTCAGCGGAAAAGAGGAAGATCTTCAACGAGGTGGATTGACACAGTGGCTGCAACAATGAGCTCAAGCATAACAACGATTGTGAGGATGGCTCAGGACCGGGCAGTGTTTCATTCTGTTGTGCATAGGGTCACTATGAGTCGGAACCGACTTGACGGCACCTAATAACAACAACATATATATTTACGTGCTTTATGGGTTTGGCTTCTCTAGAGAACTCACCCTAAGACACCATATAAAATTGATCCATTACTCACAGGAGGGATGAGAGCTGCAACTCTCTTGGTGTGCAAGTGAACTACACAAGGGACCCCACCCCGTCCACATGTGACCCCCAGAAAGCCTGTTGTGTGCTGTTGCCGCTGCCCTCCATCAGCAGCATTGGAAGTTCCCTGGGTCTGTGTCCCATCTGTGGAGGAGGATATATGCTGCATGTCATGGACTGAATTATGTCCCCCCAAAAATGTGTATATCAGCTTGGTTGGCCATGATTCTCATGTTTCTGTGGTTGTCCTCCATCTTGTGGTTGTAATTTTCTGTTAAAGAAGATTAGTGTGGGATTGTAACACCCTTACCAGGTTACATCCCTGATGCAATGTAAAGGGAGTTGCCCCGGGGTGTGGCCTGCACCACCTTTTATCTTTCAAGAGGTAAAAGGAAAGGGAAGCTAGCAGAGAGGGGGGACCTCAAACCACCAAGAAAGCAGTGCTGGGGGCAGAACACGTCCTTTGGACCAGGGTCCCTGTGCAGAGAAACTCCTAGTCTGGGGGGGTGGAGGGGAAGATTGATGAGAAGGCCGACAGAGAGAGAAAGCCTTCCCCTGGAGCTGACACTCTGAATTTGGACCTTTAGCCTACTTTACTGTGAGGAAATAAACTTTTTTTTTTTTTTTTTGTTAAAGCCATCTACTTGTGGTATTTCTGTTACAGCAGCACTAGATAACCAAGACACCCAATTCATGGCCCAGGTCATGCCTCTTGTCCCTGTTGTCCCCAGTCCCAGGCCTAGGTGAAGCCCTCAGGCCCTCACTCAATGTTAGCTGCCCACAGGTTTGTTCTGTGGTGAATCAAGCCTTCCTGCTACTGACCACGGTGACTGAAGCGAAGCAAACAGTGGAGGCTCTAGAAGGCCCACCCTGAGGAGACAGAGGGAGAGCCCAGGCTGTCCTGTCTTTGGCTGCTCACAACCTCAGTTTGACATACTTTCTTCCTCCTCATAAGAAAATTTTCTCACTGTTGTAACCAAACTAGTGGCGAAATTCGGAGGCCCCACCCCGTGACATCTATGGAGCATGAATCAGAGTTCTCACATCCACACCCATGTCTAGTCCATGCTCTGCCATCTGTGGAAGGACTTGAGTGGGTGAGGAGATGTGGGTGTGATTGTGGGGTACAGTGCGCCCACTCTGCTGAAGGACAGACTGGGCCTGGCGGGTGGGGGGCCTCTGGCACTAGGGTACCCTGCTTGGCTTCATGGCAGACTGGCCCAGAGCTCAGGGATGGCTAGCTGGAACTCAGCCCTGTCCTTCCCAGCTCTCCTCCACAGCCTGGCCAGCCCCAGTCACAAGAGAGTCCTGGGCCTTGTGTTTCAGGACTAGTTCTAGGCCCTGGCACACCCCAGCCAGGCTCTCCTATTGGACAATTACCCTGAAACAATGCTCCCCTTGGGTCCCTTTGTGTTCCTCCCTGCGACTTAGTGGGCAAGCCCACTTTCTGGGTGTTGCTCGCTCTCTTCCAACTGTGTAGCACTACTGTGGCTCAGCCCTTTGGGTGGCCTCCCAGGTCCTGTGTCTGCTTGTTCTCAGAGGTTGGCCTTAAAAACGCCATGCTGCTGAGAAATGACGTTTGCTCTTCCCCATCTCTGGACACTGGCGTTCTGGAGACCCCAAAGCAGCCCCTGCTGCTCTTGCCACTGTCCAAGAGACCTTCTCCAAAGGTCCCTCAGGAGGTCAAGAGTCACTGAGAGCATGGAGGGGAGGGAGGATGCATGGTAGAGGGAGGATTCCTTGGTTCTCAAATGAGTCCCGGTCAAAAAAAGTTGAAGAAGCTTTCTTAATCATAGCTGCCCAGCTGTGCCCAGGGAGAGGCAGAGTGCTACAAACTGAACTTGAGCCCTTGGCCTGCCAGCTCCCTAGGACCCATATGACAATGCTAAGTTTGGACTAGGTTTAAAATCTTAAGCCATCCCGTTGCCCTTTCAGATTCCTCTTGCCCTGGAAGGCTGACCTGAGCAATCTGTGTTAAGATATTCCTATTACTTTCTAGATTCTAGTCGGATTCAGCCAATGGAAAGCCCCATAAGAAGACTGTGGGGAGGGAGGCAGGAGGAGAGTGAGGTGGGAGGGGGAATTTATTCCCCTGGCTACCTCCCTGGGGGATGCTGTGGGCTGCTGCATCCCATCACTGAAGGTGGCAGCTCCTGCCGTAGCCCTCCTCATCCCCGGGTTCTGGTGGTGGCCCCCCTCTTCCACTTTCAGGCCATGGTGGAATGGAGGCCCTCTGCCATCCCTGGTGTTCTCCCTGCACCCCACCTACACCTTGGGAAATGGTCTTCTTATCAAACTTTCTTGTATGATCCCATATGAATGAGTGTCCACCTGCTTCCTACTGGGAACCTGATAGATATACACCAAGGCCCAGAGCCGGCAAGGCCAGCGGGTGCTTACTGTGAATCCAATGCCCACGGTTGCTGAGAAGGAGCCTGGGATGAACTTTCCCTGGTCGAACTGAACCAGCAGAGATGTCTTCCCCACACCACTGTCACCCACCAGGATCGTCTGAAATTGTAGCAGAGAGAGGGTCAGTGCCAGCACTGGGTGTAGGTTTCTGAGACATCATGTGGCTGTAGGACAGGTTCTTTCTAAGTACACAGAGACACACACACAAACCAAGCCCTGATTTTCTGTCGCATTCACTGAAGGAGGCATGAAGGCACAGAGGAAATCTCATCTTAACCTAAGTTAACGAACACCTGTGGTAACCAGGAGAATATGGCTTGCAGATTTCCAACCAAACAAAACCAAACCAGTTCCTGTTGAGTTGATTCTGGCTCATGGCAGCCCTATGTGTGTCAGAGTAGAACTACCTCCACTGGGTTTTCAATGGCTATGATCTTTTGGAAGTAGATTGCCAGGTCTTCCTTCTGAGGTGCCTCTGGGTGGATTTGAGCCACCAATCTTTCTGTTAATAGCTAGTGCTATTAACAGGGACTTTAAGGCAGGTCTGTTCCCAGTAGATGAGAGATTCCTCTGATAGCAGATGTTGACTAGAGGACTCCCTGATGGCCTTCTGGAACTTTCCATAGACTGCACAGCAGTCTAGGATGCTCCCACTCGACCTTCCCTCCTCTTTGCTTTTCTGGTCCATGGTCTGATGGCTCTCCTGGCTCCTACCCCATTTGCTCTCACAGGTGTTTCCCCTAATAAAATCCTTGCATATTTAATCCCCTCTTGACATCTGCTTCTTGGAAGACCCAGAGTATGGGAAAGTCCAAAAAAAAAATGTCTACAGAATAAAGCAGAAGCAAGATGTCTGGGTATGTGCTTTGGGAAGAGTTCACTCTTGTCCCTAGAATGGGGAGTTGGAGAGGACTATATTTCAAAGAGAAACAGAGCTTGGAAAGGCAGGGAAAGGTCACTTTGCTCTGGGGAGAGGGGTCTGTAGTGGAAGAAGTGAGAAGAAGAACTAGTCTGGGAGTCCAGGTGAAATATTTGAAAGAAAATTATAAGCAACAGAGAAAAAATATACGTGAATCCAGAGACTGGCACCCAATGAAAGAACGAATGGATAAATGCCTTAGTTTCACAGTGGCCAATAGCCACTTCCCAAAGGCAAGCACTAAGGGTGGTTGGAAAGACTTAGAAGATGCAGCATTTAGGTGGACTTGCAAAAACATAAAGACATTAAAAAAAAAAAAAAGCATAATAGTTAACAGGACCTCCTTGGGTCAGGCCCATGAACCTCAGCCCCTCAAATGTTCCAGATGGGTCTGCTTAAATCCATGACCTTAGATATACAATATGGAGCCCTGGTGACACAACATTTAAGCACTTGGCTATAACCAATAGGTTCAAACTCACCCACCAACCCCTCTGTGGAAGAGAGAACGGGCAATCTGCTCCTGTGAAGATTAACACCCTAGAAAATCCTATGGGGCAGCTCTACTCTGTCACATGGGTCAAAAATGAGTCAAAAATTGACTTGATGGTACCTAGTAACAACAGATCACAAAGGAGTTTCTCTCTCCACTCAACAGCTCCACTCAACAGCTGATTTTCCTGATGTTCTCCACATTGGCTCCAAATTTCACTGCTTGAAGAAGCCATATGTCAGCTTCAGGTCCAGGTTTTTCACTGCATATTCCCTCTTCCAGAGCATGTATCAAGATGTTAACTAACCACAGGTTCTAACCAAAACCTCCTTGTCAGCCTCGCCACTGTTCACACAAGTGTCTTTGTTTTCACTTCCGGAGTCATTTTGTTTCGTCTGTATTTATGCTTTGCCTACTTCCAAAAGGGATTTGAAATGGCTTAAAGCAAAACCCACATATACAATGCGGCAACGAAAGATAACGCCTGAGAAAAGGAAAGGTATGTATGTGTGCGTCTGCGAATATTCCACCCTGGAAGGAGGCTATGTTGTTACCGCATTTGAGTGTTACGTTTGGTTCTAGACTTGCTGGCAGTCAAAACAAAATGGGAAACAAGATGGTGCCTATGGCACTCATTATCTGACAAAGAAAGCCTGAGCACTTTCATTCAACAAGGATTTTTTTCCCCAGCATGCAATTCTAAGGGAAATTTGTTATGTGGGTTCTTTTTTTTTTTCTTGATTATTATGGTAAATATAATATGTAACAAAACAGATACCATTTCACCGTTTTTTTTCTACCCATACAATTCAGTGACCTGAATTACGTTCTCTTGTTGGTCAGCCATCACCACTGTTTCCAAAAATTTCCATCACTCTTAACAGAAACCCAGTGTACCCTAAGCGACGAGCCCCCTTTTCCCCCTCTCTTTCACTTTTGCCCTTAGTAACCACTAATAAACTTTTATCTCTATACGCTTGCCTATTCTAGATATTTCATATTGCCATGGGGATTCTTATACAAGGAACCCTGAATAACAAACGGGCATTTGTGATTTTGCAGAAGAGGTGAAGCATTTCCGATAGCTTTGTATCGACCCTTGATAAAAGCAAGGCCTAACGGCCTAACACTAAATCATACGTCAGTGGAGGCCTCTTGGTGGGGAACTGGGCTAATGTTAAGTATGCTTCTTTCCTGTAGCTCCAGGATTCAGGGACAGCATTTAGAAAACCTCAGTGAACTGAGCGGTTACAACACTCGTAAAGTGGCTCTGAGTGACCTTCTTAACAGCACAGGAAATTCAGATGCCGTAAAGAAAAAGATCGATAGATCTGACTGCATAGAAATACAAATGTTCTGGTTGACAGAATATACCAGAAACAACGTCGAAAGAGAAATGATAGAAGGAAAATATCTGCTCAGAGCCGCTTGGATTAAGTCTCCATTCTTGATTCAAAGGAGATCCTGCCAGCCTAGGCTGGGCCCAGGAGCAGAAGGCTGGGCCACAGGCAGAGCTTCTAGAAGCTCAGAGGCTGTTCCCTTCCTGCTGCCCACCTGCAAGAAGGAAGGGTTATCCTATGGCTCTCGAAGCAACTGCCTCCTGTCTTCCCGGGCTGCCCATCCTCTAGATTACTCTGTCATTTTCTCTGGGAGTCAAGGCTTCCCTGTTTGCAGAGGACGATGTCCCTCAGCGTAACTGGCCAGTGCCCTGTGCGGAGGGAGTGCCGAAAGATTAGTGGGGACCAGAGCGGGGCTGAGTCCCTCCCGCCATCACTGATCTCATTTTATGGTTGGACATATGTGAAGTGAGTGGCCGTCTAGGCCACATCCTGGAACACCCCTATCTTATCAGCTGCTGTTTTAGTATGCAAATTACCTTCCTGCATCCCCACTTGTTCCCAATTAGGATATGAGGGGGGCTTATGTCCCCCCATGGGGCCCACTGACTCCTCAAAATGTCTCAGGGCATGCGTGGCACATAGCAAAAGTGGTTCCAGGTGCAGAATGTGAAAAAGGCCCAATTCCTTTCATAACCTCTGAGCCTGAGCCTGAGGGCTTGCTGGGATCTTGATGGGGGAGGGGAGAGAAGGGGCTAGGCAAGGTTGTCAGAAAGAAGGAAAAGAGACAGGCAAAGCGGCTGCTTTCTTTTCTCCTTTCTTCCTTACCTCGACAAATATTTTATTACAGAGATGGGGTGGGGGATGGGAGGAACGGCAATAGTCACAAGAGTGAGCTAGTTTCTTCAGGGTGGGGCCTCTAGTACAATCAACAAGTTTCTGGAGGAACCAGGTTGGTGTGGACATCCACAGACTCTCACCTGTTTGGCCGGACACAGCAGTGAGAGTTTCCGGAATGTTCTCTGGACGGCTGCCCCTCTTGTCCATTGGACTAGCAGTTCCCAGCTCGCATCTTCCTACCCTTGGAGCCCCTTTCTTTGCAGTCTAGGTTTTGATACTCTTAGGCCTCTCACACCCTCATATGAATCTCTGGTCTAGAATCTGCCCTCTGGTGTTCTGGCTTTGGCCCCAAGCCTCCCATAATCCCGTTAAACTCCTGACCACCTGGGCCCCTTCGAATCTGGCTACACTCAAAGTTCCAGGTCCTTGGGTTTCCCAAGACCTCCTCTGGTGGAGTTGGGTCCCCTGCCCCAGCCTTCCCACCAGGGGAGGAGGATTGGACAAAGAACTATCCAGAAACGATGGGCCTGTGTGTTCAAAGCCCCTCAAGGCAGGGAAAGGGCTGTAAAGTTCTTGTTTTAGAGAAAGCCCATCGAGGTTCCGGTAGGGAGGTATTTCTCAGAATCTCATGATCCCCACTATTTCTTGTGTTGCTAACTGCCCTGAAACCTCACCAATTCCACCTCCTTCCTCTTTTAGTCTTATGCACCAGTGGGAAGTGGCTGCAAGAGGAAGTACAAGAGTGAGGGTGCTAGAGAAAGCAGAAGGGCTGGAAGACAAAGAAGTTTATTTTGTTCTTCCTGATGGGCTCCAGCACTGGTGTGAAGAGAAAATGCACCTGCTGCTGCTCATCCCCCTCTTCCGCCTCCCAGGTGAGTGTGGGGCCAGGGTCTGCATCCATGAGAAAAGCACCTCCAGCAAGAGGGAGTACCTGGCAGAGAGGGGAGGGCAGCAGGAAGGTAGCCTGCCAAGAATCTGACCCTGTTTCTAAGTAGTTCTTCCAAAAAACGTTACGAGCCTTGTGTATTCCATCCACTCACTCATTCAGAGCCTACAATCGCCAACGCAGGAATACTGAGCATTGTCTTCCTAGTGAACCCAGCACCAGGCATCCTTCCTGACCGCCCAGGGGCTGACATTACAAAATTGCCAGTCTGACTGGCCCCCATGGTCAGGGAAATGAGGAGGAACCTCGTTGCTCAGGAGAGCTGGTGAATACCTGCTCCTGGACTGTCACTTTTGTGGATGCCTTATGAGCAAGGAAAGGCTTAGGGGAAGAGTCGAGGACATAGGGGGCTTTGAAGAAATGAAAGAGGGAGTTATCCAGGCAGGGAGGGAGAGGTGATTCAAGGCATTTGGGGCAGAAGGAAATAATAGAAGTTATCGAGGAACTTGAAAAGTCAAGAGGAGGTAGGCTTGATGGGAACAGAGGTAAAAAGAAGGGGTGAGCTGTGGGCAGAGATAGAGGGTTGAAGTGACCTTTAAGTTAATGAATATCATTTTGATGAAAAATGAAGATTTCCTTAACTTCTTAGTGTTGGATGCCCAGGGCTCAGCCATTGGCTTTTTTTGTTCTCTATCTAAGCCATTTCCTTGTCGATCTCACCTGCTTTCATGCTTTAAATACCATCTCTGTGTTGATGACTCCCAATTTTGTACCCCTAGCTTGAACATTTCTCAAGACTCCAAAATCCTATATCCAACTGTCTACTAATGTCTCCACTTGGATGTCTACTAAATATTCCAAACATGATCTGACCAAACCCCATGTCTCCATCTTCCCTTTTGAACCCTCTCCTGCCCAAGTGTTCCCCAACTTTGTGTTTGGCCACTCTGTCACTCCCCATAATGATCCTTTGAAAACATAAGTCAGATTAATGGATGAATAGATAAACAAAATGTGGTATAGCTATACAACAGAATGTTATTCAGCCATGAAAAGAAATGAAGTTCTGATACGTGCTACCACATGGATGAACCCTGAAAATGTTTCGTTAAGTGAAATAAGCCAGCCATTTCACATGATTCCATGCATATGAAATGTTCAGAATAGACAAATCTATAGAGACAGAAATGAGATTAGCGGTTGTCAGGAACTGGGGGCATGGGAGGATGGGGGTGAGTGCTAATGAATATGGGGCTTCTTTTGGGGGAGATGAAAACGTTCTGATGTTGGGTAGAGGTTATGGCCACACAACTTTATAAATATGCTAAAAATCACTGACTTGTACATCTTAAAATGGTGAGTTATGTGGTGTGTGAATTATGTATTGACAAAAAAAAAAAAAAAATGGAGAGGAGTGAGAAGTGGGAAACAGTGGTATTCTCCTGAGAAAAGTTTCTGGGTAGCATTTGACATAGATGTGGATGTGAGGTTGTGGAAGAGGGTAACCACAGCAGCTGGACTTTTTTACAGGGACTAATTTTATCGTTCATTCCATTGGTCACTGGACATGAGAAAGTTAATTTCAAGAAGTGATAAGAACTGTGAGGGAAACAGAAGATGATATGACATAGTGAGACCCAGGTAGGTGGGTAGGGGGAGCTCTAGATAGGGCAGGCCGAGAGGACCCCTCCAAGGAGCAGACATTTGAACTGAGACCTGGAAGATGAGAAGGCTCCACGGACTTCAGATCTGGGGATGCTTTCCGGGCACAGGAATGGCAAGAGTAAGTCTCTGGGGGTAGGAACGAGTTTGACTTTGGCAAGTCTGAGGAAGAGAAAAGTCAGCATAGTTTCATCACGAGCTTCAACACAGCTGGTGTGGCAGATGAGGCAGATATTATTAACCCTTTGGGGAAATGG
Source organism: Elephas maximus indicus (assembly GCF_024166365.1). NCBI lineage: Eukaryota > Metazoa > Chordata > Mammalia > Proboscidea > Elephantidae > Elephas > Elephas maximus. Next base: position 65,117,722 of record NC_064837.1, on the reverse strand, counting down.
TCTCAAGAAATGTAAAAATGGAGTGGGGGAGATGTCACACCTCCTCTGACTTCACGAGGGAGACACAGAAAGGAGTGTTGGTGTGTGTGTGTGTATGAGTGTATGTGAGCGTGTGTGAATGAGTGAATCAGAACAAAAACAGACGAAAGGATTTTTTGTTTCTTTAAAATCTTAAAAAATCATCTATAAAACTATCTGGCAGCAGAGCTTTTATCAGAACAAATTCTTTGATCACTTTAAAGCTGTTTCCATGATTATTGGTCTATTCAGGTTTGTTACTCATTTCTGAATCAATTTTGTTGTTGTTTTTTTTCTCTACAGAAAGATATCTATTTTATTGAACATATATTAGCATAAAATTCTGCAAGTATCATTTTGTAATTAAAACTTTACATATCTATTAGAATATACTCATTGTGACATTATGTGCTATGTCTTTTTATTGAATACATGTGCCATGAGATTGTCTATTTTATTGTTGTTTCTTCTCCTCTCCCTTCACTTCCTCTTCTTTCTCCCCCCTCCTTCTTTTTTTCTGTGTTAAGCCAGTTTTGATATTTAGTTTGTTGTTACTGTTATTTTCTAAATTATTATTTTCTCATATGTATAATTTCTCCCTCTTATTTCCTTGGGGTTACTGTTTGTGATTTTCTCCCCAATTTGCTACATTAAATATTATGCTAATTTTCTTCCTTTCTAAAATATTTAAAGCATATTTAAGGTTAAGAACTTACTTTTTCTCCACTTTTAAAACTCCATGGTGAATTGTATGGTGTGTAAATTATATCTCAATTTTAGCATATTCACAAGGTCGTGCAACCATAGCCTCTATCTCCTTCCAGAACATTTTCATCACCTCAGAAAGAGACCTGGTGCCCGTTAGTGGTCACTCCCCCTCCCCTCCTCCAGCCAGCCCCCGACAATCACTAATCTACTTCTGTCTCTGTAGATTTGCCTATTCTGGATATTTCATATGAATGGAATCATACAATATATGGCCTTTTGCTTCCAGTTTCTTTCTCCTAGCATAATGTTTTCAAGTTCCATCCATGTTGTAGCATGTGTTAGTACTTCATTCCTTTTTTATGGCCCAATAATATTCCATTGCATGGCTATACCACATTTTGTTTATTACCGCTTCACCTCATGACATTTGGCTTGTTTCTACTTTTTGGCTATTATGAACATTCATGTACAAGTCCGTATGGAGATATATTTTCAATTCTTTTGGGTATATACCTAGGAGTAGAGTTTCTGGTCATATGGTAACTCTGAAAACCCTGGTAGCGTAGTGGTTAAGTGCTTCGGCTGCTAACTAGAAGGCCAGCAGTTCGAGTTTACCAGGCACTCCTTGGAAACCCTGTGGAGCAGTTCTACTCTGTCCTGTAGGGTCGCTATGAGTCAGAATTGACTCGATGGCAGTGGGTTGGGTGGGTTATGGTAACTCTATGTTTAACTTTTTGGGGAGCCACCAAACTTTTCCCAAGAATTTACTTTAAAAATAAAGTTTTATGATGTCCCATACATTTTGATATGTAGTGTTTTCATTTTTGTTATCTTATAATGAGTCTTTATTATTATTATTTTTTATATTGTCCCTAATCGAATCAAGTTATTTAAGGAAATTTTTCCCTCCAATCTCAAATTTTATTTATTGTAAACAATTTTCACATGTATTTTTTATTTCCTGTAAATTATTTTCAGATTTATTTTAAAATATTTAGCTTAATTTGGCTTTCTTTTGTGACACAGAAGTCTTTTTTTTATTTTTAATAAAAGAGAGCTTGAAAACTCATCTTCCCTCAAAAGGATGTGTGTAGATTTCTTAGTTCCCTTCAGATGTCATAGAAAGCAGATTCAAGTCTGTGACCCAATTTTTCTTCCTAGCAGGATTTTATCTGGTACTGTAGCTCTGTCCATTTGTGGTGAAGTCGTTTCTAGCTCTAACCACTTTGAATTCTTGCTTTGCAAGAGTCTGATACAGTTTAAAGTTTTCATTTGCCAAGTGCTATAATGGGCCCTCTGGGTGGTGCAAACAGTGAAACACCCAGCTACTAACTGAAGGGTTGGCAGTTCAAATTCACCCAGAGGTTTCTCAGAAGAAAGCCCTGGCAATCTATATCTGAAAGGTCACAGCCATTGAAAAACCTATGGCCAGTTCTACTCTGAAACCCATGGACTTACCATGAGTCAGAATGGACTTGATGACAGCTGGTGGTGGGGGTGTAATCATCATTGCCAACAAAATATAATGATAGAGAGATTTTGTTGTTATTGTCATGTGCCATTGAGTAGATTCTGACTTACAGCAACTTCATGTGACAGAGTGAAACTGTCCCTTAGGGTTTTCTAGGCTGTAATTTTTATGAGAGCAGATCACTAGGTCTTTCTCCCACGGAGCTGCTGGGTGAATTTGAACCACCAGCCTTTTGGTTAGCAGCCAAGTGCTTACCATTTGCACCACCAGGGCTCTAACATAGGGATAATAGATGCTATTATTATCACCCCTATTTATAGGATTCAAAGGCACAGAAAGGTTAATTTGCCTAAGTTCACAGAGCCTGAAAGAGGTGGAACCATGATTCAAACTCAAGCCTCCTGGCACAGCCTGCCCTCTTAACCAGTACTTTGATGGTCTCTTGGTGCACAAAAGACAACACCCTCTTGCCTTCAATGTGAATTGCTCCTAGAGCTCCTTCAAGTGCTCCAGTATGCTGCTAATTCCATCTCAGATTTACACTGCAACGATCATAGTCATTGCTCATTTCAAGTACGTAAATGTTGAAATCTATCATTTCTATTCATGGCCTTGCATTCAGCTCAGGTGAATTTAAAGAATTTGTCAGCAGAGGTTTCATTTAAGGTATTCCCATTCCCGGATTGCCTTCTAGCAACAGGTTAGGATGAAAATGTCCTGCAGACTAGGCTAGTCCTGGGACAGATTATTTGAAGGGAAGAGCTGATAAGGCAGGTCAGGTGTCTCATCCTTAAGTCTCCCCTTGAATCATCTCCATTACACTTAGCAGAAATCTTACAAGATACCAGAGGACACAGCACAGGTGCTGCTCTGTTTACAACTAAACTTTGCTTGCTTTTGTCATAAAAGTTCAGCTTTTCTAGGAAATTTGGAACTGGAATTTGCAACAATGTAATGAACAAAATGGCATCTGCATGATAGGGATTCCATGGCACATGGAGACCAGGTGGCATCACTGTTTTGGTCAGCTTCCAAGGCATTCCTTCCAGGTGCTTTACTACAGCAGAACGATTAGGAAGAGTCTCTCCACGGCCGTCTTCTAGGGCTGCTCAGCTGGCCCTCCTGAGGGTCGTCAGGACAACGAGTCAAGGCAGTAACTGCTCTTTTCCTATGGAAATAGGTCTTCTGTTATTTCCTCCCCACTGTTGTTGTTATTAGGTGGCACTGAGTTGGTTCTGACTCACAGTGACCCAGTGCACAACAGAACGAAACACTGCGCCATCCTCACAATTGTTGCTATGCTTGAGCCCATTGTTGCTGCCACTGTGTCTGTCCATCTTGTTGAGGGTCTTCCTCTTTTTCACTGATCCTCTACTTTACCAAGCATAATGTCCTTCTCCAGGGACTGATCCTTCTTGATACCATGTTCAAAGTATGTGAGATGCAGGGACATTCTGGTTATACTTCTCCCAAGACGAATTTGTTCATTCTCTTGGCAATCCATTGTATATTCAATATTCTTTGCCAACACCACAATCCACCGGCATCAATTCTTCTTAGGTCTTCCTTATTCATTGCTCAGCTTTCCTATGCATATGAGGTTATTGAAAACACCATGGCTTGGATCAGGCGCACCTTAGTCCTCAAGGTGCATCATTGCTTTTTAAGACATTAAAGAGATCTCTTGCAGCAGATTTGCCCAATGCAATGCATCTTTTGATTTCTTGACTGCAGCTTCCATGGGTGTTGATACTGGATCCAAGTAAAATGAAATCCTTGACAATATCAGTCTTTTCTCCATTTATCATGATGTTGCTTATTGGTCCAGTTGTGAGGATTTTTGTTTTCTTTATGTTCAGGTGCAGTCCATACTGAAGGCTGTACTCTTTGGTCTTCAGTAAATGCTTCAAGTCCTCTTCACTTTCAGCGAGCAAGGTTGTGTCGTCTGCACAGTGCAGGTTATTAAGGAGTATTCCTCCAATCCTGATGCCCTGTTCTTCATATAGTCCAGCTTCACAGATTATTTTCTCAGCATACAGGTTGAATAGGTATGGTGAAAGGATACAACCCTGACGCACACCTTTCCTGACTTTAAACCGTGCAGTATCCCCTTGTTCTGTTGGAACGACTGCCTCTTGATCTATGTACAGATCCCTCATGAGACCAATTAAGTGTTCCAGAATTCCCATTCTCCAACATGTTATCCATAATTAGTTATGATCCACACAGTCAAATGCCTTAGAGTAGTCAACAAAACACAGGTAAACATCTTTCTTGGATTCTCTGCTTTCAGTCAGGATCCATTTGACATCAGCAATGATATCCCTGGTTCCATGCTGTCTTCTGAATCCAGCTTGAATTTCTGGCAGTTCCCTGTCGATATGTACTGCTGCAGCCATTTTTTAATGATCTTCAGCAAAATTTTGCTTGCGTGTGATGTTAATGATATTGTTCGATAGTTTCCGCATTCGGTTGGATCACCTTTCTTGGGAAGAGGCATAAATATGGTTGTCTTACAGTTGGTTGACCAGGAAGCTGTCTTCCAAATTTCTTGGCATAGATGAAACAAAGTGCATCCATTTGTTGAAACATCTCAACTGATATTTCGTTCATTCTGGGAGCCTTGTTTTTTTGCCCATGCCTTCAGTGCAGACTGGACTTCTTCCTTCAGTACCATCGGTCCCTGATCATATGTTACCTCCTGAAATGGTTGAACGTTGATCAATTCTTTTTGGTATAGTGACTCTGTGTTTTCCTTCCACCTTCCTTTAATGCTTCCTGTGTTGTTTAACACTTTGCCAGTGGAGTCTTTCAGTATTGCAACCCAAGGCTTAAATTTTTCTTCAGTTCTTTCAGCTTGAGAAATGCTGAGCGTGTTCTTCCCGTTTGGTTTTCTATCTCTAGGTCTTTGCACATATCATCATGGTACTTTACTTTGCCTTCTTGAGCCACCCTTTGAAATCTTCTGTTCAGCTCTTTCACTTCATCATGTTTTTCTTTTGCTTTGGAAACCCTGGTAGCATAGTGCTTAAGAGTTACAGCTACTAACCAAAAGGTCAGCAGTTTGAATCCACCAGGCACTCCTTGGAAACCGTATGGGGCAGTTCTACTCTGTCCTATAGGGTAGCTATGAGTCGGAATCAACTCGACGGCAACTTTTTTTTTTTTTTTAATATATTCTCAAGGTTGTACTTTGGTTCTCGTGGACTTGTTTTAATTTTCTTCAGTTTCAACTTGAACTTGCATATGAGTAATTGATGGTCTGATCCACAGTCGGCCCCTGGCCTTATTCTGACTGATGATATTGAGCTTTTCCATCATCTCTTTCCACAAACGTGGTAGATTTGATTCCTGTGTATTCTATCTGGTGAGGACCACGTGTATAGTTGCCATTTATGTTGGTGAAAAAAGGTATTTGCAATGAAGAAGTTGTTGGTCTTGCAAAATTCAATCGTGATCTCTGGCATTGTTTCTATCGTGAAGGCCATATTTTCCAACTACTGGTCCTTCTTTGTTTCCAACTTTTGCATTCCAGTCACCAGTAGTTATCAGTGCATTTTGATTGCATATTCGATCAGTTTCTGACCGTAGAAGTTGGTAAAAATCATCAATCTTTTCATCTTAGGCCTTAGTGGTTCGTGTGTAAATTTGAATAATAGTAGTTCAACTGGTCTTCCTTGTAGGATATGTACTGATCTAGTGTATCCATATGCCTACATGGAAGACCAGTTAATATGACTATTATTCAAATTAAATTACACACCAACTATTAAGGCCAAAGATGAAGAAATAAAGATTTTTACCAGCTTCCGCAGTCTGAAATTGATCAAACATGCAATCAAGATGCATTGATAATTATTGGTGATTGGACTGTGAAAGCTGGAAACAAAGAAGGATTAGTAGTTGCAAAATATGGCCTTGGTGAAAGAAACAACACCTGAGATCCCATGATAGAATTTTGGAAGACCAACGACTTCCTTCCCCATGCATCTGTGGGGGCTTGCATGTTGCTGTGATGCTGGAAGCTGTGCCTCCAGGTATTCAAATACCAACAGGATCACCCATGGCGGACAAGTTTCAGCTGCGCTTCCAGACTAAGACAGGCTAGGAAGAAGGACCTGGTGGTCTACCTCTGAAAAAAAAATTAACCAGTGAAAATCTTATGAACACTGTCTGATATAGAGCCCCTCAGGATGGAAGACACTCAAAATATGACTGGGGAAGAGCTGTCTCCGCAAAGTAGAGTTGACCTTAATGATGTGAATGGAGTCAAGCTTTCGGGACCCTCATTTGCTGAGGTGGCATAACTCAATATGAGAAGAAACAGCTGCAAACATCCATTAATAATCAGAATGTGGAATGCACAAAGTATGAATCTAGGAAAAATGGAAATCATCAAAATTAAATGAAAACATCAATATCCTAGGCATTAGTGAGCTGAAATGGACTGGTATTGGCCATTTTGAATCAGATAATTATATGGTCTACTATGCTGGGAATGACAACTTGAAGAGGTATAGTGTTGAATTCATCATCAAAAGAACATTTCAAGATCTATCCTGAAGTACAATGCTGTCAGTGATAGGATAATATCCATATGCCTACAAGGAAGACAATTTAGTAGAACTATTATTCACAAATTTATGCACCAACCACTAAGGCCAAAGATGAAGAAACTGATGATTTTTACCAACTTCTGTGGTTCGAAACTGATCAAATATGCAATCAGCATGCATTGGTAATTACTGATTATTGGAATGTGAAAGCTGGAAACAAAAAAAGAAGAACTGATAATTAGAAAATGGAGCCTTGGTGATAGAAACGACGCCGGAGATTGCATAACAGAATTTTGCAAGACCAAAGACTTCTTCCTTGCAAATACCTTTTTTTAACAATATAAATGGCAACTACACACGTAGACCTTGCCAGATGGAATACACAGGAATCAAATCGATTACATCTGTGGAAAGAGACGACGGAAAAGCTCAATATCATGTGTTAGAATAAAGCCAGGGCCTGACTACAGAACAGACCATCAACTGGTCATATGCAAATTCAAGTTGAAGCTGAAGGAAATTAGACCAAGTCCACTAGAGCCAAAATGCAACTTTGAGTATATTGCACCTGAGTTTAGAGCCCATCTCAGGAACAGACTGGATGCATTGACACTGATGGCCGAAGACCAGATGAGTTGTGGAATGACATCAAGGACACCATACATGAAGAAAGCAAAAGGTCATTAAAAATATAAGAAAGAAAAAAAGACCAAAATGGATGTCAGAAGAGACTCTAAAACTTGCTCTTTTTAAAGCCAGTGGAAGAAATGATGAAATGAAAGAGCTGAACAGAAGATTTCAAAGTGCAGCTTGAGAAGACAAATTAAAGTATTATAATGACATGTGCAACGAACTAGAGTTAGAAAACCAAGAGGGTAGAGCACATTCAACATTTCTCAAGCTGAAAGAATGGAAGAAAAAATTCAAGCCTCGAGTTGCAGTATTGGAGGGTTCTATGGGGGAAAATACTGAACGACACAGGAAGCATTAAAAGAAGGTAGAAAGAATACATAGTCACTATACCAAAAAGAATTGGTTGACGTTCAACCATTTCAGGAAGTAGCATATGATCAAGAACGAATGGTACTGAAGGAAGTAATCCAAGCTATACTGACGAGACAGATTGACATAGTGGCTGCAACTATGGGCTCAAACACAACGATGATTGTGAGGATGGCACAGGTCTGGGCAGTGTTTCCTTCTGTTGTACATAGGGTTCCTATGAGTTAGAACTGACTTGATGGCACCTAACAACAACAGACCAGTATATAAAGGAGCTCTGGTGGTATAAATGTTAATTGCTTAGCTGGTAGCTGAAAGGCTCGTGATTGGAACTCACCCATCCACTCCATGGGAGAAAGAAGATCTGGCGATCTGCTCCTTTTATGGACTCAATTGTGTCCCTCAAAAATGTGTGTCAACTTGGCTAGGCCATGATTCTCAGTATTGTGTGATTGCCCACCATTTTGTCATCTGATGCTATTTTCCTATGTGTTGTAAATGCTACCTCTGTGGTGTTAATGAGGCAGGATAAGAGGCAGTTATGTTAATGAGACAGGACTCAATCTACAAGATTAGGTTGTATCTGGAGTCAATCTCTTTTGAGATATAAAAGAGAGACGGGAGTAGAGAGACAGAAGGACCTCCTACCACCAACGATGAAGAACCAGGAAGGGAGCATGTCCTTTAGATCTAGGGACCCTGCACTGAGAAGCTCCTAAAAACAAACAAACAAACAAAAAAACCAGTCATTGAAGAGTCGATTCTGACTCATAAAGACCCTATGGGACAGAGTAGAACTGCCCTGTAGGGTTTCTAAAGACTGGTTTTTGGATTCAAACTGCTGACCTTTTTGGTTAGTAGCCAAGCTCTTAACCATTGCGCCGTTAGGGCTCCAAGAAGCTCATAGACCAGGGGAAGATTGATGATAAGGACCTTCCCCCAGAGCCAACAGAGAGAAAGGGTTCTCTTGGAGCTGGCACCCTGAATTTGAATTTCTAGCCTCTTAGACTGTGAGAGAATAAATTTCTCTTTGTTAAAGCCATCCACTTGTGGTATTTCTGTTATAGTAGCACTAGATAACTAAGATGGCTCCCTTAAAGATTATGGCCTAGAAAACCCTATGGGGCAGCTCTACTCTGTCACATGGGGTTGCTATGAGTCAAAATCGACTTGATGGCATCTAGCAACAAAAGACGAGTAAAACACAAAGATGGTAGCAAAATGTCATCCCTTGATCCCACTTCTAGGAATATATTCTAGTGAACTAAGAGCCGTCACACGAATAGACATATGCATACCCATGTTCATTGCAGCATTATTCGCAGTAGCAAAAATGTGGAAACAACCTAAGTGCCCATCAACCGATGAAAGGATAAAAAAATTATGGTACATACACACAATAGAATACTATGAAATGATAAAGAACAATGATGAATCCACGATATATTTCCCAATCTGACGAATCTGGAGGTCTTATGCTGAGTGAAATAAGTCAATCACAAAAGGACAATTACTGTATGAGGCCACGATTATAAAAACTCAAGAAAAGATTTGCAAACAGAAAGAAACAATTTTTGATGGTTACAAGGGAAGGTTGGGGAAGGGAGATCATTAACTAGATAGTAAAAAAAAAAAAAAAAAACCTGTTGCCCTAGGGTCTATTCCGTCTCATAGCCACCCTATAGATAGTAGATAAGTGTTAACTCTAGTGAAAGAAAAGGCAGTACACAATATAGGGGAAGTCAGCACAACTTGACCAAGGCAAAGTCATAGAAGCTTCGTGGACACGTCCAAACACCCTGAGAGACTGAGGTACTGGGGCTGAGTCTGGGGCCCATGATTGCAGGGGTTATCTAGGTCAACTGGCATTCACAAAGTTCATAAAGAAAATGTTCTACATCCAGCTTTGGTGAGTAGCGTCTAAGGTCTTAAAAGCTTGTGAGTGGCCATCTAAGATGCATTTACTGGTCATTCCGTCCAGAGCAAAGGAGAATGAAGAAAACCAAAGATTCAAGGGGAATATTATTCCAAAGGACTAAAGGACCACATGGGCCACAGCCTCTACCAGCCTGAGCCCAGAAGAACTAGGTGGTGCCTGGCTACCACCACCAACCTCTCTGACAGGGATCACAATAGAGAGTCCTGGACAGAGTGAGAGAAAAACGGAGAACAAAATTCAAATTCACATGCAAACACACAAAAGACCAGACTTACTGGCCCGACAGAGACTGGAAGAGCCCCCAAGACTATGCCCCCTAATACTCTTTTAACTCAGAATTGAAGCCACTCCTGAAGTTCACCCTTTAGACAAAGATTAGACAGGTGTATAAAACAAACAATAACAAATGTGGGAATGTGCTTCTTAGTTCAGTTGTGTATACGGGACCAAAAGAGCAATACATGCGCAAAAGCAGTGATGAGAAGGCAGGAAGGGACAGGAAAGATGGATGGACAGAAACTGGGAATTGGGGTGTGAAAGGGGAGAGTGTTGACACACAGTGGGGATTGCAACCAATGTCACAAAACAATTTGTATACAAATTGTTGCGTGAGAAACTAATTTGCTCTGTAAAGTTTCACCTGAAGTGCGGGTGCGCGCGCGTGCACACACACAGGGCTTAACCTGAAATATAAAGATTATATTGGCCATAGGGCAGGGAGACTGGTGAATTATAGAAAACTGTTATTGCTCAGTGTCAACGTTCTTATTTCTTTTGAAATCTGTAGTTACGTTCTTCAGGGACTTAAATGGGGGTTTTAACCAGTAGAATGTCGAAGGACAAGAGGTCTGTCTTGTGGAAGATACAGTTCATCCTTGACTATTATTCAACTCATCAGGCGTTTGGATTAGGGAACTATTTTCACTACAGGAACTTGTGGCCCTCCCCTTAGGGTGGGAGGTGACAGGTACATGGATTTGTGTTTTCCAGGCTACTCCACCTTATCGGGTCCAAAAGCAGTGAGTGGTCCAAAGGGGGGCTCATTGACTGTGCGGTGTAGTTATGGCCCAGGATGGGAGACCTACTACAAGTGGTGGTGTCGAGGAGCTGTTTGGAATAGCTGCAAAATCCTTGTTAAAACCACTGGGTCAGAGAAAGAGGAGAAGAAGGGTGGCATATCCATCAGGGACAGTCAGAAAAATCGCACATTCGATGTGACCATGGAGAAGCTCAAGGAAGGCGATGCAGACGTTTACTGGTGTGGGATTGAGAGAATAGGAACTGACCTTGGAGTCCAGGTTGAAGTGTCAGTTGGCCCAGGTAAGAATGTGTGGATGTGTCTTTCTGTGCCTGCTCTGTCCTAGCCCCAGAGGGCCCTCTTGAGTGACTGAACTTTGGGCAGGGCAGAGGGTGGTAGAGCTCTTGTGTGTCAGTGAACCCCACTGTCAGCTTGGGGTTGGGAGGGGCTTCTTTTACATGGTCTCTCATGGCTCCCAGGACTCTTCTAGGATGGAATGATGCCTTTGTGGGCACATTCTCTTCTCTGCACAGCTCAGTCTCTTGCCCATAGAGAACAAGGTGATGGTCCCCAGTTTCAGCCCATGTGCCAAAGGGACCCCTTTCCATGGGACCCAGAGACCCCAATCCCCCCTGAAGCTTTCTTGGGGCCCCTGACACCCAGGTGTGGCTGCTCTTTGTGGAGTTCTGGGCTGGGACTTTATTGCCTCTTCCCACCCTCCATCCTGTAGGGAGGGTGAGACAGAGGTGCAGCATAGTTGGGTTGCTGTGGTCTAATTCTGAGGTCTGGAAAGGTTCCCACAGTCAAATGGCTGCCTTTCTGGTATCTGAAGTCTCACCATCAGCCATTAATGCATTTGGATCTAATAATGTCTCTTCCTAAGTCCTTCTAGAAGGCGAACATTCCTGGGAAGGTCATCTTAGAGGTCCCAGTGCCTTGATTGGAGTTTATCTGTTGGGCTCTACTTTTGCTGACCCTTGGAAGGGCAGCATGTGCTCTCGGGACACTAGGGGCACCACTATCAACAGAGCCCCAACCACACCTGGTCCAATGAGGCATGCTACAGTTTGCAAAGTGCAGCACGTATATCATCTAACTTAATCTTTACAACGCTCTGGAGAAGCCATGTTCTAGAAGCTTAGTAACTTGCCCAAAAAGTAAAGACTCTTCTAAACATTAGGATTTTGTTCAGGACTAGCTCTGACCTTAAAAGTCACAGATGTAGGGTATATGTTAATAGGACTGTGCAGGCTCCCATTCCACCCTGTCCTTGCTGGATAAATAAGATCAGGGGGAGGCATGAGCTGAGGCATTGTCACAAGCTGTGAAAGTATTTAAAATCCCGGTGAACTCCAGCCACCCTTGTCCTGAGGCTGTTCCTGGGCCCCTTCTAGCCCTCCCAGGGCCTGATCAAGGTCCTCTCTGTGCCTGTGTCAGCCCCACCTGCTTCTGAGGCTCTTGAGGCTCCTAGAGGCTGGGGAGATGTGAGATCCAGACTGCAGTTCCCTCCTTACAGCCCTGCTCCAGGCTCCTCAGGCCAGGGCAACCCCCCTTCCTGGGCTTAGATCCATGTGCAGGGCTGGGTGGGTCAGCAGGCAGCGTGCTATGTAACCTGGTCTGTACGCCAAGCACCAACTACAATGTGGACCACCACCACCTCCACCAACACCACGTTTACAGTGCCAGCCACCCCAGAAGAGACCACAGCCTCCCCCACTATGACGAGCCAGCGCTCTGATGTCAGGTAAGCCAGTTCAAATGCTGCTGTTCCCTGCTCCAATGGGGGAGCCCTTTGCTTTCCCAGGTTCTAGCTGGAGCTTGGGCTCGGACCCTCAGACTCTTTTGAGAGGCTGAGAGGGAGGGGGCCTGTCCCACTTGCTCTCAGGCCACACAGTGTTCTCCTGGAAGTCCATCCTGGAGCTCAGTGCAGTTGGTAGTTTTGTGGGTTGGTCCATTCATGCATTTCTTCATCTCACCTTTACCGAGTTAATGTGTACCTGGCAGGGACTGTGCTGAACTCAGTGTTCCTCGATGTCTGTCTCCCCCCTGTGAGTGTCTCTGTGTTCGTTCTGCTCTTTTTGTAACTCAGGAGTGATTAGATTTCGGACCCAGTCTACTCAGTGTGAACTAATCAACATTACAAAGAAAATCTTATTTCCAAACAGGATCATATTTACTTGCATAAAAAAAGAGGCCAGGATTTCAACACATATTTTTGGGGGGGACAGGATTCAATTCATAACAGAGGGCAAAGCGTAGAAACAGAGGGACTTTTAGGAGCCTGCTAGGCTTGTAAAAAAAAAAAAAAAGGCTTGTAGACACATCAAAACCATCTTGTGGAACCCACCTATCCTTGTTTACCATCTTTGAGGGCACCCAGGAGTGGGGGTTCCCTGCAGGTCATAAGGTGTGTGCCCCTCCCATGTGGGATAGGGCCCAGAGGCGAGAGGTGAGCCCTGGGTGCAGGGCCTCCTCCGATTGTTGTTTCCAGGTCTAAGATCTTGCAGCTCAAAATTCTCATTCCCCTCGTCTGTGCCGTGTTGCTGCTTCTCTTGGTGGCGGCCTCACTCCTGGCTTGGAGCATGAAGAAGCGACAGAAGAAAGGTGAGAGGACCTGGCAGAGGCTGGTCTGGGGCTGGGGAAGTTGTAAGTGTGTGTGGTCGATGGCTGGTGTTGTCATCGGGGATCATCTGGCCCAAGGGATTACCCATGTGGTCTGTAAATGGCATTGTTGCAAAGACCGGCACCTGGCTGTCCCAGGGCCTTGGGGGTAGGTCTGGAGTTTGCAGTTGAGCCTCAGGGGGTTTTGGTGCCAGGTGCCTGCTCGGCACATCACTGCCTTCTCTTCTCCCTGATCACCCCCCTCCTTGCTTTTTAATTTCGGCTCTTGGTGGTAGACAGCCCATTCTAGGGTGCCTGGACACTTCAGTGGAATCTATGTGGTTTCCAAGAAGGTACTAAGCCGACATGGGGGCAGGGAGATACACACACACATATGAATGCATACATATGTGTGCATGCACAAATATATGTGCATGTACACTCGTGCATGGACACACAGGTACACACACAAGCACACGTACACACAGATGCATGTACACAGTACATATACACAATGCATGTGCACATACACATGCACACACATGCATGCACACACATACACAAGTTCATGTACACTTGTGTACACACATACATAAGACTGGACTGTCTGCTTAAAGCCATTCCTGCCTCTGCCGCCAAGAGCCGAAACTGGAAATGGATGTGTATACACAGGGTGCACACGCATGCATGACCACGCACACAGGCATGTATACACACATGAACACACTCCTCTGGGTTTGATCAGAAAGGTTGGTTGTGACCCTTACTGGTTTTCATCCTCTGTCCCCAGCCCTTCCTCAGGCTGTCTCACTTGCTGTCTGAACTTGCTCTTTGGGGAAGGGCCTGAAGACTCTGAAGTCGTGACATTTGGCCCCAACCCAACCCTTTGCCTGTCTGGCTTCCCTTCCACATTTTCACAGTCATCCTCCCAAACCCAGTGGGATCTAAGCTCTTAGGGAGCCCACTCCACTTCTCCACCCCCTGACGTGGAATCTTTTCACCTGTGGGGGTGGGGGTGCTGACTCTTACTCATTACTTTGTCTTCCAAATATCCTGTCTATGACCTGAGTTCTAAGTATTTCCTTGGTATCTAGAAACTAAATACCAGGGAATAGTTTCTATTCTTTTGTTGTCCCTAAAGCAGGGGACATATGGGGTGGCAGAGGAGGGCCAAAGCGCAGAAGAAATACAGGAACCAGCAGCAACCTCACAACCAGTCCATGTCGTGCTGACCCAATGTGTACACCCTTGGGGGGCAGCTTGGAGTCCCTCTGCGACAGCTTTACTGCCTGAGCATCCATGTGTCAGCCTTAGCCAAGCCCCGGGAGGCAAGGAAGGGCATCCCCAGCCACCCAGCCTCTCACAGCCCACTGAAGACAAACTAGACTTCAGCGGGGTGGAGGTAACAAGGAGGCACATATCAAGTGCCGTCTGGGTAGCTGGGCCAGGAAGGTGTGACTCTGAGCTGACTCCCAGAGGATGAATCCAATAGAGAAATGCTGGAGTTGCGGGCAGAACTTTGGGCAGAAGCAACAGGTTGAGCCTGGGGTTGGGCAGAAGAAAACTCAATCCCAGAGGAGTGGATGGCTGGCAGGGCTGCCCGATCAGCGGGTTGCACGGTTCTGTGGTGTGAGCAGCAGGTGGGGTTAGATCTCTGGGGAGCCCAGAGAGGTTGTGACTGATGTCACATAGCGTGTGATCTGAGGAGTCAGAATTAGAACCAGGTCTCCTGTCTCCACATCTGGAGTCTAATTCCCCTCTTTCCTTCTGCATTTCTCTTACCCAGACCTGGGGTCCCTGAAAGTCTTGGGGACAGGTTTTCTAATTCTGGGTTGTGTTTGTCTTTCAGGTGCTGTGACATCCTCAGAGCAGGTGAGAGTCCTGAGTCTCAAGCAGAGAGATCAGCTGTTTTTTCCCCCTCCTTCCTCATTTCTGTCTCCCGGGAGCACAAAGACCCTAACCCTGTGCCAAACAGCATCCATGTCCTCATGGTCTCCATATTCTGCAGGGCCTGAGAGGGGCCTGGGAGGGTGGGGGGCCTGGCAACAGTCAGGGGGGAGGAGGGCTGGAATGGAAAACTGAGATGTGGGGGTGCAGGGGTGGCGCTGGGTGAAAGGGTACCCAGGGAAGCAGAGATGTCCATGGTCCTCAGCAGAGGAGGGACCTGTGCCCACACAGGGGGAGTTCTGTGACCCCCCCCATCCTGTATCCTCTCTTCAGCCCCTGGAGAGTGACCTTTGCTACGCACACCTGACTCTGCACCACTCTGGCACCTCCCTGGTTTCCTCCCGGAAAAAGGCCTCCACCATGTCTGCCTCCTCTGCCCAGGCCAACCAGGCAGAAGTAGAATACGTCACCATGGTGTGTATTTGTGGTGTGTACTTAGTAGTGTGTACTCAGTGGTGTGTACTGGTGGTGTGTACTCATGGTGTGTACTCATGATGTGTACTCAGTGGTGTGTACTAGTTGTGTGTACTCATGGTGTGTATTCAGTGGTATGTACTAGTAGTGTGTACTCATGGTGTGTACCCCTTTGATGAGCCAGGCAGAGCCACAGCCCTGAAGGACTTGCCTGAGGGCCTTCCCAGGCTCTTGGAAGTATCTATATACCAGGTCTCAGGGCTGGGGATTTGAGGACCAATCAAGCATGGTCCTAGGGCTGGGAAGGAGGACTCAGACATACTGATGGACCCACGATTCCACCCAGAAGTGCTACCCTGGTGGAAGAGTGGAAGGAGAGATTTTCTGCTATGGCTGGAGCTCAGGGTATTTGGCTGAGTGGAGCGAGGGTCGCTGGAAGGCTTGGGAGTTGATTTCAGAAGTCCTGGAGGGTCTGTCTTGGCCTCATGAGGTCCCCTGGCCTCGTCCAAGGCCTCCTCGGCATGCAATCTTCCAGCCTTTCTGACCCTGTGCCCATCTCTATTGCAGGCCCCCTTTCCGAGGGAGGAGATTTCCTATGCTTCTCTGCCTTTGGACACCTTGAATCAGGAGCCAACCTACACCAACATGGGCCACCACACAGCCCGCATTCCCACAAGGAGCCATGAGGAGCCCACAGAATACAGCTCCATCAGGAGCCTTTAGCCACTACTCCAGGGCTTCCTTTCAGATTTCACCTGAACCTACTGTGGTGCACACATTGCTGTCTTGTCTGCCTCCTGGCCCTGGTCCCCTCATCAGGACCAATGGGTGACTGAGACCTCTGCCCCAATCCAGCCAGTGTCGCCCCCAGCTCAGGCTCCAGCTCAAGTCCAGACTCATGGTCTTCTGCGGGTCAGAATAGGAGTTTCTACAACTTCTTTTCTCCCACATTGCTTGAGAGGGTGCTGGAGGGATGCTCTGGGCTGCCTTGGAAATAATAATAATTATGACAATAATAGCAGGTAACCTTAATGTACTGCTTACCACATACAGTGGGCTGAATAATGGCCCTCCAGAGATATCCACATCCTAATCCCAAGACCTTTGACTGTTACCTTATATGACTGTCTTAGGCTGGGTTCTTTAGAGAGGCAAAACCAGTGAAGTGTATACATATATGTGTGTGTGTGCACGTGTGTATGTATGTTTATATTTGTGTGTACACACACACACACACATACGTATGTATAGAGAATGAGAGGGAGAGAGAGAACCTCAAGGAGATGGCTCACGTGGTTGTAGAGGCTGGCAAACCCCAAGTCCATGAGTCAGAGGTCAGATGGAGGCTTTTTCTGACTCACATAGTTGCAGAGGCTGATGAACCCATGATTGGCAGGTCAGATGGCAGGCTGTTGGCTCACAGGCTGCAGAAGCTGATGAATCTCAAGACGGCAGGTAAACTAGTAGCTCAAGTCCCAAGAACCAGAGGTCAGATAATGATAAGCTGGATGCAGGATCCAGAGTGACAGCCTTGCTGGAACATCCATTTATATACTACAGGCAGGCCACATTCTCAAGCAAACTCCCTTTCAACTGACAGGCTGCTCATACCAGATCTCATCATGGAGTTGATTACATGATCACATAGCTGCCAAATTACATCCCTGATACTACATCACTGACAAGCTGCATCATAACTGCCAAACCATTGAGAATCATGGTCCAGCCAAATTGACACTCAATCTTAACCATCGCCATGACAAGGGAGACTGTGATTGATTTAAGGATCATGAGACAGGGTGTTTATCCTGGATGATCAGGGTGGGTCCTGAATGTAATTACAAGGGTCCTTAGAAGAGGTGGGCAAGAAGGTCAAAGAGAAGAAGGCAATGTGAGAATGGAAGTAGAAACTGGAGTGATGTGGCCAGGAGCCAAGGAATGAGCTGAAAAAAGACAAGGAATGGGTTCTCCGCCTAGAGCCTCCAGAAAGAACCAGCCCTGTCAACACCTTGACTTAGATCCTAGTGAGATGAATTTTGGACTTGACTTCCAGAACTGCAGGAAAATAAATAGGTATCCTTTGTGGTAGTTTGTTATGACAGCAGTAGGGAGCTCAGATACTATGTTGCAGGCGCTATTCCTTGCTTCACTTTTGTAACTAATGTAGTCCTCACAACAACCACAGGATGGCGCTGCTAGCATCATCCCCTTTTACAGTGAGAAACCTGGGATCCAGAGAGCTTCAGTGACTGGAACCAAGTTTTATCTTCAGGAAGCAGATGAGTTGGAATTTGAACCCAGTCATTTTGGCCCCAGAAATCTGGAGCTTGGGCTACTACCCTACACTGTGTGTATAAGGAGGAGAGTGTGTGTGTGTGTGTGTGTGTGTGTGTGTGCCATGCACACAAGGACACTAGTGAGTGCTTACAGACACTGGCCTGCTGTCCTTGTTCTAGAGTCCTGGACCTCTCCCTGCAGAATATATTCATGAGTCCCATCCCGTCTCTGTCTCTGTGGTTACTACTCTAGTCCAAGTAACGCAGAGTTCATTCTGAATTCTGCTTACAGCAGCCAGCGTGATCTTTGTAAAGCACAAATCTGATCGCTTTCTGTGTATAACCTTCTGGTAGTTTCCCTCCCCAGCCCAAGGGGCCCAAGTTGATCCACGGGTCCCTGCCCGCCCCTTCAACTCCATCTCTGAATTCTCTCCTTCTCACTCACTTTGCTCCATCCCACCAGCCTTTTTTCTGTCCTAACAAGGTGAGGCTTTCTCCCTTCTCAAGGCTTTGGGACTTGTTGGGGCTTCTTTCTGGAATGTTCTTCCTGAAGATCTATGAATAGTTAGCTTCTTTTCTGTCATCACAGCTGAAATGTCCCTTTCAGGGATGTCTTTCCTGAGCACCCTGATGGCAGTGGCCCTTATTGCCCACCTCCCAGTTTGGACCCAATTTCTCTCTGTCATGTTGCCCTGTGTTACCTCCTTCATAGCATTTATTACTTTATGAAGTTTCTTACTTATTGGTAGGTGGCTTCATTGTGCATCCCTCTCCACTAAGCTGAAAGCTGCCTGAAGGTGGGGACTCTGTCTCATTCCCTGCTCTACTCCTTGTGCCTAGTTTAGTGCCTGTACCTGGTGGGTTCTCAAATGCTTGTTTGTTGAATGAATGAATAAATAGCACTGCTGGTTCAGACTTAAGAACACAGGACAAGCTCTCAGGAGCAGGGAGGATTGACTGTGTCCATCACTCCAGGGAGGGAGTCCTGGGCCAATTGGTCCAAGGAATTTCCGGATTGGCTTCCCAGGAGCATGAAGTGGGGAGACTACTCCCCTCCTGACAAACAGGGAGAATCAAGGAGCCATGATTTCCTCCTGATTGGGGGCAAAGGTCTATTACTTCACTTAGGTCTGTTTTGGTGGTGGCTGGGGATGAAGTGTCAGGGAAAGGCACCACCCTTGGAACAAAGGACCAGTTATGCTTAAGAACCACAAGCCTCCTGGTTCACAGGCAAGTGGCCTGGCAGGTACAGGGGCCATAGAAGTGTTTAATGGGCCATTATCAATGTGTTCAGTCCCTGGGTGATGTAAGATGTTTGAACTTGGCCACTAACCTAAAGTTCAGCAGTTCAAACCCACCAGCAGTGCCATGGAAGAAAGGCCTGGTGATCTACCTCCATAAAGATTACAGCCAAGAAAATCCTCTGGAGCAGTTCTACTTTGTACCAATTTGGGTTGGGTCACCGTGAGTCAGAATCGACTCAACAGCAATGGGTTTTTGTTTTTTTCTCTTAAATCAGTGTGTCCTGGAATTTACCTGACTTCTCACAGCCCTGGACACCCCAAATAAAACAGGAGAAGTGGCATTGGTGGGCGGACATCCCAGCATGCTGCTGCTGCTCTTTGCTCCTGCTCTCATGCCCCAGACATGATTCTAGAAACTTAACAGCTTTTCCTTCCTGGGGGAATTTGCAGAGGTGGAGCAGGCTTAAATATTCTTAAACTGGTCATTTAAGCTGGTCAGCTCAGAGTGAGACTATTTTTGACCCAGGCTGTTTTAAGATTACAAAGCAAGAAGTGGCCACGGAGAGAAGTTTAAATGGCAAAGTTCAAAGCAGAGCAAAATTAGAGTTGAAGTATAGAAGACATAACATAAAGCCTGGAACCAGTGAACTACTGCGCCATTTTGACTCCTGTGTGTGAAGTTGCTTTATGTCTGACTTTTTAAACAGCCGGCACCAAACGGAATGTCTAAGTGTAGGCATATGTTGGATAGTAAAACCAAACAAGCCAACCAGTTGCCACTGAGTCGATTCTGACTCATGGAACCCTATATGTTACAGAGTAGAACCGCTCCATAGGGTTTTCTTGACTGTAATCATTAGGGAAACAGATTGCCAAGCCTTTCTGCCATGGTGCCACTGGGTGGGTGCCAACTGTTTGTGACACCCAGGAACCTCATGTTGGATAATGAGGAGCTTATTTTTTCTGGTAATATACTGTCACAGATACTAGTGAAGATTACTGTCAAGAAACTTTCCACATGAATCTAGAAATACAGGGGAGACTAGAATTTAACTCAGGTTGGCTTGGTTAGAGGAGTCTGGCTGCTTCTGTCTTTATCTGGACAGTGGATATGGGTTGGAAACGGCAGCCAGGCTGAGTTGAGGAAAACCAAAAACCAAACCAAACTCGTTGCCGTAGAGTCGATTCCGACTCCTAGCGACCCTATAGGACAGAGTAGAGCTGCCCCATAGGGTTTCCAAGGAGCGACTGGTGAATTCGAACTGCTGACTCTTTGGTTAGTAGCTGAGCTCTTAATCCTTGCAAAAGCAGCTTATAAAGACTGATCCACTCTGATCACTTTTAATTGTCTTAGTCAAGCTTTTAAAAAAGGTGTCTAATCTAAGATACATCTATTGGCACCATTCCATCCGGAAAAAAGGAGAATGAAGAAAACCAAAGATATGAGAAAAATATCAGTCCAAAGGAATAATGGGCCACATGAACCACAGCCTCCACCAGCCTGAGCCAAGAACTAGATGGTGCCTGGCTATCACCACTGATGGCTCTGACAGGGATCCTAAGAGAAGGTTCCAGACAGAGTAGGAGAAAAATATAGAACAAAATTCAAATTCACACAAAAAAGACCAGACTTACTGGTCTGACAGAAACTGGAGGAATCCCTGAGACTAAGTCTCCCAGATACCCTGCTAACTCAGAACTGAAACCACTCCCAAAGTCCACTTTTCAGCCAGAGATTAGACAAGCCTATAAAATAAACAATAACACAAGTGGGAAATATGTTTCTTAGTTAAATTAAGTATACAAGACCAAATGGATAATACCTGCCTAAAAGCAAAGATGAGAAGGCAGGAAGGTACAGGAAAACTGTACAAATGAACATGGAGAGCTCAGGGTAGAAGTGGAAAAGGGGAGAGTGCTGACACATTGTGGGGATTGCAACCAATGTCACAAAACAATCCCTGTATAACTTCTTGAATGAAAAACTCATTTGCACTTTAACACCTAAAACACCATCAAAAAAAAAAAAAAAAAGATATCTACAAGACAGATACATTGTTGGAGATGTTTTTATCCAAAACCCAGCCATCTGGACTGGTGGCTGGCTGAAAATGGACCTTTCCATGTCCTCAGAGACGGAGTTGAGCAGCCTATGACATTTGTGAAACTAGTCCAGTTGATTCCATAGCTGGACAGAGCAGACTTCCGACCTTCAGTCAAGCATTCAGGTCCTTTGGGTGTTGGTTATGACCTTGGAATCAGCCTCTAATTCAGCATGTGGGAGGCCCGGGTTTGATTCCCGGCCAATGCGCCTCATGCACAGCCCTCACCATCTCTCAGTGGAGGCTTGCGTGTTGCTGTGGTGCTGAACAGGTTTCAGAAGATCTTCCAGACTAAGGTGAACAAGGAAGAAAGGCCTGATATCTACTTCCAAAAATCAGCCAATGAAAACCCTACAGGTCACAGCTGTCTGATCCTCAACCAATCATGGGGATGGCACAGGACCGGGCAGCATTTCATTCCATTGTGTATTAGGTCACCAAGACTCGGGCCACCTTGACAGCAGCACTAGAGTTTAGAGGCTGCTGGAGGAAATGCGCAGGGTCGGGGAAGGGAAGCAAACACACACAAGAGGTTTGAGAGGAAATTATTTCATAACGTTTACAGATATGTATCTGAGTATTGTCTCAACCCTATCCCGCTGCTCCGTAAAGACTTGGCCAAGGCTGAGTCTGGGGGCTAGGCTAGCACCTTTATTACAAAAGAGAGTTCAGATGGGTTCCTCAGCTGAGTGAGGATGGCATTTACCATCTTGCTGTATGGTTTCCAGGAAACCATTCTGCTAAAACAAACTCCAGGACATTTAAACACTCAGCTCTGGTTGAGTGACTAATTATTTATAGCACACCTAAAGTTGCTGGGGTTTCCCTCCTTTGTTTTTTTGAATTATTCATATTTAAAGATTCCACTTTATAAAAATAGCAGGCTTTGGCCAGGCTCCTTTTGAGAACTATGTGAATATTATTGACTTTCAGAAGTCAGAGCTTTTTTGAGAATCGTGGAAGGAGGGGGAAAAAATACCGGACTGGTAATTTAGATTAGGAGAACTGTCAGGAGGAAGTGAAGCTAACAGTTACCTTTGTGTGGATACCTTGAAAGTTAGAGTTCCTAACTGCTCAGGCTTGGACAGGCCAGACTGCCAGAGTACATTAATTTCACGTGCCAATAATTTTTTTTAGGTTGGGAGGGACAGATATGCCGGCTAGCCTTTTATTTTACTTAGTAAATGCATTCCTAGGAGTCCCTGGTGGCACGATGGCTAAGTGCTTGGCTACTTGACAGTTTGAACCCCCCCAGAAGCACCTGGAAACACAGGCCTGGCCATCTGCTTGCAAAAGAGCACAGCCTTGAAAACCCTATGGAGCAGTTCTACTCTATACACATGGGGTTGCCATGAGTCAGACTTGACAGCAATTAAAAATGATTCATTCATAAACTAAGAGGTAAATGGAAAGAATGCTGACCAATGAAATCAGAGTGTAAACAGAACTGTTATGACTACAAAAATAAAATTGAATGCTTTGGAAAGACCCAATGTAAGCATGTCATTTAAAAGAAAAAATTGCTGACTGGAGGAACCCCTGAAGCCGTGCCCCCCAGTCGCTCTCTTAACCCAGAACTTAAACTGTTCCCAAAGCCCACTCCTCAGAGAAAGATTAGACTGTACGATAAAACAGAAAAAAACACTTGTGAAGAGTGTGTTCTTAGTTCAAACAGATACATGAGACCAATGGGGAGCTCCTGTCCGGAGGCAGGATGAGAAGGCAGCAAGGGACAAGAACTGGTTGAATGGACAACAAGAAACCCAGAGTGGAAAGGAGGAGTGTGCTGTCACATTATAGGGATTTCAACTAATGTCATACAACAATATGTGTCTAAATTTTTGTATGAGAGATTAACTTGAGCTGTAAACGTTCACCTAAAACACAATAAAAAAAAATTTTGTTGCTAGTAGGGGTTGGTTCAGTAGTTTCAAATTGAGTACAAATTTACATAATATTGAAGGGCACATACAAGTTGTCAGTAAGTTGAACGTTCATAGCCCAGGGACTTAGTACACTTTCATTTCCCTGGAACTTTTTGTTTTGGCATAATTCCAGACTTAAAGAAAAGTTTCAAGGACAGTACAAAGAATTCCCATATACCAGGGCTCAGCAAACTTTTCCTGGAAAGGGCCAGATAATAAATATTTCAGGCTTTACAGGCCATATAAGGTTTCTGTCACAGATTCTTTTTCTGTTGTTTTCCTTGCCAAAAAAAAAAAAAAGAAGAAAAAAATTGCTGTCAAGAGTGGGTGAAACTATGTGACCAGTCATCCTTAACTGGGTTGCATTCTTATCCAGTATAATTGGAGTTGATAACTGCTCAATTCATTGAAAAAGTTGGTTAAGCCAGGGAATCATAAAAAGGGTAATTCTTCCTTTAAATATTTTATTTTGACACAAAATATCTAACAGTATAGTAGTTTGCTAATATTTCCAGGTAGACCTAAGGCCCTTCTTTGTTCGTGGGTCTGCTGAAAGAGGGGATCATTGCCTTTCCTACGCAAACTGCACACACTGTCTATTCTACAAATGTCTTAGAATTAGTTCCAGTTTTTTTTTTTTTTATGGAGCGAGAAGTTCTAGATGTTTGTGAAGCGATCTGAATGCAAAATCCTTCTTGATGTTTATGATCTTCCTCCCAGTCTTTTACAGTTGCCTCGCCCACTCTTTATTTGACAGCAATTAAGAAAAAAATGACGTGCTTACACTGAGTCTTTTCAAAGCATTCAATCTTGTTTTTGTAGACGTAACAGTTCTATTTCTGCTTACCCTCTGATTTCATTGGTCAATATTCTTCCTGTTTACACTGTTTATTAGTTTATGGATGCATTAACTTGCTTACCTAATTTTAATTAACATGTACGACTGGCAAAAACAAGTTTGGGCGCAGACACGGCTGACTCGTGGTAACTACGCATCTCAACCGGTGAGATGTGTGAAGTGAGTGGCCCTCTAGGGAAGAACTGATCAGTTGTAAGTGTTCAGCGTGCCATGGATATAAAGCCAGTAGGTTTTACCAAAGGTTTGAAGTGTGTTGGTTGATCTAGTAAGTTGTTTAAGTGAAGGATTGGTTAAAAAGTTTTCTACCAGACCATCTGTTATCACCATAATTTCGTAAAAGAAAGAACATCGAGCCCCCCCAATCCCAGGAAAAGAGAAAGTGTTTCCAAAAAAAGGACAGCTGGTAACTTTTGACAACATAAATTTATGTTGTGTCTGTCATTTCCTTCCAACTGACCAATATTTTGTCAGGACTCGTACTCACGCGTAAGGACTGAGAATTGGCAGCCATTAATCTAGTTCAAACCACTCTCCAGACATGAACCCTTTCTACTTCTTCCCAGCTGGTGTGGTCAAGCCTCCTCCTAAAGGTCTCTAGTGGTAATATTTGTCAGGGCACTGACTAAAGGTTGCCACTCATCAGGGCCCACTGGCCTACACTGGTTGTAAAATGGGCCCCTTCAATCATTCAGATCCCCCTGTGCCAGCACAAGTCCCTTTCTCAAACCACTGTGACCACGACCAGTCCACTGTGACTCAGTCACCCCTTCTTGCACCAAAAATGGGTGATTGAGTCATTTGTTTTGCTGAAGATAACCTTTAAGAGGTTGTCTAGAATTAAGGGAGGGGAAAAATTCTGTGTCCAAAGGGCAGAAATAAAGAGGAGACACCCTGAACACTGTGTGGTAGAAAGTGTACCTTTAGTAGAGCAGAGGGAAGTCATCTCTTATGCGTTCTAGAGATTCCAGAATGAAAATTCAGCCTTGAGGTGTTCCTGAGGCTTCCCTCATCTCTCCCCTATCATCCTCCTGTCCTCTTGCCTCAAACTCAGATGTCTTCAGTCCTATCCTTCTCATGGGGTTGGCCGTGAGTCAAAATGGACTTGATGGCAATGGGTTTTTTTTTTTTTGGTTATCATTTACTAGTTCAATAATTTTATTTTCATCTTAAATTATAAAATACTTAATGAATGCTGTATGTTTATATCATGAGTACATATAGGTTATAAAGGATAATAATAAAACAAACACCCAAGAACTTACCACCCCACTGAAGAAACATTACCAGTGCCACTGAAGCTACAGAGCTCATTATCTGCCATTTTCTTTCCTTTCAAGGAGGACTATGCTTACATAAGCTACCTCCAGGGTCCGTTACAGCCTCTGACCCTTGCCTTCCTGTTAATTAGCAAAGTCATCAAATGAGCTGGTCTGCATTATCTGTCACTCTGCACTCAATTGACAAATCTATGCAGCTCTTCCAATTTTAATATTATGTGTCTCCTTCCATAAAACCACGAGCCACTGCCCAGTTGCACCTTTGTTTTATCAAGGATCTGGTGATTGGTTTTTCATCCCTCAGAATGCAGCCACATCTTGTTTCTTGGCTGGCACCCTCATGCAGAATGTTATCCTCTATCAAAGACGATGAGAGTTTCATGGAATCCAGACTTTCTGGAGCCATAGAGCCTGGATGAACTCCTGAAGTGATCACCTTGAGAGAATCTTTAAACCTTAAGCCAAAAATGATCCCTGAAGTCTTTGTAAAAGCAAACAATAATTTAGCCTAGCGAGTAGCAAATGTATGCCTTGAGCATTATACTCTTTTAAGATCTATCTACATGGGATCAGATTGACAACAGTAACTCAAAAGATTAGATAGGAACCTTATGGGGCAGCGAGTTTATGTTAATGAAGGAGCAACAACTCAGAAAAGGAGGATAAGAATGGTTGCACATCTCAAAGGATGTATTCAGTGTCACTGAACTGTGCACACAGAAACTGTTGAATTGCTGGGTGTTCTGCTGTATATATTCTCAACAATATCAACAACAACAAAAAGATGATAAGAGATTCTCTGGCAAAGAAACAATAGGCAGCAGCCCACGGTTTCGGTTACACTGCCCAGTGCCTGTCACCTGGTCATTGGAAGGCATTGCAAAGCTTATACAGTGTACCCATTTCGAAACTTCCCCAGCCTTCACAAGAATCATAATAAACCACAAAAGTAGAAGGACTGGACTCCAGAGACTGTGGGCTCCTCACCTAGAAACACCCTGCTGTCTGGTGTGTGGGTGATGAAAGTAGAACCAATAGAGAGATAAAGTCCTCCAGAAACTATTTTATCTTAAAATATAACAAGACACGATAGCAGAGGTGGGAGAAGATGGAGATTAAGTGAGGGAGATTACACTAGATGCGGTCTCAGTGTCAGTAACTCTTGGCTGGCTTCCCTTGGGTTCTTATACCGCAGTTGGACTTTGATGGAGATGAGTCCCCACGTAATAATGTTACTCGGCTCCTCTCTGCTCCAGAGACCCAATTAAGGTTGACTCATTGCATTTGGGGCCTGCCTTGCAGCCAGCATTAGAGCAGCTCCAGAGGTAGAACTTGAAATAGCCTTGAATCTGCTTTGTGAATGAACTCCCCTCTCTCCCACTGGCATTTACTTTGCTTTGGGGTTTGTCTAGGGCCAGGATGAGACTGTTGCCAGGGCCTCATCAGAATCTTGGGAGGTTAGTGCTGGGAGGGGCTCAGGAGTTTTCAGTCCAAACTTCCCTGTCCCTGAGGATCCTGGGGTCCACGGAGAGAAGTGCCAGGCTGATGCGGGGAGGGATTTAGGGTCTGGAGTAGAAGTCCTGGGTGGGGTTAGGTCTTTTACTTACTGGAGGGCTGATCTTGGGCAATCACTTACTGTCTCCCAGGGTCAGTTTGCTCCTCTGCAAAATGGGGCATGACCAAAGTACTGCAGATTTGCCAGCCTGTGATTTCACAATAAGCATATTTCCTTCTGGGGGCAGTGGTGGTTCAGTGGAAGGGTTCTCGCCTTCCATGTGGAAGATCTGAGCTCCCAGCAAATGCACCTCATGCGCAGCTGCCATGTGTCTGGCAGTGGAGTCTTGTGTGGTGCCATGATGATGAGCAGGTTTCAGTGGAGCTTCCAGACTAAGACAGACTAGAGAGAAAGGCCTGGTGATCTACCTCTGAAGACTAAAAAATAGCCAGTGAAAATCCTGTGGATCACAACAGCGCAGGACCAGGCAACATTTTGTTCTGTCGTGCGTAGGGTCACCATGAGTCAGGGGCTGACATGATGGCAGCTAACAACACAATGTATTTATTTCTAGTGCTCAATTTATAAAAGCTCAGGTCTTCATCATTATCTCTCAAAGTATATCCCAGCTGTGTCTGAGAGGTCCTTCTGGAGCTACCTGCCAAATGCCCAGGATAGGCTCTTTGGGTACTTTTTTTCCCTTCAAGGTAAAATATTAACATTTATTAAATATGGGTGGTGGGTACATGGGTGCTTGTTTGTTATTTGAATCTCTGTACCTTTCTTTAAGTTTCAAAATTTGAGAGTAAACAATGAATTCTAAGGTACTCATACAAAAGAATATTATGCAGTCATTAAGAAGAGTGAAGGTGAAATAGGTATGATAAAATGCCTGAGATATATTCATATAGTCTACCCTGTATTATACATACACATATTTTACATATTATACATACATATATTTTAGAGTACAATTCCATTTTTATTGAACATATGCATTTTGAAGTAGTGGGATCACAAGACCTTTTTTTCCATTTTGCGTTTTCCAAATTTTGTACATCAAGCATGTATGAATAACAATGGCCCCCATTGTTAACTAATAGCCACCAGTACAAGCTTATTGTTGGTCCAGCACAGTGCTCAAATCACAAACACAGGCCTCATTCACTGTTTGCCCAGTCCTGTGTTGCTGCTACTGACTCCCCCGCTCTCTTCCCACAGGACCTGTCAGTAGTTTGGGCCCCACCTGCCCATTCCAGGCTTTTCTGTTCTGCCTTTGACACCCTGCGGCCCATTGCTTGTGGCCTTGCAGATTGCTTTTCTGCTGGGCACAGCAGAGGAGATAGTGCTGGCCTTGGGGGAGGAGAACTACTCTGTACCTTGCCATTCTCTCCAAGACATAAGATAACCCTTTCCTGGTTACTCACAGCACATCTGAAACCAGGTATGACGTGGTGCCAACAGAAAGAGAGACACCCCAGAGAAGATCTCAAAGCTACTGTACAGACCCAAGCCCAGACCCCAAGGGTTTCTTATCTGCTAGGAGTCAGCTTACATAATTTTCTAGCTCCAGTGTAAGATAAAAATGTGGGGCCTCTTGTACAAAAATGATAATTTCAAGATGGTGACAGCAGAGCATTACACCAAGCATGGAGCTTCTAAGTGTGGGCCCTGTGCAACTGCCCAGGTTGCATGCCCATAAGACAGGCTTTCTGCTCACTTCTCATCTGCCTTCATGTGGCCACGGGCTGCTCATACCCTACCCGCCACTGGAAAAATCTCCATAGCCTGGTCCTAAAGAGAGGAGGGGGAGTTTTCCCTCCTCCCAGCCTAGCTGAGTCCTCATCCCTTGCCCCCAAGGTCACCTCTTCCCTCGATGACTGAAAGTTGGATCATCTATTTCCTCCAGAGAAAATTCTAGTTCCACTCATAGGCTTTGGCCTGGTGCCATGGCCCCAGTCAGCCAGTCAATTATAGGTGACATCAGTTCATTCCCTAAGTCTGGTTATTCAGCCTGAAATAACACCATGTGTGGGACACAAATAGCTCAGTCAAATGCGGCAGTGACAAATTCAGTTCATGTCTTTTTCAGTCACTTCTCATAATTTTGGGATCCAGCCTCACCCAAGAGGCATCTGTTGTTTTTGCATGACTAGCCAACAGCTACCATCACCCCCATTTTCCTTGAAAACCACTCCTCCTCCATTCTCAGTCCGTAAGGTTGAGTCATTTAACTTATTCCATCCCTCTGGTCACAGTGATTGGTACAGGGATGGTCATGTGACCCAATTCCGTCCAATGAGCATTAGACCTAGCAGAAAGCCTACCTGTGAATAAAGCCAACCCAGAGGAAAGAATTGTTGAGAGACTGAGAGAGTGAGACTGATGTCGCTGTTTGAGTCACTGGATCCAACTAAGCCAGAAGTCATCAGCATCCCTGGGCTTCCTAGGTACATGAACCAATCAATTCTCTATTACTTATTGTGATTTAAATTGGGTTTTGACACTGGTGATCGAAAGAGTTTGACTATAAGAGCCCCATTTACGGATAATAATAATACCTGTTGTGCTTACACTCAGTGCCATGGAAATCAAAGAGACAATTCGTGTGCAAACTGTGAAAGGCTATTTGAATGGGATGCCCAAGGACATACAGTTGGTTAATGTTAGAGCCAGGACAAAAGCCCAGTTATTTTATTTCCCAAGCCCCGTTCTCATCCTTTGTTAATGGGCTGAGTTCTGCCCCATGAAAATCAGTGGGCAGGTCAGGTTGGCAGATGGGGTCAGTACTATGTGTTGCCTTCTCTCTATTTGTGGTGTTGTATTTTGTTATCTGGAGTAGACTGGCTTCTCAGGGCATGAAGGGCATAAATACAGAACCCACCCGGCCTCTCACCTATGTCTCTTCCTCCTCATCTGCCTAAGCTTCTCTTCATGTACCAACCCATCTTCACAATGGACCAGGGCCCTGGTATGTTTTAGTTTGGTTGGAAATTTTCCAGCTCAGATCTTTGGCAGTGTTCACGGAGGTGGTTCCAGCTTCACTTCCGTGGGTCTGACTCTGCCAAATTTGGGAGCAGGGGCAGATCTTTGATCTGGGCTCTTTTCAGAGGTGCACTGCAGAATCTCTTCCGTTTTTGGACTTGGGCTTGAAGGTATCCCTGCCTTGGGAGTCCACAGCCATTCTGACCTTCAGAAGTGGGGCCCCCTCCTGGATGTGTGGATTTCACAGCCTTTCAGATGAGTCACTCAGTTGGGACTTGGAACTTGGCAGCCTCAGAGGGCCACAAGCAGAGTTGCAAACATTTTACCTGATCCCTGAGGGGCCACCTTCCCACCATGTGCAACTAGAGTCACCTGACCTTTAAGGAGTCTCCATGGGCACTGAGGCACATGTGTCACATTGAGCTGAAGTCAAGTGTGGCATGAGTTGTCTCTATGCCACCCAGCCTTCAAGGCTGAGCTTCATGGGGGTGGGGAATGGGTTTTGTTCTTGGGATCTAGCACATGATGCTCAGTAACAACTCTTAGGATTCTCAGCCAGAAATGTCAGACTTCAAGGAGGTATATGGGGTGGGGGTGTTAGTGGGCTGTGAGGGAATGATCCCGGTCACCTTTCTTCTCTTTGCATGATTTCCTCCCATGGGATCTCAATCCCAAAGGCCCCCATGATCATCATACGCCTTGAGTGAGATGGAGATAGAAATGTGAGATGACAACTCTGGGTATAGTGATGGGGCTCCCCTTCCTTCCTCATAACTAGGTCAAGGCCAGGACATTCTCAAGCTCAAAGGCAAGTGGTTGCTCAAAGTGCAGAGGAAACTGGAGACCTGGAGAGAAAGAATGCCTACCCAATCGAGACCATAGCTAAACAAGTTGGAAGAGGCTGAGACCAGGGTGGAGAGAATCCAGGGCCTGAAGGGTCTGAAGGAGTTGTAGCCTGCTGTCAAACCACGTCAGTCTGATCTCATTAAACCTTTGAATCTTCCAGGTCTCTTTTTTCTAGATTTCATGCTTAGCAAACAATCCGCTGATTGTAATGTGGCTTGGCATCTAGGACAATACATCAGTCTTGTGAGCTTGCTTACCATCAGCCTGTCTGGAAAGATGGATCCACTCTTGGACTTGAGCAAATCCAGGTCATTTTTGCTGACCCCACAGAGCTGGGGCACACACTAGACTGCTGTCAATACTCTGTTGTTGTTAGGTGTCATAGAGTTGGTTCCAACTCATAGCGACCCTACGCAAGACTGAACAAAACACTGCCCAGTCCTGCGCCATCCTTACAATCGTAATGCTTGAGCTCATTTTTGAAGCTACCATGTCAATCCACCTCACTGAGGGTCTTCCTCTTTTCCGCTGACCCTGTACTTTGCCAAGCATGATGTCCTTCTCCAAGGACTGATCCCTCCTGACAACATATCCAAAGTATGTAAGATGCAGTCTTGCCATCCTTGCTTCTAAGGAGCATTCTGGTTGTACTTCTTCCAAGGCAGATTTGTTTGTTCTTTTGGCAGTCCATGGTATATTCAATATTCTTTGCCAATACCACAATTCAAAGGCGTCAATTCTTCTTCAGTCTTCCTTATTCATTGTCAAGGCTTCACATGCATATGATGCTATTGAAAATACCATGGCTTGGGTCAGGCGCACCTTAGTCTTCAAGGTGACATCTTTGCTTTCCAACATTTTAAAGAGGCCCTTTGCAGCAGATTTACCCAATGCAATGCGTCTTTGATTTCATAACTGTTGCTTCCATGGCTGTTGGTTGTGGATCCAAGTAAAATGAAATCCTTGACAACTTTAATCTTTTCTCACTTTATCATGATGTTGCTCATTGGTCCAGTTGTGCGGATTTTTGTTTTCTTTGTGTTGAGGTGCAATCCATACTGAAGGCTGTGGTCTTTGATCTTCATTAGTAAATGCTTCAAGTCCTTTTTGCTTTCAGCAAGCAAGGTTGTATCATCTGCATAATACAGGTTGTTGATGAGTCTTCCTTCAATCCTGATGCCTCATTCTTCATATAGTCCAGCTTCTCGGATTATTTGCTCAGCATACAGATTGAATAGGTATGGTGAAAGAATACAACCCAGACACACACCTTTCCTGACTTTAAACCAATCAGTATCCCTTTGTTCTGTCCTAACAACTGCCTCTCGATCTATGTAAAGGTTCCTCATGAGCACAATTAAGTGTTCTGGAATTCCCATTCTTCACAATGTTATCCATAATTTGTTATGATCCACACAGTCGAATGCCTTTGCATAGTAAATAAAATACAGGTCAGCATCCTTCTGGTATTCTTTGTTTTCAGCCAGGATCCATCTGACATCAGCAATGATATCCCTGGTTCCATGTCCTCTCCTGAAAGCAGCCTGAATTTCTGGCAGTTTCCTGTCGAGGTACTGCTGCAGCTGTTTTTGAATGATCTTCAGCAAAATTTTGCTTGCATGTGATATTAATGATATTGTATAATTTCTACATTCGGTTGGATCACCTTTCTTGGGAATAGGCATAAATATGGATGTCTTCCAGTCAGTTGGCCAGGAAGCTGTCTGTCTTCCATATTTCTTGGCGTAGACAAGTGAGCACCTCCAGAGCTGCATCTGTTTGTTGAAATGTCTCAATTGTTTTCCGTCAGTTCCTAGTGCCTTGTTTTTTGCCAACACCTTCAGAGCAGCTTGGACTTCTTCCGTCAGTACCATTGGTTCCTGATCATATGCTACCACTTGAAATGGTTGAAAATCGACTAATTCTTTTTGGTATAGTGACTCTATATTCTTTTCATCTTCTTTTGATGCTTCCTGCGTCGTTTAATATTTTTCCCATAGAATCTTTCACTATTGCAACTCGAGACTTGATTTTTTTCCTCAGTTCTTTCAGCTTGAGAAAAGCTGAGCATGTTCTTTCCTTTTGGTTTTCTACCTCCAGCTCTTTGCACATGTCATTATAATACTTTACTTTGTCTTCTTGAGGTGCCGTTTGAAATCTTCTGTTCAGTTCTTTTCCTTCATCATTTCTTCTTTTTGGTTTAGCTGCTCAACATTCGTGAGCAAGTTTTAGAGTCTCCTCTGACATCCACATTGGTCTTTTCTTTCTTTCCTGTCTTTCCAATGACCTTTTGCTTTCTTCATGTTTGATGTCCTTGATGTCATTCCGCAACTTGTTTGGTCTTCAGTCACTGGTGTTCAATGCGTCAAATCTATTCTAGAAATGGTCTCAAAATTCAGGTGAGATATACTCAAGGTAGTATTTTGGCTTTCGTGGACTTGATCTGATTTTCTTCAGTTTCAGCTTGAACTTGCATTTAAGCAACTGATGGTCTGTTCCACAGTTGGCCCCTGTCCTTGTTCTGACTGATGACATTGAGCTTTTCCATCACCTCTTTCCACAGATGTAGTCAATTTGATTCCTGTGTGTTCCATCTGGCAAAGTCCAAGTGTATAGTCGCCATTTATTTTGGTGAAAGAAGGTATTTGCAATGAAGAAATCATTGGTCTTGCAAAATTCTGTCATTCGATGTCTGGCATTGTTTCTATCACCAAGGCCGTATTTTCCAACTACTGATCCTTCTTCTTTGTTTCCACCTTTCTCATTCCAACCACTAGTAATTATCAATGCATCCTGATTGCATGTTCGATCAATTTCAGACTGCAGCAGCTGATAAAAATCTTCTATTTCATCTTTGGCCTTAGTGGTTGGTGCATAAATTTGAATAATAATTGTATTAACTGGTCTTCCTTGTAGGTGTATGGATACTATCCTATCACTGACAGCATTGTACTTCAGGACAGAGCTTGAAATATTCTTTGTGATGATGAATGCAACACCATTCCTCTTCAAGTTGTCACAGCATAGTACACTATATGATTGTCCAATTCAAAGTGGCCAGTAGCAGTCTGTTTCAGCTCACTAATGCCCAGGATATCGATCTTTACACGTACCATTCCATTCTTGATGATTTCCAATTCTCCTAGATTCATATTCATATATTCCATGTTCTGATTATTAATGGGTGTTTGCAGGTGTTTCTTTTCATTCCGAGTTGTGCCACATCAGCAAATGAAGGTCCTGAAAGCTTTACTCCATCCATGTCATTAAGGTTGACTCTACTTTGAGCAGGCAGCTCTTTCTCAGTTGTCTTTTGAGTGCCTTCCAACCTGGGGGGCTTATCTTCCAGCACTATATCAGACAATGTTCCACTGCTATTCGTAAGGTTTTCACTGGCTAATGCTTTTCAGAAGTAGACAGCTGGGTCTTTCTTCCTAATCCATCTTAGTCTGGAAGCTCAGCTGAAACTTGTCCTCCATGGGTGACCCTGCTGGTATCTGAATACCAGTGGCATAGCTTCCAGCATCACAGCAACACACAAGTCCCCACAGTACGACAGCCTGACAGACACGTGGGGGGTCAGTACCCTGTGTAATGACAATCCATGAACTGCTTTCCCTCTCCTGGCTCTGTTCCTCTGCATCAACAGCTTGCTTGGGTTTGAATCTGTCTCTGCCACTTATTAGCTGGATGACCTTAAGCAAGTTTCTTAATGTCTTTGTGCCTCAGTTCACTTACTTTAACATAGGGTTATGATAGGGTCGTTGTAGGATTAAATGAGCAAGTAGATGTAAAGTTCTTAGAACAGTGCTTGGCACAAAAATGCTATATAAGTGACTGCTCGTATTATCTGAATTTCCACAATATATATCAGCTAGGACCCTGGGCAAGAAAGTTAATTTTTTTCTGGTCAGTTTTTCTATCTATACTAGTAACAGATGCCACTGAGTCAACTCTAACTCATGGCAGCCCCATGTGTGTCAGAGTAGAACTGTGCTCCATAGGCTTTTCAATGGCTGATTTTTCAGAAATAGATAGACAGGACTTTCTTTCAAGGCACTTCCGGGTAGATTTGAACCTCCAAACTTTTGGTTAGTAGCTGAGTGCATTAATCTTTTGCACCACTTCGAACACTTTCTTATCTATAACACGGAATTAAGAGTAATAACATCTACTGGAAAAAACATGTATTTTATAAGTTTTTTTTTTTTAAGTATAAAATGTCATAAAAGCAAACCCGTTGCCATTGAGTTGATTCCAACTCATAGTGACCCTATAGGACAGAGTAGAACTGCCCCCATAGGGTTTCCAAGGAGCAGCTGGTGGATTTGAACTGCTGACCTTTTGGTTAGCAGCTGAGCTCTTAACCACTATGCCATCAGGGCTTCCATAAAGTGTCATTGAATATATTAAAGTTTTTTGTAAACTCTAAAATGCTGCGGATTGTGTTTATTTATTATTAATAATTATTAGGCTCACTGGATCCTTCTAAATTATAGTGGAGAGATGACTTCAGAGCTTCTCAGTTCGTGCCTTAACAAAATCCGATAAGGGGACCCAGAGACAAAAGGTTTGGAACTGCCCCTCACAGACCGGAGGAGGTTCTCGAGAAAGTTCTTCTGGACTGAATCTTAACCAGCAGCTTTATTTCCTCCCAAAGATTAAATGGTTCTCAGTGTGAGTTTGGGGAGGGGCTGAAAGAAGGAGGTGTTGTCAGTTCCTGACCTTTCCCTGGGGAAATTGCTCTGATAGATGGTGGATCTGATGTTTAAAAGGCAGGTTTTCTAAGGAGTGGTGTGGATGTAAAATTCAAATGGAGGAAGGAAAAGGAGGGGCGAGAAAGGTTTATTTTGCCTTTAGAAGGTCCGTAACAAAAGTTAAGGAGACCCAAGAACATATGACTACTGGCCCTTCCTACAGTTTGGGGGAAGAGGCATGTGCATGAGTGTGTGTGTGTGTGTGTGTGTGTGCGTGTGTGTCCGGGGGCAGAAGACTAGAAAGCAAGAGGAAATATAAACATAAACACAACTCAGTTCACGATACCTAAAAGCACACCAGCAGCATTTGCAGAAGCCCAAGTTATTAAACAACACCCTCATTCTGGAAATAGGGAGGGAAGGAGAGAGACTTTGGCATCGAGGGCAGGGAAACATGAACTACTTCTGGGGAAATTCTTGTGCCCTGCTCCTCTCAATAATTATGCTATTTTCATTGCACCAGTTAGGGTTAGGATCTGGCTTCCTCCAAGAGCAGGGTGAGGTCTGGGGAGGCTCTGATTGGTAGGATCAGTTGGGCATTAACAGTTCCAGATCTGTTGTTGGCTGCTGGCTTGGAGCTTTCCCAGTTGGGTCCAGAAAGACTTCCCTGGTTGATCCAGAGCTGCTCCCAGCTGAGGAACTGCATTTCCTGAGCTCTCAGCAAGTTAATAAAGGAGATGTGATCTCCATTTTCACTTGCAGTCTCTGGGGACCACTCCTTTTGGCTGAGAAGGGGAGGAAGAAAGTGAGGAGCATGATGGGATAAGTTTAGAGCCACTTCAAATGCCCAGCTCAACACTTGCCCAGTCTGGGGCTCACCTCTGGTTGTTTACTGCCAGCAAAGCTGTGTTTCCCGCCCTGAAAATAAAAGAAGTCAAACCCCCTGCCCAGAAGAGCTTCCAGGAGGAAACACTAGTGCAGAGAGCACCAACATTAGTGAGTCTCAGACATTTTCTCTCAAAAGTTCCCAAACCAAAAAACAAAACCAGTAGCTGAGTTGATTCCAACTTATAGCGACCCTGTAGTAGAACAGCGTAGAATTGCCCCATAGGATTTCCAAGGCTGTGGTCTTTACAGAAGCAGATGCCACATCTTTCTCCCTTGGAGTGGCTGGTGAGTTCAAACCGCTGTATTTTGGTGAGCAGCCAAATGCTTAACTACTGTGCCACCAGAGCTCCTTTCAAACATCCTTGGGACTCCAAATTGAAGGGGAGAATGTTCAGGGGTGGGAAAGCCTACAGAACATGAAAAGTGAATTTGAGACATTGGAATTATCACTTCCTGCTAAGGTTCAAGACAACCAGCCAACACCACTCCCCAAGCCAGCTGCCTGCTGGAGCTCTGGGCAGACCCAGCAAATTAGCCAAAAGAGTCCCAGACAATCACAGATTGACAGTGATATAATACACACTTAATTTATTTATCCTTAGTTCTCCAGAGTGAGTCAGAGAGGAAAATAATCACATGGAAAAATTATACAGGGAGCAGTGAACTTTTCTTGCTTGTTCCTGAGCTGAGGGTGAAAATCTGGCAGAATTTAGAGCCAACACTCTCATTTTGAAAGTAAAGATCTCTCTATCTACTGGGCATGGCTTTTCCTATGGAATCGGATTTTTCGGCCAAGAATTTGTGTCCCATTAACATTGTTTAATGGGAAAAAATGCCCCCGAGGAATAAAGAATGGTGGAAGGACACAGAGCAGTAGGTCATGATCATGGCTGATTTTTCCCTCCTAGGTAAAGTTTTCTGGCAGGGAAGAAAAATGTTGCTGTATCAGACCCTTATTTTGGATGAATAAATGATGTCCCCACGGAGGTGTTCTCTAAAAATGCCCACCAGAGTTGCTTATACTTTGGAGAGCCTTACTAAATGCTGGCTGAATGGATGGATGAGGCATAGGGGATACTGAGGCTTAGGGATGTAGAAATCACAAGATGAGCAGTAGAAGATGAAAGTAAAGGACAAATGCAGGAGAGGAGGGAGAGTAGTGGCTCTTATCTGCTTGCTTCTCTCATTCACCTAGAAGAGGCGTGAAAGCTGGGGTAGAGGGAATGGAAATACCTTGTAGAACAGAGATGTTCTGTGCTTATCTCCCTAAAAAATTTATTTCATCTTAGATGGATCAAACCCTGTATGAACAGACAGTCCATGTCTTTCTACCCCTCTGGCTGGTACAGAGGGGGACTTTGGCTTAGCTATTGTGCACCCCCTTAGAACAAGAGAGAATGCTGATGAAGCTCTCTATTAGAGCACTGGTGATGGTGAAGTAGGATCTAAGCACTTTTGTCTTGATTCATTAGCATCTGGAGAAAAGCTGGCCCCATCCCTGCCTCATTTTCTCAGAGCCCTGGCACAGAAAGAACTTAATTCTTGGGGTCTTCTTGCATCATTTAAGGAGCTTGTATCACTGCTCTTGATGGCTATTAAGCCTGTACCAGTAGCAAGAGAGGGCCAGGAGCTCTCCCAGGAATAGAGCAGTAAGATTGTTCACATGTTTTAAATTACTTAGTTGCATCAAATATTCAGATCTGTGAGAACAACAGTAGCTCTATTTAAAAACTCCAAGCATGTGATGGGTGAATTCAATGTTTCCAAGCAGTTTCCAGCTTCTGGCCCACACTCCAGAAATCTTCTTAGTCACTCGGGTTCATTTGGGTCATCATCCAACTCTTGGACTAGGTAAAGTGCAAGTGCCATCCAAGGCTGATGATATTTGGCAGATGTTTTTGCATATAAGCAAATTTTGATGATAGGTTTTTATCAAATTCCTTGCCTCACCTCCCATAAATAGGAGATATTTAACTTAGGAAATCAAGACTAGGATGTTTGCGAGAAGTCATGATTTTTGCATGGGGGAGGGTTACGTGAGCTTATTCTGCTGGGATTGTGCCTGTGAAACGTGTGTGTGTGTTTCTGAGGGTCTCTGTGTATGAGGTTGCTGCCCTTCTCACAAAGCTGCTTCATCATTTTAGGCGAGACTGAATGTACACCTACTGAAGTTGCTTAGGAGCCCAAGAAGTGTGCCTTATTTTTGTAAAGGGGAAGGGTATCAATGTATTTGGATTATTTTTAACATTGGTATATAGTAGGCTTAATAGCAACCACCAGTCACTGAATGCTTCTTATATGCCAGGGATTGTACTATGTGCTTCACATTACATTACCTAACATGCTCACTCAAAAAAACAATCAGGCTACCTAGAGGGGGGCTGATATTTTCTCCCAACAACCACTTTAAAAGGAGACCTACGTTGCTAAGA
Organism: Elephas maximus indicus; assembly: GCF_024166365.1. Taxonomy (NCBI): domain Eukaryota; kingdom Metazoa; phylum Chordata; class Mammalia; order Proboscidea; family Elephantidae; genus Elephas; species Elephas maximus. The sequence continues at coordinate 65,079,022 of NC_064837.1, read as the reverse complement.
ATCGAGTTGCATAAGATAAGAAAATTGAGTGAGGAAGAAATGGATTTTGTTAGAGGTTTGAAATAAGCAAACATTTTCAGGGGGCTGTTGAGCAAGGCACGGAGCCAGGAGGGAGTCTGGTTTGCAAACAACAGTTTATGTTTGCTACAGATCGTTGCCATGTCTTATTTCAGTCAAGTTGGCCAGAAATTCAAATCTGTGACCACTGCTACACAGTCATAAGAGGGCTGCGCCTTGTGAGGGAGGGAGTGAGAGGGCAAACATGAACTCCCACAAGAACAAGTCGCTGGCAGTACATAGGAGCTAAAACTGGGGAAGGAAGGAGTGGGGGGAGACTGAAAGAGAACCCCCTCCCCAGTGTTCACGGATCTCTGTTTTGGGCAGCAAATAGGATCAAACAGAAACAGATAAAGGTTAGTTCCTCTTTAAGGCCCAAAGCAAAGCCAGGGGTACCTAGGAACTTCCTGTGTTGGTGGGATGCGGGATGGAGGGCCGGAGGAGATTCTTACCTTATGCAGGACGTGCTCGTTGAAGTCAGGGCCAGCTCCTCCCTGGTAGGAGTCCGGTCTCTGCAGATCCATTCCTGGCTTGGAGCACGCTGCCTCCCACTCTTTCAGCACTCTGCGTCAGCGCTCCCAGAAGCTCTGTCCAGGCTCCGCTGAGTCCGGCAGGCTGTGGTCACGGTTCCGCCGGCCGTGCCGCATCCGGGTTCAGCACCGGACAGCTCCCGCAGCGGCCTCGGCGCGGTACCCGTAGAGCAGGCTGCGGCTCACCTCCGCGTTCCCCGTGTTTCAGCACCAGGGACAGCGGCACCGCCCTTTGCGCCTGGGACTCGGGTTCTAAGATCCTGTCCGCTTCGAATCCCTTGTCTCGTGACTCTAGGATGCTGGGAAGTCGCAAGATTTCAGTCTAACCCGTGGTCCGTGCGCATCCTATTCAGCCGGCAGACTCTGGAGGCTCAGTGACCCGGCTGGGTTCTCGGGGCTTTGCAGTCCCGGGAACTCCCGATCCTGCTTCTCCTTCATGAACTAGACAGCCAGTTACACCATGGAGCTCCGCTCTCACCCGCTGTGTGCAGAGAAGTCCTGCGGCGCTGGCGCTGTGTTTTTTTTTTTTCCGCAGTACCTGGACAATTCCCTCTAGTATGTCTAAGATAATAGCGTCTCTAAGGCTGAGGTCGGTGGATGAGCGCCCTTAGCGGTCTCTGAAATCCCCGAAACATTAGGCAACACTTCTACTAACTGCAGTTTTCTAGTGAAAGGGCCCGGACCTCTAATTACCCTTTCGAAGATGCACATGACTCCCCAAAGTTAAGAACAACTCTCCCAAAGGGGGCAGAGTGGTGTTTTGGTTAAGAGTCTTGGCTCTGAAAATGATTAGTTGAGTAACCTTGGGTAAGTTACTTAACCTCTTATGTCTATGTCCCTTGAAAATACCAAACTACTTGCTGTCAAGTTAATTCTGACTCAAGGTGACCTTATGTGTTTCAGAGCAGAACTGCACTCCATAGGGTAGAAGTAGATCGACAGGCCTTCCTACCTCACTGCATTGTTGTGAGGATTTAATGATTTAATTCATGGAAAGAGCTTAGAATGGTGCCTGATATATATTAAGAACTCAATAAATGCTAGCTATTATTCCCTCTGGGCAAAGGGATGGGGAGCCTGGCAGCTTCCTCTAAACATCGAGGAAGTCCTGCTGCTGGGACCTCCATTTGTAGAGTTGCATCACTCCCCTGGAATAGGGAAGTGCAAGGCTGACTGCCATGGGAACTGAGAGCTGAGACTGTGGTCTCTGAGGTTATCCCTGTATGATGACCCTCGTGTTCAGCAGGCAGCTCCCTCACTAGGAGCAAGTCCTGGACCAGTGGCCTTGGAGCCAACATCAACATGGAGCGAAAGAGCCAGGGCTAGAGTTTAAAGGTTGCATTTCACTCCTGGACTTGCACTTTTCTTTTTTTTGGCAGAGTTGCCTAAATAACTTACATTCTCTGGAGTTGCTTAAGTTTTTCCATCTGTAAAATAGATAAAACAATCATGCCTGCCTCACTGGATATGTGAAGAGTAATTAAGACAATATCTTTCTGTTCTTTTGAAATAAAAAATCAAATTTCATGTATAAGGTGTTATTATTATTGGAATCTCTATATGGTAGATTTTCAATGAATATCGATTAGATGAACAAAGTTAGGGAACCAGAGTATTTGTTTTTGTGTAGGAGATTCGCACTCTGGTTGGGATTCTTAATCTGAGGTGAACAGATGGGCTTTAGGGGAAGTATAAAACTTTGAAAACATAAACATTTTGTTTAGAAATGGTACAACCACTTTGGAAATCGATTTAGGGCTTTCTTAAAAAGCTAGAAATAGAACTACCATATGATCCAGCAATCCCACTCCTTGGAATATATCCTAGAGAAATAAGAGCCGTTACACGAATAGATATATGCACACCCATGTTTATTGCAGCACTGTTTACAATAATAAAAAGAAGGAAGCAACCAAGGTGCCCATCAACAGATGAAAATGGATAAATAAATTATGGTATATTCGCACAATGGAATACTACACATCGATAAAGAACAGTGAGGAATCTGTGAAACATTTTATAACATGGAGGAACCTGGAAGGCGTTATGCTGAGTGAAATTAGTCAGTTGCAAAAGGACTAATATTGTATAAGACCACTATTATAAGATCTTGAGAAGTAGTTTAAACTGAGAGGAAAACATTCTTTTGTGGTTACAAGAGAGGGGAGGGAGGGAGGGTGGAAGAGGGGCATTCACTAATTAGATAGTAGATAAGAACTACTTTAGGTGAAGGGAAAGACAGCACATATACAGGGGAGGTCAGCACAATTGGACTAAACCAAAAGCAAAGAAGTTTCCTGAATAAACTGAATGCTTCAAAGACCAGCATAGCAGGGGCAGGGATCTGGGGACCATGGTTTTAGGGGACATCTAAGTCAATTGGCATAATAAAATCTATTAAGAAAACATTCTGCATCCCACTTTGAAGAGTGGTGTCTGGGGTCTTAAACGCTAGCAAGCAGCCATCTAAGATGCATCGATTGGTCTCAACCCACCTGGATCAAAGGAGAATGAAGAACACCAAGGACACAAGGCGATCATGAGCCCAAGAGACAGAAAGGGCCACATGAACCAGCGACTACATCATCCTGAGACCAGAAGAACTAGACGGTGCCCGGCTACAACCGATGACTGCCCTGACAGGGAACACAACAGGGAACCCCTGAGGGAGCAGGAGAACAGTGGGATGCAGACCCCAAGTTCTCATAAAAAGACCAGACTTAATGGCCTGACTGAGACTGGAAGGACCCTGGTGGTCATGGCCCCCAGACATTCTGTTGGCCCAGGACAGGAACCATTCCCGAAGCCAACTCTTCAGACGTGGATTGGACTGGACAATGGGTTGCAGAGGGATGCTGTTGAGGAGTGAGCTTTTTGGATCAGGTGGATACTTGAGACTATGTTGGCATCTCCTGCTTGGAGGAGAGATGAGAGGGTGGAGGGGGTTAGAAGCTGGTGAAATGGACAAGAAAAGAGAGAGTGGAGGGAGAGAGTGGGATGTCTCATTAGGGGGAGAGTAATTGGAAGTGTATAGCAAGGTGTATATAAGTTTTTGTGTGAGAGGCTGACTTGATTTGTAAACTTTCATTTCAAGCACAATAAAAATTATTAAAAAAAAAACTTTGTTTAGGTCCATTTTTTTTTTTAATGGGAGAAGTCTCATAGATTTTGTTACATTCCCAAAGTTGTCTTTACGTAACAGAGTTAAGTACCAATAACTTAGGAGACCCTCTTGTGTTAACTTTCTCCTGAGCTTCCTCACCACCTCGGACTGTTGCAGAGAAGGTTCTGGAGGCCAGGGACTGTTTTGACTTGAACCTCACATTCCTTAGAAGAGTCACCATTTCTCAGGATCTGCTTCTGCATTCCGAAGGCAGGGGAAGGGAAATTTTTTTGTAATTTTTATTGTGCTTTAAGTGAAAGTTTACAAATCAAGTCAGTCTCTCACATAAAAACTTATATACACCTTGCTACATACTCCCACTTACTCTCCCCCTAATGAGACAGCCCACTCTCTCCCTCCACCCTCTCTTTTCTTGTCCTTTTCACCAGCTTCTAACCTCCTCTGTCCTCTCATCTCTCCTCCAAGCAGGAGATGCCAACATAGTCTCAAGTGTCCACCTGATCCAAAAAGCTCATTCCTCACCAGCATCCTTCTCCAACCCATTGTCCAGTCCAATCCACATCTGAAGAGTTGGCTTCGGGAATGGTTCCTGTCCTGGGCCAACAGAATGTCTGGGGGCCATGACCACCAGGGTCCTTCCAGTCTCAGTCAGGCCATTAAGTCTGGTCTTTTTATGAGAACTTGGGGTCTGCATCCCACTGTTCTCCTGCTCCCTCAGGGGTTCCCTGTTGTGTTCCCTGTCAGGGCAGTCATCGGTTGTAGCCGGGCACCGTCTAGTTCTTCTGGTCTCAGGATGATGTAGTCGCTGGTTCATGTGGCCCTTTCTGTCTCTTGGGCTCATGATCGCCTTGTGTCCTTGGTGTTCTTCATTCTCCTTTGATCCAGGTGGGTTGAGACCAATCGATGCATCTTAGATGGCTGCTTGCTAGCGTTTAAGACCCCAGACACCACTCTTCAAAGTGGGATGCAGAATGTTTTCTTAATAGATTTTATTATGCCAATTGACTTAGATGTCCCCTAAAACCATGGTCCCCAGATCCCTGCCCCTGCTATGCTGGTCTTTGAAGCATTCAGTTTATTCAGGAAACTTCTTTGCTTTTGGTTTAGTCCAATTGTGCTGGCTTCCCCTGTATTTTTTTTTTTTTTTAATGCTTTCTGGACCTTTTGGTAACATTTTTAATTAAGATAATAATTTTCAAAGACAAGTGATTCCCACGGTAGTTACATTTTAGGTTGGTATCTTTCTGAGATTTGGAGCCACTCCAGTGTCATTGGTAAGTAAGCACATTTGTAAAGCATCTCTCAGGATGGGTGACTTATTTTATAGAGCTTCTGGTCTAAATTTTTAGAAGTGACATTTTCTAATACTGTCTCCATGTTCTGAGGATATTATTTGTTTGGAATTTGGACTCTTTCATGTCGTGTTTCCCCAAACAAGGAGAGGGGACAGCTACATGATTAGCCCAGCTTTGCTGTCCACTGTCCTTGTGTTTGCCTCTTGTTCCAGTTCCCTCTGCTGGAAAATGGTGTTTGGCTCTATTGGGGCTTGTGGGGTTCCAAGGTGGTTCTCAAAGTTCCTTCTCTCAGCACTTGATTTCAGGGTCAGTGAGTATTACTTTGTCTTGAATCAGTTCCCCTTCTTTCTCTGTATATTCCATTCCTGGACAGCCTCAGTAGCCAGCAGTGTTGAGTTACGTGGGTTCAGTTGTCAGCTTCCCCTTTATGATATCCTCATTTGTGTCTTGCAATCCACATTCTATATTAATAATAATTTTTGTCCTCTCTGATATATTAGTCTCTACTAGCAGGTTCTTGATATATGAGATTCTGAACAGTACATATTTACATTTGAACACAGAGGCTTTCAGCTCTTTGCCTGGGAATATAGTCACTTTTCTTGGGTTTCTGTTTCCATATCTGTCATGATATGAACTAACCAGGTGAAAGACCTTTTACTGTTTTCAGTTTCATTTTGAAAATTTTAATCAAAGTAATAAATCCATGTAGTAAAAATGTAAACTGGAAGGGTTTATGCATCCCTCTGCTCCCCACCTCCAATCTCATTCCTCTAAGGCAACCACTTTTAACTGTTTCTTTTTCATTTCCTATAGTGCTATTGGGGCCTGGTGGCTTAGTGGTTAAGTGTTTGGCTGCTAACCAAAAGGTCAGCAGTTCAAATCCACCAGCCATTCCTTGCAAACCCTATGGGACAGTTCTACTCTGTCCTGTGGGATCGCTATGAGTCAGAATTGGCTTGATGGCCATGGCTTTGGTTTGTTTTTTTATGGTGCTAATAGTTCCTATAGTGCTTGGTAAGATAGAGGGTCAGCAAAGAAGGGAAAGACCCTCGATGAGATGGACTGACACAATGGCTGCAAAAATGAGCTCAAACATAGCAATGATTGTGAGGATGGTGCAGGATCGGGCAGGGCTTCATTCTGCAGTACATAGGGTCATTATGAGTCAGAACCCACTTGATGGCACCTAACAACAACATAGTGCTAATATTTTTGTTTATCAACTACAGACATTTTCTGTTGATTTCTACCCCTGCATCTTCTTCCCTCATGGTTCTGTATATAGTTATGCCACTATTTTCTGTTCTTCCACTGGACAATTCTAGAATTTCATCCAGTAGATGTAAAACTCATTTCTTGCTTCATTAACCATAGATTGTATCTTTTGCGTCCCCATCTTGTAAGATGAAGAAATAGCACCCCATCTTTCCTTTTGCTTTTCTTCCCCTCCCATTATTTTTATTTATTTTAGAGTAGTTTAGATTTACAGAAAATTTACAAAGATAGTATAGTTCTTGTATACCTCACATTCAGTTTCCTCTACTGCTAACATCTTACGTTCCTGTGGTACATTCATCACAACTTATGAACCAATATGGGTACATTATAAGTAACTGAAGTCCATACTTTATTTGAATTTCTCGATTTTTACCTGATGTCCTTATCATAGGATCCAGTCTTGAATGCCACCTTACATTTAATTGTTATGTCTCCTTAGGCTCCTCTAGACTGTGACAGTTTTTCAGACTTTTCTTGTTTTTGATGACTTTGACAGTTTTAAGGAGTATTTGTAAGGTATTTTGTAGAATGTTCTTCAATTTGTCTTGTATGGTTCTTACGGTTAGACTGAGGTTATGTTTTTTGGAAGGAGGACCATAGAAGTGAAGTGCTCTTCTCAACACATTGCATCAAAGGTATGTGCTGTCATTATGACTTATCACTGATGGTCCTAACCTTGAACACATGACTGAGGTAGTGTTTGTCAGGTGTATCTACTGTGAAGTTACTTCTCCTTCCTTCCTTTCCATAATGTGATATTTGGAAGGAAGTCACTATGAGAAGCCTACATTTCAGGAGCAGGAGGTTATGCTCCATCTCCTGAGGAGGGACATCTACATAAATTATTTGAAATTTTTTTGTATTGGAAAAGTATCTCTTCTCCACCATTTATTTATTTATTCAATCAATCATTTATTTATATCAGTATGGCTTCATGGATATTTGTTTTGTACTTTGAGTTAAAGTTCAATACTAAATTATTTAATTTATTGCTGAAATATTCCAGCTTTGGCCACTGGGAGCTCTTTCACTTGGCTCCTGTGTCCCTTTGACATCCAGCAGCTATTTTGTTTTCAAGCACTTCAGTTTTTATGGTACTACAAGATGCTCCAGGATCATCTTGTATATTACCTTTCCCAGCGCTACAACCAACGATTTCTCCAAGGAGCCATGGTTTCTCTCACCAGAGAATGGAGTTAGTAGCCAAGATCTGGTTGCGTGATATGCTCGTTGCTACTGGGGTATTGCCATATGTTCCTTTTCTTTTACAGTTTCTTAGCTGATAGAAATCACATTCTATTCTGTGAAATATCTTAAAATTTGTTCATAGGTCTATTATAAAGTTTGAACCTCTTCCTAAGCCTCTAGATTTTACCTTGCTATAATCAGGCAAATATGATTTACTCGAAGGTCCAAATAGCACATTGTGATTATATTTTTTATTTCATTTTCAAATGTTCCTCAAATCAAGCTCAGAACAGTTATCCTTCTTTACAAGACACTCATTCTTCAAACTCATACATTTTTCTAAATTTTATTTATTTTGTTGTTGTTTTTGAGAACGTACACAACAAAACACACACCAATTCAACAGTTTCTATATATACAATTTAGTGACATTGATTACGTTCTTCTTTTCTGAGTTGTTCCTCCCTCATTAACATAAACTCAATGGCTCCTAAGGTTCTTATCTTAACTTTCATGTTGCTGTTGTCAATTTGATCCCATATAGATAGTTCTAAAAAGAGCATAATGTTCAAGGCAGACCTTTTTGCTAGTTAAACTAAACTATTGTTCTGTTTTAAGATGACTTCAGGGGATATTTTTGGTTTAAAGTTTAAAGATTATTTCAGGGCAATAGTTTCAGGGGTTCATCCACCCTCCATGGGTCCAGAAAGTCTCCAGTTCGTGAAAATTTGAAAATTCGTTGCGAATTTTCACCCTTCTGATCAAGATTCTTCTATGGAACCTTTGATCAAAATGTTTGGTTATGGTAGCCAGGCATCAGCCAATTCTTCTGGTCTCATGGCAAAGGAGGCAGTTGTTCATGGAGGCAATTAGCCACACATTCCATAGCCTCCTCCTATTCCTGACTCTCCTTCTTCTTTTGTTGCTCCAGGTGAATAGAGACCAATTGTTGAGCTTTGGATGGCTGCTTGCAAGCTTTTAAGACCCCCAGGATGTATGCAATGAACTAGGAGGTGGAATAGAAGCACTAAACATGATATTAGGCCAATTAATTGGGATGTCCCATGAAACCATGACCCTAAACCTCCAAACCAAGAAACTAAGTCCCATGAGGTGTTTGGTTGTACATAAGCAGCCTCAGTAGCTACTATTTTGTTGTTGTTGTTGCATATATGTTTATCACAGAACTTTCATTATTTCAGCTTTTTATAGGTGTACAAATTACTGACAGCAATTATAATCATCAGCTGTGCAACCCTACCCTTAATCAATGCATTTCACCATGCATTGTTTTAATCTGTAGTTCACCTTTTTATATATTTGCTCTTTTCCCTGAGTTTATGAATGCTTTTCTTTTTCTTGTTGGGAGAGGAAATATATGACTTTTCATTATATCCAGCTTTTTACTCTACTTCCTTTTCCTTGGTATACATTCCTTCTCTTCCTTGAATCCCAGTGACTTCTCGTTGTGATATGGACTGGTTGCTCTGTATTTCATGACTTTCCTGCATTTCCTTCCCCTCCTCCTGACTTTTTAATTACTTTTAAAAATCGAGTTCTGGGTCTTCATCATATGCTGAAGGCTTATTTTCTAAGCTGTCATTTACACTATTGTGTAAAACTTCCTGCTATAGCACACTATCTTTTTGCTCTAATCTGAGCTGGTTGCTTTCCAGGTCTGCTGTACAGTTGTAACACTGAAGTTTTCCTTCAGTTTCATTCTTGCGTGGGTTTAGTATTTCTCATAATTCATACTTTCCTCTTTCTTGGTTTACTCCTTCATGAACTAAGTAAAAAAGAACATTTCAAGATCCATTCTGAAGTACAATGCTGTCAGTGATAGGATAATATCCATATGCCTACAAGGAAGACCAGTTAATACGACTATTATTCAAACTTACCTGCCAACCACTAATGACAAAGATGAGGAAATTGAAGATTTTTACCAACTTCTAGAGTCTGAAATTGATCAAACCTGTAATCAAGAAGCATTGATAATTTCTGGTGATTGGAATGTGAAAGTTGGACACAAGGAAGAAGGACCAGTAATTGGAAAATATGGCCTTGGTGATAGAAATGACACAGAAGATTATATGATAGAACTTTGCAAGACCAATAGGTATTCATTGGAAATACATTTTTTCAACAACATAAAAGGTGACTGTACACATGGACTTCACCAGAAGGGATATGCAGGAATCAAATCAACTCATCTGTGGAAAGAGGTGATGGAGAAGCTCCATATCATCAGTCAGAACAAACCAGGAGCCAACTTCAGAACAGACCATCATTTGCTCATACGCAAACTCAAGTTGAAGCTGAAGAAAATTAAAACAAGTTCTCGAGATCCAAAATACCTTGAGTATATCCCACGGTATTTTGGAGACCATCTCAAGAATAGATTTGCCCATTGAACACTAATGACCGAAGACCAGACGAGTTGTGGGGTGACATCAAGGACATCATACATGAAGAAGCAAAACATCATTAAAAAGACAAGGAAAAAATAAAAGACCAAAATGGTGTCAGAAGAGACTCTGAAACTTGCTGTTGAACGTAGAGTAGCTAAAGCAAATGGAAGATATGATGAAGTAAAAGAGCTGAACAGAAGATTTCAAAGGCTGGCTGGAGAGGACAAAGTAACATACTAAAATGAAATGTGCAAAGACCTGGCATTAGAAAACCAAAAGGGGAGAACAAGCTCAGCATTTCTCAAGCCAAGAGAATTGCAATTTTTTTTTTTTTATTATTATTCAAGCCCCGAGTTGCAGATTTCTATGGGCAAAAATCTTTGGACAGCCATTCCAACAGAACAAAGGGATAGTGTGTGGTTTAAAGCCAGGAAAGTTGTGCATGAGGGTTGTACCCTTTCACCACACTTGTTCCGTCTGTATGCTGAACAAATAATCCAAGAAGCTGAACTATATGAAGAAGGATGTGGCAACAGGACTGTGAAAGACTCATTAACAACCTGCAATGTAGAGATGACACAACTTCCTTGCTGAAAGTGAAGAGAGCTTGAAGAGCTTACTGATGAAAATCAAAGACCACAGCCTTCAGTATGGATTACACCTCTACCTAAAACAAAAACCCTCACAACTAGACCAATAAACAACATCATGATAAACAGAGAAAAGATTCAAGTCAAGAATTTCATTTTACTTAGATCCACAATCAACACCCATGGAAGCATCAGTCAAGAAATCAAATGATGCATCGCATTGGGCAAATCTGCCGCAAAAGATCTTTTTAAAGTGTTAAAAAGCAAAGATGTCACTTTGAGGACTAAGGTGTGCCTGACCCAAGCCATGGTATTTTCAATCACCTCATGTGCGTGTGAAAGCTGGACAATGAATAAGAAGGCCAAAGAAGAATTGATGCCTTTAAATCATGGTGTTGGCAAAGAACATAGAATATGCCATGGGCTACCAGAAGAACAAACAAGCCTGCGCTGGAAGAAGTACAGCCAGAGTGCTCCTTAGAAGTGAGAATGGCGAGACTTCATCTCACATACTTTGGACATATTATTGGGAAAGACCAGTCCCTGGAGAAGGACATCATGCTTGGTAAGGTAGGGGCTCAGTGAAAAAGAGGAAGACTTTTAACAAGATAGATTGACACAGTGGCTACAACAATAGGCTCAAACGTAACAACGATTGTGAGGATGGCACAGGACTGGGCAGTGTTTTGTTCTTTTGTACATAGGGTTGCTATGAGTTGGAACTGACTGTACGGCACCTAACAACAACACAACATACCTTATGGTATCTATTGTGCTGAGTGCTCACTAACTCATTGCAGTTGAGTTGATTCTGACTCATAGCAACCCTAAATGACAGGGTAGAATTGCCCCATGGGGTTTCCAAGGAGTGGATGGTGGATTTTAACTGCTGAGTTTCCAGTCAGCCGCTGAGCTCTTAACTACTGTGCCACCAGGGCTCTGAGTATTCACTAAATTCACTACTAAATTCACTAAAAAAAAAAAAATTCACTAGACCCCTCTTAATTTGAAGATGTGTGTCTCCACTCTTCTGTATGAAATTCTCTTGATTAAAAAAATTTTTTCTCTCCTTAATTATTACAATTATTTTCTGAAGTTCCCAAGTAGTCAGATGTTGTGCTTCCCATACGTTCTTTTAGCTGACTTTTTTTTTGTCTCATAGTTTCCATTTTTTTTATTGCTTTTTTGTTCTGTGAACTAAGATATTCCCTCCACCTCATCTTTCAATCCTTACAATGCATTTCAAAGTCTTGACAGCCTTCTTTGCAATTTCCAAGAGTTATTTTGCTCTCATTTTCTTGTTTTATGGACACAATATGTTTTCAAATCTCTCTGAGTGTGTTCAAATTTCTTTGCTGTTCTTTAAGTTATCTCTGCTTTGTCTAGGGGAGGTTTTGCAATTTATATTGGTTTTCTCTCACATGTTGTAGACTTCCCCTCCCTCCCAAATATCTGGGAATTCTTGACATTAGAAAGGCTGGCTGAAATCTTCTTATGTAGGTGGTATCTGTAGTCAGTTAAACTTTTGAGTGAGTGGTTAGGGAGTTTGCTGGTAATCTGACCCTTAAAGCTGCAATGATCAAGGTTTTATTCTGGGTATACTAATACCTATATACCTGCTTTAGGAGTCCCTGGACTAGACCCAACTTAAAAAAAAAAAAAAAACACTTGCTGCATATTTATTACATGCCAGATACTATGTTATGGAAGTGACCCCCAATAACTCTGCACCTCTGTCATCCAGTCCAAGCTAACTCATAGCGACCTTGTAGGACAGCGTAGAGCTGCCCCATAGGGTTTCCAAGGCTGTAACCTTTATGAAAGCAGACTACCACATCTTTCTCCTGTGGAGTGGCTGGCGGGTTCAAATCACCGACCTTTCGGTTAGCAGCTGAGCGTTTAACCTCTATGCCACCAGGGCTCCCCAGTAACTCTATAAAGTAGTTATTATTATCCCCATTTATAGAAGAAAAAACTGAGGGTTAGAGAGTTTTTAAAAGCTTATGTATGTAGTTGGAATTTGAACTCAGGAGTACATGACTTCAGAGTTCCCTCTCTTAACCAATACATTATCTGGATTCTAAAATTTTGAGCTGAGCCTCATGTGGAGATTAAGTGGAAAGTTCGTTTTGAGTCACTAAAGAAATAATCTATAAACCAGGGTAACAAGAGAACTGATGAGTCCAATAGGCAGAATTTGGACAAAACATCCAGAGTAAACTCCATGATGCTTGAATGCTGCCAAAACTTGGGGGTGGGAATAGGACAGGTTTTCTAGCATTAAAGATCCAGCAGCATCGATCCTTCAGTGAAGGGCTTGGCACAGCTCCCACAGCCAAGCTCTGGGCTCTTGGCATGAGTGAGGGGTGCACTGCAGGCAAGGAGCAAACTGCATACACAGTCACCTGTGCTTGCTCCTCTCCTCCCCTAGCTTGGATGGGAATGGAGGCTATGAGTCACATTGACCTAAGAGGAACGATGGTGCTCTTTCCTTCCCTGGGACTTTGGAGATCATTCATTCATCCATTCTTAGCCAGGCACTGCCCTAGGCGTTGTGGATAAAAATATAAACAGATAAATGAGCCCGAGCTCTGAAGAGCAGACAGTCTACTGGAGGTCACTAACAGATACAGAAATAACATACCATGTGATAGGGGCCATATGGGAGAGAGTATCCTGCAGTGGTTAGAAGCTCCAAACTTAGGTCAACAGATGTGGGTCTGAATCCTATCTCTGACGTTTTTTATTTGTGTGACTTGGTCAATTATTTCACCTTGTTAATCTTCACCTTCCTCTTTCATACTTGTGAGGATTAAATGAAACAATGCATGGCCCAGTGCCTGGAATATACTGAGTGCTCAGGATGGGGAATGTTGTGAATATCTGGGCTGAGTATGCTGGAGGCCTGGTGGAGATGGTAACCACCTTTCTCTCCTGGAAGTGAGAGTCAGGGAAGGTTTCACCCAGGAAGTGGCCTTTAAGCACCAACTCTTGCTCTCCTAACAAAGATCCCCAAATGGTATCTTCTCCTGTCCCAGCACCCCAAGGAGTCACATTTTCAACAATTGAGACACAGCCTCCGATAGGGCACAATCTCTCTAAGCAATCTAGGCAACTTTGCATGGTAGCAGAATTCTGCTGCCATATTATCTCCCGCCTTCTTTATTGGGTGCTTCCTGGGAGACAGGAGGATGAATAATCAGTGAGTGGATTTTTATTGTGACTACCAAGGTGACAGATAGCAGATAGCCAAGATTCAGTCCCCACCCCATGTGGCCCCAAATTGATAAGCTTTCCACTATCTCATAGTTGCTTCATTCACATAGAATTATCAACCAAGAGTTGTGCTTTTAGCTCTATGGTTGGAAAAGCTCCTTGGCACACAGGACATTTTTTGGCTCTACCTTCTACGGCACTCGATCAGGGTCAGGAGATGAGGAGCTAAGGGGTCTGCCTCTCCAGAGGTGCACAGAAAGTGCCTGGTGACATTGCCCCATCTTCCCCAACATTCCCAGTCCAAGTACATACATGTGACTATCACAGTGCACAGAGCAGTGTCCCAGAGCTGGGCAAACAAACAAATCAAACAACCTCTCTTACTCGGAGGCATTAAGATACCCCTGTGACCCAGGACTCTGCAAGCCTGTGGTCCTTCTGATGGTCACAAGTACTGATTGTCTCCTATCTCACACACAGTCCAGCAGCTGCTGACCAGGGGAGAGGCTGAGAGCCCAGGCGGGACTAGGAAGAAGCCAGGCTCCTCTACTGAGCTCAAAGCTCTTTGCAACTCACTGCTTCCGCCTTGTGGACGTTTGTCCCTATTGTTGTAGAATTGTTGCACTATTACAGGGAGCACTATACACACAGAATGTAGTATGAATGATTCCCTCCTCCTCAGAGCACAATAATGTGCTTTACGAGAGGGCTCCCTCTGAAGCTGTGCTATGTACCTGTATGCTACCCAGTGGGAATAACATCTATTTATGTTGTCTTTTTTTTCTGGAGCCAGGCTACCTGGCTGTGAATCTGGATCTATAGCTTACTAGCTGTGTGACCTTGGGAGTATCACCAAAACCTCTCTGTGCTTCATTAACTCATCTGTAAAATGGGGACAATAATAAAATCTTCCTGGTAGGATTATTGTAAGGATGAAGCGAATTAATATATAGAGATTAATAAAAAGGCTTAGAATAGTGTCTTGCCCTCCTTGTCTTGTTGTTGTTGCTCCCCCTCTTCCTCTTCTCCTCCTCCTTCGTGTCCTTATTTTGCTTCTTCTTCACTATTCTGCAATAAATTTCACATATCATAAGATTCCCTGCATGATTACCTGACATGTTTAGGTAAAGGACAGGAGAAGGCTAGCTATTGTTTTCCTTCCCCTACTATTTTGAGGAAGAAAAGTTAACACTTCTCAAAAGAATACAAACGTGAAAGAGATTGTTAGTTATCCCCCATTGTGGATTGAATTGTGTCCCCCCAAGACTTGTGTCAACTTGGTTAAGTCATGATTCCAAGTATTGTATGATTGTTTACCGTTTTGTCATTTGACACGATATCATTACGTGTTGTAAATCCTAAACTCTGCCTGTGGTTGATGAGGCATGATTAGATTACGCTAAGGAGGATTCGGGTGGGATTGTAACACCCTTACTAAGGTTACATCCTTGATCCAATGTAAAAGGAGTTTCTCTGGGGTGTGGCCTGCCCCACCTTTCATCTTACAAGAGATAAAAGGAAAAGGAAGCAAGCAGAGAGTTGGGGGACCTTATACCTCCAAGAATGCAGCACTGGGAGCAAAGCAGATTCTTTGGATCTGGGGTTCCTGCATGGAGAGGCTCCTAGTCCAGGGGAAGATTGATGACAAAGACCTTCCTCCAGAGCTGACAGAGAAAGAAAGC
This sequence comes from Elephas maximus indicus, assembly GCF_024166365.1. Taxonomy (NCBI): domain Eukaryota; kingdom Metazoa; phylum Chordata; class Mammalia; order Proboscidea; family Elephantidae; genus Elephas; species Elephas maximus. Next base: position 65,063,648 of record NC_064837.1, on the reverse strand, counting down.
CTTCCCCTGGAGATGACGCCCTGAATTTGGACTTCTACTAGACTGTGAGAAATAAATTTATTTTTGTTAAAGCCATCCACTTGTGGTATGTCTGTTATAGCAGCACTAGACAACTAAGATGTCCCCCAAACATCTGCTCTCCCCTTGTTTCATAGTAACAGACGTTTTAGCAGTGCACATGGCTGGGCAGTTAAAAATCATGTTTCCCAGACTCCCTTGCAGCTAAGTATCACCACATAACAGAATTTTGGCCAGTGCAATGTGTGAGCAGAAGCCATGTTCACAACTTCTGAGCCATGCCCTTAAAAAGGAGCAAGTCCTCCCTCCTGTTCTTTTCTTCCCGATGGCTGGAATATGGAAGTGGTGGTGGAGGATGGGGCAGCCATCTTACATCTTGAGATGACACCCAGGTGCTGAGAATGGTACAGCCATTCTTGGCTGACATGAAGGTGCCATGTTAGCCTTGGACTGCTTATCCTTGGTGTTACAGGAAAGAGAAAAGGCATTTTTATCTTGTGTATGCCATTGTTATATTGGCTTTTGTTACAGTAGTTCTTATGTGTATATATATATATATACATATGGAGTAAATATTCGATCTAGTGGTCAAAAGAGCAAAGGAGTAGGGAAAAATGGGGGAAAATACTTGTTTGAATGATGTAAAGAGAGATATGGGGAAGGAGGAAGCAGGACTGTACCTAGGATGAGGCAAGACAGGCGACTAGGAACAATCACTGTTAGGGTTGTACAAGCCTCCTTAAAATTGGTACCCTAGGCTCTTCTCTTACCTTTCCCTAGAGTCAGCCATGGGTAGGAAGGGAGATAGGTAATACAGGGATAGGCACTGAAGAAGAAGAAATGTGGTAATATAGAGAGGAAGAGTGAGGCTGAGGTTGGGTGGAGACAAAAGAAAGGAGAAGAAAGGGAGAGAGGAAAGGGAAAAGAAAAGAACAAAGAATAACCTTCAAGTTAATGGTTCAACATGGAAAGTTTTTTAATTCAGAGAGAACATTTCTTTACACCTGATATTTTAGAAGTGAGAACAGATGGAAGGTCTTATTTCATCTACCTTCTCTAAAAACCAGCAAAGGCAAGGAGAAAAATGCTGAGCTCAATGGAATGTGACAAAGGGCAGGGAGTTGTGACAGTCAGGTGAGTGTCAGCAACCCAGACACCTCACAGTCACCTTTGAGGTGATGTCACCAGGCAGTGGGCATGGCTGGGTAGAGCAGGAACCTATGTTTCAGGACAAATCCTGAGGTTGGGACTTTGGTGCCATGCTTTTTCCATTTCTTGGGGGCCACTTTGCAGGTGTCAGAGCTATGTTATGCTGTTCTATCAGCTAAGGCAGGATTGTCTGCCAGGTAATCAGTGGCTGCAAGACACACTAAATAAAGTCAGCCTAGAATTATCTCCCAGAGTCTAGCACCGTCTATGTTTGCTATATATTCAAGTCATTTCACAACTGCATTGCTGGCCCAGCAATTGTGGAGCGTGAAGAATGGAGAACCAGACTTCAGGGTGGGGCAGTGGGATAGGGGCAGCAGAGTGGACATTATAGTTGTCTGGAATTTCTGTTTGATTCAAAATTAAGGCTTGTGCTTGAATATCTAACTCAAATTGGGGTTTGTTTCCTTAAGAGAGCTAATACAGAGTCTTGATAGGAATAGCAGTAGGCAAGCGGTAGACATAGGAGGAGAGGCCACTTATTTTTGGGGAAGGGCCTGAGTTTGAGAGGGGCTGGCCTTTGTTGCTACATCTCCATGTGGACAATTTATACCTTTATATTCCATTCACTTTTGTGGACAAGTTGGGGTGGTGGTGATAGAAAAATGGATGAGAATGAAACTTTGAGTCAGATCAGTATGATCTATGGCAATACAGGGAGCCCTGGCGATGCAGTGGTTAAGTGCTCAGCTGCAAACCAAAACGACGGCAGTTCGAATCCACCAACCACTCCTTGGAAACCCTATGAGGCAGTTCTACTCTGTCCTATAGGGTCACTATGAGTTGGGAATTGACTCAATGGTAACAGGCAATGGGTTTATTATTATCAGAGCATTCTGGTTTTATTATTATTAGAGCGTGGATGATAAGACTTCAGTTTGCTTACTTTGGACTTATCATCAGGAAAGACCAATTGCTAGAGAAGGACATCACGTTTGGTAAAGTGGGGGGGGGGGCAGCGAAAATGAAGAAAACCCTCCATGAGATGGGTGGACACAATAGCCTCAACAATGGGCTCAGATATATCAAAGATCATGGAGATTGCACAGGACCAGGCTACGTTTTAGTCTGTTATACGTAAGGTCACCATGGGTAGAAGCCGACTTAATGGTAGCTAACATCATTATTATTATAGTTTCTTATATTCCACGAGCATTTGATGTGACGTTTGACTTCATAATAGGGCTGTACGCAAAAGGTTTAGACTGAAGGGGTGTCTCCACCATAAAATCATGTGGATAAGGCAGAGGGGACCGTCCCCCACCTCTCCCATTTCAGCTTGTGTTACTTCTCCACCATTCCTTTCTAAGTTGTTCAAGAACGACACTCAGAGTTTGCTTTTCTTCATCTTCAGCTGGCTTCCACTCCTACTCCTCTGCTGAAATGGCCCTTGGATAGACCACCAGTGACCCTTATGCTGCCAGATGTCATGGTGATTCTTCTTTGCATATTTTGTGCTGTTGGTTACTCCTTCCTCCTCAAAACTCCAGCCTTTGCGGCTCCTGAGACCCTGCACTCTTCTGGTTCTCTGCCTATCTGTTTTGTCAGTTCTTCCTTCTTTCCTTCCTTGGCTCTTTGTCTTTTTTTCACTCTTTGAATATCATTTTCCCCAAGGTTCTGTCCTCTTGCTCTTTTTGTCTCTTTCTACACACTTTCTGGGTGATCTCAGCCACTTTCATGATTTCTTCTCCCACTTGTAAGCTGATGACTCTTAAAACTTGGTCTCCAGCTCAGAACTCTCTCCTGATATCAGTCTTAGATATTCCCCAACCACATGGTTATAATGGAGGGGGGTTGCTTCTATTTTAGATGGCCCTGATGACATGGCTACAATTGAACGGTCCAGGAATGGGCACCAGGATGTTATTTTTTCTTTTAATGGAGATGTGGGGAGAAATTAAGTCTTTCTCTGGAGATAAAACTCATAAGATGGAAAACTTGGGAGATGTCAGTAGTCATATTTCTCTTCTGGAGTAATTTGTCTCCAGGAAGAGAGAATGAAGCCCAGAGAGGAGATGGAAAACAGAGTCCAGGGGATGTTTGAGTTTCTAGTTCCAGTTGCCCCCAAGATTAAGCCTTTCCATGGACTGCCTTCTTTAAATTATGCAAAATGATTGAATAAAGAGGCAATGATGAGGCACAGGGACCATGCATTCTTGGTATGTGTTGACCAACCACCATAGGTCCAAGACTTTGATTGGTGCTGTAGAGAAGACTTCTAGGGCATTTTTGTTGACCACAAAATCTCTGGGTTTCACTTTCTGCCTTACCCCACAGACGCCTCATGCATTTTGCCTCAGGAGACATGATCATCAATCAACATTTACTTGCCGGGCAAAACAGAAGACAATTTATCAGTCTCTTAATTTAGTTTATGTTTTAGGTAGAAGCCAGATGAGAAAGATTTTCCTAGTCTATCAATTTCTGCCTCTGGCCCTTTTTTTGAAAATCATATCTCGATTCAAATAATAAGCGTATTTGAGAATCATTTTATAATACCAGGATATTGGAGGTGGAAAGATACTAAGAAAATTAGCTGATCTAAGGAAAATGGCCACAATGAGAAAAGGGGACAATTTTTTTACAGTAGGATCTCAATTTCAGAAAAAGAAAAAATACATATATACGCCCAGATTAAATATAGAAAGTGTTGCCACCAAAATGTTAGCAATGGCTATCTCAGATGGGATTGTGGGAGATTTAAATTCTCTCAGTATTCTGGATATTGAAAAGTGTCTGTAGTGAATATGGGTTACATCTAAATCAGGAAGCAACCATTTCTGAAAAATTAAGGAAATTCTTAAACTAGGTGGGGGGCACCCAGGTGTACATTTCATAATTGTTCTTTGTAACTTATTTATAGGTCATATCTACTCTTTGTAAAAAACAACTTCTCATTTTTGTGGTTGGTTTTGTTTTTGGTAGGACTCCTTGTTTAAGTCATATTTAATCTGGAAGCTGCCCTAATTGAAGCAGAGGGATTCCCTGGAGTCTGGCTCCCTCAGCTCCTCCCTCCAGTGCTAAAGATGATGTATCTATTCTTTGTATGACAAGAGAAGGCGATGATAGGTCCTGGGCATGGTGTTACTCGAAGAATGTGATGAATGTCACACTGAATTGCACATGTAGAAACTGTTGAATTGGTATATGCTTTGCTATATATGTTCTTGACAACAACAACCAAATAAAAAATACATATCCATTAATGTAAAGTGCTCAAGGGAAAACTTTTTTACACCGTGACAACTATTAATAAAACTGTTTATATATATATAAAAAAGAAGAAAGTACAGTGGTTATGTTACCCACCAGGAAAGCAAACCCGTTGCCATTGAGACAATTCCAACTCATGGCAACACCATGTGTATCACAGTAGAACTACTCTGTAGGGTTTTCAGTGGCTGATCTTTCAATTAGATTGCCAGGCCTTTCTTAACAGGCTCCTGTATCGTAGGCTCGAACTTCCAATCTTTTGGTTAGCATCCAAATGTGCTAACCAGTTGCACCACCCAGGGGTGTCATCAGATGTCAGATTTCAACCTCCATCAAACTCCAGTAGCTTCAGGCAGAGGCAGTGGGAGCCCTTCTGGCATCTTCTCCTCCTATCTTCATCACCTCTTCCGAGTAGAGTCCGCTAGGGGGCGCACCCTCACTTTCCTTGAGCACTCCCGTGGGATTCCCAGGACAGGTGACTCCACACTGGCCTCCTTCCCATGTACTCGCCCTGTACCAGGCACGGGGTGCAGCTTCAGTGGGCTGGCTCAATGACTATTGCCTCCCCTACTACTATCAGTGCTGCCGTTTCAGTTCTCAAAAATACAGTTGAATCAAGAAAGAGGATGGCTGTTACCTTATCTCCTGATTCCAGGATTCTGGCTGGAGCCGACACACATGCCAGGCTCAGACAGGCAGCTTTGGCTTACATTGTCCACAGCCCAGTATTTGCACGGCACATAAAAAGTCTGCCTTGGGCTTGTTTTACCACTTACGCCAACTGGCTTCCTGGACCCCTCTCTGGCCTAGGGGTTCTCTCCCTTCTCAGGGACTCCCACAGACCTCGTGGACTCTGCACCTGGACTCCAGGCCCCTGAGGCAGGCCCTCTGAAGGCCAGCCCTTGCCAGGGGAATGAGGCATGAGACAGCCTCAGAAATGTAGATTTTTTTTAAAATAATTTTTATTGAGCTTTAAGTGAACGTTTACAAATCAAGTCAGTCTGTCACATATAAGCTTATATACACCTTACTCTGTACTCCCACTCACTCTCCCCCTAATGAGTCAGCCCGCTCCCTTCTTCCAGTCTCTCCTTTCATGACAATTTTGCCAGTTTCTAACCCTCTCTACCCTCCTATCTCCCCTCCAGTCAGGAGATGCCAACACAGTCTCAAGTGTCCACCTGATACAAGTAGCTCACTCTTTGTCAGCATCTCTCTCCAACCCATTGTCCAATCCCTTCCATGTCTGATGAGTTGTCTTCGGGAATGGTTCCTGTCCTGGGCCAACAGAAGGTTTGGGGACCATGACTGCCGGGATTCCTCTAGTCTCAGTCAGACCATTAAGTCTGGTCTTTTTATGAGAATTTGGGGTCTGCATCCCACTGATCTCCTGCTCCCTCAGGGGTTCTCTGTTGTGCTCCCTGTCAGGGCAGTCATCAGTTGTGGCCGGGCACCATGTAGTTCTTCTGGTCTCAGGATTGATGTAAGTCTCTGGTTCATGTGGCCCTTTCTGTCTCTTGGGCTCATAGTTATCATGTGACCTTGGTGTTCTTCATTCTCCTTTGATCCAGGTGGGTTGAGACTAATCGATGCATCTCAGATGGCCGTTTGTTAGCATTTAAGACCCCAGACGCCACAAGAAATGTAGATTTTTTGAGGAGTTTCATGTGGTGGCAGCTTTCCAAGGAGGACCCAGGCATGTGGGATTGTGACATATCGTGGGTCAAATGTAGCCTTGCCAGGACAGGTCCATGTGGACTAGGGTAGGAAGAGGATGAGTTAACCAAGGGAAGGGAGGAGGGAAGCATTCCAGGCCTAGGAAATAGCACATGAAGAATCCCTGTAGCCAGGGGAATGTGTTCTATATGAGAAACTGAAATCCTGTGGTATTGCTTGGGGAATGAGGGGCAGTGAGTGAATGGATCAAGGCCCAGGAAGTTGGCAGGGCCCAAATCTCAAAGCCCATTGAATTCTGTGTGGAAGAGTTTGGTCTTTATCCTAAGAGCCCTGGGAAGCTGTTGAATGTTTTATACATTTGAGCGACAAGACCAGCTTTGTTTTCCAAAAAGAGCGCTCTGCCTGCTGGGTGGTGAATAACTAAGAGTGGATGTAGACATACCAACCAGGAGGCTATTGAGAGACGAAGGCAGCTTGGTCTAGGTTGGTGGAGACGGAGATAGAGAGAGATGGACAAATCTGAGATCCTTTAGGAAGCAGCATTGAAGGGAACCCCAGACTGGACAGGACTTAGGAGTGAGGACACAAACAGGTAAGGGATAACTACTAGAAAACAGTGGAAGGGAGTCAGTTTCCTTTCTGGGGGCGGGGGGAGGGGGGAGGAAATTACAAGTTTAGCTTTGGACTTATTGAGTTGGATGCATCTTTGAGAAGGTCCAAGTTGATATGCCAAGGATAGAGCTGGTATCTGAAGGAGGTTAGGACAACCTGCTCTTCAGAGATACTGTTGGGTAAGAGAGTGTCTTAGTTATCTAGTGCTGCTATAACAGAAATACCACGAATGGGTGGCTTTAACAAAAGATAATTTATTTTCTCACATTTTAGGAGGCTAGAAGTCTGAATTCAGGGAATCAGATCTAGGGGAAGGCTTTCTCTCTCTTTTGGCTCTGGAGGAAGGTCCTTGTATCTTTGAGCTTCTGCTCCTGGGGATTTTCATGTGGCTTGGCATCTCTCTTTCCCCATCTTTGCTTCTCCTGCTTGTTTGTTTAATCGCCTTTATATCTCAAAAGAGATTGACTTAAGACACAGCCTACACTAATCCTGTCTTATTAACAATGCAAAGAAAACCTATTTCCAAGTGGGATTATAACAACAGATGTAGGGGTTGGGATTTACAACACATATTTTTGGGGGACACAATTCAACCCATAACAGGGGTCTTTGTTACCTCCAGGCAAAGACGAAAGTCCCAGCTCCCCATTTGGCCTTTTCTGTCACTATCCCAGTTGGAGTGCCTCATTACAGTCAAGCCAGGGTGGAAGTCTAGACTCCCTACTTGGCCTTAGCTGATGCTTTGGGTTTAGAAGGAGTTTCAGGTGGTGGTGTTTGGCTAGGGTAGGACAGTTATTGCCTAAAAGTTTTCTGTCTTTTTAGGTTGCCCATTTTCTGATCCTTTAGTTAAAGAGAGTAGACTTTTGGGGGGGGCTTTTTTGTCTGTACCCATTGTTGTTTCCAGATCGTTGACTTCTCCATCACCCAGTCTGAGAAATATGAAAGAAAAAGAAAAACAAACAAACAAAAAACTCAGAGACCTCACCACTGTGTTGTTCCTCAGGTCCTGAGGTCCCGAGCCAGTCTGCCTCCTACTCTCCACCTTTTAGAGCCTTATGTTGGTTTTAGATAATGTCCAGGGGTTTTAGCTGTGTTTATCAGGAGGAATAGGGAGAAGTACATCTACTCCATCTTGTCCTGAAACTGGAAGTCGAAGTCGTTTCAGTGCGGTGGATCACTTTTGTGTGGCCTTTCTCACCATGGTTTTGTAACTCCCTCCCAGGTGACTGGGCAGGACTGTGCAAAGAGGTTAATTGTGGCCCCAAAGGGATTGGCCAGTTTTTTGCCATCCCGCTGGGTTTGAAGTGAGACATCCCAAAGGCGGGAGAGAGAGGATTCCACCACCACTGAGGAAGAACAGGCAGGCGCGGGGTGTGTCCTTTGGATCTGGGACCTCTGCGTTGAGAAGCTCCTGGAACCAGGAGACACAGAGAGAGAGACAGAAAGAAAGAGAGCTGTAACACTGACGATGGCTAGAAGTAGTGGCAGAGAGATGCTAGCAGGAGAGACCCGCAGGATATGGCATTGTGGACTTCCTGGCCCTTGGAGAGAGAAAACTGAGTGTCTTTGGGTAGGAGCCTTGCTGGAGGAGAAGGGTGTCTCTGGGCACTTGGCAGAACTAGGTTTGCTGACCCACGGAGCCAGAACTGAGTGCCTTCAGGCAGAGGCTTACTGGTGGAGTAGGGCGCTTTGGGGTACTTACTAGCAGAGCTAAAAGAGGTTTGTAACACTTGCCCAAGCAGGGCAGGGGCTGAGGGCCACAGAAGTGTGCTTGTGAGCATAGCTGAGAAGACGCTGTCCTGATGTAAGAACTGTATCCTGAGCATTTCTGAACCTGAATTGTAATCTGTTACTTCCCTAATAAACCCTGTAATCATGAGCATGTCTGTGAGTTCTGTGTGGCCATTGCAATGAATTATCAAACCCAGCAGAGAAGCAGAGAGTGCCTTGTGAAGGGTTGTTGGTGTCAGAATTGGTAAAGATTACGGAGAGAGGAGGCATGTCTGACCTCCTCCTCATGGGAATCAGATTTGGACCGTTGATCTTGTTTCCCTTTGTGAAGTTAGAGGAGGTCAGACAGTACTTGCATGCTGTTTTTACAGTTGTCTTTTAAGATTGTCCAAGGAGACCCTACAACTAGCATTCAAGGCTCGTGTCACACTGATTTTCTCTCCACAGCCACACATCTGTTGGGGCATCTAGGCTATGTACGGAGACGGAGATCGTCCCATAATTGTTTTCTAGCACTTGCTTGCCAACACTTGTTTTACTTCTAAGTTTCTTCCTTAAAAAAAAAAGGCAGAAGAATAAACAATGATTGGGGTGTGAATGGAAATCAAAATGCTGAGAGATGGAGAGGCAGTGAAGCAGAAGTAAGAGAATCTAGTGCTTGCTCTCTGCGGGGAAGGCAGCCCAGTCAGTTTGGAATGGCTGGGCTGTAGAGGGGGAGAGATGGGCACAGCAGGCAGAAACATGAGCTTGATTTTGGCCACCTTCCTTCTCTCTTCTGGGTTCCTGGGGCAGAAGTATTGCTGGAGAAGTGAGTCCAAATGGTAAATATTGGGGCAAAGACTTTCTGTTCATTTCTGTAGCTGTATGTGTGTTTATTGGAAATGGGAAAAACATCTGCATTATTTCTGAGTTTGTTCATTCCAACCATCCTCACCTGCATATAGCATTAGAAAAACTTTTAATTTTGGAATAATTTTAAGTGTTGTTGTTGCTGGGTCCATCGAGTCGGTTCTGATTCATAGCGACCCTATGCACAACAGAATGTAACACTGCCCAGTCCTGTGCCATCTTCACAATTGTTGTTATGCTTGAGCCCATTGTTGCAGCCACTGTGTCAATCCACCTCCTTGAGGATCTTACTCTTCTTCACTGACCCTCTGCTTTACCGAGCATGATGTGCTTCTCCAGGGACTGATCCCTCCTAATAACATATCCAAAGTACGTGAGATGCAATCTTGCCATTCTTGCTTCCAAGGAGCATTCTGGTTGTACTTCTTCCAAGACAGATTTGTTTGTTCTTTTGGCAGTCCATGTACATTCAGTATTCTTCACCAACACCACAATTCAAAGGCATCAATTCTTCTTTGGTCTTCCTTATTTGTTGTTCAGCTTTTGCTTGTGCAATGAAAACACCATAGCTTGGGTCAGGCCTACCTGAGCCCTCAAGGTGACATCTTTTCAACACTTCAAAGAGATCTCTTGCAGATTTGCCCAATGCAACGCATCTTTTGATTTCTTGACTGCCGGTTTCATGGGTGTTGATTGTGGATCCAAGTAAAATGAAGTCCTTGACAACTTCAATCTTTTCTTCATTTATCATGATGTTGCTTATTGGTCCAGTTGTGAGGATTTTAAAAAAAAAAAAAAAAGTTTTTTTTTATGTTGAGGTGTAATCCATACCGAAGGCTGTGTTTTTGATCTTCATCAGTAAGTGCTTTAAGTCCTCTTCACTTTCAGCAAGCAAGGTTGTGTCATCTGCATAACACAGATTATTGATGAGTCTTCCTCTAATCCTGATGCCCCATTCTTCTTCATATACTCCAGCTTCTTGGATTATTTGGTCAGCATACAGAATGAATAGTTATGGTGAAAGGATACAACACTGATGCACACCTTTCCTGACTAAACCATGCAGTATCCCCTTGTTCTGTTCAAACAACTGCCTCTTGACCCATGTACAGCTTCCTCATGAGCACAATTAAGTGTTCTGGAATTCCCATTCTTCGCAATGTTATCCATAATTTGTTATGATCCACAGCAGTCAATAAATGCCTTAGCATAGTCAATAGAACACAGGTAAACATCTTTCTGAGATTCTCTGCTTTCAGCCAGGATCCATCTGACATCAGCAATGATATCCCTGGTTCCGTGTCCTCTTCTGAATCCAGCTTGAACTTCTGGCAGTTCCCTGTCGATATACTGCTGCAGCCACTTCTGAATCTTCAGCAAAATTTGGATTGGATGTGATATTAATGATTTTGTTCAATAATTTCTGCATTTGGTTGGATCACCTTTCTTGGAAATAGGCATAAATATGGATCTCTTCCAGTCAGCTGGCCAGGTAGCTGTCTTCCGAATTTCTTGGCATCGACGAGTGAGCACTTCTAGCACTGTGTCAGTTTGTTGAAACATCTCAGTTGGTATTGTCAATTCCTGGAGCCTTGTGTTTCGCCAATGCCTTCAGCGCAGCTTGGACTTCTTCTTTCAGCACTATTGGTTCCTGATCATATGTTACCTCCCGAAATGGCTGAATGTTGACCAATTCTTTTTTGTACAGTAACTCTGTGTATCCCTTCCATCTTCTTTTGATGCTTTCTGAGTCATTTAATATTTTCCAGGTAGAATCCTTCAGTATTGCAACTCAAGCCTTGAATTTTTTCTTCAGTTCTTTCAGCTTGAGAAATGCTGAGCATGTTCTTCCCTTTTGGTTTTCTATCTCCAGGTCTTTGCATATGTCATTGTAATGTTTTACTTTGTCTTCTTGAGCTGCCCTTTGAAATCTTCTGTTCAGTTCTTTTATCATTTTTTCCTTTTGCTTTAGCTACTCCATGTTCAAGAGCAACTTTCAGAGTCTCTTTGGATATCCATTTAGGTCCTTTCTCTCCTGTCTTTTTAATGACCTCTTGCTTTATTCATGTATGATGTCCCTTATGTCATTCCACAAGTCATCTGTCCTTCGGTCATTAGTGTTCAATGCATGAAATCTGTTCTTGAGATGGTCTCTAAATTCAGGTGGGATATAGTCAAGGTAGTACTTTGGCTCTCATGGACTTGTTCGTAACTTTCTTCAGTTTTAACTTGAACTTGCATATGAGTAGTTGATGGTGATTTCCTCATTTAGCCCCTGGCCTTGTTCTGACTGATGATATTCAGCTTTTCCATCATCTCTTTACACAGATGTTGTTGATTTTATATAATTTTATATAATATGGCATTTTATAGTCTGCAAAGAACTTTTCATTCTTCAACTCTTTTATTTCTTACAGCAACACTGTGAAAGTAAGGCAAGGTAGACATTTTTCTGACTCCATTGTATAGATGAGAAAACTGAGGTTTAGAGGTTATGTGATCTGCCCTGGTTAACTGGGACTTACCACCACCCTAACTGGGGAGCTTGTTAAAATTGTGTTTTCCCAGAAATTCTAATTCTGCAGAACTGTGGTGGATACAGGAGACTGTACTTTTTTTAAAAAAGGAACATTAATATTTGTTGAGCACTTACTGTATCCTGGGGACCCTGCTAAGCGTGTTGCATGAATCATCTCACTTGTCTCTCACAGCAAACCTTTGTAGCAGATTTACTATGCTAATTTTGCACTTGAGGAAACCGAGGCTCACAGTAACTTTCCCAAGATCACACCAGAACTATGGAAAGGTTTAAAATAGATTGAACTTTTGTTATTTTAAGATTTTATAAATTGAGGTATAATTAAGCACAACAAAACACACAGATCTTTAATGTTCAGTTTGATAAATTTTCATGGTTGGATGCACCTGTGCAACCACCACCCAAAAGAAGATATAAAACTTTTGCATTCTCCAGAAAGTACCCTTGTTCTCTTTTCTAGTCAATTTCTGCTTCATCCCACCACGCAGATAACCACTTTCTGGGTTACCTGGGTTACCAAAGATAGATTTATATTCTTTTTTTTTGTCTGGCTTCTTTCACTCACACATAATAGTTTTGAGATTCATGCTTACCATTGCTTATATGATTATTTCTTTCCTTTTTATTGCTGAGCAGTATTTCATTGCATTGCTGTACCACAATTTGTTAATTCATTCTCCCATTGGTGGACATTTGTGTTGCTTCCAGTTTTTGGCTGTTATGAAAAAGGCTGCCATAAACATTCTTGTATAAGTCTTCCTGTGGACATATATTTCTGTTTCTCTTGAGCAAATTCCTGACAATGGAATTGCTGAGTCATAGGATAAAAAAAAATCTCACCAGACACTGCCAAATAGTTCTCTAAACTGGTTGTACCATTTACACTGCCACTAGTGATGTATGAGAGTTTCAGTTGCTCCACTTGCCTATTAACACTTCTTCTTCTTCTTATTTTTAATTTTAGCCATTCTAGTGGATGTCAAATGGTATTATCGTGGTTTCAGTTTGTGTTTTTCTCATGACTGATAAAGTTGAACAGCTTTTCGTGTGGTATTAGTCCTTCGTATAACTTCTTTAGTGATACATGCTAAAATCTTTTGCCATTTAAAAAAATTGAATTGCCTCTCTTTTTTGTTGGTGATTATTGAGTTCTTGTATATTCCAGACGCAAGTCCACTGTGAGATATATGTAATGTGTATGTTTCCTGCCAGTTTCTGCCTTGCCTATTCATTTCCTAAATGGTATCTTTTGATGAGCAGAAAATTTTAATTTTGATGGAATTCTCCTTATGCTTAGTGCTTTTTGTGTCTTAAGAAATAGTTGCCTACTTCAAGATTGCAAAATGATTCACTTAGCTTTGTTCTAAAAGCTTCATGGATCTGGCTTTTATGTATTTAGGTCTATGATCAATTTTTAATTAATTATAATTAATTTTTGTATATGGAATGAGAGAGAGGTCAAAGTTTATTAGAAACAGCAGAGTACTCCTTAGAAGCAAGGATGGCAAGACTTCAACTTGCTTACTTTGGACACGTCATAAAGAAAGACCAGTTGCTAGAAAAGGACATCATGGTTGGGAGGGAGTCAGAAAAAAAAAGAGAAACACTCCATGAGACGGATTGATACAATAGCCACAACAATGAACTCAAACATACCAATAATCATAAAATGGCACAGGACTGGGCAACGTTTTTTTTGTTATATGTAGGTTGCCATGAGTCAAAGCTGACTCAACAGCAACTGTAATGGATTGAATTGTGTCCCCCTAAAATATGTGTCAACTTAGTTAAGCCATGATTCTCCATATTGTGTTGTTGTCCTCCATTTTGTGACTGATACAATTTTCCTATGCGTTGTGGAAACCCTGGTGGTGTAGTGGTTAAGAACTACGGCTGCTAACCAAAGGTTGGCAGTTCAAATCCACCAGGTGCTCCTTAGAAACTCTATGAGGCACTTCTACTCTGTCCAATAGGGTTGCTATGAGTCGGAATCAACTCTATGGCAAAGGGTTATGTGTTGTAAATCTTAATTTCTGCCTGTGGTTAAAGAGGCAAGACTAGATTATGTTAAAGAGGATTAGGGGGAGATGTAACACCCTGGCTCAAGTCACATCCTGATCCAATGTAAAGGGAGTTTCCCTGGGGCGTGGCCTGCACCACCTTTTATCTTTCAAGAGATAAAAGGAAAGGGAAGCAAGCAGAGAGTTGGGGAACTCATACCACCAAGAAAGGAGCGTTGGAAGCAGAGCAGGTCCTTTGGACCTGAGGCTCCTGCACTGAGATGCTCCCAGACCAAGGGAAGATTGATGACAAGGACCTTCCTCCAAATCCAGCAGAAAAAGAAAGTCTTCCCCTTGAGCTGATGCCCTAAATTTGGACTTCTAGCCTACTAGGCTGTGAGAGAATAAACGTCTGTTTGTTGAAGCTATCCACTTGTGGCATTTCTGTTACACCAGCATGAGGTGACTAAGACAGCAGCTAACAACAACAACAAATCCAGTTGTTCCGGCACAATTTGTTAAAAAAGCTTTTCCTTTCTCCATTGAATTACTTTGGTGTCTTGGTTGAAAATCAGTTGATCATGTATGTGTGAGTCTGTTTCTAGACTCTCAATTTAGTTCTGTTGATCTGTTTGTCCAGCCTTGCCCATAGATTTAGGGGAAAACACACTCTTTAACTTGCAGGCTCCTAATGAATGACCATAGGTAGCCCTGAGCTTCTCTTGTGGCTACATCTCATTTGTTTACACTGCTCATTTTCCCAGGACACTCAACCCAACACGCACACACATGAGCTCATGCTGAAACTCCTGTGGGTCTGGAAATCGAAACTTCAGGGTAAATTTAGAAGGAATTGTGCAATGTTGAGCAGTTGCTAATAGTTATGGCATGTATGGTTTTTCATGATTCCTAAGTTAGAAGCTTGTTTTTTTGTACTTCTCTTGTTGACTAGGTGACTGTGCACAGAGTGTGAATGTAAGTATGAATGTGTGGATGATCTTTGTACTTGGCCTTTAGCATTTGTGTCTGTTCTGCTATGGGTTTCACCAACTAGAAAACTGGAGTCTGCAGGTAGATCTTGACCCCTTGTCTGAAGATTTCCAGAATCAGTCATTGTCCTCTGAGTTCCTTTTCTGATGTTTTCTGAGGCTTCCAAAAAGGAGAAGAGTGCGCTAGGGACTTGTTGACAGAACCCTGAGTTCAGAGTTGTTTTTCACAGAAAGGTTGGGGTGGGGAGCATCTGTTCTTTTATCTTCGTGGGCCTCATTCAATCAACAGAAGCTGAGACTACACTGGTTTAAAGCACAGGGAAACAGAGGAATGTTGTTCTGAACCCTGATTCCACTGCCTCCTGGCTTTTTGATCTCTGATTAGTCACTTAACCTTGCTAAGCCTCAGTTTCCTCATTGGCAAAATAGTAGTTGTAACTTCTTCATAGGCTCATTGTCAGAATGAAATGAGATAATAAATGTAGTAGAAATCTCTCAGTAAATACTGATCATTGTTACAAACATTTATTAAGCACATTTAAGGAGCTCTGGTGGCAAAATGGTTAAACACTCAGCTGCTAACCGAAAGTTTGGTGGTTCAAACCCACCAGTCACTCTGTGGGAGAAAAGACCTGGCAATCTGCTCCTGTAAATATTTACAGCCTAGGGAACCCTATGGGACAGTTCTGCTCTGTCATATGGGGTTGCTATGAGTTGAAATCGACTCAACAGCATTCAACAAGAACAACAACAACAACAAGCACATTTAGGAGTCCCTGGATGCACTTGCTCCTAAACAAAAGGTTGATGGTTTGAGTCCACCTAGAGGTGGCTTGGAAGAAAGGCCTGGACATCTACTTCTGAAAAATCAGCCATTGAAAACCCTATGGAGCACAGTTCTGACACACATGGGGTTGCCATGAGTCGGAGTTGACTCAATGGCCACTAGTACTGGTCCAGGCACATAAGGACATTTAGCTGAAAGCATCAGTCGTCATAAGTGCCTCCCATTCTTTGCCCTGGTGATCAAAGCATGAAGTCAGGCAGATGTCATCCTGAATGCCCCCTTTCTCACTGGCTTGTTGTGAGCTTGAGCACGTTGTGTGTGTGTGTTGTTTGGTACCACAGTGTGGCACTTCCAGGTTGTATGAAGGCTGAGAGGACACACGGGCATTTGTTTTTCAATTTTTCCATGGGAGACCCTGGCCAGGAGAGTGGCCTGAGGAGAGGGTTGCTGTCAGTGTGGTGCCGCTATGGGCTGCTCTGGGAACCGTACGTGAAATACTGGTGCTGGGGAGCCGCTTGGAAGTCCTGTTCCTAAGTCATTAAGGCCAGAGGAGCTGAAAAGGAAGAGAAGAGAGACCGGGTCTCCATTAAAGACGATCACAGTAGCCACAACTTCACGTCACCATGGAGAACCTGCATGAAGATGGTGCTGGCACCTACCTGTGTGCCATAGGAAGGAACCTGAAGGATCTGGGGGCCTGATGGAGATCATAGTGGACCCAGGTAAGAGGCCTCTCCTGGTGTTTGTGTGTGTGTATTATAAATGTTCGCATGGGTGTCTACGCTTGTGTCTTTCTCTGAGAGTGTGCTGTGTAAGTGTCCTGTAGGGACCTGTGTTTGTTTGTGTGTTATGTATTTATCTCTTTGTGCTATTTGTGTTTTATGTCTATGCATGTGTTATGTATGTTTTGTGTATGTCTGTCATATGCGTGTGTTGTGTTTGTATGTATTTTATGGCCTGTGTATTACTTGTTTATCTCTGTGTGTTTTATGTGTGTGTGTGACGTGTGTGTTTTCTGTCTGTGTGTGTGTTATGTGTGTATCTGTATTTGAGTGTTTTACATGTCTGTTGTGTGTGTGTGTGGTGTTTGTACGTGTTGTGTGTGTGTCTGTGTTTGTGTGTTTCATATAGGTCTGTTGTATGTTGTTGTTAGGTGCTGTCAAGTTGGTTCTGATTCATAGCGACCCTATGCAGAACAGAACGAAACACTGCCCCGTCCTGAGCCATCCTTACAATCGTTATGCTTGAGCTCATTGTTGCAGCCACTGTGTCAGTCCACCTCATTGAAGGTCTTCCTCTTTTCCCTGACCCTGTACTTTGCCAAGCATGATATCCTTCTCCAGGGACTGATCCCTCCTGACAACATGTCCAAAGTATATAAGACGCAGTCTCACCGTCCTCGCTTCTAAGGGGCATCCTGGTTGTACTTCTTCCAAGAGAGATTTGTTCGTTCTTTTGGCAGTCCATGGTATATTCAATATTCTTCGCCAACACCACAATTCAAAGGCATCAATTCTTCGGTCTTCCTTATTCATCATCCAGGTTTCACATGCATATGATGCTATTGAAAATACCACGGCTTGGGTCAGGCTCACCTTAGTCTTCAAGGTGACATCTTTGCTTTTCAACACTTTAAAGAGGTCCTTTGTAGCAGATTCACCCAATGCAATGTTTCTTTTGATTTCCTGACTGCTGCTTCCATGGCTGTTGATTGTGGATTTTTTTTTTTTTTTTTAATGTGTCATTTGATTTCCTGACTGCTGCTTCCATGGCTGTTGATTGTGGATCCAAGTAAAATGAAATCCTTGACAACTTCAATCTTTTCTCTGTTTATCATGATGTTGCTCATTGGTCCAGTTGTGAGGATTTTTGTTTTCTTTATGCTGAGGTGCAATCCATACTGAAGGCTGTGGTCTTTGATCTTCATTAGTAAGTGCTTCAAGTCCTCTTCACTTTCAGCAAGCAAGGTTGTGTCATCTGCATAACACAGGTTGTTAATGAGTCTTCCTCCAATCCTCATGCCCCGCCCCGTTCTTCTTCATATAGTCCAGCTTCTCGTATTATTTCCTCAGCATACGGATTAAATAGGTATGGTGAAAGAATACAACCCTGACTCACACCTTTCCTGACTTTAGACCAATCAGTATCCCCTTGTTCTGTCCGAACAACTGCCTCTTGATCTATGTAAAAGTTCCTCATGAGCACAATTAAGTGTTCTGGAATTCCCAATCTTTGCAATGTTATCCATAATTTGTTATGATCCACACAGTCGAATGCCTTTGCCTAGTCAATAAAACACAGGTAAACATCCTTCTGGTTTTCTCTGCTTTCAGCCAGGATCCATCTGACATCAGCAATGATATCCCTGGTTCCAAGTCCTCTTCTGAAACAGGCCTGAATTTCTGGCATTTCCCTGTCAATATACTGCTGCAGCCATTTTTGAATGATCTTCAGCAAAATTTTCTTGCGTGTGATATTAATGATATTGTTCTATAATTGCCACATTTGGTTGGATCACCTTTCTTGGGAATAGACATAAATATGGATGTCTTCCAGTCAGTTGGCCAGGAAGCTGTCTTCCGTATTTCTTGGCATAGGCGAGTGAGCACCTCCAGAGCTTCATCTGTTTGTTGAAATATCTCAATTGATATTCTATCAATTCCTGGAGCCTTGTTTTTTGCCAATGCCTGCAGAGAATCTTGGACTTCTTCCTTCAGTACCATTGGTTGCTGATCATACCACCTCTTCAAATGGTTGAACATCCACTAATTCTTTTTGGTATTATGACTCTGTGTATTCCTTCCATCTTCTTTTGATGCTTCCTGCATTGTTTAATATTTTCCCCGTAGAATCCTTCACTATTGTAACTTGAGGCTTGAATTTTTTCTTCAGATCTTTCAGCTTGAGAAACGCTGAGTGTGTTTTTCCCTTTTGGTTTTCCATCTCCAACTCTTTGCACATGTCATTATAATACTTTACTTTGTCTTCTCGAGATGCCCTTTTAAATCTTCTGTTCAGTTCTTTTACTTCATCTCGGTCTGTTGTATATGTGTGCTATTGTTAGCCTCATTACCCATTTTCTTGGCTAACTTGAGTTCCTGAAGTGTATGGTGAACATATGTCTTATGGTGACCATCCTGGGTGTCACCCACCTCTGGTTGCATAAGAAGGTGGAAGAGGAGCTGCAGAGGGGGAGAGGAACAGTGTGGTGTGAAGGTTAGGTCCTGACAGGGCCACATTCAAACCCCACCTCTGCCCCTCATTAGCTCTGGGACCCTGAGACAAGGACTTAAGTTTTCTGAACTTGTGCCTGCCTCTGTTAAATGGGTTAATAATGGCACCCAATTCATAATGTTGAGAGGATTAGATGAGATTGACTATCCGAGGCACTTTGAGTAGTTTCCTAAATACGATTTCCCATAAAATCCATCTCAGGTGCCCCTGTGCTGCATATAGCACTGTCCCTCATGGCTCTTGCCTTCCTTTGCTAGTGGGTGACCCTTCACTCCTCAAGAGCTTCAGGGGAGGCACTAACCCAGCTCGCTCCTCTTCCATGTAGTACTGGAGGGAGGTGTGTGATCATGTGGGGAGGTCAGGGGAGAAGACACTTACTTGGTCTGCTTTATTTATTTATTTATTTAGAAATACCACTGGTGCCAATTATAACCACCACTGTACTGCCAGACCCAAAGCTGGCTTTCCCCATTAGTAAGGAGAACTGTCATTGGTGTCTCTGATAGTAGGAATTCACTCCACAGCAACTGGTTTCTGGTGGGATTGCAAGTTCCAAGGGGGCTGGTGTGACGGTTAAGGTTGTGTGTCGACTTGGCTGGGTCATGATTCTCAGTGTTTATATGTGATCACTCCCATGATGGGATCTGCTGTGAGTAGCCAATCAGTTGAAAAGGAGTTTCCTTGGGTGTGTGGCCTGAATCTGAATATTAGTGGATGTTCTGGCTTTTGCCTGCTCTGGATCCTGTAGACGCCTCCTGTTCATCTGACCTTTGGTTCTTGGGACTTGAGCTAGCAGCTTATCTGCCAGTCTTGGGATTCATTGATCTTCACAGCCTGTGAGCAAGAGCCCTACTCTCCAACCAGCTGATCTTGGTTTTGCCAGCCCCTGCAGCTATGTGAATCAGGAGAAGCCTCTATCCTGATCCATGGACTTGGGACATTCCAGCCTGTACAACCGTGTGAGCCATTTCCTTGATACAAATCTCTTTGTATATATTTATACACTTTACTGGTTTTCCTTCTGTAGAGAACCCAGCCTGAGACAGCTGTTTGTCTTTGTATTTCCCGACTCTAGACATTCTGTAAAGATTGGTT
Organism: Elephas maximus indicus; assembly: GCF_024166365.1. NCBI lineage: Eukaryota > Metazoa > Chordata > Mammalia > Proboscidea > Elephantidae > Elephas > Elephas maximus. The sequence goes on along the minus strand of NC_064837.1, from coordinate 65,043,695 downwards.
GAGTTGTTATTACTGGATGAGGTACACTATAAGAACACAGATTTCCATAGGTATTTCTGTTACCTCTTTGCTACACAAATTGAAAACCTCAGTCTCTTGGTAATTCCTTGACAAACAAGTGGGATAAAAAATATACACTAAAATTGGTCTGCTTTTGACAAACTTCACTCCATTGGCCTTGAAGGGAGTTGTGTACCACAAGAAAGCATTCTTGGCCAAAATGAAGAATCTAGAAGAGACATTCATTGGAGAATTTATTGAAAATGACCTAAAGATAGATATCAAATGGAAAGCCGTTATAAAACAAATTTCTAAGAAAGATCAAAAGCTTGAAAGTGGTGATTTTGGAGAAGTCTTTCTAACCTGAAGCTTGTCTGTGCTGACCAGATGATTCACGGGGTTATTGGGAGGAGAAAATTAGATAACAGACAGAGAAGTGCTTTGAAAAGTCATGTGCTTTTCTAACGGAGGGCTTTATCTGGTGAGTGGTTTGCAAAGTGGTTCTCCTGGGACTTGGTGTGGCCCCAGTTGCTCTATAGCTTTTGATTGGTAGTGAGAGAAAGTAGAAAAGTGTCTTTGAAATAGATATTTCCCTGGTTTGAAGGTCTAATTTTAGCATCTCACCCGATAGACCTTCTCTATGGCTGTTATGGATTGAATTGTGTCCCCCAAAATGTGTGTCAACTTGCTAGGAAATGATTCCCAGTATTGTGTGATTGTCTACCATTTTGTCATCTGATGTGATTATCCTATGTGTTGTAAATCCTAACCTTAATGAGGCAGAATTAGAGGTAGTTATATTAATGAGTCAGAACTCAATCCATGGGGTTAGGTTGTTTTTTGAGTCAGTCTCTTTTGAGATATAAAAGAGAGAAGTGACCAGAGATACAGGGAAACCTCATACCATCAAGAAAGCAGTGCCAGGAGCAGAGCATGTCCTTTGGGCCCGTGGTCCCTGCACTGAGAAGCTACTAGACAAGGGGAAGATTGATGACAAAGACCTTCTTCCAGAGCTGACAGAAGAAGAAAGCCTTCCTCTGGAGCTGGCACCCTGAATTCTCCTATGCTGTGAGAGGATAAACATCTGTTTGTTAAAGCCATCCACTTGTGGCATTTCTATTATAGCAGCACTAGGTAACTAAGACAATGGCTGTATTGGTTGTTGTTGTTGCTAGTTGCCATCAAGTCGACTCTAATTCATGGTGACCTTATGTATATTAAAATGAAACATTGCTCGGTCCTGCACCATCTTCATGATTGTTGGTATGTTTTGGCTCACCTTCCAGGACAATATCAGACAATAATCTGTTGTGATCCATAGGGTTTTCATTGGCCAATTTTCAGAAGCAGACCTGTCCACCATGGGTGATCCTACTGGTATTTGAAATACCAGTAGCATAGCTTTCAACATCACAGCAAAGTGCAAGCTGACAGATGGGTGGTGGATGGTTCCATATGGGCCACTATAATTAAAGCGAGTGTTGCTTAGGGGGTCACAGTGGGTATTGAGGAAGTAATTGGGGAGCAAAATGAGAAAGTCACTCATTGCCTGTCCCAGAGTCCCTCTAACAGGTCCCTTCATACCAAACTCCCCTCCCTGCTCCTGATCCTCCTGGAGCCCCTGCTCCTGAGCCTGCTGTGTGTTGTGATCTGGGCAAATCAGCATCAGAAAACTGCTGAGCTAGGACAGGGCTCTCTACACCAGTTTCGGAGTCCACTTATTTGGAGGAGGCAAACATGTGAACCTCAGCACTGACCCCTTCCCCTGATGGGTTTGAGAAGAGAGTCTGAGGTTCTGACTTGTCTATACCTGAGGCTGGTAATGAATGATCAAGACCAAACCACACTGGATTGTGCTAGAGGCAGTAACTTGGCCATTCCCAAGTGGGCAGTGATTCGAGAGGGCTGTGGTGCAAAATTCTAGGACTCTACTTGACCAAACCAGCATGGACCCCAAAGTGAAGAAGATTTCCACTTATCTCTCCAGGGTCAAGATCTGGGGTCCCGGCCTAGTCTAGGAGGCTATCTGGGGCAGCATGCCCACCTAGCCCATCTGTCTTGATATTATTTGTATACTTATCAGCCTGTCTCTCTCTTTGTGTCTGCCCCACCTTGCACAAGGGATGTTCACAAATGCTTGTAGAATAAACTCACAAGAGCAAGGACTGTACCTGTCTTACTCCTTTCTGAGCCCCCAGAGCCCACCTATCCCTGGGAACATGGGAGAGACTTAATGAATGCTTGTTCAATGAACGGATCAATGAATCGATTGCTGTTCTTTCCTAATGACCAAACACAAAGGAGGGAGGTGTTATGGGTCAGAGATTGGCACTGGATCTCACATTTCCTATGAGAAATGAGGGTGTAGACACTCATCTGAGTAGCACCGGATATGAGGAATTAGCTGCCATGTTTTCTCAATGAAGACTGAGGCCTTAAATTAGACATATGCAACCTGCATCTCCTCTGGTTTACTAGCTGATGGGTACCAATGGCAATAAGGCTCCACCCACATTCCATTCTTGGCAATGGACTCCTGTCCCCATCAAAGCCTCACTCAGCTCTTCCTGGGAGTGCCCAGGGGGTGTCTCAGGGACACACTCTGCTTTTCCTAGCCCCGGTTATTTTTTCTCTATACCTATAGGGTCACTATGAGCCAGAATTGACTTGATGACAGTGGTTTTGGCTTTAGTGGGTTAATGAGACACTGAGACAATGGTGGGACTGACTGTTCTTCAGTTTCAAGCTATATAGCTTATTACAGGCGTTGTAAGCTTTACCATTACTGGATTCCATAGGCATTGCAGATATAATGAATGCTGGTTAAATGAATGAAGTCAAGGAACCCCAGTTTGTTGGAGACTCTCACCCAGTTTAGGGTAGGGGTTCTTTACCTTGGATACACAGAAATCCAGTGACAACTTTGATCTTATTTTGCGAGGGACAAGTTTCTCCCTTATCTAGTTATAGACTACAGCACATCCAACATGTGTTTTTCTGGGTTGTTGGCCATAGCTTTCATTACACTTTCAAGGATACCTGTGATCCACTCCCTCCAAAGTTATGAACACTGGCTCTGGAGATGTTCTCACCTTGTTGTTGCTGGGTGCCATCGAGTCGGTTCTCATAGTGACCCCATGTTTCACAGGGTGAAACATTGCCAGGTCCTGCACCATCCCCACCTTGAACCCCCAGAATCCCCTACCAGCCCCGTGGACATGAAGGTTCAGGTTCAGAAGAGCCCTTGGCAGCCTTGGCTGAGCCCATGGGTGCTGTTCTTGAGTCTCCAGAGCAGTGGCATCACTCCCCCTTCAGCTTTCCAGATCTTTCCAGTAAAGCCCTCTCTCCCATTCTGGGCTATACTTAGCATTAACAACATTGTTTCCCTTAGTGTCTTGAAATACGAGGAACAGACAGAAATGAAAAGAGCAATGAGGAAGTTATCCACATGCACCAAGGCAAGTGAAGTCAGCTGCCCAGGGTTGGTCATGGAGGACGTTACAGGAGGAGAGGGTGGGGGGCACAGGGCTCCCTCTGTACCTTTTGTGCCTCTGCACAGGTCCTTCCAGAGCTCTGCCACCTCTCAGTACCAGCGTTCCTCTCTCAGCCTGGTCTGTGCTGGGATTCAGCATTAAAAAAAAAATACGATGCATAGATTGATGCGAGATGGTTTCAGCTGTAACCGCAGAACCTCCTGGTTTCACATTCCTCGCAAATATTTTACCTGCAAAATGTGAAGTCCATTACACTTTGGAAGAAGATGCAAGCATTATCAGCCTGTTTTAGGGTCTGCCAAACTCAGGGCCACCTCTCCATCCTGACCGGAGTGTGACTGATGAAAATTCAGGGCACCGAGAGACAGGGGGTGGTTGGAAGGCCCCCCATGCCCTTTATTCTCTATGAAATGTAAGATGCTCAAACATGATCTAGGTCACAACTTTCAACATTTTTTGGCCTTGACTCACTCACAGTAAGAAATTCAGTGGCAACCCTCTATACATTTGGAGAAAGCATAAATAAAGATTTCGGTGTTTACCATTACTACACTAGGTGTGCTCTGACCCATCTTAACATATCCGACTTAAAAAAATTATCTGCTCAAAACCTACCACGTTAATTTCAAGACCCACTAATTGGTTGCAACTTGCAGGATAACAATTAAAAAAAAAGTCAGTGTTGGGTCAATTCTGACTCATGGTGACTGCGTGTGTGTCAGAGTAGAACTGTGCTCTACAGGGTTTTCAAGAACTATTTTGTCGGAAGTAGATCGCTAGGCCTTTCTTCTGAGGTGCCTCTGAGGTGGACCTGAACCTCCAATCTTTCAGTTAGCAGTCCAGTGCACTCAATGTCAGCACCACTTACAGACTCCAGGGCAACAATAGCCTCATTGTTTTTGCCCTGTGCCCGAAACCGTGTCTTCAGTGATGCAAAGTGTCCCGAGCCCCAGAGCTGGGCACCTTCACCTGGGAATGATGGAGGGCTTTGGTTTTCAGTCTGTCATGAAGCCTCTGTAGGAAATTCTGGGGATTGGCCCCAGCAAGGAAAATGGGAGTTCTGACCAACCTCTCCTTTTTTTTTTTTTTAATCATTTTTTTCAGGTGGAGAGAACCACATGAAACTCAAATGCAACTTCCATCCACAGTGAAGTCCAATGACAACTTTGATCTTATTTTGCAAGGGACAAGTTTCTCCCGTATCTAGTTATGGAGCACAGCACATCCAAAAAGAGCAGGCAAGATGGTCTTCCTGGTCAAAGGGGCTGTAAGTCTGGGCTGCATATGCTCTTCCTCATCCCTCAGTGCTGGCTTGTGGATCACTTACAAGAAACTCAGATGAACTAGGCTTCCTTGCTTAAGACCAATGGCTTCAATCGGGTCTCATCTGTGTTTGTGAGAAGAAAGCGACTCTACTTGGCTGTTTCTGGCAGTTCAGGATGGCTTGGGATTTTCCAAGGTGCCCCCCTTGCTTGGCCTTTTGACTTGATCCAACTTGCCCGTTTGCTGTTGGACAGCTCACTCCCCCGTTGATGGCCTGCAATGATTTTGCTTTCTGGTGCATGCTTCTTGAGGGCAAGGCAGTGGCAGGCCTTAGTGCCTGGCTATGCAAGGGTAGCAGTTGGGTCCTAGAGTGTGATGTACTTACTTCCCTCCACTTAATGTGTGCACATGGCTGTGCATGAGCAAATTTTTTGGTCCCCAAATAATAGTGCTTCTCTTTCTGTAATCCCTTTCCCACTTTCCTGTCTTCTCTGGAGAGTCACTGGGGTATGTTAGGGTGACCACACATCTTGGGTCAGTCCCATTTATGCCCGTTGATCTAATGTGACAGTTAATAATAACAATAAGAAAAAAAACCTGTTGCTGTCAAGTCGATTCTGAACTCATAGTGACCCTTTAGGACGGAGTAGAACTTCCCCATAGATGTTCTAAGGAGAAGCTGTTGGATTCAAACTGCCAACCTTTTCGTTAGCAGTCAAGCTCTTAACTACAGTTCCACCAAGGCTCTGTGACAGTTAATTATGCCCCCTTTTTCCTTCAATGACCTGGTGTTTAGACAATAAATTATGGTGGAAAGACTGGGTATCTGGAGACCTGGATACCAGTCCTGACTCTGCAACCATCCTGTTATGTGACCTCAGTCTCCACATCTAGCAAGATGGCAGGGTTGGCTTAAATGATCCTGTAAATCCCTTTTGCCTGTAACAAAGCCCCTTATTATTTGTGTTCATGTTAGTAAATGGTTTCTTTGTGCAAAAGCAAGAAATAAATCATTTTGATATTTATAAAACAAATTTCTTTGAATAAAAAATTCTTTGAATAAAAGTGGAGTTTTATGTAAAACACATGGCAACATAGTTATTTCAAATTATTTGAAGAACACAAACTTTTTTTGTGTTCTCTAAAATGAATATTTTCTAAAGAAATCCTTCCTCATGTGTCTGTCAGTTTGTCGTACTGTGGGGGCTTGCATGTTGCCATGATGTTAGAAGATATGCCACTGGATTTCAGATACCAGCAGGGTCACCCATGGAGGACAGGTTTCAGCTGAGGTCCCAGACTAAGACAGACTAGGAAGAAGGACCCGTCAGCCCACTTCTGAAAAGAATTAGTCAGTGAAAACCTTATGAATAGCAGTGGAACGTTGTCTGTTACAGTGCCGGAAGACGAGCCCCCCAGGTTGGAAGGCACTCAAAAGACGATCAGGGAAGAGCTGCCTCCTCAAAGTAGAGTCGACCTTAATGATGTGGATGGAGTCAAGCTTTTGGGACCTTCATTTGCTGATGTGACATGACTCAAAACGAGAAGAAAGAGCTGCAAACATTCATTAATAATTGGAACGTGGAATGTATGAAGTATGAATTTAGGAAAACTGGAAATCCTCAAAAATGAAATGGAATGCATAAACATTGATATCCTGGGCACTAGTGAGCTGAAATGGACTGGTATTAGCCATTTTGAATCAGATAATCATGTGGCCTACAACTTGAAGAGGAATGGTGTTGCATTCATCATCAAAAAGAACATTTCAAGATCTATCCTGAAGTAGAATGGTGTCAGTGATAGGATAATATCCATACGCCTACAAGGAAGGCCAGTTAATATGAGTATTATTCAAATTCACGCACCAACCACTAAGGCCAAAGATGAAGACATTGAAGATTTTTTATCAGCTTCTGCAGCTTGAAATTGACTGAACATGCAATCAGGATGCACTGATAATTACTGGTGATTGAAATGCCAAAGTTGGAAACAAAGAAGGATCGGTATTTGGAAAATACCGCCTTGGTGACAGAAACGATGTCAGAGATAGAATGATAGAATTTTGCAAAGCCAGCGACTTCCTCACTGCAAATACCTTTTTTCACCAACATAAACGGTGACTATGCACATGGACCTCGCCAGATGGAATACACAGGAATTAAATTGACTACATCTGTGGAAAGAGAAGACGGAAAAGCTCAATATTATCAGTCAGAACAAGGCCAGGGGCCGACTGTAAAACAGACCACCAATTGCTCATAGGCAAGTTCAAGTTGAAACTGAAGAAAATCAGAGCAGGTCCATGATAGCCAAAATACTACCTTGAGTATATCCCACCTAAATTTAGAGACTACCTCAAGAATAGATCTGACGTGTTGAACACTAATGACCAAAGACCAGACGAGTTGTGGAATGGCATCAAGGACATTATACATGAAGAAAGTAAGAGCTCATTGAAAAGACAGGAAAGAAAGAAAAGACCAAGATAGATGTCAGAGGAGACTCTGAAACTTGCTCTTGAACGTTGAGTAGCTAAAGCAAAAGGAAGAAATGAAGAAGTAAAAGAACCGAACAGAAGATTTCAAAGGATGGCTCGAGAAGGCAAAGTAAAGTAGTATAATGACAACTGCAAAGAGCTAGAGGTAGAAAACCAAAAGGAAAGAACACGTTCCGTGTTTCTCAAGCTGAAAGAACTGAAGAAAAAATTCAAGCCTCTAGTTGCAGTAGTGAAGGATTCTATAGGGAAAGTATTAAATGACGCAGGAAACATCAAAAGAAGATGGAAGGAATACACAGAGACATTATACCAAAAAAAGAATTAGTTGATTTTCAACCATTTCAAGAGGGAGCGTGTGATCAGGAGCCAATGGAGCTGAAGGAAGAAGTCCAAGCTGCTCTGAAGGCATTGGCGAAAAACAAGCCTCCAGGAACTGATGGAATATCAACTGAGATGTTTCAACAAACAGATGCAGCTCTGGAAGTGCTCACTTGTCTATGCCAAGAAATTTGGAAGACAGCTACCTGGCCAACTGATTGGAAGACATCCATATTTATGCCTATTCCAAAGAAAGTTGATCCAACCGAATGTGGAAATTATACAACATCATTAATATCACATGCAAGCAAAATTTTGCTGAAGATCGTTCAAAAGTGGCTGCAGCAGTATATCGACAGGGAACTGCCAGAAATTCAGGCCGGTTTCAGAGGAGGACGTGGAACCAGGGATATCATTGCTGATGTCAGATGGATCCTGGTTGAAAGCAGAGAATACCAGAAGGATGTTTATTTGTGTTTCATTGACTATGCAAAGGCATTTGACTGTGTGGATCATAACAAAGTATGGATAACGTTGTGAAGAATGGGAATTCCAGAACACTTAATTGTGCTCATGAGGAACCTGCACATAGATCAAGAGGCAGTTGTTTGGACAGAACAGTGGGATACTGAGTGGCTTAAAGTCAGGAAAAGTGTGCATCAGGGCTTTATCCTTTCACCATACCTATTCAATCTGTATGCTGAGCAAATAATCTGAGAAGCTGGACTATACGAAGAGGAATGGGGCATCAGGTTTGGAGGAAGACTTATTAACAGCCTGCGTTTTGCAGATGATACAATCTTGCTTGCTGAAAGTGAAGAGGACTTGAAGCACTTACTGATGAAGATCAAAGACCACAGCCTTCAATATGGATTACACCTCAACACAAACAAAACAAAAATCCTCACAATTGGACCAATAAGCCACATCATGATAAATGGAGAAAAGATTGATGTTGTCAAGAATTTTATTTTCCTTGGATCCACAATCAACACCCATAGAAACAGCAATCAGGAAATCAAACGATGTGTTGCATTGGGCAAATCTGCTGCAAAGGATCTCTTTGAAGTATTGAAAAGCACAGATGTCACCTTGAAGACTAAGGTGTGCCTGACCCAAGCCATGGTATTTTCAGTCATATCATATGGATGTGAAAGCTGGATAATGAATAAGGAAGACCAAAGAAGAATGGATGCCTTTGAATTGTGGTGTTGGCGAAGAATATTGAATATACCACGGACTGCCAAAGAACGAACAAATCTGTCTTGGAAGAAGTACAGCCAGAATGCTCCTTAGAAGCAAGGATGGTGAGACTGTGTCTTACATACTTTGGACATGTTGTCGGGAGGGATCAGTCTCTGGAAAAGGACATCATGCCTAGGAAAGTACAGGGTCAGCGGAAAAGAGGAAGACCCTCAAGGAGATAGATTGACACTGTGGCTGCAACAATGGGCTCAAGCATAACAATGATTGTAAGGATGGTGCAGGACCGGGGAGTGTTTTGTTCTGTGGTACATAGGGTCATTATGAGTCGGAACCAACTCGAAGGTGTCTAACAATAACAACAACAACAAAGAAATCCTGGGAAAATGGGTGTTGAATAAACTTGCACACCTGAAGCCTGCCCTGAAGGCAAGTTTTTGGATCACAGGCAGGAAGCCCTGGGTTCTAACCTGGCTTTGCATATGACCCAACAGGCTGACCTTGTCCATGTCCTTTCACTTTTGGGCTTTGGTTTCTGCCACTGTAAGGGGGATGAGTCTAGGTCAGTAAGTCATAATGAATTACTAGGGTATGAAATTGATTTGGTGTGCTGTAACCAGCATTTAAAATATTAAAGAGTAGAGAATGTCACAGTGTTTGGTACATATCCAAAAACTCACTGCCGTTGAGTCGATTCCAACTTGTAGTGACCCCATAGTAAGAGTAAATGTTATTTTGTGAGATTTTGTTTGTTTCTGATATAAACATGGCTGGTAATTCTGGGATGAAATGTAAATCCATTTCTTATTGTGGGTTTCAGTCAGAAAAATTAAAAAGAAAACACTGGACTAGGTAAAGTTCCCTTTTAGCAAACATATTGATCTGCCTAGGCTAGTTATTAAATACTTCAAGCCCATATCATTTTTTTTATCACTTCTTTCTCCCCCCACCCCACCTTTTAAAGTTTTCTGAGATTCTTCCTTTATTTATTGATTTTAAGAACAATTGTTTTTTGAAAATAAAGAAGTGATGTGATAGCAAGAAAAGGAACGGAAGGAGGAACAAAAACAGAGAAGAGAGAACTTTGGCTCTCTAGAGGGCCTACGTGTTTCATTCATTTTGTGGATGTGGCCAAGGGATGACCCGCTGATGCCAGAAGATGTGTCTTTCCGGGACCTTCCTGCTCCTCTGCCTCCCCGGTGAGTGGGATTCTGGACTTGGGGAATGCCTAGGCTGTTGAGTGGATGGGGAGAAGGAGCCTCTATATAGACAAGAGGCGGAAAATGCTGGGGAAATCTTTCTAGAAGATTCCAAGTGTTCTTCTACCTATGTTATTTCTCCATATATCCTCCCTTGTGAATGGAGAAGAGAAAATTACCCTCAAAAGAATTGCCACCAAATCTTCCTTTTCCTGATCTGAGGCATAAACCATTGCTGCAGAAGGAGTTTCTCTGTGTGGAATTGTGTGTTGCCCCTGCCAGAGTGAGGAAGGGCTTGTTTAAGGCTAGTTAGCGCTTACCCTTCAGCCTTTGCCCACGTGCCTCTTATCCATGTTCCACCATCTCCTTTCTCTCTCCTGATGCCCCGTCCATCCTCCCACACTCTGGTGAAGGTGGGAGCAGTGAACCAGATCACCCACTGTTGGGTCCTTCCTCAGAATCAAGGTGTTTCAGCTTCAAACCTGTAGCTTGAGAGAAAGGCAGGCTCTCACGTCCCTCTCCCTGTCCTTTTCCCTCTTTCCCTCTTCTTTGCTGTCTGTGTCTCTCATTTTCTTTGTCTCTCATTCTCTGTCTGTCTCCCTCTTCCCCTCTCTCTGTGTCCCTCTTTCTCTGTCTCATTCTCTCTCTGTCTTTCATTTTCTCTTCCTCTCCTTCCCCTTCTCCCCCCACGTTGATTTAAAGAAGTTTCACTCTAAGCATAAAAGACTTTCTGAAGAAAGAGAAATATTGGATCTCTATTCCAAGTCCTACTCTGTCCTATAGGTCCAATCTATCCTAATACCATGTTAATTTTGGGCAACTGGATGGTTTTGCCAAGTGGAATTGATGAAGCCTGGTCATGGTGGACATTACAATACACTTGTCCTTCAGAGGATTACTTTGAGGATTAAATCCACTAATACATGCAAAGAGCTTAGAACAATGTGGGGTCCTTTGTAAGCCGTACATAAACATTATCTATTATAATGATGATGGTGCTGGCCAGGAGCTGGATTCTTTCTCAATTTTCTTTTAGCCCCTGTTTAATGGTGAGGAGTTGAGTTGGGCTCATAAAAGTGTGAAATCGCCCCAAAGGAAGGTGGCTCATAGTGATATCACCCCCAGAGACCCAGGAAGGCCGAAATGGCTTGGAGAAAGAGGTGAGTATGGAGGAAGTGTTTGAGAGAAGGATGAGCACGTGGGGGTGGGGTGGGGGTGTGTGAGGAATTAAATTACGACATAGGGAGGATTTTTCTGGAATCCTAGAGAAGCAGCGGAAAAATCATCTTGCTCACAGACTCCGAGAAGAACACAGCTGCCGTGTAGGCATGTGTTTGTATGACTGTGTGTGTTTCTGTGGAGGGGTAGGCATGTGAGGACACAGGGGACACCAGGGATGGGAGGATGGTGTATTTGCTCATTCAAGGTCACTGTGAGGAGCAGGATGGGGACTGGATCCCAGGGACTTGTCTAAGAGTGTGTGGGGAGTCCATAGGTGATGTGAATAGTTATGTGGTTGGCTGCTAACCTAAAAGTTGGAGGTTCGAGTCCACTCAGAGGTGCCTGGGAAGAAAGGCCTGGAGATCTACTTCTGAAAAAATCACCATTGAAAATCATATGGAGCACAGTTCTACTCTAACACATCTGGGGTCATGAGTTGGAATTGACTCGACAGTAACATTTTTTAGGGAGTCTAGATTTGCGTTTTTCAGGCTGTCTCACTCTGAGCACCCCCAGGGCCTTTAAAAGCCCGGTGGGAGAGACACTGGTGATGTAGCGCCCGTATAGCATGGGAGAGGAGGGCTACAGGAAGTTCTGGTGCCGTGGGGCCAGCTCGAACAACTGTACCCGCAGGGCCAGTGGTGGTTCTGCGAGGCCGAGTGACCCTTAGAGACAGCCCCCAAGACCATGCATTCTTCGTGACCATGGAGCGCCTAAAGGAGGGAGACGCAGATACTTACTGGTGCGGGGTGTACAAGGTCGGAAGTGTTCCCCAGGCCCCAGTGGCAGTGACTGTTTTTCCTTGTAATACTTCCCACCCCTTTGTCCGGCGTGGCTGGAGGTTGGGGCATTTGGTTGCCCTAGCTGAGGGATGGAGGAATGGTTCAGCCCCAGCCCAAGGGCTGGTTGTGCAGGGGGGCGTAGAATGCATGGTGTACTTGTGTGTGTGTGTGTATGTGTGTATGGGTGTGTGTGAGAAAGAGAGAGAGCAGCAACATTTGAACCTGCATGCCAATATGGAGAGGTAGGCTGTGTAGCGATAAAGCTGAGACCCTAGAGGCTGACTGCTGGGTTCAAATCCCAGGTCAGCCACTTGCTGGCTGTGTAAGCTTGGGCAAGTTACTTAACCTGTTTGTGCCTCAGTTTCCCCATCTGTAAGATGGGAATACTAAATAGTATTGACCTCATAGGATGGTTGTATTAAATGAGTTGATAGGTGTGAAGCTGCTGGTAGGTAGTCGGGACTTAGTAGATATTAGCTCTGGTACTATTAGAATCCCTGGGTGGTGCAAACCATTAACACACTCAGCTGCTAACTGAAAGACTGGAATTTTGAGTCTACCCAGAGGCACCTTGGAAGAAAGACCTGGAGATCTACTTCCAAAAAATCAGCCATTGAAAACCCTATGGAGCACAACTCTACTCTGACACACATGGAGTTGCCATGAGTCAGGGTCAACTCGACAGCAACTGGTTTATTGGTCTATTGTCCAGCCCAAATCAAAGCAATAACACTTTCTTGGATCTCTTGGTTCCCAAGGGTGGAGGTTACTTTACATCCAGGCTCTAGGCTTTCCCCTTGGTTCAAGGTAAAAATTCTCACTTTCATTCATTCAAAACCTTCATTGCATGTGTACTATGGACCAGATCTGGTGATAGGTGGGAGAAGCAGACAGATATGGGCAGCCTCCATGAAGCTTACACCTTGGTGGGCTTGGATGGGGGATGGCTAATGTGGACCCTGGAGTTACAGGGACAGCTGGGGGCTGGACGGAGAAAAGGGAAGGGGCAAAGGGGTGCTTGGTGACACCGGTGGGATGGGATAGGGAGAGCCCATTATAGATCTGAGGCTGCTCACATCTGCACAGAGGGCGTTACCTGCAGGGTAAGAAGTTAATGGCAGACATGGGGGTGAGGTGGGAACTAAATGATGTGTGTGGAGGAGAAGGAGGGAGCAGGCTACTCTAGATGCATGAGGAGGGCCCTCTGAGGAGATGGCATTGAAGCTGTGTCCATTTTCCCAACAGCTCCTGTCTGGGTCTCCCAGGCCCCTCCCAGCTCTTTCCTCCTGGTCCTATTTAGCCAAACATTAGCACATCTCTGTATAATAACTGTTCCCTCACTCTGGCCCCCATCAACAGGTGACATGCTCTAATCCACATAAATGTGTATCTGTGTTTTCATTTTATACTGTGTGCCCAACTTGTGTGTGGGGTGAAGGGAAACAGGGAGCGTCTGGCTCTGCCCTCTGAGGTGCTCACCAGGCTTCTCCATCCCCATAGTACCTAGTCCCCACTGGACAGCAACGTGCTGGAGCCCCATCTGATAGGGCCTTGGGGTGCTTCCCAGAGAGCTGGCTTAGTCCCTGAGTGCTTGTTCCTCCCAACAACCCCCGCCAAGAGGACATCCCCCCCATGCCTGGTGTGTCCTGTGTGAGGTGAAGGCTGGGGGGCCTCCAGAGGGCTAGACTGCTGGGGCTCCTCCTGGTTGGCCTTGGTACCTCCCTGGCCTCCCAGGACCCTCTCCCTTCCCAGGGCCCTTGAGGAGGGAATGCATGCTGAGCCATTGGGAGGTTAGGCACAGAGTGACTTGTGACCTGGTCTGCTGGCCTAGTGACAATAGCAATGAAGACCATGTCTCTGCTGCCATCAGCCACGGAGACGTCAGCCAGCACAGGAGCCCTGGCCCTGACCAGCCACATGTCCAACCCTGGCCTTCCCACCTGGTAAGAAGGGTCAGCCCCACAGGTGGTTCCCACTATCCTGGCGGTGACAGTCTTCTGATGGAGATGCCAGGCTGGAAACACTCCTGGCCTGGTGTGGCTCCTCAGTACCTGCTCATGTCCTGGGCAGAGCCCAGGGACCCCTGTACCCAGGCTCTGTCTCATTTCTCTGCTCTGTCTCCTTCTTGGCCTCTAAGTGTGAGGGCGTTAGCGCCAGGCATTTGAGTTCCGTCTGTGATCCACTTTTACTAGCAGTGTGATTACACTGAGCAAGTTGCTTAACTTCTCTGTGCCTTGGTTTCCTTGGCTATAAAATGAGGATATTTCTAGTTACCATGGCTGTTCTGGTGGCACAGTGGTTAAGTGTTTGGCTGCTAACTGAAAGGTCAGTGGTTTGAAGTCACCAACAGTTCCTAGAGAGAAAGAAGTGGCAGTCTGCTTCCATAAGGATTACAGCCTCAGAAACCCTATAGGGTTGCTGTGAGTCAGAATGGACTGGCTAGCAACAAGTTTTTTTTTTTTTTTTTTAATGGGTTTTCTAGTTACTGAGGCTGTTCTAGTTACCTTGGCTGTTTTCTGTCAAAGTTTAGTGGCATAAAGCAATCATTTATCATGCTCATGATTCTGTGGGTCAGGAACTTGGGCAGGGCACAGAAGGAAGTTGGTTTCTGCCTCAGGATGTCTGGAGTCTGAGCCGAAGACTGGAATCACCTAAAAGCCCTTTCATTCACCTGGAGTTAGCTCAGACCTTAGCGGGGGTTGCTGGCTGAAACACCTGCCTGTGACCTCCTCATGTGGTCTGGGTTTCCTTACAACTTGGTGGATGGGTTCAGGGGAAGCATCCCAAGACAGATCCTGGTGGGGGCTCCACCCTCTTTATGACCTACTCTCAGATGTCATAAAGCATCGCTTCTAGCATATTCCATTAGTCAAAGCAATCATAAGCCCACCCAAATTTTGGGGCGGAGGGAAATAGACTCCACCTCTTGAGAGGGGAGCAGAAGCTTCCAGAAAGCATATGGGACCAGACATATTGCTGTAGCCATTTTTGGAGGATACAGTCAGAAACAGAGATAATAATAGCAGCATCATACACAGACCTTGTGAGGAAGACATGAGATGAGCCGGGTAGAGCACAAAGCCAGTTCTTACCACACAGGGAGCGGCCAACTGTGTCAGGAGCCAGCCGTTCTCTTTCCTGATCTCCCCTCTGTCTCTCTTGGGTCTGTCTCTGGGGAAGACTTTACCAGAGCCAGTGTGTGGGTCTAATAATAGCCCGTGACTACTGGGGCCCAAAGGTGGGGGGCGGGGGCCTCCTGTCTGGCTATTCTGCTGCTCTCGCCTTGACCCCAGTTCGTTTCCTCC
The DNA here is from genome assembly GCF_024166365.1 of Elephas maximus indicus. Lineage (NCBI taxonomy): Eukaryota > Metazoa > Chordata > Mammalia > Proboscidea > Elephantidae > Elephas > Elephas maximus. Next base: position 65,028,410 of record NC_064837.1, on the reverse strand, counting down.
ATGCAGGTCCTTCCTGCTCTCCACTAGCTTCCTGTTCCTGGTCTTCCTGAAGGCAGTCCTTGTCCTGAGCTTCAGCTGGCTGCAATCTGGCCGGTCTGGCTTCAGTGTTGATCTGAGGTGTGTGGTCAGCTAGCCGGGAGAATCTGCAGCCCCCCTGCCAGCAGCTCCCTGTCTGGTGACGCAGCCGCTGGCCTCTCAGCTCCCATCTCAGCCCAGACCACTCCCTGGGATGTGAAACTGGAAGTGAGTCAGCTAGTGAAGGACTTCTTTGGCTAGAACTGAGTCAGTTTGCTGGATCCTCTCCTGGATGAATGGACACGGTGCCAGGTCTTGGGCCCTGGAGTCAGATGGACATGTGTTCAAACCCCACTCACTCACTTGTGGTCCAGGACAGGTTACCTGGTGGTGCTTGCCATCTGTTTCCTGGATCTGTAGGCTGGGCGCAAGGGCACAGGTGAGAGTGGTGTGAGGATCCAGGAGACCATACATGGGAGAGGCTCCCAAACAGAGCTACCTGTATAATTGCTGAGTTGGGTTTAGGGCAGCAGAGGGAGGAGTGGACAGGTGGGTGTCCTGGAGAAGGGGCTAGTCCTCCTGGAATTCTTGCTTGACATAGGGAAGGATGGGGGAAGGTGGTGTTGACCCCAGGGGGCCTTGCCCGCCTAACACACATCCAGTCTCGGGGGAAGGGGATGGTGAAGGGAGGGCCTACCCCAAAGGACAGCTGGGAGCTCCACCCTCATATGCAGTAGGTGCTGGGAAGAGGGTTCCTTGCTGCAAACAGCATTGGGCTCAGCCCCTCACTGAAGAGGTTGTGGCAGGCCATGAAGGGGGATGTGATCCAGCTCCAGGCTGAGCCCTCCCCTTTCCCTCTCTCCTGCCTCCTCTGCCATCCATACTCGGTGGCCTAAACTCTGCCCCCAGGAGGAGTTGTTTTCTCCCTCCTGGCTTAGCCCAGATGCCCTGGGTCCACAGATAGCAGCTCAGCTTCTCCTCTTCCACTCCTGGATTTATGTGACCATCCAGAGGAATTACACCTGTATCTATATCTTCCTCCAAGTTGTTGGAAAAATGTTGAACAGGTGAGACTCAACTGCCTTTGGGTCTCCAATGGCAGACCACTGATGAGGTGACATGGCCTCTTTCCTCCAGGGCGAGAATCGTGAATGGCACCCCAACACTTCCCCCTACCCCAGATAGGTGTGGCCACAGGCTATTAGCTGGTTAGCACATTACTTGTAGTTTAAGAAAGAGATCCTTATACCTTTTTACAAGTGCACTAACAAGGCAATGGACCTCTCAGCTTCTGGCTGCACCTACATAAGTGGTTTCCTTTTCCATGGCACACAGAGGGCCTTACGAAGGAGCCCAGACAAAGCTGAGTTGAAGTGAGCAGGGGACAAAGCCTGAAAAGCAAAGGACTTAGAATTTATCCCTTCCCTCACACTCTTTCTTGGGCTTTAACCAGAAATCTTCTTCAAAGTTTTGCCTGCTGCCATAGGGTTGATTCTGACTCATAGCGACCCTATAGGACAGAGTAGACCTGCCCCATAGAGTTTCCAAGGAGTGGCTGGTGAATTCGAACAGCTGACCTTTTGGTAAGCAGCCAACCGCTTAACCACTGTACCACCAGGGCTCCTGCATCAAAGGTTACTCTCTGCTAAAGCTGATGGCCCAAGATTTCCAGGAATTGTTTTTTGTTTTTGACCTGTGCTTTGACATACAGAAGGCACACAAAAATGTGTGTTGATGTGGAGTGAGTCGAAGTCACTGGTGAACCCAGGATTACCCCACCTGGGCATGGGGTGATGGTGGGGAGGGGATGTCCCCATCCCCCATTTGAGGAATGTTCACACAAAGAGTTAACACAGCAGGTCTGTTTTACCCTGTTCTTGCAGAAAAAGAGTTAACACAGCAGGTCTGTTTTACTCTGTTCTTGCTTATCTTTGGGGATGCCTAGAGCTGGGGCAATGACCCTTGACCAAAGTCTAAGAACTGACTCCTGGAATGTTCACATAGTCACTGACGAGTGAAGCTATTCTTGCACCTGAGATAGGGGGTCAGTCTGTACCAGGTTGTCAGCATTGTTTAAAGTAAACATGAAGATTCATGATGTGTACCTGTGCCGGGTTTGGGTCTGTACAGTGGCTGATTGTGTAGCTACTTGACTGGCTGTCTTTAAGAACTCTGGACTCCAAGACTCAAGTGGGCTTCCTTGGGTGGGGACAGCTTACATGCGTCCGTGGTTTGCAGCTGGAGAGAAGTGCATGTTCGTGCAATCCTTGCAGAGTGAGATGACCAGGAAGCCTGCGCCTGACCCTTTAGCCTTAGTCTGCGCTCTTTCCTGTGGTTCCTACACCATATCCTTTGCTCTAATAAACCTTAGTTATGAGTATAACTTGTTATTGAGTCTTGTGAGTCCTTCCAGTGAATCACCAAACTAGTGGGTGATCACGAGACCCTTGGAATAGAATAACATGATGTTTAGAGAGTAAGAGAGGACCTGGATGCTAAAAGAGAAAGGGAGTGGGCTCTATTTGCCCTCCCTTCCAAGCTCCATTATTCAGCAGAATAGCGACCCCCTAAAGATGTCCACGGAGCCTTGGTGGTGCAGTGGTTCAGAGCTCGGCTGCTAACCAATATGTCGGCAGTTCAAATCCACCAGCCACTCCTTGGAGACCCTATGGAGTAGTTCTACTCTATCTTACAGAGTCATTATGAGTTGGAATCAACTCAATGGCAACAGGTTTAAAGATGTCCACGGGAGCCCTGGTGGAGCAGTGGTTAACTGCTCCACTGCTAACTGAAAGGTTGGCAGTTTGAACCCACTAGCTGCTCCATGGGAGAAAGACGTGGCAGTCTGTGACAGCCTTGGTAACTCTATGGGGCAGTTCTGCTCTATCCTATAGGGTCAGTATGAGTTGGAATTGACTTGAAAGCTGTGGGTTTGGGGTTTTTTTTTGAAAGATGTCCACATCCTAATCCCTAGAACCTGTGAATAAGCTACTTTACTTGGCAAAAGGGGCTTTGTAGATGTGATTAAGTTAAAGATCTTGAGATGGGGAGATTCTCCTGGATTATCCAGTGGGCCCATTGTAATCACAAAGGTCCTTATAAGAGGGACTGAGGAGGGTCAGAGTCAGAGAAGGAGATGTGACAGCATCTGCTTCAGAGATCAGAGTGATGTGGGGCCAACAGCCAAGGGGTGTGAGTGGCCTCTAAAAGCTGGAAAAAGGCAAGGAAATAGATTCTCCCCTGGAGCCTCCAGAAAGAAGCCCTGCTGACACTTTGATTTTAGTCCAGTGGAACGGATTTCAGACTTCTGACCTCCAGAGCTCTAAGAATTGTGTATGTCCATATTCTTCTCTGTGTGACACCAAGAAAGGTATCAAGGTCTAAGAGGCTTGAGCTGTGAGCAATGGGAACCTTGGTCATAACGAGGCCAGAAACCACCCCTCAAGAGGATCTGCTCTTTGGCCCTCATGGGCAGGCACGTCCACTGGGCAGGGCTGGAGCTGGGCCAGCTGCATCACTGAGAACCAAGGGCATTGTGGACCAGCAGGAATGGCATCCCCCAGCACTGGAATTGGGCCCTGTTGTGGTGGGTGGGCCCTCTGGCAGGAGAAGTGGTTGTGGGAAAAGGTGGCTGTGGTTTTGGGTCGCTTTCTTTGCAACAGGTTCTTCCCCTTTTGTATAACTTTGTAACTTAAAACCAAGAGACAGCAGAGGAAGGAAGCAACTAACGGAGAAAGTATAGATGGAAAGTGAGAGAGTCGAAGGCTGGAACTCCTAGGTGAGAAATCAGAAGACAAAGACGTGGATATTCTGTGGTTGGTTTATAGAGGTCCGGAGCCAGGGAGACAGTACCATGGGTCTCTTTGCAGCTCTGCCACTTCTCTGTCACCCAAGAGAATGGGGCTGAGACTTGCCACTTACAGAGTCTCCCTGGGTGGGGTAGGGGGATGGAGACAAAGAGACACAATACAGAAAGTCCAGAATAGCAGGTACCACACAGGTCCCCTGAAACCACTTACCTGCCTACCCGAAGGGGCTGGTCTCCTGGGGGATATCTACGCCTTTGCTCTTCACTGCTAACTAGGGAAGTGGGTAATGTTTTGCCATCCCACAGGGCTACATGTTGCTAATATTTATTATGCACTTGGCACTTGACATCAATTATCTCACTCCTGCTGTTTCTGCACCGTATCATTTGCTGGATCCTAAAGGGCTTTGCATCAAGCTAAAGAGTCTGGAGGAGTCCCAGGATGGCACAAACAGTTAACATGCTCAACTGGTAACTGAAGGGTTGAAGGTTCAAGTTCACGCAGGAGTGCCTCAGAAGAAAGGTCTGTCCATCTACCACCGAAAAATCAGTTGTTGAAACCCCTGTGGAGCAGAGTTCTACTCTGACATGGGGCTGCCTTGAGCTGGAGCTGACTTTCATCAGCAACCAGTTAGAGTCTGGGCTTGTTTGTAGCAAAGGGGTGACATTGACGATTTTAAAACAAGGGAACCACCAAATCTAATTTCAAAGGTTTGCTCATTTTCTCTCAAACATATGTCAACTTCTGCAACACTTTCCAGCCCTAGGGTCTGGATTTGAGACAGTGTTTGAAGCGTTCACCTCTCTCAATGCCGGGTGATCTATTTCCACAGAAACTTCTTCTAAGAGCTTGCTTTGGATCCTTTCAAGAGTTGGACTGGCAAAAATCTCTCTCTAACCGATACTTTCTTAAAGTTTGACTCACAGTACTCTTCGTCTCCATGGTTTTATTTGGATTCCGCCTATTTTACTCATTGTTCAAGATCTGATTTCTTATCTACTAATTTCATTTCAGGAGCCCTGGTGGCATAGCGATTAAGAGCTATGGCTGCTAACCAAAATGTTTGTGGTGCGAATCCACCAGCAGCTCCTTGGAAACCTGATGGGGCAGTTAGGGCCGCTATAAGTCGGAATTGACTTGATGGCAGCGGGTTTTATCTCGAGTGTCTCTTTAGAGGTACATGGTTCTTAAAAGGAAAAGTGGTTGTGGAAAACGTGGCTGTGGTTTTGGATCATTTTCTGTTCAACGAGCTCTTCCCCTTTTCTGATAACTTTACAACTTAAAATGAAATATTAATAAGAATAGGCAACTCTGATCTCATGTTTGTTATTAGCTTCATTTTCCTTTGCTCAGGACTGGCTAGGTGCCTTGAAAGAAAGTTCTGGCAATCTGCTTCTGAAAAATCAGCCACTAAAAATCCTATAGAGCATAGTTCTACTCTGACGCATGTGGGGTTGCCATGATTCAAAACTCACCCTATGGCAACTGTTGATGGCTGTGGTGACCTACATTGGCAGGTATCTAATTTTTTTTTTTAATTTTAGAGTTGAACTTTCTGAGTTTTCTCCTATTCAGGGACTACCCATTGTGGAGCAATAAGAGGAGTGGGGAGGGGCTCAGATATCTGTAGTTTGGGAGGCATCTTACTTGTGTTGTTCCATCTCCCCTGCCCAGACCCCTCTACTTCCTGCAGCTGACCTCCTGGAAGTGCTGGTCTTCTGCAGCCTGGCGTGTGTTGTGCCATAGAATGGGAGGTGGAGGAGACCACCATCCTGAGACCCACCCTTCAACCCCACCTGTGGCTGCCTGTCCAGGAGTTAGTCCCTCCCTGCTCTGTGCTCTTTGGACTGGCCCAGCTTCCACCTCCTCCCTGGCATGCCTGGGAGAAAATGAGATGAGGAGCTTTTTCTCCTGGGTGTGAAGCCTCTTCCCTTTCTGCCTGCCCCAAATATACCTGTTCCAGGTGTTTCCGGTGGGGTCCCTGATGATGCTGAGAAGCTAGAGCTCTCTCGGCCTCACTCTGCTCCCAAGCAGAGCAGGTCTGGGCATCAGGTAGACGTCTGGATAGTGGTGTCATTCTGAGTCATGCTGTGCATGGTTCAGCCTTGGCCCTCAGCTGGCAGGCTCTTCTAAAGGGCATTGGTGCTACGGGAATGAGGACTGTGCTTCCTTTGGGAAAGTGACCTCCCTACTTCCTTGCCCCTGAGCTCTGGGTCTCCTCTACAAGCAGGTTTCCTGCTTGCTGCACTGATTTCTCCCAGAGGACAACAAACTAACCTGGGGTTTGTGAGCTTGTGTAGATGATCCTGGTTTCAGGACCTCCCTGAGCCTCTGTTTTCTCATCTGTAAAGTGGGGATAATGTACTTACCTTATAGCTCTGTTGTGAACACTAGAATCAATTTGGGAAAGGCTCCTAGCACCGCTATCGTTATGAAGCACCCTGTCCAGCCTTACCCAGCTGCAGCAGCTCTGCCATTTGTTGTTCCTGAGATACTGAGGGTCAGCCCAGACCTTTCCCCAGAAGCTTCAAATCCCTTCCCCATGTGGGAAGCTGCCTACTCTGCTGTCCATTGGCACATTTGATTCTCTACTTGCAGCCAGAAACCCACCCAGGAAGAGAGGTCCACACCCTTCAGTGGCTGAACAGAATCCGCCTACTCAGCTGCCATCCTCTCCCCTAGAATTTGCACAGGATGTGATAAAGATCTGTGCAGATCCACACTCGGAGACCCAGAAACTGGCTTTTAATATATTTTTTTTTTATCTTGTGTATCTTCTTTCCAAGGATTAATTTTAGCATTCTCAAGAAATACAATAACCACTTTAACAATAGTGATTTAGACATCAATCCCAAAGTTTAATGGATTTTGTTGTCCACTATTATTTCCTTTATATCAAAACCAAAAAATCCATTGCTGTTGAGTCAATTCTGACTCATAGCAACGCTATAGGACAGAGTAGAACTGCCCCATAGGGTTTCCAAGGATCAGCTGGTGGATTTGAACTGCTGACCTTTTGGTTAGCAGCTGAGCTCTTAACCACTGCACTACCAGGGCAACTTATACCACATACCTACCTATAATAGTTATTAAAAAAAAAAAAAAAAACCCATTGCCGTTGAGTCAATTCTGACTCATAGCGACCCTATAGGACAGAGTAGAACTGCCTCACATGGTCTCCAAAGAGCATCTAGCGGATTCGAATTGCTGACTGTTTTTGTTGGCAGCGGTAGCTCTTAACCACTACTCCATCAGGGTTTCCATAATAGTTACACAGTACCTATAATAGTTACATAGCATCCTGTTGTTGGATGACTAGGATCGTTCTGATTTTTCACTAACATGTGTCCACATTTCCAATTTTTTTCTTAGATTATGAGAAGTAGAATTATTAGGCAAAGGCAAAGTTCATTTTTAGAGTTCTTCAGACTTATTGCCCAATTGCTTTGCAGAATTAGAGCAGTGTGTCAGCCACTGACTGTACATGGGGTGCCCACATCACCACCCTTTGGCTAATTGAGGAAATTTTAGTGATTTTATTATTCAATATATTCATATGTTTGATTTCCAGTGAGGTTAAGCAATTTTTTTTTCTGCTGAATATTAGCCCTTTGTATTTTTTCCTTTGTGAAGCAAGGGCTTATGGCCTTTGGCAATTTTTTTTTAGTGTTTTAGTATTTTTCTTTTTGATTTGCATCAGCTCTTTGTGTAGTAATTTTTTTTGGCATTCCTGATTCAATTTATCTTATTTTGTCTTTTTTTTTTTTTGTATACTTTCATTTTTTTTTTAATTTTGTGTGATTAAATCTGTCTCTGTGCTTGGATTTTATATTCTACAAGAAACAGAATGATATCCTGGAGCCTGCCCATCAAAAAAGACAGATTTTCCAGCAGACCTGCCCACTCAGTCTGTCTCCACACTGGAATAAACCTGCTGCCGCGGAGTTAACGCTGACTCATGGTGAGCCCATGTATGTCACAGCAGAACTGTGCTCCATAGGGTTTTCAGTGGCTGATTTTCTGGAAGTAGATCTCCAGGCCTTTTTCCTGAGGAGCCTCTGGATGGACTTGAACCTTCAACCTTTTGGTTAGGAGCTGAGCGCATTAGCCATTTGTACCACCCAGGGACTAGATTCCCTCTTAATAAAAACACGCCCATTAGCCCCCAGCCCTCTCCATTTCCCTCTGCTTTCCTCCTTTTTTTTTTTTTCCTCCTTAGAGTTTCTTGAAGAACACAGCCCACACTCACTGACACTAACCTTCCTACTCTCTCATTTGCTCTATAACCTTTTCCTTCTGGCTTCTCTCCCCACCACTCTACTGAGACGCTCTGGACAAGGGCACCAGCAACCTCCCTTGGTGTCAAATCCAAAGGCATCTTCTCTTTCCACATCTTACTCTACCTCTCAGCGGCATTTGGCTCAGTCCATCACTCCTTCCTTCTAGAAACTTGCTCCTTTCTTTGTTTTCAGGCTGTCCTGGATTTTCCCCTGCTTCACTGTTTTTTTTTCACTGTTGTTGTTATGTACATCCTGGAGTTGATTTCGACTCTTAGTAACCCTACAGAATGGAGCAGAACTGCCCTGTACGGTTTCCTAGGCTGTATTCTTTATGGGAGCAGATTGCCAGCTCTTTTCTCCTCAGAACCTCTGGTGGACTTGAACTGCTGACCTTTCAGGTTGGCAGCTGAGTGCTTAACCATTGGGCTACCAGGGCTTCTGCTGCTTCACTCATTCCTCCTTACTTAACTGTCCCTCCTCCCCTTAATCTATAAAGGTTGCAGAGCCTGGTAACTCAGCTCTCGCCCTCCTCACTTATTCTCTTGGGTATCTCACCCAGCAGCTGGCGCACTTTTCCTGCAAAGGGTCAGATAGTAAACATTTTTGACTTTGTAGGCCATTGATCTCTTGCATAATTACTCAATTCCACGGTTGTAGAACAAAAGCTGGCACGGATAATACTTAAGGGAATGATTGTGACTGTGTTTCAATAGAAGTTATCAATATACTTCAAAATTTTAGTTTCATATGTCATGAAATAACAATTTTTATTTTGATCTTTTTCAACCATTTATAAATGTAAAACCCATCTTTAGCTCATGTTGTTAGCTGCCATGGACTTTGCTCTGGCTCATGGTGACCTAATGTATAACAGAAAGAAATGGTGCCTAGTCCTGAGCCATCTTCATGATCGTTGGTATATTTAAGCCAGGGCTTTGAATCTGTTCATTCCAGTACGAACCCCTGCGGAGAATTTGCATATCCACCCCAGATACACTGAATCAAAATGTACATTTTAACGAGATTCCCAGGTGATTCTTATGGATAATAAAATTTTGAGACCTACTGCTCTACTAGTGGTTCTAAGAATTGATCTGTAGCTAGAAGTATTAGCATCGCCTGGGAACTTGTTAGAAATGCAAATTCTCAGCAGGGGTTCAAGCCGGACCTAACAAGTGGAAGCCCTGGTTTGAATCCATTGTTGTGGCTCCTGTGTCAATCCATCTCATCGAGGATTTCCCTTGTTTTTGATGGCCCTTAGCTCATGGGTCTGTAGGAAATCAGGTGATGGACTGGGGGTGTGGCTGTGGTTTTGTGTTTAACTCTTTCAAGGTCCTATGAGCCTCATCATTTATCAACCTCCCTTTACACCGATTCTTTACCTGAGACCTCCATACCATGGAAACTGGGACTTTGAGTCGTACATCTCTATGTAGTGCAGCTAAAAGTGCCAGTTCTCATGGCAGGCTTTTCAACTCCTTAGGTGGCCAAGATGCCTTGTTGCCTTCCTGAGCCCGTCGATGCAGTTTCCCCTCCCTGGCTTCATGGATGTGATGACTCTTCATGGACCCAGCTCTATACAGAGAGCTCTTCTCCAGCTCCCCACCTGGTACGGACCTGAAGCATTGGCCCCTGTCCCAAAGTGGCTGTTTAAACCCCAGCTCCCCTCCTCCACCTCCTAAAGCCCATATCCATTTCTAGTAGTCCCCATTAGCCATTTGACATCAGATCCTGTTCACAGTTCTGGCTTTCAGTTCCCTTTACGTTTCTGGCACCTGGGGATTTCTCTTTCTTGATTTTGATTTCAATCATGCATTAAAACATGTTTCATTTTATACACAATTTCAATGTTTGGAGCTAGAGAGGAGTCTTTCTACTTTAGCTCTATCAGCCATAAAACCCACCCATTGCCATCGAGTCAATTCCAACTCATAACGACCCTATAGGACAGAGTAGAACTGCCCCATAGAGTTTACAAGGAGCGCCTGGTGGATTTGAACTGCTGACACTTTGGTGACACTTTGGTTAACAGCCATAGAACTTAACCACTAGGCCACAAGGGTTTCCCAGTCTGCCATATTGCCTGGAATTTGGACTTTCTTGGATCATAAGGAAATGTGACCACATTGGGCATATTTTTATATATTTTTTCAACCATCCATTCTTGCCTTTGTTCACTCCCATTTCATTTATCTTATAAACAACTCCAGATATTGGGTTGGGGGGAAAAAAAAAAGCAGAAGGAAACAGCATAAAAGCAGGACTGAAGGAGTTGGAGATTTGTTCAATCCTCTTCTTGGGGAGAACTGAGGCCTCCAGCCGTTGTCTATGCTGAAGAAATGGCACAGTGGGACACGAACATCAGCTCTACTCATTCTGGGTCCTGTAGGGGAGTGACGAGTAATATACATAGGACTGGGACCCATGTTTTTTTATTGTCCCAATCCAGGACTCAATCCCGTATATCATATTTCATCAGATATGGTAAAAGAGAGGAGACAAGAATTTATGCTTTTGTAGCAAAGGTTTGAAATGCCAGATGATCGGTAGAGAGTTCTGAAAGATGGTGAAGGTTACACTATGGACCTCCATCTTGGGAAAGAGAAGAAGTGGAAGCACCTGTTGGGGGCTATCACTGGAATTATTTTCAGACACCTGCATCTTAGAAAAGAACATGCTTTTGATGTGTAAATTGGATTGGAGGGGATATATAGCTGGCTGGGATGGAAAGCTATTTCAGTGGTCCAGGACTAGTCTAAAAATCTTTACTGAGTAGCTACTATGTTCCTGCACTGTGCCAACACTTTGCTTGCATTAACTTACTGATTTCCTATGGAAACTCTTTGAGAAAAGAATTATTACTATTATTTCATTTTACAGATGAGAAAACTGAGGATGAGAGTGATTTAGCAACATGCCCAAGGGCACATGGTTAGTAAATGATGGGGATGGGATTTGAGTTTGTGTGACTCCAGAATCTATGCTCTTAATGATGGCCTTTACTTAACTCAGTTAATAGTGTACAGTCAGGTAGAGGTTCCCCACAGGAGTGTTAGGTCTGGAGCCCAGGGAGGACACTGACTCAGAAGAAAGTATAGGGTCATCTGTATAGGAAAAAGTGGTTGAAAGGAAAACATGAGAAATCTTCACCCTAGGTCTGCAAATAAATGTTAGGATCTAATGTAGGCAGCCAGAGAGAAGGGGCAACTGATTAGATCAAGGAAGAGGTGCCAGGCAGGAAGAAGTGTGCATGAGGCAGGGGACAAAGAGTCTCCTCTGTTGGATGTTTCATATATTGTGACTGAATTTCATGAAGGGTCAGAGTGTGACCTAAACATTGTATTTTCTTTAAATAGTGGGAAAAATCAGCAGATTTCCCTCACTGCTTTTAGTTCATTCTCTGAAGTGTCTTTTGCTTCTCTTCCTTTTTTTCTAAGTAAGACTTAAAATTAGGAAGTTTCTGAGCAGTGAAAAGGAAGCAGATGACAGAAAAACACAAACGAATTTTAAACAAAAGAAGTGAGATGACTCTAGTTTCTGTTACAAATACCTCGATTCCAACTGGGACCTGAATTTGCTGGGGACAGCAGCCACGGAGATAGGACCATGTGGCTGTCCCCAGTGCTGCTCCTTCTCCACCTCCCAGGTGAGTGAGGCTGGGGCTTCGGGAGCATGGTATTTCAGGAGGCAGGATAGTAGGTAGAAGGGTCAGTCCTGGGTTTAAGCCAGAGGAGAAGTGTCAGCAGAAATGGGAAGGCTACGTCCATTCATCTGTCTATATATCCTCTACACATTCAAACATTGATGTACAAGTCCTACAAATATTGACTGAGCACCAAGTATGTGCCAAAACTGTCTGTTCTGAGAGCTATAATTAAGGGTAACACTTGCAGGTGACATTTGCATTCAGGCTCAGTGCTGAATGAGGGAGTTAAATAACTGATACAGTGTGGAACTTGCTGTGGTAGAGATGCAGACACATCCTGAGAATGCACCACAGGGACCTCTAGCTCTGCTCTTGAAAGGATGGAAGTCTTCACCGAGGCTTCATTGCAAGTTGGTCTTGAAGGCCGAATGAGTTGGCAGAACAGAAAATGGGAGTATATAGAAGTGTAGAGATACTAAAGATCATGGAAGGTTCAGGAATTAGCCAATAGTTCTGTTTTGTCAGAACTTAGCTTAAAGGGGTTGGAAGGGTCTGTTGGAAGGAAATAATGAGCACCTTCACAGGGAACACAACAGAGAGTCCTGGAGGGAATGGGAGATAAGAGCAGAGCAGAACTCAAATTCACGTAAAAAGACCAGACTTAATGGTCTAACTGAGGCTGGACGAACCACCGAAGCTATGGCTCCCAGGCACTTTGTTAACCCAGAACAAAAACCATTCCCAAAGCCCACTCTTCAAAGATTAGACTGGACTATAAAACATAAAATATTACTTGTGAAGAGTGTGCTTCTTAGTTCAATCAGATACACGAGACCAAATGGGGGCTCCTGGTGGGAGGCATGAAGAGAAGGCAGGAACGGCCAGGAACTGGTTGAATGGACACAGGGAACTCAGGTGGAAAGGGGAAGTGTGCCATCACATTGTAGGGGATTGGAACTAATGTCACGTAACAATATATGTATAAATTTTTGTATGAGAAATTAACTTGAGCTGTGAGCTTACACCTAAAGCACAATACAAAAAAAAAAAAAAAAAAAGGTCTAAAATGCCATCCTAAACATCTACTTTAAATCCTTCCTGGAACAAGGTGTGAGGCAAACAAGAAAATAAAATTGTCCTGCAAAGACTGGATCTTCAGGATGTATTTTTAAAAATACATTTGAAGTGCATGAGTGCACATTTTTCTGTGGAAAATAAGTTTAGGATAAAAAATAGAAGATGTTCTTCATGTTAGCAGAATGATTTTATGGTTGAATTCCCTCATGATGCCCAACATGATGACCAGACTCTTCCCGGGTGGTTGATGAGAAAGGAAGAGATTCAAAGGAGGAAGACTAGCTGGTGACATTAGCCAAAAGATAGTTTTCTTGTCAATAAAAGGTGAGCGTGGACTGGGTGATAGATCTCTAAGTTCTCTTAGGCCCCTATAATCTATGATCCTAAACTCAGAAAGACATTTAAGAGAGATGCATCTCCTTACACATTGAAGGTACTCAAAAAGTCTTAGATAATGATGATGATGATAATGGACAGAATGAAGAGTGCAGTGGACAGTTTGTGAATCACCATAATTAATTAAACAGGCACTCAAAGCATTGGTGACTGGAGCTGCTTATACCAACTCAAAAAAGCGATTATGGGTATGTCTTCCGAACTCTGCCTTCGGTGACGGCATGTTGTTAGCTTGCAATCAGCCGTGGTGAGAATATTTACACCATAGGAATCAGCAAAGGCAACATACAAATCAGGGCTGTCTACCCCCATCCCCGAGAGCTGGTTTACTGGCAGATCACTGCTTGTGCTTCCCTCTTGCTTAAATCTGATAATTTTTATCTAAATGCCCTAGCCTGGGTGCAGTTAAACTGAAGCTGGAAATCTCTTTCCCATCTCCCTTGTGTGGAGCAGACTGACCTCTCCAAGCCCACAGGTTCACTTTTCATCCAGGGTAATTTGCAACTGGAGATTCCTCATGGGCTCAGATGTTCTAGAGCTTCTCTTTTTCTGTTACTGCTCCTGGCTCAGCTCCTTGCTTTCTTTCTCAGCATACTCTTCCACGCATCGCACCTATTCGTTGTTACAAACTAACTGGAAAACTGTGATCACTTTAAATTTCTGGATGGGACCTGAGAGGTTGTATTGTCAGCCTGAGAATGAGGAATGAGAAAAAGATGAAAAGAAAGAAGGGACAGTTGCAGGGTGAGGAGGAAAAGGACAAAGGAAGTGATATGAAGTCCAATATGGAGGAATGAAGTGAATTCCAACATAAAATGGGCAAACTCTTATTTATTATGCATTTCACAGTCTACACTTTCAAATCTGTGACACAACCTGACCCTCTGACAACTTTGTGATCTAGGCAGGGCAGGCAACTTTATTTCCATTTGACAGATGAGGCGGTGAAGGGATTAGCCCATGACATTTCAGCTAAGTTGAAGAGCTGAGACTGAAGTCCCAGATCTGCCTCCCCCACAGAGCTCCTTCCTCTGACCATGAGAATGTCTAGATTAAAGCTAAACTGTTAATAGTCACAAAACAGCCCAGGGTACTTCCTGCTATTCACTCTGCTACATCAGCTGGTATTTCCATTCTGAGCCAATTGCTCTCCTATATCCACTACTCCTCGAGCTTCAGGGGAAGCTCTGATGGGCCCATCAGGATGGAGACCTGGGATGTGGGCTTGTGTCTTCCAGGTTGTCAGTCTCTGATGGGTCCCGGCACTGTGAACGGCATCACAGGGGGCCCTGTGAGCATGTAGTGTCTGTATGAGAAGGTATACAAGGAGTATAACAAATACTGGTGCCAAGAACAGTATGACACAACATGTGACATAATTATGGAGACCAAAGGAGAAGAGAAAGAAGAGAGGAATGGCTATGTGACCATCAGAGACCATGCTGATAACCTCGCCCTCTTGGTGACCATGGAGAACCTCAATGCAGATGACACTAGGTTTACTGGTGCAGAATTCAGACAGTGTGGATCCTGGATGTGTTGTCACATGGCCCCTTGGTCCAGGCTAAGGTGTCCGTTTCTCCTGGTAAGAGCTCCCCACACTCCAGCAGTAGAATTATAGGATGTAACTGGATAGGGGTGGAGTGGAGGGGAGCTATACTTAACATGTGTCTCTGGGTCTTGTCCTCAGTCTTTGTGGAGCTGGGATGTGGGCAGGGAGGGAGGTGGCTGATCCTTCAGCTTTGTGATGGGGAGAGCATAGCTTATGAGCACCCCCGCTCTTATAGGACCTGGGTCTCACCCTCTTGCCTGTGGAGGCCCCTCCAGGATGAGCCAAAGTTCTTTCCACTGTACTCCTCAGAAGAACTGTCCCAAAGGAAACAAACTCCCATACATCTTCAGCTTCCTCACAGAACATTCCCTCCACCATGTTGTCCTGAAATTGGCCTCCCTTAGGAAAACTCCTCTTGTTTAATAGCCTTCTTGAGTAGATGCCACTCTCTTCTACACCCCACAGGCTCTGGGGCCATGAAACCATGTCCACATTCTCCCAGCTACCCATTCCAATTTCACACCTCTTACCTGGAAACCCTGGTGGTGTAGTGGTTAAGTGCTACGGCTGCTAACCAAAAGGTCTGCAATTCAAATCTGCTAGGCGCTCCTTGGAAACTCTACAGGGCAGTTCTACTCTGTCCTATAGGATCGCTATGAGTTGGAATTGACTGGACGGCAGTGGGTTTGGTTTTTGGTTTTTGGTATGCTCCCATCTGTGCCCTTTAAAATTTGTGTCACGTGGCCACACTCACCCTCTACCTCTCCTTGACATTCCATCTATTGGCGTCCAGGTTACCCCTTGACATTCAGTGACTCCAACCCCTGCCATCACCTTGGAAGGTTTTAATAAATAACTTGTCAAACACCCTTGCCTCGGGTTCCTTGACCTTCTTACTTTCAGTGACCTTCACGTACACTCTCTTTCAGAGTTCCACCCATGGCAACATCGTAAACCTTGTCATCACTCTAAACTGGTCCATGCCCAGAGTCCTGCACTGAAATATTCTACTTTCTGACAACTTTCTATCGATCAGTCCTCTCCCACTTACACTATACCTATCCTCAACTTCACAGACACCTCCAGTCCTTTGATCCTTTCCTCTATTTTGTCTATTTTCTCCCAATTTATTATCTCTCCACCCTGCCACTGACCTCACTTCCTTCCTTAGAAACTTTGAACACAAATGGTACACCATATCTTCTTCTTTTATAGGCACCCTCAACTCCCAGGTACCATTTCTGCATCCACTACAAAACTCCCATTTCTGGGCCAATTAGGGTACCAACCATCCTGATTTCCCCAAGACTAAGAGGTTTCTCAGAAAACTGGAATTTCAGTGCTAAAACTTAGAAAGTATCAGGCAAACCAGGACAAGATGATCACCCTACCCTGAAATTCATTTTCTCAGTACTGCTGGAAAAAAGTCACAAAATGGTACATATGGTATCAATAGAAGTTCATGGTTTCTAGTATTACCCTCCTATGCTTCTACCTTACCAAGACCACACAGGATATCAGGCAGGAACCCTCAATTTCTTTCCTTCTCTACCTACAGACATGTTCAGCCTACCTCATCCTTCCCTCTTTCCCTTTTGGGATGAGGATAAGGCTTTCCTCCTCCTGTCCAAGGACAATCACACTTAAGACTGGATTCTCACCCCATGGTTCCTTGCCTCCCTATCCCCTTGAGTCTAATTCTCTCTTTTCACATCCATATTCTCCCTCCATCAATTATTCATGCTGTATCCTGTCCTCAGCCTCTTCTTTCTCACAGTTCCTTCACCTCAGTCTATAAACATGTTCATGACCCTCTTGTCCTAAACTATGCATCTCATGTCCCCGCAACCTCCTCCAGGTGACACCCCATTTCTCATTCCTCCTTTCCACTTACCCAGAAAGCAGATGAATGGGATGTTTCCTCCTTTGTGCTCCTGTTGTGCCTGGTACAGAGTTCCACCCCAGTGCCCACCACTTTGTATTGGAATTAGCCTAGCAGATTATGTGTCTCTTCCCTTCCCTAAGGGCAGGGATGGTATCATTTCTATCAATGAATCTCCAACAGCAAGGAGGCCAATGACTGTTGGGTGAAATAAAGCCTTTGTTGGGCACTTTATGAAGGCCTGAGCTTCTGTTTTGGGCATCATGGGTGGAGGTAGAGTGGGGGTGAGGGTATAGGTCATGCCAGTCGTCTGGGACAATGAGGTCCTCGGGAGGATCTGGTGACAACCACTACACTGAATTTCCTGCTCTTTTACTTGCCCTCGCTACTGGTGGGTAAGGTGGCCTCAAATAGTCTCCACATAAAAGGGGGTGCTCTGAACCTCCACGCATTGTCTCTGTGAGGTTCCCTGGACTACAGGCTGAGCCATCTTTCTTCAGACTTCCTCTCCCCTTCTTCCTTTGGGGCTCCTCATCTGGCTAGAGAAGCCCTTGAGAGGTCCCTGCCCTCACCCCAGGCAGAGTTAGACTTGGGATGCAAAGAAAGACCTTAGGCTTATTGGAGGTGACTTTTGTGGGAAGTTTTGGGAAAGGCTCATTTGGGTCCTGAGGGGCAGGTGAAGTGAAATGAGGTGGGGGTGGAAAACTTTCCTTGCCCACGCTTAACCCAGCAGGTAGTCTGGGTCTGGTTTTAGGCTATCTCCTAAGCCCCTTCTGTGAGTGAGTGACTCCATGTGAATCAGATTCCTGGAGCCCGGTGGGGAGAGCAGTGGTCACCTGATGTGTGATTTTTCTTTTAGCAACAGAGGGGACCACACTTCCAGTCACATCTCCCACCATCCCTCTGGGAACTGCTGGATAGAACTTCAGCGCCCTGTTGGCCCACCACTCAGGGCAAGGGCCCACATCTTGGAGACCATAGTGGGAGGGGGCTCAGTGCCTTACTGGGCACCCTGGGGTGGGGGCTGGTGGTGGCACCCATGTCCTGAAACCTTCACCGTGTGCTGGGCTTTCCTCCAAACCTGGTCCTAGTTTCCATATTCTCCAAGGCTGCAGGTGGATTCTGGGTGGAAAATGTCACTTGTGCTGTGAGCCCCTCCCCTATAGGGCAGATGGAGGGATATAGGCCAGAGGCTGGTTTTGGGAGGACATGCCACCCCTTTGCCCATCCCCACCCTTTCCCCTCTTCTTCCCCACTGGTTCTGGACTCGGGGTCCTGGTTCCAGAGTCCCTAATCTGGAGTCACCTTTAAAGGTGTCTGCTTTTCTGGGGATTCTGCTACCAGGAGCTGCCTTTGGGGTCTGTGGGGAGAACGGCTGGCTCCAGGCTGCAGGTTGGGTCTGATCACACTCCCCTCTCAAAGATACCCAGAAAGGGTTGTGATGCTTCTGCCAGGCCCTGTAGAGGAGGGGTGGAGGGGCGAGGGCTTTAAAGTGTGGGCAAAGACTGGTTTCAAGAAGTTGATTGATAAAGGGGAAACTGTGAGGGGGAAGGGACAGAGAGGCGGGCTCAGGAACATGCTCTGGAAAGCAGGGACCACCTGGGTCCTTCTTCCTTTTTCTCTATCATGTCTCTTTGTAGAGAGTCCCAAGGGCAGGTCTTGATCACAGAATATGGGGATAGGGGCCCCAGAGAGGGGCTTCTCTGGCGTGGGTCCTTTCCGGCTTGATCCTGAGTTATTTGGGCTCTAGAGTCAGAGTGCAGGGAGACGTGAGGAGAGGAGGTTTCTGGGGCTTCCTTCGAGGAGGCAGCTCCCTGCTTGTCACCTTGTCCCCCACAGGTTCCTGCTTAGCAGTGCCTACTTCCTGCTCCTGGTCTTCCTGAAGGTGCCCCTGTTCCTGAGCGTGCTCAGTGCTGTCCTCTGGGTAAACAGACCTCAGAGAGGTTCTGGGGGGAAATAGAGTCAGCCCGACCAGGAGGACCCGCAGGGCACCGTCCCCAGGAATGCCCTGAACAGGGATACAGCCCTTCAGATCAGATAAGAGAGACCTTTGGACTCCAGGCCCCAGGGCAGGAGGAGCAGTGCCTGGACTTTGGGGGCACCTTGGGTCTTGTGGGGGTTTTGTTCCTGTGCCTTGCAGGGGTGTGGGGTGGGGACTGAATCTAAGAGGACACTTGCTTTGAGTCCTCAAAGTGGGGGAGGGAATGAGGTTCTCCTGGGTTCAGTCCCCTTGCTTGGGTCCTCCTTTCTCCTCCCTAGCCCCTCCAGCCCTCTGAAAGTATGAAGCAGTGGTAGCAGTCTCATATGGTCACATGTGCCAGACAGGTAACACAAAGGGGTCAAAAAGCTAGGTACAATACAGTAGGGTGCGGTGGGGTCTGTGGTCACCTGGGGCATGCATGTCCCCTCTAAGGGGCAGCAATCAGCCAGCTGTCACCATGTGGCATTGTGGGGCCACTGTTTGCAGCAGTGCTATCTTTCAAAGAGAACCCAGAAGTGAAATTTCCTCATTGTTACATATAGACAACAAACTCCATTTAAAAAAAGATCATGGTCAGCACAAAACAAGTCTATAATTTCATGTAACTCATGGATGGATGTTAGTCATGACTTCTGAGTAAAGGATAGAAATTCCAGAGCCTCATTGTGTCTGCCTAGTGTTTATGTCTGGGACCATATGGCCTGCCAGCAGGCTGGGGAACTGACCTTCCGAAGTGCACAGATGGGTCCTCAGGATGACGGGCCCAGGCTGGCATCCAGAGGCAAAGCCAGCCCTGCTCCCTGGCCTTGGGCTTCGGGTCAGGTGGCTTCACCCCTTCAGGTCTTGTTATTCTTCTATGTGATAAAAGACACTAGATGAAGATTCTTCCATGTGGCTGCAAATTCTTTCATACTCCTCATATTAAGAGTTAGAGTTGATGTCCCCTCCCCTTGAGTCTGGGTGGGCTGTGACTGCTTCAATCAATAGATTAGAGCAGAGTTTCTCAACTCTTTTTCTATTATTGCCCCCGAAGCAGCATTATTAATTACAGAGGGAAAAAGAGTAATTTCAATGAGTTTTCACAACTTTATAATTATATAACCGCCACTCCAGTTAAGATCTTGATTGGGAGACAGTAACCCATGGGTTAGTATTTCAAAAATCTCATTAAACTGTACATTACACATTTTGTATGCAATTGTTGAGGTATGTAATTATACCTCCATAAAGTTTATTTTGAAAAATATCTAAAATAACTTCTAGAAGTTATTTTATACCACTTAACACCCACTGTTTTTGTTAGGAAGCCCAGGTGATGTAGTGGTTAAGAGTTACGCCTGCTAACCAAAAAGTTGGCAGTTTGAATCCACCAGGCATTTCCTGGAAACTGTATGGGGGCAGCTGTACTCTGTCCTATAGGGTCACTATGGGTTGAAATTGACTCAGTGGCAACTGATTTTTTTTTTTTTTTTTTTGCTGCTCTTGTCAGGTTCTGTCGAGTTGGTTCCTTCTCTTAGTGACCCTGTATACAACAGAACAAAACATTGCCTGGTCCTGCTCCATCCTCACAATTGTTGGCATGCTTGAGCCCATTGTTGCAGCCACTGTGTCAATCCATCTCATTGAGGATCTTCCTCTTGTTCGATGACCCTCTACTTTACCAAGCATGATGTCCTTCTCCAGGGATCGATCCCTCCTAATGATGTCGAAAGTATGTGAGACATAGTCTCACCATTCTTGCTTCCAAGGAACACTCTGGTCATACTTCTTCCAAGACAGAATTGTTCATTCTTTTGGCAGTCCATGATATATTCAATATTCTTTGCCAACACCACAAGTCAAAGGTATTAGTTCTTCAGTCTTCCTTATTCATTGTCCAGCTTTCACATGCATGAGAAAATTGAAAATACCATGGCTTGGGTTAGAATTGCCTTAGTCTTCAAGGTGACATCTTTGCTTTTCAACACTTTAACACCCACCAGCATGGTGATTATATATATAGAAAAATAATGAATACTGGCGAGGATGTGGAGAAATTGGAACCCTTGTGCATTGCTGATGGGAGTGTAAAATGGTACAGCCACTTTGGAAAACAGTTTGGCAACTCCTCAAAATGTTAAACATACAATTACCATATGATGTAGAAATTCCACTCCTAGATACATACCCAAAAGTATTGAAACCAGAGATTCAAACAGATACTTGTACACTAATGTTCATTGTAGTATTATTCCAAATGGCCAAGGTGGAAACAACCTACATGTCCATCAACAGATGAATGAATAAACAGAATATGGTATATCCATACAATGGAATGATATTCAGCCTTAAAAAGGAATGAAGTTCTGATACATGCTACAACACGGATGAACCATGAAAACATTCTGTTAAGTGAAATAAATCAGACACAAAAGGACAAGTATTGTATGATCCCACTTATACTAAGTATCTAGACTAGGGATCTCTGGTGGTGCAGTGGTTAAAGCACTCAGCTACTAACTGAAACGTCGGTGATTTGAACCCACCAGTCATTCCACGGGAGAGAGATGTGGCAGTAGGCTTCCACAAAGATTTACAGCCTTGGAAACCCTATGGGGTAGTTCTACTCTGTCCTATAGGGTTGCTCTGAATTGGAATCGACTCATCGGCTGTGGGTAAGGCAAGTACATAGAGACCAAAGTAGATTAGTGGTTACCAGGGACTGAGAGGAGAGAGTAATGGGAAGTTATTGCTTAATGGGTACAGAGTTTCTGTTTGGAGTGATGAAAAAGTTTTGGGAACACATAATGGTGATGGTTGCATACCATTGTGAATATAGTTAATGCCACTGAATTATACACTTAAAAATGGTTAAAGTGGCAAACTTTATGTTATATATATATTGCCACAATAAAATTTTAAGTTATTTGCTTTTAAGTTCCTATATTTTTCTTTTGCTACTCCTAACTATCCCAACTAACTAACTAACTTGCATCTATGGGGAGTGATAGTTGGGAAAAACAGGCCTTTTTTTTCTCTATTCACTCCCAACTCTTCATCGCTAGGTATATTCTAACTCTAGTGTTGGATTTATAGTTACTTCACATCTTCTAGAATGGTAAGCAAAAGGTCTTAGTTATCTAGTACTGCTGTAACAGAAATATCACAAGTGGATGGCTTTAACAAAGAGAAATTTATTCTCTCATAGTCTAGGAGGCTAGAAGTCTGAGTTTAGGGTGCCAGCTCCAGGGGAAGACTTTCTCTCTCTGTGGGCTTTGGGGAAAGGTCCTTGTCACCAGTCTTCCCCTGGTCTAGGAGCTTCTCAGGGCAGGGACCTTGGGTTCAAAGGATGCGCTCTGCTCCTGGCTTTTGTTTCTTGGTGGCATAAAGTCTCCATATCTCTCTGCTCACTTCTCTCTTTTATAACTCAAGAGATTGACTTGAGACACAATCTAATCTTGTAGCTTGAGTTCTGCCTCATTAACATAACTGCTGCTAATACCATCTCATTAACATCATACAAGTAGGATTTACAACACACAGGAAAATCACATCAGGTGACAAAATTAATGGTGGGCAATCACACAATACTGGGAATCATGGACTAGCCAAGTTGACACATTCTTTCAGAGGACACAATTCAATTCATAACAGTGTCCCATCCCAACAAAGTAACCTCAGAAGAGCACAGGAAATTCATAGATTTTAAAAGGAAACATACAGTGAAAACAGAAAAGACTTGAGTTGAGTGATGGTCCAAGAGTGATGGTCAATCATCCATGTTCAGGCAATCCTTTCTCCAGGTACAGATGAACAGAAGGTGGACTCAGAAGATTTCTGTATACTTGGCCATTGAGGGTCTTTGCCCATGGGAGACACATTCTGGAGTTTGTTGCTTTAATCCACGTTTTGTACTTTGTATGGAGCCCTAGTGGTGCCGTCATTAGGTGTTCAGCTGCTAACCAAAAGGTCAGCAGTTCGAATCCACCAGCTGCTCCTTGGAACCCCTATGGGGCAGTTCTACTCCATCCTGTAGGGTTGCTATGAGTCAGAATTGACTTGACAGCAAAGGGTTTTGTTTTTTAACACTTTGTAGTAGGCCTGGTATTTGAAACCCAGTATTGACTTATTGACCAGAGCCCTGAACAATATAACAGTCAATTATCTTTGGCATAGCCACCCTAGAGCCACCAGAAAAGGGGGCACCAGGGAGAAGCCACACAGGTGAGATTACAGGTGTCTCCAAGGAAACAGGGTCTAAGGGACCACCATAGCCTTTCCTTTATCTCTTCCTTGGATGGAGGTTGAAATAGACAGAGGCCTTGTCAGGGCCCTGGGGAGTTGCGATGAGCAGGGCAGGAGCTAGAGTGTGTTCTGAGGCCAGGACCAGGTGACTTTCCCCTCAGCAGGGATGCTGATGGGAGGTTGGGAGGCTCATGCAGTCTTAAAGGCTCCGTCTCTGGACATGGTGTCAATGGCATGGGGGCTGCGGGTCTTCTGGCCAGGCTGCCTTAGTTTCTCCCAGGTAGTCCCTGAGTCCTACTCAGCCACACTGTGACACAGAGTAGGCCCCCAAGCAAGGACATCTTCACAAAGGTCGGGAACACGAAGTGGATGTTGCAGAGCAGGGATCTGCACGAGATTGTAGTGACTTCTTCTCGCAGCCACAGGATGCTAACATGGGGGCTCCCCTCCTGCACCCAGGGGACACTAACTCAGGGCTCCCCTCTTGGCACACATGAAACTGAACTCCATTGCTCTTCCTTTTTCTTTTTTGGGGTGGGGAACATGTAGGAGGGAGACCAGATCCTTCCCTATTCCACCCCAGCTGAAGAATTTTCTCCTTGTCTGGGTTCAGTGTGGGGATCTCTAAGTACTCAGAGACACAGATGAGGAGGGGAGCCCACTGCAGACTTAGCAGTATTCCCCTGACATAAGAAGCATCAGAGGGACAACATTGGGATCCCTGCCTGAGCACCGCTAGAGGAGGGGTCCCAGGGTCAGGGAAGTGGGGAAGAGCTGCATGTGCCCAGCTCTGATTACCTGGTGAGTGGGCTAGTAAGAGCCATCGGTCTGCTGTTGGTAGTCTGGGAAGCCAGATGTGCTGGTGTTGTTCTCCCAATTTTGGGTGTGTTTCTTGGAACTGCTGCCAAACAGACAGAATAGGGCATGGCTCTGAGGGTGGCCCAGGAGGCTCCTCCATGACCCTCTCCACATCTCCCCCCTCAAATCCCTTCTCCCCAAAAACCAAACCTATTGCCACACAGTTGATTGACTCATGGTGACTTCATGTGTTACAGAGTGGAATTGCTTCATAAGGTTTTGTTGGCTATAATCTTTATGGAAGCAGATTGCCAGTCCTTTCTTCCACGGTACCACCGGGTGAGTTCAAACTGCCAACCACTTGCTATCGGTCTCCCACACTGGGTCACAGCGACACTACACGGTCACTGGCCCCCATTCTGGGCCATGCCCTGCTCTGCTCCCTCTGAGAATCATGGATGAAAATATGTAGAATATGAGGATGTCTTTCTCTTAGTCTTACCAGACTCTTGGTCCCCCGCCCCCCGTCTCTCTCTCTCACACGTGTGCATGAACACACACACGCACATACACATGTACACAGCTGCATACACCTGCACACACATGTACTTATGTGCACATATGCACACCCATGCACATAAGTGCACACACACGCATGTACACACACGTGTGCAGTCTCAGGCAGGTTTCGAGACTCCGCTCCATCCCTCAGGGAAGAGAGATGGAAGGTTCTGACATCTTTATTCCGTGTTAGCACCAGGGCCTCAGAGTGCAGGAGGGACTAGTTTCTACCTGGGTCAATGGCCACTTTCACTTGGAATCCAAGATAGGTCCGTTTCTCTCAACCCCACACCGGTTAAGTGTTGGCATCGTCATCCCTGAGCTCTGTCACGGTTATGGTGAAGTGGTGGTGTCCACGGTTGTCCCTGGTGGACACTTGGCCCCTCCTCACCTCCTGCTCGGACTCTGGGGTTGTAACAAGGAGTTGGCAGGATTTCCAGTGCTCCCCGCCACACTACCACTTGCTGTAGGTCTTCCACGCCGGGTCATAGTGACATTACACAGTCACCGGCCCCCGCTCTGTGCCATGCACTGCTACAGGGCCACTGATGGAGAAGCAGCCTGGAAAACAGAATCCCAAATACCAGCCCAGGTCGGGCTCAGGGCTCCTGGCAACCCCCTGGGGACTGACAGAAGCCTCTGGCCAATTCAGCCCCTCCTCAGAGCTTCAAACCACTTTGTACACGTCTCAGTTAGTGCACTTGCTAGGCTGGGAGACCATCTGGTCTTCGGCTCGTCCAGAGCAGAAACTCAGGCAGGCTGATGTGTGGGGTTAAGCAACACTCCAGAGAGCCTGTTATACCCTTGTTTTGCTGCCTGTCTTCCTTCTTGTATCTGAGGTTCTGGGAAGAAAAGTTCTCAGTTCTGGCTACAAGCTTTTTGTTTTTCTTTTTAATTTTTATTGCACTTTAAGTGAAAGTTTACAAATCAAGTCAGTCTCTCATACAAAACCTTATATACACCTTGTAACCAAAGGGTCGGCAGTTCAAATCTGCCAGGCGTTCCTTGGAAACTCTATGGGGCAGTTCTACTCCGTCCTATAGGGTGGCTATGAGTCGGAATCGACTTGACGGCACTGGGTTTGGTTTGGTTTTTTATATACTCCTAGTTGCTCTCGCCCTAATGAGACAGCACATTCTTTCTCTCCACCCTGTGTTTCCATGCCCATTCAGCCGGCTTCTTTCCCCCTCGGTTTTTGCATCTCTCCTCCAGACAGGAGCTGCCCAGATGGTCTCATGTGTCTACTTGATCCAAGAAACCCACTCCTTACCAGTATCATTTTCTGTATTGTAGTCCAGTCTACCCCCTGTCTGAAGAGTTGGCTTCGGGAACGGTTCCTGTCTTGGGCTAACAGAAGGTCTGGGGATCATGACTTCTGCAGTCCCTCTAGTCTCAGTCAGGCCATTAAGTCTGGTCTTTCTACTAGAATTTGGGTTCTGCATCCCACTGCTCTCTTGCTCCCTCAGAGGTTCTCTGTCGTGCTCCCTGTCATGGCAGTCATTGGTTGTAGCTGGGCAGCATCTAGCTCTTCTGGTTTCAGGCTGACGTAGTCTTTGATTTATGTGGCCCATTCTGACTCTTGGGCTCATACTTACCTTGTGTCTTTGGTGTTCTTTATTCTCCTTTGCTCTAGGTGGGCTGAGACCAATTCTTGCATTTTAGATGGCCACTTGCTAGCATTTAAGACCCCAAATGCCACTCTCCAAAATGGGATGCAGAATGTTTTCTTAATAGTTTTTATTATGCCAGTTGACCTAGATGTCCCCTGAAACCATGGTCCCCAAACTCCTGACTCTGCTACTCTGGCCTTTGAAGCGTTCGATTTATTCAGAAAACTTCTTTGCTTTTGATATAGTCCAGTTGTGTCTAGCTACAAGTTAAGAACAGTTGTTGAGGTTCTTAAACTATTCAGACATCTAAGTCTTGCCATGAGCGAGTGGGTCTGAGCTGGGGCCCAAGCATCTGTGCTCCTTAAAAACTCCTTGGGATTCATGTATCTACCTCTCTATCAATCTATCTATTTTTTATCCATTCATCATCTGTCTATCAATCTATCATCTATGTATCTTTATGTACCTATCAATAAATCATCTATCCATCATCTATCTGTATCTATATATCTATGTATCCATCCGTTAGACTTGAGAATCATTATCCTAGAAAAACAAATACCATTTATTTTATTTTCTTTCCCCAACACCTCACTTAGTATCTATCAGGTAGCACACACACACACATATTATGTATACCTGTATGTTTTATCATGGATATATATACATAAAGCATTTGCCATGTCAACAGTTTTTACATGTACAATTCAGTGACATTCGTTACACTCATCATGCTGTGTAACCATCACCACCATCTTCCAAGTTTCTCCATTACCCTTAACAGAAACTCGGCCCGCCTAAGCAGTGGCTCTCCCTTTCCTTCCCCCTCCTACTCCTGGTAACCACTAATAAATTTGGGTCTCTATACATTTGCCTGTTCTAGATATTTTATGTAAGTGGAATCATATAACACTTTTTCATTTTGTGACTGAAATTTCACTCAGCTTAATGTTCTTAAGTTTCATCCACGTTATAGCGTGTGTCAGAACTTCATTTCTCTTTACGGCTGAGTAATATTTCAGTGTGTGCGTAGACCACATTTTGTTTATCCATTCGTTGCAAATACATATTTTCTTTTTTTATGAATAAATACATGCATGAATGAATTGGCCCTGCCGTTTTCCCCAACACATCTTCCCCCACTTCAAATCTTCTCAGTTTCCTATCCCAGCCCCTAGTTTTCAGTTCTGAAAGGCCAGCCCCACCCACCTGGGAGGATGAGAAGGAGCAGGGCGGGGGACAGCCACATGGTCCTACCTGCCTGCGCCCTCTGCCTGGGGATCCTCAAGTTCCAGCTGCCCTCCAAGACTTGTAATCCAGCCCGGAACCAAACTGCTTTCTATTTGCCTGAATTGTTCTTTTTAAGTATTTAATTTTGTTCTTTAGTTACTTCCTAATTTCATAAATTAGGAGAAATGCTGAGTCATCCTTGGAGAGTGTGGGATTGGGATTATGATGTGTTCCCATGATTTGGGGGAAGGGAAGGAAAGGGTCCAGGCCTGGCCAGGGCTCCTCTTGCAGGTGTGTGGAGGAGCCACAGAAGGTGGGTGCCTGGAAAGCAGGGTAGATGGTGGAGGGGAATGGGAGAGAAGAGCTACAGAGAAGGGTCCAGGGAGTGATGAATGAACTGGCCCTGCAACTGTCGTGCCTCCACAAGTGTTCTTGTAGCTAGAACTGAGAACTTTTCTTCTAAGAACCTCAGATACGGGAAGGAAGACAGGCAGCATAACAAAGATGTAGCAGGCTCTCTGGAGTATTGCTTAACCCTGTAATCCACTTGCCTGAGTTTCTGCTCTACATGAGTCAGCAAACAAACAAACAACCAGGCATTGGCTTTGCACCTCTGTTTGGTGAGAAGGCACCATGCAGGGCTCACCTCCATCTCACTGGAGAAAAGGCCATGCTCCAAACCTCTTCTCAGGAGGCCCCGCTGAAGGGCCTCCCAAACCATCCTGTCTGCCCGACAGCTGTCCCTCCTTGCGCCTGACCAGCTCTCCTCCAGACGACCTTCCTCTGAGGTCTGAGTCACCCTGAGCAGAGGCCCAGGGTGGAAAAATTTTAGCCTCCTTTTGCCTGACAGCCATTGGCCAGCTCACTTCACAGAAACTGCTTATTCAAGTGAGTTCCAAAGTGACTTTCCCTGCCCCCTTCCTTCAGATGTTTCCTCTTTCTGTCACCTGGTCTCTCTATACCTCCTCTCTCTTCTATAGGAATCCTTGTCCTGGCTCTTGCCCCCTCACATCTGGCGTCTCCTGGAGCCTGATGCTCTTCTCTCGCCCCGTCTGCTTTGGGGAGCATTGCCTCAACCCAGGATCACTGTTAAACCCACATCTTCTGTCATCCCATTCTGTCTCACTTCTCATTTCCAACCCCTGCTGCTGCTTCGTGGAGATAGCCACCAGTTAACAGCTCAGACAGGCCCCCAATTAAATTCCCATCATCCTCCCCTAAAGTGGGCCTGAACAACACCTGGTCCATGGGACCCAGGGCCTCCCTCTTTAGTCTTCCATGCACCTCTGCCCCGTTAGCTTTCCTAAGACAAAGCCCATCCCCGTCTCCTCCTGGTACCTGTCACCCTCAGAGGGGCTGGAAGGGGAGGGGATCTTTGAGGGGGATCAGCAAAGACCATTGCTGGCAGGAGCAGGGGTGGGCATGGCAGGACAGCTCTGATGAGGGAGCCATGAAGGGGACTCCCGCTGCTTCGCTCCGTGTGGCTGCTTCTACTGCCCCGGAAGCCAAGCTATGCAAACTTTAGGTTTGAGGACTGAGCCTTCTCTTGGGGTGGGGTGTTCCAGTGGGCCCTGGTGCCTCTGTTGGCAGCCAGGAACTCATAAAGGGAGGGGACACGGCTGCAGGGGAGCACTGGCCTACTCCCTTCTTTCCTTTCTTCCTTCTTCCCATCTCCTCTTCTTCTTTCCTCCCTATCTTCCTTCCCTTCTTTCTTGCTTTCTTAACAGCTTTTTAAAAATAATTTTTATTGCGCTTTAAGTGAAAGTTTACAAATCAAGTCAGTCTCTCACACAAAAACCCATATACACCTTGCTACACACTCCCAGTTACTCCCCCCCTAATGAGACAGCCCGCACTCTCCCTCCACTCTCTCTTTTCGTGTCCATTTCGCCAACTTCTAACCCCCTCCACCCTCTCATCTCCCTTCCAGGCAGCAGATGCCAACATAGTCTCAAGGGTACACCTGATCCGAGAAGCTCACTCCTCACCAGCATCTCTCTCCAACCCATTGTCCAGTCCAATCCATGTCTGAAGAGTTGGCTTCGGGAATGGTTCCTGTCCTGGGCCAACAGAAGGTCTGGGGGCCATGACCACCAGGGTCCCTCTAGTCTCAGTCAGACCATTAAGTCTGGTCTTATGAGAGTTTGGGATCTGCATCCCACTGCTCTCCGGCTCCCTCAGGGGTTCTCTGTTGTGTTTGCTGTCAGGACAGTCATCGGTTATAGCTGGGCACCATCTAGTTCTTCTGGTCTCAGGATGATGTAGTCTCTAGCTCATGTGGCCCTTTCTGTCTCTTGGGCTTGTAATCACCTTGTGTCCTTGGTATTCTTCATTCTCCTTTGATCCAGGTGGGTTGAGACCAATTGATGCATCTTAGATGGCTGCTTGCTAGCGTTTAAGACCCCAGACGCCACTCTTCAAAGTGGGACACAGAATGTTTTCTTAATAGATTATGCCAATTGACTTAGATGCCCCCTGAAACCATGGTCCCCAGACCCCTGCCTCTGCTATGCTGGCCTTTGAAGCATTCAGTTTATTCAGGAAACTTCTTTGCTTTTGGTTTAGTCCAATTGTGCCGACCTCCCCTGTATGTGTGCTGTCCTTCCCTTCACCTAAAGTAGTTCTTATTTACTATCTAATTAGTGAATGCCCCTCTCCCACCCTCCCTCCCTCCCCCGTCTCGTAACCACAAAAGAATGTTTTCTTCTCAGTTTAAACTATTTCTCAAGTTCTTATAATAGTGGTCTTGTACAATATTTGTCCTTTTGCAACTAATTTCACTCAGCATAATGCCTTCCAGATTCCTCCATGTTGTGAAATGTTTCACAGATTTCTCGCTGTTCTTTATCGATGTGTAGTATTCCATTGTGTGAATATACCATAATTTATTTATCCATTCATCCGTTGATGGGCACCTTGGTTGCGTCCATCTTTTTGCTATTGTAAACAGTGCTGCAATAAACATGGGCGCGCATATATCTGTTCGTGTAAAGGCTCTTATTTGTCTAGGATACATTCCAAGGAGTGGGATTGCTGGATCCTTTGGTAGTTCTATTTCTAGCTTTTTAAGGAAGCCCCAAATCGATTTCCAAAGTGGTTGTACCATTTTATATTCCCACCAGCAGTGTATAAGTATTCCAATCTCTCCACAGCCTCTCCAACATTTATTATTTTGTGAGTTTTGGATTAATGCTAGCCTTGTTGGAGTGAGATGAAGTCTCATTGTAGTTTTGATCTGCATTTCTCTAATGGCTAATGATCATGAACATTTGCTCATATATCTGTTAGCTACCTGAATGTCTTTCTTCGTTAGTGAAGTGTCTATTCATATCTTTAGCCCATTTTTTAACTGGGTTATTTGTCTTTTTGCAGTATCATGTAGATTTTAGAGATCAGGCACTGATCAGAAATGTCATAGCTAAAAACTTTTTCCCGGTCTGTAGGTAGCCTTTTTACTCTTTTGGTGAAGTCTTTGGATGAACATAGGTGTTTGATTTTTAGGAGCTCCCAGTTATCTAGTTTTTTTTCTACATTCTTTTCAATGTTTTGTGTACTGTTTGCGCCATGTATTAGGGCTCCTGACATTGTCCCTATTTTTCCTTTCATGATCTTTATCGTTTTAGATTTTATGTTTAGGTCTTTGATCCATTTTGAGTTAGTTTTTGTGCATGGAGTGAGGTATGGGTCTTGTTTCATTTTTTTTTTTGCAGATGGATATCCAGGTATGCCAGCACCATTTGTTAAAAAGACTGTCTTTTCCCCATTTAACTGTTTTGGGGCCTTTGTCAAATATCAGCTGCTCCTATGTGGATGGATTCATGTTTGGATTCTCAATTCTGTTCCATTGGGCTATGTATCTGTTGTCGTACCAGTACCAGGCTGTTTTGACTACTGTGGTGGTATAATAGGTTCTAAAACCAGGTAGAATAAGGCCTCCCACTTTGTTCTTCTTTTTCAGTAATGCCTTATTTATCCAGGGCCTCTTTCCCTTCTATAGGAAGTTGGTGATTTGTTTCTCCATCTCATTAAAGAATGTCCTTGGGATTTTGATTGGAATTGCAGTAAATGTATAGATTGCTTTTGGTAGAGTAAACATTTTTATAGTGTTAAGTCTTCCTATCCACGAGCAAGGTATGTTTTTCCACTTATGTAAGTCTCTTTTGGTTTCTTGCAGAAGTGTACTGTAGTTTTCTTTGCGTAAGTCTTTTACATCTCTAGTAAGATTTATTCCTAAGTATTTTATCTTCTTGGGGGCTACTGTAAATGGCACTGATTTGGTGATTTCCTCTTCGATGTTCTTTTTGTTGGTGTAGAGGAATCCAACTGATTTTTGTATGTTTATCTTGTATCCTGATACTCTGCTGAACTCTTCTATTAGTTTCAGTAGTTTCCTGGAGGATTTGTTAGGGTTTTCTGTGTATAAGATCATGTCATCTGCAAATAGAGATACTTCGACTTCTTCCTTGCCGATCTGGATGCCCTTTATTTCTTTATCTAGACTAATTGCTCTGGCTAGGACTTCCAGCACGATATTAAATAAGAGCAGTGATAAAGGGCATCCGTGTCTGGGTCCTGATCTCAGTGGGGATGCTTTCAGGCTCTGTCCAATTTAGGGTGATATTGGCTGTTGGCTTTGTATAAATGCCCTCTATTACGTTGAGAAATTTTCCTCCTATTCCTATTTTGCTGAGAGTTTTTTTTTTTAATTAACTTTTATTGAGCTTCAAGTGAACGTTTACAAATCAAGTCAGACTGTCACATATAAGTTTATATACACCTTACTCCGTACTCCCACTTGCTCTCCCCCTAATGAGTCAGCCCTTCCAGTCTCTCCATTCATGACAATTTTGCCAGCTTCCAACTCTCTCTATCCTCCCATCCCCCCTCCAGAGAGGAGATGCCAACACAGTCTTGCTGAGAGTTTTTACCACGAATGAGTGTTGAACTTTTTCAAATGCTTTTTGTGCATCAATTGATAAAATCATGTTGATTCTTCTCTTGTTTTATTTATGTGGTGGATTACATTAATCGTTTTTCTAATGTTGAACCATCCCTGCATACTTGGTATGAATCCCACTTGGTCATGGTGAATTATTTTTTCGATATGTTGTTGAATGCTTTGGCTAGAATTTTGTTGAGGATTTTTGCATCTACATTCACGAGGGATATAGGTCTATAATTTTCTTTTCTTGTAATACCTTTACCTGGTTTTGGTATCAAGGATATGGTGGCTTCATAGAATGAGTTTGGTAGTATTTCGTCCTTTTCTATGCTCTGAAATACCTTTAGTAGTAGCGGTGTTAACTCTTCTCTGAAAGTTTGGTAGAACTCTGCAGTGAAGCTGTACGGACCAGGGCTTTTTTTGTTGTTGTTGTTGGGAGTTTCGATTTCCTTTTCAATCTCTTCTTTTGTTATGGGTCTATATAGTTGTTCTACCTCTGTTTGTGTTAATTTAGGTAGGTAGTGCGTTTCTAGGAATTCATCCATTTCTTCTAGGTTTTCAAATTTGAGTGTAGTTTTTCATAGTAATCTGATATGATTCTTTTAATTTCTGTTGGGTCTGTTGTAATATCGCCCATTTCATTTCTTATTTGGGTTATTTGCTTCCTCTCCTGTTTTTCTTTTGTCACTTTGACCAGTGGTTTATCAATTTTGTTGATTTTTTCAAAAAATCATCTTTTGGTCTTGTTAATTCTTTCAATTGTTTTTCTGTTTTCTATTTCATTTAGTTCAGCTCTAATTGTTATTATTTGTTTTCTTCTGGTGCCTGTGGGTTTCTTTTGTTACTCTCTTTCTATTTGTTCAATTTGTAGGGATAGCTCTTTGATTTTGGCCCTTTCTTCTTTTTGGATGTGTGCATTTATTGATATAAATTGGCCTCTGAGCACCACTTTTGCTGTGTCCCAAAGGTTCTGATAGGAAGTGTTTTCATTCTCATTGGATTCTCTGAATTTCTTTATTCCATCCTTAATGTCTTCTATAATCCAGTCTTTTTTGAGCAGGGTATTGTTCAGTTTTCAAGTGTTTGATTTCTTTTCCCTGCTTTTCCTGTTATTGATTTCCACTTTTATGGCCTTATGGTCAGAGAAGCTGCTTTGTAATATTTCAATGTTTTGGATTCTGCTAAGGCTTGCTTTATGACTTAATATGTGGTTTATTCTAGAGAATGTTTCATGTGCACTAGAAAAGAACGTATAGTTGGTTGCTGTTGGGTGGAGTGTTCTGTATATGTCTACGAGGTCAAGTTGGTTGAGTGTGGCATTTAGATCTTCCATGTCTTTATTGAGCTCCTTTCTGGATGTCCTGT
The DNA here is from genome assembly GCF_024166365.1 of Elephas maximus indicus. Taxonomy (NCBI): domain Eukaryota; kingdom Metazoa; phylum Chordata; class Mammalia; order Proboscidea; family Elephantidae; genus Elephas; species Elephas maximus. The sequence goes on along the minus strand of NC_064837.1, from coordinate 64,995,042 downwards.
CCTTTGCTGAAAGTGGTGTGTTGAAGTCTCCCACTGTTATTGTAGAGCTGTCTATCTCACTTTTCAATGCTGACAGAGTTTGTTTTATGTATCTTGTAGCCCTGTCATTGGGTGCATAAATATTTAATATGGTTATATCTTCTTGGTGTATTGTCCCTTTAATCATTATACAGCATCCTTCCTTATCCTTTTTGATGGATTTAACTTTAAAGTCTATTTTGTCAGAAATTAATATTGCCACTCCTGTTCTTTTTTGATTGTTGTTTGCTTGATGTATTTTTTTCCATCCTTTGAGTTTTAGTTTGTTTGTGTCTCTAAGTCCAAGGCGTGTCTCTTGTAGGCAGCATATAGACGGATCTTGTTTTTTAATCCATTCTGCCACTCTCTGTCTCTTTGTTGGTGCATTTAGTCCATTTACATTTAGGGTAATTATGGATAGGTATGAATTTAGTGCTATCATTTTGATGTCTTTTTTTGTGTGTTTTTGACAGTTTATTTTTCCCACTTGATTTTATGTGCTTAGATTTTCTTTATATATTGTCCTTTCCTCATATTTGTTGTTGTTGATTTTGTTTCTGCTGAGTCTCTATTTTTCCCTTGTATTTTATTTTGATGAGTAGGATAGTTTGTCTCCTTTGTGGTTACCTTATTATTTACCCCTATTTTTCTAAATTTATAACTAACTTTTATTTCTTTGTATCACCATATCTTCCTCTCCATATGGAAGGTGTATGATTATATTTCTTAGTCTCTTTTATTATTTTAATGTTGTCTTCTTTTATATAATGACATTGCCATCACCCTGTGTTGGGCTTTTTTAAAAAATCTTGCTTTTTTTTTTTTTTTTTGGATTTCCCTGTCTGGGTTGACTTTGACTTCTGGTTGCTCTGCCAGTGTTCTAGTCTTGGGTTGATACCTGATATTATTGATTTTCTAACCAAAGAACTCCCTTTAGTATTTCTTGTAGTTTTGGTTTGGTGTTTATGAATTCCCTCAACTTGTGTTTATCTGGAAATGTCTTAATTTCACCTTCATATTTAGGAGACAGTTTTAATGGACATATGATTCTTGGCAGGCAATTTTTTTCCTTCAATTTTTAAAATATGTCATCCCATTGCCTCCTTGCCTGCATGGTTTCTGCCAAGTAGTCCGAGCTTATGCTTACTGGCTGTCCTTTGTAGGTGATTTTTCTTTTATCTCTTGCTGCTCTTATAATTGTCTCTTTATCTCTGGTTTTGGCAAGCTTGATTATAATATGTCTTGGTGACTTTCTTTTAAGATCTACCTTATGTGGAGTTCGATGAGCATCTTGGATAGATATCTTCTCATCTTTCGCAATATCAGAGACGTTTTCTACCAACAAATCTTCAACAATTTTCTCTGTATTTTCTGTTATCCCTCCCTGTTCTGGTACTCCAATCACTTGTAGGTTATTTCTCTTAATAGAATCCCACATGATTCTTAAGGTTTCTTCATTTTTTTAAATTCTTTTATCTGATTTTTCTTCAAATATATTAGTGCCAAGTGATTTATCGTTGTGTTCAGAAATTCTAGCTTCTACTTGCTCAATTCTGCTTCTCTGACTTTGTATTGAGCTATCTAATTTTGTAATTTTATTGTTAATCTTCTGAATTTCTGATTGCTGTCTGTCTATGGATTTTTCCAGCTTATTAAACTTTTCATTATGTTCCTGAATAATCTTTCTAATTTCTTCAGTTGCTTTATCTGTGTGCTCCTTGGCTTGTTCTGCATATTGCCTCATTTCCTTCCTGATGTCTTGAAGGGTTCTGTATATTAAACTTTTGTATTCTGCCTCTGGTGATTCCAGGAATGCACTTTCATCTAGAAGATCCCTGGATTCTTTGTTTTGAGAGCCTTTTGAGGTGATCATGGTCTGTTTCTTTATGTGACTTGATATTGGCTGTTGTCTCCGAGCCATCTATAAGTTATTGTATTAGTTTATGCTTGCTTACTGTGTCATAGCTACTTGCTTTGTTTTGTTTTGGTATACCCCTGTGGGTTGCTTGAGTGAGCTAGCTTGATTAATTTTGCCTTTGGAGCTCTGGTGTTCTGTCCTCAGCCGGCTAGAGCTGTTATCAGGTATATCAGTCTAGGAGTCCATTCAGTTTTCTTGTATGAATTCAGCTCAGGTTTCCAGGTAGCTGTACAGGCTCTGTCCTACAGTCTTAGAGGGGCAGGGTGATTGGCATATATACCGGTATCTGCTTGCAGCAGAGGGTCATGCTCTGAACAAGACAGGGGGCTGAGAACCGACCCCCAAGTATCTCTGAGGAAAACACGTCTCTGTTCCCTGAAGCGTGCAGTTGGGTGGGTTCTGCAGAGGGACCGTGAGCACCCAAAGTTTTTGGTTGGAAGAACTGGGATGTACCAGTTATCTTTGGACCCCCATTGCAGGTGGCTGGGTGACCTGAGTGGAGCTACCAGTCCTTAGGTCCCTGTTGTGAGTAGGTGAGGGCCTTGTTTAATAGGCAAAGCAATGTCAAACATCAAACACCCACCTCTCCACCGCACAGCTGAAATGGTTGGAGTTTGCCAACAAGGGCCTATTCTCCTGAAATAGGCCCACACAGGTCCATGCAGAAGGGAAAGGTGCTCAAGGTCCACGGACAGTTTATGCCTGGACAGGAGCCGCTTCTGTTCTGAGCTCCCCCGGTCAATGGAGCTAGCAAATTATCTTTTCCCCCCAGATGCAAATTTTTTCCTTCCCCAACGCTGGGAGGATGGCTCTAGGTGCTCACTAAGGTCTATCTCAGGCCCAGGGATTCAGCCGCTGAAGCTGGCTCGGTGGTGGGGGCGGGCAGGGTAAAATATACACAAGTAGTTAGCTTTTGCCCTGAGCGCCGTTCTCCTCAAGCTCCGGAGGTGTGAGTGGGCTGTGTGGCTGGCTGCTTCTCCCTAAGGAAACTGCGGCCGAACACTAGGACCAGCCCGCGGCTGCCACTGCTCCGGAAATAGTGCGTGAGGGCTCCCTGTGATTCAGGTCCGGTGACTCCTCTCCACTTCTGAACGGCCTCTTCTTTCCCCTGCCCCTCAGTTTGTTGTCTAAGCTTGCCTTTGAGCTCAGGGCTCCCAGCTTGTCACAAATATACTCATTTCACTTGTTTTTTCAGGTCTTTTTTGTAAAGAGGGCTCGATGGAAGCGTCTGTCTATTCCGCCTATTCCGCCATCTTGGCTCAGCCTCGCTTTCTTAACAGTTTTATTGATGCGTTATAGGGATAAAATAAACAGCGCATATTTAAAGTACACAATTTGAAAAGCTTTGCTTGCAATTTTTATTATTTTTTTTCAAATTTTACATACATTTAAATTTGCTTTGGTGTACAGCTCTATGCATTTTGATGCATGCACTGATTCCTGTCATCACCACCACAAACATAAAAAACTACCCATCTGCCAAAACACTGAATAGACAATAGTCAAGTGGTAACTTTGGTGAAGGGCAAGACAGTACACAATACTAGGGAAGCCAGCACAACCTGTACAGGGTGAGGTCATGGAAGCTCCATAGATGCATCCAAACTCCCTAAGGGACCGAATTGCTGGGCTGAGGGCTGTGGGAACCATGGCCTAGGGGAACATCTAGCTCAATTGGCATAATATTGTTTATAAAGAAAATGTTCTACATTCTACTTTGGTGAGTAGCATCTGGGGTCTTAAAAGCTTGTGATCAGCCATCTAAGATACTCTACTGGTCTCACCTCATCGGGAGCAAGGGAGAATGAAGAAAACCAATGACACAAGGGAAAGACTAGTTCAAAGGACTAATGGACCACATCTACCATGGCCTCCACTGGACTGAGTCCAGTACAACTAGATGGTGCCCCACTACCACCACTGACTGCTCTGATAGGGATCACAAAAGAGGTTCTGAACAGAACAAAAAAAGACCAGACTTACTGGCCTGACAGAGACTTGAGAAGCCCCAAGAGTATGCCCCCTGGACACCCTTTTAGCTCAGTAATAAAGTACACCCCTGAAGTTCACCCTTCATCCAGAGATTACGCAGGCCCGTAAAACAAAACGAGACTGAAGGGGCACACCAGCCCAGGGGCAAGGACTAGAAGGCAGGAAGAGACAGGAAAGCTGGTAATAGGGAACCCAAGGTCAAGATAGGGAGAGTGTTGACATGTCATGGGGTTGGTGACCAATGTCACAAATCAATATGTGTACTAATTGTTTAATGAGAAGCTAGTTTGTTCTGTAAACCATCTACAGTACAATAAAAAACAAAGCAACCAGCAAAAACCATCCATTCCCTCCCCCAAAGGTCTTTCACTATGAATTAAACCCCTTTAACAGTAGGCAGTCAAGCTGGTTAGGCTGGACCTCTAATACTGGTCCTGTTTCTGCGGTTCCAAAAGTTCTGTTTCCGAGGTCTTGGCAGAGCTTCTCAGATCTGCCTCGCGTGTGCGCCACCCAGTGGCCAGACTGTGACCTTACCGTGGGTCCTCTCCGCAGTGTCCTCCTTAGGGTCAGACCTGCGCACACAAAGCTTGGGGGTGAGCCTGGGGTTTGTAGGATTCTTTCTCCGATTTCCCCGGCACCCCCTCCCGGCTTCCAGGTGCCCCCTTCCCGGTCCTTTGCCTAGGACGCTGAGGCTTTTCTCTCCTGTGAGTGGATCGGCTTCCAGGGCCAGGCAGAGGGAGAATACAGAGAGAAAAAATGCCGTGGTTATTTCCCTTGGCGCAGTTTCCCTGGTCAGAGAGAACTCCCTCCTCTCGCCTCAGGGTTTTCCGTAACTGCAGATGCTGCCCAGCCGCGGAGGGACTGTCCCTCCCGCACTGAGGCTTGCTGGGAGCTGGGCGGCAGGGAGGGGGTACTGGTGTCGCAATGGTTAAGTGCTCGACTGCTAACTAAGTGAAATGTCAGCAGTTCGAATCTACCAGCTGCTTCTTGGAAGCCCTATGGGGCAGTTCTACTCTGTCCTCTAGGGTCACTATGAGTTGGAATTGACTGGATGGCAATGGATTTGGTTCCGCCTGGAGGGGAAGAAAACAAATAAAGAACATCCCCTCCCCCACTCTCTTTTCCCCTTAGACCCCCGTCCTGCTGATCAGAGAGGAGAGAGAGGGCTTCTCTGGGAGCCCTTCCTGCCTCTGTGTGTTTTCTAGGATGCTGGCTGCAGGGTAGGAGTCCAGGCAGGAGGCATAGAAGGAAACAAAACCCAGAAAGTCACCGCTGGATGTATTAGACGTTCTGGTTCCTTCCCCTGTCTTCTTGCTTCCATCATTTGCAGAGTCCTGGGACCACTCGCTGCTCCATGCATTCTGCCTGGGTTTTTCATTCAGCGGGAGACACAGAGTGGGGTGTGCTTAAAACCAGCTGCCATGGAGTCAGCTCTGACTCATGGAGACCCATGTGTATCACAGTACAACTGTACTCCATAGGGTTTTCAGTGGCTGATTTTTTGGAAGTAGATTGGCCCCACCTTTCTTCTGAGGCACCACTGGGTGGACTGGAACCCCGGAGAGAAGGGCCGAGAGACAGGCATCAAGGACAGAGACGGGGATATTCTGGGAGTGAGAGGGCAAGAGCAAGGAGGAGGACTCAGCAGAGAAGTCAGAGAGAGGAAAGGTAGAGAGAGCAGGTGACAGAGAAGGAGAGGATGTCTGAAGGAAGGCGGAGAAGCATGGGAAAGTCACTAGGGGGTTATTTGAATAAGTAGTCTCTGTGAAGTGAGCTGGCCACAGAGTTTGCCAGGGGAAACTATGCTAAGAGGTGGGAGGGAAGCTTAGAGGGCAAAAGAGGAAAAGCAACTTTCCCTTCCTTATGATCTTTGCACTGTGGGCCTCTGCTCAGGGTGACTCAGACCTCAGAGGAGAGCAGGGAAGGACAGCAGTTGTGTAGGCAGGGTGGTCTGGGAGGCCCTGCGGTGGAGCCTCCTGGGAGGAGCTTTGGGGCATGGCCGTTTCTCCAGTAGTTGGAGGTGAGCCTTGCGTGGTGCCTTCTCATCAAACAGGTGCAAAGCCAGCGAGTCGCCATCATGGCTTTGAACCCTCTCCCTGTAGCTCTTCTTCAATTCCTCCAGCTCCTCACAGACACTTGTGAGCACCCATCTGACCCGGTCAGACCCTTCTTCTTCCCCAACTACATGGAAGACCTGAGCCAGCCCCACCACAAACCGTGACCTAGTCCTCTCAAAGAATGATGCCCTGTTTCTCCAAATATGTAAAATTAGGAAGTAGCTGTAGCAATCCTAGGAAGTGAATGAGGGAAACTCAAACAGGATTAAGCAAGTTCAAAGTGTTCACTTCCTAGCCTGACTTCGGGTCCTTGGAGGGTGTTTGGCCTTGCTGTCACCGAGGAGAGGTGGCAGGACTACGTGGCTGCCCCTGGCCCTGTTCCTTCCCATCCTCCCAGGAGAGTAGGACTGGGACTTCAGAAACTGGAACCCCTGGGGCAGGAACGGAGAGGGTCTGTCCTGGCTGGACCAATTCATTGATACATGCCCTTATTTATTAAATAAAAACCAAGTTTCTGTTTTCTAACATATTCTATGTTAAAAAAAAAAATGTTAGGTGTCAGGAAAATAAACAAAAACAAAAGCACCCCCTTTTTAAGACAGTGTTTCTTAATTCTGACTGTGCTACATATACAGATGAATGAATGAACAAATGAACTAATGAATGAATCCATCCTTGAGAAACTTTTAAGGAGCACAGATGTTTGGGCTCTGTCATGGATTGAATTGTGTCCCCCCAACCCCCTAAAATATATGTCAACTTTGCTAGGTCATGATTCCCTTGTATGATTATCTACCATTTTATCTTCGGATATGGTATCCCTATATGTTGTAAATCCTATCACTATGATGTAATAAGATGGATTAGTGGCAATTATACTGATGAGGTCTACAAGATTAGGTAGTATCTTAAGCCAATCTCTTTTGAGATAGAAAAGGGAGAAGTGAGCAGAGAAACATAGAGACCTCATACCACTAAGAAAGCAGTGCTGGGAACAGAGTATGTCCTTTGGACCTGAGGCTCCTGTGCTGAGACACTCCCAGACCAAGGGAAGACTGATGCATCACAAGGACCTTCCTCCAGAGCTGACAGAGAAAGCCTTCCTCTGGAGCCAATGCCCTGAATTCAGACTTGTAGCCTACTGGACTGTGAGAGAATAAACTTTCTCTTCGTTAAAGCCATCCACTTGTGTTATTTCTGTTATAGCAGCACTAGATGACTAAGACAGGCTCCAACTCAGACCTACTCAGTTGTGGGGGGCTCAGGCATCTGGATAGTTTGTTCTTGACTTATGACTAGAATTGAGAACAAGAAGGAAGATAGGCAGCAAAACAAAGGTGTAACAGTCTCTCTGGAGTGTTGGTTAACCCCACACATTGGCCTGCCTGAGTTTCTGTTCTGGATGCGCCAAAGACCTGACGGTTGTCCAGTATAGCAAGTGCAATAACTGAGATGCCTACAAAGTGGTCTGGCAGCACTGGGAGGGGCTGAGTTGGCCAGGGATGAGAAGATCTCCATTGCTGGGAATCATTACAAGCCCCTGCCGGCACATGGTGCTAGGTGCCCAGAGAAGACAGGAGCTAGGGAGGAAGGATCATGTGATTGTTCCCAGCTTGGCTCCTAGGTGAGTCTGGTTGAGGCATTGAAGAAATGGAACCACAGGGCTTGAGAGCAGGATGCAGAAAGAGTCAATCTTCTGGGAAGGAGGCTATTATGGGAAATAAAATGGCCACATTGGCTTATTCATCAAATATGCAGGAGACAAACTCTGAGATGGAGATTTGCATGCAGAAAATTGACTGGGGAGACTTGCATGTTATTCTTTTCTTAATGTGGAAGTTCACATGGGTACAAGGGGCACACATGGATGCTGAGTTGACAAGCTCATCTGCGGTCAAGTTGACATTACCATCACCCCCTTCTAAGGACTTTTCTGCATCACAGACTAAAATTCAAGAGTTGCATTTCCCCAAATCACCTTCCCACTATGGTTTCCCAGTGAGAAGAACTTGCCAGCAACTGGAAGGCAGAAGAGAAGCAATTATTCTCTGGGGTGGCAGAAGCATGCGTAGGCAAAGAGCGACTCAGAGGGGCTCCCTGGCAAGCTCTAGGGAACCCTCTCTCTGTTGATGTAGACTGAGATAGTTGGTGGGAAGTTCTCAGAGACCTTTTACAATTGCAGCAGCTCCGATGAACTCTTGAGAAAAACATTGGAGCTTCTGGCCATAATCACGGCTTAAATTTCCTTGGCCATTTGGATGAGCATTAGGACTTCCTTGGAATCCATGCAGATCTGTGACTCTGGCTGACTCCCCTTCAGGCAAAGTGAGCAACCAGGTGTGCAGCTTGACGTTTTGTCCACTGGGAGAATGTTCCTTCCCCCTACCCCATCTTTAGGGCAAAGTATCTCAACCCCAGCACTGTTGACATTCGGGGGGTGGATCATTCTTTGTCGTAGGGGCTGTCCTGTGCATTGTAGGTTGTTTAACAGTATCTCTGGCCTTTACCCACTAGTTGCTAGTAGCATCCTTCCAGTTGTGACAACAAAAAATGTCTCTAGACATTGCCTAATGTCCCCTGGGAGGCAACTCCCTCTTCCAGTTGAGAATGACTGATTCAGGGCCATCCCCAAATGTGCCTAAAATGCTAGAGCCATTCATTTTCAGGTGTCATCAGCGTAATGTGCAGAACTATCCGAAATCTCCGAATAGCTGTCTGTCTTCTTCAGTCAACTGATGACAAGGAACATGGACTGAGGAAGAAGAGGCAACGCATCAGGAGTAGCTGCCACTGGAGTCTGGTCCACCCCTGGTAGGGAGGATGGGGGGATGGGAAAAGGATGAGATGTAAGAAAGCTACATCCTTACTTAGCAAAAATTACATTTTGTGTCGTATATGGGAATCCCCTTTAATACTTGTTTCTCAAAACAATCCTACGGTAAATGGAGGGCAAATTGATCAGGTTCATTTTACAGGTAAAGAAATGGAGGCAGTCATAATTTAGTCACACAGATCCAATAGGTGGTAAGTAGTGATTTTTGAGTGAAGCTGAATAGAGATCTACTATTCTATTCTGCCTCAGAAATTACCATATGTAATGTAAATGTAAGGAGCCCTGATGGTGCAATGGTTAAGCACTTGGCTGCTAAATGAAACTTCAGCGGTTTGAACCCACCAGCGACTCAGTCGGAGAAAAGATCACAGCCTAGGAAACCTTGTGGGGCAGTTCTACTCCATCATATAGGGTCGCTATTAGTCGGAATTGACTCAATGGTATACAGGAAGAACAATGTTAGTGTACAACATGCCTAGAATAATCCAGGGTGCTTTGGAACAGCTAAGTAACCTCTAGGTTTGAGATTTCCATGCTGAGTTGTGAAGGGCTCTTTCTACGTAACTCCTCCTTGGTCTTCAGATGGAGGTAGTAATCATTAAGCCAGGGGAGGTGCAGTCTCAGAACACCTGGGTTCAAAGCCTGGCTCCACCATTAATAGGTGAAAGAGTTCAAGCAAGTTACTTTATCTCTCCAAGCCTCAATTTTCTTATCAGTAAAATGGAGGTAATAGCAATAGTAACTACCACATAGGATTGTTGTCAGGATTAAATGATTAACAGAAGACCTGGCATATAGTACATACTTAATAAATACTTGTTGAGTGAGTGAATGAATAAAATATAATTACAGACCCACTTTGGAAGCGGCAAAAGAGTCTTTTTCATGTGTCAATAGTTTAATATGGTCAATGGTTCTTTATTAGCTACATTAACCTCCTACTAAACCTGTTAACCTGTTGCCATAAATTCTGACCCATGGCAACTCCATGCAACAGAGTAGAACTGCCCCATACTGTGGTTACTTAAGAAATGAAGTATTACCAGCACAGTTAAAGCCCCTTTTGTGTTCACCCCTCCCCACCAGAGACTCTGTGGCTAAAACATACAAAGCAGAACGTGGTTCACCCCTTCCATAGATAACCCAGCTCTCTGCCTAGTCCTTTCCAGGAGGAAACCGAACCTCCTAGGACAGGAGTGGCTGAATTCAGAGTCCCAGTAACTAGGTAGTCAGAGGAGCCCAAATCCCATTGCCGTTGAGTTGATTTCTACTCATAGCCACCCCATAGGACAGAAAAAGGGGAGGGCAAGTGGAATTTGTTCCTCCCCTTTTCTATAGGTGGGAGCAGGGTCCTTGCCTCAAGCTACAGATAAACATACAGAAGAGAGTCAGGGGACCCAGGCAGGAGGGTCTCCTGGAATTTCTTAGTCACCATCATGTGAGGAAGGAACCTGGAACAATCTGAGCTTTGGTCTCCTGGAAGTCTGTTCCTCCCTCTATACCTGATCCACAAATAGCAGCAAACCTAGACCTCAGCAAAGATCGTCTGCCTTCATCTTGTCTGACTCTCCTTTGAGCTTCTTCCTTTTCTACTTCCTTTTTTGTCCTTCAGTTACTTCTCAATTTCAAGTATTGAGACCTGTAGGGTAATGCTATTCAACTATATGCATTCCCTCCTAATGGAGTCAGCTTTGCTCTTCCCTGAAGCATGCTGGGAATGAACTTGGCACGGACTTGGGCTAAGGTACAAGGCTGGGAGTGGTGTGACTGGGCCAGTGGCCAAGGCTGAGGAATGCCTTAGCAACAAAAGTAAAAACATCTGGGCCTGGACATGAAGTACCTGGGAACCCTGGCTGCCCAAGAACTTGGGAGAAAAACAAATGAGCCTTAGTCCCGGCTGGAATGGTATATAAGCTGTATCCCTTGCTAGATGGTTGTGGAGTGTTAAACTGGCCCAGGTTCCACGCTGGACCGACTGTACCGTAAGTAAGCTCTCCAAATAAACCATATGTCATGATCGCTGGTTCCAGAGTCTTTCTTTGGTCTCTTGGAGATCCAGCTGACCTTGGTTTCAGGTGCCGCTGGGTTGCTACACAACAAGACTGAAGAGGGTCAGGGTTCGGGCAAAATGTAAGAAGGACAGTTGGCACCAAGTACGGGTAGCAAAGGAAGGAAGCTGAGAAGTGCCCAAGAAAGTCTCTGGGACTGAATCAAGGTTGATGGTACTATCGGGGCTCCTGAGAATGCACAGGTGACCCTGGCAATGTTTCTGACGGGGCCAGATACTCTCCATCACATCCACAAATGACCACACTACCTGGTAATGAAAGTGGTGTCACGGACAAATCGGCATTTCTCTCTCTCAGTCCCCAACCCCTACGGAATTGTGTGAGGCCTCTCAAAGTAATTCCTTTATTTGTTCAACAAATATTTCCTGAGCACCTACTACATGCCAGGGGAGCCCGGGTGGCACAGTGATTAAGAGCTCGGCTGCGAACCAAAAAATCGGCAATTAAATCCATTAGCTGCTCCTTGGAAACCGTATGGGGCAGTTCTACTCTGCCCTACAGAGCTGCTGTGAGTTGGAATTGACTCAACGGCAATGGGTTTGGCTTTTTCTTTTTTTTTAATTTACTTGAGTGCTAAGCACTGTTAAAGGCATTGAGAATATAGAGAAGAACAAAAATAGAGTGACTACCCTCATGGAGCTTATATTAAAAAAGCAAGTAAGCAAGCAAATAAAATATTTGCAAGTTATAATACCACCGCCCATCTGTTTGTTGCACTCTAGTGGCCTGTGTGTTGCTATGATGCTGGAAGCTATGCCACCTGTATTTCAAACACTTCCAGGGCCACCCATGGTACATAGGTTTCAGTGAAGCTTCTAGACTAAGACAGACTAGTTGATCTACTTCTGAAAATCACAACAGAATATTGTCTGATATAGGGCTGGAAGATGAGCCCCTTAGCTTGGGAGGCACTTGAAATACACAGTGGCCACAACAATGGACTCAAGCATGCCAAAGATCCTGATTGTTGTGCAGGACCAGGGAACATGTCATTCTGTCATGCGTAGGGTTGCCATGAGTCGGAGCTGACTCCATGGCAGCTGATAACAACATATATTCATAATATGGGGACTTCCAACTAAACAGCGGTCAGTAGGAGAACCTCGAGCAAATTCTAAGGAGCCACACATTGCTTTCCTTCCCCAATTTTTTCCGTTTTGTGATCAGCTTTAGGGTCAGAGCCAAGAAGGGCCTGAAAGAGGAAGGAGGGAGGCACATGTGTGTGTGTGTGTGTACACCTACACAGACACACATGGACAATATTGAGAAAACAAGGGACAGCTTTCCATTCACTATATTTGTGTCTTGCAATAGAATTTTAAAGATTTCTTAATATAGGCCTTGCATATTCGTTGTTAGGTATTATTTCTAGTTTTTTTTTAATGTCCTTTTTGATATTGTTATTTGGGAAGGAGGTTCTATTTCTTGTAAATTAGATTATTTTTTCCAAGGTATTTTTGATCTGGTTGTTATTTGTACATAGGAATGCTACTGATGGTTATGTACTGCTTTAGCGACTATCAAACTCATTAGTTGGAATAGTTTGGAGTTGATTGTCTTGGGTTCTCTGGGTATAAAATTGCATTACCTGCAAATATAGACGATTTTGCTCCCTCTTTCCAACGTTTGTGTCTCTTCCATGTTTCTCTTGCTGATGGCACTGAATCCTGGATGCGTTGGTTGAAGCCTCTGGTTGATGCCAAGAGTCTGAGGTCGTTAGTGAGCCTCTTTGGCTCATCTCTTAGTCTTTGGTGGTACCTTGTTATGTGTGATACTGGTCTTGGTGAAAGATGAGAAAGAGAGAGAGCAGAAGAGGCAAGAGAGAAATCAAAGTGGAACCATATATTATTATTTTATTAAGGGCTATTTTAAAGTCAGAAATGGATACTGAATATTGTCAAATGCCTTTTTTTCTATAGAGAAGATTACAATTTTTCTCCTTTGAACTATCAAAGTAATTAATTATGTTAAAATATTTCCCATGTGAATCACCCGGATATCCCTGTGATGAATTTCAGTTGGTCATGTTATTCTTTCAAATTTTATCTTGTAATATTTTCTTTAAGATAGTTTGCATCAGCTGAAAGGTTGGCAGTTCAAGTCTACCCAGAGGCACCTTGGAAGAAAGGTCTGGTGATCTACTTCCAAACATCACCCATTGAAAACCCTGTGGAGCATAGTTGCTAGTTCTTTTGGCCCCTCCCACTTCATCATTTCCCATGATGGGGTGCCTCCTTAGCCCTCTAACTTCCTTATTACTGGCACCTGCTGTTCTTATAACTTTTCTCAATCTTTCCTTCCTTCCTTCTGATCCCTCCTTCCTCATCACCCATGCCTACTCTTTCTTCTGGACCCTCCCACCTCAGCACTTTCCATAGCTAGACTGCCTCCTGACCCCACCCACTTGCTCTCTAACCACACCTGGGCTGCCTCCTGACCCCTAGCACCTCCTCATTACCCACATGTGGGCATTCTCCAAACTCCTCCACCTCTCATTTCCCATACCCCTCCCACTTTATTTTCTTTATATGTTCTGGTTTCCATTGACTGTCATGGATTGAATTGTGTCCCCCCAAAATATCTGTCAACTTGGCTAGGTCATGATTCCCTTGTATGATTGTATGACTGTCTACCATTTTATCTTCTTATGCGATATCCTTACGTGTAGTAAATCCTATCACTATGATGAAATGAGATGGATTAGTGGCAGTTACACTGATGAGGTCTACAAGATTAGATAGCATCTTAAGCCATTCTCTTTGAGATATAAAAGCTAGAAGTGAGCAGAGAGACATGGGAACCTCATACCACTAAGAAAGCAGCACTGGGAGCAGATCATGTCCTTTGGACCTGAGGTTCCTGCCCTGAGATGCTCCCAGACCAAGGGAAGACCAATGCACCACAAGGACCTTCCTCCAGAGCTGACAGAGAAAGCCTTCCCCTGGAGCCAGAGCCCTGAATTCAGACTTGTAGCCTGCTGGACTGTGACAGGTTAGACTTCTCTTTGTTAAAGCCGTCCACTTGTATTTCTGTTATAGCAGCACTAAATGACTAAGACAGTGACCCACCCCGCCTACTTATTTCCCACACCTACATGTTCTCCTGGACCCTCCCACCTCATAACCTCTCTTACCTGGGCTTTCTCCTAACCCTGACCACCTGCTCATTACCCACACCTGAGCATTGTCCTCTTCCCTCCCACCTCCCCACTTCTCATACACAGGCTGTGTCCTGACCCCTCCCACTTCCTCTCTTCCTATTCTTTGGCTGTGGCATGCTATGGCCCACCTCCTCATTACCCACACCTGATCCTTCTGGCCCCTCTTCCACCATCACTTTCCTTACCTGGGCTTCCTCCTGACTTCTGCTAAGTTTTCATTAACTACCCTTAAGCAACCTCCTTACAGCCTCCGCCCCACCTCCTCTTTACTCACACCTGGCTGCCTCCTAACTCCTCCCACCTGCTCATTAAGCACAAATTGGCATTTTTTAACCCTTCCTTACCTATTCATTTTCAATACCTATGCTATCTCCTGAGCCCTCTCCCCTCCTCATTTTCTTTCTACTGGCCCCTCCCACCTCATAACTTCCCTTACCTGGGCTACCTCCTGACCCTATCCACCTCCTCATTAACCACACCTGGACTGCCTCTTGGCCAAGGTACACCAAGGAATGCCAAGGATTGCTGGAAGACAGCAGAAACTAGGAGAGAGGCTCACAGAAGAAATGGACATAGCTGAGGTCCAGATTTGGACTTTTAGTCTCCAGAACTATGAGAAAATAAATATCTATTTTTTAAAGCCACTTATTCGTGGTATTTTTGTTAAGGCAGGACTAAAAAAAAAAAATTTTTTTTTTTTTTTTTTTTTAAGGCAGGACTAGGTAACTAAAACCCAGCTCTTTGAAAAACAAACATTTGATCGATTCCAGGCAATGTCTGTGGGAAGGCATGGTCAACTCCAGGAAATATCTGTGGGAAGGCCACCTCGAAGGTGAGAAGAGGATTGAACTGGCGGGCTTTTTTTGTCTTCCTGTACTGAGCCTTCACTCGGACCTTCCTGAGTTCAGTCCGTGTGTGTGTGTGTGTGTGTGTGGTGTGTGGTGTGTGGTGTGTGGTGTGTGGTGTGTGGTGTGTGGTGTGTGGTGTGTGTGTGTGTGGTGTGTGGTGTGTGGTGTGTGGTGTGTGGTGTGTGGTGTGTGGTGTGTGTGTGTAGGTTGTGAGTTCTGAAGTCAATTGCCAGAAGGTCAAATACCTGCATACTCAAAGATCAGCTGAAGGTGCATTCCTGAATTACTGTGGCTTTGCACTGTCTACCAGTTCCAACCTCTCTGCAGAGCCAAGAATTGGCAGGAATGCTTTTAGTTTGCTCTTAGTTTGTCATGTGTTTTCTGGAATGGAAGAAGCGCTAGGGCTTATGAGGTTGGGTCAGGGGAAGAAAGAGGGAGGGGGAAGCTGGTGGTGGGTGGGGAAGACACGGGAAACAGTGACTGGGTTACTTCTTTGATTTGGGTTACTGTGGCCACCAGCTGCCTAATCTTCCTCATCCTGTTTCCTGGGTCTGAAGATGGTGCTTCTTCCTTCTGCCATCCCTCAGCCACTCTTTCCCCTACAGAGTTATGGGATGGTGGGAAGACCCTTGGGGATCAGTGTCTTGAGAAATCTGGATCCAGATCTTGACACCATCACTTCCAAAAAGCTTTTGGTCAGGTTGTTTACTCTCTCTGAACTCTTGGACAGGGAGTTGGGAGGAGGAGAGATTGATATATTTAAACTCTTTGGCATGTGAAAGAAGATCAGTAAATAATAACCAACAAAGGAAAATCAAGCAAACTTTCAGAGCTATAATCTCATGTTTGGTTTTTAAATTTTTTTTGTCAAAGTATAAAGTGCAAACAGGAAATTATACTAATCATAAATGTACAATTCAGTGAAGTTTTTAAGAAGTGAATAAACTTGTGTATCCACATCCCAGGTCAAATATTTACACTCATCTGTAGTCTCCTTCCACATTGCGTCTGGGTGGGTCAGTGCGATCTCGTAGATATGGCAGAAGGAGTGGTATCTGTCTTCCAAAGACAGATCATAAAAGAGATTGTGCCTTGCTCTCTTGGATCACTCGCTCTGGAAGAAGCTAACTACATGTCATGAAGATATTGAAGCAGCTCTATTGAGTGAGGCATTGAGGCCTCCTACCAAGACCCAGTGAGGAACTGAGGCCCCCTGCCAATAGCCACGTGAGTGGGCTTTCTTGGAAGGTGATCCTCCTGCCCCAGACAAACCTCCAGAAGATGCATCCCTGTCTGACATGTTACCTACAACGTCATGAAAGAGATACCCTGAGTCAGAACCGTCCAGCTAAGCCACTCCCAGATTTGTGACTCAGAAAATATGAGATAATAAATGTTTCTTGTTTTAAGCTGCTAAGTTTTGGGGTCATATGTTATGCAGTAATAGACAACTAATATAGTTGGGACACTTGCCTAGGGACAGTCTCTGGAGCCACATCAACCCTTATTCATTCACCTACTCATCATTTGTTCATTCAGCAAATATTTATTAAAAGCTGATCATTTGCTACATATTGTAGCTGGGCATTGGGTCATTCCATGGTGAACAAGATATACCAAGATGCTGCCATCATGGAAGGTATACCCTGGTGGTATAAAGGGATTGAAGCCAAGGAAAGAAAACATGTTTACAGTGTTTGGTGAACTATGGAGGAAACAGCAGGGTTCAGTGACTGAGAAAAGCAGAGGTGACCTATGTACGAAGGGTGATCAAGGAGGCCTTTCTGAGGAGGTGACATCTGCACTGAGACCTCAAGAGCGAGAAGATCTTGGTAAGGACCCAGGAGAGGGAACAGCAGGTGCTGAGGCCCTGAGCAGAGAAAAGCATGGTGGCTAGTGTGTAAGGGCCATGTGGGTAGCCAGGGTGAAACTGAAGAACCATGTAGTAGCCAGACCACTTGGGCCTTGCGGGCCACACAAGAAGTGAGGGTCTTATTTGAAGGGCATGGAACAAAGGATGGTTTTGACTGTTACTGACCTTTTAAAGCCCAGAGCTGAGGAGGCAGGAAAGAGTGTGGCTACTCCCCTTCCTACAGCTCACAGGAACGTGGGGGCCCTGCTCATAGAGAGCTGATTGTATTTTGAGGCATACAAGGCAGGACAACCTGTTACTGACAAACAAACTGAGTGACAGATGGCCTGACTCGACCCTCCTGGCCAGGTAGAGTTTTAGTGGCTTCTCTAGGCTCTACAAGGACAAAAAGAGACTTCCTTTTTCAGCCCCCAAACCCAGCCCACACACAGGAACACACAATAAAAGTGAGCATGAACAAGCGGGGAATTGTATTTACTGAGGCACCCACACAGGAGGGGATAACTACTAACCAGAACCCCTAGAATATCAGGATTTCATGAATCCAGGTTCTGTAATAAGAAACCTCAAATTTACATCTGTGTCCTAGTTTTTAGTTATCTAGTGCTGCTAGAACAGAAATATCACAAGTGGGGAGCTTTCACAAACCGAAGGGGAGGGTTTTGGAGGGTGTGTGAATGTGGCTCTGTGTCTGGTTCTGGTGAACAGGGAGCACAATGGGGGGAAGCCACAGACTGAAGGCTATGCACCCTGGTTGGGGACTCAGCACAAGATGGGACACCAGTGAACATGGCTGAGGTCCTAGTGCCAACTGGTGAAGCCAGAATTAGAGTTGGGGGCTCCTGGAATCCAGATTTCTGGATCCATGGAATTGGGCCGACCCACTCAGGCCACCTGCCCTCAGGTGTCCTTTTCAACCTTGAAAGAACTGTTTCCCTGGAGTCACCTTCAGGTCAAACAATAAATAGCCAGCAGAGACCATTTGGTCTCAGGTATTGGGTTCTTCTGGAAAATGGTCTATGGGAATGCAGCTAGCTTCCAGAAGCAGGAACTGCAGGGTCTGATCGGAGGCTGTGTTTTAGCATGTGTGGCTGTGTCCTTGGTGATTCTGTTTCTGTAATCAGACCCTGAAACTCTGTGCTGTGCTCTGATGCTCTCTCTTGATAGATTAACGTAACAATGACCTATATAAGCTGCTTTCACCATCCCCTCTTTGGAATGGAGCTCATTCCTGATATGTTTGGGTGTTGCTATCTGATTTGAATTGTATCTACTCACAATAATCTGTTACATTAATTTTTGGTGTTTCTCTAAGCATTTAGGTTTTTACGGGGCGGGGGGCAGAGCTCTGTGCAGTGGGTGGAGCTGAATGTCTGAGGGGACACCATCCCTTGGTGGTGAAAATCAAGGTCAGAGAAGGGAGGGCAGTCTCATCTCCACCCCCAGAATTGTCCACCCTGACCATGAGGAGATGATATTTTCACAGAGAGAGGAGGTTGCAGCCCCACTGCTGTGTGAGAACATGAGTCATGGAGACCAGCAGGCCTGAGAGCAGTTGGGAGGGGCTGTGTCCAAGGGACCCCAGGCTGAGAGTCAGTTGGGATGAGAGGAGCAAACCCTGAGGCGACAGCCCCAGCCACCAGCTAATTTTCCTCTGAGTCCTGCCCAAACCGACTGCTCGGGGATCAGACCCACATTGGCCCTGGAATAAAGAGGCTCAGAGAGAAGTAGAAGTGGGAACAAGGCCTGTCTGTGAGGTGGCTGGAGGCTGTGTCTGCTGTCCTGTGCTGCTGCAGGGGACATCTGTGCTGGAGAAATGATCCCATGGGGTGCGACCCTGTGGCTGCCCTCAGTGTTGCTGTTTCTCTGAGTCCCAGGTGAGCTAGGCAGCCCTGGACTCCAGGACTTCTGCTCTGATTTTGAGATGAGGGGGTAGGGGAAAGGAGGAGTGAGGGTAGGGGGTGAGGTAGAGGGTGAAAGAAGGGAGCGAGGGCGGATGAGAAAAGGGGTGAGGGATGGGGTGAGGAGAAAGGGTGAGGGAGGAGTGAGGGAAGGGGGCAAGGAAAGGGGTGAGGGGTTAACAGGTAGAAACCCCAGGTTTTGCTGGGTGTGAATTCTATCGGCCATGAAGGAGAGACTGAAGTGGGAGAGTGTAAAGGTACCTTTATTTTGGTGTGCAAGGAAGGAAGCAATTGGGGCTGTTACCACCAAGACTGCTTCGAGAGGGTGAGTGGAAAAAGTTACGAAGGCCCCAGAATTTTCACAGGGCAGGCCAAGCAAAGGAACTGGAATTCTGATGCAGATTGCAAGGCTGGCCAAGCAATGGAACTGGAAATGGCAAGGCTGGCCAAGCAAGCTGCAGTGGAATTTTCTGCCGTCTGGGGAGCTCTGTATTATTTCCTCATTGTCTTTTTTTGGACACTGGTCACTTAGGAACACTGTTCGTTCTGAAGTATAGCCTCGGCTCGGAATTGTTTGGCATGCTTGTTGGGAGGGGCACATACTGGACATAGGCTTGAAGAGTTGGCCTTTTTAACCAGGATATGCAGGCAGGGACACATTGTGCGCAACAGCAGGAGCATATATCTATGACCATTATTAACAATAAAAAAATAACCAATGATTTTAACTACCCTAGGTTGGGCAACCATGATGTCAGCCAGCTAAAATCAGGACCCAAAGCATCATAAGTTGTTTGGTGGTCACACGATCTCATTGTAGTTGTCTGACTACTGGGCTCAGCTTTTCTTGGTTGTGTTCAATCTGTCTAGATGGATTGACTAAAGAGCAACAGCTGGCATTGATATACATACAAACTCTTCTGAAAGAAGCTAACATTAAATCTAAGGCAATGTGATTTTGTAGGACCATAGTTTTAATGGCGTTTACTTCAGACTGCAAAGTCTGGGTCAAGGTTTTAGTGGTATTGGTTACCGTTTCAAGCAACAGAGATACATTTTTAATGAACTGGTAAGGGTATGAATGTCATCATAATTCTTCCCAGTCCCAAGCATTGGGAGTACCACCCTCTGTGCCTTTTCCTAAGCACTCTTAATAATATCTATAGTTTCTCTTTTAAACCTATGGATACTTCTGGTGGAATATGGAACCGCTTTAGGTGAAGCAAATGTATGTCTCTTGCCCATATCCAGCCCAGCATACGTGTGTCAGTATGATTAAGTGGCCATGTCCTATAGGCTGAATGCCCACATAACCAGTAAAGCCCTTGGTGTCTTAATGGGTAGGTTGTAGAGGGGAAATGGGAAGACTGCTTTTATAATGCTTTGATCAGTTACTTTGTACCCTAGTTTTTCTGACATAACCATGCTAGTGCTGTCCCATTTGAAAGAGATGTTGGTATTGAATTTAGTCCATGTTTGGCTAGCATAGTCCCAGGTAGTATTGCATCCTGGCCACTGTCCTACTGTTCAGGCATTATATAGGTCGGATTCTATCGTATGCACCAAGCTGCAGGACAGTCAGACCTCACAGTGGTGTACTGGACACCGTGTAGGGTTTTGTTTTTATTTATTAATTGTGCCCCCTCTTCTTTCAGCCAGTAAACTAGTTGGAATGGTACAGGTATTATTGGTAATCCTTGCCCTACATATGAAGGGGAGTGTAGAAAAAATCTAGCAATGGCTAGCTTGTGCAGTATGCTTTATAACTGCCTGGTGCAACCTATTAAGAACATTGAAATCCCATCCAGCATTTACAGATAGGCCGATTTCTAGGAATAACCACATTACCCTGTTTATGGTTGATTCTTCTGATTCAAAGGTCTACAGCAATCTAACCTGTTCAAGTAGAGTATACAGGTATAGGAAACAGAATATTGACACCAAGGTTATTAACAGTGTTAAGAGTCTTCGGGGGATCTCACCCATGATGGAGGATGTTGAGAAAATAAGTATTTAAGTTCCTCAACAGGCTCACAAGTTCCATTCTCACAGTTTTGGAGAGTTTCACCCTCGGTGTCTGCTGGGGTGGTTTTCTTTACTTGAGTATGGTGGATCCAAGCTTTGAGTACATTGAGTTTAACAGCCTTGGGGGTAGCCAAAAGAACTTCAAAGGCACCAGTCCACTTCTGCAGTGCACTACTGTTACCTGGGTGGGTAGGAGATTGGCTTGTCCAAGTTTTAAGATCTCTTGAGAATATTCAATATCTTTACTGCTGTCAGGGGCCCTCTCTTAGGAGCTCTGCTCTTAGGTATCCTCTTTCCTGCTGTTAGGAGCCCTCTTTCCTTCCAGATTGCCCCTTGTGCATGTAATACTGCAAATATGTACTTGGCATCAGTATAAATATTTACTTGCTTACCTTTGGTCATTTTAAGGGTGTGTGGCATGCCATGAGCTCAGCCTTCTGGGCAGAGGTACCTGGGGTAAGCATGTTAGCCTCTAGAACCTCCTTCAAATTGACCACCACATATCCAGCTTTTCTTTCTCCTTGTTTCATGTAACTGCTTCCATCAGTGAACAGTTCAAGGTCTGGGTTTTGGAGTGACTGATGAGTGAGGTCAGGCAAACTGGCATACACCAGGTCAATGGTCTTTAGGCAGTCATGTTCCTTTTCTTTCTTTAGAAAAATGGGAAGTAGGGTGGCTGATTTTAAACTGGCAGTTCCTCATAGGAGGATGGCTGGGTCATCTAACAACACTGCTTGGTACTGGGCCATTCACCCTGGGAAGATCCAGTGTGACCTTCTTTGTTCTAAGATGTTCAGAACTGAATGGGGCATGGTCACCCAGGGAGGTTGGCCAAGGGTGAGTTGATGATTAATACTGCAGCTACTACTTCCTGAAGGCACACCAGCAATCCTCTGGTGACCAGGTCTAACTACTTGGAAAAATACACCACTGGCTGCTTCCAAGTCCCGAGAGTCTGAGTAAGTACCCCAGCCACCATTCTAGCAGACTCATGTACAAAAAAATCAAAAGATTTATTCATATCAGGGAGTCTTAAGGCTGGGGCCTCTATTAACTTTGTTTTAATGGTATCAAAATCTCTGTCCCAGTCCATTCTGTGGGGTCTGTGTCTTTTCCCTCTGAGGCTCGGTACAAAGGCTTGGCAGTAACTCTGAAATTTGGGATCCAGATATAGCAAAACCCAGCCATTCACAAAATATCTTGGAGTTGTCTCCAGGCGGTAAAAAAAAAAACAAACAAAACCCAAACCTGTTGCTGTTGAGTCGATTCCTACTCATAGCAACCCTATACAACAGAGTAGAGCTGCCCCATGTGGTTTCTAAGGTGGCTTTGAACTGCTGACTTTTGGGTAGCACCCATAGCTCTTAACCACTATGCCACCAGGGTTTCATCTCTGGTTGGTAAAGGCTGCCAATTTCCAGATAGTGTCTTTTCTGGCCAGGAGTTCTCACACTCCCTGACTGATTTTAAAACCCAGATAAATCACCTCCTTTTGATTGATCTGAGCTTTTTCTTCCAAGATTTGATACCCTATGTTTCCCAGGAAATTCAAAACTTTTATGGTGTTCTGGACTGAGTCATACTCACTGTGACTGGTGGTAAGTAGGTGGTCCACATATTGCAGGAGGGCTACATTGATCAGGATCAGGTGTCTCAGTTTTGGGGCCAAAGCTGATCCAAACACAGTACAACAGCTTTTAAAGCCCTGTGGGAGGGCTTGTCAACACAACTACTGTTTCTGTCCTGCTACTGGGTCCTCCCACTCCAAGGTGAATATTTCCTTACTTTTCTTCTCCATTCAGATGCAAAAGAAGGCATTCTTCAGGTCTAGCAGCATGAACCTGGAAAAAGCGGGTGACAAGGTCAACAGCAGGATATGATGTTGTTGCTAGGTGTGGTTGAGTTGGTTCTAACTCATAGCAACCCGATGTACCACAGAATGAAACACTACCCAGTCCTGTGCCATGCTCACAATCATTGTTATACTTGACCCCATTGTTGCAGCCACTGTATCAATCCATCTTACCGACGGTCTTCCTCTTTTCTGCTGACCCTGTACTTTAGCAAGCATAATGTACTTCTCCAGGGACTGATCCTTCCTGACAACATGTTCAAAGTATGTAAGACACTCTTTCTCCATCCTTGCTTCTAAAGAGCATTCTGGTTGTACTTCCTCCAAGACAGATTTGTTCATTTTTTTGGCAGTCCACCGTGTATTCAATATTCTTCGCCAACACCACAATTCAAAAGCATGAATTCTTCTTCGGTCTTCCTTATTCATTGTCCAGTTTTCACATGCATATGATGTGATTGAAAATACCATGGCTTGGGTCAGGTGCACCTTAGTCTTCGAGATGACATCTTTGCTTTTCAACACTTTAAAGAGGTCCTTTGCGGAGGATTTGCCCATTGCAATGTGCCCTTTAATTTCTTGACTGCTGCTTCCGTGGCTGTTGATTGTGGATCCAAGAACATGAAATCCTTGACAGCTTCAATCTTTTCTCCTTTATCATGATGTTGCTTATTGGTCAAGTCGTGAGGATTTTTGTTTTCTTTATGTTGCGGTTTAATCCATACTGAAGGCTGTGGTCTTTGATGTTTATTAGTAAGTGCTTCAAGTAGTCTTCAATTTCAACAAGCAATGTTGTGTCATCTGCCTAAAGCAGATTGTTAATGAGCCTTCCTCCAATCCTGATGCCCTGTTCTTCTTCATATAGTCCAGCTTCTTGGATTATTTGCTCAGCATACAGATTGAATAGGTATGGTGAAAGGATACAACCCTGACTCACACCTTTCCCGACTTTAAACCACTCAGTATCCCCTTGTTCTGTCCGAACAACCACCTCTTGATCTATGTAAAGGTCCCTCATGAGCACAATTAAGTGTTCTGGAATTCCCATTCTTCACAATGTTATCCATAATTGTTATGATCCACACAGTCAAATGCCTTTGCATAGTCAATAAAACACAGGTAAACATCCTTCTGGTATTCTCTGCTTTCAGCCAGGATCCATCTGACATCAGCAATGATATCCCTGGCTCCATGTTCTCTTCTGAAACCAGCCTGAATTTCTGGCAGTTCCCTGTCCATATACTGCTGCAGCCATTTTGGAATGATTTTCAGCAAAATTTTACTTGCATGTGATACTAATGATTCTGTTCTATAATTTCCACATTCAGTTGGATCACTTTTCTTGGGAACAGGTATAAATAAGAATGCCTTCCAGTTGGTTGGCAAGGTAGCTATTTTCCAAATTTCTTGGCATAGATGAGTGAGCACTTCCAGCGCTACATCTGTTTGATGAAACATCTCAATTGATATTCCTTCAATTCCTAAAGCCTTGTTTTTGCCAGTGCCTTCAGAGCAGCTTGGACTTCTTCCTTCAGTACCATCAGTTCCTGATCATATGCTGCCTCTTGAAATCGTTGAACATCAACTAATTCTTTTTGGTATAATGACTCCGTGTATTCCTTCCATCTTCTTTTGATGCTTCCTGTGTCGTTTAATATTTTTCCCATAGAATCCTTCACTATTGCAACTCGAGGCTTGAACTTTTTCTTCAGTTCTTTCAGCTTGAGAAATGCTGGGCATGTTCTTCCCTTTTGGTTTTCTATCTCCAGCTTTTTGCATATGTCATTATAATACTTTGTCTTCTCGAGTCTCCCTTTGAAATCTTCTCTTCAGCTCTTTACTTCTTCATTTTTTCCTTTTGCTTTTGCTGCTCAGCTCTCAAGAGTAAGTTTCAGAGTCTCTTCTGACATCCATTTTGGTCTTTTCCTTCTTTCCTATCTTTTTAATGACCTCTTGCTTTCTTCATGTATGATGTCCTTGATGTCATTCCACAAATTGTCTGGTCTTCAATCATTAGCATTCAATGAGTCAAATCTATCCTTCTTCTTTTTTTTTTTTATTACTATATTTTCTTTTTTAATTTTTTTTATTGTGCTTGAAGTGAAAGTTTACAAATCAAGTCAGTCTCTCATACAAAAATTTATATACACCTTGCTATATACGCCTAATTGCTCTCCCCCTAATGAGGCAGCCCACTCCTTTCCTCCCCTCTCTCTTTTCATGTCCTTTCTGCCAGCTTCTGACCCCCTCTGCCTTTCATCTCCCCTCCAGATAGGAGATGCCAACATAGTCTCAAGTGTCTACTTGATCCAGGAAGCTCATTCTTCACCAGCATCTTTTTCTATCCCATTGTCCAGACCATTCCCTGTCTGAAGAGTTGGCTTTGGGAATAGTTACTGTCTTGGGCTAACAGAGGGTCTGGGGACCATGAACTCCAGGGTCCTTCTAGTCTCAGTCAGACCATTAAGTCTGGTCTTTTATGAGAACTTTAGGTCTGCATTCCCCTGCTCTCCAGCTCCCTCAGAGGTTCTCTGTTGTGTTCCCTGTCAGGGCAGTCATCGGTTGTAGCTGGGCACCATCTAGTTCTTCAGGTCTCAGGATGATGTAGTCTCTGGCTTATGTGGCCATTTCTGACTCTTGAGCTCATAATTACCTTGTGTCCTTGGTGTTCTTCATTCTCCTTTGCTCTAGGTAGGTTGAGACCAACTGATGCATCTTAGATGGCTGCTTGCTAGAGTTTAAGACCCCAGACACCACTCTCCAAAGTGGGATGTAGAAAGTTCCCTTAATAGATTTTATTATGCCAATTGACTTAGATGTCCCCTGAAATCATGGTCCCCAAACCCCCGCCCCTTCTACGCTGGCCTTTGAAGCATTCAGTTTATTCAGGAAACTTCTTTGCTTTTGTTTTAGTCCAGTTGTGCTGACCTCTCCTGTATTGTGTGTTGTCTTTCCCTTCATCTAAAGTAGTTCTTATCTACTATTTAATTAGTGGAAACCCCTCTCCCTCCCTTTCTTCCTCCCTTCCCCCACCTTGTAACCATCAAAGAATATTTTTTTCTCTGTTTAAACTATTTCTCAAGTTCTTATAATAGTGGTCTTATACAATATTTGTCCTTTTGCAACTGACTAATAAAATCTATTCTTGAAATGGTCTCTAAATGCAGATGGGATATACTCAAGTTTGTACTTTGGCTCTCATGGACTTTTTCTAAATTTTTTGAGTTTCAATGTGAACTAAAAAAAAAAAAACTAGCATATGAGTAATTGGCGGTTCCACAGTCAGCCCCTGGCCTTGTTCTGACTGATGATATTGAGGTTTTTCTGTCTTCTCTTCCCATAGTTGTAGTCAATTTTATTCCTGTGTATTCCATCTGACAAAGTCCATGGGTATCACCTCTGTTTATGTTGGTGAAAAAGGTATTTGCAATGAAGAAATCATTGGTCTTGCAAAATTCTATCATACAATTTCCAGCATCGTTTCTCTCACAAACACCATGCTTTCCAACTACCGATCTTTCTTTTGTTTCCAACTTTTACATTCCCATCATTAGTAATTATCAATGCATTCTAATTACATGTTTGGTCAATTTCAGACTGCAGAAGCTGGTAAAAATCTTCAATTTCTTCATCTTTGGTCTTAGTGGTTGGTGGGTAAAATTGAGTAATTGTTGTGTTATCTGGTCTTCCTTGTAGGTGTATGGATATTATTCTATCACTGTCAGCATTGTACTTCAGGATAGATCTTGAAATGTTCTTTTTGTTGATGAAGTCAGTGCCATTCCTCTTCAAGTTGTCATTCCCAGCAGAGCAGACCATATGATTGTCTGATTCGAAATGGCCAGTACCAGTCCATTTGAGCTCACTAATGCCTAGGACATTGATGTTTATATGTTTCATTTCATTTTTTTTTAATTAACTTTTATTAAGCTTCAAGTGAACATTTACAAATCCAATCAGTCTGTCACATGTAAGTTTACATACATCTTACTCCCTTCTCCCACTTGCTCTCCCCCTATTGAGTCAGCCCTTTCAGTCTCTTGTTTTGTGACAATTTTGCCAGCTTCCCTCTCTCTCTATCCTCCCATCCCCCCTCCAGTCAAGAGTTGCCAACACACTCTCAAGTGTCCACGTGATCCAATTAGCTCACTCTTCATCAGCATCTCTCTCCCCTCTGCTGACCAGTCCCTTTCATGTCTGATGAGTTGTCTTCAGGGATGGTTCCTGTCCTGTGCCAACAGAAGGTCTGGGGACCATGGCCGCCAGGATTTCTCTAGTCGCAGTCAGACCATTAAGTCTGGTCTTTTTATGAGAATTTGGGGTCTGCATCCCACTGATCTCCTGCTCCCTCAGGAGTTCTCTGTTGTGCTTCCTGACAGGGCAGTCATCGATTGTGGCTGGGCACCAACTAGTTCTTCTGGTCTCAGGATGATGTAGGTCTCTGGTTCATGTGGCCCTTTCTGTCTCTTGGGTTCTTAGTTGTCGTGTGACCCTGGTGTTCTTCATTTTCCTTTGCTCCGGGTGGGTTGAGACCAATTGATGCATCTTAGATGGCCGCTTGTTAGCATTTAAGACCCCAGACGCCACATTTCAAAGTGGGATGCAGAATGTTTTCATAATAGAATTATTTTGCCAATTGACTTAGAAGTCCCCTCAAACCATGTTCCCCAGACCCCCGCCCCTGCTCCGCTGACCTTTGAAGCATTCATTTTATCCTGGAAACCTCTTTGCTTTTAGTCCAGTCCAATTAGGCTGACCCTCCATGTATTGAGTGTTGTCTTTCCCTTCACCCAAATCAGTTCTTATCTACTGATTGATCAATAAAAAACCCTCTCCCTCCCTCCCTCCCCCCTTCGTAAACACAAAAGTATGTGTTCTTCTCAGTTTTTACTATTTCTCAAGATCTTATAATAGTGGTCTTATACAATATTTGTCCTTTTGCCTCTGACTCATTTCGCTCAGCATAATGCCTTCCAGATTCCTCCATGTTATGAAATGTTTCAGAGATTCGTCACTGTTCTTTATCGATGCATAGTATTCCATTGTGTGAATATACCACAATTTATTTACCCATTCATCCATTGACGGACACCTTGGTTGCTTCCAGCTTTTTGCTATTGTAAACAGAGCTGCAATAAACATGGGTGTGCATATATCTGTTTGTGTGAAGGCTCTTGTATCTCTAGGGTATATTCCGAGGAGTGGGATTTCTGGGTTGTATGGTAGTTCTATTTCTAACTGTTTAAGATAACGCCAGATAGATTTCCAAGGTGGTTGTACCATTTGACATTCCCACCAGCAGTGTATGAGAGTTCCAATCTCTCCGCAGCCTCTCCAACATTTATTATTTTGTGTTTTTTGGATTAATGCCAGCCTTGTTGGTGTGAGATGGAATCTCATCGTAGTTTTAATTTGCATTTCTCTAATGGCTAATGATCGGGAGCATTTTCTCATGTATCTGTTGGCTGCCTGAATATCTTCTTTAGTGAAATGTGTGTTCATATCCTTTGCCCACTTCTTGATTGGGTTCTTTGTCTTTTTGTGGTTGAGTTTTGACAGAATCATGTAGATTTTAGAGATCAGGTGCTGATCTGAGATGTCATAGCTGAAAATTCTTTCCCAGTCTGTAGGCAGTCTTTTTACTCTTTTGGTGAAGTCTTTAGATGAGCATAGGTGTTTGATTTTTAGGAGCTCCCAGTTATCGGGTTTCTCTTCATCATTTTTGGTAATGTTTTGTATTCTGTTTATGCTCTGTATTAGGGCTCCTAGGGTTGTCCCTATTTTTTCTTCCATGATCTTTATCGTTTTAGTCTTTATGTTTAGGTCTTTGATCCACTTGGAGTTAGTTTTTGTGCATGGTGTGAGGTATGGGTCCTGTTTCATTTTTTTGCAAATGGATATCCAGTTATGCCACCACCATTTCTTAAAAAGACTATCTTTTCCCCAATTAACTGACACTGGTCCTTTGTCAAATATCAGCTGCTCATACATGGATGGATTTATATCTGGATTCTCAATTCTGTTCCATTGGTCTATGTGCCTGTTGTTGTACCATACCAGGCTGTTTTGACTACTGTGGCTGTATAATAGGTTCTGAAATCAGGTAGAGTGAGGCCTCCCACTTTCTTCTTTTTCAGTAATGCTTTGCTTATCCGGGGGTTCTTTCCCTTTCATATGAAATTGGTGATTTGTTTCTCTATCCCCTTAAAATATGACATTGGAATTTGGATCGGAAGTGCGTTATATGTATAGATGGCTTTTGGTAGAACAGACATTTTTACTATGTTAAGTCTTCCTATCCATGAGCAAGGTATGTTTTTCCACTTAAGTATGTCCTTTTGAATTTCTTGTAGTAGAGCTTCGTAGTTTTCTTTGTATAGGTCTTTTACATCCTTGGTAAGATTTATTCCTAAGTATTTTATCTTCTTGGGGACTACTGTGAATGGTATTGATTTGGTTATTTCCTCTTCAATGTTCTTTTTGTTAATGTAGAGGAATCCAAGTGATTTTTGTATGTTTATTTTATAACCTGAGACTCTGCCAAACTCTTCTATTAGTTTCAGTAGTTTTCTGCAGGATTCCTTAGGGTTTTCTGTGTATAGGATCATGTCATCTGCAAATAGTGATAGCTTTACTTCCTCCTTGCCAATCCGGATACCTTTTATTTCTTTGTCTAGCCTAATTGCCCTGGCTAGGACTTCAAGTACAATGTTGAATAAGAGCGGTGAAAAAGGGCATCCTTGTCTGGTTCCCGTTCTCAAGGGAAATGCTTTCAGGTTCTCTCCATTTAGAGTGATATTGGGTGTTGGCTTTGCATGAGAGTAGATGCCCTTTATTATGTTGAGGAATTTTCCTTCAATTCCTATTTTGGTAAGAGTTTTTATCATAAATGGGTGTTGAACTTTGTCAAATGCCTTTTCTGCATCAATTGATAAGATCATGTGGTTTTTATCTTTTGTTTTATTTATGTCATGGATTACATTAATGGTTTTTCTGATATTAAACCAGCCTTGCATACCTGGTATAAATCCCACTTGATCAGGGTGAATTATTTTTTTGATATGTTGTTGGATTCTATTGGCTAGAATTTTGTTGAGAATTTTTGCATCTATGTTCATGAGGGATATAGGTCTATAATTTTCTTTTTTTGTAATGTCTTTACCTGGTTTTGGTATCAGGGAGATGGTAGCTTCATAGAATGAGTTGGGTAGTATGCCGTCTTTTTCTATTCTTTGAAATACCTTCAGTAGTAGTGGTGTTAACTCTTCTCTGAAAGTTTGGTAGAACTCTGCGGTGAAGCCGTCCGTGCCAGGACTTTTTTTTGTTGGAAGTTTTTTGATTACCGTTTCAATCTCTTTTTTTGTTATGGGTCTATTTAGTTGTTCTACTTCTGAATGTGTTAGTTCAGGTAGGTAGTGTTTTTCCAAGAATTCATCCATTTCCTCTAGGTTCTCAAATTTGTTAGAGTACAATTTCCCGTAGTAATCTGAAATGATTCTTTTAATTTCATTTGGTTCTGTTGTGATGTGGTCCTTCTCATTTCTTATTCGGGTTATTTGTTTCCTTTCCTGTATTTCTTTAGTCAGTCTAGCCAATGGTTTATCAATTTTGTTAATTTTTTCAAAGAACCAGCTTTTGGCTTTGTTAATTCTTTCAATTGTTTTTCTATTCTCTAATTCATTTAGTTCAGCTCTAATTTTTATTATTTGTTTTCTTCTGGTGCCTGATGGGTTCTTTTGTTGCTCACTTTCTATTTGTTCAAGTTGTCGGGACAGTTCTCTGATTTTGGCTCTTTCTTCTTTTTGTATGTGTGCATTTATCAATATAAATTGGCCTCTGAGCACTGCTTTTGCTGTGTCCCAGAGGTTTTGATAGGAAGTATTTTCATTTTCGTTGCATTCTATGAATTTCCTTATTCCCTCCTTGATGTCTTCTATAACCCAGTCTTTTTTCAGGAGGGTATTGTTCATTTTCCAAGTATTTGATTTCTTTTCCCTAGTTTTTCTGTTATTGATTTCTAGTTTCATTGCCTTGTGGTCTGAGAAGATGCTTTGTAATATTTCGATGTTTTGGACTCTGCAGAGGTTTGTTTTATGGCCTAATATGTGGTCTATTCTAGAGAATGTTCCATGTGCACTAGAAAAAAAAGTATATTTTGTAGCACTTGGGTGGCGAGTTCTGTATAAGTCAATGAGGTCAAGTTGGTTGATTGTTGTAAGTAGGTCTTCCGTGTCTCTATTGAGCTTCTTATTGGATGTCCTGTCCTTCTCCGAAAGTGGTGTGTTGAAGTCTCCTACTATAATTGTGGAGGTGTCTATCTCACTTTTCAATTCTGTTAAAATTTGATTTATGTATCTTGCAGCCCTGTCATTGGGTGCGTAAATATTTCATATGGTTATGTCTTCCTGATCAATTGTCCCTTTTATCATTATATAGTGTCCTTCTTTATCCTTTGTGGTGGATTTAAGTCTAAAGTCTATTTTGTCAGAAATTAATATTGCCACTCCTCTTCTTTTTTGCTTATTGTTTACTTGATATATTTTTTTCCATCCTTTGAGTTTTAGTTTGTTTGTGTCTCTAAGTCTAAGGTGTGTCTCTTGTAGGCAGCATATAGATGGATCGTGTTTCTTTATCCAGTCCGTGACTCTCTGTCTCTTTATTGGTGCATTTAGTCCATTTACATTCAGCATAATTATAGATAAATAAGTTTTTAGTGCTGTCATTTTGATGCCTTTTCATGTGTATTGTTGGCCATTTCATTTTTTCCACATACTTTTTTGTGCTGAGACGTTTTTCTTAGTAAATTGTGAGATCCTCCTTTTCATAATGTTTGACTTTATGTTAGTTGAGTCATTACGTTTTTCTTGGCTTTTATCTTGAGTTATGGAGTTGATATTCCTTTTTGTGGTTACCTTATTATTTACCCCTATTTTTCTAAGTAAAAACCTAACTTGTATCGTTCTATATCGCCTTGTATCACTCTCCATATGGCAGTTCAATGCCTCCTGTATTTAGTCCCTCTTTTTGATTATTGTGATCTTTTACCTATTGACTTCCATGATTCCTTGTTATGTGTATTATTTTATTTATTTATTTATTTTTTAGAATTAATTTGTTTGTTTTTGTGCTTTCCCTATTTGAGTTGATATCAGGACGTTCTGTTTTGTGACCTTGTATTGTGCTGGTACCTGATATTATTGGTTATCTGACCAAACAATCTCCTTTAGCATTTCTTGTAGCTTTGGTTTGGTTTTTGCAAATTCTCTAAACTTGTGTTTATCTGTAAATATCTTAATTTCACCTTCATATTTCAGAGAGAGTTTTGCTGGATGTATGATCCTTGGTTGGCAGTTTTTCTCCTTCAGTGCTCTGTATATGTTGTCCCATTCCCTTCTTGCCTGCATGGTTTCTGCTGAGTAGTCTGAACTTATTCTTATTGATTCTCCCTTGAAGGAAACCTTTCTTTTCTCCCTGGCTGCTTTTAAAATTTTCTGTTTATCTTTGGTTTTGGCAAGTTTGATGATAATATGTCTTGGTGTTTTTCTTTTTGGATCAGTCTTAAATGGGGTTCGATGAGCATCTTGGATAGATATCCTTTTGTCTTTCATGATGTCAGGGAAGTTTTGTGTCAGGAGTTCTTCAACTATTTTCTCTGTGTTTTCTGTCCCCCCTCCCTGTTCTGGGACTCCAATCACTCGCAAGTTATCCTTCTTGATAGAGTCCCACATGAGTCTTAGGGTTTCTTCATTTTTTTTAATTCTTTTATCTGATTTCTTTTCAGCTATGTTGGTGTTGATTCCCTGGTCCTCCAGATGTCCCAGTCTACATTCTAATTGCTCGAGTCTGCTCCTCTGACTTCCTATTGCGTTGTCTAATTCTGTAATTTTATTGTTAATCTTTTGGATTTCTACATGCTGTCTCTCTATGGATTCTTGCAACTTATTAATTTTTCCACTATGTTCTTGAATAATCTTTTTGAGTTCTTCAACAGTTTTATCAGTGTGTTCCTTGGCTTTTTCTGCAGTTTGCCTAATTTCGTTTGTGATGTCTTGAAGCATTCTGTAAATTAGTTTTTTATATTCTTTATCTGATAATTCCAGGATTGTATCTTCATTTGGGAAAGATTTTGATTCTTTTGTTTGGGGGGTTGGAGAAGCTGTCATGGGCTGCTTCTTTATGTGGTTTGATATGGACTGCTGTCCCTGAGCCATCACTGGGAAACTAGTTTTTCCAGAAAATCCGCTGACTGGTACGCTGGCTCCTGGCTCTGAAAACAATTGCTGTCTCCCCGTATTTGTTCGTTCTCTGTCTCTAAATCTGTGTTTGTTGTTCAGAGTTCGTAGATTGTTATGTATGTGATCGATTCACTTGTTTTTCCGAGTCTTTGTTGCAAGAGGGATCCGCAGTAGCGTCCACCTAGTCCGCCATCTTGGCCCCGCCTTGCTTATTTCATTTTTGACGATTTCCAATTTTCCTAGATTCATACTTTGTAAGTTTCACATTCTGATTATTAACAGATGTTTGCAGCTGTTTCTTCTCATTTTGAGTCGTGCCCCATCAGCTAGTGAAAGTCCCAAAAGCGTGACTCCAGCCATGTCTTTAAGGTCGACTCTACTTTGAGGAGGCAGCTCTTCCCCAGTCGTCTTTTCGGTGCCTTCCAACCTGGCAGACTTATGTTCTAGCACAGTATCAGACAATGTTTCACTGCTATTCATGATGTTTTCACTGGTTAATTCTTCTCAGAAGTAGACTGCCGGGTCCTTCTTCCTAGTCTGTCTTAGTCTGGAAGCTCAGCTGAAACCTGTCCACTATGGGTGACCCGGTTTTTATCTGAGTACTGGTGGCATAGCTTCAACATCACAGCAACATGCAAGCCCCCACAGTACGGCAAAGTGACAGACACTTGGGGGAATATGGGTTGACAACTATAGGGTGGATCTTGACTGTTACCTTGTTGATGGCTCATAGATCCTGAACGAACTGGTATTCTCCATTTTTCTTCTTCACCGGCAGGATAGGAGTGTTAAACCGTGATTGACACAACCTGAGCAGTCTATGTTTCAGGTGTCTGTTGATGATTTTTCCCTGTGCCTGTTGGGCCTCCGCCTGGATGGCATACTGCTTAAGTTGGGAACTGTGCTTGGTAAGAGCTTGACTGCCACTGGGGGAACATTTTTGGCACATCCTCGCACCTTGTAGGCCCATACCCACGGGACTATTGCGTCCTTGATGTCTGGATCTACCAGTCCTGGATAGTGTCCTTCCACACTATAATTGATGGGTGACTCTCTATAAGGGCTATCTGCAGTCATCACCCATTTTCTGGTGATGTCTGCATCTGCATTTGTCCCTTTATTAAAATATATTTGAGTTTGCAGTTTGCACAACAGATCTCTTTCCATCAATGGGGATGGAACAGTCAGGCATGTAGAGAAAAGAAAGTATTAATGACTTCCCTTATATGGAACAAGGTAGAGGCTGGAGGAAGGGAGAATTCTCCCTTTTACCTGAGACTTCAACAACCAACCCAGTTCGTTTTGTTGGGGCTGTCTTTTTCCGGGTCAGGTCAGAGTGTATACACAAGAAACCGAACAGGTTCCCCTCCCACCTTCATTCGAACCAGAGACTCAGGTGGGGGACTTGCCTCCAGTCTTCCTCAATCTGAGTCTTCCCCCATCAGCATCATGGGGCACTGGGCAGCCCCAGATTCTTTTCTACCTCTGGGTAGGAATTTAGGGCACTGTCTCTATCAGTGTCCTCTTTCTTTGCACCAAGTACACTGGCCTCAGCTTAATGGGGGTCGGACCCTCTCACCTCCTTCTCTCCTCAGGGTTCTTCCTCTTCTTGGGCCACCAGGAGATGGGCTGTTTCCCTGCAAGGCAGCCGCCAGGAATGCTGCCTGTCTCTTCTGATCGGTGATTTTTCTGTTTTACTCTTTCTGGTCCACCCTTGCCCTGGCCTCCGGCTGCCTCAGTGACCATGTCCCTATGCTCTGCCTCTACTCAATGGGGGTGGCAAAGATCATGCCCAAAACCAAATGCTCAGGCCAGAGGAGTCTGTCCAGAGGTGAGCTGAAGGAAAGTGCAGCTAAGAACGGGATGGCCAACTGTATTAGTTTCCTGTGGCTGCTATAACAAATTAAACAACACTGATTCATTATTTTATCTTATAGAAGTCTAAAATGGGTCAGCTGGTTTGTGTTACTTTTGGAAGCTATAGAAGAAAATTCATGTCCTTGGTTTTCCTGCTTCCAGAGGCTGGCTGCTTTCCTTGGCTGGTGGCCCCACATGATTCTACCTAAGCTCCCAACCTCACAGCCCTTTCTCTTTCTCCAACCCTCCTGCCTCCTTCTTTAAGGATCCTTGTGATTACATTGGGTCCACCTGGATAATAGAGGATCATCTCAAGAGCCTAATTTAATCACATATAAAGTAACATTCACAGGTTCTGGGGATTAAGACATGGATAATTTTGAGGTTCCTTTGGTCTGCTGAGTACACCGTTTAACAGCCTTGTCCAGTCATTAGTTGATTTTCTCTGATATATGACGTACATACATACATGTCAAACAGACACTGTGAAGCAGTGAGGCCCACAGCAATCTGGACAGCATGTGACCCATCCAAAGGCACAGCCCCTATTCTACTTCATCCCATTTTTTCGCACAAGAAGTCGGCTCTGAATTCAGGTCTGCTAATTTTTCAAGAGAAGCCAGAAATCTGACGTTTTTTGAAATCTCTCATTTGTAAACACTGGCTTCATCAGAAACAACAACAGCAATACAGCATGGGCCACACCAACCCCCTCTGCTGGCTGAACCCCGCTGTCACTGCTCAACTCCAGATCTATGTTCATAAGCAGGGTGCATTTCTGCCACCTTTTTGTGCTGTCTTCGTAGAGGTTTAACATCAGAGGCGTATTAACTTCACCAAATGAAACTGGTAGATTTCCATCTTTTTTATACTCTAGAATCAGAACAAAAATACAGGAAAGGATTTTTTTCCCCTTAGAATCTAAAAAAATTATCTATAAAACTATCTGGCAGCAGAGATTTTATTACAGAAAATTCTTTGATCACTTTAAGCTTTTTTACATGATTATTGGCCTGTTCAGGGTCTTTGTTTGTTACTGAATCAATTTTTTTTTTTCTCCACGGAAAGTTGTCTGTTTTATTGAACATGTGTTGGCATGAAGTTCTGCAATTAGAAAGTATTATTTTATAATTAAAATGTTGCATTGTATGGTGTGTGAATTATATCTCAATATTAGCGTATTGACAGGGTCGTGCAACCATAGCCTCTATCTCCTTCCAGAACATTTTCATCACCTCAGAAAGAGACCTGGTACCCGTTTGTGGTCACTCTCCCTCCCCTCCTCCAGCCAGCCCCTGACAATCACTAATCTACTTCTGTCTCTGTAGATTTGCCTATTCTGGATATTTCATATGAATGGAATCATACAATATATGGCCTTTTGCTTCTAGCTTCTTTCTCCTGGCATAATGTTTTCAAGTTCCATCCGTGTTGTACCATGTACCAATTGTGGTGAAATCTCTCCAGCTCTGACCACTTTGAATTTTGGCTTTGTAAGAGTCTGATACAGTCTAAAGTTTTCATTTGCCGTGTGCTGTGATGGGCCCGGAACTCTGGTGTTGCAGTGGTTAAGAGCCCAGCTGCTAACCAAAATGTCAGCAGTTCCAATTCACCAGCCACTCCTTGGAAATCCTTCGGGGCAGTTCTACTCTGTCCTATAGGGTTGCTATGAGTTGGAATTGACTTGATGGCAATGGGTTTGGTTTTTTTTTGTTGTTGTTGTTATAATCAGTGGCAGAAAC
The DNA here is from genome assembly GCF_024166365.1 of Elephas maximus indicus. Classification (NCBI taxonomy): domain Eukaryota; kingdom Metazoa; phylum Chordata; class Mammalia; order Proboscidea; family Elephantidae; genus Elephas; species Elephas maximus. The sequence continues at coordinate 64,958,662 of NC_064837.1, read as the reverse complement.
AATGAAACACTTGGCTACTAAATGAAAGGTTGGTAGTTCAAATCTCCCCAGAAGTTCTTTGGAAGAAAGCCCTGGGAATCTACATCTGAAAGGCCATAGCCATTGAAAAACCTATGCCCAGTTCTACTCTGAAACCCATGGACTTACCAGGAATCAGAATGGACTTGATGACAACTGGTGGTGGTAGTATAATCATCATCACCAACAAAATATAATAATAGAGAGATGTTGTTGTCGTGCGCCTTCGAGTAGATTCTAGCTCATAGCAACTCCATGTGGCAGAGTAAAACTGCCCCATAGGGTTTTCTAGAGTGTAGTCTTTATGGGACCAGATCACCAGGTATTTCTTCTGTGGAGACACTGGATGGATTTGAACTGCCAACCTTTTGGTTAGCAGCCAAGCACTTAACTATTGTGCCTTCAGGGCTCTAATATAGAGATAGATGCTATTATTATCACCCCGTTTATAGGATACAAAGGCACAGAGAGGTTAATTTGCTCAAGTTCACAGAGCTTGAAAGAGGTATAGCCAGGATTCAAATCTAAGCCTCCTGGCATAGCCTGTCCTCTTAACCAGTACTTTGATAGTCTCCTGGTGCACAAAAGACAACACCCTCTCTCCCTCAACATGAATTGCTAGGAAGTTTGGAAACAGAATTTGCAACAATGTAATGAAGAAAATGGGATCTGTGTGATAGGGATTCCGTGGCACATGGAGACCAGGTGGCGTCACTGTTTTGGTCAGCTTCAAAGCATTCCTTCCAGGTGCTTTACTATAGCAGGACCATTAGGAAGAGTCTGTCCATGGCCCTCTGCTAGAGATGCTCAGCTGAACCTCCTGAGGGTTGTCAGGACAAAGGGTCAAGGCAGTGACTACTCTTCCCCTATGTAAATGCATCTTCTGTTATTTCCTCCCCACTAGACCAGCATATAAAGGAGCCCTGGTGGTTCAAAGGTTAAGCGCTAGGCTGCTGGCTGAAATGTCAGCAATTGGAACCCACCCACCCAGTGGCTCTGTGGGAGAGATCTGGTGACCTGCTCGCATAAAGATTGCAGCCTAGAAAACCCTATGGGGCAGTTCTACTCTGTCACATGGGGTTGTTATGAGTTGGAATCAACTCAGTGGCAGCTAACAACAAAAGGCCAGTATAGCACAAGGTGCTTGGAAAAGGACGTCCCTTGAAATATAAAGATTATATTGGCCGTAGGGCAGGGAGAGCAGTGAATTATAGAAAGCTGTTATTGCTCAGTGTCAACATTTTTATTTCTTTTGAAATCTGTAGTGATGCTCTTCAGAGACTTAAATGGGGGGTTTGACCAGTGGAATTTTGAAGGACAAAAGGTCTGTCTTGTGGAAGATGAATTTCATCCTTGACTGTTATTCAGTTCATCAGGTGTTTGAATTTGGGAGCTATTCCCACTGCAGGAAGCTGTGGCCCTCCCCTCAGGGTGGCAGGTGACTGGTACATGGATTTGTGCTTTCCAGGCTGCTCTGCCATATCGGGTCCAAAAGCAGTGAGTGGCCCAAAGAGGGGCTCATTGACTGTGCGGTGTAGTTATGGCCCAGGATGAGAGACCTACTACAAGTGGTGGTGTCGAGGAGCTGTTTGGAATAGCTGCAAAATCCTTGTTAAAACCACTGGGTCAGAGAAAGAGGTGAAGGAAGTCCGCATGTCCATCAGGGACAGTCAGAAAAACCACACGTTCATTGTGACCATGGAGAAGCTCAGGGAAGACTATGCAGGCTTTCACTGGTGTGGGATTGAGAGAACAGGAATTGATCTTGGAGCCCAGCTTAAAGTGTCATTTGGCCCAGGTAAGAGCGGATGCCTGTGTGATGTGTCTTTCATTGCCTGCTCTGTCCTGGTCCTTAAGGGCTTTCTTGAGTGACTGAACTATGGTCAGGGCAGAGGGTGGTTGAGCCCCCAGGAGTCAGTGAACCCTGCTATACGCTTGGGGTTGGAAGGGGTTTCTCTTATATAATCTCTCATGGCTCCCAGGGCTTCTCCAGGATGGAATGAAGCCTTCCTGGCACATTCTCTTCTCTGCACAGCTCAGTCTCTTGCCCATAGAGAACAAGGCGATGGTCTCTAGTTCTAGCTCATGTCCCCTTCCATGGGACCCAGAGACCCCAATCCCTGCTAAAGCTTTCTTGGGACCCCTGGGGCCCAGGTGTGACTGCTCTTTGTAGAGTTCTGGGGTGGGACTTCGTTGCCTCTTCCCACCCTCCATCCCATCCTCAATCTCAGGGGAGACAGAAGTCCAGCATAGTTGGGTTGCTGTGGTTTAATTCTGAGGTTTGGAAAGGCCCCACAGTCAAGTGACTGCCCTCCTGGTGTCTGAAATCCCACTGTCTGCCATTTATACATTTGGATCTAATAATGTCTTTTCCTAAGTCCTTCTACATGGCAAACACTCCTGGGAAAGCCAGCTTAGAGGTCCCAGTGCCTTGGCTGAAGTTTATCTGTTGGACTCTGTTCTGCTGACCATTGGACAGGCAGCATGGGCACTCGGGACACTTGGGGTACCACAATCAACACAGCCCCAACCACACCTGCCCTGATGAGGCATGCTACAGTTTGCGAAGTACAGCATGCACATCGTCTGACTTAATCCTCAGAATACTCAGAGAAGCCACATTCTAGAAGCTTTGTAACTTGGCCAAAGTAAAGACTCTTCTTAACATTACGATTTTGTTTAGAACTAGCTCTGACCTTAGAAGTCAAAGATGTATGGTGTATATTAACAGGACTGTACAAGTTCCCATTCCACCCTGTCCTTTCTGGACAAGTAATATTGGGGGTGGGGGTGGCCTGAGCTGAAGCACTGTAACAAGCAGTGGAAGTGTTTAAAATCCAGGTGAACTCTAGCCACCCTTGTCCTGAGGCACTTTCTGGCCCTACTCCAGCCCTCCCAGGCCTGATCAAGGTCCTCTCTGTGCCTGTGTCACCCCCACCTGCTTCTGAGGCTCTTGAGGCTCCTAGAGCCTGGGGAGATATGAGAGATCCAGAGAGCAGCTCCTCCTCACAGCCCTGCTTCAGACTCCCCAGGACAGGGTGCTGCCCCCTCCCCAGGCTCAGAGCCATGTACAGGGCTGATCTGTGGGTCAGCAGGCAGAGTGTTATGTTATCTGGTCTGTGTGCCAAGCATCAGCTACAGTGCCAACTACCACCACCTCCACCAACACCCAATTTAGAATGCCAGCCACCCCAGAAGAGATCACAGCCTCCCCCAGCACGACCGCCCAGTGCTCCAATGACAGGTAAGCCAGCTCAGGCGCTCTGTTCCCTGTGACCCACTTGGCCCAAACTGCTCCAATGAGGGAGCCCTTCTCTATCCCAGGTTCTAGATGGAGCTTAGGCTTGGACCCTCAGGGTCCTTTGAGAGGGTGAGGGTGAGGAGGCCTGTCCCACTTGTCCCACCTGTCCCACACGGTGTCCTCCTCACCCCTGCAGACCCCCACCCTGGAGCTCAGCCCAGTTGGTAGGATTGTGAGTTGGTCCATTCATGCATTTCTTCATCTCACCTTTACTGAGTTAACCTGTACCTGGCAGGCAGGAAGAAGAGGAGGCTAAGGGCCTTCCCCCAATGAGGTGGCTCACTGCCTGTCATTGTGTCAGCCACAGGTCTCTTCTCATCAATGTCCGCTTCTGCATCCTGGTGTTCCTGGAGGTGCCTCTGTTCCTGGTGATGCTCAGTGCTGTTCTCTGGGTGAACAGACCTCAGAGGGGACCTGGGAAAAGAGGTGGGATCAGCCCACCTATGAGAACCAGTAGCCCTGGTCTCCAGAATGCCCTGTCCAAAAGCACAGACTGTTGAGTGGAATCAGAATGATCGTCTCAGAAACACACCCTGTGTCACCATCCAGGTCTCTCTGGGAACACTGTCTTTGTTACTGTCTGAAAAACATTTTCATGTGCATGATCTTCACACAACAGTGATTAATAATAAATATGTCTCTGTGACTAAGAGTGCACTGAGGCAATGAGTACACAACTTCCAATGAACATACAACATCACCAATACTTTGGAAACCTCAGAAGGTCTTCCTGATGTGTGTAATCCTTCCAGGACACAGTGTTGCTTTGGGATCATTCATTCTTTTCACAGGTGAGGCAGGTCCACAGCTCCCACTTGACATTTTCTGCCCTAATAGCCCACACATCACAGGTCTGCTACGAGTGTGAGGATTCTGCCAGTTTCTGAATATGGTTATTCAATCATGCATTCTGGCAAGCTCGGGAAATAACAGAGGTTCAGGGACCCACTGGGCTCCCTGGGAGACAGACCTGAGTCAAAATTCCTTTGATGCTCAACGTCCATAAGCCTCTACTCCTACCTGTGGACCAAAGGGGCAGCTAGTTCTCTAGGAATTGGGGTCAGTTCAGAGCCAGTGTCCAGGATTCCCTGAAAGGTCAGATTATTCCCTTCTACATGGAAAGTCAACCTGGTTAGTGGCTCCATGACACTTTAAGGAAGGTTGGGAGGATGGACAAACAGAAGTTTTGGCAGTAGAGTGGGGTGCTTCCTTCCTCCTTCCTCAGGGGACCTGACCTCCCCTTCCTTCAGGGGCACAGGGTTGGTGATCTGGCTCAAGTGTGGACACTGACTGAGCAGCAGCCATGACTCTCTGTTTGGAAACAAGAGTAAGTCAGGCTCCTGTTTACTAGACCCAGAGCTCTTAGACTCATGCCAGGCATGTCAGACTCAGACTTCTGCCTGTCAATCTCAGTCCCAGGCGTACTTGATGGACCTGTAACCCCAAAGATCTCTGCCTGTCATGCTGTTCTGAAGATTCCTTGATCATGGAGCTCCACCCCTGGGTCTTCTCACTCACTCATTCAGTCTGCAAATATTTATCAAGAGCTCACCAGGTAGCAGGCCTTGATCTAGGCATTGCAGTCCAATAAACAGACAAAGGTCTTTGCTTCCATGAACTTAGGTTCTGAGAGATGAGAAAACTATTCACAAACAGAAAAATCCGTACACACACAGAGAGAGAGTGAGAGAGAAACATAGAGGCAGAGCATGAGATGCCATGGAGTGAAATCAGCTGAGATGGGGAGAGGGGGCAGGGACAGGGGTTTGCTCTCAGGTGCCTCTGATGGGGTGACATTTAGGAAGGGATCAGAGGAAACTCATGCGGTGAGCCTTGTGCATCCCTGCGACAGGCAGGCCCTGGGGCAGCACTGGGCTTGACTGTGAACCAGACAAGACGCTGTCACTGTGCTCAGGGGCTCCAGTGCAGGGAGGACAGACAAAATAAATGATCACAGGTCTGAAAAAGGCCCAGAGAGAAGTGTTGTAGGAACCGTGGGGATGTACATAAAAGGATCAACATGACTTGGGAGGGTCATGGAAGTGTCAGCCCAGCCTGAGGGTGTGAGCCAGGCAGAGGAGGAGGAGACCAGGGTCTGGGCAAGGCCCCAGTGGGTTGCTGGCAGCACTTGGTGACTCTGGAACCAGGAGGCTGCAGTGTGAGGGGACAACCTGAGCTGTCTGTTGTAGGGGGATCTCCATGTGCCTTCATCCTCTGGGGAGCTGAGGTAGAGCTGCCACACGGGCATGAGAGTGTCTGAGAAGGACCACACTTTGGATTTAAGGGAGAGTGATTGGGAATGACAAGAACAGTGGGAGACCAGGGCCCTGTCCCCACAGCAGGACAAGGCCCCAGAGAAGCCAAGCCCAGAACTGAACTCTGGGAAGAATGAGAGGGTCTGGACTTCACTGGGTTGGGGGGATCAGCACCAGTGACTCTGGACCAGAGCAGCATGTGGTGGAAGGAGAAGAAGGAGGACAGTGCAGGGATCTGGTCACCTTGGGAGGTCCAGCCAGGCCCTCATCTCGCTGTTCCATCCTCATGGCTGTGCCTGAGATGCTGGTGCTGCTGACCAGGTCAGGAAGGAGGAGACAGACAGATGAAGGAGCAGGGTGTGGAGAGGGCAACAGGGACCTGCTTTGTGCATGACAAGGCTGAGAGGCTGTGACACACCTGGGGAGTCAGCAGGAAGGTCCTGTCCCTTGTCCTGCATTCATCCCCTTTCTAGGAGATTCTAAGCTTAAAGACCATCCCGTCAAGAGGACAAGTTGCTCTGCGTTAGGGCAGACCTGCCTTCCCCTGAGCCTGTCCCCGCCCTTGCCCCCTGTGAATCCCTTGGCTATCCGTATGGATCCAGGAGAGACACCACAGCCTGTGCTTGTCCTGGATGCCCTCTTAGCTATGAAACCTCCTTCACTGTGGCCACGTGTCTACTTCTTACGGCCCCCACTTCCCCTTTCAGCAGCTTCCTGCTCCTTTGCTCCACCTGTTCCATTCAGCTCTCTGTCCTCGTTCTCACTGGGGGTAAAGACAAGAGTTAAAAGCCAGGGTCTTAGAGGGATTATGAGGGTTGTTCTGCTCCTGGGTCTGGGTGCAGGGAGCAGGGAGCACAAGAGCAGGGGAGTCACAACCAGAGGGACATGCATCCTGGTTGGGGACTCAGCATAGATAGGACACTGTTGAAGTGTCTGGGGTCCTAGTGCCCCCTGTGGTCATAAGTAGAGCCGGGGGTCTCGGGGCTGGACTCTCCTTGGGCACGTGGAATGGAAGTTTGGAGTAGACACAGCCCCTGTGTCATCACCACCAAGGCTAGATAGGGATGGGTGGCCTCACCTACACCCCCAGGGTTGTCACCCTGATTACAAGGAAATGACAGTGTTGCAGATAGAGGAGGAGGAAGTCCCACCTAGAAGGAAACACCCAACTGAGCTCTGCTCTGTGGGAGATGAGCCATGGAGACTAGCAGGCCTGAGAGCGGTGGGGATGGCCTGAGTCCCCTCTGAGTGACTCTGGATTGTGAGTCAGTTGGAATGAGAGCAGCAAAAGGCCCCAGGCCCCAGTGTGTCCACCCCAGCCACTAGCTGCTTTTCCCCTCAGCTCCCTATGTCCTGACCCCTTGGTGAGCAGTCCCTCATCAGTGCTGGACGAAGGACAGAGAGGTGCAGAGAAAAGCAGAAGTGGGCACAAGGACCTCTGAAAGGAAGTTTGAGGCTGTGCCCGCTGGGCCCATGCTGTTGCAGGATACATCCGTGCTGGAGAAATGACCCCGTGGGGCAGGACCCAGTGGCTGCCCCCAGTGATGCTCCTTCTCAGTGTTCCAGGTGAGTGGGGCAGCCTTGGATTTGGGGACTTTTGCTCTAAGTCATGAGGGGAGTGATGGGGAGGAGGTGTGAGGAGGGAGTGAGAGGAAGGGGTAAAGAGGAGGTGAGGGGACAGGTGAGGGGAAGGGATGAAGGAAGGGATGGGGGTGAGGGGATGAGAAGAGGGAATGAAGGAGGTGGTGAGGGGAGGGGGTGAGGGGGTGATGGAAGGAAGTTAGGGAGGGGATGAGGGGAGGGGTAAGAGGAGAGAGCAAGGGGAGGGGGTGTGAGAAGAGAGTGAGGGGAGTGGGGTAAAGGAGGAAATTAGGGAAGGGGTGAGGGGAGGGGTGAGGAGAGAAGGTGAGGGGAGACAGTGAAGAAAGGGGGTGAGGGAGAAAGTGAGGAAGGGAGTAAGGGGAAGTGGTGAGGGGAGGGGCGAGGGGAGGGCATAAGGAGCAGTGGAATGAGCAGAGGGGAGGGGTGTTGAGAAAACCCAGGAGCCATCAGCGCACCGGCCCACTGGACAAAAAGATTCAGAGGGGCCTCAATGAGGTGCCTGAATGGTTACTGTAATTATTGCATCAGAAATGGTGTCTTGTTACATCACACACACACACACACACACACACACAGTATTTTCCTGTCCTGAGCCTTTGTCTCTTGGACCCCTCGATTCCCATTCCCACCTCTGACGGGATAGAGATCCTCACCCCTCAGTCCCATGTCTGTGGCCACTGCCCCCTCCAGACTATGAGGCGCCCTGAGGACCGACCCCTGGGGCACCACTGAACCAGGACTGTCCAAATGAGAAGCAAAGACACGGCTTGTGTCTTCCAGGCTGCCTGATGCTGATCGGCCCCAGTATGGTGATGGGTGCAGTGGGGGAATCTCTGAGTGTGCACTGTCAGTATGAGGAGAAATTCAAGGAAAACGACAAATACTGGTGCAGAGAACAGCTTTTTAAACCATGTGACAAGATTGTGGAGACCAGAGGGTTAGAGAGAGAGAAGGCGAAGGGCCGAGTGTCCCTGAGGGACCATCCTTCCCAGCTCAACTTCACAGTGACCCTGAGGAACCTCACAGTAGAGGATGAAGGCATATACTGGTGTGGGATTCATGTAACTTGGGCCAAAGACGGACTGCTTCTGTTCGATCCCATCTTCCGGGTGGTGGTATCTGTGTCCCCAGGTAAGCCTCTCCCCAACACCAGCTCTTGGACTACCTGAGTCTGAGTTGCTTATCAGTCCCTGGGGAAAATTTTGGGACAGTGGGCTGAACTGAAGAGTTTTGGGGGGTCAGTGACATGGAACATAATGTGTGTACATGTGTGTGTGTTCATGTGTGTCTATCCTTAGGGACTCCTATGTGTCATATGCCCATAGAGCTTTGGGTAGTGCTTTCTACCAGGTGGAGAGGGTTCTGCTCTGGGGATCCTTCCTGCCTTCCTTTTCTGACCAGGGCCAAGTCCACTCTGGAGCGGACCCTGTGTCTCTCTGTGGACAGTGCTCACTCCCTGCTTCTCTGGCTCCTTTACCCACAAGAAGAAATCCAGAGAAGCTCCTGAAATTACCTTCCCTCAGACCTCAGGGAAAGAGCATGGGAAGGTAGCTCTCATGACTTTTCTTACCTCAGATGTTCCTCCTTGTTCTCCAAATATTCCTTTTCTAATAGAACCCTATTCTTTCCTAAAAGCCAAATCAAACTTAATCTAGCTAAGTATATATATATATATATATATATTTAATAGTATTTTCTTATCTCTAACACTGTATTTTCTCATGTTCCTTCTCATCAGGTTAGGTTTCTCTCACAGGTAGGAGGTTTCCCTCACAGGCCCTGTGTGTGTTTGTATGTAAGTGTGGGGCACTAAAACCTCCCGATACTGCTGTGCGTGAGAGAAAGGCCTTCTGTCTGTGAGCTTCACCACAGGCCACTCCCTCTGGTCCACCCAGTGTCCATCTCTACAGAATTTTCTTCCTGGCCAGTCACTTCCCCAGAGAGGAGTCTTCAATAGCCACCTGGGGCCAGAAGCCTGGCTGAGGTTTGGGGCACTGAGACTCCAACAGTCGGGGTCCATCTGTCAGTGCGCAGAAGCCACTGAGCCTCCTGGTTTAGTCTGATGCCTCACTTCCAACATCAGCCTGGTCTGAGATCCTGGGTCCCCATCACACCAGATCAATCCTCATGGAGAATGAATGTCACCCAGTCCTCACCAGGGTGGACAGGAAGGAGGAAAGATGAGACTGTGGGGCTGGGATGCCATCTGGAACCAAGTGCTCTTTACATGGCCCCTCAAATCTCCATGTTTAGTGGGGTGACTCTTACATCTGAATGTATCCACCTGGCCATGGAGCACCTCACCTGAGTGACGTCACCTGTGTGTGAGGTCAGAGTAACACAGGTGATGGTGAGTGAGAGACCCAGAGGATGGCACCGGGCCTGACCTGTTCCTCATCCTCAGCCCTCACCACAGCCTCCAGCTCTGAGAGCTCCACAAGGACCCTTGGGCCTCCCACGTCCCTGCCAGCACACACCAGGCCCAGCACAACCGGGCAGGAGACCTCCAAACTCAGGTAACGCCTGCAGTAAGAATCCATCATCTAGTACTTTGCCACTTGGGTGCCACCTGGGTGGCTTGTCCTCCAGGAATGGAATGGAGTTCCCTTCTCCTGGGTCCCTCACTTATTTGCCAATTCCACACCTAATTGTTTAGGTCCTAAGTTCAAGGAGCCCTGGTGGTACGGTGGTTAAGCACTTGGCTGGTAACCGAAAGGTCGGCAGTTAGAACGCACCAGCTGCTGTGTTGTAGAAAGATGTGACAGTGTGCTTCAGTAAAAATTACAGCCCTGCAAGCCCTATGGGGCAGTTCTACTCTGTCCTACAGGGACACTACGAGTTGGAATAGATTCGACGGCAGTGGGTTTGATTTGAGTTCAGGGGTTCTCCAGGCCTTGGGGTACAGTGGCAAAGATGCAGGTCCCACCTGGATCCCTGGATGTCCCCTCACATCATCCCCATGGCTAGACCCTTCCTCCTGTCCCCAGGCCTAAGTTAAGGTGTGGGGATGGCAGTCCTTCCAGTGGGGCTGTCCTGTCCTTGGACCCGTCCAGGGTTGGCCCTGATATGGATTATGGGCTCATGACAAGGGGAAGAGGAGGCTCGGCTCAGGACCTCCCCCTAAGGAGGCAACTTATTGCCTGTCATTGTGTCCCCCACAGGTCCCTACTCAGCAGCATCCACTTCCTGCTCCTGGTCTTCCTGAAGGTGCCTCTGCTCCTGAGCATGCTCAGTGCTGTCCTCTGGGTGAACAGGCCTCTGTGGGGCCCTAGGGGGAGGCAGTGTCAGCCAGGCTCTAAGAGCCAGTAGCCCTGGTGCCCAGGATGCCCTGTCCAAAAGCTCAAGACACTTGGGTGGAATCAGAACGAGCCTCTCAGTGACAAACCCTGTGTTACCATCCCAGTCTCTATTGGAACACTCTCTTTGTTAATGTCTTAAAAACTTTTTCATGTACATGATCCCCACACAAAAAAATGAATAATAAATATGTCCTCTCTGACTACGAGTGCACTTTAGCAATGAGTACGCAACTTCCAACTAAAAATACAACATCGCCAATACTTTGGAAACCTCAGAAGGTCTTCCTGATGTGTGTAATCCTTCCAGGATGAAGTATTGCTTTGGGATCATTTACTCTTTTCACAGGTGAGGCGGGTCCACAGCTTCCACTTCACCTTTGCTGCCCTAATAGACCACACATCACGGGTCTGGCGCCAGTGTGAGGATTTTGCCAGTTGCTTGGTATGGCTGATTTCAGTGCCAGGGACCTGATGGGCTTGTAACCCCAAGGATCTCTGTGTGTCATGCTGTTCTGAGGAGTCCTTGGTCATGGAGCCCCACCCCTGGGTCTTTTCACCCACTCATTCAGTCAGCAAATATTTATCAAGAGCTCACCAGGTTTACTAGTAGCAGGCCCTGATCTAGGCATTGTAGTCCAATAAACAGACAAAGCTCTCTGCTTTCACAGACCTTACATTCTGCGCGCTGAGAAAACAATGAACAAACAGGAAAATCCATACACACACACAGAGACAGAGAGGCAGAGCACGAGGTTCCATGGAGTGAAATCAACTAAGATGGGGAGAGGGGGCAGGGACAGGGGTTTGCTCTCAGGTCCCTCTGATGGGGTGACATTTAGGCAGTGATCAGAGAGGAGTCATGGGGTGAGCCCTGTGCATCTCTGCAGGAGCAGCACCACAGGCACAGGGACAGGCAAGTCTACAGAAGTCTCCAGGGAAGTTTCCAGATGCCCATCTGGGCTGATCAGGGAGCAGATGTCTGCATGGCCAGGGTCCCCCATCTCCAGGGATCACTTTCCTGCCTCCTGGCTAGAAAAGGTCACACTAGCAATGCGGACCCCAACCCTCTGATGGCAGGTGAGGCCTGGGGGGTGGTTCATTCATCTGCTTCTCCACTCTCCAGGCCTTGCATGGACTTGTGACAGGCAGGCCCCTGGGCAGCACTGGGCTCGACTGTGAACCAGATAAGACGCTGTCCCTGTGCTCAGGGCCTCCAATGCAGAGGGGACAGACAAAATAAATGATCACAGGTCTGAAAAAGACCCAGAGAGAAGTGTTGTAGGAACTCTGAGGATGTACATAAAAGGATCAACATGATCGGGGAGGCTCATGGAACTGTCAGCCCAGCCCCAGGGTGTGAGCCAGGCAAAGGATGGGGAGACCAGGGTCTGGACAAGGCCGGAGTCAGTCTGAAATCAGACTGCTGCAGCATGAGGGGACCACCTGAGCTGGGTGTGGGAGAGGATCTCGATGTTCATTCATCCGGTGCAAAGGCGGAGGCCCCTGGGAAGTTTAGGCAGGGCTGTTGCAGGGCAGGGTGCTGTCTGAGGGGGACCAGAGCTACATGTGGTGAAGGGAGTAGGAGGGGACACAGCGTAGAGACCTGGTTACCATGGGAGGTTCAGCCAGGCTCACATCTCCCTTGATCCATCTTGATGGCCATACCTGAGGTGCTGGTGCTGCTGACCAGGGGAATGGAAACCAATTGTTGTACCTTGGATGACCGCTTGCAAGCGGTCCAAGGGGAAATGGTCGGATGTGGGGGCAGAGTCTGGAGAGGGCAACAGGGACCTGCTTTGTGCATGACAAGGCTGAGAGGCTGTGACACACCTGGGGAGACAGCAGGAAGTTCCTGCCCCTTGTCCTCCCTTCGTCCCCTTTCCAGGAGGACCTGAGCCTAATGTCCATCCTGTCATGAGGACAAGCTGCTCTAGGTTAGGACAGGTCTGCCCTGCCCTAGGAAGGCCTGTCCCCACCCTTGCCCCTGAGAATCCTCTGGTTATCCCCACGGACCCAGGAGAGAACTCATAGCGTGTGCTCCTCACAGATGCCCTCTTAGCTATGAAACCTTCGCTATGGCCACTGGGGGTGGAGTCAAATCTCTGCTTCTCACTGCCCCCACTTCCCCTTTCAGCAGCTTCCTGCCCCTCAGTTCCACTTGCTTCATTCAGTTCTATGTCCTCATTCTCACTAGGGTGGCGGGGGTAGGGGGTGGGGGGCCAGAGTGTGGTAAAGATTAGAGGGTCTCTGAGGGTTTGTGGGGGCTGTCCTATTCCTGGGTCTGGGAGCAGAGAGCACAAGAGCAGGGAAGCTGTAGCCTGAGGGAGCTGTACCCTGGTTGCAGACTCAGCACAGACAGGACAACTTTGAAGGTATCTGGGGTCCTAGTGCCCCTGTGTGGTCACAATTAGAGCTGGGGGTCTTGTGGCAGAGCTGTCCATGGGCGCATGGAGCTGAAGGTTGTTTGTGTCTCCCCTCCATCCTCAGGATTGTTACTCTGACCATAAGGAAATGACATTTTGACAGGAGGGAAAATATTGCCCCATCCAGAAGGAAACACCCAACTGGGCTCTGCCATGCAGGGGCACGAGCCATGGAGACCAGCAAGCCTGAGAACAGTGTGGAGGGGATGCATCTCATCTGAGTGACAGTGGGCTGTGAGTCAGGTGAGATGAGAGGAGCAAAACGCTGGGCCCCAGTGTGTCCACCCCAGCCAGCAGTTGCTTTTTCCCCGAGCATCCTCCATTCTGACTGCTTCAGGGAGCAGACCAGCATCACTGCTGGAAAGAAACAGAGGGATACTAAGAACAGCAGAAGTGGGGATAAGAACCCTTTGCAAGGAGGCCCAAGGCCGGGCCCACGGGTCCTGTGTTGTTGCGGGTGACATCTGCAGATAGTAGAGATATAACCCCCTTTAGAAAAAAGACTGACCTAAGGGTGGCACAAGCGGTTATCGATTGGATGCTAACTTAAAGGTTGATGGTTTGAATCCAGCCAGCAGCTCTGTAAAAGAAAAGACTGGCAAACTGCTTCTTTAAAGTTTATAGCCAAGAAATTCCTATGGAGCAGTTCTACTCTGTAGCACATGGGGTGGCCGTGATTAGGCATCAACTTGATGGCAACAGGGGTTTTGTTTTGTTTTTTCTCTTTTTTTTTAATGGTGCTTTAAGCGAAAGTTTACAATTCAAGTCAGTTTCTCATACAAAAACTTATACACATGTGGTTATGTAACCCTAGTTGCTCTTCCTGTACTGTGACAGCACACTTCTCCTTTCCACCCTGTATTTCCCATGTCCATTCAACCAGCTCCTATCCGTTTCTGCCTTCTCATCTCGCCTCCAGACAGGAGCTGCCCACATAGTCTCATGTGTCTACTCGAGCTAAGAAGCATACTTCTTAACAGTATCATTTTATGTCTTATAGTCCAGTCTGATCTTTGTCTGAAGAGTTGGCTTCGGGAATGGTTTTAGTTTTGGGCTAATAGAGAGTCCGGGGGCCATTCACTCTGGGGTCCCTCCAGTCTCAGTCAGACCATTAAGTTTGGTCTTTTTACTAGAATTTGAGTTCTGCATCCCATTTTTCTCCTGCTTCATCAGGGACTGTCTGCTGTGTTCCCTGTCAGAGCGGTCATTGGTGGTACCAGGCACCATCTAGTTCTCCTGGTCTCAGGCTGATGGAGTCTCTGGTTTATGTGGCCCTTTCTGTCTCTTGGGCTGCTATTTTCCTTGTGTTTTTGGTGTTCTTCTTTCTTCTTTGCTCCAGGTGGGTTGGGACCAATTGATGTACCTTAGATGGCTGCTTGCTAGCTTTTAAGACCCCAGATGCCACTCACCAAGGTGGGATGCAGAATGTTTTCTTAGTACATTTTGTTATGCCAATTGACCTAGATGTCCCCTGAAACCATGGTCCCTATACCTCCGCCCCTGCTACTCTGTCCCTTGAAGTGTTTGTATTCAGGATACTTCTTAGCTTTGGGGTTAGTCCAGTTGTGCTGACTTCCCCTGTATTGTATGTTGACCTTCCCTTCACCTAAAATAATTCTTGTCTACTATCTGATTAGTGAATACTCCTCTCCCTCCCACTCCACCCTCTTAACTATCAAAGAATATTTTCCTCTATGTTTAAACCTTTTCTTGAGTTCTTATAGTAGTGGTCTCACACAATATTTGTCCTTTTGTGACTGACTAATTTCACTCAGTGTAATACCTTTCAGATTCATCCATGTTATGAGATGTTTCACGGATTCATTGTTGTTCTTTCTTGTGGCATAGTATTCCATTGTGTGAATATACCATAATTTATTTATCCATTCATCTGTTGATGGGCATCTTGGTTGTTTCCATCTTTTTGGTATTGTGAACAGTGCTGCAATGAACATGGGTGTGCATATATCTATTCATGTGAGGGCTCTTATTTCTCGGGATGTATTCCAAGAAGTGGAATTGCTGGATAGTATGGTAGTTCTATTTCTAGTTTTTTAAGGAAGTGCCAAATCGATTTCCAAAGTGGTTGTACCATTTTACATTCCCACCAGCAGTGTATAAGTGTTCCAGTCCCTTCACAACCTCTCCAACATTTATTATTTTGTGTTTTTTTGGATTAATGTCAGTCTTGTTGGAGTGAATGGAATCTTATTGTAGTTTTGATTTGCATTTCTCTAACGGATAATAACTGTGAGCATTTCCTCATGTATCTGTTAGCCACCTGAATGTCTTCTTTGGTGAAGTGCCTGTTCACATGCTTTGCCCTTTGCCCATTTTTTAATTGGTTTATTTTTCTTTTTTTCTTGAGGTTTTGCAGTATCTTGTAGATTTTAGAGATTAGACACTGATCGATTTGTTGTAGCCAAAACTTTTTTCTAGTCTGTAGGTTGTCTTTATTCTTTTAGTGACATCTTTGATGAGCATAAGTGTTTGATTTTTAGGAGCTCCCAGTTATCTAGTTTCTGTTCTGGCATTTGTACATTGTTAATAATGTTTTGTATACTGTTTGTGCCATGTATTAGGGCTCCTAACGTTGTCCCTATTTTTTTTTCCATGATCATTTTCATTTTAGATTTTATATTTAGGTCTTTGATCCATTTTGAGTTAGCTTTTGTGCATGGAGTGAGGTATGGGTCGTTTCATTTTTTTACAGATGGATATCCAGTTATGCCATCACCATTTGTTAAAAAAAAACTGTCTTTTCGCCAATTAATGGACTTTGGGCCTTTGCTGAATATCAGTTGCTCATAAGTAGATGAATTTACATCTGGATTCTCAATTCTGTTCCATTGATCTGTGTATCTGTTGTACCGGTACCAGACTGTTTTGAGTGGCGGTATAATAGGTTCTAAAATCAGGTAGTGTGAGTCCTCCCACTTTGCTCTTCTTTTCAGTAATGCTTTACTTATCCAGGGCCTCTTCCCTTTCCATATGAAGTTGGTGATTTGTTTCTCCATCTCATTAAAAAATGTCATTGGAATTGGAATCGGGATTGGATTGTAGCTATAGATCACTTTGGGTAGAATAGACATCTTCACAATGTTGAGTCTTTCTATCCATGAGCAAGGTATGTTTTTCTACTTATGTAGGTCTCTTTGGGTTTCTTGCAGTATTCTTGTAGTTTGCTTTGTACACGTCTTTTACATCTCTGGTTAGATTTATCCCTAAGTACTTTATCTTCTTAGGGGCTGTTGTAAATGGTATTGATTTGGCGATTTCCTCTTCGAAGTTCTCTTTTTTGGTGTAGAAGAATCCAACTGACTTTTGTATGTTTATCTTGTATCCTGATCCTTTGCTGAAATCTATTAATTCCAGTAATTTTCATGTGGATTCTTTGGGGTTTTCTGTGTATAAGACCATATCATCTGCAAATAGAGATACTTTAACTTCTTCCTTACCAATTTGGATACACTTAATTTCTTTTTCTAGCCTAGTTGCTCTGATTAGGACCTCCAGCACAATGTTGAATAAGAGTGGTGATAAAGGGCATCCTTGTCTGGTTCTCGTTCTCAAGGGGAATGCTTTCAGACTCTCTCCATTTAGAATGATGGTGGCTGTTGGCTTTGTATAAATGCCCTTTATTATGTTGAGGAATTTTCCTTCTATTCACATTTTGCAGAGTTTTTTTCATGAATTGGTGTTGAACTTTGTCAAATGCCTTTTCCACATCAGCTGATTAGATCATGTGATTCTTGTCTTTTGTTTTATTTATTTATTTGGTTTTGTTTGTGTCTCTAAGTCTAAGGTATGTCTCATAGGCAGCATATAGACAGATTGTGGTTGATTATTTTTCTACTGTTGAACCATCCCTGCATACCTGGCATGAATCCCACTTGGTCATGGTGAATTATTTTTTTGATATGTTGTCAAATTCTATTAGCTACAATTCTGTTGAGGATTTTTGCATCTAAGTTCATGAGGGATATAGGTCTGTAATTATGCTGGCATCATAGAATGAGCTTGGGAGTATTCCACCATTTTCTATGCTCTGAAACACCTTTAGGAGTAGTGGTGTTAACTCTTCTCTGAAAGTTTGGTCTAATTCTCCAGTGAAGCCATCAGGGCCAGGGCTTTTGTTGTTGTTGTTGTTGGGAGTTTTTTAATTACTTTTTCAATCTCTCCTTTTGTTATAGGTCTATTTAGTTGTTCTACCTTGTGTTAGTTTAGGTAAGTAGTGTGTTTCTAGAAATTTATCCATTTCCTCTAGGTTTTCACATTAGTTAGAGTAAAATTTTTCATAGTATTCTGTTATGATTCTTTTAATTTCAGTTGGATCTGTTGTGATATCACCCATCTCATCTCTTATTTGGGTTATTTGCTTCCTCTCCTGTTTTTCTTTTGTCAGTTTGGCCAATGGTTTATCGATTTTGTTGATCTTCTCAAAGAGCCAGCTTTTGGTTTTGTTAACTCTTGCAAATGTTTTTCTGTTCTCTATTTCATTTAATTCTGCTCAAATTTTTATCATTGCTTTCTTCTGGTGCCTAGGGTCTGCTTTTGCTGCTCTCTTTCTATTTGTTGGAGTTGTAGGGATAATTCGTTGACTTTGGCCCTCTCTTCTTTTTGAATGTGTGCATTTATCGTTACAAATTGACCTCTGAGCTCTGCTTTTGCTATGTCCCAAAGGTTCTCGTAGGAAGTGTTTTCATTCTCATTTGATTCTATGAATTTCTTTACTCTATCCTTAATTTCTTCTATAACCCAGTAGTTTTTGAGCAAGATGTTGTTCAGTTTCCATGTGGTTGATTTTTTCCTTGGTTTTTCTGTTATTGAGTTCCACTTTTATGGCTTTATGGTCAGAAAAGATGCTTTGTAATATTCTGATATTTTGGATTTTGTTAAGTCTTGCATTATGGCCTAATATGTGGTCTATTCTGGAGAATGTTCCCAGTGCTTTGGAAAAGAAAGCACAGTTGGCTGCTGTTGGGTGGAGTGTTCTGTATATGTCTATGAGGTCATGTTGGTTGATTGTGGCATTTAGATCTTCTGTGTCTTTATTGAGCTTCTTTCTGCATGTTCTGTCCTTCACCAAAAGTGGTATGTTGAAGTCTCCTACTATTATTGTGGAGCTGTCTATCTCTCTTTTCAATGCTGTTAGAGTTTGCTTTCTGTATTTTGGAGCCCTACTGTTAGGTGCATAAATATTTATTATGGTTATATCCTCCTGGTATATTGAGATTTTTATTGTTATATAGTGTCCTTCCTTATCCTTTGTGGTAGATTTTACTTTAAAGTCTATTTTGTCAGAAATTAATATTGCCACTTATTTTAGTCATGTAGTGCTGCTGTAACAGAAATATCACAAGCAGATTGCTTTAACAAAGAGAAATTTATTCTCTCACAGTCCAGTAGTTTACAAGTCCAAATTCAGGGTGTCAGCTCAGAAGACGGCTTTCTCTCTGTCAGCTCTGGAGGAAGATTCCTTGTCATCAATCTTCCCCTGGTTGAGGAGCTCCTCAGGTGCAGGGACCCCAGGTCCAAAGGATACTCTCTGGTCCCTGTGCTGCTTTCTTGGTGGTATGAGGTCCCCAAGTCTCTGCTTGCTTCCTTTCCTTTTTATCTCTTGAGAGATAAAAGGTGGTGCAGGCCACACCCCAGGGAAACTCCCTTTACTTTGGATCAGGAATGTGGCCTGGGTAAGGGTGTTACAATCCTACTCTAATCCTCTTTAACATAAAATTACAATCACAAAGTGGAGGACAACCATGGAATACTGGAAATCATGGCCCAGCCAAATTGATACACACGTTTTTGGGGGGCATAATTCAACCCATGACACCACTCCTGTTCTTTTTTTTTGTTGTTTGCTTGATATATTTTTTCCATCCTTTGAGTTTTAGTTTGTGTCTTTAAATCTAACGTGTGTCTCTTGTAGGCAGCATATAGACAGATGGTGTTTTTCTAATCCATTCTGCCACTCTGTCTCTTTATTGGTGCATTTAGTCCATTTACATTCAGCATAATTATTGATAGGTGAGTTTAAAAAAAAGATAGGTGAGTTTAGTGATGTCTTTTTTCATGTGTGTTGTTGACAGTTTCTTTTTTCCGCTCTTTTCTGTGCTGAGTCATTTTTCTTTATATATTTTCTTTTCCTCTTTTTCATTGTTGTTTTTGTATTTGCTGAGTCTTTATGTTTTTCTTGTTTTTTATTTTGATGTGTAGGATTGTTAGTTTCCTTTGTGGTTACCTTAATATTTACCTGTATTTTCTAAGTTTAAACCAATCTTTTCTTTCTTTATATCTCCTTGACTTCTTCTCCATATGAAAGATCTATGACTACATTTTTTTAATCCCTCTTTTTTGTTTTAATGTTGTCATCTTTTACATAATGAGGTCTCTGTTTCCCTGTTTTGAGCATTTTAGATTTGATTTATTTTTGTGATTTCCCTATCTGGGTTGATATCTGGTTGTTCTGTCCTGTGTTCTAGTCTTGGGTTGTTATCTGATGTTGTTTATTTTCTAACTGGAGGACTTTCTTTAGTATTTCTTGTACTCGTAGCTTGGTTTTTGTGAATTCCCTAAACTTCTGTTATCTGGAAATGTCCTAATTTCACCTTCATATTCGAAAGACAGTTTTGCTGGATATATAATTCTTGGCTGGCAACTTTTTTCCTTCAAGGCTTTATATATGTCACCCCATTGCCTTCTTACCCGCATGGTTTCTGCTGAGTAGTCAGAGTTTAGTCTTATTAACTCTCCTTTGTAGTGACTTTTCGTTTATCCCTAGCCACTCTTAAAATTCTCTCTTTATCTTTTGGTTTCAGCAAGTTTGATTATAATATGTCTTGGTGACTTTCTTTTGGGATCTACATTGTGTGGGATTCAATGAGCATCTTGGATAGATATCTTCTCATCTTTCACGATACCAGGGACATTTTCTCCAAAAATTTTCTATTATCGCCCCTCCCCCCCCCCGTTCTGGTACTCCAATCACTCATGGGTTATTCCTCTTAATAGAGTCCCACATAATTCTTAGGGTTTCTTCAATGTTTTAAAATTCTTTTATCTGATTTTTCCTCATATATGTGGTTTCAGGTGCTTATCTTCAGTCTCACTAATTCTGACTTTCATTTCCTCAATTTTGTTCCTGTGACTTCCCATTGAGTTATGTAATTCTGAAATTTTATTATTAATCTTTTGGATTCCTGTTTGCTATCTCTATGGATTCTTGCAGCCTATTAACTTTGGCATTATGCTCTCCTTTAATCTTCTTAATTTCCTCTAATGCTTTGTCTGTGTGCTGCTTGGCTTGTTCTGTGTTTTGCCTGATCTCCTCCCTGATCTCTTGGAGAGTTCTGTATATTAATTGTTTGTATTCTACCTCTGGTTATTCCAGCAAGTTCTCTTCATCTGGAAGATTTCTTGATTCTTTGTTTTGGGAGCTTGCTGACGACATCATGGTCTGCCTCTTTAAGTGATTTTATGTTGGCTATTGTCTCCAAGCCATCAATAAGTTATTGTATTTATTAATTTGATGTTTGCTTACTGTGCCCTAACTTCTTGTTTTGTTTTGTTTTGATATAGGCTGCTCAAGTGAGCTACTTTGATTATTGACGCCTTTGAAGCTTTAACATTCTGTTACCAGGTGGTTAGAGCTGCTACTAGGTATATGAGCCCAGGAGTCCATTTACTTTTCTTGTATGGATTCAGCTCAGTTGTCCAGGTGGTCAGTCACCAAGTGTGTGGTGCAGATTCTCACCTACAGTCTTAGAAGAGCAGGGGTGATTGGTTTAGACACAGGTATCTGGCTACAGTATGGGGTCATGCACTGAGCAAGGCAGAAGCCTGACAACTGCCCCTGAGAGTGTGTGAGTAAAGCATGTCCCTCTTCCCTAGTTCATGTAGGTGGGTGGGTTTTGCAATTGGACTTTGGGCACCCAGTGCTGTTGTGTGTAAAGACTGGGAGGCACCACTTATCCTTGGGCCCCTTTCATGGGTGGCTAGGTGGTGAGGGTGGGGCCACAAGTCCTCAGGCCCCTGAGGTGGGTAGGTCAGGACCCTGCTTAATAGACAGAGCAGTGTCAAATGTCATGAATCTGCCTCTCCACCATATAGCTGAAACAGCTGTAATTAGACTTCAGGTATATGCCCTGTTTTACTGTGCTAATGAAGGCCTACACTGTTGAAATGGGCCCAGACAGGTCTGTGCAGGGGTGAAAAGCATTCAAATCTGTGGAGCCCTTATACCTGTGCCTAGGCAAAGGAGTTGTTTCTGCCCTGAGTTCCTGGCTTACAGGAGCTGGCAGATTATTTTTTCCCCTGTTTGTTAATTTGTGCCTTCTCCAAGGCCGGGAGAAGGGCTCAGGACACCTGACAGGTCCTATTTCCAGCCCAGGGAAAGATGTTATCACTGAAGCTGACTCAGGACCCAGTGCAGAGACGGGGGAAGAGTCAGGTAAATGGGAGACAGTTTTTTCCCAAAGGGGTGTTTTTTGCTCCACATGGTAGATTAGATGCAAGCACTTATCTTCTGCTGATTGCGTGCCGCTTTTCACTGATTCTGGAGGCATGAGTGGAATCTCCACTGCTCAGTCTCTCCTGATGTAGAAAATGCATCCAAAATACCACTGCTTGCCTCACCATACTCACACCATTGGATCCAGCCTTCGGGGTGCAGGTTCACACTGGGTCAGGTCCGGCAGCTCCTCGCTGCTTCTGAACTCTCTGTCCCTCCCCCTGCCACTCAGCCTGATTCCTCAACTTTGCCTTTGATGTTCAGGGCTCCTAGATTGTCATATTGATTCTCTTGCTTTTTGGGGGGGATCTTTGTTGTAGGAGAGAACCACAGGAAACGCCTGACTACTCTGCGATCTTGTTCCTGCCTGTGGGGGTTTGGTTTTTAAAGACACTAAATAATCTCTTACACTTGAATAGCTTTATAACACTATACTATTTATTTGTATAGGTTATTTTTTTATTTTTAAATTTTATTGTGGTAAAATATACATAAGACAACCAAATACCTCATGGGATTTGTTTTCTTGATTTGGAGGTTTAGCGTCATGGTTTCATGTGACATCCCAGTTAATTGGCCTAATGACATGCTCAGTGCTTCTGTTCTACCTTCTTGTTTGTTGAGTTTCCAAGAGGTCATCCAAGCTACAACAGTCAGTCTCCTTTCACCTGGAGCAACAGAGGAAGAGAAGAACCAGGAATAAGAGAAGGAAATGAATATGTGGCCTCCATGAACAACCGCCTCCTCTGCCATAACCAGAAGAACTGGATGGTGCCTGACTATCATTGCTGAAAATTTTGATCAAAGATTCTGTAGGAGAATCTTGATAAAAAGGAGGAAAATGTAGGACAGAATTTCTAATTCTCATTCACTCCAGACTTTTAGGAGCTATGGAAGCTGGGTGAATCAACAAAACTATTGCCCTGAGATAATCTTTAAGACTTAAACCAAAAATATTCCCTAATGTCTTCTTTAAAACAAAAAATAGCTTTAACTAGTAAAGAATGTCTGCCTTGAGCATTATGCTCTTTTAAGGTCTATCTCTATGGGATAAAATCGACAACAGCAACTCAAAAGGTTAGATAGAAAATTTAATGGGCAGTGATTTTATGTTAATGGGGGAGGAACAATTCTGAAAAGGAGGGTAAGAATGGTAGCACAACTTGAAGAATGTAGTCAATGTCACTGAATTGTACATGTAGACAGTGTTCAATTGGTATATGTTTTGCTGTGGATACTCTCAACACAAAAAATTATTTTAAACTGTTAAATATATATATACACACACATACACACAGGAGCCCTTGTGGGGCAATGGTTACATGCTTGGCTGCAACCCAAAAGATTGCTGGTTCAAATCCACCATCACTGATGGGGAAAAAAGACCTGGAAATCTGCCCCCATAAAGATTACAGCCTAGGAAACCTGATTGGGGAGATCTACTCTGTCCTATAGGGTTGCCATGGGTCAGAGTTGACTCAACAGCACACAATAACAAGAAGAGCAAAATATATGTAACAAAAAATTTGTCATTTTGACGATTTTTGTATTTTTTTATTGTGGTAAATGCATATGTAACAAATCATTTCCCATTTCAACTTTCTCCGTGTGTACAATTCAGTGGCTTAGTTACATTTGTCATGTTGCATTTTAACCATTTTTAAGTGTACAATTCAGTGCTATCAATTACACTCACCATGTTGGGCCGCCATCACCACTGTCAATTTCCAAAAGCTTTTCACCACCCCAAACAGAAACTACACCCCTTAAGCAATAATCCTATTGCCTCCCCTTAGTCCCTGACAACCAATAATCTACTTTCTGTCTTTATACATTTGTCTATTCTAGACACATATATACATGGAATCAGACAATATTTGTCCTTTTGGGTCTGATTGTTTCACTCAGCATAATGTTTTTAAGGTCCATCCATGTTGTAGCATGTATCAGAACTTCATTCCTTTTTATGGCTAATATTTCATTTTATGTGTATACCACATTTTGTTTATCCACTCAACTGTTGATGGACACCTTTTGGTTATTGTGAATAATGCTTCAGTGAATGCTGGTGTACAAGTATCTGTTTGGAACTATGCTTGCAAGTCTTTTGGGTATATACCCAGGAGTGGAATTGCTGAGTCATATGGCAATTCTACATTTCACTTTTTGAAGAGCCACTGAACTGTTTTCACAGTGGGCTGCACCATTTTACATTCTCACCATCGATATGCAAAGGTTACAATTTCTGCACATACTCATCAACACTTTCTATTTTGTGTTTTTCTGATCAGAGCCATGCTAGTGGGTGTGAAGTAGTATTGTGGTTTCGATTTGCGTTTCCCTGATGACAAATGATGATGAGCATTATTTCCTGTGCTTGTTGTTATGTTGTTGATAGGTGCTGTCGAGTAATTTCTGACTCATCGCAATCCCATGTACAACAGAATGAAACACTGCCTAGTCCTGAGCCATCCTCACAATCATTGCTATGTTTGAAACCATTGTTGTAGCCACTGTGTCACTCCATCTTGTTGAGGATCTTCCCACCATAGCTGACCGTCCACTTTACCAAGCTTGATTTCCTTCTCCAGGGACTGGTCCCTCCTGATAACATGTCCAGAGTAGGTGAGATGAAATCTCGTCCTCCTCACTTTTAAGGAGCATTCTGGCCATACCTCTTCCAAGACAGATTTATTAATTCTTCCGACACTTCATGGTATATAAAACATTCTTCATCAATACATCAATTCTTATTTGGCCTTCTTTAATCATTGTCCAGCTTTCACATGCATTAGAAGTGATTGAAAATACCATGACTTGGGTCAAGTGCACTTTAGCCCTCAGAGAGACTCCTTCACTTTTGAACACTTTCAACAGACCTTTTGTAGCAGATTTGGCCAATGAATCCACCCTTTGATTTCTTGACTGCTGTTTCCATGGGTGTTGATTGTGGATCCAAGTGAAATGAAATCCTTGGCAACCTCAGTGTTTTCTCTGTTTATCATGACATTGCTTATTGGTCCAGTTGTGAGAACTTTGATTTTCTTTACTTTGAGGTGCAATCCACACTGAAGGCTATGGTCTTTGCTCTACATCAGTAAGTGTTTCAAGTTCTCTTTACTTTCAGCAAACAAGGTTGTATAATCTGGATATCACAGGTTGTTAATGAGTGTTCCTCCAACCCTGATGCCACATGCTTCTTCATATAGTTCACCTCTGATTATTTGCTCAACATACAGATTGAATAAGTATGGTGAAAGAATATAACCTTGACGCACAACTATTCTGATTTTAAGCCATGCAGTATCCCGAGAATGACCAATTGAAGGGGAATGGCGTTGCATTCAACGTCAAAAAGTACATTTCAAGATCTATCCAGAAGTACAATGCTGTCCCCCAACCCAGTGCCATCGAGTCGATTCCAACTCATAGCGACCCTATAGGACAGAGTTTCCAAGGAGTGCCTGGCAGATTCAAACTGCCGACCCTTTGGCTAGCAGCTGTAGCACTTAACCACTATGTCACCAGGGTTTCCACAATGCTGTCAGTGATAGGATAATATCTATACACCTACAAGTAAGACCAGTTAATAAGACTATTATTCAAATTTATGCACCAACCACTGAGGCCAAAGATGAAGAAACTGAAGATTTTTCCCAACTTCTGAAGTTTGAAATTGATCGAACATGCCATCAGGATGCACTGATGATTAGAATGTGAGAGTTGGAAACAAAAAAGAAGCATCAGTAGTTGGAAAACTTGGCCTTGGTGACAGAAAAGATGCTGGCGATCGCATGATTGAATTTTGCAAGACAAACGACTTCCTCGCTGTAAATACCTTTTTTACCATATACTCATGGACCTTGCCAGATGGAATACACAGGAATCAAGTCAACTATACCTATGGGAAGAGATGATGAAAGGCTCAATCAGTCAGAACAAGGCCAGGGGCCAAATGCAGTTCAGACCATCAATTACTCGTATGCAAGTTCAAGTTGAAACAGAAGAAAATTAGAAGTCCATGAGAGCCAAAGGACAACCCTGAGTATATCCCACCTGAATTTAGAGACCGTCTCAAGAATAGATTTGACACGCTGAACATGAATGACTGAAGACTAGACAAGTTGTGGAAGGACATCATACATGAACAAACAAGAGGTCATTAAAAATACAGGAGAGAAAGAAAAGACCTAAAAGGGCGTCAAAAGAGACTCTGAAACTTGCTCTTGAATGTCAAGCAGCTAAAGCAAAAGGAAAAAAGGATGAAGTAAAAAAAAACTGAACAGAAGATTTTAAAGGGCATCTTGAGAAGGCAAAGTAAAGTATGATGATTTGTGCAAAGAACAGGAGACAGGAAACTAAAAGAGAAGAATACGCTTGGCATTTCTCAAGCTAAAAGAACTGAAAAAATAATTCAACCCTCCAGTTCCAATACTGAAGGATTCTACAAGGAAAATATTAAATGACTCCAGCAGCATACAAAGAAGATGGAAGGAATACACAGAGTCACTATGCCAAAAAGAATTGGCCAAAGGTCAGCCATTTCAGGAGGTAGCATATGACAAGGAACTGCTGGTACTGAAGGAAGGAGCCAAGCTGCACTGGTGGCATTGGAGAAAAACAAGGCTTCAGGAATTGATGGAATACCAAATGAGATGTTTCCACAAATGGATGAAGCGCTGGAAGTGCTCACTCGTCTATGCCAAGGAATTTGTAAGACAGCTATCTGGCCAACCTTTCCTAAGGAAGGTGATCCAACTGAATGTGGAAATTATCCAACAATATCATTAATATCACATGCAAGCAAAATTTTGCTGAGGCTCATTCAAAAGTGGCTGCAGCAGTATATCGTCAGGGAACCGCCAGAAATAAAAGCAAAGTTCAGAAGAGGATATGGAACCAGAGATATCTTTGCTGCTGTCAGATGGATCCTGGCTGAAAGCAGAGAATACCAGAAAAATGTTTACCTGTGTTCTATTGACTACGCTAAGGCATTTTACTGTGTGGATCATAACAAATTATGGGTAACATTTCGGAGAATGGGAATTCCAGAACACTTCATAGCGCTCATGGGGAATCTGTACATGGATCAACAGGCAGTCGTTTGAACAGAACAAGGGGATACTGCATGGTTTAAAGTCAGGAAAGGTGTGCGTCAAGGTTGTATCATTTCACCAAACTTATTCAATCTGCGTACTGAGCAAATAATCTGAGAAGCTGGACTATATGAAGAAGAACGGGGCATCAGGATTGGAGGAAGACTCATTAACAGCCTGAGATATGCAGATGACACAGCCTTGCTTGCTGAAAGTGAAAAGGACTTGAAGCACTTACTGATGAAGATCATAGGCCACAGCCTTCAGTATAGATTACACCTCAACATAAAGAGAACAAAGATCCTCACAACTGGACCAATAAGCAGCATCATGATAAACAGAGAAGATTGAAGTTGTCAAGGATTTCACTTTACTTGGATCCACGATCAACACCCTTGAAAGCACCAGTCAAGAAATCAAAAGATGCATTGCACTGGGCAAATATGCTGCAAAAGACCTCTTTAAAGTTTTGAAAAGCAAAAATTGTCACCTTAAGGGCTAAGGTACACCTGACCCAAGCCATGATATTTTCAATCACCTCATATGCATGTGAAAGCTGGACAATTAATAAGGAAGACCAAAGAAGAATTGACGCCTTTGAATTGTGGTATTGGTGAAGAATATTAAATATACCATGGACTGCCAGAAGAACGAACAAGTCTGTTTTGGAAGAAGTACAGCCAGAATGTTCCTTAGAAACAAGGATGATGAGACTATGTCTCACACACTCTGGACATGTTTTCAGGAGGAATCAGTCCCTGGAGGACATCATGCTTGATAAAGTAGAGGGTCAATGAAAAAGAGGAAGACTCTCAACAGATGCATTGACACAGTGGCTACAACAGTGCGCCCAAGGATAGCAACGATTGTGAGAGTGACGAAGGACTGGGCAGTGTTTTGTTCTGTTGTGCATAGAGTAGCTATGAGTCGGAACCAACTTGACGGCACCTAACAACAACAACAGTATCCCCTTGTTCTGTTTGAACAATTGCCAGTTGGTTTTTTTCTATATACAGGGTCCACATGAGCACAATGAAGTGCTCTGGAATTCCCATTCTTCCCAATGTTATCCATTATTTGCTATGATCCACAGTGTCGAGTGCCTTTGCATAGTCAATAAAACACAGGTAAACATCTTTCTAGTATTCCATGCCCTCAGCCAAGATTCACCTGACATCAGCAACAATATTTCTCGTTCACTGTCCTCTTCTGAATCTTGCTTTAATGTCTGGCAGTTTCCTGTCAATGTACTGCTGCAAGCTCCTTGGAATGATCTTCAGCAAAATTTTACTTGCGTGTGATATTAATGATATTGTTCAATAATTCCTGCATTCTGTTGGATCAACTTTCTTTGGGATGGGCAAAAATATGGATCTCTTCCAATCAGTTGGCCAGGTAGCTGTCTCCAAAATTCTTGGCATAGATGAGTGAGCACTTCCAGCGCTACATCCGTTTGTTGAAACACCTCAGGTGGTATTTCGTCAGTTTCTGAACCCCTGTTTTTCCCATGTCTGCAGTGCATTTTAGACTTCTTCCTTCAATACCGTCAGTTCTTGGTCATATGCTACCTCCTGAAATGGATGAATGTCAACGAATTCTTTTTGGTGTAGTGACTCTGTGTATTCCTTCCATCTTCTTTTCATGCTTCCTATGTCATTTAACATTTTCCCTGTAGAATCCCTCAGTATTGCAACTCAAAGTTTGAATTTTTTCTTCAGTTCATTTAGCTTGAGAATTGCCAAGTGTATTTTTCCCTTTTGGTTTTAAAACTGTAGGTCTTTGTACATTTCGTTGTAATACTTTACTTTGTCTTCTCAAGCCACCCTTTGAAATCTTCTATTCAGCTCTTTTACTTCATCATTTCTTCATTTTGTTTAGCTACTTGATGTTCAAGAGCAACTTACGGAGTCCCTTCTGATGTCCATTTTCATCTTTTTTTTTTTCTTTCCTGTATCATTAATGACCTTTTACTTTCTTCTTGTGTGATGTCCTTGATGTCATCTCAGAACTCAACTGGTTTGGTCATTAGTGCTAACTGCATCTAATCTATTCTTGAGATGATCTCTAAATTCGGGTGGGTTATACTCAAAGATGTACTTTGGCTCTTCTGGACTTGTTTTAATTTAATTAAGCTTCAGCATGAACTTGCATAGGAGCAATTGATGGTCTGTTCCACAGCTGGCCCCTGGCCTCATTCTGACTGATGATATTGAGCTTCTCCCTCGTCCCTTGCACAGATTTAGTCAATTTGATTCCAGTGTATTCCATCAGGCAAAGTCCACATGTGTAGTCACCATTTATGTTGTTGAAAAAAGGTATTTGCAATGAGAAGTTGTTGGTCTTGCAAAATTCTATCATGTAATCTCAGGCATCATTTATATCACCAAGGTCATATTCATGTGCTTACTGACCATTTATTTGTACATCTATTCAAGTCCTTTGCACCCCCCCCTTTTTTGCCCATTTTTAAGTGGACTGTTTGTCTTTTTCTTGTTGGTTGTTCCATAGATTAGGTTTTATTATTGGCATTTTATAGAGAGACCACAGGTCTTGCTCAAGGTCATGTAGGTGGTAAGTGGACAAGCCACAGGAAGACCTAGCCTCTTGTTTCCCAGGCTAGTGCATTCTCCTCTTAACTTAGACATTTGAGATTGTAGGAACGCTTTTTGGATCATGGCTGGATCGAAGCATACATTTCTGGGACACATTACAATTATTAGACCAAGTAAATCACCTCGTAAAACTCTTCTTGTACATTTTCATGATCACCAAAAAAAGTGAGGACCCAAAGGAAAAACCATACTAGCTTTACTTAATCAACCCCTTTTTATAGAAATTCTTCCAGTGTCTACCACACTCTTTCCTTGGGATCTTCCAGCAGGAAAACCAGCAACTCTCCTTCCTTTCACAGAGCTCTCCCAGGGACAGTGTTGATGTGGCCAGAAGGAAGGAGGAAAGTGAAAATTCCAAAAGGACCATCAATGAGCCAGAAAAGAAGGACATTCTTGGGACTTCATACCTGGAACTGAGATTCCTATGGGTAGACACTGGGAGTTTAAGAACTGCAAGCTCTCAGGGAACATATTACATGTTAGGACTTGGGTTTCTTATCCTCCCTTGGCCACTCAGTGCAAGCTGAGGGCACTTACCACAAGGAATGCATTTGTGTGTTTAGAATTGAGCTCCATGTAGATCTGAAAGAAGGCGGGACCATACAGGTTTGTGGGGTCCCTGCTTTGTGCCCACCCCTGAGCTGGGTCTGGTGCGGGTATGCAAACAGGAAGGCCACAACCTGAGGACCTTCTGTCAAGTTGAGGACACATGTTCAAGACTAGAAACCATTCAGGTACTCTGGGGTCATAGTGCCAAGTGGGGGTTCAGGCCTAGAGCTGGGAGCCTCATGGAGTTAGGGAAGCTTCCTGGAACATAGCCTAGTTGTGGGTACCACCAAGGGCCAGAGAAGCTCCATGCGGCCTAACTTCTCCCCACAGGGCTGCTCATCATGACCACAAGAAAGTGAGGGAGGAGTTACTGGTCACACCAGAAGGGAGCCACTTCACCAGGTCCTGTAGTCCTGGGGGGATGTGGGAGACGGTGGACAGAGCTGGCCTGTGAGTATGGTGAGTAATGGGGGGAGGGGGAAATACCTGGACTGGAAATAGCTAGAGACCCTCAATTCAACAGAGATTAAATAGTAGAATATTCATTCCAAGTGGTGTCACTGCCAGCCACAGGACGATGTTCCCCTTCAGTGTCCTCTATTTTCTGACCATCTCTAGAAGAAAAAGGCTGAAGAAGGAAGCAGCACCATGGCACAAAGAAAAGCAGAAGCGTAAGTCTTGGAGATTTGGCCCCCACCTCTTGAGGAGGGCTGAAATCTGGCGCCCAGCTGGGACCCCGGCTTCTTCAGGTGACACCTGCCTTCGAGAAATGACCCAGCTGGACTGGGCTGCGTGGCTGCCTTTAGCTCTGCTGCTTCTCTGGGTGCCAGGTGAGGGGACATCCTGGACTGAAACTCTGTCTTGGGAGGGTGGGAGAAGAGAAGGGTGTGTGAGGGGGAGAGAAGCAAGAGAAATGCCTTGTGAGACACCCCAAATCTGGACTCTGGCAGCGCTTTTTCTACTAATGAATGACTATACCATCTGCAGCCCCCGACTTTGGATGAGTCTTGTGGACCATGGGGTACAGGGGCAGGTGAGGAGGAGGGTATTTGTGAGAGGTTCTCAGAAGAATCATCATGGGAAGAAGGAAGGTGAGAGTCAGATTGCCCTCTGAGTGCATGGGAGAGGGCTAGCTGAGGGCACCTGAGGGGCATGTGTTCTGGGGGAGTCGCCCTCCCCATGATTCTCCCATTGCAGGGTGTGGAGGAAGTGTGGGGACTGGGGACGAGGGGGCCATGGTGTAATGGACACGGAGGTGTAGCTGGGACAGCCCAGGGCTGACTGGAGCCTGAGCAGGGAGGAGCCCTGACATACGCTTGGATGGTGATAGCCCCAAGGTGTGCCTGAGGGTCAGGGGTCAATTGTCTCCAAGGAGGAGAAATGGTGATGGAGGGGAGATGAATGAGCGGTGAGAAGGAAGGCGAGACAAACGAAACTGTGGGGAGAGAAGTGGGGAGCCTTTCTTTGGTGAGAACTCACAGCGTGGAGTCTTCCTTCCCAGGGATTCAGCTTCTGGGCCCTCAGCCATGCCAGCTTTCCTCTCACAGGCCCTGAGCATTTCTTGTTAGGTTTACTCCTGGGATGTTGAAAATCTTTTTGGCTGTTTTTCTCATAAATTGGAGGGTTTTTCTTTTTTATTTGTTACACAGTTGTCTATATGAAATCAATTAATTTTTGTGTGTTACTTTGGAAACAGTCATCCTCCTACTATCAGTTTTTCCATTGATTTTCTTGGGTTTTCACGTGCTTTGCAAGCACTGAGAGTTTGTGTTCCTCTGTTGTATTTATTTCTTGTATTTCCTTCTCACTGAGAAAGCAGTCCCCCAGGATGACACCTGTGACTGTGGCGATAGTGCTTATCCTTTCCTTGCCCCCGAGTTAGGGGAAAGGGCCCAGTGTTTCCCAGTAAGTCTGAAGGAGGTGTCCATTTACGTCTATTTACAAAGGATTCTTAAAAACACCAGCAACAGTCATCATCAACAAACCTTTACTATGTATGGTGACCCTGAACTGTCACCGACAAGACCAGGAGATGCTACACTCTTGTGACTGTTACAGATTTGAGCAGCTACATGATGTTCAGGTAAAAGGGAATTCAAGATATTTTTGTTTAGAGTTCAGCAGAGACCTAAATAACCTCAAAAGCCAATCTATTTAAAAAAATTGTATCTTTAAAAGATTCTTAAAGACAGCTGTATACAACTTCCCAGGGTAGGCAGCTGCTGCCAGACTGTAAGACAACTTAATGCTACTACTTCCCAAGAAAGCTCCTACCATCCTGAGGGCCATTTTCAGAATTGAGTACCAAAATAAATAATTATTTCTGACTTTATTTAATCATGTAATTTAAAAAATTTATTTAAAAAGTTCTAACACCAAATCTGTAATACAAGTAGAACTTAAAACAGGTTTATAGTATTACCATCTCTTCATTAGGTATTCACACAGAAAGTTCGGGTGCTTAACATTCTACTTTATTCCCTGCTCAGTAACGATCCTTAATAAACAAGCTTGAAATTAAAAAAAAAAAACCAGCAACAGGTGTTGGGTGCCTTCTCAGTATCTATGGAAATGATTGTTTTTTTCTCTTGTGAACAAAGAAGGTGGTGAATTATATTAAGAGATCTGGTCAGACTTTAGTATCCATATATTATGATGATTTTATGTAAAAAATTAAGGAAATTCCTGGGTTTCTATATTCTCAGCAAATGTTTAAGTAAAGTTTGAATTGTTTATTCCTTGAAGGTTTAAAAGAATTAGTTTGTGAAACTTAGTTTTGTCCCTTTTGTGGGGGGAATAATTTCTTGATAAAGTTTTTTTTATTTGGTCTACAATAAAAAAAAAACTATTCTGGGATGATTTTGATAATTTATATTTTCCTAGGAAATCATCAGTTTCATCCAAGTTTACAATCTTATTTGCAGAGACTTGCAAATTATCCTGGTTATTCTCCTTTTGAATTGTGTATTTGTGTCTTTTTTTTTTTAACTTGGTTCCCCACTGGTTTGTCTGTATTATCATTAGCTCCTTCCTAAAGAAAAATCAGTTTTTCAAAGTTTATATTAATTCCACTGTTTTCCTGTTTCCTGGTTCACCAATGTCTGCACTAGATTTACCCCGTCTTTTTCCCTTCTGTGCCGGGCATCCTTGCCAACTTCTTGAGTTGAATGTTTAGCTTGTTTACCTTCCTGGTTTCTTGTTCAGTGATGTGAGAGGAGATGTTGAGATCCTAATGTAAAACATTAAGACGACAGAGGAGCCTCCCAGTAGGAGGAGTTACAGAAATAGTGAAAATCCTAGCCCAAGAATGGCCTCCAGTCTCCCCTGTTCATGTTTAGTGAGATTGGGGAAGAGGATTGGTAAGTGCTGGGTGGGAGAAAGCACAGAAAGGCAAATGAGGAGGCTTGTAAATAAGTGTATTGTTCCAGGTAAGTGGGGAGATAACACTGAAGGTTTTCTGACATCCTTGCTATCTCTAAAGGATAAGGACACCTTCACAGGTGACATAGAATCCTTTGGGAGTCCTGGTGATACTTTTACCCTCAAAATTTCAAATGTAGGATGTGCTTTAAGGGGGGCTTGTTTGTGTTGCTTGTACGATAAGAAAAGTGAATCAGGAGAGAGAAAGAGAGAGAGACCAACCAGAGAGAAGCCAGACACTGGAGACAGAACAGCAGACAAGAAGCCGTGGGCAGGGGCAGTGGGTCATCCAGATCAGGCAGAGGAGCCATAACTCGGCAAAGAAAGATGACAATTTACAGCCAAGCAGAGGTAGGGAACAGAGTTAGGACGTAGGGACCAGGAACAGCATCTTGGGTGACGGAGGGCTGGGGACTGACATTTCTTTATTAAACACTAAATGTATGTCAATTTAATAATTTATGTTATTCTAGAAAACCATACATGCATCCAAGTTTGTAAGTGTATTTGTAGAGAATTTTTGCAATATACTGTCTTGAATCTTTTGATTTTCTCTGTATTTCTGGTTATTTTCTCTTTCATTTCTAACTTTATGTGTTTGTGTTTTCTCTTTTTTCTTCTTTTGGCCTGCCAGAGGGTTATCGATTTTTATTAGATTCTATCATGTGACATTCCTGCCTTTCTGGTCCAAAAACAATTGAACATCAGCAGTTTCATATGGTTCAACCTGGTACTATTTGGCAGGCATTTTACATCCATTATCTCATTTAACGCCCCCAAATGCCACATGAGGGGGGCACAATTTTCATCAATTTACAGATGAGGCATCTAAAGCCCAGAGAGGGTAAGAAAATTTTCCCTGAACACACAGCTGATATGAAATAGAGCTGAGACATAAACCCAGGTTCTTGGGATGCTGAAGTCAGGGTGTACCTTTGAACTTCACCTTGGAAAAGAATCACAGCTAGATTTCTGTAAAGGTCACGCCCACCTCAGAGCTGGGAAGGCCTTCTCTGCACCCTCTGCTGAGCATCTGGGCATCCAGGCCAGGAGGGGAGGTCCAGGGCCCCCAAAAGGAGGACTGAAGGGAGCTTGTGGGCAGCTCTGGGCAGCTGTTGAGGAGAGTATGGAGGCTCGATGGGTTGAAGGATGGGCCCTAAGCTTTGGAGAAGCCCCGGATAGGGCAGGAACCTCACAGTGAAGGACTTATTGAGGGCTTCTATGTGTCAAGCACTCCTAGGCATTGAAGATGTAACAAGGGCAAGGCCCTACCCTTCTGGAGCTGATATTCAAGGGGTAGCAAAGTCTGCAAGTGAAGGGATTTAAGGACCTGAAAAAGCAAGTAAAATTATGAGTCAGAATCAACTTGATAGCAAGGGGTTTGGTTTTTTGGTAACTGTAATAGAAGAGACTAAGCCACCTTGGGACCTGATCACAGAATTACAAGGGTGGTGGGGAGCAGCACTCACAGCTGCCCAGGTGCACTTACCCCTCATCTCAGGGCAGGGCTAGTGTCCTCTACCTGGGTAGCCAGCATCAGCTTCACACACATCACCTTACTCTCTGTGCTTGACATCTGAGAGCTACTGGAAAAAACCGTGTTCATAAATCTAGGAAGGACAAATGAGTTTCTTGTTTTTTTTTTTTTTTAAGTCCACAAGAGCTGGGCAAACAAAAACATGAGATGAAGACCGTCACCAGAAAAACTCCTGCTCATGTGAATGGTTTTTGTTGTGTCCCAGCTCTGCTGTTGGCTCACTGGGCATCTTTCACAGGACACTGGTGCTCTCTAGCCTGCATCTTTATCTGGATTAGGAGTGATGCAACATTCCAGGGCTCTACAGCTCTGGAAACTGTGAAAAATTCATTCAAACGTGTTGTCTTTATGAATTTTTTTTGATCCACAAATTTTATCAAGTGCATCCAGCATCACTGTCCAAATGGACTTGGCAACCCTATTTGTGCCCTGGTTTATATCCCTTGCTGGGAGCAGACAGGTGTGTGGGCTGTGAGATGCTAGGTGCTATTGTCAGACCTGGGGCGGCCTTTCTGGTGAAAGCAGGGTGCTCAGAGGAGGGGCTTCTTATAGTTCTGATGAGTTTGGAAATGGAAGGCCAGTGGGAGGGAGTTGGAAATGGAATAAATGAGGAAGATGGGAGGTGCAGCAGGAAAGGAGATTGGAATCTGGAGGAAGGGGCTACTGTGATCAAATCCTGGGGTTGGCAGAGAGCCAGGGGTGGATGCTCAAGATGTGCTGGAGCGGGGCTGATGTGGAGTTGAAGGAAGAAGCTTCAGGAGGACTGACCCCTGGGGCACTGCTGACCCAGGCCTGCCCAGGTGTGGAGCTCAGACTCGGCTTGTGTTTTCCAGGCTGTGTGACTCTGAATGGCTCCAGCACTGTGACAGGCATTGTGGGAGAATCTTTAACTGTGCAGTGTCGGTACAAGGAGAAATTCAAGGAAAATGACAAATACTAGTGCAGAGAACAGCTGGCGCTTACTAGACCATGTGACAAGATTGTGAAGACCAGAGGGTCACAGAGAGAGGAGAGGAGGGACCCAGTTTCCATCACTGACCATCCGGCCCAGCTTAACTTCACAGTGACCGTGAGGAACGTCACAGCGGAGGGCGAAGGCGCGTACTGGTGTGGGATTGATAGAATGTGGTTTGGAAATAGACTGTTGGATCCGGTCTTCCAGGTGGCAGTGGCTGTGTCTCCAGGTGAGCCCCTCCTCCACACCAGCACCAGGGCTACCTGAACAAGCTCAGGTCAGAACGGCTGGGGCAGGTCTCAGATCAGAGACTTGGGCAAAACTATGCATGCATGTGTGTGTGTGTGTGTGTTTATGCATGTGTGTGTGTGTGTGTGTGTGCATGTGCACGTGCACGTGAGAGAGAGAGAGAGATCTCAAGAGCAATCTGCCTGGCCCTGACTTTTTAGCCATCTCAGTGGACCTGGGAGGTACTGAGGCAGGTGGGGTGGGGTGAGTGAGGAGGGCTGAGTTTGAGCCCCCAGGATAGTGGGGGTCCTTGCACCTTCTGCTCCCACTGGAGTTGTGTGGCCTCCCCGTCATCTCCCTGGGCCTGGGAGACATGGGGCTTCTGGCATCTATTCTCAGGAAACAGAGGTCACATACAGACAGCCATCCAGGTTTCCCAGTGTGGAGGGGACATAGGGGTGGCCCAGCCCCAGCTAAACAGCATGTCCTGATTATTGTCTGATCCTCAAGCCCAGGTCCCATACTTTCCCCAGACTATATCACCGGCCTCAGGCCAGCTAGTTTAGCCTGGACTTGCTGGGCTGCCCAGGGAAACCCCAGTTTCCTCTGCCTTTGTACAAACCGTCCCTGTGAAGGGCCTGGCCGCCAGCCCGAGTGTGGGTCCTGGTGAGCTGTAGAGACCATAGAGAAGGCTTGGCAGATCCCTGCTTCCTGTGGGGCTCTCTTTGTCTCCTAGGGTCCCCTTCACTGTGCCTTTCTGTCCCTCTCCTCAAGCTGGGATCCCCTCAAAAAGCGGTAAAGTACTCGTCACCACCCACTTGTCCATTGGAAAGTCCATTTGGCAGCCCCATTTTCCAGGACCACTTCTCTACCAGATGCGGCCATTCAAAGACTTATCAGACACCGTTCTGTGGCTGAGTAGAGCAGAAAGTCAGAGGCAGGGACCACTGCAGTACAGGCAATATGTCCTCAGATAGACAAATGCCCAAAGTACTGCAGACTTCCGCAGCAGGGGCGCCAGGCCTCAGGGGGGTGACTCATTGCTATGGGCTCGGGGAGGGCTCTCTGGGGGACCTGACACCTCTGCTGAGTCTTGACGCAGGACAGGAGGGGGCTAAGAGCTGAGCCTGCAAAGGAGAGAGGAGAGCCACCTGTGACCAGCACCCCAGAAACTCAGAGCACGTTGGGGATAGTTAAGAGCTGAGAAGAGGGGAGGCACAGACAGGGCTTGACAGGGCAGGTGCTGGGCTCAGTGGGGACTTTAACCCTTGACATGCCAGATACAGTCTAGACACAGGGCTCTGGAGAGAAGTTAGAGCTCTCAGCGGTGCCCTGCCTGTGTCAGCAGGATCCTGTGTCCTGCTAGAAATGCTCCCTTGGCCCAGGCTTCTCTTTCCTGGCCCTTCCAAAGTCAGTATGCTGCATGAAATCAAGCCACAAAGGTGGTGAGTGGCAGGGAGGGTCAGAGGAGAGCTCCTGGGTCTGATGTGTGTTTTTAGCACCAGCACCAACGTCAAGCACACCTACAAGTACCATGACTTACACAACAACAACTGAAGGTCTACCTGTGCTGTTCACCACACTGGCCACAGCGGGTGCCACCCACATCACAAGCTGCCAGAACTCCAACCAGAGCCAGGGCCCAGGGTAAGGTGCCCCAGTCCCTGTGACTTGGAGGTAGGTTTTCTCAGCCTGGGCTTCCTCCCCATTCATGGTCCAGGCATGGCCTGCTGGAGGGTGGGACTCACATCCCTACAGCTGGAGCCTCTGGGCTCCCTCTGCCACAGGCCAAGTTGAACGCCCCAGGCTGTGTCTCCCAGCTTGGGTAGCTGAGCCCACACTGGACCTGCACTGGGCTTCTAGAGCGGATCTTTATAAATCCGATCTTTATTTGTCTTTGGGGGTTGGAAGCATTCTATATAAACTTGGAGATATATTTTAATACACACATACATACATGTTACTAAGAATAAGATGTACAAAAAAAAAAAAAGGTGGTCATTAGTGTGGTTTGTGGTAACTGAAATACATCATAAGTCGGGGACTACTAGTAGCATGTATACAATACTTGCTTTTGTGTGAAAAACGGAGAAAAACAATGTAGATATATATTTGCTTGTATATAAAATGTCCCTCGGTGGTGTAATTTCACATCTAATTGTTTAGGTCCTACTAAGTGCAGAGGCTCTCCAGGCATTGGGGTACAGTGGCAAAGATGCAGGTCCCACCTGGACCCCTGAGTCTCCCTTCACCTCATCCCCAGAGCTGGGCCCTTCCTCCTATTCTCAGGCCTAAGTTAATGGTCATGGACAGCAGTCCTTCTAGTGGGGTGTCTTGCCTTCGGACCCATCCAGGGTTGGTCCTGGTGTGAATTATTGTGGACGTAGGACCTGGGCTCATGGACAGGGGGAACAGAAGGCTCCAGGGCTTCCACTTGAGGAAGCAGCTCACTGTCACCGTGTCCCCCACAGCTCCCCGCTCAGCAGCGTCCACTTCCTACTCCTGGTCTTCCTGAAGGTGCCCCTGTTCTTGAGCATGCTTAGTGCTGTCCTCTGGGTGAACAGGACTCAGAGGGGCCCTACGGGGACATGGGATCAGCCCAACTATGAGAATCAGTAGCCCTGGTGTCCAGGACGCCCTGTCTAGAGATCCAGACCTTCAGGTGGAATTGGAATGATCTCAGCAATAAATCCTGTGTTGCCATCCAGGTTTCTGTCAGAAAACTCTGTAATCTTCTTCGAAACTTTTCTTCATGCAGTGTGTCACGCTCATAAAGTAATATATCTAATAAATAAGTATACCTTTAACAAAGAATATTCTTCAACACCTGTTTGCCCACCTTACAGCTTAAGAAAGAAAGCATCAGGTTTACTTTTTTTTTATTATTGTTTGTTTTCCCAACCTGAGTTAGGAATCCATCTTCCTCCCTCCATACAGATAAGCATTGCCCACAGTTATTGACAACTGCCTCTTTCCCCAACGATCTGCTTTGAAACTTCTGACAGATATTGATTTCTGTGTTTCTGTGGATCTTTTTCTGAGTTCTCTATTCTCTTTCATTTGTCTATTTCTTTATCCCTGAAAAAAGGCAACGTTGTTTTAATAGCTACAGTTTTATTAAAAAGCCTTGATACCTGGTATGTCATGTCACCCCATATTCTTCTTTTATATCAGGCATATCTATGCAAATATGGGCCCTTTTACAAATAAGCCAACTAAAAAATGGGCAAATGCACTTCACTTCAGAAGACATTCAGGTAGTTAACAGACACATGAGGAAATGCTCGTGATCATTAGCCATTAGAGAAATGCAAATCGAAATTACAATGAGATTCCATCTCACTCCAACAAGGCTGGCATTGACCCAAAAAGCACGAAATAATAAATGTTGGACAGGTTGTGGAGAGACTGGAACACACAGACACTGCTGGTGGGAAGGTAAAGTGGTACAACCACTTTGGAAACCGATATGGCGCTTCTTTAAAAAGCTGGAAATAGAACTACTATCTGACCCAGCAATCCCACTCCTTGGAATATATCTTGGAGAAATAAGAACCTTTACACGAACAGGTATATCCACATCCATGTTCATTGCAGCACTGTTCACAATAGCAAAAAATGGAAACAACCAAGGTGCTAACTAACAGGTGAATGGATAAATAAATTCTGGTATATTCATACAATGGAATACTACGCATCAATAAAGAACAATGGTGAATCCATGAAACATTTCATAACATGGAGGAATCTGGAAGGCATTATGCTGAGCGAAATTAGTTGCAAAAGGACAAATATTGTATAAGACCACTATTATAAGATCTTGAGAAATAGTTTGAACTGAGAAGAAAACATTCTTTTGTGGTTACGAGAAGGGGGGACAAAGGGAGTGAGGGAGAGGGGTTTTCACTAATTTGATAGTAGATAAGAACTATTTTAGGTGAAGAGAAAGACAACACACAGTACAGGAGAGCTCAGCACAACTGGACTAAACCAAAAGCAAAGAAGTTTCCTGAATAAACTGAATGCTTCGAAGGCCAGCATAGCTGGGGCAGGGGTTTGGGGACCATGGTTTCAGGGGACATCTAAGTCGACTGGCATAATAAAATCTATTAAGAAAATGTTCTGCATCCCACTTTGGAGAGTGGCATCTGGGGTCTTAAACGCAACCAAGCAGCCGTCTAAGATGCATCAATGAGTCTCAACCCACCAGGCACAAAGGAGAATGAACACCAAAGACACAAGGTAACTATGAGCCCAAGAGACAGAAGCCACATAAACCAGAAACCACATAATCCTGATACCAGAAGAACTAGATGGTGCCTGGCTACAACCGATGACTGCCCTGGCAGGAATCAAAACAGAGAACCCCTGAAGGAGCAGGAGAACAGTGGGATGCAGACCTCAAATTCTCATAAAAAGGCCAGACTTAATGGTCTGACTGAGACTAGAAGGACCCCCCGAGGTCACGGTGCCCAGACCTTCTGTTAGCCCAAGACAGGAACCATTCCCAACGCCATCCCTTCAGACAGGGATTGGACTGGATAGAAAACGATACTGGTGAAGAGTGAGCTTCTTGGATCAAGTAGACACATGAGACTATTGGGCAGCTCCTATCTGGAGGGGAGAAGAAGGGGCAGAGGGAGTCAGAAGCAGACCAAATGTACACAAAAATAGAGAGTGGAGGGAAGGAGTATGCTGTCTCACTAGGGGGAAAGCAACTAGGAGTATATAGTAAGGTATACATAAATTTTTGTGTGAGAGACTGACTTAATCTGTAAACTTTCACTTAAAGCATGATAAAAATTAAAAATATATATGGGCCCTTTCTCTTCCATATAAAATGTAGAATTAGCCAGTCAAGTTTCTAAGAACAAAAAAGAAAAACTTTAGAGATTTTTAATGCAACTATATCAAATTCATCTTTATAATAATGAATTTTCCTGTCTATGAACATGGTGTGTAACTATATTTGTGAGTTTCTTAAATGTCTTTTAATAATTTATATTATCGAGTCAAAAGA
Organism: Elephas maximus indicus; assembly: GCF_024166365.1. Taxonomy (NCBI): domain Eukaryota; kingdom Metazoa; phylum Chordata; class Mammalia; order Proboscidea; family Elephantidae; genus Elephas; species Elephas maximus. The sequence goes on along the minus strand of NC_064837.1, from coordinate 64,917,835 downwards.
GAGCCTACTGATTGGGGAAATTTTTTGGCTACATTTCCAACAATGGATTAATCTCTAAAATTTATAGAAAACTTCAACATCTCAATCCAATTTTAAAATGGGCAAAGGATATGAACGTACACTACTTCACTTAAGACATTCAGGCTGCTGACAGATGACGAAGTGCTTGTGATCATTAGCAATTAGAGAGATGTAAATCAAAACTACAGTGAGATACCACCTCACTCCAAATTGCTGGCAATAATTTTTTTAAAAAAGTCAGAAAATGAAAAATGTTAACATCTAGCTCAATTGGCATAACATAGTTTATAAAGAAAATATTCTACATTCTACTATGGTGAGTAGTGTCTGGGGCCCTAAAAGCCTGTGAGTGACCATCTAGGATACTCTACTGGTTGCACCCCTTAGGGAGCAAGGAAGAATGAAGAAAACTAAAGATATGAGGGAAAGATTGGTCCGAAGGACTAATGGACCACATCTACCATGGCCTCCACCAGACTGAGCACGGGACAATTAGATGGTGCCCAGTTACCACATTGACTGCTCTGACAGGGATCACAATAGAAGGTCCTGGACAGAACTGGTGAAAAATGATGAACAAAATTCAAGCTCAAGGAGGCGGAGCCAAGATGGCAGAATAGACAGATGCTTCCAGTGAGCCCTCTTCACAACAAAGACCCCAAAAAACAAGTGAAGTGAGTATATTTGTGACAAGCTGGAAGCCCTGAGCTCCAAAGCCAAACTTAGAAAATGAACTGAGGGTCAGGGGGAGGAAGAGACCGTTCAGAAGCTGAGAGATGTTACCAGACCTGAAGCACAGGGAGCCCTCAGGCACCATTCCCAGAGCCACAGTGGCGGCAGGCTGCTACTAGCGTTCAGCCACAGTTTCCTCAGGGAGAAGGAGCTAGCCGCAGAGCCTACTCACACCTCCGGAAGCTGAGGAGAACGGCCCTCACAGCAAAAGCTAAATACTTGTGTATATTTTAACGTGCCACCCCACCCGCAAACCAGCTTCAACGGCTGAATTCCCAGGGTCTGAGATAGGCCCTGTTGAGCTCCTAGAGCCATCCTCCTGGCCTTGGGGAAGGAAAAAATTTGCATTTGGGGAAAAGATAATTTACTAGCTCTACTAACCAGGGGAGCTCAGGACAGAAGCAGCTCCTGGCCAGGCATAAACCGTCCATGGACTTTGAGCACCTTTCCCTTCAGCATGGACCTGTGTGGGCCTATTTTGGGAGAATAGGCACTTGTTGGCAGACTCCAACCATTTCAGCTGTGTGGTGGAGAGGTGGGTGTTTGATGTTTCACATTGCTTCGTCTGTTAAACAAGGTCCTCACCTAACCACATCAGGGACCTAAGGACTGGTAGATTGAGTGAGGTCACCCAGCCACCCATGACAGGGGTCCAAAGATAACTGGTACCTCCCAGTCCTTACAACCAAAAACTTTGGGTGCCCATGGTCCCTCTGCAGAACCCACCCACCTGCAAGCTCTAAGGAAGAGGGACACGCTTTCCTCAGAAACACTCAGGGATCGGTTCTCAGCCCCCTGCCTTGTTCAGAGGATGACCCCCTGCTGCAATCAGATACCAGTATATACGCCAGTCACCCCTGCCCCTCTAAGACTGTAGGACAGAGCCTGTAGCACACTCTTGATGATAAGCTACGTAGAAACCTGAGCTGAATTCATACAAGAAAACTGAATGGACTCCTAGACTGATATACCTGATAACAGCTCTAGCCATCTGGGGACAGGACATCAGAGCTCCAAAGGTGAAAATAATCAAGCTAACTCACTCAGGCAACCCATGGGGGTATACCAAAACAAAACAAAGCAAGTAGCTATGACACAGTAAACAAGCATAAACTAATACAATAACTTATTGATGGCTAAGAGACAACAGTCAATATCAAGTCACATAAAGAAACAGACCATGATCACCTCAACAGGCTCTCAAAACAAAGAACGCAGGGATCTTCTACATGAAAGTACATTCCTGGAATTACCAGATGCAGAATACAAAAGTTTAATATACAGAGCACTTCAAGACATCAGGAAGGAAATGAGACAATACGCAGAACAAGCCAAGGAACACACAGATAAAGCAATTGAAGAAATTAGGAAGATTATTCAGGAACTTAATGAAGAGTTTAATAAGCTGGAAAAATCCATACACAGACAGCAATCAGAAATTCAGAAGATTAACAATAAAATTACAGAAGTAGACAACTCAATAGAAAGTCAGAGGAGCAGAATTGAGCAAGTGAAAGTCAGAATTTCTGAACTCACAGACAAATCACTTGGCACTAATATATTTGAAGAAAAATCAGATAAAAGAATTAAAAAAAATGAAGAAACCTTAAGAATCATGTGGGACTCTATCAAGAGAAATAACCTACGAGTGATTGTAGTACCAGAACAGGGAGGGATAACAGAAAATACAGAGAGAATTGTTGAAGATTTGTTGGCAGAAAACTTCCCTGATATCGTGAAAGATGAGAAGATATCTATCCAAGATGTTCGTCGAACTCCACATAAGGTAGATGTGAAAAGAAAGTCACCAAGACATATTATAATCAAACTTGCCAAAAACAAAGATAAAGAGAGAATTATAAGAGCAGCGAGGGATAAATGAAAAGCCACCTACAAAGGAAAGTCTATAAGAATAAGTTCAGACTACTAAGCAGAAACCATGCAGGCAAGAAGGCAATGGGATGACATATTTAAAAAACTGAAGGAAAAAAATGTCTGCCAAGAGTCATATATCCAGCAAAACTGTCTCTTAAATACGAAGGTGAAATTAAGACATTTCCAGATAAATACAAGTTGAGGGAATTTGTAAAAACCAAACCAAAACTACATGAAATACTAAAGGGGGTTCTTTGGTTAGAAATCAATAATATCAGGTATCAACCCAACTAGAACACTGGGCAGAGCATCCAGAAGTCAATCCAGACAGGGAAATAAAGAAAAAAAAAGCTCAAAACAGGGTAACAGCAATGTTATTATATAAAAGAAGACAACATTAGAATAATAAAGAGGGACTATGAAATGTAATCATACACCTTCCATATGGAGAGGAAGATACAACAATACAAAGAAATAAAAGTTAGGTTTAAATTTAGAAAAATAGGGGTAAATAATAAGGTAACCACAAAGGAGACAAACTATCCTACTCATCAAAATAAAATACAAGAAAAAAATAGAGACTCCGCAGAAACAAAATCAACAACAACAAATATGAGGAAAGGGCAATATATAAAGATAATCTACTCAGCACCTAAAATTAAGTGGGAGAAAAAACTGTCAACAACACACAAAAAAAGACATCAAAATGATAGCACTAAATTCATACCTATCCATAATTACCCTGAATGTAAATGGACTAAATACACCAATAAAGAGACAGAGAGTGGCAGAATGGATTAAAAAACAAGATCCATCTATATGCTGCCTACAAGAGACATGCCTTAGACTTAGAGACACAAACAAACTAAAACTCAAAGGATGGAAAAAAATATATCAAGCAAACAACAATCAAAAAAGAGCAGGAGTGGCATTATTAATTTCTGACAAAATAGACTGTGAAGTTAAATCCATCATAAAGGATAAGGAAGGACACTATATAATGATTAAAGAGACAGTACATCAAGAAGATATAACCATATTAAATATTTATGCACCCAGTGACAGGGCTGCAAGATACATAAAACAAACTCTACCAGCATTGAAAAGTGAGATAGACAGCTCCATAATAATAGTAGGAGACTTCAACACACCACTTTCAGTGAAGGACAGGGCATACAGAAAGAAGCTCAATAAAGACATGGAAGATCTAAATGCCACAATCAACCAACTTGACCTCATAGACATATACAGAACACTCCACCCAAAAGCAACCAAGTATAGCTTCTTTTCTAGTGCACATGGAACATTCTCTAGAATAGACCACATATTAGGTCATAGAAAACCCTGGTGGCGTAGTGGCTAAGTGCTACGGCTGCTAACCAAAGGTCGGCAGCTCAAATCCACCAGGCGCTCCTTGGAAACTCTATGGAGCAGTTCTACTCTGTCTTATAGGGTTGCTATGAGTTGGAATTGACTCGACAGCACTGGGTTTTTTTTATTAGGTCATAAAGGAAGCCTTAGCAGAATCCAAAACATTGAAATATTACAAATCATCTTCTCTGACCATAAAAAAAAAAAAAAACTGACCATAAGACTATAAAAGTGGAAATCAGTAACAGAAAAAGCAGGGAAAAGAAATCAAACACTTGGAAACTGAACAATACAGTGCTCTAAAAAGACTGGATTGGAGGTGGGGCCAAGATGGCTGACTAGGTAGAAGCTACCTGGGATCCCGCTTGCAACAAAGACTCGGAAAAACAAATGAATTGATCACATACATGACAATCTACGAACCCTGACCATCAAACACAGATCTAAAGAGTTGATCTGAGTGACAAGGGAGCAAAAGGCTGCGCCCTGAAGCAGCGACCGCCCCTGGAACCAGTGACCAACTCCACAGCCTTGAGCCCTCACAGTTCCCTGGTGCAGAGTGGCGGGGCTGATTGTGGCTTACTGAGGTGGGGCAGGCATGGGACACAGCCCTAACCCCTAGGCCCCTGGGGTAACCTCGGTAGAGACTCAGCCACACTGACGTGGCTAATGAGAGAATGAGCAACCACGGGGAAGAAGCGACTGTTTTCGGAGCCTGGACCCAGCATCCCAGTCAGAAAACCTTGGCGCTAGGCTTTGAACTGGGCACGGGGAGCTGAGCATGGCTTCCTGAGCCTGAGCAAACATGGGACACAGCCCTAGCCCCCTGAAGTGACCTCAGGGGAAGCCCAGCCAGTGCATGCAGCAACACAATGACATGGCTGGCAGGAGGAGAAGTCACTGGGAGGCAGCGACTGGTTTTGGAGCCTGGAGTGCAGCGTCCCAGCCAGGGAACCTCGGCGCTGGGCTTTGGACTGGGAGCAGAGGAGCTGACCACGGCTTCTGAGACAGCACAAGCACGGGACGAGGGTCTGACCCTTGGGGGCAATCTCGACCCAGCCAGCGCAGGCAGGCTACATGCCCCTTGGGAATCTCAGATAAAACAGTCATTGCCAAGCAAGATAAGTAACTTTGTCTATATTGCTGGGTGCTACTCTCTCCTATCTATCTGATCCCTCCCCTTGCTGCCCCAGGTGGCTTCCTTAACATTGGAATTTCCTGGGCCAGGGAGTGAAGAGTGCTCTGCAGTTTGTTTGTTTGTTTTTTTCTTTTCCTAACCCATTCTCCTGGCCTGAGAGAAGCAGCTACTAAAAACCCAGGGACAAAAAATACTTCCCTGACTTCCCGAAATTGACATAAAAATACAGAACCAGCTCCAGCCAAGCATATGAGATCCACAGTCTTTGGCTTTCATCCCTACAGGGAACAAGGTGCCTATTATCAAGCAAAGGCAATTCTGATAGAGATCTGACTGTAATTGTTTTAGCAGATCACTGGAAAGACTAGTTTTCCAGGTCTGATATCTCTACCTATTAAACAGAGCCCTCACTCATCCACAACAAGGAACTGAGGGCTGAAGCTCCACTCAAACCACCTAGCCACCTGCCAAAGGGGTCTGAGGATACTGACACCTACCAGTCTTTAGAGGTACATGCATTGGGTGCCTAAGGTACAGCTGCAGAGCCCACCCACCAAAGTGCTTTAGGAATAGAGACACACCTACCTCACTGGCATGTGGGGGAAGGCTGTCAGCAACCTGTCCCCCATGGAGTGTGACCCCCTGCTGCTACTAGAATCTGGTGCACACAACTATCACCACTACTCCCCTAAGTTAATAGGTGACAGTCTACACCACACACTTGGTGACCCAAAATCAGAACACCTAAGCTGATTCTATTCAAGAATAGTGAATGGACTCTTAGGCTTATATATCTGGTAACAGCCCAAACCAGCTGGTAATAGGACATAAGTGATTCAAAGGCTACAACAATCAAGAGATTGCAATCTAGTAGCCCATCTGCATATATTGAAAGAAAACAAAACAAGATAAGACTCAGTGAGCAAATATAAAATAAATCATTACAATATCTTATAGATGGCTTGGAGACAGCAGTCAATATCAAACCACATAAAGAAGCAGACCATGATTGCCTCTACAACTCCTCAAATTAAAGAATCAAAAACTTTCCTAAATGAAGATACCATCCTGGAATTGCCAGATGCAGAAGATAAAAAACTAATATCAGAATGCTTCAAGACATCAGAGATGACCTCAGAAATGAAATAAGGCAATCTACAGAAAAAGCCAAGGAACACACTGATAAAGCAGTTGAAGAAATCAAAAAGATTATTCAAGAACATAGTGAAAAAATTAATACGCTGCAAGAATCCATAGAGAGACAGCATTCAGAAATCCAAAAGATGAACAGTAAAATTACAGAATTAGACAACTCAATAGGAAGTCAGAGGAGCAGAACCGAGCAATTGGAATGCAGAGTGGGGGAGCTGGAGGATAAGGCAATTGACACCAATATAGTTGAAGAAAAATCAGATAAAAGAATAAAACAAAATGAAGAAACCCTAAGAATCATGTGGGACTCTATCAAGAAGAATAACTTGTGTGTGATTGGAGTTCCAGAACAGGGAGGGATAACAGAAAATACAGAGAGAATAGTTGAAGATCTGTTGGCAGAAAACTTCCCTGGCATCAAGAAAGATGAAAGGATATCTATCCAAGATGCTCATCAAACCCCATATAAGATTGATTGAAAAAGAAAATCATCAAGGCATATTATCATCAAACTTGCCAAAACCAAAGATGAAGAGAAAATTTTAAAGGCAGCCAGGGATAAAAGAAAAGTCTCCTACAAAGGAGAATCAATAAGAATAAGTTCAGACTACTAGACAGAAACCATGCAGTCAAGAAGGCAATGGGATGACAAATATAGAGCACTGAAGGAGAAAAACTGCCAGCCAAGGATCATATATCCAGCAAAACTCTCTCTCAAATATGAAGGTGAAATTAAAACATTTACAGATAAACACAAGCTTAGAGAATTCACAAAAACCAAACCAAAGCTACAAGAATTACTAAAGGAAATTGGTCAGAAAATCAGTAATATCAGATGCCAACACAACACAAGGTCACAGAACAGAACATCCTGATATCAACTCAAATAGGGAAATCACAAAAACAAATCAAGATTAATTTTAAAAAGAAAAAAAATGCTCAAAACAGGGAATCATTGAAGTCATTATGTAAAAGATCACAATAATCAAAAAGAAGGACTAAATACAGGAGGCATAGATCTTCCACATGGAGAGGAAAACAAGGCGATATAGGATGATACAAGTCAGGTTTTTACTTAGAAAAATATGGGAAAACATTAAAGTAACCACAAAGAGGTCTAACAATTCCATAATTCAAAATAAAAACCAAGAAAAACATAACGACTCAGCAAACATGAATTCAACTACTATGAAAATGAGGAACACACAATTTACAAAGAAAAACGTCTCAGCACAAAAAAGTAAGTGGAAAAATGAAATTGTCAACAACACACACAAAAAGGCATCAAAATGACAGCACTAAACTCATACTTATCTATAATTATGCTGAATGTAAATGGACTAAATGCACCAATAAAGAGACTGTCTCAGACTGGATAAAGAAACATGATCCGTCTATATGCTGCCTACGAGAGACACACCTTAGGCTTAGAGACACAAACAAACTAAAACTCAAAGGATGGAAAAAAATATACCAAACAAACAACAATCAAAAAAGAGCAGAAGTGGCAATATTAATTTCTGACAAAATAGACTTTAAAGTTAAATCCACCACAAAGGATAAAGAAGGACACTACATAATGATTAAAGGGACAATTTACCAGGAAGAGATAACCATATTAAATAATTTACCCAATGACAGGGCTGCAAGATGCATAAAACAAACTTTAACGGAACTGAAAAGTGAGATAGACACCTCCACAATTATAGCAGGAGACTTCAACATGCCACTTTTGAAGAAGGATAGGACTTCCAGTAAGAAGCTCAATAGAGGCATGGAAGATCTAATTGCTACAATCAACCAACTTGACCTCAAAGACTTATACAGAACACTCCACCCAACAGCCGCAAAGTATACTTTTTCTTCTAGTGCACATGGAACATTCTCTAGAATAGATCACATATTAGGTCATAAAACAAACCTTTGCAGAATCCAAAACATCGAAATATTACAAAGCATCTTCTCAGACCACAAGGCCATAAAAGTAGAAATCAATAACAGAAAAGTCAGGGAAATCAAATACTTGGAAACTGAACAATACCCTGCTCAAAAAAGACTGGATTATAGAAGACATTAAGGAGGGAATAAAAAAATTCATAGACTGCAATGAGAATGAAAACACTTCCTATCGAAACCTCTGGGACATGGCAAAAGCAGTGCTCAGAGGTCAATTTATATCGATAAATGCACATATACATTTAAGTGTTCTTCAATTCCCATTCTTCCCAATGTTATCCATAATTTGTTATGATCCACACAGTCGAATGCCTTTGCATAGCCAATATGTTAATTCTTGCCTTCCTTTAAGTGTCCTGTCTTGCCTTGGTCATGTAGGGTTGGCTTCTCCTACGTTACGTACTGCCCCTCTCTTCAGCAATATTAGTATTTGTCTTCTGTCCAGTTGATAATTTACCCTCTCTCCCCCTCCCATCCCTGGTAACCATTAAAGAATGTTATTTTCTTGTGTGTAAATTATAAAATGACAATGAAAGAGTTTAAACCTTTCATTGTCATTTTATAAAAGCGGCCTCATATAACATTTGTCCTTTTGTGACTGAATTCACTCAGCATAATGTCCTCCAAATTCATCCATGTTATGAGATGGTTCTTGGATTCAACATTATTCTTTATTGTTGTATAGTATTCTATTGCATGTACCACAGTTTGTTAATCCATTCATCTGTTGATGGGCATTTATGCTGCTTCCACCTTTTTGCTATTGTGAATAATGCTGCAATGAACATGGGTGTGTATATGTCTATCTGTGTCACAGCTCCTGTTTCCTTAAGGTATATACCTAGGAGTGGGATTGCTGGATCTTATGGTATTTCTATTTCTAGCTTTTTGAGGACGTCCATACCATTTTCCATAGTGGTTGTACCATTTTACATTCCAACCAAAATGTGTGAGATTTCCAATCTCCCCACAATCTTGCCAACATTTGTTATTTTCTGACTTAAAAAAAAAAAATTATTGCCAGTAATTATGAGTGAGGTGGTATCCTACTCGTTTTGATTTACATCTCTCTAATTGCTAATGATCACAAGCATTTTTTCATGTTTGTTAGCAGCCTGAATGTCTTAGTGAAGTGTTTGTTCATATCCTTTGCCCATTTTTTAATTGAATTGTCTTTTTATTGTTGAGATGTTGAAGTTATCTATAAATTTTAGAGATTAGTCCACTGTCAGAAATGTAGCCAAAAAATTTTATGTGTGTGTGTGTATATATATATACACACACATATATACATATATATATATAAGGAAACCCTGGTGGTGTAGTGGTTAAGTGCTATGGCTGCTAACCAAAGGGTTGGCAGTTGGCGCTCCTTGGAAACTCTATGGGGCAGTTCTACGTTGTCCTTTAGGGTCACTATGAGTCCGAATCGACTCAAATGGCACTGGGTTTGGTTTGTTTTGGTTATATATATATGTGTACTTATTTATTAGATATATTACTTTATGTGCATGACACACTGCATGAAAGTTTCAAAGAAGATTACAGAGTTTTCTGATAGAAACCTGGATGGCAACACTGGGTTTATTGCTGAGATCATTTCAATTCCACCTGAGGGTCTGAATCCATGGACATGGCATCTGGACACCAGGGCTACTGGTTCTTATAGTTGGGCTGGCCCCATGTCCCCATAGGGCCCCTCTGAGGCCTGTTTACTGAGAGGACAGTACTGAGCATGCTCAAGAACAAGGGCACCTTCAGGAAGACCAGGAGTAGGAAGTGAACACTGCTGAGTGGGGACTTGGGGACACGGTAACAGTGAGGTGCTTCCTTGGGGGGAAGTCCTAGAGCCTCCTATTCCCCTTGTCCATGAGCTCAGGTCCTGTGTTCACAATAATCCACACCAGGAACAACCCTGGATGGGTCCAAGAACAGGATGCCCCACTAGAAGGACTGCTGTCCATGACCATTAACTTAGGCCTGATGACTTGAGGAAGGGCCCAGCTCTGGGGATGAAGTGAAGGGAGACTCAGGGGTCCAGGTGGGACCTGCATCTTTGCCACTGTACCCCTATGCCTGGAGAGCCCCTGCACTTAGTAGGACCTAAACAATTAGATGTGGAATTGCACCACCCAGGGACGTTTTATATACAAGCATATATACATCTACATTTTTTCTCCCATTTCACACACAAAAAATATAGTATACATACTACAAGTAGTCCCTGACTTACGACGTATTTAAGTTACCACAAACCACACTGATGATCATCTTTTTTTTTTTTTTTTGTATATATTATTGAGCTTCCAGACTAAGACAGACTAGGAAGAAGGACCCGGCAGTCTACTTCTGAAAGCATTAGCCAGTGAAAACCTTATGAATAGCAGTGGAACATTGTCTGACATAGTGCTGGAAGATGAGCCCCCCAGGTTGGAAGGCACTCAAAAGATGACTGGGGAAGAGTTGCCTCCTCAAAGTAGAGTCGACCTTAATGAAGTGGTTGGAGTAAAACTTTCAGGACCTTCATTTGCTAATGTGCATGACTCAAAATGAGAAGAAACAGCTGCAAACATCCATTAATAATCGGAACCTGGAATGTACGAAGTATGAATCTAGGAAATTGGAAATTGTCAAAAATGAAATGGAACGCACATTGATATCCTAGGCATTAGTGAGCTCAAATGGACTGGTATTGGCCATTTTGAATTGGACAATCATATAGTCTACTAGGCTGAGAATGACAACTTGAAGAGGAATGGTGTTGCATTCATTGTCAAAAAGAATGTTTCAAGATCTATCCTGAAGTACGACGCTGTCAGTGATAGGATAATATCCATACACCTACAAGGAAGACCAGTTAATACGACTATTATTCAAATTTACGCAACAACCACTAGGGCCAAAGATGAAGAAATAGATTTTTACCAGCTGCTACAGTCTGAAATTGATCAAACATGCAATCAAGATGCATTAATAATTACTGGCGATTGGAATGTGAAAGTTGGAAACAAAGAAGAAGGACCAGTAGTTGGAAAATATGGCCTTGGTGATAGAAACAATGCCAGAGATCGAATGATAGAATTTTGCAAGACCAACAACTTCTTCACTGCAAATACCTTCTTTCACCAGCATAAATGGTGTCTATACACATGGACCTCACCCAATGGAACACACAGAAAATCAAATCGACCACATCTGTGGAAAGAGACAATGGAAAAGCTCAATATCATCAGTCAGAACAAGGCCAGGGGCCAGCCGTGGAACAGACCATCAATTGCTCATATGCAAGTTCAAGCTGAAACTGAAAGAAAATCAAAGCAAGTCCACGAGAGCCAAAATATGACCTTGAGTATATCCCACCTGAATTTAGAGACCATCTGATGAATAGACTTGATGCATTGAACACTAGTGACCAAAGATCAGACGAGTTGTGGAATGACATCAAGGACATCATCCATGAAGAAAGCAAGAGGTCATTGAAAAGACAGGAAAGAAAGAAAAGATCAAGATGGATGTCAGAGGAGACTCTGAAACTTGCTCTTGAATGTCAAGCAGCTAAAGCAAAAGGAAGAATTGATGAAGTAAAAGAACTGAACAGAAGATTTCAAAGGGCTTCTCGAGAAGACAAAGTAAAATGTTATAATGACATGCGCAAAGAGCTGGAGATAGAAAACCAAAAGGGAAGAACAGGTTTCTCAAGCTGAAAGAACTGAAGAAAAAATTCAAGCCTCGGGTTGCAATAGTGAAGGATTCCATGGGGAAAATATTAAATGATGCAGGAAGCATCAAAAGAAGATGGAAGGAATAAGCAGAGTTATTATACCAAAAAGAATTAGCCGATGTTCAACCATTTCAAGAGGTGGCATATGATCAGGAACCAATGGTACTGAAGGAAGAAGTCCAAGCTGCTCTGAAGGCATTGGCAAAAAATAAGGCTGCAGGAATGGATGGAATATCAATTGAGATGTTTCAACAAACAGATGGAGCGCTGGGTGTGCTCACTCGTCTATGCCAAGAAATATGGAAGACAGCTTCCTGGCCAACTGACTGGAAGAGATCCATATTTATGCCTATTCCCAAGAAAGGTGATCCAACCAAATGTGGAAATTACAGAACAATATCATTAATATCACACGCAAGCAAAATTTTGTTGAAGATCATTCAAAAATGGCTGCAGCAATGTAATGACAGGGAACTGCCAGAAATTCAGGCAGGTTTCAGAAGAGGACATGGAACCAGGGATATCATTGCTGATGTCGGATGGATCCTGGCTGAAAGCAGAGAATACCAGAAGGATGTTTCCCTGTGTTTTATTGACTATGCAAAGGCATTCGACTGTGTGGATCATAACAAACTATGGATAACAATGAGAAGAATGGGAATTCCAGAACACTTAATTGTGCTCATGAGGAACCTTTACATAGATCAAGAGGCGGTTGTTCGGACAGAACAAGGGGATACTGATTGGTTTAAAGCCAGGAAAGGCGTGCGTCAGGGTTGTATTCTTTCACCATACCTATTCAATCTGTATGCTGAGCAAATAATACGAGAAGCTGGACTATATGAAGAAGAATGGGGCTTCAGGATTGGAGAAAGACTCATTAACAACCTGTGTTATGCAGATGACACAACCTTACTTGCTGAAAGTGAAAAGGACTTGAAACACTTACTGATGAAATCAAAGCCCACAGCCTTCAGTATGGATTGCACCTCAACATAAAGAGAACAAAAATCCTCACAACTGGACCAATGAGCAACATCATGATAAACAGAGAAAAGATTGAAGTTGTCAAGGATTTCATTTTCCATGGATCCACAATCAACAGCCATGGAAGCAGCAGTCGAGAAATCAAACGACGCATTGCATTGGGTAAATCTGCTGCAAAGGACTTCTTTAAAGTGTTGAAGAGCAGAGATGTCACCTTGAAGACTAAGGTGCGCCTGACCCAAGCCATGGTATTTTCAATCACATCATATGCATATGAAAGCTGGACAACAAATAAGGAAGACCAAAGAAGAATTGATGCCTTTGAATTGTGGAGTTGGCAAAGAATATTGAGTATACTATGGACTGCCAAAAGAACGAGCAAAGCTGTCTTAGAAGTACAGCCAGAATGCTCCTTAGAGGCAAGGATGGTGAGACTGCATCTTACATTATTTGGACATGTTGTCAGGAGGGATCAGTCTCTGGAGAAGGACATCATGCTCGGCAGAGTACAGGGTCAGTGGAAAAGAGGAAGACCCTCAGTGAGGTGGATTGACACAGCGGCTGCAACAACGAGCTCAAGCATAACAAAGATTGTAAGGATGGCTTAGGACCGGGCAGTGTTTCGTTCCATTGTATACAGTGTCGCTATGAGTCGGAACCGACTCAATGGCACCTAACAACAACAACATTGTTAGTAACACGTATGTATGTATTAAAATAAATCTCTAAGTTTATATAGAATTCTTCCAACCCCCAAAGACAAATAAAGATTGAATTTATAAAGATCCTCTCTGGAAGCTCAGTGCAGGTCTAGCATGGCTTCAGCTACCCAAGCTGGGAAACACAGCCTTGGACGTCCAACCCGGCCTGGGACAGAGGGGCCCGAGAGGTTCCAGCTGCGAGGTTATAAGTGCCGCTGTCTACTGGGCCAAGTCTGGACCACCAGCGGGGAGGAGGCACAGGCCAAGAATTCCCACCTCCAGGTCACGGGGACTGTGGTGCCTTACTCTGGGCCCTGGCTCTGGTTGGAGTTCTCCCGGCTGTTCATGCTATGGGTTGCACCCACTGTGGCCAGCATCGTGAACACCAAATCTAGACCTTCAGTTGTTGTTGTGGAAGTCATCGAACTTGTAGGTATGCTTGGCGTTGGTGCTGGTGCTAAAAACACACATCAGACCCAGGAGCTCTTCTCTGACCCTCCTGCCACTCACCACCTTGGTGACTTGATTTCACATATCACACTCACTTAAGAAGGGGGAGGACAAAGGAGCCTGGGCCAAAGGAGCATTTCCAGCAGGACACAGGGACCCCACAGTCCTGATTCCATCCTGCTGACACAGGCAGGATATCACTGAGAGCTCTAACTTCTCACCCACCCCAGTCTCGCCCCCTCCAAGCACAGCCAGACAGCGTCCACAGCCGTGTGTCCACACTGTACATCTGGCATGTCAAGGGTTAAAGTCCTCACTGAGCCCAGCACTGGCCCTGTCTGAGTTTCTGGGGTGCTGACCACAGAGGGCTCTCACTCTCTGTCCTTTGCAGGCTCAGCTCTCAGCCCTCTTGTCTCCTGCAGCAAGGCTGAGCAGAGACATTAGCTTCCTCAGGGAGCCCTCCCCGAGGTCATAGCAATGAGTCACCCCCTGAGTCCTGACCCCCTTGCTGCGGGAGTCTACAGTAATATGGGTGTCAGTCTGTCTGTATTGCAGTGGTCCCTGTCCCTGACTCTGCCTACTTGGCCACAGAATGGTGCCTGAGACTCCTTTGCACGGCAGCACCTGATAGAGAGGTGGCCCTGTAAAATGGGGTTGCCGAATGGACTTCCCAGTGGACGAGCACTTCACTGCTGAGGGGGGATCCCAGGTTGAGGAGAGGATCAGGGAGGCGCTGTGAATGGGACCCCACAAGGCAGAGAGAGCCCCACAGGAGGCAGGGATCCACTGAGCCTTCTCCATGGTCGCTACAGTTGCACCAGGACCCATACTCAGGCTGGTGGCCAGGCCTTCACAGGGAAAGTTTGTACAAAGTAAGAGGAACCTGGGGTTTGCATGGGTAGCACAGGAAGTGAAGGCCAAACTAAGTGGCTTGAGGCTGGTGATATGGTCTAGAGAAAGGGTGGGGCCTGTGTTTGAGGATCAGGCAGCAATCAGGACATGGGGTTTCGCAGAGGCTGGGCCACCCCAAGTCCCCTCCACACTGGGAAGTCTGGATGGCTGTGTGTGTGACCTCTGTTCCTTGACAATAGATGCCAGAGGCCCCATGCCGTCCAGGCCCAGGGAGACGACAGGGAGCCATTCAGAATGGGCCTGTCCCACACAGCTCCAGTGGGGCAGAGGGTGCAAGGACCGTGCTGATCTGGGGATTCAAACTCAGGTACTCCTCACTCACCCCACCCCTCCTGCCTCAGTACCTCCCAGGCCCACTGAGATGACCGCAAAGTTGGCGCAAGGTAGATTGCTCGTGGGTTCTCTAGCGTGCTCTCTCTCACACATATGTGCACATACACACACACACATGCACACACACTCATAGTTTTCCCCAAGTCTCTGATCTGAGACCTGCCCCAGCCATTCTGATATGAGCTTGTTCAGTCCTGGTGCTGGTGTGGGGGTGGGGCTCAGCTGGGGACACAGACATTACCACTGGGAAGGTGAGATCTAACCATGTCCTGTAGTTCCCATACCAATATGTGCCTGCGTCCTCTGCTCTGAGGTTCCTTATGGTCACTGTGAAGCTGAGCCAGGCAGGATGGTCCCTGATGGACACTCAGCCCCTCCTCAGCTCTCTCTCTGACCCTCTGGTCTTCACAATCTTGTCACACGGTCTGAAAACTGGTTCTGTGCACCAATATTTGTCACTTTCCTTGAATTTCTCCTCATACCAGCAGTGCACACAGAGATTCTCCCACATAGCCTGTCACAGTGCTGGGGCCACTCAGCATCAGGCAGCCTGGAAAACACAAGCCAAGTCCAGGCTCCACACCCGGACAGGCCTGGGTCAGCAATGCCCTGGGGGTCAGTCTTCCTGAAGCTTCTTCCCCCCACTCCACATCAGCTCCTCCCCAACACACCTTAGGTGTCCACCTCTGGCAAGCTGCCAACCCCAGGATTTTGATCATAGTAGTCCCTTCCTCCGCCCCAATCTCCTTTCCTGCTGCCTCTCTCATCTTCCTTACTCATGCCATTTCCAAATTCCCTCCCATTGGCCTTCCATTTCCAAACTCACCAAAACTATAAGAAGCCCCTCCTCTAAGCACACTGCTCTTACCAGAAAGGCCACCGCAGGTTTCACAACAGCCCCTAGCATCTCACAAACCAGACACCCATCTGCTCCCACCAAGGGATATAAACCAGGGCACAAATAAAGTTGCCAAATCCATTTAACAAAAATGCTGGATACACTTGATAAAACTTGTGGAAGATTCACAAGGACAAAACATTTAAATGAACTTTTCACAGTTTCCAAAGCTGTAGAGCTCTGGAAGGTTGCATCACTCCTAATCCAGATAAAGATGCAGGCTAGAGAGCACCAGTGTCCTCCATAAGATGCGCAATGAGCCAGCAGCAGAGCTGAGACACAACAAAAACCATTCACGTGCACAGAATATTTGCTGGTGATGGCCTTCATCTCATTTTTCATTTGCCCAGCTCTTGTAGACTTACAGAAAAACACTCTTTGTCCTTCCTAGATTTATGTCCACTGTTTTCTCCAATAGCTCTCAGATGTCAAGCACAGAGAGTAAGGTGATGTGTGTGAAGCTGATGCTGGCCACCCAGGGTAGAGGACACTGGCCCTGCCCTGAGCTGAGGGGCAAGTGACCCTGAGCAGCTGTGAGTGCTGCTCCCCACCACCCTCGTAATTCTGTGATCAGGTCCCAAGGTGGCTTAGTCTCTTCTCTTAGAGTTACCAAAAAACCAAACCCATTGCCATCAAATCGATTCTGACTCATAATTTTACTTGCTTTTTCAGGTTTTTAAATTCCTTCCCTTACAGACTTCGGCACCACTTGAATATCAGCTCCAGGAAGGTAGGGCCTTGTCCTCGTTACATCTTCAGTGCCTAGAAGTGCCTGGTACATAGAGGCCCTCAATAGACACTTCACTGTGAGGTTCCTGCCTCATCCGGGGCTTCTTCAAAGCCTTGGGCCCCTCATGCAAAGCACCGAGGCTCTGTACTCTCCTCAAAGGCTGCCCAAAGCAGCCCATCGGTCCCCCTCCTGGGGGCCCTGGACCTCCTCTCCTGGCCTGGGTGCCCAAATCCTCTGCAGAGGGGTGCAGAGAAGGCCTTCCAAGCTCTGAGGTGGGCTTGACCTTTACAGAAATCTAGGCGTGATTCTTCTCCAAGGCGAAGTTCAAAGGTACACCCTGACTTCAGCATCCCAAGAACCTGGGTTTATGTCTCAGCTCTATTTCATATCAGCTGTGTGTCCAGGGGCAATTTCCTTACCCTTTCTGGGCTTCAGACACCTTAACTGTAAAGTGATGAAAATCGTGCCCACCTCGTGTGGCATTTGGGGGCGTTAAATGAGATAATGGATGTAAAATGCCTGCCAAATAGTACCAGGTTGAACCATATGAAACTGCTGATGTTCAATTGTTTTTGGACCAGAAAGGCAGGAATGTCACATGATAGAATCTAATAAAAATCGATAACCCTCTGGCAGGCCAAAAGAAGAAAAAAGAGAGAACACAAACACATAAAGTTAGAAATGAAAGAGAAAATAACCAGAAATACAGAGAAAATCAAAAGATTCAAGGCAGTACACTGCAGAAATTCTCTACAAATACATTGTCAAACTTGGATGCATGTATGGTTTTCTAGAATAACATAAATTATTAAACTGACATACATTTAGTGTTTAATAAATAAATATCAGTCCCCAGCCCTCCTTCACCCAAGATGCTGTTCCTGGTCCCTACGTCCTAACTCTGTTCCCTACCTCTGTTTGGCTGTAAATTGTCATCTTTCTTTGCCGAGTTATGGCTCCTCTGCCTGATCTGGGTGACCCACTGCCCCTGCCCACAGCTTCTTGTCTGCTGTTCTGTCTCCAGTGTCTGGCTTCTCTTTGGTTGGTCTCTCTCTCTTTCTCTCTCTCCTGATTCACTTTTCTCATCGTACAAGCAACAAAAATTAGCCCACCTTAAAGCACATCCTACATTTGAAATTTTGAAGGTAAAAATATCACCAGGACTCCCAAAGGATTCTATGTCACCTGTGAAGGTGTCCTTATCCTTTAGAGATAGCAAGGATGTCAGAAAACCTTCAGTGTTATCTCCCCACTTACCTGGAACAACACACTTATTTACAAGCCTCCTCATTTGCCTTTCTGTGCTTTCTCCCACCCAACACTTACCAATCCTCTTCCCCAATTTCACTAAACATGAACAGGGGGGACTGGAGGCCATTCTTGGGCTAGGATTTTCACTATTTCTGTAACTCCTCCTACTGGGAGGCTCCCTGTTGTCTTAATGTTTTATGTTAGGATCCCTACGTCTCCTCTCATATATATCGCTGAACAAGAAACCAGGAAGGTAAACAAACTAAACATTCAACTCAAGAAGTTGGCAAGGATGCCCGGCACAGAAGGGAAGACAGGATAAATCTAGTGCAGACATTGGTGAACTAAAAAAAAAAAAAAACAGGAAAACAGTGGAATTAATATAAACATTGAACACCTGATTTTTCTTTGGGAAGGAGCTAATGGTAATACAGACAAACCAGTGGGTAGACAAGTTAAGGAAAAAAAAAAAAAAGGTGACAAGAATACACAATTTAAAAGAAAAATAACCAGGGTAATTTGCAAGTCTCTACAAATAAGGTTGTAAACTTGGATGAAACCAATGATTTTCTAGGAAAATACTATCAATTATCAAAATCGGCCCAGAATAGTTTCTGTTTTTTTGTTTCTTTTTAGGTAGACCATGTAAGGATGAATGTTATCAAGAGCTTCCCCTCCCAAAACTGGCAGAATTCAGACAGTTTCCCAAATTAACTCTTCTAAACTATCAAGGAACAATCCCAACTTTATTTAAACATTTGCAGAAAATATACAAACAGAGAAATCTCTATAATTCTTTCCATAAAATCAGCAGAATATATGGAGAGATCAAGTCTGACCAAATCTCTTAATATAATTCACCACCTTCTTAGTTCACAGGAGAAAAAAACAATCATCTCCATGGATACTGAGAAGACATCCAACACCTGTTACTGGTGTTTTTAAAAACCCGTTATAAGTAGGCATGAATGGACACCTCCTTTGGTTTCCAGATTAACACATAAAAATTATTTGGTTTTCTATAGACAACGAATTAGCAAATAAAATAGAAAAAACATCCAATTTATGAGAAAAACAACCAAAAAGATTGTAGATATCCTGGAAATAAACCTAACAAGAAATGCACAGGGCCTGTGTGAGGAAACTGTCTTGGCTGAGGGCCCAGAAGCTGAATCCCTGGGAAGACTCCACCCTGTGAGTTCTCACCAAAGAAAGGCTCCACCCTTCTCCCCCACTGTTTCACTTCTCTGCCCTTCCTTCCCACGGCTCTTCCAACTCTCATCCAGCCCCATCTCTCTTCCCTGGAGACAATGAACCCCTGGTCTTCAGGCGCACCTTGGGATTGTCACCACCCAAACCCATATCAGGGCTTCTCTCTGCTCAATCTCCAGTCAGCCCCTGTGTTGCCCTAGCTACACCTCCGTGTACCTGACACAACAGCCCACTTGTCCCCAGTCGCCATGGTCCCTCCACACCCAGCAAAGGGAGAACCATGGGGAGGAGGGTTCCTCCCCGCAAAATGCATGCCCTCAGGTGCCCTTAACTATCCTCTTGCACCCACTCAGAGGGTAACCTGCTTCCCACCTTCCTTCTTTCCATAATGATTTCTCTGAGAACCTCCCACAAATACCCTCCTCCACACCTGTCCCTGTCTCCCACACCCTACGAGGCCCATTCGAGATCAGAAGGGTACAGAAAGAGGCACAGGCCTTCACCCCTTCCCTCCCAGGGTCGCAGTCCTTCAGATGTGGACAGGGTTCTGTCAGAGTCCAGAGTTTGGGTGCCTCACGTGACACTTCCCTTGCCTCCTTTCCTTTCACACACCTTCCCTGCCTCCCACCCACTGGAGACAGAGTTTCAGTCCAGGATACCCCCTCACCTTGGACCCAGAGAAGCAGCAGAGCTGAAGGCAGCCACATGGCCCAGTCCCACTGGGTCACTTCTTGAAGCCAGGTGTCATCTGAAATATCCTGGGTCTCAGCTGGACAACAGGCTTCAGTCCTCACCAAGAGGAGGGGGCCAAATCTCCAAGAGTCACACTTCTACTTTTCTTTGTGCTGCAGTGCTCCTTCCTTCTTCAGCCTTTTTCTCCTAGAGCTGGTTAGAAAATGGAGGACACGGAGGAGGCGGAGCAGCCCATAGTCTACAGAGATGCCACTTGGAATGAGTATTCTCCTATTTGATCCAAGTTGAATCAAGGGTCTCTAGCTATTTCCAGTCAAGTTACCTCCCCCACCCCCATTACTCACCATACTCACAGGCCTGCTCTGTCCACCGTCACCCACACGCCCCAGGACTACATGGCCTGGTGGGGTGGCTCCCTTCTGGCTGAGCAGTAGCTCCTCCCTCACTTCCTTGTGGTCATGATGAGCAGCCCTGTGGGGAGGAGTAAGGCCAAGCCTCCTTCTCTGACCTTGGTGGTACCCACAATGAGGCTGTGTCCCAGGAAGCTTCCCTAATCCCATGAGCCTCCCAGCTCTAGGCCTGAACCACCACTTGGCACTATGACCCCAGAGTTCCTGAATGGTTTCTAGTCTTGAACATGTGTCCTCAACTTGTCAGGTTGTGGCCTTCCTTCCTATATAACCCCCACCAGACCCATTTCAGTGCTGGGCACAAAGCAGGGACCCTACAAACTTGCATGGACCTACCTTCTTTCGGATACAAACTCTAAAAACACACACACACACATTCCTTGTGGTAAGTGCCTTCGGTTTGCACAGAGTGGCCACATGTGGTTAGGAAACTTGAATCTTAACTTGTATTGCATTCCCTGAGAGCTTGCAGTTCTTAAACTCACAGCATCTACCCATAGGGAACAATGTTTCAACCATGAGGTCCAAGAATGTCCTTCCTTTCTGGCTCATTGATGCTCCTTTTGGAATTTCCACTTTCCTCCTTCCTTCTGGCCACATCAGCACCTTCCCTGGGAGAGCTCTAGGAAAGGAAGAAGAGTTGCTGGTTTTCCTCCTGGAAGATTCCAAAGATAGAGTGTTGTAGACACTGGAAGAATTTCTATGATAAGGGGTTGATTAAGTAAAGCTAGTATGGTTTTTCCTTTGTATCTTCACGTTTTTTTAGGTGAACATGAAAATGTATGAGAATTTTATGAGGTTGTTTACTTGGTCTAATAACTGTAATGTGTTCAATCCAGCCATGATCCAAAAAGCATTCCTACAGTCATGAATGTCAAACTTAAGAGGAGAATGCACTAGACTGGGAAGCAGGAGGCTAGGTCCTCCTGTGGCTTGTCCACTTATGACTTGCATGACCTTGAGCAAGACCTGTGGTCTCTCTATAAAATGATGATAATAAAATCTAATCTATGGAACAACCAACAAGAAAAGACAAACAATCCAGTTAAAAATGGGCAAAGAAAAAAAAAAGCAAAGGACCTGAATAGACATTTCTCCAAAGAAGATATACAAATAAATGGTCAATAAGCACATGAATAAGGCTTTGGTGATATAAATGATACCAGAGATTACATGACAGAATTTTGCAAGACCAATGGCTTCTTCATTGCAAATACCTTTTTTCAAAAACATAAATGTCGAGTATACACATGGACTTCGCCAGGTGGAATACACAGGAATCAAATTGACTACACCTGTGAAAGAGATGATGGAAGAGCTCAGTATCACCAGTCAGAAAAAGGCCAGGGGCCAACTGTGGAACAGACCATCTATTGCTTCTATGCAATTTCAAGTTGAAGATAAATTAAATTAAAACAAGTCCACGAGAGCCAAAATATAACCTTGAGTATACGCCACCTGAATTTAGAGACCATCTCAAAAATAGATTTGACACATTAAACACTAATGACCAAACCAGGGGAGTTATGGGATGACATCAAGGACATCATGCATGAAGAAAGCAAAAGTTCATTAATAAGACAGGAAAGAAAGAAAAGGCCACAATGGATGTCAGAAGAAACTCTGCAACTTGCTCTTCAATGTAAAGCGTCAATGGAAAACATGATGAAGTAAAATCTTCTGAAAATAGTAGATTTCAAAGGGTGACTGGAGAAGACAATGTAAAGTATTATAATGAAACATGAAACGACCTAGAGTTAGAAAACCAAAAAGGAAAAACACAGACAGCATTTCTAAAGCTAAAAGAACTGAGAGAAAAATTCAAGCCTCGAGTTGTAATACTGACAGATTCTACCGGGAAAATATTAAACGACGTCGGAAGCATCAAAAGAAGATGAAAAGAATACACAGAGTCAGTGTACCAAAAAGAATTGATTGATGTTCACCCATTTCAGGAGGTAGCATATGATCAAGAACCGATGGTACTGAAAGAAGAAGTCTAAGCTTCACTGCAGACATTGACAAAAAACAAGGCTCCAGGAATTGAGGGAATACCAGTTGACATGTTTCAACAAACGGATGTAAGTCTGGAAGTGCTCCCCTGTCTATGCCAAGAAATTTGGAAGACAGCTACCTGGCCAACTGACTGGAAGAGATCCATGTTTGTGCCCATTCCAAAGAAAGTTGATTCAACAGAATGCAGAAATTATCAAACCATATCATTAATATCACACTCAAGTAAAATTTTGCCTAACCAAAACGTTGGCAGTTCGAATTCACCAGCTGCTCCTTGGACGCCTGTGGGGCAGTTCTACTCTGTCCTATAGGGTTGCTATGAGTTAAAAGCAACTTGATGGCCAGGTTTTTTGTTTTGTTTTGTTTTGTTTTGTTTTAACTGTGCCCTGTAGGTTCCCTATGAGTAGCAATCGACTTGATAGCAATGGTTATTTTTTTTTTTTCAGGATTGCTATGAGTTGGAATCGACTTGATAGCAACAGGTTTTTAGGTTTTTTAGTGAAACAAAAAAATCAAAGCCTTTTCAAAGATCTTTTTATAAGGTGCACTTGCTGCAGGTGAAGGTGGCTGTAATGAAGAATTTGTTGTGAGTTGGGGTTGGTTCAATCTTTTCAAAGTGAGGACAAATTTACATAACATGAATGGGCAAGCAAGTTGTCGGTAAGTCAGACCTACTGTATGTAGTTTTTGGGTTTTCTTTGCTTATCTTTTGTTTATTACTTTTCCTTGACTCCTTTTTATCTTTCTTTCTTTTTTTTTATTTATAAAGTTTGTCCTTTTTATCTCATATTTCTCTGAATGTATTATCTGTTAAATTTATCAGCTCTCTGTTCTTTCTTGCTTAGTTTTTATTTCTGCCATTTCTTTTGTTCATATTCTTTCCTGAACTCTATCAGCTAATTGATGAGTTTTTCTAATTCTGATTTATGATGTTCTTTCAAATTTTATATCTTTTAAAACTAACTTTTAGATTGGTTTGAAATATTAAGTTGGAGATTTTAGTCTTTTTTTTGAGTGTGGATATGATTTTCTGACACGATTTTATTATCTGTAGGTATGTTATTCTCCTTTTCCTTCTTCTTCTTATAATAACTTCGAATGAGATCTGACCGTGATCTTTTTCTGTTGGTTGGTTTTATGTGTAGTTTTCCTGAACTTTTAGAAGACAGGTGTGATTTAGAATACTTTTTATATTTTTCTAGAGCTTTTTCATTCTTGTTGTTTTTGTGTTGTTGTTTGCTTGAAGTGTTCAGCAATAAGGCAGTTTACTTTACAAGATCTTCTGGCTCTGCTCACCCCTTTTGTGTGGACTTCTTTTTCCTTTGTCTCTGTTGTCCCTGTTCAACTCAATTTAGATTCAATTCTCAGCGCTTTTTCCTTAGTATGGTGCTATAAAAAGAAACTACAGCTGGCAAGTTTTGGGAGGTCATAGGGATCAGATCCTCATGATTGGAGGGTGCAAACTCCTTGGAGTTGAAGCTGCTGTTCTCAAATTGGCTTGCTGAGCTTCGGGGCAAGTATCTGTTGGTTATATCTGTCAGGTACTTTGCTGCTTCCTCCTTCACAGATGCTGATATTGTGCTGATTTTATAACTGCCAATTCCTACCTGTCCATATTTTGGGGTTCGTGGGGTACCTTCTAAGCTCCTCACCTCCTAATTCACTCTTCTTGGCCCTGCTTTGTGATACTGGAGCTGGGTCCTGTAAACATGTCTCCTTTTTCAGCTGGCACGATGTTAAGCTTAGTCTGTAGAGGGCACTAGAGGGACAGTGGAGGACAAAGAAGCTCCTCTCCTGGTTCTGATGTTCTTTACCTGGCTTGCCTCTGTGGCTTACCTCGGCCTGCCAGGGTGTAGGACACTGAATGGTGTGCAAGTCCAGTGAGTAGCAGTGATATCACCTCCATGGACAATTTCCCGGTGAGTCCAGCAGCACTCCTGTGAGGCTTCTGAGTGAAGCCCAGCAAGTCTTGCTGGTGCCCCTGTGGGTGGCTTCTTAGTATGTTCTATCACACCCCATACCTCAGTGAACTTCTCTGCTATTCAGTCCCCTACAGCCACATCCTTTCCAATGATGTCTGCATCTCAGAAATGGGGTTGGAGAGGGAGGATATGCTCTATCAGGTTTATGCTTTCCTTGGGTGACCTGTATCAGCCCTGAGGTAGTGAGTCCTCCCTATATCTGCTCTTCCCATGTCCTTTACCTGTTAGTAGTTAATATCATGTTGTTCTTGTTGGGTGCCATGTATTGGTTCTGACTCATAGTGACTCTATGTACAACAGAATGAAATACTGCCTGGTCCTGTGCCATCCTCACAATCCTTGTTGTGCTTCAGCTGTTGTTGCAGCCACTGTGTCTGTCAGTCCACCTCATTGAGGGTCTTCCTCTTTTTCGCTGATCCTCTACTTTACCAGGCATGTCATTCCCTAGGGACTGGCCCTCCTGATAACATGTTGAAAGTATGTGAGATGTAGTCTCACCATCCTTATTTCTAAGGAGCATTCTGGTTGTACTTCTTCCAAGACAGATCTGTTTGTTCTTTTGGCAGTCCATGGTATGTTCAATATTCTTCACCAACACCACAATTCAAAGGTGTAAATTCTTTTTTGGCCTTCCTTATTCATCATATAGCTTTTGCATGCATAAGAGGCTATTGAAAATACCATGGCTTTGGTCAGGCACACCTTAGCCTTCAAGGTAACATCTTTGCTTTTCAGCACTTCGAACAGGTCTTTTACAGTAGATTTGCCCGATGCAATGCATCTTTTGATTTCTTGACTGCTGCTTCGATGAATGTTGATTGTGGATCCAAGTAGAATGAAATCTTTGACAACTTCAATGTTTTCTCCATTTATCATGGTGTTGCTTACTGGTCCAGTTGTGAGGATCTTTGTTTTCTTTATGTTGAGGTGTAGTCTGTACTGAAGGCTGTGGTCTTTGATCTTCATCAGCAAGTGATTCAAGTCCTCTTCAATTTCAGCAAGCAAGGCTTTGTCATCTGCAGAACGCAGCTTGTTAATGAGTCTTCCTCCAATCCTGTTGCTCTGTTCTTCATATAGTCTGACTTTCCAGATTATTTGCTCAGCATACAGATTGAACAGGTATTGTGAAAGGCTACAACTCTGACGCACACCTTTCCTGACTTTAAACCACATAGTATCCCCTTGTTCTGTTCGAACGACTTCCTCTTGATCTATGTACAAGTTCCTCCATAGCACAATTAAGTGTTCCAGAGTTCCCATTCCTCATAATGTTATCCATAATTTGTTACGGTCCTTACAATTAAGTGCATTTGCATAGTCAAAAAAAACACAGGTATACCCTGGGCAGAGCTGAAGAAAAATGTGGAACAAAATTCTAACTCAAAAAGAAAGACCAAACTTGCTGGCCTGACAGAGACTGGAGAAACCCTGAGTATGTGGTCCCCGGACAGCCCTTCAGCTCAGTAATAAGGTCACTCCTGAGGTTCACCCTTCAGCCAAAGATTGAACAGGCCCATGGAACAAAACAAGACTAAAGGGGTGCACCAGCCCTGGGGCAGGGACCGGAAGGCAGGAGGGAACACGAAAGCTAGTAACAGGGAACACAGGGTTGAAAAGGGAGAGTGTTGACATGTTGTGGTGTTGTTAACCAATGTCACACAATAATGTCTGTACTGTTTGTTGAGAAACTAGTTTGTTCTATAAACCTTCATCTACAGTTCAGTTAAAAAAAAAACACAGGTAAACATCTTTATATACATATAGGAAATATTTTTGTTTTCTTCCCTCACTTATTTCATCACTTATTACAAAATATAAGATATAAATAGAGCTACTGTGTTTTTGGTTGTACATGTGTTGTATCATGTTAGGCGCAAGTATGACTTTATAATTGTCTTTATTTGGAAATTACATATGGTTTCAAGAAATGTGCACAGGTGCAAAGTTGACAAGGGATGGCCTGTGATTTTTAAGGTTGAATGTCAACTTGGCTAGGCCATGATCAGTGGTTTGGCAGATATTATGTAATCACTGTCCATGAGGTGATCTGTTGTGAGCAGCCAATCAGTTACTAGGGGAGTTTCCTTGGGGGTGTGGCCTGCATCCATCATATATGCATGTTCTGGCAAAGCTCACTCTCTCTCCATCCTAAATCTGACTCATCATCCTCTCACCTTTGGTTCTTGGGATGTGAGCCAGAAGCCGGCTGTCTGACCTGCAGATTTTGGCATTGGCCAGTTCCTGCAGCCCCATGAATCAGCGGCCTACCACCTGACCTGCTGATTTTGGGTTCGTCAGTCCCTGCAACCATGTGAGTCAGGAGAAGCCTACTGCCGGATACCTCACCCATGGATTTGGGACTTGCCACCCTTCACAACTGTCTAAGCCATTTTCTTGAAATGAATCTATGTGTGTATATATATATATAAACACTTTACTGGTTTTACTCCTCTAGAGAACCTACCTTTAGAGAACCCAGCTTAAGACATTTACCAACCATGATACCCTTCTCCAGAAACTGTCCCTCCTGGCAACATGTCCAAAATACATGAGACATACCCTCTTCTTTGCTTATGGTTTAGTCCAGTTGTGCTGACCTCCCCTGTATTGTGCGCTGTCTTTCCCCTCACCTAAAGTAGTTCTTATCCATCAACTAATTAGCGAATACCCCTCTCCCACCCTCCCATCCTCCCTCCTCTTGTAACCACAAAAGAATGTTTTCTTTTCAGTTTAAACTATTTCTCAAGTTCTTATGATAGTGAACTTATACAATATTTGTCCTTTTGCAACTGACTAATTTCACTCAGCATAATGCCTTCCAGGTTCCTCCATGTTATGAAATGTTTCACAGATTCCTAACTGTTCTTTATCGATGCATAGTATTCCATCGTGCGAATATACCATAATTTATTTATCCATTTATCTTTTGATGGGCACTTTGGTTGCTTCCATGTTTTTGCTATTGTAAACAATGTTGCAATAAACATGGGTGTGCATATATCTGTTCGTGCAAAAGCTCTTATTTCTCTAGGCTGTATCCTGAGGAGTGGGATTGCTGGATCGTATGATAGTTCTATTTCTAGCTTTTTAAGGAAGTGCCAAATCGATTGCCAAAGTGGTTGTACCATTTTACGTTTCCACCAGCAGTGTAGAAGTGTTCCAATCTCTCCATAGCCTCTCCAACATTTATTATTTTGTGTTTTTTTGATTAATGCCAGCCTTCTTGGAGTGAGATGAAATCTCATTATAGTTTTGATCTGCATTTCTCTAATGGCTAATGATCATGAGCATTTCCTCATGTATCTGTTAGCTACCTGAATGTCTTCTTTAGTGAAGTGTCTGTTCATATCTTTTGTCCATTTTTTAATAGGGCTACTAGTCTTTTTGTAGTTGAGTTTTTGCAGTATCATGTAGATTTTAGAGATCAGGCGCTGATCGGAAATGTCATAGCTAAAAACTTTTTCCCAGTCTGTAGGTAGTCTTTTTACTCTTTTGATGAAGTCCTTGGATGAGCATAGGTGTTTGATTTTTAGGAGCTCCCAGTTATCTAGTTTTTCTTCTACATTCTTAATAATGTTTTGTATACTGTTTATGCCACGTATTAAGGCTCCTAACATTGTCCGTATTTTTTCTTCCATAATCTTTATCGTTTTAGATTTTATATTCAGGTCTTTGATCCATTTTGAGCTCGTTTTTGTCCATGGAGTGAGGTTTGGGTATTGTTTTTTTTTTTTTTTTGCAGATGGATATCCATCTATACCAGCACCATTTGTTAAAAAGACTGTCTTTTCCCCATTTAGCTGTTTTGGGGCCTTTGTCAAATATCAACTGTTCATATGCGGATGGATTTATGTCTGGATTCTCAATTCTGTTCCATTGCTCTATGTATCCGTTGTTGTACCAGTACCAAGCTGTTTTGACTACTGTGACGGTATAACAGGTTCTAAAATCAGGTAAAATGAGGCCTCCCACTTTATTCTATTTCAGTAATGCCTCATTTATCCAGGGTCTCTTTCCCTTCCATATGAAGTTGGTGATTTGTTTTTCTATCTCATTAAAGAATATCGTTGGGATTTGGATTGGAATTGCATTAAGTGTATAGATCGCTTTTGGTAGAAGAGACATTTTTAGAATGTTAAGTCTTCCTATCCACGAGCAAAATATGTTTTTCCACTTATGTAGGTCTCTTTCGGTTTCTTGCAGAAGTGTACTGTAGTTTTCTTTGTATAAGTCTTTTACATGTCTGGTAAGATTTATCCCTAAGTATTTTATCTTCTTGGGGGCTACTGTAAATGGCATTGATTTGGTGATTTCCTCTTCGATGTTGTTTTTGTTGGTGTAGAGGAATCCCACTGATTTTTGTATGTTTATCTTGTATCTGGATACTCTGCTGAACTCTTCTATTTGTTTCCGTAGTTCTCTTGAGGATTCCTTAGGGCTTTCTGTGTATAAGATCATGTCATCTGCAAATAGAGATACTTTGACTTCTTCCTTACCAATCTGGATGTCCTTTATTTCTTTATCTAGCCTAATTGCTCTGGCTAGGACCTCCAACACAATGGTGAATAAGAGCGGTGATAAAGGGCATCCTTGTCTGGTTCCCCATCTCAGTGGGAATGTTTTCAGGCTCTCTCCATTCAGGGTGATGTTGGCTGTTGGCTTTGTATAAATGCCCTTTATTATGTGGAGGAATTTTCCTTCTATTCCTATTTTGCTGAGAGTTTTTATCATGAATCGGTGTTGAACTTTGTCAAATGCCTTTTCTGCATCAATTGATAAAATCATGAGACTCTTATCTTTTGCCTTATTTATGTGGTGGATTACATTAATTGTTTTTCTAATGTTGAACCATCCCTGCATACCTGGCATGAATCCCACTTGGTCATGGTGAATTTTTTTTTTTTTATATGTTGTTGAATTCTATTGGCTAGAATTCTGTTGAGGATTTTTGCATCTAAGTTCATGAGGGATATAAAATATATATATATATATATATATATATATATGTCTATAATTTTCTTTTCTTCTGGTGTCTTTACCTGGTTTTGGTATATGGTGGCTTCATAGAATGAGTTTGGTAGTATTCCATCCTTTTCTATGCTCTGAAATACCTTTAGTAGTAGTGGTGTTAACTCTTCTCCGAAAGTTTGGTAGAACTCTGCAGTGAAGCCCTCCAGACCAAGGCTTTTTTTTTGTTGGGAGTTTTTAAATTACCTTTTCAATCTCTTCTTTTGTTATGGGTCTATTTAGTTGTTCTACCTCTGTTTGTGTTAGTTTAGGTAGGTAATGTGTTTCTAGGAATTCATCCATTTCTTCTAGTTTTCAAATTTGCTAGAATACAATTTTTCATAGTATTCTGATATGATTCTTTTAATTTCAGTTGGGTCTGTTGTAATATCGCCCATCTCATTTCTTATTCGGGTTATTTGCTTCCTCTCCTGTTTTTCTTTTGTCAGTTTGGCCAGTGGTTTATCAATTTCGTTGATTTTTTCAAAAACCATCTTTTGGTCTTGTTAATTCTTTCAATTGTTTTTCTGTTTTCTATTTCATTTAGTTCAGCTCTAATTGTTATTATTTGTTTTCTTCTCGTGCCTGTGGGTTTCTTTTGTTGCTCTCTTTCTATTTGTTCAAGTTGTAGGGATAATTCTTTGATTTTGCCCTTTCTTCTTTTTGGATGTGTGCATTAAAAAAAGCATGTATTGATGTAAATAGGCCTCTGAGCACAGCTTTTGCTGTCCCAAAAGTTCTGATAGGAAATGTTTCCATTCTCATTGGAGTCTATGAATTTCTTTATTCCATCCTTAATGTCTTCTATAATCCAGTCTTTTTTGAGCAGGGTATTGTTCAGTTTCCAAGTATTTGATTTCTTTTCTCTGTTTTTCTGTTATTGATTTCCACTTTTATGGCCTTATGGCCAGAGAAGATGCTTTGTAATATTTCAATGTTTTGGATTCTGCTGAGGCTTGCTTTATGATCTAATATGTCGGTCTATTCTAGAGGATGTTGGGTGGAGTGTTCTGTATATGTCTATGAGGTCAAGTTGGTTGATTGTGGCATTTAGATCTTCTGTGCCCCTATTGAGCTTCTTTCTGGATGTCCTGTCCTTCACCGAAAGTGGTGTGTTGAAGTCTCCTACCATTATTATGGAGCTGTCTATCTCACTTTTCAATGCTGATAGAGTTTGTTTTATGTGTCTTGTAGCCCTGTCATTGGGCACGTAAATATTTTTTGTGGTTGTATCTTCTTGGTATATTGTCCCTTTAATCATTATATAGTGTCCTTCCTTATCCTTTATGATGGATTTAACTTCACCGTCTATTTTGTCAGACATTAATATTGCCACTCCTGCTCTTTTTTGATTGTTGTTTGCCCGGTATATTTTTTTCCATCCTTTGAGTTTTAGTTTGTTTGTGTCTCTGAGTCTAAGGTGTGTCTCTTGTAGGGAACATATAGACGGATCTTGTTTTTTAATCCATTCTGCCACTCACTGTCTTTTTATTGGTGCATTTAGTCCATTTACGTTCATCGTAATTATGGATAGGTATGAATTTAGTGCTATCATTTTGATGTCTTTTTTTGTTGTTACAAGTTTCTTTTTCCCACTTGATTTTATGTGCTGTGAAGATTTTCTTTATATATTGTCCTTTCCTCATATTTGTTGTTCTTGATTTTGTTTCTGCTGAGTCTGTATTTTAACCTTGTATTTTATTTTGATGAGTAGGATAGTTTGTCTCCTTTGTGGTTGCCTTATTATATACCCCTATTTTTCTAAATTTAAAATTAATTTTTATTTCTTTGTATCACCATATTTTCCTCTCCATATGGATGGTGTATGATTACAATTCTTAGTCCCTCTTTATTATTTTAATGTTATCTTCTTTTTTATGATAACATCGTTGTTACCCTGTTTTGGGCCTTTTTTTTTTTTTACTCTTGCTTTGTTTTTTTGGATTTCCCTGTCTGGGTTGACTTCTGGTTGCTCTGCCTAGTGATCTACTCTTGGGATGATACCTGATATTATTGATTTTCTAACCAAAAGACTCCCTTTAGTATTTACTGTAGTTTTGGTTTGGTTTTCATGAATTCCCTAAAATGTGTTTATCTGGAAATGTTTTAATTTCACCTTCATATTTAAGACAGTTTTGCTCAGCCGGCAATTTTTTTCCCTCAATTTTTCAAATATGTCATCCCATTGCCTTCTTGCCTGCATGGTGTCTGCTGAGTAGTCCGGGCTTATTCTTATTGGCTCTCCTTTGTAGGTGACTTTTTGTTTATCCCTCACTGCTCTTATAATTCTCTCCTTATCATTGGTTGTGGCAACTTTGATTATAATATGTCTTGGTGGCTTTCTTTTCACATCTACCTTATGTGGAGTTCGATGAGCATCTTGGATAGATATCTTCTCATCTTTCATGATATGAAGGAAGTTTTCTGCCAACAAATCTTCAACAATTCTCTCTGTATTTTCTGTTATCCCTCCCTGTTCTGGTACTCCAATCACTCGTAGGTTATTCCTCCTGATAGAGTCCCACATGATTCTTAAGGTTTCTTCATTTTTTAAAATTCTTTTATCTGATTTTTCTTCAGATATACTAGTGCCAGGTGATTTATCTTCGAGTTCAGAAATTCTGACTTTTACCTCCTCAATTCTGCTCCTCTGACTTTCTATTGAGTTGTCTACTTCTGTAATTTTATTGTTTTTCTTCTGAATTTCTGATTGCTGCCTGTCTATGGATTTTTCCAGCTTATTAAACTTTTCATTATGTTCCTGAATAATCTTTGTAATTTCTTCAATTGCTTTATCTGTACGTTCCTTTTCTTGTTCTCTGTATTGTCTCATTTCCTTCCTGATGTCCTGAAGGGTTCTGTATATTAAACTTTTGTATTCTGCATCTGGTAACTCCAGGAATGCACTTTCATCTAGAAGATCCCTGGATTCTTTGTTTTGAGAGCCCATTGAGATGATCATGGTCTGTTTCTTTATGTGATTTGATATTGACTGTTGTCTCCTAGCCATCTATAAGTTATTGTATTAGTTTATGCTTGCTTACTGTGTCATTGCTTCTTACTTTGTTTTGTTTTGGTATACCCCTATGGGTTGCTTGAGTGAGCTAGCTTGATTATTTTCACCCTTGGAGCTCTGACATCCTGTCCCCAGCTGCCTAGAGCTGTTATCAGATATATCAGTCTAGGAGTCCATTCAGTTTTCTTGTATGATTTCAGCTCAGGTGTCCAGGTAGCTGTTCATCAAGTGTGTGGTACAGGCTCTGTCCTACAGTCTTAGAGGGGCAGGGGTGATTGGCATATATACGGGTATCTGATTACAGCAGGGGGTCACTCTCTGAACAAGGGAGGGGGCTAAGGACTGGCCCCCGAGTGTTTCTGAAGAAAGTGCTTCCCTGTTCCCTAGATCGTGCAGCTGGGTGGGTTCTGCAGACAGACCATGGGCAACCAAAGCTTTTGATTGTAAGGACTGGGAGGTACCAGTTATATTTGGACCCCTGTCGCAGGTGGCTCGGTGACCTGAGTGGAGCCACCAGTCCTTAGGTCCCTCATATAGGTAGGTGGGGACCTAGTTTAATAGGCAAAGCAATGTCAACCATCAAACACCCACCTATCCACTGCACAGCTGAAATGGTTGGAGTCTGCCAACAAGGGCCTATTCTCCTGAAATAGGTCCACACAGGTCCATGCAGAAGGGAAAGGTGCTCAAAGTCCATGGGCGGTTTATGCCTGGACAGGAGCTGTTTCTGTCCTGAGCTCCCCTGGTTAGTGGAGCTAGCAAATTATCTTTTCCACCAAATGCAAATTTTTTCCTTCCCCAAGGCCGGGAGGATGGCTGAAAAACTCTCAGCAAAATAGGAATAGAAGGAAAATTCCTCAACATAATAAAGGGCATTTACAAAAAGCCCATAGCCAACATCATCCTAAATGGAGAGAACTTGAAAGCATTCCGCTTGTGATCGGGGACCAGACAAGGATGCCCTTTATCACCACTCTTATTCAACATTGTGCTGGAGGTCATAGCCAGAGTAATTCGGCTAGATAAAAGGGCACCCAGATTGGCAAGGAAGAAGTAGAAGTACCTCTATTTGCAGATGACATGATCTTATACACAGAAAACCCTAAAGAATCTTCAAGAAAACTCGTTGTTTTTGTTAGGTCCCGTGGAGTCAGTTCTGACTTATAGCTATCCTATGTGCAACAGAACGAAACACTGCCCAGTCCTGTGCCATCCTTACAATTGTTGTTATGCTTGAGCTCATTGTTGCAGCCACTATGTCAATCCACCTCGTTAAGGGTCTTTCTCTTTTCCACTGACCCTGTACTTTGCCAAGCATAATGTCCTTCCCCGGAGACTGATCCCTCATGACAACGTGTCCAAAGTGTGTAAGACACAGTGTCGCCATCCTTGCTTCTAAGGAGCATTCTAGTTGTACTTTTTCTAAGAAAGACTTGTTTGTTCTTTTGGCAGTCTGTGGTATATTCAATATTCTTCACCAACACCACAATTCAAAGGTGTCAGTTCTTCTTCAGTCTTCCTTATTCATTGCCCAGCTTTCACATGCGTATGATGTGATCGAAAATACCATGGCTTGGGTCAGGCGCACCTTAGTCTTCAGGGTGACATCTCTGCTCTTCAACACTTTAAAGAGGTCCTTTGCGGCAGACTTACCAATGCAATCCAAGAAGCTATTGAAACTAATAGGAAGTTCAGCAGAGCTTCAGGATACAAGATGAACATAAAAAATCAGTTGGATTCCTCTACACCAACAAGAACATCGAAGAAGAAACCACTAAATTAATACCGTTTACAGTAGCCCCCAAAGAGATAAAATACTTAGGAATAAATCTTACCAGAGATGTAAAAGACTTATACAAAGAAAACTACAAAACACTTCTGCAAGAAACCAAAAGAGACCTACATAAATGGAAAAACATACCTTGCTCATGGATAGGAAGACTTAACATTATAAAAATATCTATCCTACCAAAAGCAATCTACAAATTTAATGCAATTCCGATCCAAATTCCAACAACATTCTTTAATGAGATGGAGAAACAAATCACCAACTTCATATGAAAGGGAAAGAGGCCCTGGATAAGTAAAGCATTACTGAAAAGGAAGAACAAAGTGGGAGGCCTTACTCTACCTGGTCTTAGAACCTATTATACCGCCACAGTAGTCAAAACAGCCTAGTACTGGCACAACAACAGATACATGGACCAATGGAACAGAATTGAGAATCCAGACATAAATCCATCCACATATGAGCAGCTGATATTTGACAAAGGCCCCAAAACAGTTAAATTGGGGAAAAGACAGTCTTTTTAACAAATGGTGCTGGCATAACTGGATATCCATCTGCAAAAAATGAAACAAGACCCATACCTCACATCATGCACAAAAACGAGCTCAAAATGGATCAAAGACCTAAATATAAAATCTAAAATGATAAAGATCATGGAAGAAAAATTAGGGCCAACGTTAGGAGCCCTAATATATGACATAAACAATATACTAAGCATTACTAACAATGCAAAAGAAATACTAGATAACTGGGAGCTTCTAAAAATCAAACACCTAAGCTCATCCGAAGACTTCATCCAAAGAGCTAAAAGATTGCCTACAGACTGAGAAGTTTTTACCTGTGACATTTCCGATCAGCACCTGATCTCTAAAATCTGCATGATACTGCAAAAACTCAACTACAAAAAGACTAGTAGCCCTATTAAAAAATGGACAAA
The DNA here is from genome assembly GCF_024166365.1 of Elephas maximus indicus. Taxonomy (NCBI): domain Eukaryota; kingdom Metazoa; phylum Chordata; class Mammalia; order Proboscidea; family Elephantidae; genus Elephas; species Elephas maximus. The sequence continues at coordinate 64,882,545 of NC_064837.1, read as the reverse complement.
AGATATGAATAGACACTTCACTAAAGAAGACATTCAGGTAGCTAACAGATACATGAGGAAATGCTCACAATCATTAGCCATTAGAGAAATGCAAATCAAAACTACAATGAGATTCCATTTCACTCCAACAAGGCTGGCATTAATCCAAAAAACACAAAATAATAAATGTTGGAGAGGCTATGGAGAGATTGGAACACTTCTACACTGCTGGTGGGAATGTCAAATGGTACAACCACTTTGGAAATCAAAGCTAGAAATAGAACTACCATACCATCCAGCAATCCCACTCCTTGGAATGTATCCTAGAGAAATAAGAGCCTTTACACAAACAGATATATGCATGCCTATGTTCATTGCAACACTGTTTACAGTAGCAAAAAGATGGAAGCAATCAAGGTGTCCATCAATGGATAGATAAATAAATTATGCTATATTCCCATAATGGAATACTACACATAGCTATAGAACAGTAATGAATCTGTGAAACATTTCATAACATGGAGGAACCTGGAAGGCATTACGCTGAGTGAAATTAGTCAGTTGCAAAAGGACAAATATTGTATAAGACCACTATTATAAGAACTGGAGAGATGGTTCAAACAGAGAAGAAAATATTCTTTGATGGTTACTAGAGGGGGGAGGGAGGGAGGGTGGGAGAGAGGTATTCACTAATTAGTTAGTGGATAAGAACTACTTCAGGTGAAGGGAAAGACAACACACAACACAGGGGAGGTCAGCACAACTGGACTAAACCAAAAGCAAAGGAGTTTCCTGAATGAACTGAATGCTTCGAAGACCAGTGTAGCAGGGAGAGGGTTTGGGGACCACGGTTTCAGGGGACAGCTAAGTCAATTGGCATAATAAAATCTATTAAGAAGACATTCTGCACCCCACTCTGGAGAGTGGCGCCTGGGGTCTTAAACTCTAGCAAGTGGCCATCTAAGATACATCAATTGGTCTCAACCCACCGGACCAAAGGAGAATGAAGAACACCAAAAACACAAGGTAATTACGAGCCCAAGAGACAGAAAGGGCCACGTAAGCCAGAGACTACATCATCCTGAGACCAGAACTAGATGGTGCCCAGCTACAACCGATGACTGCCCTGACAGGGAACACAACAGAGAACCCCTGAGGGAGCAGGAGAGCAGTGGGATGCAGACCCCAAATTCTCATAAAAAAGACCAGACTTAATGGTCTGACTGAGACTAGAAGGACCCCGGTGGTCATGGCCCCCAGACCTTCTGTTGACCCAGGACAGGGACCATTCCCAAAGCCAATTCTTCAAACAAGGTTTGGACTGGACAAGGGCTGGAGAGGGATGCTGGTGAGAAGTGAGCTTCTTGGATCAGGTGGACACTTGAGACTATGTTGGCATCTCCTGCCTGGAGGGGAGATGAGAGGGTGGAGGGGGTTAGAAGCTGGTGAAATGGATATGAAAATAGAGAGTGGAGAGAGGGAGTGGGCTGTCTCATTTGGGGAGAGCAATTGGGAGTATGTAGCAAGGTATATATAAGTTTTTGTGTGAGAGACTGACTTGATTTGTAAACTTTCACTTAAAGCACTTTTTAAAAAAAATCCTATGGAACAGTTTTACGGTGCACATGTGGGGTCGCCATGAGTTGGAATCGCCTGAACTACAACTACAACAACAAAGTTTAATATAAAGAATTATTAACTGTAACAAGATATTATGCTGATCAAATAATTCGAGAAGCTAGAGTATATGAAGAAGAATGCAGCATCAAGACTGGAGGAAGACTCATTAACACCCTGTGGTACGCAGGTGACACAGCCTTGCTCACTGAAAATGAAGAGGACTTAAAGACCTACTGATGAAGATCAAAGACCAGAGCCTTTAGTATGGGTTATACCTCAAACAAAAATCCTAACAAGTGGACCAATAAGTAACATCGTGATAAGCAGAAAAGGGTTTTTTTTTATTGTACTTTAGATAAAGGTTTACAGAACAAACTAGCTTCTCATTAAACCATTAGTACACATATTGTTTTGTGACATTGGTTACGAACCCCATGACATATCAGCATTCTCCCCTTCTCAACCTTGGGTTCTCTATTACCAGCTTTCTTATTCCCTTTTGCGTTCTAGTCCTTCCTCCTGGGCTGGTATGCCCCTTTAGTCCCGTTTGGTTTTATGGGCCTGCTTAATCTTTGGCTGAAGAGTGAACCTCAGGAGTGACTTCATCATTACTGAACTACAAGGGTGTCTGGGGTCCATACTCTCAGGGATTCTCCAGTCTCTGTCAGATCAGTAAATCTGGTCCTTTTTTTGTGTGTGTGAGTTAGGTCTTTGTTCTACATTTTTCTCCAGCTCTGTTCAGGACCCTCTATTGTGATCCCTGTTGGAGCAGTTGGTTTTGGTAGCTGGGCACCATCTAGTTGTACTGGACTCAGTCTGGTGGAGGCTGTAGTATTTGTGGTCCATCAGTCATTTGGACTAGTCTTTACCTTTGGTCTCTGGTTTTCTTCATTCTCCCTTGCTCCAGATGGGGCAAGACCAGTGGAATATCTTCGATGGCTGCTCAGAAGCTTTTAAGAACCCAGGTACTACTCACCAAAGTAGAATATAGAACATTTTGTTTATAAACTATGTTATGCCAATTGAGCTAGATGTTCCCCAAGACCATGGTCCCCACAGCCCTCAGACCAGTAATTTGGTCCCTCAGGGAGTGTGGAAATGTCTATGGAGCTTCCATGACCTTGCCTTGGAGCAGTTGTGCTGGCTTCCCCAGTGTTGTGTACTGTTTCACCCTTAACCAAAATTACCACTTATCTATTGTCTATTTAGATAAACAGAAACCTGAGGCTATAGTGATCAAGAGTTCTGCTGCTAACCAAAAGGCCAGCAGTTCAAATCCACCAAGCTCCTTGGAAACACTATAGGGCAGTTCTACCCTGTCCCATAGGGTTGCTATGAATTGGAGTCAACTCAACGGAAATGGGTTTGTTTAGTTCAACAGAGGAAAGATAGAAGTTGTCGAGGATTTCATTATACTTGAATCCACAATCAATGCCCGTGGAAACAGCAGTCAAAAAATCAAATGCTGTGTTGCATCAGGCAAATCTGCTGCAAAAAAAGCATCCTTAAAGTGTTAAAAAGCAAAGATGTCACTTTGAGGACTAAGGTGAGCCTAACCCAAGCCAAGGTATTTTCAATTACCTCATATGCATGTGAAAGCTGGACAATGATCAAGGAAGACTGAAGAAGAATTGACACATTTGAATTATGGTGTTGGCAAAGAATTTGAATATACCATGGACTGCAAGAAGAACGAACAAATCTCTACTGGAAGAAGTACAACCAGAATGCTTCTTAGAAGTAAGGACGGCAAGGCTCTGTCTCACGTATTTTGGACATGTTGCCAGGAGGGACCAGTTTCTGGAGAAGGATATCATGGTTGGTAAATGTCTTAAGCTGGGTTCTCTTAAGCTGGGTCCTCTAAAGCAGTAAACCAGTGAAGCATATATCTATATACATAAAATATATACATACATATATATGACATTTCTGACAGGGGCCTAATCACTAAAATTTCTATTAAAAAAAAAGAACTCCAACATCTCAACAATAAAAAGACGATCCAATTAAAAAATGGGCAAAGGATATGAACAAACACTTCACTAAGAAATTCAGGCTGCTAACAGACTTAAGAAGAAATGCTCACTATCATTAATAATTAGAGAGATGCAAATCAAAACTGCAATGAGATACCACCTGTCTTAGTCATCTAGTGCTGCTATAACAAAAGTACCACAAGTGGATGGCTTTAACAAAGAGAAATTTATTTCTTCACAGTAAAGTAGGCTTGAAGTCCAAATTCAGGGTATCAGCTCCAGGGAAAGGCTTTCTCTGTTGGCCTTCTCTCTCTAGGTGTAGCCAGGAGCAGGCCCCAGCTGGGTACTCCCCTGCTGAGCTCCACAGGCCCCCGCACACTGGGGAGTCCTCCTCCCTCCAGACCCAGGCACCTGTGATGAGAGGTCAGAGCCTTCCTGGAGGAGGTGCAGCTTTGTGGGCAGAAGGTTTCGTGTGTGCTCTGGGGGTACAGTGGGGGCTCCCAGGCCTCTGGCTGGTCTTGCTACCCATCCCCTGGCCTGCCTGCAGCTTCCTCTTCCTCTCCCTCTTGACTACAGCCACACCCAGGACCAAGGAGATGAGCATGTTATGACCTTCATAACCAGCTGGTGTGGGCTGGGGCCTGGGAACCGTGAGTCACACTGGGACCCAGGCTGCTCTCTTGTCCCCTGGTGGGTCCAGCTGGGCTGGGCTACCTTCCCTGGAGATGGGCAGGAGGGTGGTATGGGGAGTCCCCAGAAAACAAGCACAGAGTCAGGCCAGGCCAGATCCAGCAGGGTCAGGCCCTGCATGCTGGTCTCACCTAGGGTCCTGGAAAGAGGAGCCAGGCCTACTCTGTCCTCCCCTCCATCAGTCCTTCCCTGCTACCCCTCCACCATGCTTCTCATTCCTATTCAGCCTGTTGGCCTCATGGACCTTGCACTTTCTAAACTCCCAGTTGTGTGAATTCAAAAGCACCCGACGAACAGTAGATGCTCAATGCACGTGCTCCCCCAACTGTCGAGCTCTTCTTCCTATTGTCCCCCACAATCATGCAGACCTACTTCCTATTTCTCAGCCCTGGGTACCCGGCTTCCTGGCTGCACTTGGGCAGCACCCACATGTGGTGAGGTCCCCCCACTGTCTCCCCTCAGCTTTCATGCTCAGGGGAGGAACACAAAGCATGGATGGGGGTTCACTAAACGGCCATCTACAGCCTGAGAAAGGGATGTTCTGCTGAGAGGCCCCACAACTACCCCCCATCTTTTCTGGGGACGCTGCGGTTAGCAGGACTCAATGATGCTGCTGCAAGTTTGCCGAGAAAGCCTCACCGTCACCACCCATGCCCTGCCCACTGACCTCCTCACACACGTCCGTCCGTGCTGGGAATGATCCAAATCAGAGCAACGGTTTCATGGCTGCAAGACTGTGGGTCTCTGAACCCCCATGAGAAAGGGGGTTCATCCCTGAGGATCTTGGGGTCAGCTTTTCTCTGTGGCACTTTTAGTGATGTTGTCAGGGAGTACCAGGGAAAGTGCCACTTCCATAATTTTCTCATGTCATATGGTAATTTTACATCATTTCGTTTATTCTTTAGGGTTTGTGGACAAGTTGGGGTGAGTAGGATAGATATGTCAGGGACCAATTGCCCTGAACTTTTTTTTTCCCTGCGATAGTTCAGGTGTTTCTCTATGATTCTAAGGAGAATTGTATCCCATGGATGATTTGTAAAGCATTCTCCTCTGTATTGAATCCTATTTTCCTATTGCCTTTCAGTAAGAGTAGAGATGTATCCCCTTAGGAAAAAAGACTGGCCTAAGGGTGGTGAATGGCAAAAGTGGTTTGTGATTGGTTCTAATACACTCAGCAGCTCTGCAGAAGAAAGGCCTGGCAAACTGCTTCCATAAAGATTACAGCCAAGCAAGAAACGAAAAGAGACCTACACAAATGGAAAAACATACCTTCCTCATGGATAGGAAGACTTAACATTATAAAAATATCTATCCTACCAAAAGCAATCTATAGATTTAATGCAATTCCGATCCAAATTCCAACAACATTTTTTAATGAGGTGGAGAAACAAATCACCAATTTCATACGGAAGGGAAAGAGGCCCTGGATAAATAAGGCATTACTGAAAAAGAAGAACAAGGTAGGAGGCATTACGTTACCTGATTTTAGAACCTATTATACCGCCACAGTAGTCAAAACAGCCTAGTACTGGTACAACAACAGATACATGGACCAATGGAACAGAATTGAGAATCCAGACATAAATCCATCCACATATGAGCAGCTGATATTTGACAAAGGCCCCAAAACAGCTAAACGGGGAAAAGACAGTCTTTTTAACAAATGGTGCTGGCATAACTGGATATCCATCTGCAAAAAAATGAAACAAGACCCATACCTCACTCCATGCACATAAACTAACTCAAAATGGATCAAAGACCTAAATATAAAATCTAAAATGATAAAGATCATGGAAGGTAAAATAGGGACAACGTTAGGAGCCCTAATACATGGCATAAACAGTATAGAAAATATTATAGAGAATGTAGAAGAAAAACTAGATAACTGGGAGCTCCTAAAAATCAAACCCTTATGCTCATCCAAAGACTTCACCAAAAGAGTAAAAAGACTACCTACAGACTGGGAGAAAGTTTTTAGCTATGACATTTCTGATCAGCGCCTGATCTCTAAAATCTACATAATACTGCAAAAACTCAACTACAAAAAGACAAATAACCCAATTTAAAAAATGGCAAAAGATATGAATAGACACTTCACTAAAGAAGACATTCAGGTAGCTAACAGATACATGAGGAAATGCTCACGATCATTAGCCATTAGAGAAATGCAAATCAAAACTATAATGAGATTTCATCTCACTCCAACAAGGCTGGCATTAATCCAAAAAACACAAAATAATAAATGTTGGAGAGGCTATGGAGAGATTGGAACACTTCTACACTGCTGGTGGGAATGTAAAATGGTACAACCACTTTGGCAATCGATTTGGCACTTCCTTAAAAAGCTAGAAATAGAACTACCATACCATCCAGCAATCCCACTCCTTGGAATGTATCCTAGAGAAATAAGAACCTTTATACGAACAGATATATGCACACCCATGTGTGTTGCAGCACTGTTTGCAATAGCAAAAACATGGGAGCAACCAAGGTGCCCATCAGTGGAGGAATGGATAAATAAATTATGGTATATTCACACAATGGAATACTACGCATTGATAAAGAACAGTTAGGAATCTGTGAAACATTTCATAACATGGAGGAACCTGGAAGGCATTATGCTGAGTGAAATTAGTCAGTTGCAAAAGGACAAATATTGTGTAAGACCACTATTATAAGAACTGGAGAAATAGTTTAAACTGACAAGAAAACATTCTTTTGTGGTTACGAGGGGGGGAGGGTGGGAAAGGGGTATTCACTAATTAGATAGTAGATAAGAACTACTTTAGGTGAAGGGAAAGACAGCACACAGTACAGGGGAGGTCAACACAATTGGACTAAACCAAAAGCAAAGAAGTTTCCTGAATAAACTGAATGCTTCGAAAGCAAGCGTAGCAGGGGCAGGGGTCTGGGGACCATGATTTCAGGGGACATCTAAGTCAATTGGCATAATAAAATCTATTAAGGAAACATTCTGCATCCCACTTTGAAGAGTGGCGTCTGGGGTCTTAAACGCTAGCAAGCAGCCATCTAAGATGCATCAATTGGTCTCAACTCACCTGGATCAAAGGAGAATGAAGAACACCAAGGACACAAGGTGATTACGAGCCGAAAAGACAGAAAGGGCCACATGAACCAGTGACTAGAACATCCTGAGACCAGAAAAACTAGATGGTGCCCGGCTACAATCGATGACTGCCCTAACAGGGAACACAACAGAGAGCCCCTGAGGGAGCAGGAGAGCAGTGGGATGCAGACCCCACATTCTTATAAAAAGACCAGACTTAATGGTCTAAGACTGGAAGGACCCCGGTGGTCACGGCCCCCAGACCTTCTGTTGACCCAGGACAGGAACCATTCCCGAAGCCAACTCTTCAGACATAGATTGGACTGGACAATGGGTTGGAGAGGGATGCTGGTGAGAAGTGAGCTTCTTGGATCAGGTGGACACTTGGGACTATGTTGGCATCTCCTGCCTGGAGGGGAGATGAGAGGGTGGAGGGGTTTAGAAGCTGGTGAAAAGGACATGAAAAGAGAGAGTAGAGGGAGAGGGCAGGCTGTCTCATTAAGGGGAGAGTAATTAAAAAAAAAAGTGTGTAGCAAGGCATATATGGGTTTTTGTGTGAGAGACTGACTTGATTTGTAAACTTTCACGTAAAGCACAATAAAAATTATTTAAAAGAAAGAAAGAAAGAAAAAGATTATAGCCAAGAAATTCCTATGGAGCAGTTCCACTTTGTAGCAGTACATGGGGTCACCATGAGTAGCAACCGATTTGATGGCAACAGGTTTTGGTTTTTAAAGACAGTAAATGATACCTCACATTTGAATATCTTTATAATCATTATACTATTTATTTCTATAGATTATATACATATGTTTTTAATTTTATTGTGGTAAAAAATGCATAGGACAACCAAACATATCAGGGATTTGTTTCCTTGATTTGAAGGATTAGAGTCATGGTTTCACGGGATGTCCCAGTTAATTGGCCTAATAACATGCTTATTGCTTCTGTCCTATCTCCTTGTTTGTTGAATAGTGCCTAGTGTCTTAAAAGCTTGAAAGCAGTCATCCCAGGTACAACAATTGGTCTCTATTTGCCTGGAGCAACAGAGGAAAAGAGTCAGGAAAAGGAGGAGGAAATGGATGTGTGGCCTATCGCCTCCATGAACAACTGCCTCTTCTGCCATGAGACCAGAAGAACTGGATGGTGTCTGGCTACCATTACTGAACAATTTAATCCAAGATTCTATAGAAGAATCTTGATCAGAAAGGGGAAAATTCAAACATAATTTCAAATCCTTGTGGACTCTGGACTTTCTGGAGCCATGGAGGCTGAAAGAACCCCTGAAATGATTGCCCTGAGATAATCTTTAAACCTGAAACCAAAAACATCCCCTGAAGTCTTCTTGAAACCAAACAATAGTTTAACTAGAAAAGAATGCCTGCCTTGGGCATTATGTTCTTTTAAGAACTATGTGTGTGGGATCAAATCCACAACAGTAACTTGAAAGATTAGATAGGAACCTTAGGGGGCAGTGAGTTTATGTTCATGGAGGAGGAACAACTCAGAAAAGGGGGGTGAGGATGGCGACACAACTCGGATGTAATCAATGTCACTGGATTGTGCACGTAGAAACTGTTGCATTGGTGTGTTTTGCTGTGTATAGTCTCAACAACAACAAAAATAAAATAAATGATAAAAAATTTTTAAGAAAAAAATACATGTATGTACTTAGGGGCACTGGTGGTATAATGGTTAAGTGTTTGGCTGCTAACCAAAAGGCTGGTGGTTCAAATCCACCAGCAGCTCCGCAGGGGATAAAAGAACTGGTGACCTGTTTCCGTAAAGACTACAGCCTAGGAAACACCATGGGGCGGTTCTACTCTATTCTATACGGTTGCTATGGCCAGAATCAACTTGACAGCACACAAAAAAAGCAACTAAATATATATAACCAAAAAACTTGCCATATTCACCATTTTCTTATTTTTTTAAATTGTGATAAATACATACGTAACAAATCATTTCCCATTTCAATATTCTCCATGCATACAATTCAGTGGCTTAGTTATGTTTGTCATGTTGCATTTTAATCATTTTTAAGTGTACAATTCAATGATATTAATGACATTCACCATGTTGGGCCACCATCACCTCTACCCATTTCCCAAAGGTTTTCGTCATCCCAAACAGAAACTCACACCCCTTAAGCAATAACTCCCATTGCCTCCCGTCAGCCCCCGACAGCCAATATTCTACTTTCTGTCTCTATACTCTTGCCTATTCTATATACCTGTATACATGAAATCATATGATATATGTCCTTTCGGGTCTCATTATTTCACTGAGCATAATATTTTTAAGGTTCATCCATGTTGTAGCATGTACTCATTCCTTTCTATGTTTATCCATTCAATTGTTGATGGACACTTTTTGGCTACTGTGAATAATGCTGCAACAAATGTTGGTATACAAGTATGTGTTTGAATCTCTGCTCTCAAGCCTTTTGGGTATATACATACCCAGCAGTGGAATTGCTGAGCCATATGGTAATTCTACGTTTAATTTTTTTTTTTAATTTTTATTGTGCTTTAAGTGAAAGTTTACAGATCAAGTCAGTCTCTCACACAAAAACTTATATACACCTTGCTACATACTCCCAGTTGCTCTCCCCAAATGAAACAGCCCACTCCCTCTCTCCACTCTCTATTTTCATATCCATTTCACCAGCTTCTAACCCCCTCCACCTTCTCATCTCCCCTCCAGGCAGGAGATGCCAACATAGTCCCAAGTGTCCACCTGATCCAAGAAGCTCACTTCTCACCAGCATCCCTCTCCAGCCCCTTGTCCAGTCCAATCCTTGTTTGAAGAATTGGCTTTGGGAATGGTCCCTGTCCTGGGTCAACAGAAGGTCTGGGGGCCATGACCACCGGGGTCCTTCTAGCCTCAGTCAGACCATTAAGTCTGGTCTTTTTTATGAGAATTTGGGGTCTGCATCCCACTGCTCTCCTGCTCCCTCAGGGGTTCTCTGTTGTGTTCCCAGTCATTGGTTGTAGCTGGGCACCATCTAGTTCTTCTGGTCTCAGGATGATGTAGTCTCTGGCTTATGTGGCCCTTTCTGTCTCTTGGGCTCGTAATTACCTTGTCTCTGGTGTTCTTCATTCTCCTTTGATCCAGGTGGGTTGAGACTCATTGATGCATCTTAGATGGCTGCTTGCTAGAGTTTAAGACCCCAGGTGCCACTCTCCAGAGTGGGATGCAGAATGTTTTCTTAATAGATTTTATTATGCCAACTGACTTAGCTGTCCCCTGAAACCGTGGTCCCCAAACCCCTGCCCCTGCTACGTTGGCCTTCAAAGCACTCAGTTTATTCAGGAAACTTCTTTGCTTTTGGTTTAGTCCAGTTGTGTTGACCTCCCCTCTACCGTCTGTTTTCTTTCCCTTCACCTAAAGTAGTTCTTATCTGCTATCTAATTAGTGAATACCTCTCTCCCACTCTTCCTCCCTCCCTCCTCTCGTAACCACAAAATAATGTTTTCTTCTCAGCTTAAACTATTTCTCCAGTTCTTATAATAGTGGTCTTACACAATATTTGTCCTTTTGCAACTGACTAATTTCACTCAGCATAATGCCTTCCAGGTTCCTCCATGTTATGAAATGTTTCACAGATTCCTCACTGTTCTTTATCGATGCGTAGTCTTCCATTGTGTGAATATACCATACTTTACCTATCTGTTCGTCCATCGATGGGCACCTTGGTTGCTTCCATCTTTTTGCTGTTGTAAACAGTGCTGCAATAAACATGAGTGTGCATATATCTGTTCGTGTAAAGGCTCTTATTTCTCTAGGATATATTCCAAGGAGTGGGATTGCTGGAACCTATGGAAGTTCTATTTCTAGCTTTTTAAGGAAGCACCAAATCGATTTCCAAAGCGGCTGTACAATTTTACATTCCCACCAGCAGTGTAGAAGTGTTCCAATCTCTCCACAGCCTCTCCAACATTTATTATTTTGTGTTTTTTGGATTAATGTCAGCCTTGTTGGAGTGAGATGAAATCTCATTGTAGTTTTGATCTGCATTTCTCTAAGGGCTAATGATCGTGAGCATTTCCTCATGTATCTGTTAGCTACCTGAATGTCTTCTTTAGTGAAGTGTCTATTCATATCTTTTGTCCATTTTTTAATAGGGCTACTAGTCTTTTTGTAGTTGAGTTTTTGCAGTATTATGTAGATTTTAGAGATCAGGCGCTGATCGGAAATGTCATAGCTAAAAGCTTTTTCCCAGTCTGTAGGTAGTCTTTTTACTCTTTTGATGAAGTCCTTGGATGAGCATAGGTGTTTGATTTTTAGGAGCTCCCAGTTAACTAGTTTTTCTTCTGCATTCTTAATAATGTTTTATATACTGTTTATGTAATGTATCAGGGCTCCTAACGTCCCTATTTTTCTTCCACAATCTTCACTATTCTAGATTTTATATTTAGGTTTTCGATCCATTTTAAGCTCGTTTTTGTCCATGGAGTGAGGTATGGGTCTTGTTTCATTTTTTTGCAGATGGATATCCAGTTATGCCAGCACCATTTGTTAAAAAGACTGTCTTTTCCCCGTTTAGCTGTTTTGGGGCCTTTGTCAAATATCAGCTGCTCATATGTGGATGGATTTATGTCTGGATTCTCAATTCTGTTCCATTGGTCCATGTATCTGTTGTTGTACCAGTACTAGGCTGTTTTGACTACTGTGGCGGTATAATAGGTTCTAAAATCAGGTAAAGTAAGGCCTCCCACTTTGTTCTTTTTCAGCAATGCCTTATTTATCCAGGGCCTCTTTCCCTTCCATAGGAAGTTGGTGATTTGTTTCTCCATCTCATTAAAGAATGTTTTTGGGATTTGGATCAGAATTGCATTAGATGTATAGATCGCTTTTGGTAGAAGAGACATTTTTATAATGTTAAGTCTTCCTATCCACGAGCAAAATATGTTTTTCCACTTATGTAGGTCTCTTTCGGTTTCTTGCAGAAGTGTACTGTAGTTTTCTTTGTATAAGTCTTTTACATATCTGCTAAAATTTATTCCTAAGTATTTTATCTTCTTGGGGGCTACTGTAAATGGCGTTGATTTGGTGATTTCCTCTTCGATGTTCTTTTTGTTGGTGTAGAGGAATCTCACTGATTTTTGTACATTTATCTTGTATCCAGATAGTCTGCTGAACTCTTCTATTAGTTTCAGTAGTTTTCTGGAGGATTCCTTAGGGCTTTCTGTGTATAAGATCATGTCATCTGCAAATAGAGATACTTTAACTTCTTCCTTACCAATCTGGATGCCCTTTATTTCTTTATCTAGCCTAACTGCTCTGGCTAGGACTTCCAGCACAATGTTGAATAAGAGTGGTGATAAAGGACATCCTTGTCTGGTTCCCCATCTCAATGGAAATGCTTCCAGGCTCTCTCCATTTAGGGCGATGTTGGCTGTTGGCTTTGTATAAATGCCCTTTATTATGTGGAGGAATTTTCCTTCTATTCCTATTTTGCTGAGAGTTTTTATCATGAATCGGTGTTGAACTTTGTCAAATGCCTTTTCTGCATCAATTGATAAAATCATGTGATTCTTCTTGAGACTATGTTGGCATCTTCTGCCTGGAGGGGAGATGAGAGGGCAGAGGGTGCTAGAAGCTGGCGAAATGGACATGAAAAGAGAGAGTGGAGGGAGAGAGCAGGCTGTCTCATTAGGGGGAGAGTAATTGGGTGTGTGTAGCATGGTGTATATGGGTTTTTGTGTGAGAGACTGACTTGATTTTTAAACTTTCACTTAAAGCACAATAAAAACTATTTTTTAAAAATCATGTGATTCTTGTCTTTTGTTTTATTTATGTGCCTGATTACATCAATTGTTTTTCTAATATAGAACCATCCCTGCACACCTGGTATGAATCCCACTTGGTCACAGTGAATTATTTTTTTGATATGTTGTTGAATTCTATTGGCTAGAATTTTGCTGAGGATTTTTGCATCTACATTCATGAGGGATACAGGTCTACAATTTTCTTTTCTTGTGGTGTCTTTACCTGGTTTTGGTATCAGGGATATGGTGGCTTCATAGAATGAGTTTGGTAGTATTCCATCCTTTTCTATGCTCTGAAATAGCTTTACTAGTAGTGGTGTTAGCTCTTCTCTGAAAGTTTGGTAGAACTCTGCAGTGAAGACCTCTGGACCAGGGCTTTTATTTGTTGGGAGTTTTTTGGTTACCTTTTCAATCTCTTCTTTTGTTATGGGTCTATTTAGTTGTTCTACCTCTGTTTGTGTTAGTTTAGGTAGGCAGTGTGTTTCTAGGAATTCATCCATTTCTTCTAGGTTTTCAAATTTGTTAGAGTACAATTTTTCATAGTAATCTGATATGATTCTTTTAATTTCAGTTGGGTCTGTTGTAATATTGTCCATCTCATTTCTTATTAGGGTTATTTGCTTCCTCTGCTGTTTTTCTTTTGTCAGTTTGGCCAGTGGTTTATCAATTTTGTTGATTTTTTAAAAAAAAAAAAACCCATCTTTTGGTCTTGTTAATTCTTTAAATTGTTTTTCTGTTTTCTATTTCATTTAGTTCAGCTCTAATTTTTATTATTTGTTTTCTTCTGGTGCCTGTGGGTTTCTTTTGTTACTCTCTTTCTATTTGTTCAAGTTGTAGGGATAATTCTTTGATTTTGCCCTTTCTCCTTTTTGGATGTGTGCATTCATTGATATAAATTGGCCTCTAAGCACCGCTTTTGCTGTGTCCCAAAGGTTCTGATAAGAAGTGTTTCCATTCTAATTGGAGTCTATGAATTTCTTTACTCCATCCTTAGTGTCTTCTATAATCCAGTCTTTTCTGAGCAGGGTATTGTTCAGTTTCCGAGTGTTTGATTTCTTTTCCCTGCTCTTCCTGTTATTGATTTCCACTTTTATGGCCTTATGGTCAGAGAAGATGCTTTGTAATATTTCAGTGTTTTGGATTCTGCTAAGGCTTGCTTTATGACCTAATATGTGGTCTATTCTAGAGAATGTTGCATGTGCACTAGAAAAGAAAGTATAGTTGGTTGCTGTTGGGTGGAGTATTCTGTATATGTCTACGAGGTCAGGTTGGCTGAGTGTGGCATTTAGATCTTCTGTGTCTTTGTTGAGCTTCTTTCTGGGTGTCCTGTCCTTCACCGAAAGGGGTGTGTTGAAGTCTCCTACTATTACTGTGCAGCTGTCTATCTCACTTTTCAGTGCTGATAGAGTTTGTTTTATGTATCTTGTAGCCCTGTCATTGGGTGCATATGTATTTAATATGGTTATATCTTCTTGGTATATTGTCCCTTTAATCATTATATAGTGTCCTTCCTCATCCTTTATGATGGATTTAACTTCACAGTCTATTTTGTTAGGCATTAATATTGCCACTCCTGCTCTTTTTTGATTGTTGTTTGCTTGATATATATATTTTTTCATACTTTGACTTTTAGTTTGTTTGTGTCTCTAAGATGTGTCTCTTGTAGGCAGCATATAGACGGATCTTGTTTTTTAATCCATTCTGCCACTCTCTGTCTCTTTATTGGTGCATTTAGTCCATTTACGTTCAGTGTAATTATGGATAGGTATGAATTTAGTGCTATCATTTTGATGTCTTTTTTTGTGTGTTGCCGACAGTTTCTTTTTCCTACTTAATTTTATGTGGTGAGTAGATTATGTTTATATATTGTCCTTTCCTCATGTTTGCTGTTGTTGATTTTGTTTCTGCTGAGTCTGTATTTTTCCCTTGTATTTTATTTTGATGAGTAGGATAGTTTGTCTCCTTTGTGGTTACCTTATTATTTACCCCTATTTTTCTAAATTTAAACGTAACTTTTATTTCTTTGTATCATCGTTTCTTCCTCTCCATATGGAAGGTGTATGATTACATTTCTTAGTCCCTCTTTATTATCTTAAAATTGTCTTCTTTTATATAATAACATTGCTGTTACCCTGTTTTGAGCTTTTTTTCTGTTTTTTTTTTTTTTTTAATGATCTTGCTTTGTGTTTTTGGATTTCCCTGTCTGGGTTGACTTCTGGTTGCTCTGCCCAGTGTTCTAGTCTTGGGTTGATACCTGATATTATTGATTTTCTAACCAAAGAATTCCCTTTAGTGTTTCTTGTAGTTTTGGTTTGGTTTTTATGAACTCCCTAAACTTGTGTTTATCTGGAATGTTTTAATTTCACCTTCATATTTGAGAGACAGTTTTGCTGGATATATGATTCTTGGCAGGCAATTTTTTTCCTTTGATTTTTTAAATATGTCATCCCACTGCCTTCTTGCTTGCACGGTTTCTGCCTAGTAGTCCAAGCTTATTCTTGTTGTCTCTCCTTTGTAGGTGACTTTTTGTTTAACCCTCACTGCTCTTTATCTTTGTTTTTGGCAAGTTTGATTATAATATGTCTTGGTGACTTTCTTTTCACATCTACCTTATGTGGAGTTTGATGAGCATCATGGGTAGGTATCTTCTCATCTTTCACGATATCAGGGAAGTTTTCTGCCAACAAATCTTCAACAATTCTCTCTGTATTTTCTGTTATCCCTCCCTGTTCTGGTACTCCAATTGCTCGTATGTTATTTCTCTTGATAGAGTCCCACGATTGTTAAGGTTTCTTCATTTTTTAAATTCTTTTATCTGGTTTTTCTTCAAATATATTAGTGTCAAGTGATTTATCTTCGAGTTCAGAAATTCTAGCTTCTACTTGCTCAATTCTGCTCCTCTGACTTTCTATTGAGTTGTCTGCTTCTGTAATTTTATTGTTTATCTTCTGAATTTCTGATTGCTGCCTGTCTATGGATTTTTCCAGCTTATTAAACTTTTCATTATGTTCCTGAATAATCTTTGTAATTTCTTCAATTGCTTTTTCTCTGTGTTCCTTGCCTTGTGCTACATATTGTCTCATTTCCTTCCTGATGTCTTGAAAGGTTCTGTATATTAAACTTTTGTATTCTGCATCTGGTAACTCCAGGAATGCACTTTCATCTAGAAGATCCCTGGATTCTTTGTTTTGAGAGCCCATTGAGGTCAGCATGTTCTGTTTCTTTATGTGACTTGATATTGACTGTTGTCTCCTAGCCATCTATAAGTCATTGTATTAGTTTATGCTTGCTTACTGTGTCGTAGGTTCTTGCTTCGTTTTGTTTTGGTATTCTGCTATGGGTTGCTTGAGTGAGCTAGCTTGATTATTTTCACCTTTGGAGCTCTGACATCCTGTCCCCAGACAGCTACAGCTGTTATCCGGTATATCATTCCAGGAGTCCATTCAGTTTTCTTGTATGAATTCAGCTCAGGTTTCTAGGTAGCTGATCATCAAGTGTGTGCCACAGGCTCTGTCCTACAGTCTTAGAGGGGCAGGGGTGATTGGCTTATATACCGGTACCTGACTGCATCAGGGAGTCACACTCTGAACAAGGTAGGGGGCTGAGAACCAACCCCCGAGTGTCTCTGAGAAACTTGCGTCCCTATTCCCTAGAGCGTGCAGGTAGGTGGGTTCTGCAGATGGACCGCGGGCGCCCAAAGTTTTTTGTTGTAAGAAATGGGAGGCACCAGTTATCTCTGGACCCCTGTCACGGGTGGCTGGGTGACCTGAGTGGAGCTACCAGTCCTTAGGTCCCTGATGTGGGTAGGTGAGGACCTTGTTTAATAGGCAAAGCAATGTCAAACATCAAACACCCACCTCTCCACCACACAGCTGAAATGGTTGGAGTCTGCCCAAAAAGTGCCTATTCTCCCAAAACAGGTCCACACAAGTCCATGCAGAAGGGAAAGGTGCTCACAGTCCACAGACAGTTTATGTCTGGACAGGAGCTGCTTTTGTCCTGAGCTTCCCCCGTTAGTGGAGCTAGCAAATTATCTTTTCCCCCAATTGCAAAATTTTTTCCTTCCCCAAGGCCAGGAAAATGGCTCTAGGTTCTCAACAGGGCCTATCTCAGACCCAGGGAATTCAGCCACTGAAGCCGGCTTGCGGGTGTATGGGCACGGTAAAATATACACAAGTACTTAGCTTTTGCCAAGAGCACGTTCTTCTCAGGTTCCGGAGGTGTGAGTAGGCTGTGTGGCTGGCTGCTTCTTCCTGAGGAAACTGTGGCCGAATGCTAGGGCCAGGCCACCGCCGCACTCCAGGAATGGTGCCCAAGGGCTCCACATGATTCAGGTCCAGTAACTCCTCTCTGCTTCTGAATGGTATCTTCCTCCCCCTCCCCCTCAGTTCGTTTTCTAAGCTTGCCTTTGAAGCTCAGGGCTCCCAGCTTGTCACAAATATACTCGTTTCACTTGTTTTTTCAGGTCTTTGTTGTAAAGAGGGCTCACCGGAAGTGTCTGTCTATTCCGCCATCTTGGCTTTGCCCTATGTTTAATTTTTTGATGAACCACCAAACTCTTTTCCACAACAGCTGCACCATTTTACATCCACATCAGCAACATGAGGGGGGTTCAATTTCTCCACATCCTCATCAACACTCACTGTTATGTGATTTTCGGATCATAATCATTCTAGTGGGTATGAAATAATGTGGTGGTTTCGATTTTCATTTCCCTGATGACTAATGATGATGAGCGTCATTTCATGTGCTTATTGACCATTTATTTGAACATCTTCTTGGGAGAAATATCTATTCAAGCCCTTTGCCCTTTTTTTTAATCCATTTTATAATTGCTTTTTTTGTCTTTTTTTTTATCGGTGGTTCCATAGATTGGATTTTATTATTGTCATTTTATAGAGAGACCACAGGTCTTGCTCGGTCATGCAAGTGGTAAGTGGACAAGTCACAGGAGGACCTAGCCTCCTACTTCCCAGTCTAGTGCATTCTCCTCTTAACCTTGACATTCAAGACTGTAGGAATGCTTTTTGGATCATGGCTGGATTGAAACATACATTTCTGGAACACATTACAATTATTAGATCAAGTAAACTACCTCATAAAACTCTTCTCATGCATCTTCATGTTCACCTAAAAAATGTGAAGATCCAAAGGAAAAATCATACTAGCTTTAGTTAATCAACCCCTTTTCATAGAGATTCTTCCAGTGTCTACCACACTCTGTCCTTGGAACCTTCCAGCAGGAAAACCAGCAACTCTCTTTCCTTTCCTAGAGCTCTCCCAGGGACAGTGTTGATGTGGCCAGAAGGAAGGAGGGAAGTGAAAATTCCAAAAGGAGCATCAATGAGCTAGAAAGAAAGGACATTCTTGGGACCTCATAGCTGGAACTGGGGTCCCTATAGGTGGATGCTGGGAGTTTAAGAACTGTAAGCTCTCAGGGAAAGCACTGCATGTTAGGACTCAGGTTTCCTATCTTCACAGGGCCACTGCAACCCGAGGGGACTCACCACAAGGAATGTGTGTGTGTGTGTGTGTGTGTGTGTGTGTGTAGAGTTTGAGCTCCAGGCAAATCTTTTCAGAAGGTGGGTCCATGCAGGTTTGTGGAGTGCCTGCTTTGTGCCCAGCACTGCACTGGGTCTGGAGGGTGTTATTTAGGAAGGAAGGCCACAACCTAAGGACCTTTTGTCAAGTTGAGGACACATGTTCAATTCAGGAACTCTGGGGTCATAGTGCCAATTGGAGGTTCAGGCCTAGAGCTGGGAGGCTCATGGGGTTAGGGAAGCTTTCTGGGACACAGCCTCATTGTAGGTACCACCAAAGGTCAGAGGAAGCTTGGCCTTGTTCCTCCCCACAGGGCTGCTTGTCATGACAACAAGGAAGTGAGGGAGGAGTTTCTGGTCACACCAGAAGAGAGTCACCCCACCTGGCCCTGTAGTCCTGGGAGATGTGCAAGATGGTATACACAGCAGGCCTGTGAGTAAGGTGAGTAATGGGGGGCCGGGGGAGATATCTTCACTAGAATTAGCTAGGTATCCCCAATTCAACAGTGGTTAAATAGGAGAATACTCATTCCAAATGGTATGTCTGCCAGCCACAGTACACTCTGCTCCCTCAAACCAAAAACCAAACCCACTGCTAGCTATCCAGTCGATGCTGACTCATAGCAACCCTCAGTGTCCTCCATCTTCTGACCACTGCAAGTGAAAGAGGCTGAGGAAGGAAGCAGCGCTGAGCCCCTAAAAAAAAAAAGCAGAAGTGTGAGCCTTGGAGATTTGGCCCTCCCTTTTTTCTTGTGGATGACTAAAGCCTGGCGTCCAGCTGAGACCCAGGCTGTTTCAGGTGGCGCCTGCCTTTGAGAAATGACCCAGGAGGAATGGGCCCTGTGGCTGCCTTCAGCTTTGCTGCTTCTCTGGGTCCCAGGTGAGGGGGCATCCTGGACTGAAACTCTCTCCAGTGGGTGGGAGGCAGAGAGAGAGTGTGTGAGGGGGAAGGAGGCAAGGGAAGTGTCACGTGAGGCACACCAAATCTGGACTCTGACAGAACCCTGTCCACATTTGAAGGACTGCGCTAGTGGGAGGGAAGGGGTGAGGGCCTGTGACTCTTTCTGTACCCCTCTGATCTTGAGTGGGCCTCGTGGGGTGTGGAGGACAGGGACAGGTGTGGAGGAGGGGGTTTGTGGGAGGTTCTCAGAGGAACCATCATGTGAAGAAGGAAGGTGAGAGCCAGGCTGCCCTCTGAGTGGGTGGGAGAGCAGTAGCTGAGGCGCCTAAGGGCCATGTGTTCTGGGGGAGGCGCCCTCCCCATGGTTCTCCCATTGCTGGGTGTGGAGGAAGTGTTGGGACTGGGGAGGAACAGGCTGTGGTGTCAGGGACACAGAGGTGTAGCTGGGGCAGTGCAAGGGCTGACTGGAGCCTGAGCAGGGAGGAGCCCTGACATAGGTTTGGCTGGTGACAGCCCCAAGGTGGGCCAGAGGACCAGGGGTGAGTTGCCTCTAAGGAGGAGAGATGGGGATGGAGGGGAGATGGAAGGGCAGTTAGGAAGGAAGGGGAGAGAAGCGAAACTGTGGGGAGAGAAGGGGGGAGCCTTTCTTTGGTGAGAACTCACAGGGTGGAGTCTTCCTTCCCAGGGCTTCAGCTTCTGAGCCCTTAGCCATGCCAGCTTTCCTCTCACAGGCCCTGAGTGTACCTTGTTAGATTTATTCCTGAGGATATCGAAAATCTTTTTGGCTATTTTTCTTACAAACTGGATTTTTTTTTCTTTTTTATTTGCTAACTAGTTGTCTGTAGGAAATCTATTAATTTTTGTGTGTTAACTTGGAAACCGGTCATCCTCCACTATCGGTTTTTCCATTGATTCTCTTGGCTTTTCACACGCTTTGCTTGCATTGAGAGTTTGTGTTCCTCTCTCATATTTATGTCTTATATTTCCTTCTCTCACTGAGAAAGCTGTCCCCCAGGATGACACCTGTGACTGTGGTGATAGTAGTTATCTTTGCCTTGTCCCTGACTCAGGGGAGAGGGCCCACTGTTTCCCAATAAGTCTGAAGGAGGTGTCCATTCACGTCTACTTATGAAGGGTTTTAAAAAACACCAGCAACAGGCCTTGGATGTCTTCTCAGTATCTCTGGAGATGATCATTTTTTACTCCTGCTAACTAAGGAGGTGGTGGATTATATTAAGAGATTAGGTCAGATTTTAGTCTCCACATATTATGCTGAAATAGATACATATATTTATGTAAAGAATTATGGAGATTTCTCAGTTTCTATATTCTCTGCAAATGTTTAAATAAAGTTGGGATTCTTTGTTCCTTTTTGCCCCTTTTTAGAGGGGAAGGAATTTCTTGTTAACATTCTTCCTTATTTGGTCTACTTAAAAAAAAAAAAAAACTATTCTGGGCCAATTTTGAGGATTTATATTTCCTAGAAAATTATCATCTTCAACCAAGTTTACAAACTTATTTGTAGAGACTTACAAATACCCTGGTTATTTTTCTTTGAATTGTGTATTTGTGTCTTCTTCATTGTTTGTTGTTTGTTTTGTTTTGTTTTGTTTTAACTTGGCTACCCACTGGTTTGTCTATATTATCATTAACTCCGTTCCAAAGAACAATCAGTTTTTCAATGTGTATATTAATTCCACTGTTTTCCTGTTTCCTAATTCACCAATGTCTGTGCTAGATTTACTCTTTCTTCCTTTCTATGCCGGGTGTCCTTGCCAACTTTTTTTTTTTAATTGTGCTTTAGCTGAAAGTTTATAAATCAAGTCAGTCTCTCATACAAAAACTTATATACACCTTGCAATGTACTCCTACTTGCTCTCCTCCTAATGAGAAAGCACACTCCTCCTCTCCACCCTGTATTCCCTTGTCTATTCGGCCAGCTCTTATCCGCCTCTGCCTTCTCATTTCGCCTCAGAAAGGAGCTGTCCACATATTCTCATGTGTCTATTTGAGCCAAGGAACTCACTCCTCACCAGTATCATCTTCTGTCTTATAGTCCTATCCAATCCCTGTCCAAAGAGTTGGCTTTGGGAATGGTTCCAGTCTTGGGCTAACACAAGGTCTGGGACCATGACCTCCAGGGTCCTTCTTGTCTCAGTCAGACCATGAAGTCTGGTCTTTTCACAAGAATTTGGGGTCTGCATCTCACTGTTCTCCTGCTCCATCAGGGATTGTCTCTTTTGTTCCCTGTTAGGGCAGTCATCGGTTGTAGTCGGGCACCATCTAGTTCTTCCGGTCTCAGGCTGACATATTCTCTGATTTATGTGGTCCTTTCTGTCTCCTGGGCTTGTAATTACCTGTGTCTTTGGTGTTCTTCATTCTCCTTTGCTCCAGGTGGGTTGAGACCAATTGATGCATCTTAGATGGCCGCTTGCTAGCATTTAAGACCCCAGACGCCACTCTCCAAAGTGGGATGCAGAATGTTTTCTTAATACATTTTTTTTATGCCAGTTGACCTAGATGTCCCCTGAAACCATGGTCCCCAGACCTCCACCCCTGCTACTCTCTTGCCAACTTTTTTAGTTGAATGATTAGCTCGTTTACCTTCCTGTTCTCTTGTTCAGTGATGTGAGAGGAGACCTTGGGATATTAACATAAAACATTAAGACAACAGAGGAGCCTCCCAGTAGACAAGTTATAGAAATAGTGAAAATCCTAGCTCAAAAATGGCCTCCACCAAATTCTCATAAAAAGACCAGACTTAATTGCCAGAATGGGACTAGAAGGATCCCAAAGGCCATGGTCCCCAGACCTTCTGTTAGCCCAAGACAGGAACCATTCCCAAAGCCAACTCTTCAGGCAGGGATTGGACTGGAATATGGGATGAAAAATGATACTGGTGAAGAACGTGCTTCTTGGATCAAGTAGACACATGAGACTATGTTGACGTCTCCTGTCTGGAGGGGAGATGAGAGGGCGGAGAGGGCCAGAAGCTGCCTGAATGGACACGAGGAGAAAAAGTGGAGGGAAAGACTGTGTTCTCATGAGGGAGAGAGCAATTAGGAATGTATAGCAAGGTGTACATAAATTTTTGTATGAAAGTCTGACTTGGTTTGTAAACTTTCACTTAAAGCACAATAAAAATTAATTAAAAAAAAAGAATGGCCTCCCATCTCCTGTGTTTATGTTTAGTGGGGTTGGAGAGGAGGATTGGTAAGTGTTGAAAGGGAGAAAGCACAGAAAGGCAAATTAGAAGGCTTATAAATAAGTGTTATTTTTTCAGGTAAGTGTTCCTGAACGTTTTCTGACTTCTTTCCTATATCTCTAAGGCATAGAGACACCTTCACAGCTGACATTGAAACTATTGGGAGTTTGGTGGTATTTTCTCACCCAGGATTTCAGATGCAGGGTATCCTCAAAAGGGTGGCTTACTTTTATTGCTTCTAAGAAGAGAAGACTGAATCCAGAGAGAGAGAGCAACCAAAAAGAAGTCAAAGAGTGGAGACAGAACAGTAGACAGGAAGCCATGGGCAGGGGCAGTGGGTCACCCAGATCAGGCAGAGGAGCCAAAACCTGGCAAAGACAAATGACAATTTACAGCCAAGGAGAGGTAGGGAACAGTTAGGATGTAGTGACCAGGAACAGCATCTTGGGTGAAGGAGGGCTGGGAGTGACTTTTATGTATTAAGCAGTTAATATATGCCAATTCAAAAATTTTGTGTTTTTCTAGAAAACCACCTATCCATCCAGGTTTGTAAATACATTTGTGGTGACTTTCTGCAAAGTACTGTCTTGATTCTTTTGTATTTGTGATCGTTTTCTCTTTCTTTTCTGGTCTTCTAATGTGTTAGTGTTTTGTCTCTTTTGGGTAGCCAGAGGGTTCTCGATTTTCATTAGGTTGTATCATGTAACATTTCTGTTTCTTTGGTTCAAAAACAATTGAACATCAGCAATTTCATACGGTTCAACATAATATTATTTGGAAGACATTTTACATCTGTTATCTCATTTAATGTCCCCAAATGTCATGTGAGGTGGGCACAACTTTCACCACTTTACAGATGAGGCATCTGAAGGCCACAGAGAGTAAGTAACTTGCCCCAGGCAGGCAGCTGATACGGAATAGAGCTCAGACAAACCCAGATTCTTCTGACGCTGAAGTCAGAGTGTACCTTTGATCTTCGCCTTGGCAATCACTACCTGTTGTTGCTCTTAGGTGCCGTTGAGTCAGCTCCAACTCATAGCGACCATATGTACAACAAAAGGAAAGACTGCCCAGTCCTGCACCATCCTGACAATCGTTGTTATGTGTGAGCTGGTTGTTGCAGCGACTGTGTCAATCCATCTCGTCTAGGGTCTTCCTCTTTTTTGCTGACCCTCTACTTTACCAAGCATGATGTCCTTCTCTAGGGATTGATCCCTCCTGATAACATGTTCAAAGTACGTGAGACAATGTCACACAATCATTGCTTCCAAGGAGCATTCTGGCTGTATTTCTTCTGAGAGAGACGTTTTATTCTTCTGGCATTCCATGGTATATTCAATATTCTCAGCCAACACCATAATTCAAAGACATCAGTTCTTCTTCAGTCTTCCTTATTCATTGCCCAGCTTTCACACCCATATGAGGTAATTAAAAATATCATGGCTTGGGTCAAGTGCACCTTAGTCCTCAAAGTGACATATTTGCTTTTTAACACTTTAAAGAGGTCTTTTGCAGCACATTTGCCCAATGCAATGTGTCTTCTGATTTCCTGACTGTGCTTCCGTGGGCGTTGATTGTGGATTCAAGTAAAAAGAAATCCTTGACATCAGTCTTTTCTCCTCTTTTCGTGACATTGCTTACAGGTCCATTTGTGAGGATTTTTCACCACCTAGATTTCTGTAAATGTCACATACACCTCTGGGCATGGAAGGCCTTCTCTACACCCCTCTGCCAGGCATCTGGGCATCCAGGCCAGGAGAGGAGGTCCAGGGCCCCCAGGAGGGGGACTGCTGGGAGGTTGTGGGCAGCTTTGGGCAGCCATTGAGGAGAGTGTGGAGACTCGTTGGGTTGCAGAAGGGGCCTAAGGCTTTGGAGAAGCCCCAGTTGAGGCAGGAACCTTATGGTGAAGGACTTATTGAGGGCCTCTATATGCCAGGCACTTTTAGGCCTTGAAGATGTAATGAGGACAAGGCCCTGCCCTCCTGGAGCTGATATTCAAGTGGTGTCAAAATCTGCAAGTGAAGGGATTTAAGGACCTGAAAAAGCAAGTGAAATTGAATAGTTTTAGCTCTCGGAGAAGAGAGCAAGCCACATGATCACAGAATTACGAGGGTGGTGGGGAGTGGCTCTCACAGCTGCCCAGGGACACTTGCCCCTCAGCTCAGGGCAGGGCTAGTGTCCTCTCCCTGGGTGGTCAGAATCATCTTCACACATATCACCTTACTGTCTGCACTTGGTATCTTAAAAAAAAAAAAAAAAATTTTTTTTTTTTTTTTTTTTTTTTATCTTAAAGCTACTGGAAAAAAAAAGAAGACATAAATCTAAGAAGGACAAATGAGCTCTTTATTACAGGTCTACAAGAGCTGGGGAAACAAAAGATGAGATACCGCTGGTTCGCTGTGCATCTTGCAGAGGACACTGGCGCTCTCTCACCTGCATCTTTACCTAGATTAGAAG
This sequence comes from Elephas maximus indicus, assembly GCF_024166365.1. Classification (NCBI taxonomy): domain Eukaryota; kingdom Metazoa; phylum Chordata; class Mammalia; order Proboscidea; family Elephantidae; genus Elephas; species Elephas maximus. The sequence continues at coordinate 64,857,336 of NC_064837.1, read as the reverse complement.
TTATGCAACCTTCCAGAGCTCTACAGCTTTGGGAACTGTGAAAAGTTCATTTAAATTTTTTTGTGCTTACGAATCTTTTTTGATGCACGAGTTTTATCAAGTGTGTCCAACATTTTTGTTAAATGAATTTGGCAAACCTATTTGTGCCCTGGTTTATATCCCTTGCTGGGAGCAGATGGGCTTGTGGGCTTGAGATGCTACCGGCTATTGTCAGACCTGCGGTGGCCTCTCTGGAGAGAACAGCGTGCTCAGAGGAAGGGCTTCTTATATTTCTGGTGAGTTTGGAAATGGGAGGGAATTTGGAAATGGAATGAGTGAGAAAGACAGAGGGGCAGCAGGAAAGGACATTGGGGTGGAGGAAGGGGCTACTGTGATCAAAATCCTGGAATTGGCAGAGTGCCAGAGGTGGACACTCAAGGTGTGTTGGGGAGAAGCTGATGTGAAGTGGGGTGAAGAAGCTTCAGGAAGACTGACCCCCAGGGCACAGCTGACCAGGCCTGTCTGGGTGTGGAGCCTGGACTCGGCTTGTGTTTTCCAGGCTGCCTGATGCTGAGTGGCCCCAGCACTGTGACGGGCATCGTGGGGGAATCTCTGAGCGTGCAATGTCGGTATGAGGAGAAATTCAAGGAAAGCAACAAATTTTGGTGCAGAGAACCAGCTCTGAGACCATGTTACAAGATTGTGGAGACCAGTGGGTCAGAGAGAGAGAAGAGGAGGGGCCGAGTGTCCATCAGTGACCATCCTGCCCAGCTCGGCTTCACAGTGACCATGACGAACCTCACAGTGGAGGACGCAGGCAAATACTGGTGTGAGATCGATATAACATGGCTCAGAGATGCACTGCTTCCATTTGATCCCACCTTCCAGGTGGTGGTGTCTGTGTCCCCAGCTGAGCCCCACCCCCACACCAGCACCAGGACTGCCAGAACAAGCTCAGGTCAGAATGGCTGGGGAAGGTCTCAGATCAGAGATTTGAAAACTATGATGTATGTGTGTTTGTGTGTGTGTGTGCGTGTATATGTGTGTGAGAGAGAGAGAGATCCCAAGAGCAATCTGCCTGGCCCTGACTTTGTAGCCCTCTCAGTGGGCCTGGGAGATACTGAGGCAGGTGGGGTGGGGTGAGTGAGGAGGACCTGTGTTTGAGCCCCCAGAACAGTGGGCTCCTTCCATCTTCTGTTCCCACTGAAGCTGTGTGGGAGGGGCCCTCTCTCCCTGGGCCTGGAGGGTGTGGGGCCTCTGGCATCTGCTCTCAGGGGCCAGGAGCCCCAGATGGACAGACATCCAGGCTTCCCAGTGTGGAGGGGATGTAGCAATGGCCCAGCCACAGCCAAACCCCATGTCCTTATTGCTGTCTGATCAACAAGCCAGGTCCCATCCTTTTCCCAGACTATATCACCGACTTCAGGCCACCTAGTTTAGCCTTAACTTACTGGGCTGCCCAGGGGCACCCCAGATTCCTCTGACTTTGTACAAACCATCCCTGTGAAGGGCCTGGACACCAGCCTGAGTGTGGGTCCCCACTTCCTGTGGGGCTTTTTCTGCCTCCTGGGATCCCCTTCACAGGAACACCCTGGCCCTCTCCTCAACCTGGGATCCCCCATCAGCAGCGAAGTGCTCCTCCACTGGGAAGTCCATTCAGCAACCCCGTTGTCCAGGGCCACCTCTCTATCAGGTGCTGCCCTGCAAAGGAGTCTCAGGCACCTTTCTGTGGCGGAGTAGGGCAGAGAGTCGGGAACAGGGACCACTGCAAAACAGATAATGTGTCCTCAGACAGACAGATGCCCAAAGTGCTGCAGGGGGGTCAGGCCTCAGGGGGTGACTCATCACAAAGGGATCGGGGAGGCCTCTCTGGGGGAGCTGATGTCTCTGCTCAGCCTTGACCCAGGAGAAGAGGGGCTGAGAGCTGAGCCTGCAAAGGAGAGAGAAAGGGAGAGCCGCCTGTGGTCTGCCCCCCAGAAACTCCGGGCACGTGCGGGACAGTTAAGAGCTGAGCAGAGGGGAGGGGCAGGAAGGGCCAGACAGGGCAGATGCTGGGCTCAGTGGGGACTTTAACCCTTGACATGCCAGATGTACAGTCCCAACACACGGCTCTGGCCACTGTGTGGCTGTGCTTGGAGGGGACAAGGCTGGGGTAGGAGAGAAGTTAGAGCTCTCAGAGGTGCTCTGCCTGCATCAGCAGGATGGAATCAGGAGTGTGTGGTTCCTGTGTCCTGCTGGAAGTGCTCTCTTGGCCCAGGCTCCTCTGTCCTGCCCCTTCCTAAGTGAGCATGCTGTGTGAAATCAGGCCACAAAGGTGGTGAGTGGCAGGGAGGGCCAGAGGAGAGCTCCTGGGTCTGATGTGTGTTTTTAGTACCAGCACCAAGGTCAAGCACACCTACAAGTACCACGACTTCCACAACCACAACTGACTGTCCACCTGTGCCATCCACTATGCTGGCCACAGCAGGTGCCACCCACAGCAGGAGCAGCCAGGAGAAGTCCAACCAGAGCCAGGGCCCAGGGTAAGGAGCCCCAGTCCCCATGACCTAGAGGTGGGTTTTCTCGGCCTGGGCCTCTTCCCCGCTCGTGGTCCAGAAGTGGCCCAGTCAAGGGCGGCACTCACATCACTCACTCCCTCTGCCCCAGGCCAGTTTGGAAGCCCCAGGCTGTGTCTCCCAGCTTGGGTAGTTGAGGCCATACTGGACCTGCACTGGGCTTCCAGAGAGGGCTCAGGCTGTGGCGAAGCTGGGATTGGGGTGGAAGGAATAACTTTTAGTGAGAGCTGATGATCCTACCAGGCCCATGCTAGATTTTACTCGAATGTTCTCATTTGCTCCTCGCTGCCACCTGCAGCGGTATTATCCTCATTTTACCACCCATAAGCTGAGGCTCAGAGAGGTGAAGCAATTTGTCCAGGTCCACAGCTCCAACAGGCAGGGTTGTGCTTCTAACAGATTTATGTGACTCCAAAGACTTGGGTTCCTCCCTCTAAACTGTTGTTGTTAGTTGCCAGTGAGTTGATTCCTACTAATGGCGACCCCACGTGTGCAGAGTAGAACTGTGCTCCAATAGTTTTCAAGGCTATGACCCTTCAGAAGCAGATCACCAGGCCTGTCTTCTGAGGTGTCTTTGAGTGGGTTCAAACTGCCAACCTTTCAGCTAGTAGTTGAGCACTTAACTGTTTGTACCACCGAAGGACTTCCCTCTAAACTAGTGGCTCTTAATCTGTCTTGAGGTCACCAACCCCATGGAGAATCTGAAAAAATCTATAGGCTCTTTCCCCCTAAAAATGCCTATGGTCATAAACCATTTCTGGGTTCACAGATGCCAAAGCCCTTCCATAGGCTTCCTGCCGACGAGGAGGTACAATCTTAATATCAGACAAGGCAAAATTCAGGCCTCAAACATGCCACTTTCAGACATTGACCCTGCAGATGTTCACGTACAGGACAACTAGGTTTTATTGGGCCTGAAGCCTGTACAATTTAGGGGGGCATCTTTAGTGAAAAGATTAGAAAATAATGAATACAAACTTAAGTATGAAGTACCAAGCAAGTAAAGGGTCCCTGAAGCTTAAGCTTCATTAAAAAAAAAAAAAGTTCTTACTGCTGAGTCGATTCTCACTCATGGAGACCTCATGTGTTACCGATTAGAACTGCTCCATAGAGTTTTCTTGGCTCTAATCATTATAGAAGCAGATTGCCAGGCCTCTCTTCCATGGCATTGCAGGGTGGGTTCAAACCGCCAACCTTTATGTTAGTCGCCAATCACAAACGGTTTGTACCACCAGGGACCTAATTTTCATTATCTTCACAGTAAATGACTACTGCTCATCCAAGTAGAAAATGGTTAATGGACACCGTCACTTACTGCAGCAATGTTTGTAATCACAAAAAATGGGGCAAATTTTTAAGAAGGAATAGTTAAATTAATTATGGTACAACCCATGCAATGGAATAGTATGCAGCTGTGAAAAGAGCAAGGAACTTCTTTACTACGTCCACTAATATGGGAAATCGCCAAAACGTACTGTTATAAAGTAAAACCAGAAGACAGGTAGTCCTCAATTTACGGAAAATAATGTATATTTATATTTGCTTATATATAAGAAGTCCCTGGGTGGTGCAATTCCACATCAAATTTTTTACATCCTACTAAGTTGCAGGGGCTCTCCAGGCATTGGGGTACAGTGACAAAGATGCAGGTCCCACCTGGATTCCTGGGTCTCCTCTCACATCATCCCCATGGCGAGACCCAATTAATGGTCAGAGACAGCAGTCCTTCTAGTGGGGCTGTCCTGTCCTTGGAGCCATCCTGGGTTGGTCCTGGTGTGGATTATTGTGGACATAGGACCTGGGCTCATGGATAAGGGGAACAGGAGGTTCCAGGGCCTCCCCTCGAGGAAGCAGCTCACTGTCTGTCACCGTGTCTCCCACAGGTCCCCACTCTGCAGTGTCCACTTCCTGCTTCTGATCTTCCTGAAGGTGCACCTGTTCTTGAGCATACTTAGTGCTGTCCTCTGGGTGAACAGGCCTCAGAGAGGCCCTCGGGGGAGATGGAGTCAGCCCAACTATGAGAACCAGTAGCCCTGGTGTCCAGGATGCCCTGTCCAGGATCCAGACCCTCAGGTGGAATTGGAATGATCTCAGCAATAAATCCTGTGTTGCCATCCAGATTTCTATCAGAAAACTCTATAATCTTTTTTGAAACTTCTTTTCATGCAGTATCTCACGCACATAAAGTAATATATCTAATAAGTATACCTTTAACAAAGAATATTCTTCAACACCTGTTTGCCCATCTTACGGCTTAAGAAAGAAAGCATCAGGTTTACTTGGTTTTTTGTTTGTTTGTTTTCCTAACCTGAGTTAGGAATCCGTCTTCCTCCCTCCATACAGATAAGCATTGCCTACAGTTATTGACAACTGCCTCTTTCCCCAACGATCTGCTTTGAAACTTCTGACAGACATTGATTTCTGTGTTTCTGTGGATCTTTTTCTGAGTTCTCTATTCTCTTTCATGAATTGGGATCAACTTGATGGCAAATGGTTTTTAGGGGTTTTTTTTGAGCAAATGCCACATTGTTTTAATAACTACAGTTTTGTTAAAAATCCTCGATATCTGGTATGTCACATCACCACACGTTGTTCTTTCATATCAGGTGTGTTTCTGCAAATATTGGCCCTTTTCTCTTCCATAGAAAATTTAGAATTAACCAGTCAAGTTTCTAAAAAAGACAAATATTAGAGATTTTTAATGAATTTGATATAGCTGCGTTAAAAATCTCAAAAGTTTTTCTTTTTTAGAAACTTGACTGGCTAATTCTAAATTTTCTATGGAAAAGGGCCAATATTTGCAGAAACACACCTGATATGAAAGAACAACACGTGGTGCCATGACATACCAGGTATTGAGGGTTTTTGATAAAGCTGTAGTTATTAAAACAATGCATTTGCTCTAAAAACAAACAAACAAAAAACCATAACCATCAAGTTGATTCCTACTCATGAAAGAGAATGGAGAACTCAGAAAAAAGAAAAACTTTAGAGATTTTTAATGCAACTATATCAAATTCAGAAACCTGGTGGTGTAATGGTTAAGTGCTATGGCTGCTAACAAAAAGGTCGGCAGGTCGAATCCACCAGGCACTCCTTGAAAACCCTATGGGGCAGTTCTACTCTGTCCTATACGGTCTCTATGAGTTGGAATCGACTGGATGGCAACAGGTTTTTTTGTTTGTTTATATCAAATTCATCTTTATAATAGTGAATTTTCTGATCTATGAGCATAGTATAAGACTATAAGTATTTTTGAGCTTCTTAAATGTCTTTTAATAATGTTATATTATTGAATCAAAAAAGAACTCACTGACTGGGAAAAAATCTTTGCCTCAACATTTCCGACAAGGAACTAATCTCTAAAATTTACAGAAAACTTCAGTATCTCAACAATAAGAAGACAAACAATCCAATTAAAAAATGGGCAAAGGATATGAACAGACACTTCACCAAAGAAGACATTCAGGCTGCTAATGAAAATATGAAAAAATATTCTTGATCATTAGCAATTAGAGAGATGCAAATCAAAACTATAATGAAATATCACCTCACCCCAACATCACTGACAATAATAAAAAAAATCAGAAAATAACAAATGGTGGCAAGGTAGTGGGGAGATTGGAAATCTTATACACTGCTGGTTGGAATGTAAAATGGCACAGCCACTATGGAAAATGGTATGGCACTTCCTCAAAAAGCTAGAAATGGAAATACCATATGATCCTGCAGTCCTACTCCTAGGTATACACCCTAAAGAAATAAGAGCTGTGACATGAATAGGCATATACACACCCATGTTCATTGCAGCATTATACACAATAGCTAAAAGATGGAAGCAACCTAAGTGCCCATCAACAGAAGAATGGATTAACAAACTGTGGTACCTACACACAATAGACTACTACCCCATGTTAAAGGACAATGATGAATCCACTAAACATCTCATCACGTGAACGAATTTGGAGGACATTATGCTAAGTGAAATAAGTCAATCCCAAAAATGACAAATATTGTATGAGACCACTTTTATAAAGTAACAACAAGAGGTTTACATACAAGAAAAAGAAAGAAAGAAAATAACATTCTTTGATGTTTCCCAGGGTTGGGAGGGGAAGGGAAGAAAAATCGCAAATTAGATAGAAGTCAAGTGTTAATGTTGAAGAGAAAGGCAGTGCCTAATACAGGGAAAGTCAACACAACATGACCAAGGCAAAAGAGCACACTTAGAAGAAAGCAAGAATAAAGGACAACTACCGTAACTACTATAGCTCAGACAATCCTGCAACAGTAGCATTAACAAATAATAATTTATGAATGTATTAACAGGTGGATAGATACTCCAAAAGGTGTGGGAGGGTGTAAGGGAACACATTCACCGGCAGATACAGGTTTGGTGGTAGATATTTCGGTATACATGACTGTAGGTGTGGGTCATATACAGCACACAAAGTGTACAGTCAAGGGAGCCTCTTAGACATAACCACACACCTTGTGATGAAGTTCCTAGGCTAAAGGACAAAGGACTATGGACTTGTGGGACATCTATTTCAGTTGGCACAACACAGTCATAAGGAAAATACTCTGCATCCTACTTTGATAAGTAGTGTCTGGGGTCTTAAAATCTTGCAAGCAGTCATCTAAGATACAACTATTGGTCACTTCCTGTCTGGAGCAAAAGAGAGTGAAGAAAACCAGAGACTCAAGGGAGCAATTAGTCTAAAGGACTAACGGAGCGCATGAACAATAGCCTACACAACCCTGAGACCAGAAAAACTAGATGGTGTCTGGCTAAAACTACCAACCACTCTGAATATGAACACAACAGAGGGTCCTAGACAGAACAGGAGAAAAATGTAGAAAAAAAATCAAATTCAAAAAAAGGCCACACTTACCGGTCTGACAGAGACTGGGGAAACACTCAGTCTATGACCCTAAGACAACCTTCTGACCCAGAACTGAAGTCATTCCTGGAGGCCTAGCCACACAATATAGACAAGCCCATAAGACAACAAATATTACCCAAGAGGAACATACTCCTTAGAACAATCAATTACAAGAGATCCAAAGGGCAATATTTGCCCAAAAGCAAAGATGAAAAGGCAGGAAGGGGTAGAAAATCAGGATGAAAAGAAATGAGGAACCCAGGGCGAAAATGGAGAGAGTGCTGCCTCATTGTGGTGAATGAAACCAAGGTTATGAAACACTTTAAGTACAAACTATGAAATGGGAAACTAATTTGTTCTGTAAACTTTCACCCAGCGTACAATTTTTTTTAACGTTGTATTATTTTCTCATTAAAGTTGTTCACATATTAGACGTAAATTAAATTTAAATCTGAATACTTTATTGTTATTTTAAGTGACATTTTTATCACATTTTCAAGATATCCTTGGCATGTATGTGGATACACAATTGATATTTGTATGCTGATCTTATATATAGTAACCCTGATAAAATCTTAGTAATTCTTTTCAGTTTTAACATGCTGATAATCAGTTGGTCTATAACTATTTAGAGTTTTGACTCTTCTTTTTAATTTCTCCTTTTTTTTTTTCCTTGTTGTACTCTGAAGGCTGAGACTGAAATCCAGAGTTAAATCAAAGTGGTGATTAACCAGCACCCTTATCCACTTCCTGATTTGAAAGGGAAGATTTTTAATGCTTCACAATTGACTGTAATGTTCATGAAAGGTTTGCTTGTAGATACCCTCTTATTCTTCATTTATCATGAAAAGTAATGTGGGTTTTAGATAATGTTTTTTATGTATCTATTTGCATAATTATTTGAGTTTTCCCCTGATACTGTGAATATGGTGACTGGTATAAAATTCTAATACTGGAATAAAATTGCATTCTAGAATAAACCAAACCCATTCATAATGCATTCTCTGTTTTATTTATTGCTGCATTCATTTTGCTAACGTTTCATTTAGAATTTTTTCAAGTACTTTGAATGAATTTGGTTTATAGCTCCCTTTTGTCCTATGTACTTGTTTGCCTTTGCATCAGAGTTATTTTGGCCTTATAAAATAAATGGAGGTATCTTCTCTATTTTTCTATTCTTGGGAAGACTTTCTTTAAAATGATACCTGTTCTTTAAATTTTGGGTATAATTTTCCTGTAATGTCATCTGCACCGAGGGGGACAGGAGCTGGCTGAATGCGCACGGGGAATACAGGGTGGAGAGGAGGAATGTGCTGTCTCATAAGGGGGAGAGCAACTAGGAGTACATAGCAAGGTGTGTATAAGTTTTTGTATGAGAGACTGACTTGATTTGTAAACTTTCACTTAAAGCACAATTTAAAAAAAAAATCTGCACCTACCGTTTTTTCTTTTTTATGGGACTATTTAGTGGTTCTAAAGTCATTTCTATTTTCTATTTCCTCTTGAATCAGTTTTGTCGTTTATACATTTTTTTAAAGGAATTTGCCTGTCTTCAAAATTTTAACAAAATTATTCATAGTACTATATTACATTTATCACTTCTGATGCATCTATGGGGCCCTGATGGCACAGCAGTTAAGACCTCAGCTGCTAACCAAAATATCAGCAGTTCAAATCCACAAGCTGCCTTGGAAGCCCTGTGGGGCAGTTCTACTCCGTCCTATAGGGTCATTATGTGTGGGAGTTGACTCAATGGGAATTTTTTTTTAATGTATATATTTTTTATCCTGCTTTTATTAGTAATATTGTCCATTTTTATCTTTTTTTCTTGGTTAATATTGGTTTATTAGTCTTATTAGTCTTTACAAAAAACCAGCTTTTGTATGTGCGTGTGTGTTTCTTTTAAATTTTCCTGTAGAGGAAGACTCGTTAACAACCTGCGTTATGCAGATGACACAACCTTGCTTGCTGAAAGTGAAGAGGACCTGAAGCACTTGATAATGAAGATCAAAGATCACAGCCTTCAGTATGGATTACGCCTCAACATAAAGAAAACAAAAATCCTCACAACTGGACCAATGAGCAATATCATGATAAACGGAGAAAAGATTGAAGTTGTCAAGGATTTCATTTTACTTGGATCCACAATCAACACCCATGGAAGCAGCAGTCAAGAAATCAAAAGACACATTGCATTGGGTAAATCTGCTGCAAAGGACCTATTTGAAGTGTTGAAGAGCAAAGATGTCACCCTGAAGTCTAAGGTACGCCTGACCCAAGCCATGGTATTTTCAATCACGTCATATGCATGTGAAAGCTGGACAACGAATAAGGAAGACCGAAGAAGAGTTGACGCTTTTGAATTGTGGTGTTGGAGAAGAATATTGAATATACCATGGACTGCCAAAAGAACGAACAAATCTGTCTTGGAAGAAGTGCGGCCAGAATGCTCCTTAGAGGCAAGGGTGGTGAAACTGTGTCTTACATACTTTGGACATGTTGTCAGGAGGGATCAGTCTCTGGAGACGGACATCATGCTTGGCAGAGTACAGGGTCAGTGGAAAAGAGGAAGACCCTCAATGAGGTGGCTTGACACAGTGGCTGCAACAATGAGCTTAAGCATAACAACGATTGTGAGGATGGCACAGGAACGGGCAGTGTTTCATTCTGTTGTGCCTAGGGTCGCTATGAGTCAGAACCAACTCGACGGCACCTAACAACAACAACAACACAGAAAATCTTGCTTTTTATTTCATTTTCCTACAAAAACCTTGTTTTTCATTTCCTTAAATTCTATCATCATCATCATCATTTTTCTTTTACTTTCTTTGGGTTTCTCTTAACATCTTTGGTTGAAGACTTTGCTCATGAATTTTCAGACTTTCATCCTTTTTAATATAAGTATTTAAGACTATAAATTGCCCTCTACATGCCAATTTAACTGCATTCTACAGGGTTTTACATGGGGTGTTTTCATTATCATTCAGTTTTAAGTGTTCTTATTTCTATTATGATTCCTTCTTTGACTCAACCGTTATTTGGAAGTATTTCTTTTCTTTTGAAAAAAAGTGTTTTTAGTTTACATTTTTGTTATATTTTTTATAACCTTTCTGGGACATCAGAGATTACAGTTCATAAAATACCAGTTCTTTGAAATTTGCTGAGACTTATTTTATGGCTTTGAGCAGCTTTTTCTAAATTGACTTTTAAAGACTATTGCTCTCATGTGTTACAATTAGCAACCTAATTGTGTTACTCAAGTGTTCTACATGCTGACTGGTATTTTTTTTTCCTTGCCTGATCTATCATTTACAGAAAGAGGTTTGTTAGTAATGACAACAGGACAGATTTGTCACTTTCCCCTTGTATTTCTGTCTATTTATGTTTTGTATATTTTTAAGCAATGTGATTAGATGGATTCAAGTTCATAATTGTTATAACTTTCTGATGAAACCAACCTTTTATCAATAGCTGGTTTGGGTCCATTCAGAAGACAGAAGCCACACAGTAATTAGAACTCGGAGACCCTGGGTGGTGCAAACGGTTAAGTGCTAGACTACTAGCCAAAAGTTTGGAGGTTTGAACCCAACAAGAGGCACCTCAGAAGACAGGCCTGGCAATCTGCTCCCAAAAGATCACAGTCTTAAAAACCCTGTAGAGCAATTCTATTCTGCACACACGGGGTCACTGTGAGTTGGAATCGCCTGACAGCAACTACAACAATAACAACAAAGCTTAATATAAAGAATTATTAACTGTAACTAGATATTATGCTGATTAAATAATCCAAGAAGCTACATTGTATGAAGAAGAAAGTGGCATTAAGATTGGAGGAAGACTCATTAACAACCTGTGCTATGCAGATGACACAATCTTGCATGCCGAAAGTGAAGAGGACTTGAAGCACTTATCGGTGAAGATCAAAGACCACAGCAATCAGTATGGGTTACACCTCAGCGTAAAGAAAAAAAATTCTCACAACTGGACTGATGAGCAACATAATGATAAATAGAGAAAAGAATGAAGTTGTCAAGGATTTCATTTTACTTGGGTCCATAACCAATGCCCATGGAAGCAGCAGTCAAGAAATCAAAAGACATATTGCACTGGGCAAATCTGCTGCAAAAAATTTTAAAAAACTCTTTAAAGTGTTAAAAAGCAAAAATGTCACTTTGAAGATTAAGGTGAGCCTGACCAAGTCAGGGTATTTTCAATCACCTCATGTGCATATGAAAGTGGGACAATGATCAAGGAAGACCAAAGAAGAACTGATGCATTTAAATTATGGTATTGGCAAAGAATTTGAATATACCATGGACTGTCAGAAGGAAGACAAGATCTGTCTTGGAAGAAGTACACCCAGAATGCTCCTTAGAAGTGAGGATGGCGAGACTTTGTTTCATGTACTTTGGACATATTATCTGGAGGAACCAGTCCCTAGAGAAGGACATCATGCTTAGTAAATGTCTTAAGCTGGGTTCTCTACAGGAGTAAAAGAAGTGAAGCATATATATATATATATATATATATACACACACACACACAGGGAAACCCTGGTGGCATAGTGGTTAAGTGCTACAGTTGCTAAACAAAGGGTCGGCAGTTCAAATCCGCCAGACACTCCTTGGAAACTCTATGGGGCAGTTCTACTCTGTCCTATTGAGTCGCTATGAGTCGGAATCGACTCAACGGCACAGGTTTGGTTTTTTTGGTTTGGCATATATATACACACACAGAGATTTATTTCAGGAAAACGATTCACACAGGTGTGGAGGGTGGCAGGTCCCAAATCCTTGGGCCAGGTGTCAGGTTGGAGGCTTCTCCTGACTAATGTGGTTGCAGGAGCTGATGAACTCAAAATCGGCAGATCAGACGACAAGCTGCTAGCTCATGTCTCAAGAACCAGAGGTCAGAGGATGACAAGTTGGATGCAGGTCACACCCCCAAGGAAACTCCCCTATTAACTGATTGGCTGCTCACAACAGATCACGTCATGGATGGTGATTACATCATATCTGCCAAACCACTGATCATGGCCTAGCCAAGCTGACACATAACCTTAACGATGACAGTCCACCCCTTGCCAATTTGACACCTGTGCATATCTCTTTAAAGTATACATAATCTTTAAATAGAGACACTTATAAAGTCAGACATGATACAACACATGTAAAACCAAAAACACACTAGCCCCATTTACATCTTATATTTTATAATAAATAATGGAAGGAAACAAAAATATTTGAGATATATATATATTATATATATATATATTAAATTGTGTCCACAAAATTTGTGTCAACTTGGCTAGGCCATGATTCCCAGTATTGTGTGTCCATCATTTTGTGATCTGATGTGATTTTCCTATGTGTTGTAAATCCTACTTCTATGATGTTAATGAGGCAGGATTAGAGGCAGTTATGTCAATCTACAGGCAGGCCTCAAGCTACAGGATTAGGTTGTCCACTGAGTCAATCTCTTTTGAAATATCAAAGAAAGAATCAAACAGAGAGGAAAGGGACCTCCTACCACCAAGAAAGAAGAGCCGAGAGCTAGCACATCCTTTGGACCTAGGAGCTGAGAAGCTCCTAGACCAGGGTTAAGACTGATGACAAGGACCTTCCCCCCCAGAGCCGACAGAGAGAAAGCCTTCCACTGGAGCTGGCATCCTGGAATTAGACTTCTAGTCTCCTAGACTGTGAGAGAATGAACCTCTTTGTTAAAGCCATCCACTTGTGGTATTTCTGTTATAGCAGCACTAGGTAACTAAGAAATATATGCACACATACACATATAAGAAAGCAAGAAATACTAAAAACAATTACTGTCCTCGTTTCTGCAACTGGTGACGTGCTCGTGGCTAGTATTTAGAACCACCTATTCCACATTCCCGTTGCCCTCAGCAAGCACCTCATCTAGCCATGGTTCTTTGCTTGGTGGGGTGACTCAAACCTTCATTCGTGAAGTGCCTGGGCTGTAAGTAGTCATGCTGGAGTTGGGTTGCTGTCATTTTCCATTGACTTTAACCACAGGGTATGGTAGTATTAAGAGATGCCCTAAGGGGTTGCCTGTATTCCAGACATATTCTTCTTTAAAAAAAATTTTTTTTTTTTTTTTTATGTAATATCAATCCAATTTCCCCTTGGAAATCAGGATCAATCACATCAGTTAATATGGTAACTCTCTTCTTTGTTAAACTGGAGGGATGAGGAGCCCAAAGTGGCTGGGTGGTTTTCTTAACTTCCAGTTCTATGGATCAGTGTTGTGTCCCCTGGTGGGAGCATTCCTCCCTTTGGAACTAAGTCCTCTAGACCTGCAGAGCTAGGGTGGTGGGGACAGGAAGCAAAAATTTTGCCAGTGGGTCACTAAGGATAATAGTGAGTGATGCCAATCCCATTTCCACCCCTTGATTCCTGGACATATGAATCCTTGCTACGGAAGAAATAGCACCATATATTGGATGCTGGTTTAGAGCATACACAGTCTCTTGGAGAACATTGCCGCAACCCTGCAAGCTATTGTCACCTAGCTGGCTCTGTAATTGTGTTTTTAGAAGGCCATTTCATCATTCTATCAATCCAGCTGTTTCAGAATGATGATGGGGAACATGGTAAGACCAGTGAATTCCACGAGCATGGGCCCATCGCTGCACTTCATTTGCTGTGAAGTGAGTTCCTTGATTCAAGGCAATGCTGTGTAGGATAACATGATGATGGATAAGGCATTCTGGAAGTCCACAGATGGTAGTTTTGGCAGAAGTATTGCATGCAGGAAAGGGAAATCTATACCCAGAGTAAGTGTCTATCCCAGGATTATGGATTGAATTGTGTCCCCCCAAAATGTATGTCATCTTGGCTAGGTCATTATTCCAAGTATTGTGTGATTGTCCACCATCTTGTGATCTGATGTGATTTTCCTACATGTTGTAAATCCTACCTCACTGATATTAATGGGACAGGATTAAAGGCAGTTACGTTAATGAGGCAGGACTCAGTCTACAAGATTAAGTTGTATCTTGAGATGATTTTTTTGGGGATACAAAAGAAAGAAGCAAGCAGAGGGACAAGGGAACTTCCTACCACCAAGAAAGCAGAGCTGGGAGCATAGTGTATCCTTTGTACCTGGGGTCCTTGCCCTGAGATGTTCCTAGACCAGGGGTAGATTGTTGACAAGGACCTTTCACTAGAGGTGACAGAGACAGAAAGCCTTCTCCTGGAGCTGGCACCTTGAATTCAGACTTCTAGCCTCCTGGACTGAGAGAGAATAAATTTCTCTTTGTTGAACACATCCACTTGTGGTACTTCTGTTATAGCAGCACTAGTTAACTAAGACACCCAGTGAGAACAAGATGCTGCCCTTTCCATGATGGAAGTGGTCTGATGTAATCAACCCGCCACCAGGTTGCTGGCTGATCACTCCTAGGTGTGGTGCCATATCGGCGATTCAGTGTTGGTCTCTGCTGCTGGCAGATTGGGCACTGAACAGTGGCTGTAGACAAGTCAGCTTTGGTAAGTGGAAGTCTGTGTTGCTGAGCCCAAGCATAAACCTCCATCACTGCAACCATGGGCACTTTGTTCATGAGCCCATTGGGCAATGACAGGAGTGGCTAGAGAAAAAGGCTGACTGGTATCCAGAGAACGTGTCATCCTATTCACTTGATTGTTAAAACTCTTCTCTGTCTAGGTCATCCTTTGGTGAACATTCACATGAGAAATGAATATCTTCACTTCTTTGGCCCAGTTAGATTTTTTTTTTATCCACATACCTCTTCCTCATACCTCCTTGTCACCAGTTTTCCAATCATTTTCCTTATAAGTCCCTGACCAACCAGCTAAACCATGGGCCACAGGCCATGAATCAGTATACAATTGGATCTGGCCATTTGTCCTTCCAAGAAAAGTAAGAAACCAGGTGCAGTGCTAGAAGTTTTGCCCATTGGGAGGATTTCCCTCCACCACTGTCCTTCAGGGAGGTCCCAGAAAGGGGTGCCTACATATTGCGCAGAACCATCTGTAAACCAGGCACAAATTTTTGCTTCTTCAGTCAACTGATCATAAGAAACTTCTCATGAAGCTGTAAGTCGTAAGTGCAGACTGGGAGAGGGCAGGCAACGTGACAGGAGTGGACATCTTGGGCATTTGGGCCACTTCATCATGTGATTTACTTGTGCCTTCAGGTCCTGCTTGAGCTAGATCTCATATATACGATTCCATTTAATGATGGAGTGCTGCTGTGCATATGTAACTTTGTGACTCTGTGGGTCAGACAACACCTAGTTCATGATGGACAGCTCAGGCTGCATGGTGACTTTGTGGCCCATGGTTAAGCATTCAGTCTCTACTAAGGCCCAGCAATGAGCCAAAAGCTGTTTCTCAAAAGGAGAGTATTTATCTGCTGAGTATGGCAGGGCTTCACTCCAAAATCCTAAGGGTCTGCACTATGATTCACCAATAGGGGCCTGCCAAAGACTCCAAACTGCATCACTATCTGACATTGACGTTTCAAGCACCATTGAATCAGCCAGATCATATCGCCCAAGTGGGAGAGAGGTTTGCACAGCAGCCTGAACCTGTTGCAGGGCATGGTCTTGTTCTGGGCCCCACTCAAAACTAGCAACTTTTTGAATCTCTTGATAAGTAGGCTGGAGTCACACACCCAAATAAGGAAAATGTTGCCTCTGAAATCCAAAGAGGCACACTAGGTGTTGTACCTCCTTTTTAGCTGTGGGAGGATCCAGATGCAATAACTTATCCTTCACTTTAGAAGGAATATCTTGGCATGTCTCACATCACTGGACCCCCAGAAATTTCACAGAGGTGGAAGGCACATGAATTTTGGTGGTGGGGGGGGGTTAATTTCTGACTCTCAAGCATACAGATATCTTACCAATAAGTCTGAAGTTATTGATACTTCTTCCTTACTAAGCCCAATCAGCATAATGCCATCAACGTAATGGACCAGTGTGATGTCTTGTGAAAGGAAAAGGTGATCAAGGTCTCTGAGGGCTACATTATCACATAGGGCTGGAGAGTTGATATACCTCTGAGGTATGACACCGAAGGTGCATTGCTGGTCTTGCCAGCTGAAGGCAAACTTCTTTGATCCTTCAAAACAGGTATGGAAAAAAAGGCATTAGTCAGATCAATAACCACACACCAGATACCAGGAGATGTATTAATTTGCTCAAGCAATGAAACCACATCTGGAACAGCAGCTGCAATTGGTGTCACCACCTGGTTAAGTTTGCATAATCCACTGTCATTCACCATCTGTTTTCTACACAGGCCAAATAGGCAAGTTGAAAGGATGTGGTTAGAATCACCACCCTGCATCCTTCAAGTCCTTGATGGTGACAGTAATCTCTGCAGTCCCGCCAAGAATGCTTTTGGTTTACTATTTTCCTAGGTAAGGCAATTCTAATGGCTTCCAGTTAGCCTTTCCTACTATAATAGCCCTTACCACAAATGTCAGAAATCCAACGTGTGGGCTCTGCCAGTTGCTGAGTCCATCTATTCCATTTATGCATTATGGAACAGGGGAAATAACACAGGATGGGTTCAGGGACCCACTGGACCCACTTGGAGATGGGCATGAGCTAACACTCTGTTAATAACCTGACCTCCTTACATCCCCACTTTGACTGGTGGGTCACAGTGATGTTTTTCTTCTCTTGGAATTAGTGTCAAATCAGAGCCAGTGTTCAATGGTCCCTGAAAAGTCTTATTATTTTCTTTTCCCCAAAGAATAGTCACTTTCATAAAAGGCCTCAGATCCCTTAGGGGAAGGCTTGGAGAAAGATTAACAGTGTAAATTTTTAGCAGTGTAGTGGCATCCTTCCTCAAGGGTATCTAGCCTCCCCTTCAATCAAGTGGTTGTGGGTCTGTAAACTCGTTCAAGTCTGGGAATTAACTGAGGGCCTGTGACTCTCTATTCTGGTGATTCAAGTTAGACTATCGTTCTCTTGAACTAGAATTCTTCTGCTTGTAAAAATCAAGTGAATATTTAGAAGATTTCCCATCTGTTTCACTCCCAGGGACACTATAATTAAGGAACCAACACCGTAAGTCCATATGAGTCAGACTACCCTGATTACTGCTTTGACTCTACTGTCCATTACAGAAACCATGTCTGCCTGGTCTTTATCAGGGAAGTGCCACCACTTGCCCCTGCCACCGTGGGATCCAATCAGCCCCATACTAGTTAGACATCTTAATCAGTTAGGGCAGTTCTCCCTGTCAAATCTGACTTATATAAAATAGCAATCACAGCAGTCTTCAAGGATGTTGGGGCTCCCTTCACAAATTTGTTCCTCCTTGTTTTGGTAAAAGGTGTGTACACTGGGCATTTCATGGGTGGGCCTGTGGGTCTAACCTGATAAATTCAATCTAACATGCCTATTTCCCAAAGCCTTTTGATTCCTTCTTCTGCAATAGACCAAGTCAGGTGTCTTATTTCATCTTCACTTAGTGTTGGCCACCATGCAATCCATGTTTCAGTGAACCAATGAAATAAACTATTAGATCCTTTTCTGACCTCTCAAGCTGAAACATTAAATGAAGAATCTGTGCTTAGTGGACCTATATCAATAAACTCAGACTGATCCAACTTTATATTCCTTGCACCATTACCCCACACCCGTAATAGCCATTCCTACACATATTCCACACGTTTCCATTTATACATATTAGAAAAATCACGCTGTTCTTTTGAAGTGTAGCGTACCTCCTCATGGGTCACACTTTGTACTTCATCTCTTGGAGTTCTCTGGGACTTAATTCTATAGATCTAGAAGCAAAAATTGGTGGTAGGGGTGGGTCCTGGGGACATTCAGCAATGTCCTGGAAGGCATCTGCCTCAGGCGATACCCCAGGTAACATCCCCAGGTGATATCTCAGACAAAGGCTCTTCAGGCACAGCTGGGTTAATCTCATCATACAGGAGTGGAAGGGATAAGGGCTTTACTGAGGAGGGTGGCTTAGCAGACGAAGATGGAGTAATCTCTTCAGATGGGACTAAGAGGGCTGGTTCTGTTGGCAGGAGTGATCCAACAAAATTTGGTGGCACAATATCCCCAGCTTCCTGATTATCTGCCCATATGTCACCATCTCAAGTTTCAGGATCCCATTTCTTCCTAATCAATGTCTTCAGTTTAACTTCAGACACCATTCCAGGTTGGGAATTCAATTGGCATTATAATTCAGACACTCTTACGGTAAGACTTAGTTTGGTTTTCAACAATATCAGTTTTCTTACTACAAGAAATAAGGCTTTTTCAAGACACAAGTGGCAACTTTCAGGTCTTTTATGCAGCACTTCAGCTGTGGCTCTGAAGCCCTGAGCTCAGCTCTTTCTTTTACCACTTTGTCTAGCAACTAACCAGCTTCCTTATTCTTCTCATTCTGACAAAATTGTAGAGAAGTATCAAATATGCAATCACCCAGAGCCTTGTCTCACAAATATTTGATCCATTGGTGGTCGTGTTTTGCATATTTCTATTGTCATCTCACACCATGGATTAACAGTGCTCTCTTTATTACTAGAGGTAGAGTCATCAGTACCTTTAAGACTAGCCAGATTTGAGAACCAATTCAGAAAACGCATTCTTATGATTTTGTTCCTCTAGAACTACTCTCAGTACCAAATGTCTTAGGCTGGGTTCTCTAGATGACCAAAACCACTGAAGCGTATATATACATATACTCTCCGTTGGCTCTAGGGGAAGACTCTTCCTTGCCTCTTTTAGCTTCATGGTAGCCCTGGGCATTTCTTGGTGTTCCTTGGCTTGTAGATGAATCCTCTCATAATGCTTCCTCCTGCATATGTTACTCTTTCCATGTCTGTCTTTCTCTTTTATAAAGTGTCACTCAGAAGGGATTAGGATTAGAACCCACCCTGCTCTGGTATGACCCCATTAACTTAACTGATAACATCTGCAAAGGAAAATTCTATTTCCACAAAAGGTCACATTCACCAGTGAGGGGTTAGAACTTCAACATATCTCATCGGGGGACATAATTCAATCCATAACAAAGGCCCAGAAACAATGACCTACCAGGTAGCAATAAGCATCTCGAGAGTACAGACTGTAGTCTTGAAATACCATTTCCACATAAAAATGCAGGGCTTCTTGCAGAAACGGTGACATTAGGTGTGGGACAGGAAATGTACAAGATGAGACCAGAGCATCCTTTCACGCCAGATAGCAAGAAAGGGATCAAAGACTACTGGGGTGGTGTCAAAAGGACCCAGGAGCCAACCTCAAGAGTCTTCGATGGGACAAAGATGAGACAATTTGAACTTCAGTAAGGAGAATGACTGCAAAGGATCTAAGTGCACCAAATTCAATTAAATCCATGAGCTCCTAATGATGCCAAAAATTAAAACTTCTTGATCATCCTTGGAGAGTGCTAGAGCACCGCATCTTTCTTATGGAAACCGATAAGTAAAGAAAAAGAATCAACATTTATCCTGCCTCTCATTACAAACTTCACTGCTGGATAAAAAAAAAAAAAAAAAAACCAAGTAGTAATTGAGAGACTGTTTATATCTTTGTAGATGCATCTCAATAAGTAGATGAAGAAGGAATGGCAGAATTCTGCCATTTTACAACCCCTAATGGAAAAAAAAAAAAAAATTTTTTTTTTAATGGATCAAGGAGGGCGCAGTGGTGGTTCAGTGGTAGAATTCTGCCCTTCCATGTGGGAGACCAGGGTTGGATTCCCAGCCAATGCACCTCACACGCAGCCACCACCTGTCTCTCAGCGGAAGCTTGTATGTTGGTATGATGTCGAACAGGTTTCAGCTGAACTCCCAGGCTAAGATGGACTAGGAAGAAATGTCTGGCGCTCTACTCCCGAAAATCAGCCACTGAAAACCCTATAGATCACAATGATTCATTCCCACTGTGCATGGGGTCATCGTGAGTCAGGGCTGACTCAGACTGCGGCTAACAAAGATCCAGGCAATGTGTATCAGTGGTTGCTAACATCACAAAAAGAGGCAACAGACAGCGTATGCCTCTTGAGGACATATTCTTGCAAAACATAACAGAACAAAATCAACTTGGATCTGGTTAAGTCTCTAAATTCAAGTTCAAATGTATAAAAATACAGAACACAGAAAAATGCTGAAGTATACCACGGAAAAGCAAGCAGCAAGATTCAAACTGAGGAAAACCATAAGACAATGTCTGGATTTTTTGACAAATAAATTACAAAGGAAATAAAAAGAGATGGTGGAGATCTTATGATTAAAAGAGACTTAAAAGATTTTTAAAGACAGGCGAAACTAAACCGTAGTGTTTGGTAATACACACTAGGGCGATGAAGCTAGAAAGAAAAATAAGAAAGTGATCACTATAAAAACGAGGACAGGGATTACTTTTGGCCTGCGTAGGAGGAGATGGTTTGTGTTTGGAAGGGGCATGTGCCGGGTGTCTGGACTGGCTGACAAAGCTCTCTCTTCTGCCATGGTCACAAGGCTGTTTGTCACAGAAAAACAATTCATTAAGCTGTATTTCTTTCACGTGATTTTCTGTACTTGTGTTATATTTAACGATAAAAAGTATTGAAAAGGAAGGAAAGGAGAGAGGGAGGGAGAGTTTTAGCTGTTGAGTTATAAATCAGAATTCTAATTAAATGGTGCCAGGTGAAGTTTAGAATTCATCTTATTACTAGTGAGGAAACCCAGCCTACCTGCCCTGGGCTTATTTTGTATGTGAGTGAATCTCTTTTTAATACACTGTTTTTCAGAGCAGTATTAGGTTCACAGAAAAATTGCACATAAAGTAGAGGAAATGCCCATATATCCCCTTTCTGCCTGGACAAGGTTTCCCTATTATTAACATCTTGCATTTTTTTTTTCTTGCATTAGTGTGGTACATTTGTTCTGACTGATGAGCCAATCCATTATTATTATCTAAAGTTTATAGTTTACGTTAGAGTCCAGTTTTGTGTTGTACAGTCCTGTGGGATTTGACAAATGCGTGAGGCCATGTATCCACCATTACAGCATCCCGCAGCATAGTTTTACTGTCCTTAAAAATGTTCTGGGCTGATTTTATCCTACTCTTTCTCCAGTAGCTGAGGTTTTCCCTCGGTACTAATAATAACGTCTAATGTACTGAGTGCTAACTCCATCCTGGGATTCTGTCCTCGGAGCTTCACATACATTTTCTCTTTTAATTCTCACAACAACTGTTGTGAGCCCAATTTACAGATAAAAGAAAACTGAGGCTCAGAGAGGTTAAGTAACTTGTGCATGACTGCACAGCTTGTAAGTGGTACTTGTGGGGTTAGAGCCCAGGTCTGTCTGACTCCACAGTCCGCACTTTTAGGCTATAACACCTGAACAGAGGCATCTCCAGGTATGCTGAGCATGGCCCACCTGACTCCTCTGCATGGGGGTTCCCTGCTGCTGGGCCCCATTGCTGCAGTGTAGAACCATTTCAGGAGTTGGTGCCCAGGCTGATGTATCTCTTGTGCTCAAGATCCCATAGCCCAGAGGCCCGTTCTACAGACCCATGTCTCCCCGCTCCTCTTTACCCTGCCCAGCCCTCTTGCTTCCTTTACCCTATCTAGTGAAGCCTATCAAGCCCTGTGACTCAGCCCAGCCAAGGCATGACACCAATTTGCTAAATAACTAAAAGCAGGAAATATTTGTGCTATAAAAGGAAGTGAATGAGTACAAAACACAAAGGCGGTCTGGGCACTCAGAAGGTGCAAGCCTCTGGGCCCAGGCAAGAGCTTTGAGGGTCCAGAGGGATCCGGGTTTGTGCCGACTGTAGACAGAGGGGCAGGAGCTGGGGAGGCTAGACCATGTGGCTGCCCCCAGCTCTGTTCCTTCTCAGCCTCCCAGGTGAGTGGGACTGGGGCCTCGGGAGCTCAGCACTTTAGGGGCAAGAAAGGACCTGCCCTGGGCTTGAGGGGAGGTGTCCCATCCAGGCAAATGAAAAGGAGCCTTTATTAATTTATTTATTAATTCATTCAGCCAAATGCACTTGGCTCCTACTGCCAGGCATTGCACCAGGGTCTAAGGCAATGCAGAGAATTGGAATTAGATCCACAGTCACAGGGGTTAGGATTCCAACACATATTTGGGGGAAACACAATTCAATCCCTAACAGATTGAGATTGCGAAAAAAAACCTTGAATGGGAAACAAAAGGATTTTAACTCATTCTGAGGCAGCAGGGTGGAAAGTGGCTGCAGGAGGCGCACTGAAAGATTTTCTTTTTTCTTTCTTTCTTTTTTTTTTAGTTGTGTTTTAGGGGGAAGTTCACAATCCTTGTTAGTTTCTCATACAAAAATTTATACACACATTCTTATGTGACCCTAGTTGCTCTCCCTATAATGTGATAGCACATTCCCCCTTTCCATCCCAGATTTCCCGTGTCCATTCAACCAACTCCTATCCCTTTCTGCCTTCTCATCTCACCTCTGGACAGGAGCTGCCCACTTAGTCTCAGGTATCTACTTGACCTAAGAAGCACACTCTTCATGAGTATCATTTTATGTCTTATAGTCCAGTCTATTCTTTGTCTGAAGAGTTGGCTTCAGGAATGGTTTTAGTTCTGGGTTAACAGAGAGCCCGGGAGCCATGTCTTCTGGGATTCCTCCAGGCCATTTAGTCTGATCTTTTTACTAGGAATTGAGTTCTGCGCCCCACTTTTCTCCTGCTCCAGCAGGGACTTTCTGTTCTGTTCCCTGTCAGGGTGCTCATTGGTGATAGCCAGGCACCATCTAGCTCTTTTGGTCTCAGGCTGATGGAGTCTCTGGTTTATGTGGCCCTTTTGTCTCTTGGGCTAATATTTTCCTTCTATCTTTGGTGTCCTTCATCCTCCTTTGCTCCAGGTAGGTTGGGACCAATTGATGCACCTTAGATGGCTGCTCCCAAGCTTTTAAGACCCCAGATGCCACTCACCAAAGTGGGATGCAGAAGGTTTTCTTAATAAACTTTTATGCCAATTGACCTAGATGTCCCCTGAAACCATAGTCCTCAGACCCCAGCCTCTGCTACACTGTCCCTTGAAGTGTTTGGTTGTATTCAGGAAATTTCTTAGCTTTGGGTTTAGTCCAGTAGTACTGACTTCCCATGTATTGTGTGTTGTCCTTCCCTTCACCTAAGATAATTCTTGTCTACTATCTAGTTAGTGAATTCCCCTCTCCCTCCCTCTCTCTCCACCCTTGTAACCATCAAAGAATGTTTTCTCCTGTGTTTAAACCTTTTCTGGATTTCTTATAATAGTGGTCTCATACAATGTTTATCCTTTTGCAACTGACTGATTTCACTCAGCATAAAGCCTTCCAGATTTATCCATGTTATGAGATGCTTTACAAATTCATTGTTGTTCTATATCGTTGCATAGTATTCCGTTGTGTGAATATACCACAATTTGTTTATCCATTCATCCGTTAATGGGCACCTAGGTTGTTTCCATCTTTTTGCTATTGTGAACAGTGCTACAATGAACATGGGTGTGCATGCATTTATTTGTGTGACAGCTCTTGTTCCCCTAGGATACATACCTCCATCTCATTAAAGAATGTCGTTGGGATTTGGATCGGAATTGCATTAAATGTATAGATCACTTTTGGTAGAATAGACATTTTTATAATGTTAAGTCTTCCTATCTATGAGCAAGGTTCGTTTTTCCACTTACGTAAGTCTCTTTTGGATTCTTGCAGAATTGTACTGTAGTTTTCTTTGTATAAGTCTTTTACATGTCTGCTTAGATTCATTCCTAAGTATATTATCTCCTTGGGGGATATTGTAAATGATATTGATTTGGTGATTTCCTCTTCGAAGTTCCCTTTGTTGGTGTAGAGGAGTCCAACTGATTTATGTATGTGTATCTTGTAGCCTCATACTCTGCTGAACTCTTCTATTAGTTCCAGCACTTTTCTTGTGGGTTCTTTGGGGGTTTCTGTGTATAAGATCATGTCATCTGTGAATAGAGATACTTTTACTTCTTCTTTACCAATTTGGATGCCCTTTATTTCCTCTAGCCTAATTACTCTGGCTATGACCTCCAGCACAATGTTGAATAAGAGTGGTGATAAAGGGCATCCTTGCCTGGTTACCATTTTCCAGGGGAAGGCTTTCAGACTCTCTCCTTTTAGGATGATGTTGGCTGTTGGCTTTGTATAAATGGCCGTTATTATGTTGAGGAATTTCCCTTCTATTCCTATTTTGCTGAGAGTTTTTATCATGAATGGGTGTTGGACTTTGTCAAATGCGTTTTCTGCGTCAGTTGATAAGATCATGTGATTCTTGTCTTTTGTTTTATTTACGTGATGGATTGCACTGATTGTTTTTCTAATGTTGAAACCATCCCTGCATACCTGGTATGAATCCCACTTGGTCATGGTGAATTATTTTTTGATATGTTGTTGAATTCTATTGGCTAGAATGTTGTTGAGGATTTTTGCATCTAAGTTCATGAAGTTCATGAAGGATATAGGTCTGTAATTCTCTTTTTTTGTGGTGTCTTTACCTTTTTTTTCTTTACCTGGTTTTGATATCAGGGTTATGCTGGCTTCATAGAATGAGTTTAGGAGTAATCCATCTTTTTCTATGCTCTGAAACACCTTTAGTAGTAGTGGTGTTAACTCTTCTCTGGAAGTGTGTTTGAATTCTCCAGTGAAGCCATCAGGACCAAAGCTTTGTTGTTGTTGTTGGGAGTTTCTTGATTACATTTTCAACCTCTTCTTTTGTTATAGGTTCTTTTAGTTGTTCTACCTCTGTTTGTGTTAGTTTAGGTAGGTTGTATGGTTCTAGAAATTTGTCCATTTCTTGTAGGTTTTCAAATTTGTTGGAGTACAAGTTTTCATAGTATTCTGTTACAATTCTTTTAATTTCAGTTGGGTCTGTTGTGATATCACCCATCTCATTTTTCATTTCTGTTATTTGCTTTCTCTCGAGTTTTTCTTTTGTCAGTTTGGCCAAAGGTTTATCAATTTTGTTGATCTTTTCAAAGGACCACCTTTTGATCTTGTTAACTCTTTCAATTGTTTTTCTATTTCCTATTTCATTTAATTCTGCTCTAATTTTTGTTATTTCCTTTCTTCTGATGTCCAAGGGCTTCTTTTGCTACTCTCTTTCTACTTGTTCAAGTTGTAGGGTTAATGTTTTGATTTTGGCCCTTTCTTCTTTTTGGATGTATGCATACATTGCTATAAATTGACCTCTGAGCACTGCTTTTGCAGTATTCCAAAGGTTCTGGTAAGATGTGTTTTCATTCTCATTTGATTCTGTAAAGTTCTTTTTTCCATTCCTAATTTCTTCTATAAGCCAGTAGTTTTTGAGCCAGGTGTTGTTCAGTTTCCATGTATGTGATTTTTTTTTTTTTCCTTGCTTTTTCTGTTATTGATATCTGCTTTTCTGGCTTTATGGTCAGAAAAGATGCTTTGTAATATTTTGGTGTTTTGGATTCTGTTAAGGCTTGCTTTTTGGCCTAATATATGGTCTTTTCTGGAGAATGTTCCATGTGTATTGGAAAAGAAAGTATACTTGGCTGCTGTTGGGTGAAGTGTTCTATATATGTCTATGAGACCAAGTTGGTTAATTGTGGCATTTAGATCTTCTGTGTCTTTATTGAGCTTCTTTCTGGATGTTCTGTCCTTCACTGAAAGTGGCGTGTTGACGTCTCCTACTATTATTGTGGAGCTGTTTATCTCTTTTCAATGCTGTAAGAGTTTGTTTCATGTATTTCGGAGCCCCGCGGTTGGGTGTGTAAATATTTATTATGGTTATGTTCTCCTGGTGTAAAAAAATTACATAGTGTCCTTCCTTATCCTTTGTGGTGGATTTTGCTTTAAAGTCTATTTTGTCAGAGATTAATATTGCCACTCCTGCTCTTTTTTGATTGTTGTTTACTTGATATGTATATATTTTTTCCCCTTCTTGGAGTTTTAGTTTGTTTGTGTCTTTAAGTCTAAGGTGTGTTTCTTATAGACAGCATATAGATGGATTGTGTTTTGTTTTGTTTTGTTTTATCCTTTCTGCCACTCTATCTCTTTATTGGTGCATTTAGTCCATTTACATTCAGCGTAATTATTGATAGGTATGAGTTTAGTGCTGACATTTTGATGTCTTTTTTTTGTGTTGTTGACAGTTTCTTTGTTCCATTTAATTTTGTGTACTGAGTCATTTTTCTTTATGTATTTTCTTTTCATGCTTTTCATTGTTTTCAGTTTTGTAGTTGCTAAGTCTTTATGTTTTTCTTGTATTTTATTTTGATGTGTAGGATTGTTAATTTCCTTTGTGGTTCCCTTAATATTTTTAAGGTAAAATATTTCTCCTATTTTCCTAGGCTTAATCCAATGTTTTATTTCTTTATATAGCCTCAACTTCCTCTCTATATGAAAGATCTATGACTGTGTTTTTTAGTTCCTCTTTTTTGTTTTAATGTCGTCATCTTTTACTTATTGACATATCTGTTTCCCTATTTTCAGTGTTTTAGCTTTGGTTTATTTATGTGACTTCCCTATCTGAGTTGATGTCTGGTTGCTCTGTCCTGTGTTCTAGCCTTGGGTTATTATCTGATGTTATTGATCTTCTAAATGGAGGACTTTCTTTAGTATTTCTTGAGGTTTAGTTTTTATAGATTTTACCAATTCCCTAAACTTCTGTTTATCTAGAAATGCCCTAAATTCACCATCATATTTGAGAGACAGTTTTGCTGGGTATATAATTCTTGGCTGGCAATTTTTTTCCTTCAAGGTTTACGTATGTCATCCCATTGCCTTCTTGCCTGCGTGGTTTCTGCTGAGTCAGAGTTTATTCTTATTGACTCTCCTTTGCAGGTGACTTTTCGTTTATCCCTAGCCACTCTTAAAATTCTCTCTTGTTTGGAACACTTCTACACTGCTGGGGGGAATGTAAAATGGTACAACCACTTTGGAAATTGATTTGGGGCTTCCTTAAAAAGCTGGAAATAAAACTACCATATGATCCAGCAATCCCACTCCTTGGAATATATCCTAGAGAAATAAGAGCCTTTACACAAACAGATATATGCATGCCCATGTTTATTGCAGCACTGTTTACAATAGCAAAAAGATGGAAGCAACCAAGGTGTCCATCAATGGATGAACGGATAAATAAATTATGGTATATTCACACAATGGAATACTACACATCGATAAAGAACAGTGAGGAATCTGTGAAACATTTCCTAACATGGAGGAACCTGGAAGGCATTATGCTGACTGAAATTAGTCAGTTGCAAAAGGACAAATATTGTATAAGACCACTATTATAAGAACTGGAGAAATAGTTTAAGCTGAGAAGAAAACATTCTTTTGTGGTTACGAGAGGGGGGAGGGAGGGGGTGGGAGGGGGCATTCACTTATTAGATAGTAGATAAGAACTACTTTATGTGAAGGGAAAGACAGCACACAGTACAGGGGAGGTCAGCACAATTGGACTAAACCAAAAGCAAAGAAGTTTCCTGAATAAACTGAATGCTTTGAAGGCAAGCGTAGCAGGGACAGGGGTCTGGGGACCATGGTTTCAGGGGACATCTAAGTCAATTGGCATAATACAATCTATTAAGAAAACATTCTGCATCCCACTTTGAAGAGTGGTGTCTGGGGTCTTAAATGCTAGCAAGCAGCCATCTAAGATGCATCAATTGGTCTCAACCCACCTGGATCAAAGGAGAATGAAGAATACCAAGGACACAAGGTGATTACAAGCCCAAGAGACAGAAAGGGCCACATGAACCAGCGACTACATCATCCTGAGACCAGAAGAGCTAGATGGTGCCCGGCTACAACAGATGACTGCCCTAACAGGGAACACAACAGAGAACCCCTGAGGGAGCAGGAGAGCAGTGGGATTCAGACCCCAAATTCTTGTGAAAAGACTTAATGGTCTGACTGAGACTAGAGGGACCCCAGCGGTCATGGCTCCCAGACCTTCTGTTGCCTCAGGACAGGAACCATTCCCGAAGCTAGCTCTTCAGACATGGATTGGACTGGACAATGGGTTGGAGAGGGATGCTGGTGAGGAGTGAGCTTCTTGGATCAGGTGGACACTTGAGACTATGTTGGCATCTCCTGCCTGGATGGGAGATGAGAGGGTGGAGGGGGTTAGAAGCTGGTGAAAAGGACACGAAAAGAGAGAGTGGAGGGAAAGAGCAGACCGTCTCATTAGGGGGAGAGTAATTGGGAGTGTGTAGCAAGGCATATATGGGTTTTTGTGTGAGAGACTGACTTGATTTGTAAACTTCCACTTAAAGCACAATAATTTTTTTTTTTTTTTTTTTAATTCTCTCTATCTTTGGTTTTGGCAAGTTTGATTATAATATGTCGTGGTGACTTTCTTTTGGGATCTACCTTGTGTGGGGTTCCATGAGCTTCTTGGATAGATACCTTCCTATTTTTCACGATATCAGGGAAGTTTTCTGCCATCAAATCTTCAACAATTCTCTGTATTCTCTGTTATCCACCCCTGTTCTTGTACTCCAATCTCTTTTATTCCTCTTGATGGAGTCCCCCAGAATTGTTAGGGTTTCTTCATTTTTTTAAATTATTTTATCTGATTTTTCCTCAAATAAGTTGGTGTCAAGTGCGTTACCTTCAATCTCACTAATTCCAACTTCCATTGCCTCAATTCTGCTCCTACGACTTTTTATTGAGTTGTTTAATTCTGAAATTTTATTGTTAAACTTTTGGATTTCTGTTTGCTGTCTCTCTGTGGATTCTTGCAGCCTGTTAAATTTGTCATTGTGCTCTTGTATAACCTTCTTAAATTTATAAGCTTTGCTATTGCTTTGCTTTGGCTTGTTCTGCATTTTGCCTGATCTCTTGAAGAAAAAAAATTTTTTTTTTTTGAAGAGTCCTGTATATTAGTCGTTTGAATCCGGTAATTCCAAGAATTTCTCTTCCTCCAGAAGATTTCTTGATTCTTTGTTTTGGTGGCTTCTGAAGCCAACACGGTCTGTCTCTTTATGTGATTTGATATTGACTGTTGTCTCTGAGCCATCAACAAGTTATTACATTCATTTATTTTACAGTTGCTTACTGCTTCCTAGCTTCTTGTTTTGTTTTGATATGCCCAAATAGGCTGGTCGTGTGAACTAGTTTGATTATTGGTGTCTTTGAAGCTCTCCTGTCCTGTCTCCAGGTGGCTAGAGCTGTTACTATGTATGTGAGCCCAGGAGTTCGTTTACTTCTCTTGTGTGGCTTCAGCTCAGGTGTCCACATTGTTGGTCATCAAGTGTGTGGTGTAGGCTCTCATCTATAGTCCCAGATGAGCAGGGGTGATTGGAGTAGGCACAGGTATCTGGCTGCAGTAGGGGATCATGCACCAATCAAGGCAAGGGCCTGACTGCTATCCCTGAGTATCTGGGTGGAAGGTGTGAACCTATTCCTTACAGCACACGAGTAGGTGGATTTTGCAGCCAGACTATGGGCACCCAGTGCTGTTGGCTGTAAGTACTCAGAGTCACCATTTATTCTTGGACCCCTGTAGCAGTGGCCTGGTGGAGTGGGTGGAGCCACCAGTCCTCAGGTCCCTGATGTGGACAGGTGAGGACCCTGCTTAATGGGCAGGGCAGTGTCATATGTCGTGAATCTGCCACTCCCCCTTATAGCAGATACAGATGAAAACAGGCCTAGGTATATAACCTGCTATACTGTGCTAATGAGGGCCTATGCTGTTGAAATGGTTCCATACGAGTCTATGCAGGTGTGAAAGGCATTCAAAGTCCGTGGACCACTTATGTCTGTGCCTAGGCGAAGGAGCTGTGCCTGTCCTGGATTCCCGACTTAGGGGAACTGGCAGATTATTTTTTCCTGATTGTTAATTCGTTCCCTCTCCAAAGATGGGAGAACGGCTCAGGACATGCAACGGATCCTACTTCCAGTTCAGGGTATGCAGCAATCACTGAAGCCAGACAGGGATCCAGAGCAGGGCAAGGAGGGGCCAAGTAAATGGGAAAGAGGTACTTCCCAAAAAGGGAAGTTTTTTTTTTTTTTTTTTAATCTATGCAGTAGGTTAGATGCTTATAGGTATCTTTTGCTGATTGAACACTGTTTCTTGCTGGTTCTGGAGGCTTGAGCAGACTCTCTGCCACTCAGTCTCTCCTAATGTGGAAAATGTGTCCTGTCCTAAGTGCCACTGCTTGCCTCACTGTGTGCCAGCCAATCTGGCCTGCAATAAGCTGGTGCTGGCCAGGTCAGGTCTGGCAACTCCTTGCTGCTTCTGAACCATCTCTCTCTTCCCCCTGCCACTCAGTCTGATTCCTCATCTTTGTTTTTGATGTTCAGGACTCCTAAATTGTCATATATAATTGAAGAACTTGGTTTTCAGGTCTTTGTTGTATGAGGGACAACAGGAAGCATCAGACTACTCTGCCATCTCGGCCCTGCCTCCTCCCTGAAAGATTTTTTAAGTGCTCATGGCAAGTGCAGATGTGGAGGAGGTGGGGACAGCTTCAGTACAAAACTCTAGTAGCAATTTGGAGAGGAGATTGGAGGAGGGGTGCTGCAGGGGGCAGGGGACCTCTCAAGACGGTCCTACCACAATCCAGGCATGAGATGGGGCCCTGGCCTGTCCACCAGCTATCGCTAATGGAGCAACACCCACATGCCTGTGCTTGATACAAATCCAAGTCTTGTCACAACCTGCAAGGTGGAAGTAGCACAGCCATTTTACAAATAAGGAACCGAGGTTTCCCAACTACTCTGCGGTAGATGTATTTTTCTGCATACACATTTCATAATCTTTCTGTCTCATGCTGTTCTCATGGACAGTGACAGCAGAGAAGGAAAGAAAAAGATAATTTTAAGAAGCATTTTTGAGGCAGAATTGATGAAATTTTATTAAATTTCATTGTGGAGGACAAGGGAGAAGATGAATTCAGTAAAGAAAACAAGTTCTCTAGTAATGCTGTTGGTTTGAAGAGTATAAATTTGGTTCTCCTAATTGAATACTCCCCCACGTGTCTGTCAGCTTGTTGTACTGTGGGGGCTTGTGTGTTGCTGTTATGCTGGAAGCTATGCCACCAGTATGCAAAAACCAGTAGGGTCACTCATGGTGAACAGGTTTCAGACGACCTTCCAAACTAAGACAGACTAGGAAGAAGGACCCAGCTGTCTACTTCTGAAAAGAAGTAGCCAGTGAAAACATTATGAATAGGATCAGAACATTATCTGATATAGTGCCAGAAGATGAGCCCCTCAGGTTGGAAGAGACTCAAAATACTACTGAGGAAGAGCTGCCTCCTCAAAGCAGAGTTGACCTTAATGACGTGGATGGAGTCAAGCTTTCAGGGCCTTCATTTGCTGACGAGGCATTACTCAAAATCAGAAGAAGCAGCTGCAAACATCTATTAATAATCAGAATGTGGAATATACGAAGTATGAATCTAGGAAAATTGGAAATCTTCAAAAATGAAGTGGAACAGATGAAGATTGATATCTAGGCATTAGTGAGCCGAAAGGGACTGGTATTGGTCATTTTGAATTGGGCAATCATATGATCTACTATGCCTGGAATGACAACTTGAAGAGGAATGGCATTGCATTCATCACCAGAAAGAATTTTTCAAGATCTATAAAAAATAAAAAATAAATAAAAAAGTAAAAAATAATTTTTTTATTTTTTATATACCAAAGTACAATGCTGCTAGTGATAGGATAATATAATATCCACACATCTACAAAGAAGACCAGTTAATATGACAATTATTCAAATTTCTGCACCAACCACTCAGGCCAAAGATAAAGAAATTGAAGATTTTTATCAGCTTCTGCAGTCTAAAATTGATAGAACATGCAATCAGGATGCAGTGATAATTAATGATGATTGGAATGCAAAAGTCAGAAACAAAGAAGAAGTATCAGTAGTTGGAAAGTATGGCCTTGGTGACAGAAACGATGCCAGAGATCACATGATTGAATTTTGCAAGACCAACTTCTTCATTGCAAATACCATTTTTCACCAACATAAATGGCGACTATACACGTGCACCTCACCAGATGAAATGTATAGGAATCAAATCAACTACATCTGTGGAAGGAGATGGTGGAAAAGATCATTATCACCAGTCAGAACAAGGCCAGGGGCTGGCTGTGGATCAGACAACCAATTACTCACATGCAAATTCAACTTTAAACTGTAGAAAATTAGAACAAGTCCATGAGAGCCAAAGTATTACCTTCAGTATATCCCACCTGAATTTAGAAACCATCTCAAAAATAGATTTGACACACTGAACACTAGTGACCTAAGATCAGATGATTTATGGAATAACATCAAGCACATCATACATGAAGAAAGCAAGAGGTCATTAAAAAGATAGGAGAGAAAGAAAAGACCTAAATGGATGACAGAAGAGACTCTGAAACTTGCTCTTAAACATCGAGTAGCTAAAGCAAAAGGAAAAAATGATCAAGTAAAAGAGCTGAACAGAAGTTTTCAAAAGGGTGACTCGAGAAGACAAAGTAAAATATTACGATGACACGTGCAAAGACATGGAGTTAGAAAACCAAAAGAGAAGAACAAGCTCAGCATTTCTCAAGCTGACAGAATTGAAGAAAAAATTTAAGCCTTGAGTTGCAATACTGAAGGATTCTATGAGGAAAATATTAAACGACACAGGAAGCATCAAAAGAAGATGGAAGGAATACACAGAGTCACTATACCAAAAAGAATTGGTCAAGGTTCAACCATTTCAGGAGGTAACATATGATCAAGACCTGATGGTACTGAAGGAAGAAGTCCAAGCTGCACTGCAATGAAGGCATTGGCGAAAAACAAGACTCCAGGAATTGATGGAATACCAGTTGAGATGTTTCAACAAATGGGTGCAGTGCTGGAAGTGCTCACTCATCTATGCCAAGAAATTTGGAAGAGAGCTACCTGGTCAACTGACTGAAAGAGATCCTTATTTGTACCCATTCCGGAGAAAGGTGATCCAACCGAATGTGGAAATAATCAAACAATATCAATATCACCTGCAAGCAAATTTCTCTGAATATCATTCAAAGTGGCTGCAGCAGTATATCTACAGGCAACTGCCAGAAATTCAAGTTAGATTTAGAAGAGGATGTGGAACCAAGGATATCACTGCTGATGTTAGAAGGATCCTGGCTGAAAGCAGAGAATACCGGGAAGATGTTTACCTGTGTTTTATTGAATATGCAAAGGCATTTGACTGTGTGGATCATAATGAATTATGGATAACATTGTGGAGAATGAGAATTCCGGAACACTTAAGTGTGTTCATGAAGAATCTGTACATAGATCAAGAGGCAGTGTTTTGAACAGAACAAGGGGATACTGCTTGGTTTAAAGTCAGGAAAGGTGTGCGTCAGGGTCGTATCCTTTCACCATACCTATTTAATCTCTATGCTGAGCAAATTATTTGAGAAGCTGGACTATATGAAGAAGAATGGGGCATCAGGATTGGAGGAAGAGTCATTAACAACCTGCTTATGCAGATGACACAACCTTGCTTGCTGGAAGTGAACATGACTTGAAGCACTTACTGATGAAGATCAAAGACCACAGCCTTCAGTATGAATAACACCTCAGCATAAAGAAAACAAAAATCCTCACAACTGGACCAATAAGCAACATCATGATAAATGGGGAAAAGAATGAGGTTGTCGAGGATTTCATTTTACTTGGATCCACAATCAACACCCATGGAAGCAGCAGTCAAGAAATCAAAAGATGCATTGCATTGGGCAAATCTGCTGCAAAAGACCTATTTAAAGTGTTGAAAAGCAAAGATGTCACCTTGAGGACTGAGGTGCACCTAACCCAAGCCATGATGTTTTCAATCACCTCATATACATGTGAAACCTGGACAGTGAATAAGGAAGGCTGAAGAAGAATTGATGCCTTTGGACTATAGTGTTGGTGAAGAATATTGAATACACCATGGACTGCCAAAAAAATGAACAGATCTGTCTTGGAAGAAGTACAGCCAGGATGCTCCTTAGAAGCAAGGATGGCAAAACTACGTCTCACATACTTTGGACATGTTATCAGGAGGAATCAGTCCCTGGAGGAGGACATCATGCTTGGTAAAGTAGAGGGCCAGCGAAAAAGAGGAGGACCCTCAACAGATGGATTGACACAGTGGCTGCAACAATGGGCTCAAACATAGCAACTATTGTGAGGATGGTGCAGGACCAGGCAGTGTTTCCTTCTGTTGTGCATACGGTCACTATGAGTAGGAACTGACTTGATGGCACCTAACAACAACAATTGAATGCTGTATTAGCTTCCTATTGCTGCAGTAACAAATTACCACAAACTCAGTGGCTTAAAACAACATAAATTTATTTTATTACATTTTCGAAGGTCTTTTGTTTATTCACTTATTTATTGATTTGCCATCCCGTCAATTCTGACTCATGGAAACCCTGTGTGTCAGAATAGAACTATGTTCTATAGGATTTACAATGGCTGATTTTTTGGAAGTAGATCTCCAGGTCTTTCTTCCAAGGTGCCTCTGGGTGGGCTCGAACCACCAACTTTTTGTTTAGCAGCTTAGCACGTTAACCATTTACATCACCCAGGGTCTCCAAAATGGTTTCACCGGGCTAAAACCAAGGTATCAGCAGGGCTGTATTCCTTCTGGGGGCTCTAAGGGGGAATTTATCAGGGCTTTTTTTTTAACTAGTTTGTTCCAGTTCAAACCCCTGCTGATAATTTGCACTTCCACCCCAGACATACTGATCAGAGCCTATAGTTTAACAAGATCCTCAGGTGATTCTTACGTATAATAAATTTTGAGAACCACTGCTCTGCTAGTTCTTCTCAGAACTGGTCCCTAGCCAGCAGCATTAGCATCACCTCGGAACACGTTAAACCAAAAACCAAACCAAATCCACTGCCATTGAATTGATTCTGACTCATGGTGACCCCATACAGTCTCCTGGGTTTCCAAGGCTGTAAATCTGCACAGAAGCAGACTGCCACATCTTTCTTCCACAGAGCCACTGGTGGTTTCAAACTGTCAACCTTTCAGTTAGCAGCGGATCACTTTAAGCACTGCACCACCAGGGCTCCTTTCTGGGAACTTGTAAGAAATTCAAATTCTCGGCAGGGGTTCGAACTGGAATTAATTGGTTCAAAGTCCTGGAATTTATTTCCTTGCCTTTTCCAGCTTCTAGAGGCCACCTGTATTCCTTGGCTCATGCCCCCATCCTCCATCTTCAAAGCCAACGGCATAACATCTTCAGACCTCTCTCTGACTCTGATACGCACTCTCCTACCTCCCTCTTTCACTTATAAAGACCCTCGTGATTACAATGGACCCACTGGATAATCCAGGATAAGCTCCCCATCTCAAGATCCTTCACTTAATCACATCTACAAACTCCCTTTTGCCATGAAAAGTACATATTCATAGGTTCTGGGGATTAGGAGTAGACATCTTTGGCGGGGGGAGGAACGTTATCCTACTGACTACAAATGCCAACCTCAGTTAAACTAAAGTGGCTCAGGGAGAAGGTAACAATGAGTGAGGAGGCAGCATGTGGATGGTGTAATGGTCCTAACTTCCTCGCCCTGCAGAGATGTCGTCCTGTCCCTGAGACTCTGAGGCTATGTATGTCAAGAGAGGCTTCCACCATGACCCTCCGCCCCTTTGTTCACTTCCATGTGGTGAAGGTACATGTGGTCATCACCGAGGAAAAAGCATATCTCAAAATGATCAGCTTAACAGGAATCAGCCAATTTAACAAGATACGCATTCAATTTATACTCATCTCTAACCTGCTCAACTTACATTAAGCCTTTAATGTCCTGCCTGCATGAACGTCCACTAGAGGGGAAGTACTGGAGAAGAAAAATAGGTTCAGCATGGGGGAGGCAGTAAGCTTAGTTTTGTAATTATGGAATTCTAGGTAGAGACATCCATTGTACATTTGTAAATGGTGGGCTAAAGTTAAGGGGAGAAGTTGGGCTGCATGTAGATTTGAGAGTCATCGGTATATAGGTAATACTTGGAGCCATGGTAATAGAGGGAAATAATCAGAGGGGCACACGGAGTGAGGCAAGATGAAGGCTAGAGAACCCTGGAGCACCCCCTGGTGTGCAGGAGCCAACCCGTACTGCCTTGTATCAGCTCTTACTGGCTCACAAGAGCTGATTATGGACACCTCTTTCCAGTTCTGCATCCAACATCCTGTTGACAGCCTGAAATCAGCCACAGTGGGACTATTTACGTCACGGGAAGGGACAAATGCGCAAACCAGGACTTTTTCCCCCCGGACAGCTAAGTTGCTAAATATTGACCAACATGCCACTGGTTACACTAAGATCTAATGAGAGGGGAAGAGAAGAGGAACCAGCAGAGGCCTCAGGGAGAGGAGGCAGAGAAGAAGGAGGAGAGCAGATGAGAAGGGGCTTGAAAGGACAAGGAAGGAGAGAGGATTGAGGAGTCAGATGTGCTAGGCGGTAGCTGGGAAGGCTATTCAGTCCCCAGGCATTGGCCTGGGGCCCCATGAACCCCATGGGGCTCCTTGGCCAGCCTGGCTCAGAGCGAAGTAGCTGTATTTTGGAATTCTCTTTTCCAGGTTGCTTCTCCCTCCAAGGTCCAGAGTCAGTGAGCGGTTCAGAGGAGGGCTCGGTGACTGTGCAGTGCCACTATGACACAGGGTGGGAGACCCACAGAAAGTGGTGGTGCCAAGGGAAAATCTGGAATTTCTGCAAGATCCTCATTCAAAGTAGAGGATCAGAGCAAGAAGTGAAGAAAGATCGAATGTCTATCAGGGACAATCACAGGAACCGCTCCTTCACGGTGACCATGGAGAAGCTCAGCAGAGAGGATGCCGACACGTACTGGTGTGGGATTGAGAAAAAAGGATCTGACCTTGGAGTCCAAGTTAAAGTGACCGTTGGCCCAGGTAGGTACTTTCTTATCTGGCAGGGCAGGGGTGGTGTTATCAGCCGCTCATGAACCTCCAGTCTGAAGCCAATAATCTGTGACTAACTTTGCCTGTGTCTAGCGAAAACAGTTCTGACCACTCCAACGAACCTGTCTTCCAAACCATTAGCCATGTCTTCCACCTTCTACGTCAGGTGAGTCCCTGCAGTTCTGTCTCCTGATTCTATCTGGGGCTCCTCCTATAGGGAAGCCAAGGCTGGGGACCCCTTCTGTCACTGTATCAGTTTTCTAATACGGGTTGCTGTAACAAAGTACCACAAATTCGGTGGCTTATAAGCACAGAAGTGAATTGTCTCACAGTTCTGGAAGCCAGGAGTCTGAAATCAGGATGTTGGCCAAGTGGATTCCTCCTGAGGAAGAATCTGTTCCATGCCTCTCTCCTACCTTCTGGTGATGGCTGGCAATCCTTGGCGACTCTTGGCTTGTAGATGTGTCACTTCAAACTCTGCCTCCATCTTCACATGGCTGTCTTCCTTCCATCTCTGTTTCTCTCTATGTCTCTTCTCCTCTTTTATAAGGACACCACTTAGATTGGGATCCACCCTACTCCAGTATGACCTCATGTTAACTGGTAACATCTCCAAAGACCCTATTTCCTAACAAGGTCATGCTCACAGGTACCAGAGGTTAGGACTTCAACATATCTTTTTGGGGGACACAATCCTATCCATAAAACCCTGTGCTATGGCCTGATATCAGGTGCATATCCCCATTGGAGCCTGGTATAGCCCAAGTCAAAGCCCCGAGCCAACCCTCTGTCTTTTCCGAGCCCATCCTCTGTCTCATCCGGCCCCTTATTACTCCTCATCCACTGTCTTCCCATTTGAGCCCTCAGCAGAATCATTCACCCATTCAATCACCCAACAAAAAGGCTTGATGACCTAGCTGTTGCCGAGGGGAGATAAGACACAAATCTCCAAGAGGCAAGGCAGCAACTGCCACATGGCAAGGAAAATTAGTTAACCTTGGTGGTCGAGGCAAGTGACCTGGAGCTAACATTAGCAGGAAGAGCAAAAGCACAGAGACAGGAAAACATAGCCCGTGGAAGAAACCCTGGTGGCTTAGTGGTTAAGAGCTATGGCTGCTAAAAGGTCGGCAGTTCGAATTCACCAGACATTCCTTGGAAACTCTATGGGGTAGTTCTACTCTGTCCTCCAGGGTGCTATAAGTCGGAATCAACTCAACAGCAATGGGTTTTTGATTTGAGGTGCTTAGGAGCCCTGGTGGTGCAGTGGTTAAAGTGATGGACTGCTAACTGAAGGTCAGTGGTTCAAAACCACCAGCTGCTCTGTGGGAGAAAGATGTGGCAGCCTGCTTCCGTAGAGATTCAAAGCCTTGGAAACCCCATGGGATCACCATGAGTCAGAATCGACTCAACGGCAGTGGGCTTTAGGTTCTTATAAGGAGGCCCTGGTGGTGCAGTGGTTAAAATGCTCGGGTGCTAACTGAAAGGTCAGTGGTTCGAACCCATCAGTTGCTCTGCAGGAGGCAGATGTGGCAGTCTGCTTCAGTAAAGATTACAGCCTTGGAAACCCTATGGAGCAGTTCTACTCTGTCCTATTAGGTTTGTTATGAGTCAGAATTTACTCAACAGCAATGGGCTTAGATGCTTCTGTTGGAGTCCCTGGATGGTGAAAACAGTTAACACACTTGGCTGCTAACCAAAAGGTTGGAAGTTCATGTCCACACAGGGGTGCCTCAGAAGAAAGGCCTGGCAATTTACTGACAAAAAATCAGACACTGAAAATCTTATGGAGTGCGATTCTGTTCTCACACCCGTGGGGTTGCCACGAGTTGAAGTCGACTTGATGGCAGCTGATTTTCAGTGTTTCTGTTGAGCTGAAATGTACTTTGGCCAAACAGGAGTCCCAGAGGTGAAATTAGAAAAAAAGGTGGGCCAGTACAAAACCAGCTGAGGTTACTATCTGAGGATCTGAGCAGGTTATGGTGATCTGTGGTGGTCTCCCGAGTGGGGCTGCTATGCCCAGAGTTCCAGGCTGAGTGGGGTAACGGCTCCACAGTGTTGGGGCATAGGGAGTGAGGGGTCTGGGGGAATCAAGGCCTCAGCCCAGGGTTCCAGGGTGAACAGGGTGATGGCTCCACAGCATTGGGGCATAGGGATTGAGGGGCCGGGGGAATCGAGGGCCTCCAGCTCTGGCTCTGACCCTTTGTACCTCTCACAGGACCCACTACTTGCTCCTGGTATTTGTGAAGGTGCCCATCCTGCTCCTCTTGCTTGGTGCTGTCCTCTGGTTGAAGGGGTCTCGGAGGGTCCTGGGAAGCAATGGGGTCAGCCTGACTGCGAGGACTTGTCCAGTGAAACTCTGACCAAAGACACAGCTCCTTATATGGACGAGCAGAGCCTCCTGACCCCGGACCCGATTTCCAGATTAGACACGGGCACCTGGGGAAGAAACAGACCCTGAGTGCTAGGGATGCCATGACTGAGGCTGGGGGCCTGGGCCTCTGCCCTGGCCTCGGGGGCTGACCAGGTACTCTCCCTGTTCTACACAGCTCTGGGCACAGCTGGGGACCCTCCTGAGGCGTCATGGAGTACCAGCACCTTATTCCCATGCCTTCCAGTAGCAAACACCCCATCCCACCAGAGTGGGCAGGGCTCGTGTCAAGCTATGGGTGGACAGCTGTGTCCCCAACGCTGCAACAACTCCTTTGCGGAGCCTGGGACTGAAGCACAGAGAGAAGCAGCAGCTGTGTGCGAGAGAAGCAAAGATGGAGACCTGCCAAGAGCTTGCTTTCGGACATTTCTGAGACAAGCTTGATGCCACATTTTCTTAAGTTGGCCAAGCTGGGCTTTGATGACCTGTGTCCCCAAGATCCCTGACTGAAGTGCACATTCCCTAAGGGGGCGATTTGTGGTGAGCTCCTAGTTCAGGGGCCTGAGCAGTTTGGATGCCCTCTGCCCAGGGAGGGCACTTGCCCTGAGTCCGCAGAGCTGAGGAGAAATGGGAACCTACCTGGGCCCAGCCCCAGTGCCCAGCTTCATCCTTCTTCCTCCTCCTCTGCCCTGCCTCCCAGGGTCCCTGTCCTCCCACCCCTGCTCATGGGCTGGGACTTCCAGGGGTTGCAGTTTGGAAGTCTAGCCCTTCAGACGTCTCCTCAGGACAACTGTTCAGGCCATCTCCTGTGGCCAGGACTGGATTACCCAATAACCAAGGTACGCATGGGCCCAATTGCTCCTTCCCACCA
Organism: Elephas maximus indicus; assembly: GCF_024166365.1. Lineage (NCBI taxonomy): Eukaryota > Metazoa > Chordata > Mammalia > Proboscidea > Elephantidae > Elephas > Elephas maximus. Next base: position 64,816,793 of record NC_064837.1, on the reverse strand, counting down.
ATCTGCAGAGCACAGTTTCACCTGTCCCTCACCACAGCAACGATGTGGTGAAACCCATGTGAAACTGCTCACCATAGACTAGCAAGCCCATGTGTACCTTGATTGATGCAAGCCGGTGCATACAGTGCTTGCTGGTTAATCTGCCCCTGTGGCTGTGGGGCTGTTAAACTTCAAGACACTACCTCAAGGTGGAGGGGGCGTGGTGTTTAAAACTGCCTGAGAGGAATAATATTGTCTATTTTAAATAATGTTGTTTAAGTCTCATTGTTAATTAAAACCAAACGTCTGTTAAGGGCAAAGGAGAAACTTGGAAATACATGGTGGTGACAGTTACCCAGCTGAATTGTACATGTAAAAACCATTGACATGGCAAATGTTTTGTTTTATATATATTTACCATAATTAAAAAAAAAATTCCAGAAAGAAAAATTCCAAAATACCAGAGTTACTGGTCTGACAGAGACTGGAGGAATCCCAGAGACATGGCCCATGGACACCTTTCTAATTCAGAACCGAAGTCACTCCTGAAGTCCACCTTTCAGCCAAAGATTAGACAGGCCTAGAAAACAAACAACACACATGAAGAACGTGTTTCTTAGGTCAATCAAGTATATGAGACCAAATGGGAAACAGCTGCCCAAAAGCGAAGACAAGAAGGCAGAAAGGGATGAGAAAACTGGACAACTAGGCATGTAGGAACCCAGGGTAGAAGGGGAAAGAGGAGAGTGCTGACACATTGTGGGGATTCCAACCAATGTCACAAAACAATTTGTGTATAAATTTTTGAAAAAGGAACAAATTTGCGCTGTAAACTTTTACGTAAAACACAGTAAAAAAAAAAAAGGGAAACGTTTCTCTTTTTAATACCTCATACACAACAATAACATGCTTGCATTTATTTACTTTGTGCCTTGTGGGTTCCCTCACAGCAAAAGGATCTTCACCTCATCTGAGGAGAAACAGTACAATCTGAGAAGTGCACCTGCTACACACTCACACTCTCGCTCTGTCACACACGCACACGTACGTACATACACATTTGGAATGTCTCCCTTTGAACACCCATGATATTGTATCCACCCTTCCATCTGTCCTGGTGGGTGGGCCCTGGTTCTGAGCAAGGGATAAAGGAGAGGGGAGTCTTCCAGTTCCCGGCATAATACCTGTAATCTCCACTCCCCTCCCCACTGGGACTCTATAATCCCATCTCATTTAAGGGCCTCCCACCATCGTCCTTCAGCCAATGAGAAACTTTCTCCCATTTTGAATTTAGTTTAGGGCTCTGGCCAATGATGGGCCTGAATATTCCATAAAAAAAAAACCCAACCCTGTTGCCTTCAAGTCGACTGACTCGGACTCATAGTGACCCTACAGGACAGAGTAGAACTGTCCCGTAGAGTTTCCAAGTAGTTGCTGGTGGATTCGAACTGCCGACTTTTTGGTTAGCAGCCAAGCTCTTAACCATTACGCCACCAGGGCTCCAAACATTTCATTGAAGAAAAAAAACCAAACTCAGTGCCATCAAGTCAATTCCAACTCATAGCGACGCGGTAGGACAGAGTAGAACTGCCCCATAGAGTTTCCGAAGAGCGCCTGGTGGATTCGAACTGCCTACCCTTTGATTAGCAGCGGTAGCACTTAACCACTACACCACCAGGGCTCCAAACTTTCCACACTGCTCAGAAAATATAGAGCTTGAGCCAAACTAAGACACTTTGAGTCACCCAACTAGGGACCAAGGCCCACCACCCACCAGCTCCAAAGCCCTTTCCACTGTGACCCATTCCCTGGCTGCGGCACCAGAAGATCAATCCAGACTCAGGGGTGACACCACAGCTCTGCAGAGGGAAAGTCAGAGTCTGTATGCTCCACTCACTGGGCTCAACTGAGTGAGGGGCCATTGACAGCAGCCAGCCCAGCGCAAATACTTTTCCCACAGTTTCCTACAGTTCCTATTGGATAACTCCCCTGTCTTCTTTGGGGACAGTGTGGCTGGGTTGTTAGTTTCCTGACTCCATCAAACAGAACCCACTAGAGTGGACATTTTGAGAAGTCCGACTACAGGCCTGACTACAGGCAATTACAAAGGCTTTGCCTGACAGGCCTCAGGGGGAAGTTGCTCTCCCCATCCAGACTTGGTGCACGGCCAATGCATTAACGTCTCTGAAGGGGGTTGCAGTCAAGGACTCAGGCCCCCTGGCTGGCCATGCTCTTTTCCCATATCTGTACTCCTTGCCCCAGGGCCTCCATATTGAGGCCTCTTTATAGGGACCTTCAACAGGCTTTCCTCAGGTACGTCTGCTGAAACCTCCTTATCAGGGAAAAGGGGAAAAATCTTGAAGACACTTTTCTCCACTCTGACGTGATACTCAGTACTTTCCACTCCTAGCTCTCCCCACCCTGACATCGGCTCCTGCAGGAATCTTTTGTTCAGAGCTCCATAGGTAGTGAAGCAGAGGCACCATTCCTGGGAAATATGGAACGGGGAGAGTTCGCACTCTTTCCAGCTGTCTTAATCAACTAGTGCTGCTGTAACAGAAATACCACAAGTGGATGGCTTTAACAGAAATTTATTCTCCCACGGTCTAGGAGGCTAAAAGTATAAATTTAGGTTGCCAGCTCCAGGGGAAGACTTTCTTTCTCTGTTGGCTTTGGTAGAAGGTCCTGGTCATCAATTTTCCCCTGGTCTAGGAGCTTCGCAGCACAGGGACCCTGGGTCCAAAGATGCACTCTAATCCCAGCAGTTCTTTCTTGGTGGTAGGGGGTCCCTCTCCTCTCTGCTCACTTCCTCTCTTATATCTCAAAAGAGATTGACTCGAGATACAACCTAATCCTACAGACTGTGTCCTGGCTCACTAACATAACGGACAGCTCACTCCCAAATAGGATCATAACCACAGGCATTGAGGCTAGGATTTACAACACTTAGGATAATTATATCAGATCACAAAATGGAAGACAACCACACAATACTGGGAAGCATGGCCTAGCCAAGTTGACACATATTTTGGGGGGACACAATTCAATCCATGACACCGGGTTAAACCAGTTGCCATTGAATTAACTCCAACTCATGGCAACCCCATGTGTTACAGGGTAGAACTGTGCTCCATAGGGTTGTCAATGGCTGATTTTTTGGAAGTACGTCATGAGACCTTACCTCTGAGGCTACTCTGGGCAGACTTGAACCTCCTGCCTTTCAGTTAGCAGTCAAAAGCATCAGCCATTTGCACCACCCAGTGACTCATCTACTATTGCAGTAAGTAATTAAAGTCTTGACGATTACTTTATTTTGGCTAATTTTCTTAATTGGCCACTCAGACACCTGCCAGCTCAGTTCAGCTTTCTCTCATCTTTGTTCTTAACATATCTATTTTTGTCAGTCTTGAACACCACCCCTACCTCCACCCCCCCACCCACCCACACACACTCCTGGGAAATGCCCCTTGTGGTTCCAACAACACTTGCCTAATCTTCCCACCATCTGGGGTAGGGAGAGAGACCAAAAATAAATAAATTAGCCACTAGAGCTAGAATTGCACTTTCCAGAAAATGTGTTTCAATCACAAGTCTACTGGAGAAGGCCTCATATCCTTAAATAGCTACAGGTTATGCGTCCCCATATGCTGATTTAAGCAGTTATTATAGCCCCACAGTTGGTAACGCACAACTTCTTAAGAGCAAAGCACAACTTCTCCTTCCCTGTGTGTTCCTCCCCATAGGTCTGAACTTCTGAGCAACTGCTTGACCACAGAGGGAGTTCACCCAGAGAGGAGAGCAGCTGGCCCAGGGCGGGAGAGGTGGCAGCAGCCCGTGGCAGGAAGACATGACAATGAGAAGGGCCCCTTACCAGAGCTTGGAGCATGGGCTTATTTCTTCATGATGCTAGATATGTCCTGAGTATTGTTTTCTTAATAAATGAGGGAAAAGGAATATCTTTCTAGCACTGCTCTCAACCTGTTCTCCGAAGCTTCTCTCTCTCTGCTTGTTTGTCTGTCCTGGCCTTGCTTCCCGTGCCTCAGCTTCCTCAGATCCCCGTGGCTGGGTCTGTTCACCCGTAGACATTGGCTCACCCCAGTTTCTTGCCCCCTAAGAGGCTGAGAGTCAAGCATCCAACCAGAATGAGGGCCCAGTGGCAGCTCTGGCCACTCTCCTGGGTGCCCCATGTGTTCTCAGGATGTGAGAGTTACCCAGGAAGACACCTTGGGGATCTGGGCTCCCTCTGAGCCCCACCCTCCTATCCTCCTTGTGGGAACAGCACCATCTGCTGCACTGCATCCTCTATATCCCAGCTTCTCATCCCCTGGTCCCCTTTCCTCCAATCCAGGCCTCTTCTAGGCTTAAGAACTTCAGATCCTGGCCAGGCTTCTGCTCCTGTCCACCTCCTGCCAGCTCCCAGCCAGGGTCATGAATCACCTTTGTACCTATGACTCAGACTCTCTATTCATTAATTTTCTCATTCCTTTGCTCTACAAACCAGTATTAAGCACCTCCATTCCCATTGCCATCAAGTCTATTCCGACTCATAGTGACCACATAGGACAAAGTAGAACTGCCTCACAGGGTTCCTAAGGCTATAATCTTTACAGAAGCAGACTGCTACAGCTTTCTCCTTCTGAGAGGCTGGCAGATTCAAACCGCTGAATTTTTGGTTTGCAGCCATGACACCAGTGCTCCTTATTGAACTCTTAGTAAGTCCAAAACACTGTAGGGGCACCCAAGGGGGCTCATAGTTGAAAAGATACCAAGGAAACAACCCAAACACCCATCATCCAATGAAGGGGTAAACAAATTGTGTACCCATGCAATGGAAGATTATTCAGCAATAAAAAGGAACAAATTAATGATACATTCAAAGGCATGGATGAATCATAAAAGAATTGTGCTAAGAGAATGAAGCCAGACACAAGGGACCATAGGATTCCATTCAGATGAAATTCTAGAAAAGGCAAGCTATAGTGACAGAAAGCACCTCAGTGGTTGCCAGAGACCAGAGGTGACGGGGGTGGGAGGAGTGGATTGATGCAAAGGAGCACAGGGAACTTTCTGGAGTGATGGAGGTGTTCTATATCATGAGTGTGGTGATGGTTTCAGAACTGTACACATTTGCCAAAACTCATCAAACTGCATACTTGGAATCGATGAGTTTTCTTATATGTAAGTTATAGCTCGATAAAGCTATAGCTCAATAAAGCTGATATTTGTAAAAAGTTACCAAGTTTACAGCCTGGCAGAGTCCATCCAGCTCTGTCAGGGCCAAAGAGACATGTAGGCTGTTTCTCCACTGCCTAACAAGTGTGGCCTCTCAGGGCACCTGGGCCACTGTCAACCTCAGCCAGGACCCAACCAGTGTGGCCTCCCAGGGCACATGGACCATTGTCAACCTCAGCCAGGACCCAACCACTGTGGCCTCCCAGGGCACCTTGACAACTGTCAACCTCAGCCAGGGCCCAACCAGGATGGCCTTCCAGGGCACCTGGGCCACTGTCAGCTTCAGCCAGGACCCAACCATTGTGGCCTCCCAGGGTACCTGGACCACTGTCACCTTCAGCCAGGACCAACAGCTTAAGTACTGTTGGGCTTTTAGGGAGTCCTTCCTGGGTGACTGAGACAGAAAGACCAAACTTGCTGACCTGGGCCTGATTTGTCCCCGTCCTGGTCAGGGGCATTGCACCCTGTCCTACTCACCTATATCAAGAGTGGGGCTGCGCATTTTAGGTAACTACACCTCTGAGTGGCTCCACTGACAAGCCTCCAAATACCCTATGGGACCCTTACCACCTTTCCCAAGGGGCTTATCGGAAGCATTCTGAGATGTCAGCTTAGGTTCTCAATTAAAAAAAGGGGGGGAGGGGTTGTTTGACAAAGACTGTCTCACCACGTGCAATTTAAACCTATTAAAACCAAAAAACCCATCACCATTGAGTGGATTCCAACTCATAGCAACCCTATAGGACAGAGTGGAACTGTCCCATAGGGTTTCCTAGGCTGTAATCTTTATGGAAGCAGATTGCTACATCTTTCCCCCTTGGTGTGACTGGTGGGCTGAAACTGAAGACCTTTTGGTAAGTAGCTGATTCTTCTTCGGATCATTTCAATATCAGAAATCTTTGGAGAATTCATCTATTATTTTGATTCTAATGGCTCATCCTTATGGTGGCTTGTTTTCTTCTGTATTTGACCATATTATCAGTGGGAGCTCATATTTACCTAAATACAACCTGTAGATGTATTTAGCTACATGGTTTCCACTAGAATGGTAGAATGGTTTCCACTAGAAAGCATGTGTTTGCTTCTGCTGGGCATTAAGGGCTGGCTATAAACATTGAATTTTAATTGCTATAAAAATTTAATTTTTCTGCTTAGGGTCCCCCAACTGCATGGCAAGTGTAAATTTAAATTCCAGCCCTATACTTAAAAATTCTCGGAGAATACTATTGTTATGTGCTGTCGAGTCGATTCCAATTCATAGATACAGACCCTATAGATAGTGGTATCATAAAAATATCTTTTTTTTAATTTTAGTGACAGCATACACAGCCAAAGATACACCATTTCAACAATTTCTACATGTACAGTTAGGTGACATTGGTTACATTCTCGCTGTTCTTTTCCACTTGATTCTAATACCATCGTTTTAAACTCAATGCCCCCTGAGTTTCCCATCCAACCTTTCATGTTGCAATTGTCAATTTGATCTCACTTAGATGATTCTTTAAAAGAGCATGTCGTTGTTGTGTGCCATAGAGCTGATTCTGACTCATAGCAACTCTACACGGCAGAGTAGAACTGTCCCCCCAGGGTTTCCTAAGCTGTAATCTTTATGGGAGCAGATCACCAGGGCTTTTCACCAGTGGAGCCGCTGGTGGGTTTGAACCACCTGCCTTTCAGTTAGCAGCCAAGTGCTTAACCACTGTGCCACCAGGGCCACTTAAAAAGAGCATAGTATCATTTTCACTAATAACTTTTTTTCCACCTGAAGCTGCAACAAATGGGGTTGTTTTTTGTTGTGTGTGTGCGCTTGTATGTGTTTTTTGTTTGTTTGTTTTTGTTTTTTCAATGATTTCCCTTTTGCTATCAAGTAGATAATTCCCAGTCTGCCAAGGGTGTAGACGCTTTAAGTCTTCTGGCCTTACGTGGGTATCTCAGGTACAGCTCTCCACTTTGAATGGGCCCAAGCCTTTTGCTCCCTCAAGCTCTGCAGTTCATCCCCAAACATTAGCCTCTTTCTAATTGCATCTGGCCCCAGGGTAGCCCCAGGGTAGCCACAGCTTCCTCATTGGCTTATCTCTCTAATTTCACCATAACAGGGCTTCAAATATTTCTAACAAGTTCTCAGGCGATGCAAATGCTGCTGGTTAGGGACCTGTTCTGAGAACCACTAGTAAAGCAGTGGTTCTCAAAATTTACTATGTGTAGGAATCATTTGAGGATCTTGTTAAAATGTGGATTCTGACTCAGTATATCTAGGGGTAAGAAATGCAAATTCTCAGCAGCGGTTCGAACCAGAACTAACTGGGGTTTGAAGCCCTGCAGTATAACTACTCACTTTGGGTTTTTAGTTGGTTTGTTTGGTGTTTGGGAATGCCCCGGGGTTGTTGACACAAGTTCCTGCCTGCTTTCTGCATCATTCATTATTTCAACATCATCTTCACACTAAGGCTTGTTGTTCTCCTGAGTCCCAAGATGTCTGCAGCAGACAATGATCACACACATACACAGTGACTTCTAGGAAAACCTCCTCAGAGTTCCCCCCGAGAAGATCTCCCATTATTGACTGACTCAGGCTCAGATGGCCACCCTTAAACCAGACACTGACAAGGTGATAGTACCACCCTGTGAATGGAGAGAGGACCATCTTCCCTGGGTCATATGGTGAAGGGTGAACACTTAGAAATGATGCTGGCTCCATCTTGAAGGAGTGGAGGTTGGGTAAGAGGCGACCAAAATGTCTGCCACAAAAGCTTTGCTGGAACCACCCTCTGTTGTCTGGCTCATCTTATTCCTTCCTGGATCCTTGGGCCTTGGCCTCTGTGAGCATAAGCTCCCTACCCTCAAGCAGCCTTGAGAAGTTGATTCTTGCCTCCTCTCCTCAGTTTCTCAGCTCAGCATCCTCAGGTCAGGACAATGGTAACCTGCTTTTTGCAGTCAGAAGGCTCTTGGAAGTACAAGCTCCTTACAGCTCAAGTTTTATATAACTCATCATACCCTTCTAGGTTCAAGAGCTAAGCACATAATTGCGGCAGAAAATAATAAGACTTAGTTACTAAGTCCTCTAGATTTATCAGGAAACACTGCTTCTCAAGTGATAATGGGCTTCAACTTAGCTCTCCTCCCTGTTTCCCGGGAAGGAGAAAAAGGGGCTGCAGCTTTCGGAGAGGAAAAGCTATGTTATGGTTGGGTGGTTGGGGACTGGGCCTTTCCAGGAATGAGTCAGAAATGAGTCAGAAGGCAGGTCTTCCCCCACCTACCACCCCTTCACTCCTCCTCTATTCTATATGCCTCTTTTGCATATAAAATATTCTGTCGCCCAGAGTGCACAGAATTAGTGCCTGCAAGGCTTCGGGGCCCTACCCTCCATCTGTCATTTAGGGTCACACATTCTCCCACTTCCTCCTTAGAGGAGCAGAGTCCCATTGGCCTGCGTGAGGTTGTGAACAAAGAGGACAGCTGCCCGCTGCTTTCCTTCTGGTGGGAGAAAGGGGTCCTTATCCAGGCCCCAGCAGCCAGCTCTGCCAGGCCCCAGAGCAGAGCTGGAAGCATCCACTGACCTGCTGATGACACCCAGTCCCTCCTGGCCCCTCCCCTCAGCTGGACCTGGCTCTGCGTGTATATGTGTTGTGTGTGTGTGTATTGTATGTTGTGTAGTATGACATGTACGTGTGTGTTTTATGTGGTATGTGTTGTATGTTGTGATCTCTTCTCCATCTTCTCCCCCAAAGGATTCCCCAGCCTCTGCTTGAACTCTTCCAGGAATGGGTGGGTCACTACTTTGTGAGACAGTCCATTTCATTATTCCATTTTACGGTGGCTGTGCCTGAGTGTTGACCCACACTGGGCCATCGTATGTTTGCACGTATGCAGATGTGTGCTGTGTGTGCCCCTGCATTTCCCCTTCTGCATTTCAGAACATTAATAAAAAGAGGGAGAGAGCCTTTGGGATGGCACACATGTGCAAACACACATTAAATACCTGAAGAAGACACCAACAATAACAATGTCTCCACATTTATGGGGCCCCCCTACCTCTTGAAAAATCTTCTGCAAGCTGTGGGCCCAAGTCCCAGAGAAAACAGCTCAAAATCACAATTTGGTTGTAATACCAGGGGTCAAAGACCCTTGACTTACGTAGAATACATTCTTTGCTGTTAACTGGTGTTTACTTGGAATAGAAGGTCAAAACATGGTTAAGACGTGAAAGAAAGTCACAGACATTTCACAGCCAAGATGGTGGTGAACGTGATTTTCCATGGAGCTGCTGGGGGAGCAGCAGGCTTAGGGAAGCTCAGGTAGCTGTTCCCAGCAAACATAAAATCTCTGCCCGTGTCTTCCAGCGTGAAGAGAAGCAGCTGTGACTGTCCCTCTTCCACCTACCCATGACATCATTCAGGACGTCCCCAGCCCCCTGGATCCTCAAAGCTTCTTTGTGCTTATTTGACATCAAAACCAGGAATTTATTTATTATAGGATCACAGACATGTGGAATTATTTAAATAACTCTTCTCTCTTGATAAGACATTTTAAAAATTAATTTTTATCTCTTATACTAAAAATAAACCTATCTAAGGGTCCAGAGGAATTTGCCACTGATTCTGGAACCATGGGCAAGTTTCCTTGTCTGTAGATGAAGGTCTTTGGGGCTCGCCCAGGCTCCTCCATACGTGAACAAATCTCTTCTTTTGCATCTTCTTTGCTGCTCTTCTAGTTCTCCTCACTCTCAAGCAATCCCAGACACGTCTATGAGGCTGTGATTATAAAGGAACCCCTGGGTGGTAGGAATGGTTAACGTACTCACCGCTAACTGAAAAGTTGGTGGTTTGACTCCACCCAGAGCTGTCTCGGAAGAAAGGCCTAGTGATCTACTTCCAAAAAATCAGTCATTGAAAACCCTATTGGACATAGTTCTATTCTGACACACATGGAGTTGCCATGAGTTGGAATTGACTCAATGGCAACTGGCCAGCCAGTTACAATTTATAAAGAGATGTGCAGGTACCAGCCTATGTGAGTCACATCTTTTCTTGGAGCCACACAGGACTAAGGAGTTCCTGTCCACCATATACACAGCTGGAATGAAGCACAGGAAAAGAAGAAAGATGGGAAAACTAGAGCCAGGGGAATGGGACGGTGCCCTCCACATCCCCCAGAGCTCCTACTCCTGCTAGTCTCTCCTGTGAAGCCAGCCAGGCTGATGACGCAAGAGGGACAGCCCACAGGGAGCCCAGCTGCCCTGTTGGTCACCTTTGAGAGAGCAGGCTGGGGGGCATGGTGAGAGCTAACGGGGCCATCCCTGGTCTTCTCATGGCCTGAGGAAGCCCCCAGACGATGAGGCCTGAGATGCAGGCCTATGTCTTCTTTATCACGCTGTACTCTGGCTCTTCTTGGGGCCTCTTGGGGGGCATACTGGTGGCCTCAGAATCCTGACTCTGGCACACAAATGTCACCGAGGCATAATAAGGCTCTGCCCTGGGGACTGCCTGCAGAGAGAGACAAAGGCTCAGGGAGAGGCAGGGAAGGATGGATCCCTAGCTTAGAATAGGGAGGACACCCAAGGGGGCCTTGGGGAGCCCCAGTCATGTAGGCTCCAGCCTTCCCCACTATCCTGGCTTCTTTCTCTCTCAAAACTGTCCCTACAGCAACTGGCTCCCCATTCTGTGCACCCTACTGCTCCACCCACTAGGTCAAGCCACGGCTCCCCTGAATCATCAGAGCCAGAGGGTCCTTGGGGCTCCAGGGTCTGACCTTGCCTGTTCCATTCTACAAGGAGGAGACTGAGACCCCTAGAGGTCTACAGGAATCAGCTGGGCTTCCCTGAGACAGCCTTTGCCCTGAAGCAGCCGTCCCTTTCTGAGGACTTGGAAGAGCCTACAGAGGACCCAAGACTTCTAGGTAGAGTCCAGACTGGCATGGGGCCCCCATGAGATCACCGAGCCAGCTCCCCCACCTCTTCGCTCTCTACCCACTGCCCAGGAGCCACACTCACCACTAAGCTGTATTCCACCTCCATGTCTCGCTGCTTAAGGGTGCCCTCTGGGGGGTGCGTCTGCAGCTCCAGGTTCTCATAGCAGGGCTCACTTGGCTGGAAAGGCTGGGGCTGGGGCTAGGGCAGCCAGGAGGAGAGCTTGGTGGGTGTCCTCTAGGCACTCTCCTCCAGTCCAGTCCAGAGGGGCCTCTGCCCCAGCCTCTCTGCATTCACCTCTCCCTTCCCTCCACTTTCTGGGTGCCCCACACCCACCCTTCCTGCCCTCCTCCACTATCCCCCACTCTGGGCCTCTCTGGGATGTATCTGAATGCTGCTGTGGTCAGTGGCTGGGCTGGGAGGACCCTCCTCATTTCCCTAGACCAGATCTTAGTACAAGACCCAATGGCCAATCTCCCAGGCCTTGCTCTTCTGGCTCTGGCCAAGCACTGCCCTCCATCCCTGCATGGTCCTCCCACCCTTCTCCAGGCCAGTGGCACTGTCCGCCCTGCCACCAGTCAGCCCCCCCGGGCTCTTGCTGCTGCAGCGTTGTCTTACCCAACTGGAGTTCTGGGACAGCTCTGCATTCTCAGCAACTAAAGAGACAGGAGGACAGTAAGGGAGGTGAAGGCACAGAAATCCCAGAACAAGGTCAAGGCACGGATGGAATTCCCAGGATCCATTTGGAAATAGACCTTTCCATAAAGACTCCAGCTCTGGGGGATATCAGCTCAGGTCTGAAGTATGGTAGGAACCCAAGAGTTTGCTGAGTGACTTAGTGAATGAATGAATAAAAGAATGAACAGGAAGACTCCAGCTGGAGATGAGGGGCCAAACAAAGCTAGTTGTGCAAACACTTATAAGTGCTATGCAGCAGGCTCTGGCTCAGGTGAGAGGAGCAGGGACAACTGGGAAGACAGCTGAGGACATTCAAGAGCCTGCAGCAGGGACTGTCAGTGCAGGGGAGGAGGAATCAGACACTTAAAGAGAAAGCCTTTCCCAACAGCAGGAGACAAGTGTAATGCTCCTATGCACCAGTATACTCTGCTGTCAATGATTTTTAGAAAACTGCACTCAATAGCACAGTGTCTTAGTTATCCAGTGCTGCTATAACAGAAGTACCACAAGTGGGTGGCTTTAACAAAGAAACATTTACTCTCTCACAGTCTAGGAGGCTAGAAGTCTGAATTCAGGGCACCAACTCCAGGAGCAGGCTTTCTCTCTATGTTCGTTCTGGGGAAGGTCTTTGTCATCAATCTTCCCCTGGTCTAGGGGCTCCTTGGAACCCTCATGGTGCAATTGTTAAGAGCTTGGCTGCTACCCAAAAAGGTCTGCAGTTCGAATGCACCAGCCGCTCCTTGGAAACTCTATAGGGGAGTTCTACTCTGTCTTATAGGGTCACTATGAGTCAGAATCAACTCAACGGCAATGGGTTTGATTAATTTTTAGGAGCTTCTCAGCACAGGGACCCCAGGTCCAAAGGACACGCTCCGTACTGGTTCTTCATTCTTGGTGGTATGAGGCCCTCCTGTCTCTCTGCTCGCTTCTCTCTTTTATATCTCAAAAGAGATGGACTCAAAACACAACCTAATCTTGTAGATTGAGTCCTGCTTCATTAACATAGCTGCCTCTAATCTTGCCTCATTAACATCTTAGAAGTAGGATTTACAACACATAGGAAAATCACGTCAGATGACAAAATGGTGGACAATCACACAATACTGGGAAGCATGTCCTAGCTAACTTGATACAATTTTTGGAGACACAACTCAATCCACGATACAAGGAAAATGATAGAATATGCTATGCACAAAAAAAAAAAAAGGTTTAAAAGAGGATTTATAGTATGAAGCAAATTTTTAAAGAAACCATACATGCATATATAAACCAAAAACCAAACCAAACCCATTGCTGTCAAGTTGATTTGGACTCATAGCGACCTTGTAGGACAGAGTAGAACTCCCCCATAGGGTTTCCCAGTACGGCCTGGTGGATTTGAACTGCCGACCTTTTGATTAGCAGCCAAACTCTTAACCACTAGGCCACCAGGGTTTCCTACATGCATATACAGGCATAGAAAAAAGACTGGAAGGACCTATCTCAAATGTCAGGGGTTGATTTTCTCCGGGTGATGAGATTCTTATTTATCATTTATTATACATTATTTAAGGAGCCCTGGTGGTGCTGTGGTTAAGCACTTTCGTCTGCTAACCAAAAAGACAGCAGCTGGAATTCACCAGCCACTCCGAGGAAGAAAGCAGTCTGCTTGCACAAAGATTACAGCCTTGGAAACCCTGTGGGGCAGTCCTACGCTGTCCGGTGGGGTCGCTATGAGTTGGAATCAGCTCCACGGCAGTGGGTTTATATGTAATTCGTTTCCTTATTTGGGCTTTCCTTAATTCCCTAATTTTCTGCGATAGTCATACATCACGTTGTCAAAAGGAGAGGAGGCTGTTTTATGAGCCAGAGCCTTTCTAGGTGAAAGGGCACAAGATGAAGCCAGGCTGGAAAACCCCCCCGCTCGCCTGCGAGGCCTGCCCAAGCGGGGCTGCACTTCACAAGGTGGGCGCCTGAAGGGAAGAGGAAGTCGTTTCTGGCTGAGGCCCATTTCTCCTCAGGGGCCTGAGCCAGACCTGGCGGAGGCTGGGCCCCACGGGAGGGGCTGGAGGTGAGAACCTAAGGAGCGCTCCCCGGCCCAGCAGGCACTGGCTCCCTCCCAGTTATCCGAGCAACCCCTCTACTCCCACCCAATTTCCCCACAGCCTTTGAAAGACACCCGCGACTGCAGGCAAAGACGCCCCCAAAACCCTCTGCTCATGGAACCCCGAACTCTAACAACGGGAAGGAAACTGCAGACTCGTGCTTCCATCTCAGGCAGCAATCTGCTCTCCTGGGGGTGGCCCGAACCCCCTGGCCCCTGGCCAGTCAAAAGAGAACATCACCCGGCCACAATCGATGACTGCCCTGACAGGGAGCACAGGAGAGGACCCCTGAGGGAGCAGGAGATCAGTGGGATACAGACCCCAAATTCTCATAAAAAGACCAAACTTAATGGTCTGACTGAGACTAGAGGAATCCCGGCGGCCATGCTCCCCAGACCTTCTGTTGGCACAGGACAGGAACCATCCCCGAAGACAACTCATCAGACATGAAAGGGACTGGTCAGCGGGTGGGAGAGAGACGCTGATGAAGAGTGAGCTAATTATATCAGGTGGACACTTGAGATTGTGTTGGCAACTCTTGTCTGGAGGGGGGATGGGAGGATAGAGAGAGAGGGAAGCCGGCAAAATTGTCAAGAAAGGAGAGACTGAAAGGGCTGACTCAAGAGGGGGAGAGCAAGTGGGAGTAGGGAGTGAGATGTATGTAAACTTATATGTGACAGACTGATTGGATTTGTAAACGTTCACTTGAAGCTTAATAAAAGTTATTAAAAAAAAAAAAGAGAGAGAACATCACTTCATTCGTTCTTCTGTGCTTGCATTGACTTAATTCACGCGTCAAGTATTTATTGAGCACCTACTTACTGAGGGCCAGACCCAGTGCGGGCGCCCGCACAAACGCTCACTTTTACTCTGAGGGCGGAGGCGGGAAACGTCTATGGGAGGCCGAGGGCCGATTGTCCACGGAAACATTAAATGATCCAGTGATTCGACAAATAGGCCCCGAGTCCCCTCTTAAGTTACAGTCCCTGGCCTTAAGACACACAGACCAGTGGGGGAGGCCGGTGATCCAGTGTGAAAGGTGCTACGGTGGCGGGGTACAGAGGTGCGCCCAGAGAGGCCCCGAGACTACTCTTTGGGGCAAGGCAAACCAGGAGTGAGCTAGGGGAAGCAGGCAGGGGAGACACTCCAGGTGCTGAGAGCAAACTCAGGAGAGACTGAGACTGTGGCTCTTGCCGAAGTACAAGGAGTTGAGAGTGGATTCTTCCCGGGTGCACGATGGGGTGGCAGGCGAGGAGGCGGGAGAGGTGGGCAGGGCCAGAGGTTGGAGGGCAGGGCCAGGGTGTGGAGGGCCTTGACTGTCCTGAAAGGGCCTGGACTCCATCCTCAGGGTGCGGGGAGCCATGAGGGTTTAAACAGAAGAGGGACACACTTCACAGGCTCTGCACACAGCCTATGACTGCCCCCCACACCCAGGAACACCTCCTCTGGGTCTGCCCTCCAGGCTAATCCCGGACTTGAGATGTGAAGTGTGTGCGTGCTTGGTGCCCATTCTGGGGAAGAAGGACACAGAGCCTGGAGAACGAGAGATGGGTCAGGGACAGCCCATCTGAGCAGGGCTGGAGGCGGAGGTCATAACTCACCTTTTACCTGTCTCCGCACCATTCTCCAGACCAGGAGTGAGGCCCCCACCAACAGAAGCAGCAGGACCGCCAGCAAGGACAGCAGCACCAGGATCCTAGAGGGAGGGCACGAGTGGATTCCAACTCGTAGTGACCCTATAGGACAGAGTAGAACTGCCCTATAGGGTCCTTAAGTAGATAGATAAGATGAAAAGAAGCAAAAGGAAAGTCTTCTTCTTACACATCCCCACCTACCCAGTTCGCCCTGCACCCACACACAAAGTATACTTAAGAACCTTCCAGAGACTCTTTTTCATGTGCCAAAAAAAAAGTTGATGCCAAGTGAATTCCGACTCATGGTGACCCCATGTGTGTCAGGGTAGAACTGTGCTCCACAGGGTTTCCAAAGGCTGGTTTTTTGGAAGTAAGTCGGCTCGTCCTTTCTTCTGAGGCACCCCTGAGCGGACAGAAACTTCCAACCTTTCTGTTAGCAGCTGAGAACGTAAAGCATTTGCACCACCCAGGGACTTTTTATACACAAGTGAATATAAATGACATTATTTTCCTCATTTCACATAAAAGCAGGTATAGTATACATACTACAGGTATGTACGTATTAAAATATATCTGTAAGTTTATATGTAGTGTTGCCAACACCCAAAGACGAAGATCAGATTTACAAAGATACTGAAAATAAAAGGCAATAATAATGAAAACTAAACAAAAAAGAACTGACGTATAACAGGGTAGTCAGCAAGGAACCTGTCGTGAGTTGAGGACTACCTGTATTCTGGCTTTACTTGGTAACGACACATTTTGGAGATCTCCCACATCAGTGGACATAAAGTCCCTTGCTCTTTTTCACAGCTGCACACCTTTCCATTGCATGGATTGTACCATAATTAATTTAACTATTCCTCCTTAAGAATTTCCACCAATCTTTGTGATTATAAACATTCCTGCAATAAGTAACCTTGTCCCTCTGCCATGTCACCCTTGGATGAGCAGCATCAATTTACTGCGAAGCTAATGAAGCTTAGAAGAAGTCTCTGGGTGGTGAAAACAGTTTGCAATTGGCTATTAATCCAAGGTTGGCAGTTCAAACCCACCAAATGGTGCCATGGAAGAAAGACCTGGCAATCTGCTTTTATAAAGATTACAGCCAAGAAAACTCTATGGAGCAATTCTACTCTGTAACAAATGGGGTCTTCATCAATGAGAATCGACTCAGCAGTAACAGCTTTGTTTTTTTTAATGAATCTTAAGCTTTGGGGATCCCTCACTTGCTTGGGCCCCTTCTTTCATACTTAAGTTTGTATTCATTGTTTTCTAATCTTTTCACTAAACATACCCCCCTAAACTGTACAGGCTTCAGGCCCCATAAAACCTAGTTATGCTGTACATGAACATCTGCAGGGTCAATGTCTGGAAGTGGCATGTTTGGGGCCTGAATTTCGCCTTGTCTGATATTAAAATTGTACCTCCTCGTTGGCAGGAAGCCTATGGAAGGGCTTTGGCATCTGTGGACCCAGAAATGGTTTATGACCACAGGCGTTTTTAGGGGGAAAGAGCCTATAGATTTTTTCAGATTCTCCATGGGGTTGGTGACCTCAAGACAGATTAAGAGCCACTAGTTTAGAGGGAAGTCCTTCGGTGGTACAAACAGTTAAGTGCTCAACTACTAGCTGAAAGGTTGGCAGTTTGAACCCACCCAAAGACACCTCAGAAGACAGGCCTGGTGATCTGCTTCTGAAGGGTCATAGCCTTGAGAACCCATGAAGCACAGCTCTACTCTGCACACGTGGGGTCGCCATTAGTAGGAATCAACTCACTGGCAACTAACAACAACAGTTTAGAGGGAGGAACCCAAGTCTTTGGAGTCACATAAATCTGTTAGAAGCACAACCCTGCCTGTTGGAGCTGTGGACCTGGAAAAATTGCTTCACCTCTCTGAGCCTCAGCTTATGTGTCGTAAAATGAGGATAATACCGCTGCAGGTGGCAGTGAGGAGCAAATGAGAACATTCGAGTAAAATCTAGCATGGGCCTGGTAGGATCATCAGCTCTCACTGAAAGTTATTCCTTCCAACCCCATCCCAGCTTCGCTGCAGCCTGAGCCCTCTCTGGAAGCCCAGTGCAGGTCCAGTATGGCCTCAACTACCCAAGCTGGGAGACACAGCCTGGGGCTTCCAACCTGGCCTGGGGCAGAGGGAGTGAGTGAGGTGAGTGCTGCTCTCGACTGGGCCACTTCTGGACCACGAGCGGGGAGGAGGCCCAGGCAGAGAAAACCCACCACCAGGTCATGGGGACTGGGGTGCCTTACCCTGGGCCCTGGCTCTGGCTGGACTTCTCCTGGCTGCTCCTGCTGTGGGTGGCACTCGCTGTGGCAAGCCTTGTGAACACCACAGTTGTGGTTCTGGAAGTTGTGGTACTTGTAGGTGTGCTTGACATTCGTGCTGGTGCTAAAAACACACATCAGACCCAGGAGCTCTCCTCTGATCCTTCCTGCCACTCACCACCTTGGTGACTTGATTTTGCACAGGACACTCACTTAGGAAGGGGCAGAACAAAGGAGCTTGCGCCGAGGGAGCATTTCTAGCAGGACACAGGAACCTCACAGTTTTGATTCCATCCTGCTTAATGCAGGCGGGGCATGGCTGAGAGCTCTAACTTCTCTCCCAGCCCACTCTCGTCCCCTCCAAGCACAGCCACACAGCTGCCAGAGCCATTTGTTGAGAACATACATCTGACACGTCAAGGGTTAAGTCCCCACTTAGCCCAGCACCTGCCCTTTCTGGCCCTGCCTGCCCCTCTGCTCCGCTCTTAACTGTTCCCTGAGTGCTCTGAGATTCTGGGGGGCAGACCACAGACGGCTCTCCCTCTCTCTCTCCTTTACAGGCTTAGCTCTCAGACCCTCTTCTCCTGGGTCAAGACTGAGCAGAGACATCAGCTCCCCAGAGAGGCCTCCCCGAGCCCATAGCAATGAGTCACCCCCTGAGGCCTGATGTCCCTGCTGCAGAAGTCTGCAGTACTTTGGGCATCTGTCTGTCTGAGGACACATTATCTGTTTTGCAGTGGTCCCTGTCACCGACTCTCTGCCCTACTCCGCCACAGAACGGTGACTAAGACTCCTTTGCACGGCAGCACCTGATAGAGAGGTGGTCCTGGATAACGGAGTTGCTGAATAGACTTCCCAGTGGACAAGAACTTCACAGCTGAGGGGGCATCTCAGGTTGAGGAGAGGGCCAGGGAGGCGCTGTGAATGGGACCCCACAAAGCAGAGAGAGCCCCACAGGAAGCAGGGACCCACACTCAGGCTGGAGGCCAGGCCCTTCACAGGGATGGTTTGTACAAAGTCAAAGGAATCTGAGGTTTCCCTGGGCAGCCCAGCAAGTCAAGGCTAAACTAGGTCGCCTGAGGCAGGTGGTATAGCCTGGGGAAATGATGGGACCTGGGCCTGAGTATCAGACAGCCATCAGGACATGGGGTTTGGCTGTGGCTGGGCCATTGCTACATCCCCTCCACACTGGGAAGCCTGGATGTCTGTCCATGTGGAACTCCTGGTCCCTGAGAGCAGATGCCAGAGGCCCCACACCCTCCAGGCCCAGGGAGAGTGGGCCCATCCCACACAGCTCCAGTGGGAACAGAAGGTGGAAGGAGCCCACTGTTCTCGGGGCTCAAACACAGGTCCTCCTCACTCACCCCACTCCACCTGCCTCAGTATCTCCCAGGCCCACTGAGAGGGCTACAAAGTCAGGGTCAGGCAGATTGCTCTTGGGATCTCTCTCTCTCACACACACATGTACACGCACACACACACACAAACACACATACATCATAGTTTTCAAGTCTCTGATCTGAGACCTGCCCCAGCCATTCTGACCTGAGCTTGTTCTAGCAGTCCTGGTGCTGGTGTGGAGGTGGGGCTCAGCTGGGGACACAGACACCACCACCTGGAAGGTGGAATCAAATGGAGACAGTCCATCTTTGAGCCATGTTGTATCGATCCCGCACCAGTATTTGCCTGCGTCCTCCACTGTGAGGTTCGTCATGGTCACTGTGAAGCTGAGCTGGGCAGGATGGTCACTGATGGACACTCGGCCCCTCCTCTGCTCTCTCTCTGACCCAGTGGTCTCCACAATCCTGTCACATGGTCTCCAAGCTGGTTCTCTGCACCAATATTTGTCACTTTTCTTGAATTTCTCCTCATACCGACATTGCACGCTCAGAGATTTCCCCACGATGCCCGTCACAGTGCTGGGGCCACTCAGCATCAGGCAGCCTGGAAAACACAAGCCAAGTCCAGGCTCCACACCCAGACAGGCCTGGTCAGCTGTGCCCTGGGGGTCAGTCTTCCTGAAGCTTCTTCACCCCACTCCACATCAGCTTCTCCCCAACACACCTTGAGTGTTCACCTCTGGCACTCTGCCAATTCCAGAATTTTGATCACAGTAGCCCCTTCCTCCACCCCAATGTCCTTTCCTGCTGCCCCTCTGTCTTTCTCACTCATTCCATTTCCAAATTCCCTCCCGTTGGCCTTCCATTTCCAAACTCACCAGAAATATAAGAAGCCCTTCCTCTGAGCATGCTGTTCTCCCCAGAGAGGCCACCGCAGGTCTGACGATAGCCAGTAGCATCTCACAGCCCACACACCCATCTGCTCCCAGCAAGGGATATAAACCAGGGCACAAATAGGGTTGCCAAATTCATTTAACAACAATGCTGGATGCACTCGATAAAACATGCCGATCAAAAAAGATACATAAACACAAAAAGATTTAAATGAACTTTTCACAGTTTCAAAGCTGTAGAGCTCTGGAAGGTTGCATCACTTCTAATCCAGATAAAGACGCAGGCTAGAGGGCACCAGTATCTCATGCAAGACATGCAGCAAGTGAGCGGCAGAGCGGGGACACAACAATCATTCACACGCACAGAAGTTTTGCTGATGACGGTCTTCATCTCATCTTTTGTTTGCCCAGCTCTTGAAGACTTACAAGAAAGAATTCATTTGTCCTTCCACTGTTTTTTCCAGTAGCTCTAAGATACCAAGCACACACAGTAAGGTGATGTGTGTGAAGCTGATGCTGACCACCCAGGGAGAGGACACTAGCCCTGCCCTGAGCTGAGGGACAAGTGTCCCTGGGCAGCTGTGATCGCCGCTCCCCAACACCCTTGTAATTCTGTGATCACGTGGCTTGCTCTCATCTCCTAGAGTTAGAACTATTTAATTTCACTTGCTTTTTCAGGTCCTTAAATCCCTTCACTTGCAGAATTTGGCACCATTTGGATATCAGCTCCAGGAGGGCAGGGCCTTGTCTTCATTACATCTTCAAGGCCTAAAAGTGCCTGGCATATAGAGGCCCTCAATAAGTCCTTCACTGTGAGGTTCCTGCCTCAACTGGGGCTTCTCCGAAGCCTTAGGCCCCTTCTGCAACCCACCGAGTCTCCACACTCTCCTCAATGGCTGCCCAAATCTGCCCACAAGCTCCCAGCAGTCCCCCTCCTGGGGGCCCGGGACTTCTTCTCCTGGCCCGGATGCCCAGATGCCTGGCAGAGGGGTGCAGAGAAGGCCTTCTAAGCCCTGAGGTGGGTGTGACGTTTACAGAAATCTAGGTGGTGAAAAATCCTCACAAATGGACCTGTAAGCAATGTCACGAAAAGAGGAGAAAAGACTGATGTCAAGGATTTCTTTTTACTTGAATCCACAATCAACGCCCACAGAAGCACAGTCAGGAAATCAAAAGACACATTGCATTGGGCAAATGTGCTGCAAAAGACCTCTTTAAAGTGTTAAAAAGCAAATATGTCACTTTGAGGACTAAGGTGCGCCTGACCCAAGCCATGATATTTTTAATCACCTTATATACGTGTGAAAGCCGGGCAATGAATAAAGAAGACTAAATAAGAATTGATGTCTTTGAATTTGGTGTTAGGGAAAAATATTGAATGTACCGTGGAATACCAGAAGAACCAACCAGTATCTATCTGAAGAAATACAGCCAGAGTGCTCCTTGGAAGCAATGATGGTGAGACTTGTCTTACGTACTTTGAACATACTATCCAGAGGGATCAATCCCTAGAGAAGGACATCATGCTTGGTAAAGCAGAGGGTCAGCAAAAAAGAGGAAGACCCTAGACGAGATGGATTGACACAGTCGCTGCAACAACCAGCTCACACATAACAACGATTGTCAGGATGGTGCAGGACTGGGCAGTCTTTCCTTTTGTTGTACATATGGTCGCTATGAGTTGGAGCTGACTCAACGGCACCTAAGAGCAACAACAGGTAGTGATTGCCAAGGCGAAGATCAAAGGTACACTCTGACTTCAGCGTCAGAAGAATCTGGGTTTGTCTGAGCTCTATTACGTATCAGCTGCCTGCCTGGGGCAAGTTACTTTACTCTCTCTGGCCTTCAGATGCCTCATCTGTAAAGTGGTGAAAATTGTGCCCACCTCACACAGCATTTGGGGACATTAAATGAGATAACAGATGTAAAATGTCTTCCAAATAATATTATGTTGAACCATATAAAATTGCTGATGTTCAGTTGTTTTTGAACCAAAGAAACAGAAATGTTACATGATACAGCCTAATGAAAATTGAGAACCCTCTGGCTACCCAAAAGAGACAAAACACTAACACATTAGAAGACCAGAAAAGAAAGAGAAAATGATCACAAATACAAAAGAATCAAGACAGTACTTTGCAGAAAGTCACCACAAATGTATTTACAAACCTGGATGAATAGGTGGTTTTCTAGAAAAACACAAAATTTTTAAATTGGCATATATTAACCGCTTAACATATAAAAGTCACTCCCAGCCCTCCTTCACCCAAGGTGCTGTTCCTGGTCACTACATCCTAACTGTTCCCTACCTCTCCTTGGCTGTAAATTGTCATCTGTCTTTGCCAGGTTTTGGCTCCTCTGCCTGATCTGGGTGACCCACTGCCCCTGCCTATGGCTTCCTGTCTACTGTTCTGTCTCCACTGTTGAACTTCTGTTTGGTTGTTCTCTCTCTCTCTTTCTCTCTCTGGATTCACTTTTCCCTTCTTAGAAGCAACAAAAATAAGCCACCCTTTTGAGAACACCCTGCATCTGAAATCTTGGGGGTGAAAATACCACCAGGACTCCCAAAAGTTTATGTCAGCTGTGAAGATATCCTTATATTTTGGAGATATAGGAAAGAAGTCAGAAAACCTTCGAGAACACTTAACCTGAAACAATAGCACTTATTTACAAGCCTTCTAATTTGCCTTTCTGTGCTTTCTCCTGTTTAACACTTACCAACCCTCCTCCCCAACCCCACTAAACATAAACACAGGAGACTGGAGGCCATTCTTGGGCTAGGATTTTCACTATTTCTATAACTCCTCTACTGGGAGGCTCCTCAGTTGTTTTAATGTTTTACGTCAGGATCCCAACGACTCCTCTCACATCACTGAACAAGAAAACAGGAAGATAAACGAGCTAATCATTCAGCTGAAGAAGCTGGCAAGAGAGTAGCAGGGGCAGAAGTCTGGGGACCATGGTTTCAAGGGGTATCTAGGTCAATTGGCATAACAAAACGTATTAAGAAAACATTCTGCATCTCACTTTGGTGAGTGGCGTCTGGGGTCTTAAACGCTAGCAAGTGGCAATCTAAGATGCATCAATTGGTCTCAAGCCACCTGGACCAAAGGAGAATGAAGAACACCAAAGACACAAGGCAATTATGAGCCCAAGAAACAGAAAGGGCGACATAAACCAGAGACTACATCAGCCAGAGACCAGAAGAACTAGATGGTGCCCAGCTACAACCGATGACTGCCCTGACAGGGAACACAACAGAGAATCCCTGATGGAGCAGGAGAGTAGTGGAATGCAGACCTCAAATACTCATAAAAGGACCAGACTTAATAGTCTGACTGAGACTAGAAGGACCCTGGAGGTCACAGTTCCCGGACCTTCTGTTAGCCCAAGACTGGAACCATTCCCAAAATGAATTCTTCAGACAGGGATTGAACTGGGCTATGAGACAGAAGATAATACTGGTGAGGACTGAGCTTCTTGGCTCAAGTAGACACGTAAGACTATATGGACACCTCCTGTCTGGAGGTGAGATAAGAAGGCAAAGACAGACAGGAGCTGGCTGAATGGACACAGGGAATACAGGGTGGAGAGGAGTGTGCTGTCTCACTAGGAGGAGAGCAACGAGGAGTACATAGCAAGCCGTATACAAGTTTTTGTATGACAGATTGACTTGATTTATAAACTTTCACTTAAAGCGCAATTAAAAAAAAAAAGTTGGCAAGGGCACCCGGCACAGAAGGGAAGAAAGGATAAATCTAGTGCAGACAGTGGTGAATCAGGAAACAGGAAAACAGTGGAATTACTATATACATTGAAATACTGATTGTTCTTTGGGAAGGAGCTAATGATAATATAGACAAATGAGTGGGTAGCCAAGTTAAAACAAAGAACAGACAAATACACAATTTAAAGAAAAATAACAAGGGTAATTTGGAAGTCTCTACGAATAAGTTTATAAACTTGGATGAAATTATCAAAATTGGGCCAGAACAGTTTTTTTGTTATTAAGTAGACCAAATAAGGAAGAATGTTATCAAGAAATTCCTTCCCCTCCAAAAGGGGCAAAACTCAGACAGTTTCACAAATTCTTTTAGACCTTCAAGGAGCAAACAATTCCAACTTTATTTAAACATTCACAGAAAATATGGAAATCGAGAAATCTCCATAATTCTTTACATAAAGTCAACATAATATTTGGAGACTAAACCCTGACCAAATCTCTTAAGATAATTCACCATCTTCTTAGTTCACAGGAGAAAAAAAACAATCAACTCCATGGATACTGAGAAGACATCTAACACCTGTTACTGGTGTTTTTTAAAATCCTTCATAAGTAGACATGAATGGACACCTCCTCAGACTTACTGGGAAACACTGGGCCCTTTTCCATGAGTCAGGAACAAGGCAAGGATGAGCACTATCACCACAGTCACAGGTGTCATTCTGGGGGACAGCTTTCTCAGTGAGAGAAGGAAATACAAGAAATAAATACGGCAGAGGAACACAAACTCTCAGTGCAAGCAAAGCATGTGAAAACCCAAGGAAATCAATGGAAAAACTGATAGTAGAAGGATGACTGGTTTCCAAGTTAACACACCAAAAATTAACAGATTTCCAATAGAAGACTAGTTAGCAAATAAAACAGAAACACACACACACACACACTTTGTAAGAAAAACAGCCAAAAAGATTTTCAACATCCCAGGAGTAAACCTAACAAGTTACGCTCAGGGCCTGTGAGAGGAAAGCCGGCATGGCTGAGGGCCCAGAAGCTGAAGCCCTGGGAAGGAAGACTCCACCCTGTGAAAAAAGTTCTCAGCAAAGAAAGGCTCCCCCCTTCTCTCCCCACAGTTTCACTTCTCTCCCCTTCCTTCCCGCCACCCTTCCATCTCTGCCCATCCACATCTCTCCTCCTTGGAGACAACTGACCCCTGACCCTCAGGTGCACCTTGGGGCTGTCACCAGTCAAACCTATGTCAGGGCTCCTCCCTGCTCAGGCTCCAGTCAGCCTCTCTACTGCCCCAGCTATATCTCCGTGTCCCTGACACCATTGCCTGCTCCTCCGCAGTCCCCACACTTCCTCCACACCCAGCAATGGGAGAACCATGGGGAGGGAGACTCCCCCAGAACACATGACCCTTAGGTGCCTCAGCTACTGCTCTCCCACTCACTCAGAGGGTAGCCTGCCTCTCACCTTCCTTCCCATGTTGGTTCCTCTGAGAACCTCCCACAAATGCCCTCCTCCACAACTGCCCCTGTCCCCCACACCTTATGAGGCCCATTCAAGATCAGAGGGGTACAGAAAGAGGCACAGGCCCTCACCACTCCCTCCCAGGGGTGCAGTCCTCCAGCAGTGGACAGGGGTCTGTCAGAGTCCAGACTTGGATGCCTCAGGTGACATCTCCTTTGCCTCCTTCCCGCTCACACACCCTTCCTGCCTCCCACCGACCAGAGACAGAGTTTCAGTCCAGGGTACCCCCTCACCTGGGACCCAGAGAAGCAGCAAAGCTGAAGGCAGCCACACGGCCCAGTCCTGCTGGGTCATTTCTCAAAGGCAGGCGTCACCTGAAATAGCCTGGGTCCCAGCTGGACGCCAGGCTTTAGTCATCCCCAAGAAAAAAGGGAGGGCCAAATCTCCAAGGCTCACACTTCTGCTTTTGTTTTAGTGGCTCAGCGCTGCTTCCTTCCTCAGCCTCTTTCACCTACAGTGGTCAGAAAATGGAGGACACTGAGGGTTGCTACGAGTCGGCATCGACTGGATAGCTAGCCCTGGGTTTGGTTTTCGGTTTGAGGGAGCAGAGTGTCCTGTGGCTGGCAGACTACCACTTGGAATGAGTATTCTCTTATTTAATCCCCATTGAACCGAGGAGCCCTAGCTAATTCCAGTCAAGATACCTCCCCTGACCCCCCATTACTCACCTTACTCACAGGCCTGCTGTGTCTACCATCTTGCACATCTCCTAGGACTATAGGGCCAGGTGGGGTGACTCCCTTCTGGTGTGACCAGAAACTCCTCCCTCACTTCCTTGTTGTCATGATGAGCAGCCCTGTGGGGAGGAGCAAGGCCAAACTCCCTCTGACATTTGGTGGTACCTACAATGAGGCCGTGTTCCAGAAAGCTTCCCTAACCCCGTGAGCCTTCCAGCTCTAGGCCTGAATCCCCAATTGGCACTATGACCCCAGAGTTCCTGAATGGTTTCTAGTCTTGAACATGTGTCCTCAACTTGACAAAAGGTCCTTAGGTTGTGGCCTTCCTTCCTAAATAACACCCTCCAGACCCAGTGCAGTGCTGGGCACAAAGCAGGGACCCCACAAACCTGCATGGACCCACTTTCTGAAAGATTTGCATGGAGCTCAAACTCTAAACACACACACACACACACACACACACACACACGTTCCTTGTGGTGAGTGCCCTCAGCTTGCAGTGGCCCCATGAAGATAGGAAACCTGAGTCCTAACATGCAGTACGTTTCCTGAGAGCTTGGAGTTCTTAAACTCCCAGCGTCCACCTATAGGGACCCCAGTTCCAGCTATGAGGTCCCAAGAATGTCCTTCCTTTCTAGCTCATTGATGCTCCTTTTGGAATTTTCACTTTCCTCCTTCCTTCTGGCCACATCAACACTGTCCCTGGGAGAGCTCTAGGAAAGGAAGGAGAGCTGCTGGTTTTCCTGGTGGAAGATTCCGAGGACAGAGTGTGGTAGACACTGGAAAAATCTCTATGAAAAGGGGTTGATTAACTAAAGCTAGTATGATTTTTCCTTTGGATCTTCACATTTTTTAGGTGAACATGAAGATGCATGAAAAGCGTTTTATGAGGTAGTTTACTTGGTCTAATAATTGTAATGTGTCCTAGAAATGTATGTTTCAATTCAGCCATGATCCAAAAAGCATTCCTACAGTCTTGAACGTCAGGGTTAAGAGGAGAACGCACTAGACTGGGAAGCAGGAGGCTAGGTCCTCCTGTGACTTGTTCGCTTACCACCTGCATGACCTTGAGCAAGACCTGTAGTCTCTCTATAAAATGACAATGATAAAATCCAATCTATGGCACCAACGATAACAAAAAGACAAAAAAGTCCAATTATAAAATGGATTTTTTAAAAAAGGGCAAAGGACTTGAATAGACATTTCTCCAAAGAAGGTGGTCAAATAAATGGTCAATAAGCACATGAATGATGCTCATCATCATTAGTCATCAGGGAAATGCAAATTGAAACCACCATACTACTGCACACCCACTACAATGATTATGATCCGAAAATCACGAAACAGTGAGTGTTGATGCGGATGTGGAGAAATTGAAACCCTCTCATGTTGCTTTTGGGGATGTAAAATGGTGCAGTTGCTATGGAAACAGTTGGGTGGTTCTTCAAAAAATTAAACATAGAATTACCATATGACTCAGCAATTCCACTGCTGGGTATATATATATCCAAAAGGCCTGAGAGCAGAGATTCAAGCAGATACTTGAACACCAACATTTGCTGCAGCATTATTCACAGTAGCCAAAAGGTATCCATCAACAGTTGAATGGATAAACAAAATGTGGTATACACATACAATGGAATATTATTCAGCCATAAAAAGGAATGAAATTCTAATACATGCTACAATACGGGTGAACCTTAAAAATATTATGCTGAGTGGAATAATCAGACCCGAAAGGAAGAATATTTTATGATTTCATGTATACAGGTAACTGTTGTTGTTGTTAGGTGCCGTCCGTCGGTTCTGACTCCTAGCTACACTATGCATAACAGAACAAAACACTGCCCGGTCCTGCATCATCCCTACAATCGTTGTTATGCTTGAGCTCATTATTGCAGCCACTGTGTCAGTCCACCTCATTGAGGGTCTTCCTCTTTTCCGCTGACCCTGTACTCTGCCAAGCATGATGTCCTTCTCCAGGGACTGATCCCGCCTGACAACATGTCCAAAGTATGTAAGACTCAGCCTCGCCATCCTTGCCTCTAAGGAGCATTCTGGCCTCGATTCTTTCAAGACAGATTTGTTCATTCTTTTGGCAGTCCATGGTATATTCAATATTCTTCGCCAACACCACAATTCAAAGGCATCAGTTCATCTTCGGTCTTCCTTATTCATTGTCCAGCTTTCACATGCATATGATGTGATTGAAAATACCATGGCTTGGGTCAGGCACACCTTAGTCTTCAGGGTGACATCTTTGCTCTTCAACACTTTAAAGAGGTCTTTTGCAGCAGATTTGCCCAATGCAATACATCTTTTGATTTCTTGACTGCTGCTTCCATGGCTGTTGATTGTGGATCCAAGTAAAATGAAATCCTTGACAACTTCAATCTTTTCTCCGTTTATCATGATGTTGCTCGTTGGTCCAGTTGTGAAGATTTTTGTTTTCTTTATGTTGAGGTGCAATCCATACTGAAGGTTGAGGTCTTTGATCTTCATTAGTAAGTGCTTCAAGTCCTCTCCACTTTCAGCAAGCAATACAGGTATCTAGAATAGGCAAGTGTATAGAGACAGAAAGTAGAATATTGGCTGTCGGAGGCTGAGGGGAGGCAATGGGAGTTATTGCTTAAGGAGTGTGAGTTTCTGTTTGGGATGACGAAAACCTTTGGGAAATGGGTAGAGGTGATGGTGGTCCAACATGGTGAATGTCATTAATATCACTGAACTGTACACTTAAAAATGGTTAAAATGCAACATGACAAACATAACTAAGCCACTGAATTGTACATGTAGAGAATGTTGAAATGGGAAATGATTTGTTACATATGTATTTATCACCATTTAAAAAAATAAGAAAATGGTGAATACGGCAAGTTGTTTGGTTATGTATATTTAGTTGGTTTGTGTGTGTGTGTGTGTGTGTGTGTGTGTGTGTGCTGTCATGTTGATTCTGGCCATAGCAACCGTATAGAATAGAGTAGAACTGCCTCATAGGGTTTCCTAGGCTGTAGTCTTTACAGAAACAGGTCACCAGTTCTTTTCACCCTGCGGAGCTGCTGGTGGATTTGAACCACCAACCTTTTGGTTAGCACCCGAGCACTTAACCATTACACCACCCAGGCCCGTAAGTACATAAATGTATTTTTTCTTAAACATTTTTTTATCATTTATTTTATTTTTGTTGTTGTTGTTCAGACTATACACAGCAAAACACACACCAAGGCAACCATTTCTACCTGCACAATCCAGTGACATTGATTGCATTCGAGTTGTGTCACCATCCTCACCCCCCTTTTCTGAGTTGTTCCTCGCCCATAAACATAAACTCACTGCCGCCTAAGGTTCCTATCTAATCTTTCGAGT
Source organism: Elephas maximus indicus (assembly GCF_024166365.1). NCBI lineage: Eukaryota > Metazoa > Chordata > Mammalia > Proboscidea > Elephantidae > Elephas > Elephas maximus. The sequence goes on along the minus strand of NC_064837.1, from coordinate 64,787,465 downwards.
TACTGTTGTTGATTTGATCCCACACAGATAGTTCTTAAAAGAGCATAATGCTCAAGACGGACATTCGTTTCTAGTTAAACTAAACTATTGTTTGGTTTTAAGAAGACTTCAGGGGATATTTTTGGTTTAAGGTTTAAAGATTATCTCAGTGCAATTATTTCAGGGGTTCATCCAGCCTCCATGGCTCCAGAAAGTCTAGAGTCCACAAGGATTTGAAATTATGTTTGCACTTTCCCCTTTCTGATCAAGATTCTTCTATAGAATTTTTTATTAAAATGTTCGGTAATGGTAGCCAGACACCATCCAGTTCTTCTGGTCTCATGGCAGAAGAGGCAGTTGTTCATGGAGGCGATAGGCCACACATCCATTTCCTCCTCCTTTTCCTGACTCTCTTCTTCCTCTGTTGCTCCAGGCAAGTAGAGACCAATTGTTGTACCTGGGATGACTGCTTGCAAGCTTTTAAGACCCTAGGCACTATTCAACAAACAAGGAGGTAGGACAGGAGCAATAAACACGTTATTAGGTCAATTAACTGGGACGTCCCATGAAACCATGACCCTAAACCTCCAAACCATGGAAACAAACCCCATGATGTGTTTGGCTGCCCTATGCATTTTTTACCGCAATAAAATTCAAAAATAAAAATGTATATAATCTACAGGAATAAATAGTATAGTGATTTTACAGATATTCAGATGTGAGGTACTATTTACTGTCTTTAAAAACCAAAACCTGTTGCCATCAAACTGGTTGCTACTCATGGTGACCCCACGTACTGCTACAGAGTGGAACTGCTCCATAGGAATTTCTTGGCTGTAATCTTTATGGAAGCAGTTTGCCAGGCCTTTCTTCTGCAGAGCTACTGAGTGGGTTAGAACCAATCACAAACCACTTTCACCACCCTTAGGCCAGCCTTTTTTCCCAAGGGGATACATCTCTACTCCTAATGAAAAACAAAGGCAATAGGAAAATAGGATTCAATACAGGGAATGCTTTACCAGTAATCTATGGGATACAATTCTCCTTAGGAACATAGAGAAACACCTGAACTCTCTCAGGGAAAAAAACGGTTCAGGTCTATTGGTCCCTGGCACATCTATCCTACTCACCCGAACTTGTCCACAAACCCTAAAGAATAAATGAAATGATGCAAAATTACCATATGGCCTGAGAAAATTAAGGAAGTGGCACTTTCCCTAGTAGTCCCTGACAACATCACTAGAAGTCCCACAGGGGAAAGCTGACCCCAAGATCCTCAGGGATGAACCCCCTTTCTCATGGGCATTCAGAGACCCACAGTCTTGCAGCCACAAAACCCTTGCTCTGGTTTGGATCATTCCCAGCACGGACGGACGTGTGTGAGGAGGCCAGTGGGCAGGGCATGGGTGGTGACGGTGAGGCTTTCTCGGCAAACTTGCAGCAGCATCATTGAGTCCTGCTAACCGCAGGGTCCCCAGAAAAGATGGGGGGTAGTTGTGGGGCCTCTCAGCAGAACATCCCTTTCTCAGGCTGTCGGTGGCAGTCTAGTGACCCCCCCATCCACTCTGCCTCTTCCTCCCCTGAGCTTGAAAGCTGAGGGGAGATGGTGCGGGGGAGTCTCACCACATGTGAGTGCTGCCCAAGTGCAGCCAGGAGGCTGGGTACCCAGGGCTGAGAAACAGGAAGTAGGTCTGCATGATCATGGGGGGCAATAGAGCTCGACAGTTGGGGGAGCACATGCATTGAGCACCTACTGTGTGCCAGGCGCTTTTGAATCCACACAACTGGGAGTTTAGTAAGTGCAAGGTCCATGAGGCAAAGGGACTGGATATGAATGAGAAGCAAGGGGTTGGGAGGGGGAGCAGCAGGGAAGGACTGATGGAGGGAGGAGAGAGTAGGCTTGGCTCCTCTTCCCAGGAGCTCAAGTGAGACCAGCATGCACAGCCCCACCCTGCTGCATCTGGCCTGGCCTACCTCTCTGCTTGATTCCTGGGGACTGTCTGTGCCCAACCTCCTGCCCATCTCTGGGGAAGCTAGCCCAGCCCAGCTGGGCCCACCAGGGGCCAAGACAGCAGCCTGGGTCCTAGTGTGACTCACAGTTCCTGAACCCCAGCCCACACCAGCTGGTTATGAAGGTCATAACATGCTCGCCTCCTTGGTGCTGGGTGTGGCTGTAGTTGAGAGGGAGAGGAAGGGGAAGCTGTGGGCAGGCCAGTGGATAGGTAGTGAAGTAGAGAAAATACATTTTCTTTGGTGTTTTAGTATTGGAATAAAGAAAATATATTTTCTAGTGTTTTAGTTAAGCTGTGATTAATTTCTAGTTTCTGAAACGTAATTGCTTGCTCTGAAACCTGTCTCATGATTGTTCCTTTAAAGAAAAATAAGGTAATCAATTTTTAATTGTTGATTAAACTATGTTCCTCTCCCAAGGAAAAAATACACAAAACGGAGGCAGCTGAACAAAATTTAGATCCATCTTGTGACAGAAACCAGGATGGCGTGAAGAGACTTGCAGGACTCCAGGATGGCATGAAGAGACTTGCAGGACTTCAATAATAGATCACCTTATCATCGCGTCTACCTCAAAGGAAAACCAACATTTCTGAAAACCTCTAAACCCTGACCTTCCGCCTTTAAAAACCCTCCTGTTATTCCTTTAGGGTTAGACAGAATTTGAGAGAAATTTAACCCTCTCTGAAAAAAAAAAAAAAAGAAATTTTTCTTTTTTTTTGTCATTTGAATACTGGCGTTTAGTAAAGCCCTCTTGCTGCTTATCTCCTCCTGTCTCAGTATCCGCTTTGCAGCAGGCGGCTGGAATCCACAATTTGCGGTAACAGTAGCAGGCCCAGCCAGAGGCCTGGGAGCCCCTGCTGTCCCCTCAGAGGGCATGCGGAACCTTCTGTCCACAAAATCGCTCCTCCTCTGAGAAAGCTCTGACCTCCCATCACAGGTGCCTGGGCCTCGAGGAAGGAGCTAGGAAGGGGTACTGGCCCTGATGGACAGGGGCCTGTGAGCTTAGCAGGGGAGCACCCACCTGGGGCCTGCTCCTGGCTACACCTAGAGAGAAGGTCACAGGGAGTGGGAACATCCACTGGACAAGCTCACTGAGTGTTTGTGGACGGGAGAGGAGTGGGTGACTACGTGGTCCCTCCATCTTCAACCTCCTCTGAGCCCCTGCTCACTCCTTCCAGGCTGCATCCAGCCCCCCCATTTCTCAGAAGACACCCCTGTCTTCTCCAGCCCCCCTGAGCTCCCCTCCCACATCCCCGTCCTCTTCATTCTTGTTTCTGTACTTGACCACCTATGTTGGGGTTGTCATTGGTCCATTTCACAGCCTCTTTTTCCCAGTGGGACTGTAGGCTTCAGGAAGACAGGGACCACATGGGTCGCCAGGGACCCAGCAGAGGGCTGGACCCCAGGCTCATGAGGCGAATTGGACAGAGGGGCCCAGACCCTACTATACTAGCCAGAATTGGGAGTAGACATAGAGAAGCAAAGGCGTCCAGGCCCCTCTTCTCCTCGTGCCAAACTCGGCTGTCCAGTGAGAAGAAGGATGTCATGGATTGAATTATGTCCCCCAAAAATATGTGTTGTAAATCCTAACCTCTATGCCTGTGGTTATAATCCCATCTGGGAATGGGTTGCCTTAGTTACATTAATGAGGTAAGATTAGTGTAGGATGTATCTTGAATTAATCCCTTTTGAAATATAAAAGACAATAAACAAATAAGCAGAGCAGAGATGGGGAAAGAACAATGCGCAGCCACATGAAGATCACTCAGGAGCAGAAGCTCAGAAGAAACAAGGACCTTCCTTCAGAGCTGACAGAGAGAGAAAGACTTCCCCTAAGGCCAGCATTCTGAATTTGAACTTCTAACCTCCTAAACTGTGAGAAAATGTTTGTTAAAACCACCCATTTGTGGTATTTCTGTTATAGCAGCACTAAATAACAAAGACAGAATTTTGTATCAGAAGACTGGGGTGTTGCTCTAACAGATACCTAAAATGTAGAAGCGGCTTTGGAATTGGGTAATGGGTAGAGGCTGGAAGAGTTTTAAGGTGCCTGATAGTAAAAGCTGAGATTGCCTTGAAGAGACCGTTGGTAGAGTTATGGATGTCAAAGGCAGTTCTGGCAAGGGCTCAGAAGGAAGTGAGAAAGCTATAAAGTCTCTGTCATCTTAGGGAATACATATGGTGCCAGCAACAGAATGCTGTTAGAAATGTGGACATTAAATGTGCTTCGGGTGAGGCTTTGAAAGAGAATGATGAACATGTAATTGGACAGTGGATGAAGGGCAATGCTTTTTATGCAGTGGCAAAGAACTTGTCTGAATTATGTTCCAATGTTTGGCGGAAGGTAGAACTTGTAAGTGATGAACTTGGATAGCTGGCTGATGAGATTTCTAACAAAGATTTTTAAGGGGCTACATGGTTTCTCCTTGCTGCTTATAGAAAAATGGGAGAGGAAAGAGACAGACTTAAAAAATGAACTGTGCAGAATGAAAACAGAACTTAAAGATTTGGAAAATTCTGTTGTACAAACTAAGGACACGTGTCCTAGAACGTTCACCAATCTTTTGTTAAAGAGATTAAGCCTGTGACTGATGGGTCTAACCAACTACAGCAGAAAACCCATCAGCTTAGACTGAAGGGGACAGACAAAGAATGAAAGGAAAGAACTCTGTCTGCCTCTTGGAATTCTACAAACAGGAAACAAGCCAAAGGGGTTACATCTGTTGTCCCCCAAGAAAAGAAAAGAACCATCCTTGGAGCAGCTCAGAGATCAGCAGAATTGTTGGAAGGAGCACAAGAAGCAGGACCTTCTCCGTTTCAAAGGGTTGGGCCATAGTCTCCTGGACCTCAGGGTGTGGGGCCACAACCTCCTAGGTTTCAAAGAGTTGGATTTTTGCCGGCTTGGCTCCAGAGTGTGGGGCTGCCATCAAATTGTACTAGGGAGATGGGGCTGCTGCTCAGAATTGAGAGGGTGAGGCTGCCATACCCAAGGGGCAGAAGAATGGAGCCTGCCAGAACCAAGGGGGTGGTGTTGCCACTCAGATGGACTAAGAGAATGGGTCCACCTATAGCCAAGGGAGCAGAGTTGCCATCTGTCATGGATCAAATTGTGTCCCCAAAAAATATGTGTATCAATTTGGCTAGGCCGCGATTCCTAATATTGTGTGATTGTCTACCATTTTGTCATCTGGTATGATTTTCCAATGTGCCCTAAATCCTACCTCTATGACGTTAATGAGGTGGGATAGGCAGCAGTTATGTTAATGAGGCAGGATTCAATCTACAAGATTGGATTGTATCTTGAGTCAATCTCTTTTGAGATATAGAAGAGAGAAGCAAGCAGACGGACTGGGGGACCTTATACCACCAAGAAAGCAGCACTGGGAGCAGAGCTTCTTCTTTGGACCTGGGGTCCCTGCATGGAGAAGCTCCTAGTCCAGGGGAAAATTGATGATAAGGACCTTCCTCCAGAGCCCACAGAGAGAGCCTTCCCCTGGAGCTGATGCCTTGAATTTGGATTTCTAGTCTACTAGACTGTGAGAGAATAAACTTCTGCTTGTTAAAGCCATCCACTTGTGGTATTTCTGTTATAGCAACACTAGATGACTAAGACACCATCCCAGAAAGCCTGGAAGAGAGAGCTGAAGCCCAGAGCCTAGGGGCCTCCACCCAAAATCCAGAAGGCATGGCCAATACCCAGAGTGTAGAGGGCAGGGCCATTGTCCAGATGGTCTCAGAGAGGTCTCAGAGAAGACAGGATTATTCTCACGTCTTGTGAGCTAATGTAATTTGTTCTGCTGCGTTTTGGAATTGCTTGTTGCCTGTTATCCCTTCTTTCCCTCCAATTTCTCCCATGTATAATGGAAATGTCTACCTTGTGCGTGTTTCACCATTGTATTTTGGAAACAGAAAACTTGTAGTCTAGATTTCACAGGTTCACAGATGAAGAGGAATTTTGTCCCAGGGTGAAATACACCTAAAGTCTCACCCATATTTGATCTAGATGGTTCAGAAGATGAGATTTTGGACTTGGAGTGTATTTAAAACTTTTGGAATGATGTAATGCGGTGAATGTGTTCTGCATGCGGCAAGGACATGAATTTCGGGGGGCCAAAGAGTGGAATGTTATGGATTGAATTATGCCCTCCCCCCCAAAATATGTTGTAAATCCTAGCCTCTATGCCTGTGGTTATAATGTCAGTTGGGAATGGGTTGTCTTTGTTATGTTAATGAGGCAGGATCAGTACAGGGTTATCTTGCATCAATCTCTTTTATATCTCACAAAATATAAAAGAGATTGACTCAAGATACTCCCTACACTAATCCTGCATTAATTAAAAAAAGATTAAACAAGTGGGCAGAGCAGAGATGGGGGAAGTTAGATGCCAAGCATGATGACCACCCAGTAGCAGAAGCTTAAAGAGATGCGAGCTGACAGAGAGAAAAACCCTTCCCCTAGAGACGGCATTCTGAATTTGTACTCCCAGCCTCCTAAACTGCAAAGCCTCAGAGGGGAAATTGAGCTAGCGTCAGGCTGGTGAGTGACCAACCACCCCTCATTCCCCAGGAACCCCCAAAGTTGTTAGGAATCTAAGATGGCAGCTTCCTGTCCAGTGTTGCCCTTAGTGTCTCTTCTGAATCATGAGTAATAACCAGGCATCCCTCCCCAGGGCAGTACCGGGGTGAGGGGGTGAAGGCAGCCTGCCTTAGGGAGGGGTCCCCTGACTGTAACAATGGAGGATCCGCCTTGGGTCCGAGAGCCCTGGGCACATTCTAGCTCTAGTGGTATGTCCTCAGACTGTTTCCTATTCTGTAAAATGGGACTGTCACCACTCACCTTGCCCTCGTCAAGGGTGGCCAGGGTTGCTGTGAGGCTTAAACCGAGACCTGAAGAGTGAAAGATCTGTATAGCACTTAGGGAGATTTTAAACTATGCTGATTGAGCCCCCTCCATGTATATGCATTAATATCTACTCCCTGCACCCCAGAGATGAGATAATTTACCCATAAGAACCCACATCTGTCTGTACTAAATTCCGAAGTCCTGCCCACCACACCATGGCTCTCTGGGGGGATGGCCACACAAGGCAAGGGAGGGTGGCATCAAGAAGGCCATTGGAAGACGCCTACACTCCTGACCCAGGAGCACAATGGAGAGCAGGGTGTTGGGCAGTTGGGAACATGAGAACTCAACTGGGGGGCTTGTCAGGGAGTTACCATTTCCCAGGACCTCCCCAATACCACTGTCTTCCCATTTGCCCTTCTTCCTCATCCAAGAGTAGGCCCCAGGCATCTTTCTTTTCAGAATGGCACAGGACATATTTAAAACAGTTCCTATAAGCGTTTGTCCTTGTGCTGACCAAAGGTAAGGATAGGATGAACCAGCAAATATATCTATAGTTGGCTTTGGGGGCCACATTTGACTTTGGACTTGAATACGTGAGTTTCTGACACTCTGGGGATGACCTCAAATCCTAAGACCTCATGAAGTCCAGGGAGGCTTCCTCCTACCATCTTGACCCAACTGCTCGTCTGTCTCAGCACCCCAGCAGTCTCCCCCCACAGACATTTCCAGAAGCTGGTAGAATTTGTGTTTCAATGGACTCCTTCAGGAAAACCAAGAGTTAATGGTAGTTCATAAAGAGCCAACTACAGAGGCAGTTGTGTCTTCATCTCTGTTCCAAGGCAGCACATGATTAGCTAAGAATTGTACATGCTGCCTATCACTAAGGTTGAAGCCAAAATGCTTTGCCTTGGCTGGAATCTGATGTGTTCTCTTCATTTTTCTCTGATTGCCAGGACATCTCCAAGGCCTGGAGAGGGCTGGGCCACCACTTCCATTTTCTGAGCTTCTTAGGATATTACCAAATGAAGAGATCCCAGAGAAGGTTAACAAAAACGTAAATAGTTACCAAGTTAAGGCTTCTGATATACACAACACAATACACACAGGGAAACATTCACGCACTTGCATGCGTGGAAACACAGACACATCTGTAAGGTAATAAAATGGACTGTTCTCCAGACAGTTGCAAAATTTATAAAAACATTGATTCATTGTGTGGGCTGATAAAAGGACCCAGGCTTAGAGGATAGGAGGGCATCTGCTCTCCTTCCCAACAGTGTCCCTCTGGGACTTGATTGACAAACTCACTTACAGATAATGTCAAGACTCAGTTTGAGAAAATGTTCTAAAATACTATTCTGGTAATGGTTGCGTAACTGCAAATTTACTAAAAATCATTGACTCTAATACTTAATATGAGTGTTTTTATGGTAAGTTATACCTAAATAAAACTTTTTAATTTAAAAAAGCAAATTCGAAGCCCTTTGTGCATATGAACCAAAAGGCCCCTCTCTCCATCCTCCCTACCCCACCCACCCGTCTTGACCCCTGCTCCCCTTTCTCCTTGAAAACAGGAAAAGCTGTTAGCAAAGCAAGTACCAAAGTAGCCGAGAGCTTCCAGCAAAGGGAATGGAGTGTCTCCCTCTCGCTAGGGCATGAGTAATTAAGTGCAGCTGTGTAAGTGCTCCTTGTGAATGGAGCTGGAGCAAGATCCAACACCTGGCTTGGACTGGACTCTCATCTGCTCAACTCATTCCTCTCCGTCGTACCCTGAACTCCAGCATCTTCCCGAGCTCCAACTCCTGACTGCACACCTGGCTCCAGGGCCCTGGCTCCACACACCCAGCTTCAACCCCTCTCTGGATCAGGCCCACACTGTTGCTCTCAATGTGAATAAAGGAATGAGTGCATAGAGTGACGAAGGGCATGTACTCTGGGTCTCACTGCCTGAGTGTGGATCCTGGCCCTGCTACTGACAAGCTGTGTGACTTTGACTATGTTATAAGCTTCTCTGAGCCTCAGCTTCTCTGCCTGTAAAATGGGGAAAATAACTGCACCATTTCACAGTGTTGTTGTGAGAACTCAATGATATAACTCACATAAAGCAAGTTCTCCACAGGGGCTTGGGGTTATTGTTACCATCGCTGCCTTTATCATGTGGTTACCACCTTGCCATGTTCACGGTGAACACGCAGTGGGCCACAGCTGCCTTATCTTACACATCCAAAGCCAGACAGAACAGCCCTCCTTGTCCCCACTCTTCTCCTGCCACCCCAGCCTCCTCCATTTTAAGTTTTTTCCCTCTTCTTCATTTGTTGAATGGCCCAGCCTCCTTTCCCCAGGTGCCCCGGCATTGCCCTCGGATAGCCATATCATTCCGCTCCACAGCAAACCTTGCCCAGTGGCCCCTGGCCCCCGCTCCCGCACTGCCCATGTGACTTCACACTTAAAGGGGCTGCCCAGAACCAGAGGGCCGGATCATAAGGCTTCACTGCTCCCCTCCAAGATCTAAAACACCGTTATGCTCTCTGACTCCACCAGGTGGCGCGCTAGGCCCAAAAACCATTAATTTGTTTAGTAATTGTTTAATGGCTGTCCCCGGGGTGCCAGGCACTGGGCCCAAAAATGGGAATATGAAGACACAAATACGGCAACTCTATCTTTCTGGGAGTTGAGAGTTTAGTGGCAAACACGTAAATAAAGACAGGTAACCAAAGGATTATCTTAAAATTGAGAACTGCTAGTAAAGTTAAGGCAAACATCCCAGTGGCCTGAGTGAGAAGAGTCCTTCTATCATACACAGGAAAATGGCGCACACAAGTGGCCCAGGGGTACTGCGGCCCAGCCCTACACTCTCCTTCTTGGTCACAATTGATCTCTGTCCACCTTAAGGAAGGAGGAACGATGAACAGAGCCGTTGAAAATCCCAGAAGGACGTCTGGCCTCTCCCCAGTCGTGGGGGGCATTGGGGGACTGCAGCCTTAGGTTGTTTGACCCATCTGTCCCAGACTGGGTGAGAAGGTGATCAGTTGAAATTTCCCGTCAGTCAATCACCCAGCTTCTTTTCCACCCATCCCCTCCCCTCACTTCCCCTCCCAGGCAGCCCTTATAGGACTGTGAGGTCAGAGGTGGGGTGGTCTCTCATCTACAGCAGTGTGTCCCAAGCTCAGCTCAGCTGATTGTAACAAACACCAGGGGTACTGGTTAAGAATACAGATTCCAAGGCCCGCCGAAGACGTACTGAATCAGAATTCTCTGGGGCTGGGAACTGAGAATCTGTCTGGTTAACAAGCTTCCCCCAGATGATTCCTACAATCTGACAAGTTTAAGAAACTTACAGGAGTTATGGGAATGCCTGGCACTAGACTGGTGCTCAGTGGTGGTAGATAGGGTAGGATAGGACAGGATAGGGTAGGGTAGGGTAGGGTGGGATGAGACAAGATGGGATAAGATAGGTTAGAACACATCCTGACATGTGGTGGGCAACTCAGTAGATATACTGGTGGGAGTGGGCTTAGAGAGCTCTCTGGAGCCCACTCAGGGGTATGAAGATCACAGCTCTACAGCTTCCCCCAGACAGTCTACAGATTCCTCTCGGGTCCAGGGCATTGGGTGAGTGTCCCACACTGAAGGAGAGGCCCTGGAGTCCACTCCTCACCCAGGCAGCCCTTGTAGGACTGTGAGCTGAGGATTCTGTGCTCCACCACTGTGCGCCTATATCCTTGAGGATCAGAAGTGTTTGTTAAAGCATTGTACGAGCAGCGGAAATATGACTAATGGTTGTGGCAACCTAGATTCTTCCAGAGCCATGTTAAGACTAGACTAGAAGGGGCAGTAAGGGAGGAAACAGGGGGAGGTGCTGCACTAATTGAGTGAGAGACGGTAGTGGCTCGGACCACCGTTGGTCATGAATGATGTTGTGGCCTGCAGCATCCCCTGATTATAGGCGGCACGGCCAGGTATGTGGCTTGCCCAGGGATACTCACAGGAGGCAGGCTGTGGATTGGGAGGTCAGGAAGGGGCTGAGAGATCTAGATCCCAATGAGGGGGAGGCAAGTGCAGTGAGAGGGAAGGAGGGGGGAGGGCGTGGAGGTTACACCCAGAGAAAAAGATTTTAGGATGTGAAACTTGGAAAAGGAGGGCACTTATCAACTCATGACTCTAACGAAGCTAAAACCCAGAACTTCCAAGGGTGGGAAGGACAGTTCTCCAAGAAATCCTGACTCTGGCCCCTGGATCTCCCCTTCCCTGCTGGCCCTCTGAAGAGCCCTGATTGTCCTTCAATAGTCTGGACCAAAGGTGGCCAGAAAGCCATTGGTCCATTGTTAAGCCAGCTGAGACAGGATGACCCTGCACAAGGCAATTGGAATTGTGCTCTTTCTCCTATCTATGCAAGGCAAAGCTGAACGGCCTTTATAATCCAATGAAATGGACATTGGTCAGAGGGGCTCACCTCCCTGTATCCTCCAGCTGGATTAGAGAAGTATATGAAGATGTTCCCTGCAAGTTCCTGCCCCTGCTGGAGATTCTTCAGTCACCCCAGTGGTCCCAGGCCTCAGAGCTGGCACTACTCACTTCTAGGGGGCTGTTGGAGCTGGGGTGATGTCCCCTGGCTTTTATGACTTTCCCAGGGGGGTGACTATGGGCCCCATTCTGACAGCCAATCACAGCTCTCTTGCCTCCTTCGGGATGCAAAAGGACAGTTTCTTCCTTCTTCTTTTGCTGAGACATGAAAAACAAGGAAGTGTACTCTCTAAACAGTGGGGATGGACGTTGTGTGTTTGCTCACAGCTGGCCCTCCCTCCACACAGACAGATCAGTAGCCCATCACTGGGAAGGACAGGAAGAGCTTCCTGTCCTTGGCTTATGGACAAGAGATAAGCATCTAAGTTTATTGATTCCATCTGCTTCCCTGGAGAAGGAAAGTCTCAACATGGCAGTGCTGGAAATCTCAGCCCCCACCTGGGGGTATCACCATCACCAGAGAGGAAACATTCACAGGGAATTCATCAAACATGATAACAGCCTGGATTCCACTTCCAAAGCTGCACTCTGTGGCACCTTACTAGGGCTGCCCATTCCCAAGCCAGCTCGGGTAATTGCCTTCACCCATGGGGTCTGCTCTCCTTCAACCTGGCCCCGGGCCCCATGTTTGGTGTCATGGATTGAATTATGTCCCCCTAAAACATTTTTTTTTTTAAAAACATTGTCAACTTGGCTAGACCATGATTCCCAATATTGTGTGGTTGTCCTCCATTTTGGGATCTGTTGGAATTAATCTCCAATTTGTGATATGCTGTAAACCCTAACTTTTATATGTCAATTAGGCAGGATCAGCGGGGGGTGTATCTTGAGTCACAGTCTTACAAGTACGTGTGACTTGAGTCAAGTCACACCCTTACTCAAGTCACATCCTTGCTTGAGTCACACCTTTTATCTTACAAGAGATAAAAGGAAAGAGAAGTGAGCAGGGAGGGGAGAGCCCTCACTACTACCAAAAAAGAAGAGCTGGGAGTGGAGCACGTCCTTTGGACCTGGGGTCCCTGCACTGAGAAGCTCCTAGACACGGGGAAAGGTCGATGCCAAGATCTCCATGGAGATCTCCAAGGAGACAGGAAGCTGAAGAGACAAGGACCTTCCTCTGGAGCCAACAGAGAGAGAAAGCCTTCCCCTAGAGCTGGCGCCCTGAATTCGGACTTTTAGCCACCTAAACCATGAAAAATAAATTTCTGTTTGTGAAAGCCCTCCACTTGCGATATTTCTATCATAGCAGTGCTAGGGAACTAAGACATCTGGGTTCCTTACTCTGGTCCCCATGGAGAACGTACCTTCCAATGACTTAGAACCTCTGCTCTTGACCTTCATGATTAAGACCAAAGGAGAGACTCCTCCATCCCAACCCAGGCTCTTCTCTCTTCTCCACTTTCCAGTTCAAGACAAGACCTCCTCTCCCAGCTGGCCAACTCAGTTCCCATCAGGTGAGCTCTGCCTTCCCACACAGGTACATTTACACATGCACACACACACACACACACCCATGGGGATGACTTTGCCCTGACAGACCTGAGAGTATGACATCTTATAGGTATAATATAGTGGCCGAAGGACTCACACATACAGTAAGAGGGGGACGGTTTGTCCCAGAGACATGGGACATGTGGCTGAAGTGGCTTGTGGACACAGTGTCACGGATTTGAGGAGGCAAAGAATCATGTGCCAGACAGACATGAGTGTGACAAATGATGCCAATTAGAATGATGGCAGGGAACAGCCTTTAATAAATATTGATGAAGAACTGATGAATGAATGAATTAATGAGCCAAATGTTATTTCCATGTCTGCTATTGTCTGCCCTGCGGGACACGGAGTGTTTTGTAATGATGTGCTACACACAGAGAAAGAACAAATGGCGACAACACACCCATCTGTCCCATGAACGTAGATCTAATTCAATCTTCTCTGAACTGCAATTATTTTGTAGGGTGGGGGTGGGGCAGGGGTCCTATGCCACACACACGCAGTGCACCCACACTCCCTTCCTGAAACTCTCCATCCTCAGCCTGCTCAAGATCCCTCCCAAGGGGAGAATGGACTTGAAAAACTAGGCAGAGTGGAGGCTGGAGGGGAGAGATGAGGACGCAGAAGTGCAGCCAGGGATTGCTGTGGGTCTGCCCTTCCTGAGGGGCTGGGGCAGTGACACCAGCAGCCACAGAGGAGCTGCCACTGGATGGGGAGCTCTCCTGGGCTCCTTTTCTAGGTCAATTAAAAAATAATAATAATAATAAGTAACATCTCTGTTGTGAAAGAGAGAAAGGGAAAGAGGAAGGGAGGGAGGGAAAAGGAAGGAAAGAATAGAAAAGGAGAAAAGGCAGGCAGTAAAAGGTCTCCCTGTCCCTCATCTGCCTGGCACAGTGTCTCCCTCCCTGTTCTAGCCTCTGTTGTGGTTAAGAGCTCAGCTGCTAACCAAAAGGTCAGCAGTTCAAATCCGCCAGTTGCAACTTGGAAACCCTATGGGGCAATATTCTACTCTGTCCTATGGGGTCTCTGTGAGTCAGAATAGACTCAACAGCAATGCATTTGGTTTCTTTGGATGGTATCTTTTGTCTCTTTTAAGAATTTCTTTATGCAAATACAGGCAAATGTGAGTATATACCTTCTTCCTTAGGGCTGGGATTGAGTTTTGCTCCTGAAAATGCTACTTTGCACGGTGAGAGAGAGGGGTGCCTCTCTGCTCTCCACCTGGCTGTGATGACCACCCCAGTGGGCCTGGTGAAAGCACTGAACTGGATCTTCCCCAGCTGAGATTGACTCATATTGTGCCTTCTTCCTAATCCCTTATACCCAACATGTGTATTTGTGTGTGTGTGTGTGTGTGTGTGTGTGAAAGGGTTGCCCTATTTTGTCTTCCGTATGGAAAGAGAGGAGTCCCTGGGTGGCCCAAATTATTAAGCACTTGGCTACTAACCAAAAGGTTGGTGGTTCGAATCCACCCAGAGAAGCCTCAGAAGAAAAGCCTGGTAATCTACTTCCAAAAGGCCACAGCCTTAAAAACTGTATGGAGCACAGTTCTGCTCTGGCACACAGGGGGTCGCCATGAGTCAAAGTCAACTCAAGGGCAACTGGTTTTTTGTCTGTTTGTGGAAAGAGACAACAGAGGCAAGGCCCCAACCGTCTCTGCCTGGCTCAATGATGGCGGTCCACACTTGAGCCCCTGACCCTCCTCCCCGACAGCCCCTGGGCACCAGTGGGCCTCAGCCCGAGGCTCCCCTCTCCAGCTCCTGTCCATGACCCTGAGGCTGCCTGTGAACTCTGGGAATGACTTCCTTTCTGCTGCCCCAGCTGGACGGACAGTAGTGCCAGGAAAGCAGGTCTGCGCTTGCCTCATCCTGTGTCGGGGGTCTCACTTAGGGAGGGAGCTGAGCGGGGGTCTGCGAGGTGAGAATACCTGGCAGGTCACATGCTGCCCACATGGTGTCAGGTCAAGGGTCACAGTGCTCAGGTTGGCCAGATGGCCGGAGGCAGCTGTGACCCAGTTCAGAGAGGCTGAAGGCCGGGTCCTGGCTGCTCCAGATGCCCCTATGGGGGCTTGAATCCTTACGATCACACCCCAGACCAGGGGCACTCCACCTAGGTGGTGCCGACCCGCTGGAGACATTCAGCCACGTCTGGGACATTTCCATTGTTACAGCGGGGGAGGAGGCCAAGGACTGGGCTAAACGCACAGAAGAGGCCCCACGACAAAGAAGTGCTGTTAGCTGCCGTGGAGCAGGCTGGACTCATGACGT
The DNA here is from genome assembly GCF_024166365.1 of Elephas maximus indicus. Classification (NCBI taxonomy): domain Eukaryota; kingdom Metazoa; phylum Chordata; class Mammalia; order Proboscidea; family Elephantidae; genus Elephas; species Elephas maximus. Next base: position 64,772,342 of record NC_064837.1, on the reverse strand, counting down.
CCGGAAAACGGCAGAATGACACTGTCCCTCCTGAAATGTCATCGTGCCGCGGTTGAGGAACTCTGCCTTAGAGCCAGACCAGGAATGGCAGGCGCCGTGCACACCCCAGCTCCCCCTTACACCCAGCCGCCAGCAGGCCTCCTGGAGGCGACCCTCCGCTTGGGAACAGGGACCCACTTCCTGGTCCTCACTTTGGTCTGGCCCAAGAGATAGAGGATGAATAAGCAGGTTTCTGCCGTGTCTGGCTCGCGGCCTGGGAGGGGACGTGGCGACGCTCACACAGCAATCCCTGGAGAGTGGGTGGAAGGACCGGTTCTTGGCCCGGCCCGGCACAGCGGGTGCGGAGGGGACACTGCGTCCCGCCGCCCTGAGGCGGGATGGGCGGGCCTCTCAGAAACACCTATTGGGCCCCGTCCGCTGCGCTGCCGGAGGGTATCAGGTTCCACGGGGCTGGGGCGGGGCCTGGGTGAGGGCGGGGGCGGGTGAGGGCGGGGGCGGGGCGGGATGAGGGTGGGGCGGCCTGGGGTGGGGCCTGGGATGGGTGGGAGCGGGGCGGGGCCCGGGTGAGGGTGGGGCGGGGCCTGGGGTGGGATGGGGCGGGCCTGGGGTGGGGAGGGGCCTGGGATGGGTGGGAGCGGGGCGGGGGCGGGGCCTGGGTGAGGGCGGGGCGGGGCAGGTGAGGGTGGGGCGGCCTGGGGTGGGGCGGGGCCCGGGTGAGGGCGGGGTGGGGCCTGGGATGGGTGAGAGCGGGGCGGGGACCGGGTGAGGGTGGGGCGGGGCCTGGGGTGGGAATGGGGCGGGGCAGGGGGGGTGAGGACGGAGGCAGCCTCGGGTTGGCTGGGGGGCTGGGATGGGCGGGCCCTCGCTGGAGAGTGACATAGGGGCGCCAGACGCGCCCACCCCCAGCTGCGGCCAGGGTGTGGGTCTGTACCCTCGCAGCCAAGGGCTTGCGGAGCCCGGCCCCTCAGGACATGGCCACAGTTGCAGGATAAAACCGTCCCTGGTCCCCAGACCGCCGCGGGCCCTTTTGTGCCGTCGCGTCGGTGGGTTAAGCAAGCAGCTGTTGCCTTTGTGTGAATTAGAAAAGGGTGACCTTCCTGGGCGGAAGAATCGCTACAGGCCGCTCCTTTGGGGACGCCCCGGCTCGGGGAAGCGCGGAGCTAGAGCCGCTGGGTCCAGCCCCCCACCCACCGAGGCCTGGCACCTTCCGTTCCAGGCGCAGTGGGGCGCGGCCCTGCGTCCTCCAGCTCTGCCGGAGAACTAGGCCCCCGGCGGAGTCCAGGCAGCAGGGGCGCATCTTCAGCATAACGCTGAGGTTTGGGGACCCCTCTCCACTGCCGGAGACCCCACTCCAGGGCGTAGGCAGAGCTGGAGGCACTGGGTCCAGGAAAGGTGCCACCTTAAGGAGGGCCTGCCTGTAGAGAGGTGTTGAAGGCATCTGCCTGCTGAAAGCCAAACTGGACTCGGGGACTGAGCCCACCAACCCCACTCCTACTTCAGCCCTTGAGTCCGACTTGGCAGGAAAGGAGCAAGTTTGAGCCCTGAGGCACGGACCTGGGAAGTAGGTGCAAGACCATCATTAAACTGAACAACAGTTTAGCCCAATTAATAAAGAATGTCTGCCTTGAGCACTGAGCTCTTGTAGATGATTATCTCCATAAGTTTCAACAGACAAGTTAAGCTACAGCACAGAGGAGAACTTGGTGGGGCAGAGAGCCTGTATTAATGGAGATGAAAATATGTGGAGAACCCTGACACAATGTGAAGTATGTCAGCGATGTCATTGAACTGTTCATGTAGAAATTGTGAATGGGTGTGTATATTGCCATTAAAAAAAAAAAAAGAGTAGGTGCTAGATAAACGTTAGCTGAATGACTGGAAGTTCAACCCCAGTTCTACCTGTGCTTCTTGGGCTTTGTGTGCCCCCCTCTCCCCTGGAAACCGTTCTAATGCCTTTGTCATTAACTCCTCCCCTCCTCCCCCACCAAGCAGGACACTTCTAACCAAGAGTCTGCCCCTCTCCCCAGCACACCCCTCCAATCCCAGCAGCTTAGGGTCGCCACCCACTTTGAAGACCCAGCGCATGAGTGACAGCTGAGGAAAAAGGAAGCTATGGCACGCCCAGAGACAGGAAATGTTGAAATCTGCCAGGGAGACCTGCTTGCCTGGGCAGCCAGTCCTGGATTATCTGCTTTGGCTTTGACAATCTTGGGGGCGACCTTGAGGGGCTAGAACACCAAATACGAACTCAGGGTGATCGTATGTCCATTTTACAGAAGAGGAAATTGAGGGTCAGAGGAGCTACTTAGTCAGAGCTAGTAAGAGGCAGGATGTGAACCTGTGGTCACCTCACTGCTGAGTTCTGTCCTTTGCATTCTGCAAAGCTGCTTCCTGCTCCGAGGGCAGTTGTGTCACTGGTCCCCACCTCCCCTGAGGGTACTTGGGCCTCCCTCTCACTGCCCCAGCCTCTCTTTGCCCATCAGCATCCTCTTTCCAAGGAGACCGAGGTTAGAGACATGCCCTAAGCTCAAGGAGGATGAGGTCAGAGCATTACCGGGCTGGTGCAGATGCTAAATAATTCATGTGGCTGCTGTGAGCAGGGGCTGTTGCTTCCTGGAGGGCCCACAGTGGAGACAGCAGACAGGAAACCAAGTCTGCACACCCAAACCTGGGCTTGACTTTTGCATGTCCTCCTGGGGCTGGAGAAAGTTCAAGCCTAGAGGAGAATGGGCTGGGGGGCCGACTCCGCCCCTTACTAGTTCTATCATATGATCTATTATATGAGCTGGGCTGAGGGGCTAATGAATAAGGGCAAAGAACCACGTGCTTCAACTGGAATGCTGGCCATGGCACTAGGCAGCTCTTCCTAGCTCTGTGACTCTAGGGGATTATTGACCATCCTCTGGTCTTAGCATCCGGGTCCTCCCTCTCCTTGCCCGTATCCCTGCAACATCTCCAGGCCTTGTCGTTGTGTGCAGTGCTGGTCTGTGGGCTTGGCTGGTTGAGAGTTAAACATTGTTTGAAAGTGTGTTTCTCCCCCTTGGAGTAAATCTCCAACCAAGAAAAAGGTTAGTTGGAGTCAAACAGCCTTTGTTGGTCTGGAAGGCAAGGGGCCTGGGTTAAAAAATATATATTATTAACAAATTCCAGAAAAATTCTTAATGAACACACAGGGATTGAGTGGTAGGAATTCGTCCCCTGCAGAGGATCCAAAAATCCATGACTGTCCAGTCGATTCCAACTCATAGCGGCCCTATAGGACAGAGTAGAACTGCCTCATAGGGTTTCCAAGGAGCAGCTGGTGGACTTGAACTGCCGACCTTTCGGTTCGCAGATGTAGCTCTTAACCACTGTGCCACAAGGGCTCCCCTGCAGGTGATAAGATCATTTAATTCTGAGCAGTTATGGTAAAGTCTAAACTATTCTGCTGCAACGCAAGCTACACGATTTGGTGGAAGTAGCTGTGAAATTGACCAAAAAAAAATGCAGTCATATTACCTGCAACAGGTAATAGCCTATTAAAGTTTTCTTCTATCTAAGGCTCCTTTTTGATGCAGCTGGACCACCTCAGAGAAGGCACCACTTTTCTCCTAAAAGCATGTTCACATTTTCCTGCTTGGGCAGGAACCCAAGGAAACACGGTCCCAAGGAAACAGGGCTCCTGGGCATTTCAGGGTCTGGGCCAGGCCTGCATCCCTCCCCAAACTCCATCCACAAACCTTCTTGGGCCGAGGCTATAAACAAACCCCATTCACCGCCAGCAGCACCCCTGGCTGCCCAGCACTGCCAAGGACTCATGTGAGATGACCACCTAGAAAAGCAAGACAGTGCCTTTATTCGGTGGTAAATGATCCTGGGGCCACTAACCTAGATCAAGAGAAGTCTGAGGTACACAGAGCTCTCCCCTTTCCTGCCACTGGAGGAAAATAATACTCTATTCATGGAAGGAGCAACCCCACAGACGGAGAGGCAAATGGGAGAAGAGGTTCACACTCAGGGGTACAGTCTTATTTGCAGGATCTGTTCACCCAACTTAGCTCTGGAAAAAACGTTCATGACAAAAGCACAGGGAGCTGGGGAGGGGAAGGTGGCGTTGTCGAGCTACAGGGGGATCCTGGGGACAGCCCCACCCCGACTCACCTCCCCAGAGAGTTGGAGTCACCCTTCCTCCCTCTCAGCACCCAGAGCTGATGCTGGGCTGAAGACAGAGCTCCAGGGGCTACACCTGAGGAGGGTCCCTCAGATAAGTCAGTTCTATTTTGTGTCCGAGGGCTGGACAAAGTCAGGGAAAGAGGATGCTACAGGCAACTCCTCCTCCCAGGAGTCTGGAGCTGCCCACGTCTCTATCTTTGGTGGCCAGCATCCTGCAGTTGCCCAGAATGCCACCCTCTTTGCTGGGGGGCTGAGCATGTCTTATAGCAAGGACACAGGGGCTTCTCCAGGGAGAATAGTGCCAGCTCGTTGAGGTACCCCTTGAGCATCTGCTGCCCAAGGTGAAGCAGAAACAGCCATCTGCCCACCAGGAAATGGGACAGTCTTGAATTCTAGGGCCCACCTATCTAAGCACCCCTCCCCAGGTCCCACAAACCTCAGTCCTGGGAGAGGCCAGACCCCAAGCCATCTGGTCCAGGACTCTCAACTGACCTGAAACCACAGCCCCAACTCTCACTAGGCTTATCAGCTAAGGTGCTCTCAGGCCACCCAGAGGCATCCAGGTAGCCACAGCAGGCCCCTGCTGCACCCACCGGAACCTGCCAGATCCAGGTGCTTCAAGAGCATTAATTTAAATCTGTCCTTGCCCCAGGAGCCACCTTCCAAGCTGGCAGAGAAACCAAAGGGGAGAAGGCACAGGAAGAATGTTTATGGGCCCCCAAATGGTACCCCGAGACCCAAATGCCACCGTGGCCTGCAAACTCCCCAAACTTCTTTGTCAGGTTCCCTGTGAGGTAGTGCCGGATGGAGAGAGCTGCTCTGGTTGGGACCAGTGTGGTAGTCCCTGTCCGCAGACAGGGAGGGGCCATGAGGAGCAAAGAAGAACTGGGGCTGGCCTGGCTAGTAGGCGGAGCCCAGGTTCATCAAAGGCACAGGGTCAAGGCGCAAAAGGACACGTGGCTAAAGCACCAAAAGGGCTCAGATCCCGGACCCACAGACCACAAAGGGAAGCGGTGTCTCTAACCCCAGCTCGGAGGCCTTCCACAGTCCAGGCTTTAGCAGGAGGCCCTGGTGAGAAAGGCCAGAGCCAACTCTCCACCACGGCTTGGCCCCAAAGAGTCATGGAGAAGATCCAGCTGGGCAGAAGCAGCCAATGCTGGACCCCAAAACACGGCCAGGCCAGCAAGGTCCATAGTCAAAGAAGGGGCATCTGAGGCCTCTTGTTCACCACAGGGAGGATAGCCATCTGGAGTGCCACGCATGGGGACACTCCTGTTGTCAAGGAACAGACATCAGGGGCTGTGATTTGAGGGCGCCACATGGGGGGAGAGAGTCAGGCTGGGAGCCTACAGGTGGCTCCTGCAGCCTCAGTCACTGGGCCCAGAGAAACGGGGCTGGGCAGGAAGGGGCTGGGCCCTTCTGGATCCCCAACCCTGTCCACTGCTTCAGACCGGTGGCCTCGGTCCCTCCCAGCTCCAGTGGCAAGGGCGGGAGAAGTGCTGCGCCCTGGCCAGCCTGGGCCCTGGGGATGAGGACATCAGGGCGGCGTGCAGTCCGGGGAAGAGGGCAGCTACCATCTTGTTTTATTTTGCGGGGACTGATCCTAAAGTAACCAGAAAGAACAAGAGTCAAAGGGGGACCCTCTGCTTGGGGCCCAACCACTGACTTTTACTAAAAACAGTCCTTCAGTCCCCGGGGGCTGAACACAGAAGAGGTTTGGGAGAAATTTTATTTTCCTTTCGGCAACCTTTTCTCTTTCAACAGAAACTTTTTTCCTACAAGCAGTGTCAAAAAATAGCTTCTGATGAGTTGGGGAAGAGCATTTCCAAGCCCACGAGGGACAGGCTTCCCAGGCAGGCTTAGCAAACCCCTCGCAAAGCCTCAAGCTGGTATCCAGGGGTCAAGGACACTGCTGGCCCATCCAGCGGCTCAACGGGTCAAAATGGCTCCAGCCCAGGGCACTGGTCACTCCAAATGGGCTGAGGAGGAAGGCTACTGGACTTGGGAGTCTTGAGAAAACCCGGCCAGTCTTGTCTGATCACTCCTAGAGGCAGTGTGGCCGCTCTAGGCCAGGTCCCTTACTTGTGGACAGAGAGGGAGAGAGCTACAGGGAGAACTGAGAGACCGCCAGGGCCCCATCTAACTCTAAAACGATATGATTCTGGGATTCTGACTCTGCAAAGGGGAGGGTATATTGGGCCTGCCTACCTCACGGAGCAGCCATAAAGACTGAAATAAGCTGCTGTGGAAATGCTTTGCTCACAGTAACCAACAAAAAACCAGTTGCCGACCAGTTGACTCCAACTCTTGGCAACCCCACGTGCATCAGAGTTGAACTGTGCTCCACAGGGTTTTTGACAGCTGATTTTCTGAAGTATATCACCAGGACTTTCTTCCAAGGTGCCTCTGGGCAGACTCCAACATCTTAGTGAGCAGCCAAGCATGTTAACAGTTTGCACCAGCCAGGGACTCCTGTTTATAGTAACACACCGTTGCCATCGAGGCGAATCTAACTCATAGCGACCCTGTAGGACAGAATAGAACTGCCCCATAGGGTTTCCAAGGCTGTAAATCTTTAAGGAATCAGACTGCTCCATCTTTCTCCCATGGCTGGTAGGTTCAAACAGCCGACCTTTTGTTCAGCAGCCAGGTGCTTAACCACTGCACCAGTTTATAGAAAAGTACTGAGCAAACGGACATGTTTTTATTACTGCCCAGGAATGAAAACAATCAGGGCCTGGCCTGTTCCTGTCCGTCTTTGTCAGCAAGTCGTGGTTTCTAAGCCATTCCTTTCCACAGGTTACACACCAGGATTGAATAGCACAGACCAGAAAGCTAGTAGGTATGAACCATCATCCCCTGAAGAGGAGCTGAAGTAAATTAGTCAATACTCCTTACACACTCCCTCCTCATGGGTCTGCCTTCTCGATGCCACCCCCATACACGGTCTGTGTAGGGAGGAGGCTCAAAGAAACCTGCATGGGTCCCAAGATAAGCCCAGCTGCTGGACGGGACCCTAGGCACTAGCTGAGCCCAGATGTTCAGTCTGATTGATTGAATAGAACATGGTGGTCAGCTAAAGACTTCTTCTCTGGTAGAGGGGCCAGCTACTTGATTGCACAGAGAAGGAGAAATGAGCAGCAGACATCAATGGAGGCTGGATTTGGAGGGCAGGGGAGAAAGAAGGAGTGGGGGGGAATCACTCATAAACCATGATGGGAGAAAGGGTCATCAGAAACCAAGAGCCCAGCCCAGAAATGATATTCCCAGAGAAGGGTTAATAAAGCAGAAACATGTTTATTAGGCATCCTTGATCCTCACAGAGGAGCAAGACCTAGGACAGAAGTGCCTGTGAAATCTCTCAAGGTCACAGGAATCTCTCCGAAGAGTCCAGAGAAGTGTAGGCACCAGCTGGTCGCCGCCCCAAGAAAAATACTATATGGCTGGAGCGTGGAAAGCCAGAGTGGCCCTGGCATGAAGCCGGGCTCCACGGCACCACAAACACTGAGGACTGCGTGGGGACACCCAGGGCACCCACCTACACATTGGCCACCTCTGAGGCAGAATGGTGCTGGGGGGAGCGGTAGAGGATAGGGTTCCTGGGCTGGATCCTGAGGGCCACCCCCGACCTGCCCACCTCCTCCTGGCAACCGACTCAGTCCCACACATAGGGGTTTCTAAACACCTGAGAGTTCTTGCCGTCTTTGGGCGGGGTGGCCACCTGGCTCTGGGTGGCGTACATGTCTTCGGCCCGCAGGGTGGAGTTGGCACTGCCCATCACCTGGCTGTTGGCGGTGGCCCTTGGGAGGATGACGTCGTAAGTGCCCTCCGACTGGAAGGAAGAACAGGCGGCCTCACAGTCAGGGGGGCTGAAAGCCAGGTTCTGCCGGGGCGGATGCACAAACACAGTGCTTCCTGGGGGACTGGGTCTGCCAGCTCCCCTCACCTACCCCCTCCCAGAGCAGCCCCAACTGGCAAGCTAGGATGGATGACTCGGTCTCTGGAAACAGGGGGCTGATCTCTAGCCCCCCCATCTCTCACTGCATCAGAGAGCTCTGCCTTTAGTCACAGGATGAGGCCCCTGGCACCTATGGTGGGTCCTGGGGATTCCCAGAGGGGGTTGCTCCTTTGCAGGTGGACCCTTTTCTCAAGCTCCTTCTGTTCCCAGTTCCTTAGGGAAACCAGCAAGGCCCAAAGGCAGGTAAACCACATTGAGTTGCTATCATTGTTGTTAGGTGCCATCGATCTGATTCTGATTCGTGGTGATCCCATGTGACAGAGTAGAAATGCCCCATACTGTAATCTTTATGGGAACAGATGGCCAGGTCTTTCTCCTGTGGAGCTGCTGGGTGGGTTCGAACCGACAACCTTTCTTTCCGCTTGCAGCCAACCGCTTAACTGTTGCACCAGGGTTCCCTGAGTTGGTGTAACTTGTCTGGGAATCTCCCAGGCTCCCTTCTTCCAAAATCCTTCCCCAAGCCCCCTGAATGTCACTACAATACCCAACAGAATCACAGTCACTGGCTTTCCCAGCCCAGGGTACCCTTCTGTTAGGCTCTAGGTGGGCCCAGTTCTTGTCTTGGAGTCTGGACTGGCCAGTCTGATTTTGAGACTTAAATCTGATTTCTCTGCCTGGAATCTCACCCGGCTCTTGCATGGGAGAGAAATGGGGGCTGTGGGGTGAAGAAGGTCCTGAAGTCTGTGTCCCAGCCCCCACCCCAGAGGGAGGATGAATTTCTGCCCCTCTCCCCTTGCCTTGTCCTTATGGAAAAGAGCTGCCACCAACCTTGGTAGCTCCAGGGCCTCAAATCAGCCTTTGGTCTAATCAGACCCAAGTGGTCCTCCCTGTAGCCCCAACCCCCTTGCAGCTCCCAGAAAATCTAGGTCGGTGGTTCTCAAACCTAGCTGTGCATCAGAATCACCTGGAAGGCTTGTTAAACTACCCATTCTGGGCCCCACCCCATGGTGGGCTGGTAAATGGAGGATGGGGAGAAGGAGCCCTGACTTAGAGTGCTTGCAAATTCCATGGGGTCATTACTCCCACCACGGCCGGGTTCCAGGCTACAAGGTGATGTCCCTGAAGGGATGGATGCTAGTAGTGGCCTCCAGTGTACCACCGGCCCCATTCCCATAGTTTCTGATTCAGCAGGTCTAGGGAGAGGCCAGAGAATTTGCATTTTTAGCAAGTTCCCAGGTGGGGCTGATGCTGGTGGTCTGGGAACCACATTTGGAGAACACCGGGCTCAGTAAAATAGCTCTGTTAATAATTCCCATCGTTTACCAAGGGAACTGGAATTAACATGCCAGGAGAGGGGCAGCCACCTAGGGGAGGGTTCTGTGGCTGCCCACACCCCTGGGTGGCTACACACTCTGCTCACTGCCCCTCGGAAACCCCTCCGCCCCAAACAGCTCCTGGCTATGGCTGGCTCCCCCTGGCTCTCCAGCTCTGGCAGTAGGCTCAGGCTCAAGGATCCAGGAAGAAGTCAAGGATACACGTGCTCACCCTGCCCCCGGGGCTCACGGAGGGGAGGGGGATGAGAAGGTTGCTCTGCTGACCTCCCTCCTTCCGGTTCCCAGCATCCTGCCAAGGCGGGTCAGTGACCTCTCCCCAGGGCGACTGCCAGCCGGGGGCAAGAGCATATATGGAGTGAATCTAGCCCACCGTCTTCCTGTTCCCACCCCCCTCCCTGGGCTAAGGAGCATCTGGTTTCCAGAACACAGGGGAGGGGAAAGGTCTAGCGGGGCTGTCTGCTGGTGGGGGAAGGGAGTTGAAGGCCCTCCTGGGACAGCTGTGCTTGAGGACTAAATACTTCTCCAGATCTGCTGCTTTTGGTCCCCTGCCCATGCTCGGGGCTTCGAGAATGACACCTAGTAGGTCCCCAAGCTCCTTAGGGTAAGGCTGGCAGCTCCCACCTCCTCCCATCCTCTGCAGCGACTGGTCCAGCCTGTGTGATACCCCAATGACACGGGGCAGGTCCCACCACAATGGAGCTAGAGGGGGTAGATACACCAACGCCAGGAAAAAGACGTTAAGATCTGGGCTCCTGGCCCCGAGGTTAAGGCACCAGATGGAGACACCCTGCTGTCTCCCCACCACCTCCACCCCAAGCCTGCACTGGTCATACTGCCCTCGACCCCCGTCAGCAGGGTCCTGGGCCCCAGGGACCACTCACCGGGCCTTTGTGCATCAGGGCCATCTCAGTGGGCTGGTACACACTGGTCAGCAGCTGCCCGTTGTACCCGCTGTATGGCGACACTGGCCTCTTGGCTGGAAGGAAGCACAGAAGTGGTTTGAGGACACCTGGGCCCTCTGCTGCCATCCCCATGTCCCACAGCCCAAGCGAGGTACCCAGGGCAAGGGACGAGTGGGCCAGGTTGGCCCTGGTAAAACAGGAAACCCGGGAAAGAAGCCATGCCAGGAGTGGCCAGGGACAGCCAGCTTGGGGTTGAGGTTATGGGCATGTCAGCCCCCTCCCCAGAGCCCAGCACCCCGTTGCAATGCAGGGAGAGCAGGGGGAGGGCACAGCCCTGCCTGGCTTCCCCTTGAGCTGCCTTGCAGTGCAGGACCCCCCCAACCCCACAGCCCAGAAATGCTCCCGTCAGCAACTTTCATATCCCCATCCGCCCTCCGGGGCCAGAGGCCAGGAGGGGCACACGGGCCTTCGGCTGCCTTCCAAGATGGCCAGCCTCCAGCTCTGGCCTTGATCACGGCCGGCTGCCTGTCAAACGCTGGAATAAATATAGCCGAGCCCCCTCAGGCCTGCTCATCTTCCTGGGGCAGAGCTGGCTGCAGGGTCCCCACCCTGAGCCTCTCCAAGGGCACTGGGTGCACTTCAGCACTGGGGTCCCTTGGCAACTTTCCAGAACTCTTTCCAGCTCCAGGAACACTTCCCTGTGCCTGTGGGTGTTGGTTTCCCAATCTGTTCCACCCTGCTGGGCACTCCAGGGTGTCTGAGGAAAGCTTGGGATCGGCCCCTGGGGCCCAGCAGCAAACTGGGGACAGTGGACGTGTGCCTCCCTCGGGGCTGCCAGCCCCGCAGCTCAGAAGACCACAGCCTATATCGGGCTTCCTAAGTGCTGGGTTCACTCTATTGATTTTTCCATTTAGAAAAAAAAAAAGGGAAAAAACAAACAAACCAACTCAGGGCCCTGGGAGTGTTTGCCTTGGGAGGACAAAGGCTAAGAACTACTTGCCTCTGATAAACAGGCGGTGGGGAAGAGCAGAGCTGGGGGTGGGGTGCGGCCAGAAGCCCCTCTCCTGCTCCAGAAGCCCCTCTCCTGCTGGCTTCAGCTGTCTCTCCCCGGCGTCCCCACACACTCAGTCTACCCCACTCTGTGTGCATGCCAGGGGCCCGCACCACAGGAGGAGGAAGAGGGGAGGGCTCAGCCCGGGTGGGCAAAGATCAAGAGCCTGGCAGGGATTCCAGGATCTCACAGTTTGTAGAGAAGAGGCAGGGAGTCCTGATTCTGCAACATCCACTACCTCTGCCTCTGACTTCCTGGCAGTTAAGAAAGTCTTAAGCCCCCAGACATCTTGATCAGCATAGTCTGGGGTCTGGGTCAGGGCTCCAAGCTTTGCGGCCGTGCCACCGGGCCTCGTGGGTTGTATCAGATGCAGGACTGCAGTAGCAAGCTGAGGGAGCCTGGGAGGAGCCTGTGACCAGACACATAGGAAAAGGCCTGGCACAGTGCTGGGCACACAGCAGGTGCTCAGTAAGTGCTGGCAGTCACTATGGTCAACAGATGGCCGATTTATGAGCCAGAGAATATGCCTTCCTTTGGGGGCTTGCCAGGAAAATGGCCACCCTCTCCTGCCTCAGAGGGGGCGCCGGTGCTGGTTGGGTAAGCTACACTGCCCTCCTGCCCCTTCAAACTCCAGGGCGTCCTCAGCTCAGACCACTGGGACCCTGCAGCCGGCTGGCCTTGCTAGTGCTGGGCTCCCCGGGACAGCCCTGTCCCATCGAGACCCAGGCAGGGAGCTTTGGGATGAGTCAGCTGGAGAGTGAGCGCTGCCGAAATCAACAGGCGGCACCATGAGTGCTTTATTTCAATTTAAAGAAAAAAAAAAAAAAAATTTTTTTTTTTTTTAATTTGTAAAGGCTTGTTTTAAAAGAAAACTAAGAGGACTGCGGATGTGTACATAATAGAAAAACAAGCTCCGGAAGGATAATAACAGCGAAATAATAGTAATAAGAGCAGCTAATAATAGCTAGCATGGTTGCCGTGAGTCGGAATCGGTCCAGCACCAACCGGTACTGACACTTCCAGAGTCCTCGCCGTGTGACAAACACATGGATTAATTAATTTAATTCTCACAAGAACCCTGTGAAATAGGAACCATTATTATCCCCAGGTTTCAAATAAGGAAACGGAGACGAAGAGGTAAAATCCCAAATGCTTAATGGTGGTTAGTTTTGGGGATGGAAGAGGATGAGATGAGGTAAGAAGGGGAGAAATATTGCTTTATCTGTAATGTCTGAATTTCTACAGTGAGAATATATTCATTACATATTGCATGAATACAGAAAAAAATTTTTTTAAAGAAAATGTAGAAACTTTAAGGCAGAAAACTGTGGATAATCTCAAGAACCTGCAATTTTGCTCCAAAGACCAGCTCCCTGGCCTGCAGGGAAAGACCCAAGGTAAAGGGAAGGGGAGCAGGCGGGGTATCCGCAGCCTACCTGAGGCTGGCTCATCCATGGAGAATGCCTTGTTCTCCACAAACATGCTCTGGCCCTTCTGCTCTTTCAGGATGGTCTCGTAGCCCACACCCCGGGTGGGGTACACGTCCCCCTGGTAGTTTTGCTCCGGGCTGGCCTTGGTCAGCTGGGAGATCTCAGGGATGATGTAGAAGAAGAGGAAGGCCCAGGCATTGGCGGCAAGGGCAATGGCCAGCGTGGGGTCATCCCAGGTGGGACTGTTGTGCTGCTTGTTGCCGTAGGTGTACATGACGATCCATACCACCCAGATGGCAATGGAGGTGGTCGTGGTGAGCAGCACAAAGACCCCATGCTTTCGCCAGCGCTTGAAGCGGCCACACAGGGTGGGCCAGGCCCCCAGGAAGGCACCTAGCAGCAGTAGCATGACATAGATGAGAGCCATGACAAAGTCTATGTTGGCAATGGCGCAAGACGAGGCCACCACCCCGTCAGCACTGCCATTGCCCAGAGGGCCACCCTCACCACCTCCCCGGACCAGAGTAATGATCAGCCACTCTGTGTTGATGATCACTTCCACGAGGGTCAACAGCAGAGCCACGGTGAAGATCACCCAGCCCCGGGGCCCATGGTTCTTCCGGGCCAGGAAGTTGAGGGCAAAGACATGGGCCACCAGGCAGGAAAAGCATATGGCAAACAGAACCCCAAAGAGGAACCGCCGAGAGGCACAGGTGGAAAAGTCGGGCTTCACCACGCAGGCAAACACGAGGCAGAAGAGGCCCAAGGTCCCCAGCAGGAAGAACACCTGGGTCCCCAGAAGGCTCCGCTTCTTGGTGTCCTGCACAAAGGGGAGGCTGGCCACAAGGATGATGGTCAGGACAAAAGTGGTGACGATGCCTGCCCCAGCCACTGCCTCTAAGATGATGCCCCAGACCCCAGAGCGGTCACACAGGTTGTAGTAGAGGGGGTTGAGGTCTGGGCCACAGCCAGGTGGGACATGGTCCTGGGCCTGAGCCCCTGAGAATAGGAAGAGAGGCAGTCCCAGGCCCATCAGCAAGGCTCTGTGGATGGCCATCCTGGCTCCCAGGCCAGGCTCCCGCTGGGTCCTTAGAGAAAGAGGAACAAGAGGTAAAATCAATCCTCCAAGGCCTGACTCTGACATACATGGTGCTGCTTCCCACATCCTGAATGAGGGCAGGCAGTACTAGTTGATCAGGGCACTTTTTCCCTCTGGGCTTCAGAACCCTTCTTAACACAGAAGTCCTGGGTGCCACATCAATTGACCAGAGAGGAAGCAAGATGAAACCCACTTGCCATCCCTATTTCTAGCCATGGGAAAGGAGGAAACTCATTGAATTTTCAGTGTCCTCCCTCCCTGCAATCCAGGTTCAAATATCCCCTGAGCTCTTGTGGTTGGGGTAGGGAACTTGAGCCCACCAAAACCAAGCATGCCACCTATTCAGCGCTTCCTTTCTGCCCTGGGACTTCCAGAGTTCAAACGGCCTAGATACTGTGCCTTTAAACTCTGACCCTGTGTTGCCTAAGTTCCAAGGCTAATCAGCCATTCAGTCATTCATCTAGTCATTCATTCAACAAGTATTTAACAAGCACCTGTGGTAGGGTTGACCTGTGGCCGGGAAAAACTGGTGACATAGTTGGAAAGTTAGTATTTATCAACCATTCCCACCTGTTCCCTTCCACCACCTACCCCTGCCTCTTTTTTTTTTTTTTTTTTGCTCTCCATTTTCCCGCTTTCAGTGCCCACTCTTCTCTTTAGAATCCAAAGTTCTTTGTCTAGCTCAGTTGCTGGAGTCAAGGATAAAATAAACTAATTCCCCTGCTAAGGGAGTTAATGACTTAATGCAAAAATTCTCCTATGAGGCATTAACATTTTAAAACCAAGAACCAGGCAAAGGCAACGAAAAACCCAAAGGAATTAATCATTAATGGAAGACTTTAAGGCACTGTAGCTAGAAGGCAAAAAAAGAGATCTTGTATTCACACCAGGAAGGTAACTCATTACTTTTATCTTCTCACTTGACCAGCCCCCAACAATGGCTCTACCAAATGTTATAATCAGCACCAAAGAAAGCCAAACCTCCTCCCTCAATACCAGTTGGCTTTTCCCTGCGCCAAGTGGAGGTAAAGGATATGGCAGTTTAAGGGAAATTGAAGACCCAGTCAATGAGTTGTCCAACCAAGGGCTTTAAATTTACTTGGAGGAAGCCTAACACATAGAAAATCATAAAGATGCCCTAAAAAAGCAACTTATAAACTCCAAAATTCTATGAAATGCAGGCACTCCACATTAACATCACCCTGTATGTTCAAATAACTAGTTGTAACCCTGCCTCTTCACCCAGAACAGTTCACAAAGATAGCAACCAAGCTTTCCCAGGCTGATAGCGACCACTAGTGGCTGGTGGGGGAATGGCATGATCTAATGTGTTGTCCTCCCCTCCGCCTTTCTTCCCTTTCAAGGGGATTCTGCACACAGTTTACCTTTCTTGTTTTTCATCATTCCTGGCTACTCAATTCCACTCTGGACAATACCTGGCTAACAGGCAAATAAACACCCCCAATCTCAGCCAAAAGAAATTCTCTCTCATTTCTAAGTGGAAGAACACTGCTAGAAAAGATGATTCCAACTGAGGAAAATAAAACTCATAAAACGAAGTGCAATTAACATCACAAAGATTGTGTTGTTGTTAGGTGCTATTGAGTTGATTTTGGACCCACAACGACCCCATGCGACAGAACAGAACTGCCCCCATAGGGTTTTCTTAGCTGTAATTTTTTTTTTTTTTTTTTCATTTTGTAGTTGTTGAGAATATACACAGCCAGCATATACCAATTCAACCGTTTCTACATGCACAGTTCAGGCACTGATTACATTCTTCAAGTTGTGCAACCATTCTCACCCTCCTTTTCTGAGTTGGTCCCTCCCGTTAATATAAACTCACTGCCCCCTAAGGTTCCTACCTAATCTTTCCAGTTGCCGTTGTCACTTTGATCTCATATAGATAATACTTTTAAGTTGGCTGTAATCTTTAGGGGAGCAGATCCCTAGGTCTTTCTCTCACAGAGCCGCTAGGTGGGTTCAAACCGCCCACCTTTCCAAGCTCTTAACAATTGCACCACCAGGGAAATGATCAATCTCCAAAGCTCTTGAAAATATTTCAGGTATTTTAGCCTTCTCAATGAGTCCCTGGGTGGTACACACGGTTAAGCATTCAATTACTAGCTGAAAGGTATCCAACCCACTGCCATCGAGTGGATTCCGACTCATAGCGACCCTAATAGGACAGACAACTGTGCCATAGAGTTTCCAAGGAGCTCCTGGTGGATTCGAACTGCCGCTCTCTTGGTTAGCAGCCAGAGCACTTAACCACTAGGCCACCAGGGTTTCCAGCTGAAAGGTAGCCTGTTCAAACCCACCCAAAGGTGCCTTGAGAGAATGGCCCAATGATCTGCTTCTGAAAGGTCAGTCTTGAAAACCCTATAGAGCAGTTCTACTCTGGCAACTAGTGAGGACAAAAGTCTTCTTGGCTACCACCTCATCTTCTAGTTAAGCTTGCTTTCCCTCAAACACCACCTGCCATTAATGCTTAATAAATTAACATTCTTGTGTGAATGTAGCATAGTGTTATGAAATAACTGGCATTGTAACAGAGTTAGTTCCCGGTCACCGCCAACACACAGGTGAGTTTCCTCCACATCATGATTTAAATAAATAAGCTTTTGTAAGGGACTTGATACTGCTACTGATAATTGAATATCAATAAAGCACAAACAGTATTTACAAGTGCCAGGAAAGCCTAATGGGTAAAGAGTCCTATTGAACGATTCTGCAGAGATAGTTTGTGGATAACAACATGCTGTGAGACCCACCCACACGTTGGATTGTCATACTGTGGTGGCTTGCATGTTGCCATGATGCTGGAAGCTATGCCACAGTATTTCAAATACCAACAGAGTCATCGATGGTGGACAGGTTTCAGTGGATATTCCAGGCTAAGAGAGGCCAGGAAGAAAGGCCTGGCGAAACTCTGAAACTATTGCCCTAAAACAATCTTTAAACTTTGCCAAAAATATACCCTGAAGCCTTCTTAAAACCAAACAATAAAAAAAAAAACCCACTGCCGTCGAGCCAATTCCAACTCATAGCGACCCTATAGGACAGAGTAGAACTGCCCCATGGAGTTTCCAAGGAGCACCTGGTGGATTCAAACTGCTGACCTTTTTTGGTTAGCAGCCGTGGCTCTTAACTACTCCACCACCAGAGTTTCCAAAACCAAACAATAGTTTAACTTAACTAGAAAAGAATGTCTGCCTTGGGCATTGTGCTTCCGTAAGGTCTAACTACATGGAATCGAACTGACAACAGCAACTCAAAAGACTAGATGGGAAACTTAGGGGACAGTGAGTTTATATTAATGGGGGAAGAACAACTTGGAAAAGAAGCACAAGGCTGGCTGCATAACTTGCAGAATGTAATCAATGTCATGGAACTATACATGTAGAAACTTGAATTGTATGTTTTTGCTGTGTACATTCTCAACAAAAATATATATAGTTATTTTTAAAAAAAAGAAGGAAGGCCTGGTGATATAAAAAAAAAAGGTGATATACTTCTGAAAATTTGCCAATGCAAACTCTATAGATCACAACAGAATATTGCCCAACACAGTGCTGGAAGACGAGCTCCTAGGCTGGAAGGCACTGAAAATACACAGTGACTGCAAGAGTGGACTGGAGCATACCAATGATGGTGACAATGATGCAGGACTGGGGTAACATTTCGTTCTATTGTAGACGGAGTCGCCATGAGTTGGAGGCAACTCAATGGCAAGTAACAACAACATGGGACCCTAAGCACCTGACTCCATCTAGAGTGTGTCTGGCCCATAGGGAACTTGGGGCACCGTTGGAGACATGGAACACAACACCTAGAATGGTCCCTCAGACCTAGCCTCCAGGCTACTGTGCACATCCAGAGCCACTCATCCCACCTTCCTTGGCCACGTCCCAGTTAAGAAGAGGCAATTTTCCCAATCAGCAAAAATTTACTGAGTATCTAGTGGGGACAAGGGCCTGTTGTTCTCAGAGTTGTGGAAAATACAGAGGAACAAGTACAGTGTGACTTGATGGTATTTAAAATCTAATAGGAGAGAGAAGGTAGGTATACAAAATATCAACAAGAAAGATGAGCTAAAGGCCATAGAACAGAATTGACCTCTGGGAGAAAGAAAGGGGCTATAGAACAGAGGAGAAAGAGGCCTTCCTTCTCGAGAAAAACAAAACAAAACAAACCCAGTTGCCATAGAGTCACTGACTCATGGTGACCCCATGTGTTTCAGAGCAGAACTGCGCTCCATAGGATTTTCGGTGGCTGTGACCTTTGAGAAGTTGATTGCCAGGCCTTTCTTCCAAGGCACCTCGAGGTGGATTCATTCCTATGGCCAACCTTTTGGTTAGTAGCTAAGCACTTAACCATATGCACCACACAGGGAGGAAACCTTTCAAAAGCGTTTTATTCAGTATTTAATTAAAAACTTACCATGTCCCAGACACTGCCACAAGACAGAAACACAAAGAAGCTAAGCCATGAAGAATATGAGGTAGGCACTGAATAGGCAAAGAGGTGGGGGAGAGGGGCAAGGAGAAGAGGGAAGGGAAAAGGACAGGCAGAAAAGATGGCATAAATAAAAGTCCTGTGGGGAGCCCAAGTTCAGAGCAAGCATGGACCCAGTTTGTAAAGGGAGGTTGCAGCTGGCTGGTGGCAGATGAGACCTGCTACTCAGAAGGAGTTTGGGGTGTTATTCTAAGGCAGTGGGGAGCCACTGAAGGCTGTTTTTAGCACAGTGAGGGCACAACCAGGGTGATGCTTTAAGAGGTAAATCTGGCAAAAGGCATAGGCAATCGATTTGTTGGGGGCACTTTCACCCTGGTTTAAAGATCGAGGCCAAAGGTTAAGTCACGATGGCCAGATCTGAGAGATCCTTTACAAAATAAAATCTAAGGACTCGTTGCATGTGGGGGGAAAGGATCTTAAAGCTGCAAGTTCGAATCGAATAACAACTACATTATTACAAAAAATCAAGCCAGGTCTGGTTTAATGCTGAGACTTCTGTCACTTGTTCTTCTCAATCCATCTTGACCTAGAAACACTTGCCAATCCCTGGATGGCACAAAGAGTTAAGTGCTTAGTTACCACCCAAGAGTTTAGCTGCTCAAATATACCCAGAAATGCCTTGGAAGAAAGGTCTGGTTATTTACTTCCAAAAGATCATAGCCAATGAAAACCCTATGGAGGGAGCATAGTTCTACTTTGAAATACATGGCGTTACCTTGAGTCAGAACCCACTCAACAACTGTTTTTTTTTATATATCATGCCAGTTCTTCTCAACACCCACAGGCACTTGAATGAGGCAGGGAAGCTTCACAGCTGTCACCCCTACTTCCTCCTGACTTTGCTGTTGGTCCACAAACCACTTCTCCTGGACCTTTCCCTTCAAGTCTAGACTCTGCCCACCCCACCCCTGTCAATGTGGGAACTTCCAGTGAAGGACCATGTCCCACTGCTGTCCAGCTGCCCTGAAGCTTACTAGCCTCGGATGAAACAACACATTCCCATCCTGAAGTGCCTCATTTCTCTGCTTCCCCCAAAAGTGAAGGGGTGGGTGGGGAGACAGGAATATGCAGGTGGGGAGAATTAGGCAGTTTGGCCTGGCTCTTGTCCACTGCCTAGGACAGAGGCTCTCATAGGCCAGCAGGAGGGTTCAAGAGGAGGAAGCTCAGGTATTTGGTGCAGGAGAGCTCTGCATATTTGGCCAGCCAGCTGAAGAGCCCTGGTAGCACCATGGTTAAGCTCTTGGCTGCTAACCAAAAGGTTGGTGGTCTAACCCACCCAGTAGCTCCACAGGAGAAAGACCCGGCAATCTGCTTCCGTAAAGAGTACAGCCAAGGAAACCCTATGGGGCCGTTCTACTCTGTCACATGGGGTCACTATGAGTCGGAATCAACTGGACGGCATCCAGCAACAACAAGGGGGAAAGGATTGGGACAAGATGGGCCAGCTCTGCCTAGAAGCGCTTCCTCAGGCCGTGGAAGCATCCTCTCCCACCTCCGGTCCCCAGAGCCTGCATTTCTCTCAGGCGGAGCCTCGAATGTTAGTCAGGCCACCGGGCTATGGGAAACCCTGGTGGCATAGTGGTTAAGTGCTACAGCTCCTAACCAAAAGGTCGGCAGTTCAAATCCACCAGGCACTCCTTGGAAACTCTATGAGGCAGTTCTACTGCCCTACGGGGTCGCTGTGAGTTAGAATCAACCTGATGGCAATAGGTTAACAGGTTAACCAGGCTATGAGGTCTTGGGAAGGGACCTTAGCATCCCCGAGACATCTGGCATGGTGCCTTGAACACAGCTGGCATGTGGAGATTACTCCCTGAACTCAGTGCCCATCTCACCCTGATCCAGTCCC
The DNA here is from genome assembly GCF_024166365.1 of Elephas maximus indicus. Taxonomy (NCBI): domain Eukaryota; kingdom Metazoa; phylum Chordata; class Mammalia; order Proboscidea; family Elephantidae; genus Elephas; species Elephas maximus. Next base: position 64,752,049 of record NC_064837.1, on the reverse strand, counting down.
GCCTCCTTCATTCTGAACATGAAGTCACATCCTCTGCCTCTTAGTGGAACCAAGGAGGGAGTGGGAGGGCAGCCTCCCCGTGCCCCACAAATCTCGCCCACCCCATGACCAGCCCCAGCCTCAGATTATTTTCTGGACAAAAGGGCCCTTTTGCTTCACCTCCCAGCAATCGGGTTGTACACGTATTTTTAATCACCTCTGAAATCAGTCTTTCTCCAGGCTCAGCTGCCCATCCCCGAGCTCTGGTCTGAGGCAGCCCAATCCAGTTCCCAAATCCCCCTCCTCCCTCACGCCCTCTCCAGGGGAGAAGAGGCCTCACCAACGTTGGTGGGCTCAGAGGCCCAGACAGACCGGGTGGGGTGCGGTGCCCTGTGCGGCAGCCAGGCCTTCTCACCTGTCCTGAGCAGCACCCCTTCCTGAGCCCCCCCATCATCCACACAACGCCCCAAGGACCATTCCTATTATCCTCCCCACCCTGCCATAGGACTCCATCCCGTAGAGCCCCCTCTCAGAGGCACCTACCCTCAGCCAGGGACACTGTGGAGCACCCTCCCTCCTCCTCCCTGCCCCCTGCCACCCCTCAGCAGCCTAGCAGAGACAGATGGATGGCCTTGTGACCATCCATCCATCCGTGTCCTTTCTCTCCCAGCTCGGAGGGTGTCCCAGGGTGTCCTGGGCACTCTGATGTTAACCCGGCAATAAGGATATCCATGCCTGCCAGGAGCTACCTCAGTGCCCAGGTTGGGGGTGGGAGGTCCTGGAACTTCAGCCAGAGGGAGTGGGCATTCAGGGCAAAAGGTCCTGAGCATTCCCAGACTTGGGAGTCCTCAACCACAGGGTCTGCTCTGGAATGTAACCCCTCCCCGCAACGGCACTCCCGCCTCCCCCCCCCCCCCACATTTGAAGCACAAGGGGAAGAAACTTCCGGGGGCGCAAAACTATTTCAAAATATTCTGGTCCTTGCGCTTTAGGATCAAGATCCTGATGTTTGTAAGTGACCGAGTTTTCCCGGGTGTCATACTGCAGGCCCAGCGATGGAGTGGCGCTGCTCGGGCCCCAGCAGCCGGGAAGGAAGCTGAAAAAGGGGGAGGGGGTTGATCTAGAGGCCAGGCTGCCACGGTGGAGGCGCTTTGATAATCTGAGATTCCAAACTTCCACGCACGAAGAATCTCACCTCCCACCTCACTCCTCTCCCCCACTACTATGGTCTACACCAGCGCTCGCCCCCTGGACGCCGAACAGAAAGAGTTGGGAGCCGGCCACTCTCTTTCCACCACTTCTCTGACCACAGAAGCCTGCCTTCTCCTTCCACGGTAGCGGGCAGCTGAGAGGACGCCGGCCACAAGTCACTCCTGACCGTGGGATGCGCGCGGAGAAGCAGAGAGGGTGGAGGGGGGTCTCTTGGAGACCCTATTGTGGAATTCTTCGCCTGCCCCCAACTCGGAGCCTCAGCGCCCAGCTCCTCCTACCCCTACTCCCCAGCCGGCTTGGTTTGGAAACTTTCTGAGACCCAGGAGTTGGCACGGCGTCCCCAGCACCTGGGACCGGATCTCCACCCCCCAGGCCTCTGCCCTCGACCACTCTCCGCCGGCCAGAACCGACTCTTCTTGGCGGCGAGGGGAGGGAGAAGCCGGAAAGCAGCCCTTACCTGGGACGCGCCACCGGCCCGGGTCCGGAGCGGCGCTGGGGCCAACTCCAGCCCCTGGCTGGGCGCGCGCGGAGGTGGGAGGGGCTCGGAGCAGGGCGCGGGGCCAGGGCCCAGCCCTGGCTTGGGGTGGAGGGGCCCGGGCGGGGGCTCGGGGCGCAGGGCCTGCCGCTCCCCGGGACCCAGCTCAGCTGCCTCGCTGCTTCTTCGCTCTCTGGCCCTTGCTCCGGGCCCCTCCCCCTTGCTCGGCCCCTTTCTCTTCGCCGAGGGTGGGCCGGCGCTGGCATCACCGTGACATCACCTCCATTAAGGGCGCTTATCTGCCCTCGCGGCGCCCCAGGTATGTGCAATCCGTTTACACGGTAACAAAGCACGCCCGCCCTGCCCCCAGAGACTCACCACCAGGCCGGGCCGAGGCGCACTTTCCGGCAGAGGAGGGAGCTCGGAGTTGCTTGCTGAGCTTGTTGGTGGGTTGTTGTGTTTACTGCCACGCCCCCGCACGTAGGCGAGCGCGTACTCACTCGCACTCACTTTCTGGACTCTGCTTTCTCCCGAAAGCGGTTTGGGGTGCAGCCTAGCACGCCCTGCGGACAAACTCTCCCTTCCCGAAAGTCCCCAGCGCGTGCGCGCGCGCAGACCCACGCGGGTGCTATCTTGGCGCGTCCTGCGTGGCAGACACCCAGCCTTTGTCACCTTCTCCCTGGCTCTACGTGAAAGACACGCCGGGCACCGCTCGCTGCTCCGGACTGGAGCGAGGCGCACACTCAGACACAAAGTCCTTCTTTGTCACGCCCTCTGCGCCCCCCTTTCCTCTCCGAGCCTGCCCACGTGAACGCACCACACACACTGAGTGTCCGCCTCTTGCACGCGCAGCCCTTCCCCAGACCCCAGTCACCAAGTGTGCGTGGGAATGCCACCACGCTCGCCCCTAACGCCGTCGGCCGAGCCAGAACCACTTGGGACCGTGGGCAAACGTCGCCCTGGGTCCGACTACCCCGCGCCAGGTTTCCTGCGACGGCTCCGAACACCGCCCAGCTCAGAGTGTGCTCCCCTCCCGGCGTCCGGGTGCCCGGTTCCGACTTGTCCTAATTAGCCTTGCGGGTCTTGTTCCCTGAGGTACCGGGTTGAACGCGGCCCCCGCGATCTGCACTCCCGGGCGTATTTGCCGGGGCTCGGAGTCCTCCCCCTCCCGCGGCGGGCGGACTTTTCCACGAGTTCGGATTCCCTCCCTCGGCTCTGTGCACTCCACCCCCGCTCCCGGCCTCGGGGTGGAACAGCGGGTGGCCGCCACCCTTTCCCCTCCGGCTCCACGAATCCGCAGAAAAAGAACCGCAGAAATAGGGAAGGGAAGCCAGGCTGGGACCTCGCCCGCACAGTAAACGAGATGATAGTCCGGCCGCCTTCCCCCGGGGCAGCGGGCTCCACGGGGGTTGGGCAGCGCGGCCCAGGGGCCCGCAGCAGGGCCTAACTAGCGAGCGCAGAAGCCCCAGAGGGGCAGAGGCGCACCAGCAGGGAGCGGTTGTTGGGCCTACCCGGGCCCTGGGGACGCCTAGAGAGGGCAGGGCGCGGGTCTCCTGGGTGCCCGGCCTCGTGACGCCGAGTTGCCTGGGGGACCGCCAGCAGTGCGCGATCGGAGCCAGCCGGTGGCCTGGCGCAGGCTACCGGGCATGTTTGTTCAGCCAGCAGCGCCCGAGGAGGGGGAGGGGAGGCAGCTGGTAACCGGCGAGAGGGGCAGTAAGGTGGGGAGGAGGGGGATACAGGGAAAGGGAAGGATACCTCCCGGGCTGTTTGTATCATGCGTCCACCTATGACAACCTGGAGTCTAAACTCAATGAATCACCGGAGTTGCCCAAGCGATAAACCTCAGGCGGGTTCTGACTCGGAGAGGGAGGGAATATTTATTTAGCGGCCTGGGCGGGGGTGGCGCCTAGCTTTCTAGGACCTGTAACCCTTCCTAAGCAACCCTGGTGACGCAACGGTTAAGCGCTCCGCTGCTAGCCGAAAGGTCACCGGTTCGAACCCACCAGCCGCTCTGCGGGAGAAAGATTTGGCAGTCGACTTCCTTATTTAAAAAAAAAAAAAAAAAGCCAAACCCATTGACGTTGAGTCGTTGCCCACTCATAGCAACCCTATAGGACGGGATAGAACTGCCCCACAGGGATTACCAAAACTGTAAATCTTTATGGATGCAGACTGCCACATCATTCTCCCACTCAGCGGCTGGTGGGTTCAAACTTCCAACTTTTCGGTTATCAGCCTTGCTTAACCACTGCACCACAGCCTTGGAAACCGTATGGGGCAGTTCTACTCTGTCCTATAGGGTCTCTATGAGTCGAAACCCACTGAATGGCAATGGGGTTATGGGTATCCCTTCCTGGATCCTGCCTGCAGGCTGGTCTAGGGGTTGTGACAAAATTGAATTGTTCTCACTCTTTGAAATTTTGAGCAGAATAGCAAAATCCTGCTTCAACCCAAGCCTCACTCTTCTTCTCCCTCCCCTAACTCCATCTCCCACCCAAGACTGGGGGACCCCCATGTGAAGGTGGGCAAACCTTTGTAAGGTCCAGGCAATTGGATGGCCACCTTGGAAAACAGCTGGGTCAGATAAGTCTCTCTGGCCTCTGATTCCAGTTTTCACTAACCCTGGACAACGCTGAAATCCGCTTGCTGGGAGAAGTCCTTCACTGGTATAAGAGCAAGTGAAAGGCTTAGCGAAAGTGGCCTGGAGACTGGAGAACATATGCCTCAAGGAGATCAGATGAATCCCGGTCCTGCAAACCTGTTTGCTTTCAAGCTTCAAGAACCAGTTTCCCCAGCACAGACCTTCCCAAAGAGGCAACTCCTCTCCTCTCTCTCCCAGCCCAAGCAGCGGAAAGCCTGGGGCATCTGGTGCCTGGCCATTCGTTGGGAGTCCTTTGAAACCAGGCACCCCAGTAGCTGAGCCCTGCCCTGGGCCAGCCCAGCCTTGCATGTAGATGGCAGTGGAAATGTAGGGCAGTTTTATGAGAACTGCTTGCTCCTTCTCTTTTTGCCCCACCTCACTTTTGGAACAGGATCTGCTCTTAAACAAAGCAAGTCCCTCAGGGCAGGTGACCCGGACTCTGGGTCTCCAGGGTCCCTGTGGCCCTCAGTTTTAGCCACAGGGTTGAGCACAACTCCAGAGATTGGAGAGCATGAGGGACCCCTACCATGAAAGAGACCGCACTGAATGAGTCAGACCCCCGGTCGGTGCTGCCAGACACAGCCAGCCTGCGATGGTTAGAGAGAAGGGACCTTCCACGGGGGCGCTGCCTTTGTTTTCCAAGACTCCAACCACAGGTTCCATCCAGGCAAAGACCCCTCACCCTGATTCAGTAGCCCAGCAGGCATATAACCCTTTATGAATTCCCATTTTCCCAGCAAAATTACACTTTGAGAAGTGATCCTGTATAGGGGCTGCCCGTGGACTGTTCAGAGGGACCCCGAATTTACGGTCAGGGCAGCAGCGGCTTGAGTTCCTGCTGGCAGATTGAAACTGCCTTTATTCATCAAGAAACTTTTTATTTTGAGCTGCAAGAGTGCCCCTCATCCCAGAGTCCCAGGCTTCTGTGGAGAAGTCTGAGGCACTGACACGGCACCAGGATCAGGAGAGCAGCAACCCACCTGCTACCTGTGTGACTTGAGGCAAATCCCTCACCTCTCTGAGCCCCACTTTACTGTAAAATGGGGCGATAACACCACACCCTCATCTTGTCATAAGGTGCAAATGAAGCTATGTCTAGAAAGTTCCTTCCACAAGCCTGCCACTTATAGATTCTCAATGGTCAGCATCTCCTTTCTGCTGTGACCGTCCACCGCTCTGAACCTTGTCCTTTCAGTTAAAGAGTCCTGACGATTTTTACGCTAAACTCTTGTAGAAGCTGCTTCTCTGGCATCCTTGTGATTCTGTTTTGCCATTATCAGAATAGCCTTGGCATGCCACACTTGGGATCCTGTGCTTTTCCTTCTACCTCAAATATCCTCTTGCTCCCAATACCCCTTCTCTGTCTGAACAAAAAAAGTTTTTAAAATCCGTCCTGCCTCAAAGCCCAGGCCCAGCAACGCTTCCTCTGTGAAGCCATCCTCACTTCCCCTAGAAAGTGCTGTGGGCTGCCCTGTTCACCCATAGACTATTAGGAATTCATTCATTTATCATTTGCCCTATTGTATGATAATTAACCAAAAACTATTGTCTCTCCGATTAGACTGTTCCTTTCTCAAGAGCTGGGACATGTCTCACTCATCTTGTTATCCCCATGTATGGCACAGAGCCTGGCAGAAGGCAGATGTTTTCCGTAAATGTTTGCAGAATATCCATTATTCTATGGCCGAAACAGTAGCAGCAAGTGGTTGAGATACTGCCCCTGGAAGGCAGACCACTGCTGACTTTCCCCCTACCCCAGACCGAAACCAAACCCATTGCCATCAATTCGATTCTGACCCATAGCAATCCTATAGGACAGAGTAGCACTGCTCTGTAGGGTTTCCAACGCTGTAATTTTACAGAAGCAGATTGCCACATCTTTCTCCCACGGAGCCACTGGTGGTTTTGAACCACTGACCTTTTTCACTTAGCAGCCAAGGGCTTAGCCCTCACACCAGGGGCCTTCAAACAGTGCCGCACCTGCCCCGCCCTCTAGCACCACACCTTCCTGGGAAGCAGACAGGCCCAGTGCCTGCTGCAGAAGCCCAGGTCAGCTGGCCAGCACTTAGAGCCCAGGGTGGGAGGACCTGGCAACCAGGCTCTGGCCATTGGAGACGCCTACCCTGACTCCCAGCGGTTGGTTATGCTCCCTAGAGGGACCTCTTTTTGGCCTGGGTAGCAAAGTCTGGGTTGCAGTTATGGCTTGCAAAAGCTCTTTCAGGAACTTTTCCTCCTCCGTGGAGTGGGAGGCCTGCTCCCCCTGCCTGGGGGGGCCTGGCCTTGAAGCCTGGCCCCAGAGCTGGTATCTCCAAGCCCAGTGGGTGGAGTCTAGCCCCTGGCTGAGCTCGCTGACAGGTAGGTGCCTGGAATCCTGTGCTAGGTGGCTCTGTGCCCCACCACGGGCTGGTAAACAGAGTTTGCATTTGACCTCTCCTTGCTCCCAGCTCTTGTTAACTGGTGACTGCCCAGGCTGCAGTCTGTCCTGATCTCCTTTTCTCTTAGGCTTTTTGGACTTCCTGCTTGGACTCAGGTACCAAGGTAGCCCTTTGCCTGTTCCCCACCACTGGCCACCTATGGATGATCCTTTTGGAAATATACCTGGAAGTGGCCCTTGGGCAGAGCCAGCTGGAATGTCACCTGATGCTGAACCCTGCCACTGTGGCTGCCAAATCTGCTGCTCCTTATCCCTCCTCCCATCGACTGCTTGCTGGCTGCCACCCAACTACTGTGGATGGAGAGAACTGGATTTTCTGAGCTGCCCAGGTCTGTCTGGACAGCCTCCGCCAACAGACAGAGCGGATCCCAGGAATCAGGCCTTAAAGTCAAGAGTCCAGGGGTTCAGGCCACTCAAGCCACCCACCCCTTCCAAAAAGAAAAATGGAATGTGTGGACAACGCCCTGCACAGGTTCCCCTTACTTTCAGGACATCTCACTGGCTCTGAGACATTTCAGAGATGGGCGTACCTTACCCCAGTGATCACACGAGCCCCCAAACGGAGTTACCCTCCACTTGCAGTCTTCCCTTACTCCCGGACATCTCCAAATGCCCTGCAAACCTTCACCCACTGTAGGGCATTCACTGACTCATTCTTGCACTGAGGGTCCCTAGCACCGTCACTGGCTCCCATTACCTTGAAGTCAAAGTCCAAACTCCCTCACTAGGCGTTTAAGGCCTTGCAACCTGTACCCACCTGTGTTACAGTCCCTTCTCCCACGTCGTCCCCACAGGAAATGGCCAGTCCAGCCTGAGAGGTCTGCTCAGGTCTGGCCATCAATACTTGTTCTTCCTGTGGCTTCACTCACATTGTCCCCACTCTCAATACAGGATGCTCTGCTCCTCACAACCTCTCTGAATCCATTCTCCTTTAAGGCTCTTACCTCCTCCCAGAAACCTGTGCTGACGACCCCACCCCAAAGCCCTCTTTCTCCTTCTGCTTCCCTAGAACTCTCCTTCCAGCGGATATTTGCCAATCGGATGCTGCTTCGCACTGTTAACAATATCATACACATAGACACCTTGCCTCCCTAATTACATGATAGGCTCTGTGGGAATGGACTCTAGACTTCTTGCCTCCTTCCCAGCATCCCCTAGCAGAGTGCTTTATACATCCAACAAAAATGGGCAATAAACATGGGTGGATTGATTGGCTGGGAACTGACAGAGGCTACCAGCCTTCTCTGAGGGGGAAGGGAAGCTTTCCAGTTGCTGTTAAGGGTCTAGACTCTGTCTTCCTGCTGACATGAGCCCAGCCCTCAGCTTCCTGGCCCCCTCTGGCTCCCAGAATCCCAGGTGGAGAAGTTCAGAGAGAAGCTGACTAGTTTGTTAGTATAATACCCATAACAGCTCACCCGTGTATTGCATTGTACAATTTCCAAAGTGTCTTTTATATACACATTTGATCTTTAAACACCATGAGTTCAATAGCCAACCAGGCAAACACCAGTTACTGTTGAGCTGACTCCAACTCATGGTGACCCTATGTGTGTCAGAGTAGAACTGGGCTCCATAGGGTTTCAGTGACTGACTTCTTGGAAGTAGGTCACTAGGCCTTTCGTTCCAGCTGCCTCGGGGTAGACTGGAACCACCAACCTTTCAGTTAGCAGCCAAGTGCGTTAACTGTTCGCACCACCCAGGGACTCATGAGCTCCGTAAGACAAATATTATTATCTACATTCTACAGATTTGAAAACCAAGGTTCATAGAGGCTAAGTGACTAGCCATGGAGTAGACCCCATTTGTTTCAACTCTTTTGGACTTCCCTTCGCTGTCCTCCTCCCGAAAGCACTTTTCTCCCCTTTCTTATAAGACCCACTGCCCTAGAGTCAATTCTGACACATAGCTACCCTAGAGGACAGAGTTGAACTGTCCCGTAGAGTTTCCAAGGCTGTAAATCTTTATGGAAGCAGACAGCCACATCTTTCTCCCTCGGAGTGGTTGGTGGGTTCGAACTGCCAAACTTTAGCAGCTGAGTCCATTAACCACTGCTCCACCAGGGCTTCCTCACCTCTTGCATAGCCCATACTATTTTCTGCCTTACTGATGGTTATTTATGAACGTGTGCATGTCCCCAAGGATGGCATAAGCTCTTTAAGGGAAAGGTGTATGCCTGATACATCTTGGTGCTTCCCTGTGTTGCCTTGCCTGTAGTAAACCCATAAACCCCTAGGTGCTGAGTCAATTACGACTCATGGGGACCCCTTGTGTTACAAGGTAGAACTACTCCATAGGGTTTCTTGGCTTAATCTTTATGGAAGCAGTTTGCCAGGCCCTTCTTCTGCAGCACTGCTGGCTGGGTTTGAACTGCCAACTTTTAGGTTACTAGTCCAGTGCAAACTGTTTGCCCACTCAGGGACCATTTCACCCATAGTCCCACCCCAGTGCCGTCGAGTCGATTGCCCATAGTAGGGAGTCAGTAAATGCTCGTGAGTGAAATAAGTAGATGAAGGATGCATGGGTCTGTGCAGGTCTGCAGAGAAGGACATGGAAACAGAACACTCCTTTTGTCAGGCCAGCAACAGACTTGACTACCCTCCCTCCCCGAACAACCCATTAACCTTCAGAAGCCAACCTCCAGATAGTGCTGGGCTGGGGAATTGCCTGGGGGGCTGTGTGTCTCCCTCCCTGCCCCTTCTTCATCCTCCAGCCCTGTTCTGCCGGTGGCTGCTGGCCCCTCAAGTCACATCCACTCTGACACACTCCTGCTTGTCTGCCTTCAAGACGATCCAGCCCTTCACTGCCCTCTTGTTGGACCCCACCACCAGCATAGTTCACCTAGTAACACATTCAGAAGACCTCGTCCCTGCCACCACCCCCTTTCCTGGGATTTGAGGCCACACCTGGCTTTGAACCCAGCCAGGACCTTGAGGTGAAAGAGGGAGAAACGTGGTGCCACAGGGGAGCGAGATCTGCCCTCGCTCACCAGAGATGGTGCCTCCAGCAGGGTGGGGCCAGGCAGCTGACTTCTGGGCGGGGTCCAGTCCCAGCTGTTCCAGGCGGACCTGGGGTTTGCATGGCTTAGGGCTTGTGATTGGGGCTGCCGGCTCATCTCCACTGCCGGAAGCCTAGCTGCGGTGTAGCCAGAGGCTGCCGGGAAGCTGGCTGAGCTATTCTGGGAGCATGATGGGGCTCCAGGAGGCCTGGCAGCAGCTGAAATTTCAGCCCCTTTGGTTTCCTCGCTGTTCTCCTCCCCTCTGATGATAAGGCAGGATTCAGTCATTATGCAAAGCTCTGAAGCCCTGATGGCATGTTTGAGGGTCTTAATAGCAGCTGTGGTTATGCTAAAGTGGGACCTGGCCATAGCCATCTGTACGTAGGCCCTTGTTGCATCAGCCTTTGTTCCTGCTGTCACACAGCTCATTCATTTCCCTTTAGCTCTATGACTTGTCCTCATCCCCACCTGCCACATTAACCCTTTCACAGGCATTCTGGCACAATCCCTCCCAGTTCAACCCGATGACAGAATTTCCTCTGGGGGATGGTCCTGCAAGGTAAGCAGTAAAGCATGAAGACCGCTTGGGTGACTAAAGCTCAGAGCTGTAGTCAACACAACACACAAAATGAAGCCCCCACGGTTAACCTGTGTCTGGAGAGCCCTTTGTATTCCTTCTCTTGACCCTCATGGAAGCCCCCTGGTTTGGATGGCAGCCTTGATTATCCTTGTGGTCATTGGAGGCCAGGATGGGAAGGGGGCCTACCCAAGATCACAGGATGGTGGAGACAAAATGTACACGTGGCCATTGGACTTCCTGTCATGGAATCATAGACTTTTAGGCTCATCCCTCTCCCACGGAACATTTCTAAGGGGACAGTAGCTTGGAACAATGGTAATGACGCTAGTCCGTCAATGTTCTCAAATGTCGGTGCATGGAATTGGTTGTGCTGTTTAAAAAGCAGATTTCTGGGCCCTATTCCAGCCTGCCATTTTATGCTTGCACCCCCAAATGTGATCAATAGTGCACTCTGAGAACCAGGGATATGAAGTCTAACCAAGAATTGTTGAAATCAATTATGAGGAGAGGAAGGAGAAATAGAAACAGAAATGGCTCCCATGTTCTGTCATGACCATGAGGGCCTTTGCAGGGTGAGCTTAAAGGTAAAGCCAGGCAGGGAAGCTCAGAAGGTGTCCACAACAGAAACAGTCCAGGAAATAAGCACCTGACATTTTTCTTTTCTCCTTTCCTCCCCAGCCCCCACCTTTTGGAAGGGTGAATTAAGGAACGGGAAGTTACTATTAGGCTTCTCCTCCTCTCCCTTAAACCCTAGTGGCGTAGCGGTTAAAAGCTACTGCTGCTAACCAAAAGGTCAGCAGTTTGAATCTACCAGGTGCTCCTTGGAAACTCTATGGGACAGTTCTACTCAGTCCTATAGGGTCGCTGAGAATTGGAATCTGCTCGACAGCAGTAGGCTTGGCATTTTTGGTTCTCTCCCTTGCTCTTCCGCTCTCTTCCCAACACGTTTTCCAGCCTTGTCTCAAATCATCCCCATTAGGACATGGTTCCTCAGTGTTCGAGGCTCACCTCCATCACAACCATCTGGCAGCTTAAGAAGATTTCTGGACGCACCCAGACCTATTACATCAGAAGCTATGTTTTAAAAATGCAATAAAGTTTGAGAACCAGGGAAATACAAATCCATTCTGAATACAAGTAAATGCTTCCCAGAAGGGTTACCATGATAAGCAGGGGAGTGGGGCTCAGGAGCTGCCAGTGGTGACTGGATGGTGGGTGGTAGGACAACCATCTGACTGAATGAATCCACTCCTGGGAATGGGAGTTTTGTTGGAGAAAGAGGAGTAAGAGTAAAATCATGGAGTCCTTGGGGGAGGAGGCATAGCGGTGAAAACCTTTGGTTGGCCTCACACAATTTGAAGGTCCTGGACTTTCACCTGTTGGAAAATCAGGATCCCAGGAAGTGAGAAAAGGCCAGAGCTCAAGAAGAAAATCAAAGACAAACCCTCATAAATGCTTTTCCGTAAGAGCTGACCCTCATAGCTTTCTTCTTCCTGGGGGTCAAGGGCAGTTATCATTTAATTCTTTTCTATTTGTGTCTGGTCTTGCCTCTTCACACCCAACCTCCTCTTTCCAGAAATGGTAAGGATTCAGAGAAAAAACAGGCCAGCTGGAGTGATCCGAGGGGTTCAGACTGGCCACACATAGCCATGAGATACTGATGTGGGTGGGCACTTTACGTCATGGTAACCATTTAGGAAAAACCCTGCCCAGTGCCCTTCCTTGATGCTTTCCAAAGAACTACACCTGGCCTTGAGGAGTGATTGGGAAGCTACCAACACACCTGGAGTTTCTTTGCATCCAATTTCCATAGGTGATGTTGTTCATTCAAAGATCGTTTTCAAATGCCACTGCCTTTTCTTCTGTCTCCTTTTTTTCCCCTTTTGATTCATTCGCCCTGATCATCCCTCTTTCTTGCTATCAGATATGTGGGGCGGGGGCACAGACTTGGAGGATTAGGAGAATGGGCAATTCTTCTTAGGGAGCCCGTGGATCCCAGGCCTCTGCTTGACAGAGGTCATTTTGGTCTACCTAAATGAAAGCAGCCATGCAGTAGAGAACTTTACTCCTGACAATCCTTTCACCCTAATCCCAGATTGCATTTCAAAACAGTTGTCCTGCTCTCCCAGCCATTCCAAATCAGGGCTGAGGACAGCAGCTTTTTCTCTGTCCTTGTACCCACTCTGGCAATGAAATGTGACCCAGGAAATCCCCTCCTCACACCCAGGGTGTCCAGCCTGCTGTCTGCGTGCTTTTACAAGGCCTGTCTTAGTCACCTAGTGCCACAGTCACAGAAATACCACAAGTGGGTGGCTTTAAAGAACAGAAATTTATTTTCTCATAGATCTGGAGGCGGCAAGTCCAAATCAGGGTCTCAGCTGTGTCAGTACCTTTTGTGAACCTCCTGGTTTCTGATGTCTTCTGATGTCTGCCAGTGATCTCTGGCATTCCTTTGCTTGTAGATGGGTCCTTACACAGTGACTGTCATCCTCCTGCAGAAGTCTCTGTGTCAGTTTACCTCTTTTTACAACCCAGAAGTGATTAGATTTAGGACCCACCCTGCTCTGGGATGACTTCAGTAACATAACAGGAGAAAAATCCTTATTTCCAAACAGGATCATTTTTATAGGTACCCATTGCCATCAAGTGGATTCCAACTCATAGCGACACTATAGGACAGAGTAGAACTGCCCCATAGGATTTCCCAGGAGAGGCTGGTGGATTCGAACAGAGGAACTTTTGGTTAGCAGCTGTAACTCTTAACCACTACGTCATCAGGGCTCCCAGATACAGGGGTTAGGATTTCAGCACATATTTTTGGAGGGACACAATTCAAACCATATCACCTTCTAACACCCTTCCTGCAGGGGGTGAGGGGCTCTCCAACAGTGCCAGCCCCAGAGTTGCAGTCCGACCCTCCCCCAGCCCAGCACAGTGCATACAGTGTGGGCTGTTCCAGTGCTCCTTTCTCTAAAACGGCCTGATGCAGGGGAGGGAACGTCAGGGTAGAGATGACAGAAGTTACAGGCTCATAGAGCTTCTGCCTTTTCCAGCCATCCTGGTTCCAGGTTTCCATTAGACCCGGAGCACTGTATAGGAGCCCGGAGACCCGGGTCTAAGACTCAGCCTGACTCCTTAGTAACCAGCTGTAGAGCCTGGAGGGTACCTTTTCTCACCAGTATAATAACAATAACTAACGTTTACTATGTGCCAGGGATTGCTACAAGTTATACATTAACTCGTTTGATCCTCCCTAATATTAATAGTCTTATAAAATAGTTACAGTTATTGTCTCCACTTGTAGATGAGGCAGCTCAGAGGAAGCTGAAGTAACTTCTTTAAGGTCAATAAAAACCGGTCGCCATCAAGTCAATTCCAACTCAAAGCAACCTGACGTGTGTCAGAGTAGAACTGCTCCACAGAGTTTTCTGCTCTGTGAACTAGATCACCAAGCCTTTCTCTGAGGTGCCTCTGGGGTACTTGAGCCTCCATTCTTTCAGTTAGTAGCCAATCGTATTGACCATTTGTATCCAACAGCTAGTAACTAATAGCTGATTCCAGAACCCGTAGGTTAATCTCTATGCATGTTAACCTCTACTGGGATAGGAGAAATGTATCAGTTATCTAGTGCTGTGTGAAAAATTACCAGGAAATTTAGTGACTTAAAGCAATAAACATTTATTATGACACTTAGTTTCTGTGAGTTGAGCCTCTGGGAGCGACTGAACTGTGGGGTCTGGTTTGCGGGTCTCTCAAGAGGTTGCAGTCAAGATGTTGGCTGAGGATACAGTCATCTGAAAACCACCCAGGATGGGAGGATCTGCTTCTCATGTGGCTCGCTGACATGAAGCTGGTTGTTGGCTGGAGATCTCAGGTTGTGGTGGTGGCTTCCCCTAGAACAAGTGATCAAGACAGGGCAAGGCAGAAACCTAAACAGAGTGGCCTAGCCGTGGAAGTCACACACTGCTATTTCCACAATTCCTTGTTGGTTACCCAGCCAGCCCCATTCAGTGTTGGGGCGGGGGGGGGATGACTACACAAAGCAAGAAATGTCAGGAGGAAATACCAGGATCCCTGGGGCCATCTTAGAGGCTGGCTACCACAGTTGTCACTGTTAGCTGCCGTTGAGTTGGCCCCCAACGATGGTGACCCCATAAGCAATGGAACAAAATGCTGCCCAGTCCAGTACCATCCCCATGATCAGCTGCAGATCAGACCATTGTGATCCGTGGGGTTTTCATTACGTGATTTTTAGAAGAAGATCATCAGGCCTTTCTTCCTAGACCATCTTAATCTGGAAGCTCTGCTAAATCTATACAGCGTCACAGCAACACACAAGCCTCTGCTGACAGACGGGTGGTGACTGCACGTGAGGTCAAGGGCTGGGAATCCAGGTCTCCAGCATGGAAGGCAAAAACTCTACCAACGAGCCACCAACGCCCCTACCACAGGTAGTAACATACAGTAACTAACAAGGCAGTCAGAAGGTCAAACGAAAGGATAGATGTAAACACTGTGTAAAACAACGTGTTAAACTCTGTGTGCATGTGAGTTAGCATCATCATTCATTGCAGCAGTAATGGGAGTTGAGGGAAGAGTGACAGTGAGTGGCCATTTTAGTTGATGCCATTGTTATTGCGACGGTAGTACAGGTGGGCAGTTCTTTAGGTCACATTGAAAGTCCTTGATGTCTAAGTGTGGTGCAGTGAATTATCATTATATAGCTCTTCTAGCCATGGTCTTGTGACTCCCACAAAATGATTGGGTTGGGTGGAACTATGCAAATAAGGTGCTTGTGGCCCACCAAGGAGATTGGACAGCCTACTTATTACACAAATAAAGTGCATGGAACCTTTACGGGGGGGTGGTGGTGGGACCATGCAAATAAGGTATATTGAACCCTTGTAAGGGATTGGTCAGTTTTGCCATCCTATTAGGTTTAAAAAAAGCCAATATCAGAGAGTGGAAGGAGGACCTCACTACCATTAAGAAAAAGAGTCCGGAGTGGAGCACATCCTTTGCACCCAGGGGTCCCTGCCCTGAGAACCTCCTAGACCCAGGAGACAGAGAGAGCGGTTACACTGGAGATGGCATGAGACGGTGATCACACACAGCAGAGAAACAGCGGCAGCAAAACCAGGAGACAATTTCAAGGCTGCATGGTGGGTTTCCCAGCCCATGGAACAAGAGAGCTGAGCGCCTTCAGGCAGGAGGCTTCCTAGCAGAGTGGAGTGCTTTCAGGCACTTATCAGCAGAGCTAAAGGGCTTTGTAACACTTGGCGGAGCAGGGCAGAAACCAGGCCCAAGTAGAGGCTCAGGCTGAGAGCACAGGGCCCAGGCTGAGCGAGGGCCTGGTGGCAGCATCCAGATAAAAGCAGTTCTGATCGAAGAACTGTATCCTGAGTTGTTCCTGCTACTTCCTAGTTGATCCTGATCCTGAATTGTAACCTGTGACTTTCTTAATAAACCCTGTAACTGTGAGTATGGTCTGTGAGTTCTGTGTGGTCATTACAATGAATTATCGAACCCAGCAAAGAAATAGAGAGTGCTATGGGAGGGATGGCTGGTGTCAGAATTGGTAAAAAGGTTGGAGAGAGGTGATATGTTTGACCTCCACCCCATAGGGATCATCTTTTTATGGGAGGGATGGCTGGTGTCAGAATTGGTAAAAAGGTTGGAGAGAGGTGATATGTTTGACCTCCACCCCATAGGGATCATCAGCCTTAGGCTGTTGCTGCTGTTGGTCTTGATGATTCTCTCTTCTCCCACTGAAGTTAGATGAGGTCAGACACCACACCATTTTTACAGTAGGCTGTTTTTCCAAGCTCCCACTGCGCTCTTTTCCTGAAACATCCTCATGGTTTTCAGTGAATTCTGGGTCCAGTCCACAGAATCTGTCTCCATCAATTTCTTCCTTCCTTGGACACTCTGCTCCCCTAGGGCTGGTTCTATTCTCAAACTTTCTCACTTGACTGCCCATACATCTCCATGGTCCATCCTCCTTCCTTGTTTCTGTAGCCACCATTTCTACAAAAGTTCTGCCTCTGGGCAGAGTCCTGACGCCTCTCAAGAAATACTGCTCAGTCTCTCGCTCCTGGTACTCACTGACTCCTCAGCAAATCCCAGGCACTCAGCAAGGGGCCACGGTGTGTACCGGAAAATTACCAGCTGCGTATTGCTCTCTAGTCCCAGCTCTACCTCCAGTTAGCTGGGTGACTCAGGTAAGCTCCGTCACTTCTTCATAACTTAACTTTCTGATTTCTCAGGTTCATTTCAACAGATAGTCAATGAATGAATACCCACAATGTACCAGAAACAGGGTACAGTGGAAACTGAGTTATGGTCCCTGTCCTCAAGACACTCATATTCTAATCAGTGAGACAGAAATGCCACCTGGTCACTGAGATATAGGGTGATAACAGTTCCAGTTGCTGTCAAGTCAATTCTGACTCACAGCGGCCCCCTGTGTGTCAGAGTAGAACTGTACTCCATAGGGTTTTCAATGGCTGATTTTTCAGAAGTAGATCACCAACCCCTTCTTCCAAAGTACCTCTCGGTGGACTTGAACCTCTAACCTTTCAGTTATCTGCCAGGCACATTAGCTATTTGCACCATCCTGGGACACCTGGGAGGAATAGAGAATCACGTATGGACTTGCAGGCCTTGTGAATAGGTACTCAGATAACCTGGCTTCCAGCCCTGGCTCAGTCATTCCTATCTGTGTGACCTTAATGCAGTTTCCTGTTCTATAACAAAAGGGATCATGCCCACCCTGCTACCTTTCAAGGTTGTCATTGGTGAAATAAGGTTAGATATGTTAGAGTGCTTGGTCAGCTTTTTTTTTTTTTTTTTAATATACATTGTTTAATAAAGCAAAAGCAAGGAGGCAGAATTAATTTTTTTTTTTCCTAGAATATCTCTACATTTACATTGAAGACCGACCCTTGGGGAGTGGGAAGGAAGTATTTAAATAAGAGACATTTCCATCTGCCTGTAGTTACTAGTTATCTCAGGAAGTTAGTGCTCTGATATAAAGAGGTTACAGTTTCTGGCTAGATTTCCCTGTGGCCTAGTGAGAGTCATGCTATGTGTTGCCACAGATTGCTTTTCAGCCAGCCATCTTACCAATGTGTCGCATTAGTGAGCTAGAGGGTGAAAAGAGATCATTGTAATTTATTATCAAAAATGGGGGAAAAAAAACAATTAAAAAATTCTCCCTATTGATAGGGGGCCAGGGTCGGTGGAATACTATCAGCCTCTCATATCTGCCTGTTTCTGCACACATACATGCAGTTGTTCCATAGTGGCACAGTTTGCGCTCAGCTGCGAACCAAAAGGCTGGTGGCTCAAACCGACCCAGCGATGCTGTGGAAGAAAAGCTGTGAACTTACAGCTGTTGAAAATGCTATGGAGTGCAGTTTACTGTGACACATGTGGGATCACCATGAATCTAAATAGATTTCATGGCAATGGGTTTGGGTTATTATGTTCCATGTTGTTGTTCTTAGGTGCTGTTGAGTCAGTTCTGACTCACAGCAAGTCATTTCCGACTCACAGCATTGGTTAGCTATTTTAATGCTCTTCAAATAAAAGGTATTGTATGTCTGTTTGAGTTCCTCAGAGTGCCATGAACATCCTACTGCTGTACAAGTATTTGTTGATTTTAATTTAAAGGTTCTTACCACACCCAGCCCTGGTGGTGTAGTGGTTAAGAACTTGCCTAATAACCAAAAGTTCGGCAGTTCAAATCCACCAGCTGCTCCTTGGAAACCCTATGGGGCAGTTCTACTCTGTCCTATAGGGTCCCTATGAGTCGGAATCAACTTGATGGCAATGGGTTTGGTTTGGTTTCACCAACTGCAGGAGGAGCTGTGCAACCCAGCAACTCCGTCTCATAACCAGGGCTGGTCACCAGAGAAGACCATTGGCATTCTATTTAAATCATCAGGGAGAGACTGAGGACTTTGGGGCTTGGGACAGTTGTTGCCCCTAAGTAGCCCATGAATAACGATGGGGAAGGAGATGAAAGGATGAATCTTTCAACGTGTTCCTGTCATCTATAACTGTGTACACAAACTACGCCAAAACTTAATGGCTTAAAACAATACTTAATTTTTATCTGTCATGGTTGTGTGGGCTGGCTGGGCTTAGCTGGCTGATTCTTCCTTTGGGCTGTCTCATGTAGTTGCAATCAGATATCAGCTGGGTCAGGAGTCATCTGAAGGCTCTACTGGCCTGGGCATTCAAGATGGTCCTAAGGGCTTCTCCATGTAACCTCTCTTTCCAGTAGTATAATCAAGCCTTCTTAAATGGGAGCTCAGGACTCCAAAAGCGGGTAGTAATCGCCACTTCTCTTAGTGAATCGGCACTGCATCATATTCCAAACCCATTGCCATCAAGTTGATTCTGACTCATAGGGACCCTATAGGACAGAGTAGAACGGCCCCATAGGGGCAGCTGGTAGATTTGAACTGCCAAACTTTTAGTTATTAAGCAAGCTCTTAACCACTATACCACCAGGGCTGGGTATGGTAAGAACCTTTAAATTAAAATCAACAAATACTTGTACAGCAGTAGGATGTTCATGGCACTCTGAGGAACTCAAACAGACATACAATACCTTTTATTTGAAGAGCATTAAAATAGCTAACCAAGCACTCTAACATATCTAACCTTATCTCACCCTTGACAACCATGAAAGTGAGTCGGCACTTCTATCATATTCTATTGGTCAAAGCAGTCAGAAGTTAGCCCAGGGTCGAGGAGATAGAAGAATAGCCTCCACCTCTTGATGGAGCAGTGGGATGTGTGTACAAGGAGGGAAGGAATTAATGACTGTCATCTTTGGAGACAAGCTGCCACCCAGAGCAAGGAACAATCCCCAGGCCTAAGGCTCCTGAGCTGCTCAGCAGAAGAGTAATTACTGTGATAATGTGGGGGCTGGCTTTGCCTGGAACGTGTGGAGAGAGACGGAAACCCCTCACTGGAAAAGCCACTGGGCACACCTAGCCACTCCATCCACTTGGATCCTCCAGGTGCTATTGGGTTGCCCAAAGAAAGGGGAATTAGGGCTGGGCACCAGTGGCATCACTAGGGTTGGTGTCACCCAGCATGGTAACTCATGGTGTCACCCCACCCATGGACCTCCTCCCATACCAGACCATACAGGATGCTTGGTAATGTTTTTTTATACTAATCGTAATTCCCATATATTATTCCTTCTTTTCCTTTAATTGCTACTTCGTTCTCAAAAAAGTTATTGATATGGGTTCACAAATACTAATTACCACAAAATGGTACCTAAAAGACCAGAAAATTTGACCAAATCCATGATTATAAAAACACTGGCAGCAATAAAAGCAACATCCAGACAAAACCATGTGATTCAAAGTGTCATTATAATTGGGTAACAATGACAGCTCTGAGCAGAGCACATTAAACTAACAAACAAAAAAGCCAAATCCATCTCCGTGGAGTTGGTTCGACTCATAGCGACCCTAAAGGGCAGAGGAGAACTGCCCCATGCGGTTTCCAAGGAGCCCCTGGTGGATTTGAACTGCCAACCTTTTGGTTAGCAACTGGAGCTCTTAACCACTACGCCACCAGGGGTTTCCCAGAGCACATTAGCAGGTTCAAAAAGTAAATCAGCATAGAGTTTTAGCCTTGTAGGTACATGTAAGCCACGCTTAGGAAAATTGTTTCCATTGTTATAACTACAGGGAAATTTTTATAACCAGTCATTTTGGTGTCACCCCCTCCTGACAGTGTCACTCAGTGTGGTTCACACCAGTCACACCCCCGAGTGACGCCACCACCAGGCACAGGCCCTAGGACACCAAGGTCAGGGCCAAGAGACAGAGGCCTACACCTGGCCACCATCCAGCCTGGCCCTACTCCTACACCTGACCACAGCCCTGACCAAACCCTTGGATAGCTATGTGGGGGTGTTTTCTGATTGTCTGCTGGATAGTTGTGCAGGGACAAGCACCAATGCGGGGGTGGGGAAGACAGCTTGCACTGGGAGAGGGAAGCTGCCCAGACAATTCTTTCATTGAACTGGCTATCTCGTTAATGCAGAACTTGTCACCAGCCCATTTATTTGCCCTTCTCAGGCATACAGCAGATGGAGCAGAGCTCGGCCAGCTCCTTTTTCCTGACTTCACCCTATTTCTGGATTCCCTTAAACATGCATTACACTTCCTGCCTTCCAAACCCCCAGGCCACCACCCCCTGGGACACCAGCTTGATTTCTCCCTCCCTCTGTCCCCTTCTCTGTCCATTCCCTCATACTACAGACATTGCTGAGTACCTCAGAGTGTGCCGGGCACCTTGGGAACCACTCTCAAAAGTTGACAAATGGTACATTAGATTCCTAGGACTGCCAAAACACATGATCAAACAGTTGGTGGCTTAAAATAACAGATTTATTCTTTTACATTTCAGGAGGCCAGGGTCTACAATCAAGATGTCAGAAGGGTTGGTTGCTTCTGGAGGCTCTGTTCCTTGCCTCTTCCAGCTTCTGGTGGCCGCTGTCAATCCTTGGCTTATAAATGTATCACTTCGATCTCTGCTTCTGTCTTCACACAGCCTTCTCCCCTGTGTGTCTGTGTGTCCTTTTCTGTCTCTTCCAGGACACTCTCATTAGATTTGGGGCCCACCCTAATCCAGAGTGATCTTATCTCAATCCTTACTTACATCTGCAAAGACCCTATCTCCAAATGAGTTTATGTTCTGAGGTTCTGAGTCGACTTGATTTTGGGGGACACTATTCAACACGCTACATGTGGCCACTGGGATGGTCATCCCACCGATCCCAGGAGTCTTTCCATCCAAGGTAGTCAGCTTTCCTGGGAAGGTGTCCAAAAAACAGGCCCCCTACTGAGCTCCGCCAAAACAGAAAACCATTCCCATTGCTGTCAAGTCGATTTGAACTCATGGTGACCCTATAGGGCAGAATAGAATTGCTCCATAGGGTTTCAAAAGAGGGGCTGGTGAATTTGAACTGCCAGCTTTTGGTTAGTAGCTGAGCTCTTAACCACTGTGCCACCAGGGCTCCTCTGAGCTCTCAGTGCCTCCAAAAAGTAAAAGCATACAAGTTATCTCAAAACATCCTGGCTGCTTCTCTGTTCCATGTCTGCAGAAGTCCCTAAGGTCACCTACTGTTCCCGTCCTTTTCTTCTTGTATATGCTCCTTCACATTTCCCTATTTACCTAGCTAAATCTACCTGACCTTGGGCAAGCTGTTGCTTCTCGGAGTCTCAGTTTCCTTATCTATGAAATGGGGATAATAAGATCTACCTTGTAGGGTCGTTATAAAGACGAAATAAGATTTGACCTAGCAGTTCCTAGCACAGGTGTGACCCAGGGAAGGTGCCCAATGAGTAACCTTACAGTCATAGCCTATGCGTCAAGTATTGAGTTAAATACTTTATATGGATTATCTGATTTGAAACTCAGCTGTAGGAGCAAGTACTATCTTTATCTCCATTCCATAAAACAAGTGAATTGAAGTTTAGAGAGATTAAGTCATTTGTCCAAGGTCATTTGGTGAGTAAGTGGCAACAGATCTAAACCTTGAATCCAGTTCTTCCAACCCCAGCCTGGTCTTAAGCCCAAGGCTATGTGAATAAAATAAAATGGTCTTCGCTACTAGGCCTTGATTTGAGGCCCCCCAAAGACATCCCTCAGGCTTCTAGCCTGATTACTCCTCGGGCCCATGCTCTGCTCATCTCAGTAAACCCTGCATGGCCACCATGGCACCTTATGGGGGTGTCTTAGTTACTGTTACCTGATTAGGGTCCGTGCCCTGGAGCAGTCGAGCCAATGAAACATACTCCAAGTCAAAAAGAGTAAGAAAGTTTATTAAGGGATCCATACATCACCGTGGACCTGGCAGCAACACAGGCTGTCCCTATGGAGTCCCAAATAGCAGTTTTACATTAGAGCTTATATAGAATCTTACAAGGGTTACAAGTGTCTTTGTAGTCCCCTGCCAGACATTTCTTTATTAGGCTAAAGACATATCTGATACCTGGGCTCCAACTTTCCTCTGTGGGTTGTATGCCACAGGCAGTCCCGCCAGAACAAAAGATTATTTGCATCAGCTTAAAACAAAGAACAAAGTCATTAACATTTGGTTAAAACAAATCACTAACAGAGGTATGTGAGGAGGCCGGCAGAGGAAGAACAACTTATAGGTTTATCAAGGCCTTAGTCGTGTTAAGCTCTCAGTTGCCCATTTTGAAAAAGGAGAAAACATGCTGGGTGGTATTGGGGTCACAGTTACCACAAGTGAGTGACTTTAAAGAACAGAAGTTTATTTTCCCACTGTTCAGTAGGCAAGAAGTCTGAACTCAGGGTGTGTCTCTCCGGAGAAGTCCTTCCTTATCTATCTTGGAGCTCCTGGGTTTCTGGATGCATCTGTCTCCCTGTCTGTCTTCTCTTCCCCCTGTGTGTGTTTCTCTGTGTCCATTCTGTTGTTTTTATAACTCAGAAGTGATTAGGTTTAGGACCCACCCTACTCAGGTATGACCTCATTAATCTAACAAAAGAAATGCCCTGTGGTTATATTCATATATATAGGAACCAGGACTTCAATACATATTTTTGGAGGGACACAATTCAATCCACAACAGGGGGCTACAAAACATGTACACTCTCTGGAGGTGTCTGTTGGAACTGAATTAAATTGGGCACACCTAAAGTGATGTACTAGGCGAACTCTGTTCAGCAAACATTTCCTTCCTCAGAAACCCAGGTGGCGTAGTGGTTAAGTGCTATAGCTGCTAACCAAAGGATCAGCAGTTCAAATCCATCAGGCGCTCCTTGGAAACTCTATGGGGCAGTTCTACCCTGTCCTGTAGGGTCGCTATGAGTCGGAATCGACTCGACAGCGATGGGTTTTTGGGGTTTTCACCATCATATAAAACCAAGATCCACTGCAGTCAAGTCTGACTCAGCGACCCTACAGAACAGAGTAGAATTGCCCTGTAGGGTTTCCAAGGCTATAAATCTTAATGGAAACAGACTGCCACATCTTTCTCCTGCAGAGCAGCTGTTGGGTTTGAACTTTTGACCTTTCAGTTAGCCTCCGAGGGCTTATTTTAACCACTGCACCACAATGGCTCCTCCCTACTATATACCAACCCTAGAAGACAGAGTAGAACTGCCCCTACCATATACACGTTCTAAACTCTCCTGCTGTCTCCATGGGGGGCAGTCAGGCTCTTTGGCAACCCATGATAGCTACTGAAAGTCAAAAGAAGTTTGGGGAGGACAGCTGATTTTTAAGGGTGTCCAGGAGGTTCTAAACTAGAGCAGGGGACAGCTAACTGCACTCCACAGGCCAAATCCAGCCCACTGCCTGTTTTTATAAAGTTTTATTGGAGTCTGAAGTGCTACTGTCTGAGGGCCTGGGTCATTCTTCCCCCCTGCCCTGAGTCTGGAAACCCTGGTGGTGTAGTGGCTAAGTGCTACGGCTGCTAACCTAAAGGGTCGGCAGTTTGAATCCACCAGGCGCTCCTTGGAAACTCTATGGGGCAGTTCTACTCTGTCCTATAGGGTCACTATGAGTTGGAATTGACTCGACGGCAGTGGGTTTGGTTTGGTTTTTGGCCCTGAGTCTACTGCTGCCTACTGGACAGCTGCTCCCTCAGGCTCAGGGCAGCCACCAACTCTTAGGGAGCTGTCTTTGCCCTCCCCCACCCAGGTCCCAGGCAGCCCTGGGAAAGAGGCCGGCCGGGCAGGACAGGACAGAACTTGTTCCCAGCCTTTGGTTGGGCGGGGGGGGGTGGGGGGGGGTGGTGAATTCCTGCCTGAGTAGGGGGCTGGGAGCCATTGCAACTTGAGCTCAGCTGTTAATGTGACTTGGTTTGGGCAGCTGGTGGGAGGGCCTTGGGACTTCAGAATTCATCAGGGCTCTCTGCTTTTTTTTTTTTTTTTTTCTCTGCTATCCCTGTCTGGTCCCCCTCCAGGGTGAGGTCCTGGGGGACAGAGTGAGAGTCAGGGGGACTGCCCCTATGAAGGACAACACGATTTCCCGTGTGGTCCCTGTTTTGCTTCTGGGGTGTCATGGGCTCCATGGACTGCACCCCCAGCCACTTTCCCGAATCTGGGAGGGGCTGCCCTGGGTGGACTGCAGCCACCTGGGGTATCAAAGCCCGTGCAGAGGGCCTCAAAACAGCACGTAAACAAGCACGGCCCCGATGTGCCCTTGAGTACTGGCTCTGCTGGGCCGTCTACACACCCAGACCCTCATGGCCAGCCAACTCCTAGGGAGGCCTCATGCCCAGCCCCCTTCCTTGTGGGCCGTGCCCCACCATTGATTTTTTAATGTGCTCCATGCTGACTGTTCTGCTCTGCAGTGGCCTGATAGCTGGCACCTTGGCTCCTGCCTGCCGGCTGCTCCGGCCAAAAAGCAATGGGAGAAACGTATGTCCAACCTGGGAGCCAACCAGAGCCTTCTCTTCCCACCTTCTCTCCTGGAATCCAGTCCCCATCATAGCTAATTTCATTGGCATCCTCAGATTTCAAACACGGACAGACTCAGCCTGTCGGCCCCCGAAACCTAGGTGACAAATACTGAGCTAAGAGCCCTACAAGACAGGTTTAGAAGAGTAACTACCAGGTAAAAGAGCTTGAATTTTTTGGGAGAGCACTGGATATATGATGACATCAGCATACTTACTCACCATGAGCATTTGCTAAGTGTTTTTTTATTTTTCTTTTTTTCCTCATTCTTTTCAGTTGCTGATTTATAAAATTAAAACACAGATATGCATGCATACATACGTATAAAACCAGTTGCCGGCAAGTGGATTCCGATGCTATACGACAGAGTAGAACTGCCCCATAACGTTTCCAAGGAGCAGCTGGTGGATTTGAACTGCTGACTTTTTGGTTAACAGGTAAGCTCTTTTTTTTTTCTTTAATTGTGTTTTAAGTGGAAGTTTACAATTCAAGTCAATCTCTCATGTAAAAACTTATACACACCTTCCTATGTACTCCTAGCCGCTCTCCCCCTAATGATACAGCACACTCCTCCTCTCCAGCCTGTATTCCCTGTGTCCATTCAGTCAGCTCCTGTGCCCCTCTGCTTTCTCATCTCCCCCCCAGGCAGCAGCTGCCCACATAGTCTCACGTGTCTAGTTGAGCCAAGAAGCTCTCTCCTCACCAGTACCATTTTCTGTTTTGTAGTCCAGTCTAATCCCTGTCTGAAGAGTTGGCTTTGGGAATGGTTCCAGTCTTGGGCTAACAGAGGGTCTAGGGGCCATGACCTCTAGGGTCCCTCCAGTCTCAGTCAGAGTAACAGCCAAGCTCTTAACCACTGTGCCAACAGGGTTCTGACCTACATATATATGCATATGTACGTGAGGTTGCTATGAGTAGGAATCAACTCGATGGCAATGGGTATATATATATGTGTGTGTGTGTGTACGTATATATATATATATATATATATATATATATATATATATATATATATATATATATACGTATACACATACATAGGAGCCCTGGTGGTGCAGTGGTTAAATACTCAGCTGCTAACTGAAAGGTCGATGGTTCAAACCCACCAGCCACTCTGTGGAAGAAAGACCTGGTGTCTGCTTCTGTAAAAATTATAGCCTAGGAAACCCTATGGGGCAGTTATGCTCTGTCCTATACAGTCACTATGAGTTGGAATCGACTGGACAGCAGTGGGTTGGTTGGTTGTATAAATGTATAACCATAAACCATTGCCGTCCAGTTGATTCCAACTCATAGCAACCCTATAGGAAAGAGTAGAACTGCCCCCTAGGGTTTCCAAGGCTGCAATCTTTACGGAAGCAGACTGCCACATCTTTCTCCCATGGAATGTCTGGTGGGTTCCAGCCACCAACCTTTTATCTATATGGTTGATCAATAACATTTAGAATAGCAGATGATTTGGTATTTGCCTTGTTATGTAAATAAATCAAGGAGTTTCTTTCCAGTAAATTTGTTTCCAGGCAGTAAAAACAGCAAGGTTATAATAAATTATTGTTGAAGAGCTAAATGGTACTTGGCTACAACAACCAACCATTCTGACAGGGATCACAATAGAGGGTCCCAGACAGAGCATGAGAAAAATGTAGAACTAAATTCAAATTCACAAAAAAAGACCAGACTTACTGGTCTGACAGAGACTGGAGGGACCTCCAAGACTATGGCCTCTGGATACCCTGCTAACTCAGACTGAAGCCACTCTCGAAGTTTACTCTTCAGCCAAAGATTTGACAGGCCTATAAAAGGAACAATAACAATAATAAATATACAAGACCAAATGGGTGACTCCTGCCCAAAGGCAAGACAAGAAGGCAGGAAGGGACAGGAAATTGGAGGAATGGACACGGGGCACCCCAGGGTGGAAAGGGGGTGAGTGCTGACACATTGCAGGGATAGCAACCAATATCACAAAATAATTTGTGTATAAATTTTTGAATGAGAAACTAATTTGCACTGTAAAGTTTCATCTAAAGCACAGTAAAAGTAAAAGATAAAACAGTATAATAAATTATTGTTGTTTTATATATATATATATATGTCTAAATCCTCACACCTGGGCCAATAAGCAACACCAAGGTAGGCGGAGAAAAGATTAAAGTTGTCAAGGATTTCATTTTACTTGGATCCACAATCAATGCCCGTAGAAACAGCAGTCGAGAAATCACACGAACATATTGCACTGGGCAAATCTACTGCAAAAGACCTCTTCAAAGTGTAAAAAGCAAAGATGCCACTTTGCGGACTAAGGTGTGCACTTGACCCAAGCCATGGTATTTTCAAAGATGTTCAGTGACATCGTTTATATTCTTCAAGCTGTATAACCGTTCTCGCTATCACTTTCCAAATTATTCTACCACCATCAACGTATAGTCACTGCCCCCAAGCTTCTCATCTAACCCTTCCAGATGCTATTGTCAGTTTGGATCCTACATGGATAAATCTTTGAAACAGCACAATACTCAAGGCAGACACACAGAAATGCGTAATTGTTAAAAAAAAAAAAGTAGAAACAAGATCAGCATTGTTTGGATAAGAAAGGAAAAGTCCGTATACCCCAACACTCTCGCCTCACTACCCTATTCAATTCCCTGGAGAAGCAAAGCCTAACAGTTTTGGCGGTATCTTTCCAGACATTTTCTGGGGTTGATCATTTGAGTCTCAAAACCACGCCAAGAGATGGATGGTCAGATATTGTAATCACCAGTTTCCAGGAGAGCAAAATGGGCCCCAAAGAAGTCAAATTTTTTGCTGCAGGTCTAGTGGCAAGCCAGAGGCAGAGCCAGAAGGCACTTTCGTCATGCTATGACGCACTTGATGCCATTCCCTGGGGCTGGCTGTCCTGGTAAGTGGCCCGTGATTTATCTTCCCCTAAGCAGACAACCTTGTTGCACAAGCAGCAAACTCAAGGTCCCATTTCAGGTAGTAAACAAGACTGAGTGACCAGCTAGTGACTGGCTTGGGGAGGACCGGGCTCTCCTGTCCTCCCCAGAAGGCAGGGAGGGCCAAGAGCTGGGAAGGCTCCTCAGGTGCAGAATAGTGAGGTCTGAGAGCTTGACGCCCTGGTGGCTCAGTGGTTAAGAGCTACAGCTGCTAACCAAAAGGCTGGCAGTTTGAATCCACCAGCAGCCTTTCGGAAACCCTATGGGGCGGTTCTACTTCGACCTATAGGGTCGATATGAGTCGGAATGGACTCGAAAGCAATGGGTTTTTTGGTTTTTGAGAGTTTGGCAGAGCTGGGAACAAGGACAGCTGGGTCTCCAGCCCAGGGAAGAAGGCCATGGGGAGAGGGTGCTCCTGACTCCCACCAGAAGCCACTCCCACTTTAACCCTGCTTTTCTCTACGGTGTTGAGCGACAGTCTCACCTCTTCTAGAAACCAGAGAATTGGGGGGCAATGTATTCAGACCTGACAGTCACGGTACAAGAAAAGATGAATTTCCACTCCAACTTCAGTAGAAATTATACATGCAGTTTCTGGAAGGTCATTCAACCTGATGAAAAATGTTTCAAATAGATAAGTAAAATCTGCAGAACAAGTCACAAGTGTTGTTGCCACTCATTGTGCTGTTAAACCGTGACGACAACTTGGATGTGCAAACTAGTGGGTAGCATTTATTACAATAAATACTGCTGTCATTGTGTGCCATCGAGTCCATTCTGACTCATGGTGATCTCATAGGACAAAGTAGCACTGCTCCACAGGGTTTTCAAAGCCTCTAATCTTTACACTAGCAGATTGCCACAGCTTTCTCCCGCGGAGCTGCTGGTGGCTCAGAACTGCTGACCTTTTGGTTAGCAGCCAAGCGTTTAATCATTGTGCCACCAAGGCTCCATTAATAAAGACCAGTGGAGAGCACTGCTAAACACTTACCAACTCCATAGTAAAAGCAAACAAATTTGCATTCTTCATATTCCTCAGGCAAAACACAGTCAGTTCTCCCGGGAAGCAAGTGAACAGCTGTTTATGAGTTTGTTTTTTGGGTTTTAAAAATAAAATCAGTATTTCTCCCTCCCTTAGATTCTACCCCAAATCTGATTTGAGTGTCAGAGTCCAATCTAGATTAAAGAAATAAAATCAGGGCACCACAGGTGTACAGCTTGTAAAAACAAGGAAGTACGGAGATAGAGATGAGATGATTCTAAAGTTTATGGATTTTGGATAGCCAGAATGATTTTGAAAAAGAAGGCTAAAGTGGAAGGCCTCATACTACCCAATTTTAAGGCTTACAAAGCTGCAGTAATCAAGACAACGTGGTATAGGAGAAGGGATAGACACCACAGGTCAGTGGAACAGAATGGAGAATCCAGAAACAGACCAAACACGAATAGGCTCAACTGATTTTTGACCAAGGGACAAAAATAATTCAGTGGAGAGTATCAGTCTTTTCAACAAATGGTGCTGGAATAATTGGATATCCACATTTAAAAAGAAAAAGAAAATAAAAAACCCTCAATCTAAACCTCGCAACTTACACAAAAGCTAACTCAAAATAGCTATAGATCTAAATGTAAAATGTGAAACTATAATACTTTTTTTTTTTTCAACTGTAAAACTTTTAGAAGTAAACAAACGGGAAAATGTTCATGATGTGGGGCTAGGCAAATACTTCTTAGATACGACACCAAAAGCATAATCCATAAAGGAAAAGTTGATCAATGGGACTTTAAATGGGACTTCATCATTAAAAACTTCTGCTCAGGGAAAGACACTGTTAAGAGAATGGAAAGACAAGCTATGGACTGGGAGAAAATACAATTACATATTTGACAAATATATAATATATAAAGAGCTCTCAAAACCCAACAGCAAGAAAACAAACCCAGTGAAGAAATGGGCAAGAGACTTGAACAGACTCTTCACCAAAGAGAATATACACACGACACATAAACACATGCAAAGATGTTCCACATCTTTAGTCCTTAGGGAAATGCAAATTAAAAGCACTGTGAGATGATAAAATACCACTTCACACCTGTTAGAATGGCTAAAATTAAAGACATTGACGACATCCAGGCTGGTGAGGATTCCCAGTACCTAGAACACTCACACATTGCTGGTGGGAATGCAAAATGGTATAGCCACTCTGGAAAACAGTTTGGCAGTTTCTTAGAAAGTTAAACATACGTGTACCATATGACCCATCAATCCCACTACTAGATACTTCCCTTAGAGCAGGGTTTCTCAACCTCAGCAATATTGACATTTGGGGCCGGATCACTCTCTGTTGTGGGGGCTGTCCTGTGCATTGTAGGGTGTTTAGCAGCATCCCTGGCCTCAACCCACTAGGCTCCAGTAGGATTCCCCCCTTGTATCAACCAAAAATGTCCCCAGACATTGCCAAATGGCCGCCTAGGTCATTTGACAAATGTGCTTACAGAGCTGAAGGTGCCATGTATAGAAGTGGAATTGCTGGGTCAGAGAATCCGTGCATTTAATAGTGTTAAAAATAATCAATACTCAAAGAAAATGGAACATAAGGTTTATTCTGAGCAGTTATTCTATTTGCGTTTAGGGAGACCATTTGGATTCCAGAAAAAAACAAATGGCTGGGTTGGGGGAGGGGGTGGTTGCTGAGACCGTCTTCTGACTTGATATCAGTTAATCCCAGTAAAAGAGGGAGGGCAGGGTTCAATGTGAAGACTAGCCAGCGGTTGATTTTCTATATTTCTCCTCTGTCATGGATTAAATTATGCCTCCCCCCACCAAAATGTATCAATTTGGCTGGGCCATGATTTCCAGTATCCTGTGGTTGTCTTCCATTTTGTGATTGTAATCTCATGTGAAAGAGGATTAGGGTGGTATTGTAACACCCTTACCCAGGTCACATTCCTGATCCAATGTAAAGAGAGTTTCCCTAGGGTGTGGCCTGTACCACCTTTTATCTCTCAAGAGAGAAAACTTAAAGGGAAGCAAGCAGAGAGGTGAGACTTCATACCACCAAGAAAGCAGTGCTGGGAAAAGAGCATGTCCTTTGGGCCTGCAGTCCCTACGACTAAGAAACTCCTTGACCAGGGGAATATTGAAGACAAGGGCCTTCCTCCAGAGCCGACAGAAAGAGAAGGCCTTCCCCTGAGCCGACACCCTGGATTTGGACTTGTAACCTACTAGACTGTGAGAGAATAAATTTCTCTTTGTTAAAGCCGTCCACTTGTGGTATTTCTGTTACAGCAGCACTACATGACTAAGACATCCTCCTCTTCTCTTCATAAGCCCCATTGTACCTAGCTTCTTCAAGCCATTTGCTTTTTCTGGAATCAAAATGTTCTCCCTAAATGCATGTAGAATAACTGCTCAGAATAAACTTTATAATCAAATTTTGGTGAGTTTTGGTTATTTTTAATAGTTGTTGTTGTTGAGTGCCATCGTGTCAATTCCAACTCAGAGTGACCCTATAGAGCAGAGCAGAACTGACCCATAAGGTTTCCAAGGGGTGTCTGGTGGATTTGAACTGCTGACACTAACGGTTTTGTTAGCAGCTGTAACTCTTAGCCACCGCACCACCAGGGCTCCATTTTACAGTTGATTTTTTTTTTTTTTTATTGCCAAACTGCCCTCCATGGAGGTTGTATCAGTTATGGCTGCTAACCAAAATGTCTGCAGTTCAAATCCACCAGCCGCTCCTTGGAAACCCTATAGGGCAGTTCTACTGTGTCCTAAAGGGTTGTTATGAGTCGGAATCAACTCGAAGGCAACGATGGGTTAGCAGTGCACCAGAGTGCCAGGTTCCCCACCCTCACCAGCAGAGGGTCGTCAAACCTTTGATCTTTGCCAATCTGATTGGTGGCAATGTGGGTGTAGTTTCCATCGGCAGTCTGTTACTCTAAGGGAGCTTGAGTAGCTTTTCAACGCCCAGCCCTGTGGCTAGCCGGGTTCCTTTCCACAGAGAACAGAGGCCTGTGGTCTTGCCTGCTGTTCCTTCCGCAAGATCTAGGACTAGATTTGTGTTTCTGTCTTCCAGCTCCTGCTGAGTCACTCCCAAAAAGGCAAGGGCAGCCGGCTCAGGTTATTTCTGCCCGGGAGACATCAAGCTACCAGTCCTGGGAAGACCTTGGCCTTTGGCATTTCCTGTGGGTGCCCAGCACCCTGTGGGCGTCCAGCACCCTGTGGGCACTGCATCATTGCACCAGCCAAACCCAGGCTCCTAGGTTCCTTTGGGAGAAATGGGGGCTTGCAGGTAGGGACCAGGTCAGATGTGTTTACAGGCAAAGCACGGGCAGGGACAGCTAGATTTGGAGGGAAAGATTATGGGATGGTTGTAGTCTTAAACTGTAAGTGACAGAATGACAGCGACCAGGCTGAGTCTACAGAAGAAAGGATTTTCGTTGTTGGAAAGGACTTCGGGTAGGGATGGTGGGGAGGACGCGGGGACTAGGGGAAGTTAGGAAAGGGTTCTCTCTGGAAGTCTCTAAACACTAAATGCACTTGGCAGCACCCAGCCCTGACCCCTCAGCTCATCGCCATGGCAGGGTTAGTGCTGAGAGTTGTTAGGATTGAAAGTAGAGGCATTTGCTTGACGGCAAATGGAAGATTCAGGCGTGTGACTAGCAAAGAGGCCTGGAGAGGCCCAGTTACCCACACATCCTGTGTGTGGGGCCTAGGGCATTTGTGGGACAGCCCAGGTCAGGTGGTTGTAATTTAACCTCAGCGCTGTCCTATGCATCTGGCGGAGCTTAGAGGGGGAAGCCAGGAGGAGCCAGTCGCTGGCTTCCTGGGCCCCTGGGGAGTCTGACCTGTTATTTCCTGACTCCAACAAGAAGCACATTTGCACTGGAAATTGCTGAGACGGAGTATCCCGGAGCGCCAATGGATGGGCTGGTGTAATTTTATAACCTCCGGGACATCTGGCCCCACAAAGGAGCTGGGCATTTGCATCTGCAAGCTATAGCAGAGGCCCAGGGTCTGTTCTAGGCTGTGACCACCACCCCCGGCCCAGCTCTCCTCTGCTCTCTGCTGGGGCTGGCGATCAGGAGCTATACTGCAGAAATGGACATGAGGGAGGTCCCCTTGTATCTTGAACCTGCTATGGTCAATTCCCCACGTGGCTGCTTCCCAGGGAGGATGAGCTGTTGCCCTTGATGATATTAGCTGCCTTAAGTCAACCCCTCACTTGTGGCAGTGGCAGTTCGGTGGTAGAACTTTTGCCTTCCATGTGGGAGACATGAGTTCGAATCCTGGCCAATGCAGTTCACGTACAGCCACTACCTATCTGCACCCTTTATACTAACCAGGAACAGAGATCAATGCTGGTGCTGGAGGAAGCGTCCTGGGACAGGCCGTGGGCCTCCGTTTCTGCAGGGAGCTTCTGAGAGTCCCTCAACGCTGCATTACGAAGCAGAATCTTCAAGAACTACAGCTACAAATGCTCTCCTTCCCCCATACCTCTGCCTCCCGGGGGGAAAAGCGCCAAGAGTTGAGGTTGTCCCATAGGCCACCAAGAAATGCTTAATTGCTTTCTTAGAGAATTGTCACCTCCCTCTGGCTTCCTCCCCTTCTCCACCTCTTCCCCAACCTGGAGACTCTCGCTCAGAGAGTTAAGTCTACAGACATGCGCTCCCCTGGCTGTTGCCCAAAGTTACCAGGAGCCATGTGCTGAATAGCATCTCGCGCCTCCAAATATATTGGTGCACCACTTTTGCTGAAAAAAGGATCCCTATGTTTTAGGGGAACAACTGTGCATTTTGCTGTGAGCCAGGCTCTTGCTGGCAGTAGATGGATGGTGGCACAGGCCAGCTGAGTCAGCCAGACTTTACAGCAAGCAGACAGTGTGAACCAAGGCCGGGCAGGAGCCAGCCAAGGAAAGTGAAATACAGGGATACTTGGAGGCTTTCATTCCAGGAGTTTAGTCAGCACTTTGTGCAACTTGGTTTAGGTTGAGGGCCAAGGGCAGGATGCGTATTACAAAGGGTAGCTAAAGAGCAGGAGGCCCTGGGTAGTGCAAATGGTTAACATGCTCAGCTGCTGACCTAAAGGTTGTTGGTTTGAGTCCACCCCGAGGTACCTCAAAAGAAAGACCTGGCAATTTACTTCCAAAAAATCAGCCCCATGGAGCACAGTTCTACTCTGATACACATGGGATCGCCATGAGTCAGAGTCGACAAGTTGGCAACTGGTTTGGTTTTTTGATTTTTAAAAAGCAGTGACAAACAGACCTCAAATTGTAGAAAGGGAAAAATCTAGAATAGACAACCGTGTAAAGACCAAAGTCTATTCGTGGTTACCAGGGGGTAGAAGAGAGGGGGAAAGAGGGGGTTATTTCTTGGGGGGCACTGAGCTTCTGTTAAGGGTGATGGAAAAATCTAGAAACGGATAGAGATGATGGCTGCGCAACATGATGAATGTAATTAATGTCACTGAATTGTACATCAAAAAATGCTGGAATGGCAAATGTTTTATATATGCTCGTTGCTGTCAATTCCAATTCATAGCAACCCTATAGGACACAGTAGAACTTCCCCATAGGGCTTCCAAGGCTGTAATCTTTACTGAAGCAGACAGCCACATCTTTCTCCCGCAGAGTGGCTGGTGGGTTCAAACTGCCAACCTTTTGGTCAGCTGCCGAGCAGTTAATCACTGTGCCACCAGGGCTCCACTATATAGATAAAAAATAGTCCCCTCCATTTTCAAAGCCAGTAGCAGTGAATTGAATCTTTCTCATGCTGGAAATCTGACTTCCTCTTTTGCAAACAGCCAAAGAAAACTCTGTGCTTTTAAAGGGCTCATGTGATTAGGTCAGGCCCATCTGAATAATCTCCGCTATTTTAAGGCCAACTGATTAGTAACCTTAATCATGCTGCAAATTTTTTTTGCCATTGTGGGGTTTAGAATCTCACTTTACCCAAAGTAATTTGGTCTGTGCCCTTGTTTCCTGAGGGATAACTCTAAACCCTTGGGGTTTCCTAAACAATTGAGGTGTCTTTTTTATCTAAGGAGCCCTGGTGGTGCAGTGGTTAAGAGCTCAGCTGCTAGCCAAAAGGCTGGCAGTTCCAATCCACTGGCAGCTCCTTGGAAACTCTATGGGGTAGTTCTACTCTGCCCTATAGGGTTGTTTTGTTTTTGGTTTTGTTATTTAAACCACGCCTGAGGGTTTGCGTTAATGAGTAAAAAACCCATTGCAGCCAAGTCGATTCCAACTCATAGCGACCCTGTAGGACAAAGTAGAACTGCCCCATAAGGTTTCCAAGGAGCGCCTGGTAGATTTGAACCGCTGACCTTTTGGTTAATGAGTAGTGGCTGGCTAAACCAGAAAGACCACCACCACCCAGTGGTCTGGTATCAGCTGATGGGGGTGGGGGTGGGGGGAGGCAGTGTGTGGCAATGAATCAATCAATTATGCATATGCAATGAGGCCTCATTCATGACTATGGAATGAAGCCAATCAAAGCTCTGAAATAGGAAGCTCCCCAACACCTCCCATCCTCACACTCAGGCCTCATGACCCAAAGAGAGCCCCAGAGTTT
The DNA here is from genome assembly GCF_024166365.1 of Elephas maximus indicus. Classification (NCBI taxonomy): domain Eukaryota; kingdom Metazoa; phylum Chordata; class Mammalia; order Proboscidea; family Elephantidae; genus Elephas; species Elephas maximus. The sequence goes on along the minus strand of NC_064837.1, from coordinate 64,716,750 downwards.
TCCAGTTCCCCAGCCTCTTCCTTACCCCTTGCCCCACACCTTCTCTCAGGGAAGGGCAGGCTTAGACATAGCGAAGTCAGGACTTGGCAGTCCTCTGGCATTCCCTGGCTCCTGGTTTTCCTCCCATGCAGAGGGCCTGACATGGAGAGCGGAGAGCAGGGAAGAAAGGAGTGGGTGATTCTGCTCGCTTGGCCTCTCCTCACCAGCACCTTTTAGCTGGCCTCTCCACCTTCCCTCCTCATCCCTGCTTCTTTTTATTTATTTAATTGTACTTTAGGTGAAAGTTTACAGCTCAAGCTAATTTCTCATACAAAAATTTATACACTTATTTTTATGTGACCCTAGTTGCAATCCCTATAATGTGACAGCACAGTCCCTGTTTCCACCCCGGGTCTCCCTGTCCGTTCAACCAGCTCCTACCCCTTTCTGCCTTCTTATCCCACCTCCAGACAGGAGCTGGCCATTTAGTCTCATGTATCTACTTTAACTAAGAAGCACACTCTTTGGGAGTATTATTTTATGTTTTAAAATCCAATCTAATCTTTGTCTGAAGAGCTGCCTTCAGGAATGGTTTTCATTCTGGGTTAACAGAGAGTAGGGGGCCATGTCTTCTGAGGTTCCTCTAGTCTCAGTCAGATCATTAGGTCTGGTCTTTTTACGTGAATTTGAGTTCTACACTCCACTTTTCTCCTGCTACGTCAGGGACTCTCTGTTGTGTTCCCTGTCAGGGCAGTCATTGGCGGTAGCCAGGCACCATCTAGTTCTTCTGGTCTCAGGCTGATGGAGTCTCTGGTTTATGTGGCCCTTTTGTCTCTTGGGCTAATATTTTCCTTGTGTCTTTGGTGTTCTCATTCTCCTTTGCTCTAGGTGGGTTGGGACCAAGTGATGCATCTTAGATGGCCACTCGCAAGCTTTTAAGAGCCCAGATGCCACTCACCAAAGTGGTCATCCCTGCTTCTTGTCTGTCTGTTAGCTTCTGGCTTCCTCGGGAAAAGATGAACCAACAGGGAAGTCTTCTGAGGGTATGCCTGATTACATTTCCAGCTTCAGCTCTTCCGGTGTTTCCAGTGTTTTCCTTAACCTCTTTCTACCTTCTCTCCATGTCCTGCTCCTTGAAGCAAGACCAGGTGGGACGCCTCCTCTCCCCTACGTGGGCCTTCTTCCTTGCAGTTATGCAAGAATGCAGGCACCAGCAGTAAAAACCACTGACGGTGTTTTCTTAGCTGAAGGCCCTCTCCCTGGGCTCACAGAGCAGAACGGCCCTTTATGCAGCTTCCTTCTCCTTCTCCCATGAGCTGGCCACTCAGTCTCGCTCAGACTTGACCTTGGTCTTCCCCCCTGTTGGTGAGTCCTGGAGGCTGTGAAGAGGGCCCCTTTCTTTGTAGTCAAACAACTTAATGCAAACCTCCCAGGTGAAGACATCTGCAAGGTCTTGGGGCCTTTCCTTTCCCCTGGGACACCATGGAAAGCAACAGAAGGTGGGGTCTCTGCAGACAGAGAGATTGTGGGTGGTCAAAAGGCCCGGCAGCCCTCACAAGTCTGTGGACAACCTCACTGTAGACACAAGTCTGACCGCAGAGCCAAGCTGGCCAGCATTAGGGCAGTAAGGTGTATATGCACTGGTGTGATGTGATGTTGCATCTCAAGGCCAAAAGGAAAGCACTGGATTGGCCACATGCTCATTATCACTCAGGCATCTGGTAGGTATTTATGTAGAGCACGGACAACCACATTGGCAGGACACCTTCCATTTGTCAGGCTCTGGGTTCTGTGCAGATGACCACAACCTTGCTTGCTGAAAGCAAAGAAGACTTGAAACACTTACTGATAAAGATCAAAGACTACAGCCTTCAGTACAGACTGTACCTCAACATGAAGAAAACAAAAATCCTCACAACTGGACCAATAAGCACCACCATGCATGTGAAAGCTAGACAATGAATACGGAAGACCAAAAAAGAATGAATGCCTTTGAATTATGGTTGGTGAAGAATATTGAATATAACATGGACTGCTAGAAGAATGAACATATCTGTCTTGGAAAAAGTACAGCCAGAGTGTTCCTCAGAAGGGGCGATGATGAGGTTCATCTCATATACTTTGGACATGTTATCAGGAGGGACCAGTCCCTAGAAAGGGACATCATGCTTGGTAGACTAGAGGGTCAGCAAAAAAGAGGAAGACCCTGAACCAGATGAATTGACACAGTGGCTGCACCAATGGGCTCAAATTTAGCAAGCATTCTAAGGATGGCTCAGGACTGGGTAGTGTTTCGTTCTGTTGTACATGGGGTCACTATGAGTCGGAACCAACTCTATGGCACCTAACAACCACAACAACAATGAGTTTGGTGCTGGTGGTCCCACTGTCAACAGGACAACTTGGCTGCAGCATGGCTTGGTACAGGGTGAGGGCAGACAAGGCAAAGAGGCTTGTAGTGGGAGACCTGATGGATTTGGGGAATCAGGACCTGATCCTGAGGACAATGGGAAACCACTGGAGGGCTTTCTGCAGTGACGGGGCCAGAATCACAGCCACTGAAAAAATTCTCACATCCGGAAATGATTTCTTCTGCTTCCTTTCCACAGGACCGAGTTGCTGCTGACACCCACCTGCCCCAAGTCACCCCAGGGCACCTGGCCTTAATCCTGCCTCTTGGCTGCTCAAAAGAATCTGAATCACAATGGGCAGGGCTACATTACTTCCTGCTACTGCCTTACTTTGGAGATGGGGAAACTGGGGCTTGGGGAGGGGTGGATGCTTAGCCAGGGGGCCAACACAGAACACTGTAGGGACTGGTAGGGAGTCCCTGGATGGTGCAGCTAACATGCTCAGCAGCTAACCATAAGGTTGATGGTTTGAGTCCACCCAGAGTTGCCTCAGAAGAAAGGCCTGGTAATCTACTTCTGGAAAATTAGCCATCAAAAACACTATGGAGCACAGTTCTGCTCTGGCACACTTGGGGTTGCCTTGGACCTGGTACTGGTAGGGAGTGGCAGTCAGGTCACTGACTCCCCGGGCCAGTGCCATTACACTACAGTGAGGTTCTCTCTACCAGATCATCTGACTCTCTGGTCGCCTGACACCCCACCCCCCAGGTTACCTGAACCCCCAGGTCACCTGACCTCCAGGGAGCCTGATTCCCCCAGATTGCCTGTGCCCCCCAGGCCACCGCCATTCCCCTGCAGTGTGTTTCTCCTGGCCTCAGTGTAGTTAGAGTGTGATCACCTTGTTACAGTGTGATCACTGACATACTGGGGTGCTTGTCATGCCTCACTGACCAGCCTACCTCTCCAACTTCATCTTCTTCCTCCATCACCCACAGCCCCCTCTCCCACCCACCTTGCTCCAGCCACACCAAACCCAGACAGTGGCTGAGAAGGTCTCTTCCCCCTGGGGCTGGCCTGGGGTACGAAAGGTGGGGAGGACACATGTCTCCTGAAGCAGCTCTTCCCCCTACCCCTTGGGAGATAGATTCCCTTGGGGCCAGACTGGCCCAGGCCCACAAGTCTCAGCCTATGGTTCCAAGCTCCAAATCAAGCCAAAGAGGGCAGAGATTCCTGCAGGACGCCAGAGAGGAGAGATAGCCGGCTCTCTTTGCATCAAATTGCAGAGCACTTTATATACATTCACTGCCTTACTTGTGAAGTTTCCCCCAGAAATAGCCTCAGGTCAAACTTATGTCCTCATTGTTGTTGCCACTGAAAGAGAGGACTCTAGGGGAAGGGGTTTGGGTTTGTTCTAGAAGACTGGTGACCCCTGGTCAGGGGAATCCAAGCAGACTACAACCTGAATCTACTGGTATGGCTCGGTGGCAGGTGACCCCTCAACTCAGCCTGTCAAATCTATAGCCATCTATCTCTGCTGGTGGGGAGCCTCCACATGGAGGTGCCAGCACCCTGAGATCTCAGCAGGTGTGCTCAATCAGGGAGCCTAGTTCTTGAGCAAACAGGAGGCTTTCTTGGATCTGGCTGAGCTGCTCCGTTCACCTTGGGAAGGAGGGGATGCAGGAAGGATCAGCCAATAGGGCCAAGCCCTTTGTCCTGGCCCCTAGGGACAATTTCTGGGGTTGAAAGGCCAGTTTGCCGAATTACCCATGGGTTCTGGGGAATGGTGCAGACACCCCAGTTTAAAAAAAAAAAAAAAGCAAGCAAATAAAACACTTTCCCTACGAACTGAACATCCCAGAGACACAGAGGGCTTGTAGGAATTGACTTAGATAGGTTCTCAGATTTCCACCCTCTTAATAAAGTCAACATTTGGTGCACTGGTTAAGCACTCAACTGCTAACTGAAAGACTGGCAGTTTGAACCCACTCAGGGGCTCCCTGGGAGAAAGACCTGGCAATCTGCTTCCATAAAGATTACAGCTTGGAAACCCTATGGGGCGGTTCTACTCTGTCACTTGGGGTCTGTATGAGTTGGAATCGACTGGCACCCAAAAACAACAAAGTCAACACACTCAGCCATCAGTCCCACCTCACACTTAGCTACTCAAGGCCTCACTCTCCCTGAGGGTAGGACCCTTGGAAAACCCTTCTTCCCCTGCCCCCATTTCAGCCACACTAGCCCCACCCCAGCCAGAGCTGCTGGCTTGTGTGGAAATGCAGCTCAAGCTCCAGGGCTCACCAGCCACCACCTGGCGCCACCTCCAGCCAGCTGGAAGGTGGGCGCCTGGACCAAGAAGACTCTTCCTGTTACAGACACTCAGCTCAGCCATCCCCTGGCCTGGGGCTGGGCACCAGCACCCCCGGGGCAGCTGCTGCTGTAGGTGTGGCAGAAGGGTCTTCCAGCCAGCCCTGCCCAACTGCCCTTCCCCAGTAAGCCCTGTCCCCAGCCCTCTTCTGTACTGTTCCCTCACATCCCTAGGAGATCCAGTCACTCAGAAAAGCCATCTGTTTTCCCCCACAGGGGCCTCCTGTCATGTGCCTCAAAGACCTCCCAGAGAGGACAGCCTTCCATGTAGCGTCAGCTCACATATTCCCTACCTCTTTCCTCCGTCTGGAGCCCCCTCCCCTTTCACCACCCATCCCTGTACCCCCCACCACACTCCACCATAGTCCCCTGCCTCCCTTGCCCTGGTCACCTGCCCCCTGTCCTCTCCCCCAGCAGTGTGGGAAACCGAGGGCTGCAGTGCATCTTGGCTCTAAGCTGCCCTGCCTGCTAAATATACATCTTGGAGGAGTCCAGGAAGGAAACACCACAGACACAGTTAACTCTTTCACCTCCAGCAGCTAGGGAGACAGGGTGGGCTGGGAAGGGACAGCCAAAGGGTGTGGGGGGGCGCCCCTGCCAAGCTCAAGGAGGCCCTGCCCAGACTCAGCTGGAGGGACGGGAAGACCAGCCTTTCTCACCAGGCCTTGAGGAGGGACCCCCACCCAGATTTTGGGGAGGGGGAGGCCTGTGGGAAGGAAGCCAACTGTGCCCTCATCATTCTCCCGCTGTCCAGAAAGGGGAAACTGAGGCAAAGGAGGACAAGCAGGCTCTGTGGCTCAAATTCCAGCAGTCATCTGGCTGAGTCAGGCCCTAACCCACTTTCCCCAGAAAGAAGTGGGGGGGGGGCTCAGCTCTCTTTTGCAGTGTGGGGTGGGTGGCCCACCTTCTCCCCACGGCAGGTCCTTTTTTCCCACTGTGAAGGCGCCAACTGGAGGAGTTGGGAGCCTCAGGCCGGGGACTGGGCTGGCTCCCATCTCCCTCCTTCCTATGTGGGGGTTCATCCTACCCTGCAGCCCCTCAGCCAACGCCCTCCTGCCTGCCAGCCTAAGGTGCCCACCAGGATCTCCCAGCTGGGGAAGGGGCTGTAGACGAGAGAATACGGTACCTGGGGGGTGAGGTGGGCAGGGCAAAAGATCTTCTCTTCCACTTTGTGGAAAAGGGAGGCTCACAGCTGCTGCTGCAGGGGACAATCCCAAGGGCAGCGGCAAGTGAGGGATGGAGCCCTGTACTGGGTGCCTGTCGCCTGGGTCGTCGGCACCCTGGGTGTTTGTTACTCTGAGTCCCCACTGCCCGGGGTGCCCCCTCCCCTGGGTCCCTACTGCTCTGGGTGGCCACTGCCCTGGGTCCCTACTACCCTGGGTGCCCCCTGCCCTGGGTCCCTGCTGCCCTGGGTTACCTCTACCCTGGGTGCCCACTGCCCTGGGTCCCTCCTGCTCCAGGTTCCCTACTACCTTTTGTCCCCTCTACCCTTTATCCACTCTGACCTGGGTACCCTCTGCCCTGGGTCCCTGCAATCCTGGGTCCCTGCCCATCTCTGCTAGTGACTCACTGTGGGTTTGGCAGCCTCCCTCCCTCCTCTCCCTTCATCTTTGGGTGAGGCCCCTGCCAAGGCTCACAATCCCTGGAGAGCAGGAGGCCCAAGAGCTGCCACGGAGAGGCACCTCTGGCCAGGGGTGGGCCCAGGAAGACCTGGACCGGGGTGCTGGACTCTGAACCCAGGCAGGCCCAACTTCCCAGACTGGGGGAGGGGAGCTGAGCCAAGTTTGGGGCCAGCAGGAGGGGCTGGCTGGACCCTTCCCACAGAGGGGTGGAGGGACTGGGGTGATGAAAGGTCTTCACACAGTGCCACAAACTGGACTCCTTCCAACCACCAGTTATCTGAGGAACTGCAGCCACCTACGGGCTCCTAGACTGGCCAACCCCAGCATGGGGGACGCGTGGCTTGAGTGTCAAGGGCAATGACAGAGAAATAGCTGAGCCCCCCAGCTGACCGTGGGCTCCAGGTCAGGCAGCTGCTCCGCAATAACTTGGATCTTCCTGTAAACCTGGCTTAAGGCCCCGCCCCCAGGCTCCTGGGCCTGTCCCTACGCCCAGCCAGTCCTGCAGCGCCCCCTGCTGTCTGAGCTCACGGGGACAGGCAAGGAGGTGAATCTCTCGTCCCCACCCTCCATTAAACAGGAGGAGAGCAGGCCTCCGAGCCGCCGGAGATTTCCCAGACCTCCTTCAAAACTACTTCGTTGTCCCTGCCAGCACCTCTATAACCTGGCCAACTAACGGGTCAATGTTTAATTTAGAAAATATGGCCTTGCTCCCTGGGAGACCCCTCCCCTGACTCCCAGCACCCTCTGGAGAGTGGGGTTGCTGAAAGTAGCAGGTCCTCCAGAAGCGTCTCTCCCTGTTCCCATTGTGACCAGCCCTCTTACCCCACTCCCACCCTTGCAATTCCCTAGGTTGGGGCATGGAGAAGGAGAGGGCATCTTCTCAGGGGAAGCCCCCAGTTTCTGGTGCTGAACTGAAAAAGGCCCAGGGCAGGAGGTGGAAAACTATGAGCCCCTTTCATTCAACCAGACTACCTCTTTTTTGGACAAAAAAAAAAAAAAATTGGGGGGAGTGGGGAGAGGGGAGAAGAGTAGGAAAGTCCCTTGAAAGGGACAACTCAAGTGGCCAAGCCAGGGAGTGAGTCCAACAGCGGACTAACTGTGCTGGTCTCCGTTTGAGAGAAAGTAAGAAATCAGTGCTGATAAGAATCCTGATCAAAAGAGGGGAAATGCAGAACAAGATTTCAAATTCTTGTGAAATCCAGACTCTCTGGAGCCACTGAGGCTGGATGAACCCCGAAACTATTGCTCTGATAGAATCTTTAGAATTTATATCGTAAACCAAAAGTATTCCCTGAAGTTTTCTTTAAACCAAACAAGAGTTTAGCTTAATTAGTAAAGAATGCCTGCCTTGAGCATTGGGCTCCTTGGAGGAACCATCTACATGGGATCAAATTGACAACAGCAACTTGAAAGATTAGAAAGGAACCTCAGGGCGCAGTGAGTTTATGTCAGTGGGGGAGGAACGACTCAGAAAAGGAGGGTGAGGATGGCTGCACAACTTGACGGACGTAATCAACGTCACTGAAATGTACGTGTAGAAATTTTGAATTGGTGTATGTTCTGCTGTGTATATTCTCAACAACAACAAATTTATTTTAAAAAAGGAATCTGTCGTATGCCAGAAACCTGTGCAGACTTAGAAACCCACACAGAATCAGAAAATGATGCCCGAGGTGGGTACAAGAAGAACTCAGAACACCTGGCAAACAGCATGAAGACCTCCTGCCTGAGAATAACAAATAAGGGTGGCAGTGGGGGACGGGGCCAGCAGCCCCAACCATGATTAAGAAAATAAAGAAAACTCGTTTGAACTAAAAGGTAATATCAGGGTGGCATTTAAAAGCACTGTAGCCCTCTAAGGAACCCCGGTGGTGCAGTAGTTAAAGCAGTGGACTGCTGACTGAAAGGTCGCTGGTTCCAAACCACCAGCTGCTCCGCAGGACAAAGATGTGGCAGTCTGCTTCTGTAGATTTACGGCCTTGGAAACCCTATACAGTTGCTATGAATCGGAACTGACTCTACGCAGTGGGTTTGGTTTTGCTATAGCCGTCTAAGGAGCCCTGGTGGTGCAGTGGTTAAGTGCCCGGCTGCTAACCAAAAGGTCAGAGGTTCAAACCCACCAGCTGCTCCGTGGGAGAAATATGTGGCAATCTGCTTCCATAAAGATTACATTCCATAAAGATTACAGCCTAGGAAACCCATGGGGCAGTTCTCCCTTTGGTCGCTATGAATTAGAATTGACTCAATGGCACAAAACAACAAAAATAGCAGAAGAGTTTACTCGGGGAAATTTTCTTTTCTTTTTGTTGTGATTTAGGGGAAAGTTTACAGAGCAAATTAATTCTCATTAAGCAGTTAATACACAAATTGTTTGTGATATTGGTTGCCAACCCCACGATGTGTCAACACTCTCCCCTTCTCCACCCCAGGTTCTGTGTTCATTCATCCAGTTTTCCTGTCTTTTCATCTTTGCTTTTGGGTTTTGTGTGCCCATCAGTCTTGTATACATGATTGAACTATGAGGCATGTCCCTCATGTGTGTTATTGTTGGCCCTATAGACCTGTCTAATCTTTGGTTGAAGGGTGAACCTCAGGAGTGACTTCAGTATTGAGTTAAAAAGGGTGTCCAGGGTCAATACTCCTACTGTTCCTCCAATCTCTGTCAGACTAGCAAGCCTGGTTTTGTGTGTGTGTGTGTGTGTGTGTGCACGCACACGTGTGTGTGATGGATTGAATTATGTCCCCCCAAAAATGTTTCAATTTGGCTGGGCCATGATTCCCAGTACTGTATGGTTATCCTCCATTTTGTGACTGTAATCTTATGTGAAAGAGGATTAGGGTGGGATTATAACACCCTTACCCAGGTCACATTCCTGATCCAATGTAAAGGGAGTTTCCCTGGGGTGCGGCCTGCACCACCTTCTATCTCTCAAGAGATAAAAGGAAAGGGAAGCAAGCAGAGAGCTGGGGAGCTCATACCACCAAGAAAGCAGTGCCAGGAGCAGAGCGCATCTTTGGACCTGAGGCTCCTGGGCTCAGATGCTCCCAGACCAAGGGAAGATGCATGACAAGGACCTTCCCCCAGAGCCAAAAGAGAAAGCCTTCCCCTGGAGCTGATTCCCTGAATTTGGATTTCTAGCTACTAGACTGTGAGAAAATAGCTTTCTCTCTGTTAAAGCCATCAGTTGTGGTATCTCTGTCACAGCAGCACTAGATGACTAAGACAGTGTGTGAATTTGAATTTTGTCCTACATTTTTCTTCCACTCTTTCCAGGACCCTCTATTGTGATCCCTGCCAGAGCAGTTGGTGGTTGTAACTGGGCACAATCTAGTTGTTCTGGGTTCAATCTGGTAGAGGTTGTCATAGTTGTGGTCCATTAGTCCTTCAGACTAATCTTGCCCTTGTGTTGTTGGTCTCCTTCATCCTCCTTTGCTCCAGCCAGGATAGGACCAGTAGATGTATCTTAGATGGCTCCTCACAGGCTATAAGACCCCAGTTGTTCACCACAGTTGGATGTAGAACATTTCCTTCATAGACTATGTTATGCCAATTGAGCTAGATGTCCTCGGAGACCATGGTCCCCAGCCCTCGGCCCAGAAGCTTGGTCTCTCAGGGCGTTTGGATATATCTGTGAAGCTTCTATGACTTTGCCCTGGTCAAGTTGTGCTAACTTTCTCAGGGAAATTTCTTAATGAACGATGCCCTCCCTCAAACACCTCATCATCAAGGTTTAATACTTTAATACTTGTGATTGTTCAAACCTTCAAGAAGAAAGGAGCTATAATGTTTAAAGATGTAAGACTGACTTTGAACCCTGCTACATCAATGTGGGCGGGGGGCAGTCTATAGATCTCCTGGGGCTGTCATAACAAAGAACCACAAACTGGGTACCTCTCAGCAACAAAAATTTATTGTCTTACAGTTCTAGAGGAAACGCTGGTGACGTAGTGGTTAAGTGCTATGGCTGCTAACCAAGAGGTCGGCAGTTCGAATCCGCCAGGCGGTCCTTGGAAACTCTATGGGGCAGTTCTACTCTGTCCTGTAGGGTCGCTTTGAGTCTGAATCGACCCGATGGCAGTGGGTTTGGTTTTGGGTTTTTTTTTTTTTTTACAGTTCTAGAAGCCAGAAGTCCAAATTCAGGGTGTTGGCAGGCCAAGCTCTAGGGCAAGATAGTTCTTGTCTCTTCCAGGTTCTGGTGGCCCCAGGCGTTCTTTAGCTCCTGCAGCATCACTCCAGTTTCTGCCTCTGTCTTCCTGTGGCCGTCTTCTCTCTGTGTCCATGGCCCTGTCTGGGTTTCCTCTCCTCATTTTCTAAAGACACCAGTCAAAGTGCGTTCAGGCCCACCTGCTTCAGCAGCTCTTACGTTAACTAGCTCCACCTGCAAAGTGCCTATTTCCAAACAAGGTCGCTTTCACAGCTATTGAGGATTAGGACTTTAACACATTTCTTTTTGGTGGGGAGACAGAATTCAATCTATAACAGGCGAGGATTTCCTATAAAGCTAAGAGAAACGTTCCTTTCGTAAAAAACTGGATACACAGCCACACTATGGCTTCTCTGACATAACCATAAACATAAAAAAAAAAAAAAATTATAGGGATCAGAAAATGGTTCAACGATCAACTTTCAGAGGGTTAACAGAGGATTAACAACAGAAAGTAAGACCAGCTGACACGTCGGACACCATGTGGTGGGAACTGGTAAGGAAGAAACTTAGAATTTCAAAAAGTTTCTGCTCACTAGGATATTTCAGCGGATGGGTCGGGGAAGGAGGCGAGTGTAAACCCAAACCATCGCAGTCTTGCTAATGAGAAAAGTCCATAAAGGAGAACAACAACAGTGGTTTTAATAACCCTTCATTAACATCTCAGGGACATGCTTACAAAAATACAGGTTAAGATGGCAGCTAACCAACAGTAACAAACCCTTTCTCTGAACTCTTGGGACCCAGTGAGCTTTAAAATTCAGAACTTGTCAGAACCCGGAAAGGTAGTGTGTGGCCTATACTGCGTGTTAGATCATGGTTCCAGGAGGCTGTGGGCTGCAGGGTATAGCCACACCCCCTAGTAGTCTGCCACAAAACACTCGAGTATTCACTGTAACAGGAATAAATGAACCCGTTACCGCTGAGTCAGTTCCGCCTGATGGTGACCCCATGTGCGTCAGAGCAGAGCTGCACACCATAGGTTTTCAATGGCTGTAATCTTATGGAAACATCATCAAGCCTTTCTTCCGCAGCACTACTGGGTGGATTCTAACTAGCAACCTTGACTAAATGAAGACTATGAGAGTGGTTTTAATAACAGTGGTTTTAATAGCCTTACATCAGTTCAGGTCAGATTTCTCCACTAAATGGGTTTGTGGCAAATTTAGGAAAATCTTTTGGCTTGCAGAGCTTTCTGGGTTTGGGAATTGTGGATAAAAGATGGGAGGCTAGCCTTAATCTCCTTCTGTGCTTGGCTGAAGCTCCCTGCCTGGACAGCACCACTCTGAGAAGGAGCGGAGAGGAAAGGGGAAAGCCGAACATTTATTTTGCACTGACTGTGTGCCTGGCACATATCTGGCTCTTGGCCTATGTCACCCATTAGGGGGTTGGTTGCGATGGTGGCCAGGCAGGACCTCGCATTCAGGGGAAAGGTCGGCTGAGCCTGGCCAGAAGCAGAAAGCAGCCTGTCTAGGTCGCTAATGTGTTTACCCACGACGGGAGCACGTGGGAGTCCCATCTGCTAATCTCTCCCAGCTGCCTCTTGGCTGGCAGCAGCTGAAAGCAGAGAGGGGCCCTCGGGGGGTGGGGAGGGGCAGGGCAGAGGCCTGTCCCCAAGGGGAGTGGGCTCAGAGGGATGCTGACAAATATCCCACCAGCCAGGAAGGACGGGCTAAGTCCTTCCTTCCCGCTCCCCTGGTGCCTGGACTAAGAGGCCATTTCCTCTCTTCTCAGCAGCAACACTGAGAGTTCTGGGCCCCGAACCTGTTATGGCTCCAAGACAGGGAGTTAAGCAGAACCCGACCAGTCAGCAAGACCTTCCGGGCCACTGTTTGAGAAGTCATCCATGATGCTCATTTACCCTGCACCCTGGGGTGACGGCCAGACGGCATGATGGTGGAGCCTGTGCTGAGGCCTCCAGGACTCCCCAAAGGGACAGAATTGTAGGGGAGGGGGCCTGGCCTTGAGACCCAAGGGGTAGTGTCACCCCAGGATGGGGAGCATCAAATCTGCTTTAAGACGGACCCCAATTGGTAAGCTCTGGATATTTCTGTCCCCCAAGCAGACTCCCCCATTGCTTAGTCTAGCATATCCTATAGATATTATCCATTTCACTCGAGCATTGCCACTGGAAGTCAGAGATGATCAATTCAGGAAATGAGGGATGGGTCCTCACTCATCCATCCCCCCATCCCCCCCCACCCCCCCCATCCGTCCACCCATCCACCCAGTGCAGTGGTTTTAACAGCCTCGTATCAGTTTAGGTCAGATTTTGCCACTAAATGGGTTTGTGGCAAACTTAGGAGAAATCTTTTGGTTTGCAGAGCTTTCTGTGTTTGGGAATTGTGGATGGATCCATCTGTCCACCCACCCACCCACTCATCCGTCCGTCCGTTCGTCTGTCCGTCCATCCATCCACCATTTTTTCGACCAAACTAATTTAGCATCCATAAGGTGCCGGGCGAATGTCTCTTGCAAAGGAACACCCATTGCAGGGAATGCTACTAGCCTGTGCCTGCCAGAGCTCTTTCCTCTCCTCAGGAAGTAGGAATTGCTGGTGAAGCTGAAGTAAGGGTTGGATGAACTGTCTTCTCTTGTACCTGGAGAGCCACCCCCAGAGCGCAAAGCAGGGTATTGAGAACGTTTTGCTGGGCACAAAGGCCCCAGCCCTGTGACCCTGAGTACCTCGAGTTCCCTGGTGAGGCTCCTTCCTCTACAATTCTGTCCCTTTGGGGAGTCCTGGAGGCTTTAGCCTGGGCTCCACCACCATGCCCTCTGGCCGTGAGCCCAGGATGCAGGGGAGGTGGGCATCATGGATGACCTCTCGGACAGTAGCCCGAAAAGTCTTGCTGACAAGGCAGTAGAGGCTAAAGTTGACTGCTGTGTTAAGCATGGCCGCCATGTTGGCCACGTCTAAGGCGAGGTGGACTCTCCAGTCCTGGTGGACGGAGGCCACATACAGGTGGTAGAGCATGACAAAGATGCGGGGTGCCCACAGGACTGCAAAGAGTGTGGTGACACCCAGGAGGATGGCTGTGCTCTTGCCCACGTGGGGCCGCAGCCCACTCTGCCCCCTCTGCCGGAGCTGGTGAATGATGGCTGAGTTGGTGACCAGGAAGATGCCACAAGGGATGAAATAGACGATGAGGCAGTGAGCCCATTTGAGGACCTTGTCCAGCGTGCTGGGTGGGTTCGTGTCCCTCCATACGTCCAGCCACCAGTAGAAAGGGATGCCAGTCAGCAGGGCAGCCCCCAGCACAGCAGTAATGGCACGGCGTGCCCGGCCTGGGGACGAGGCAGCCCGGTGGTGCAGGGGATGGCACAGGGCACTGTAGCGGTCAAGTGTGAGCAGGACGGCAATCCAGACTGAGGCGTGGTTGGCAGCAAACTCCAGGATGTTAGCCGTGCGCACCACAGCCTGGGGCACCTCGCGGGCCAGCACAGCGCCCTGCAGGAGGAAGCCCACGAACACAATGACCACCTGGGTGATGATGTCCGAGGCCGTGAGCGCCAGGAGGTAGTAGTAGGAGGGCTTTCTGGTCCTGGAAGCAAGGCGGGCCAGCGTCACTGTGGTCACGAGGTTGGCTGATGATACCCCAGGTCACAGGGGGGAGAGGGCAGAGGCATTAGAGGAGTGCTCAGACTCGTTTTTCCAACGTTTGTGCCAGAGGCTATGTTGGCTTCTCTTTTCCTCTTTCTAGAGCTTTCTTAAAGGCTGCTTTGTCACGAAGGCTAACCAGCCCACCCCGCCCTCTACATCCACACACCTCAGGTCACTGACTTCACCCCGGGGTGAGGAGGCCGCCATCCTTACCAACCTTCGAACTGGTTCATTCCGGTTTGAACCTCTGCTGAGGACTTGCAATTCTACTCCAGGTATCCCAAAACCCCAGGTATACTGAATCAGAATCTACAGTTTAACAAGATCCCCAGGTAATTCTTACGTAGGATAAATTTTGAGAACCACTGCTCTGCTTGTGGTTCTCAGAATTGGCCCCTAACCAGCAGTATTAACATTGCCTGGGAACTTGTTAGAAATGCATATTCTCAGCAGGGTTTGAACTAGAATGAATCAGTTTGAAGCCGTGGTCCTTACACACGAGTAAACTCATTCACAGGGTGTCCTCAGAAGCTACATGTCCCTGTGGCATTCACTTCTAAGCCCTGAACAGTGGTTAAGCCCTTGACTACTAACCAAAAGATCGGTGGTTCAAACCCACCAGCATGAGAAAGATGTGGCAGCCTGCTTCTATAAGGATTACAGTCTTAGAAACCCTGTGGGGCAGTCCTACCCTATCCTATAGGGTCTCTTTGAGTCAGAATCGACTCGATGGCATACAACAGGTCCTCCAAAGGGAGTCCCTGCATGGTGCAAACTGCTAACTGAAAGCTCTAACTGCTAACAGAAGGGTTGGAGGTTAGAGTGCCTCAGAAGAAAGGTCTGGCTATCTATGTCTAAAAAATCAGCCATTGAAACAACTTCATGGCAACTGGTTTTATGTCCTCCAAAGAGGGGGCTTCCCCGAGGACAGTGAAGGATTTTTCTTACTGGATTTGGGGAAACCCCAAGGCTGAGACCATTTATGCTTTCCCATGTTCATGCACCCACCCTCACCCCAAGTTTTGCTCTCCGGGGACCTTGGCTCATGAAGGCAGTGGATGGTACAAGGAGATGTGGACTGAGCCAAGAGCCATCTGGTGAACTTAGTTATCTAGGAGGGAGCCCTGCTCTGGTGAGCGCCCCAAATCCTAGCCTTTCTCTTTACTCCTTTCTATACTTTGCTCCCCAGAATGCCCCCATGAGGGGAGCCCTGGGACCATGATCCTGGATCTCAGGGGTTAGAGCAAAGGTTGGCACTCAAGAGGGAGGACCCTGCTTTCTGGCCAAGCGCAAGCCTCCAGTCCCCAACTCCCC
Organism: Elephas maximus indicus; assembly: GCF_024166365.1. Classification (NCBI taxonomy): domain Eukaryota; kingdom Metazoa; phylum Chordata; class Mammalia; order Proboscidea; family Elephantidae; genus Elephas; species Elephas maximus. Next base: position 64,701,314 of record NC_064837.1, on the reverse strand, counting down.
ACTCACCAGGCAGCCCCAGGCCCAACAGGATGCTGTAGTAAATCACAGGGATGACACCAGCCACACACGGGGACCTCTCTGGGATCTCTGGCCAGGAGCCTTCAAATTCCCAGCTCAGCCCGCTGCCATTGGGTGTGGGCAACACGGTCACTGGCAGCTGGCCAGCTAGGAAGGGTGGAAGGGCAGGGTTACAGCACTTGGTCTCTTTCCAATCTGGCCCAGCCACAGTCCCACCCTGACCCTGGGGTCCTTCTATTCCCCCCTGCTCTGTGCAGATCCCTGATCAGACCCAGCCAAGTGGCACCCTCTATGGCCATGGAAATTTGTGCCAAGTCCACCCCGACCCCAGCCCACCTCCCCTGCTGATGGCAAGGGGTCCACGGCAGGGTCTCTTGCTGTCATAGGGATCACTTCTCATTTGCTTTGTTCCTGTGGTCTCCACCCTCAATGGGCCGCACATCAAAGTCACAGGGGCACTTGTCAAATGCAGGTTCCTGGGCCCCACTCCAGGCAGTCGGGCCAGAGGCTCAGGAGTGAGCCAGGGCATCTGTGTTTTTACTGTGCACCCCGGGCGACTCTGACCCACAGTGATTGGCAGCAGCTGCCTGGCTCCACTCAACAGCCATCCCCTCTCCAAGGAGAGACCATTTCTGGGTTCCTCTCTTTCTAAGCCCAGGGCACCCCTCTTGATGGGATACACAACTGGAGCTGGGATGGCCCAGTTGGTCGGATGAGTGGAGTCCCTGGTGGTGCATATGGCTGATGGCTTGGTTGCCAACTGAAAGGTTGATGGTTTGAGTCCACCCAGAGGTGCCTCGGAAGAAAGACCAGATGATCTACTTCCAAAAAATTATTCATTGAAAACCCTGTGGAGCACAGTTCTACTCTGACATACATGGGGTCACCCTGAGTTGATGGGAACTGGTGACCCGTGTCAGATGAACAAACTGAGCCCAGAAGGGTGGGGGACCTGGCCTCGATCCCACAGTTGGGATGAGAAGCATCTTTAGATCTTTTTAGGTTCGACCTTCCAGCTTCTGATTTCCTACTGAAGCCCCCTTCCCAATAAACCCATTTCCTCCTCCCACTGCCATTCATGATCAACGTCATCCTTCCGACCCTAGACACCTTACCTGTCTCTTGTCCCTCAAGCCCCATGCTCCTGGGTCCAGGGTCACCTGCAGCTTTTTCTGAGGGCCCCCGCACCTCCCTCCCCCACCTGGCTCACCAAGTGGTTGTTTGCCCCACAAGTCTCCCAGCACACTGAGCCTATGCTCATGCTCACAGAGAAGGGGGACAAAGGGGAGGAGGGAGGAGGAGAAAGGAAAGGGTGGGGCCGAGGCTGGGGAGTGAGTCTATGGGAGATGCCGCCTGGGGCCAACCAGGATCCCCCGGGATGCCCGGGCAGGGAAGGGGGCCAGGCTGGGGATGGGGCTTCAGGGAGAGGCTGGGGGTCCTGAATAGGTCTGTCTGCTTTGATGAGGGGGCAGTGCGGTGAAGGGCACGATCAGGGCTCTGGGTGGGCTGCCTCATACATAGGGCACACTGGGAACTAGGCTGGGCTCAGCTGGGGCGAGGATGCCTGGGGGCAAGGACTGGGGGAAGAGCAGAGGCCTAGGGGATGACTCTGTGGGGCTCAACACTCTGAAAGGCATTAAGTGGAGGGGAGGAGAGGAGGGGGCTCCTGAGAGAGGGGTGGGGAACATGGGCCAGGTAGGGTGAGGTGAAGCTGTGGGGTCAGGACTGATCTGGAGAAAGGCCATTGGGCCAGGCTTGCAGGAGTTGGTCCTGCTGAGGCTGTGGGGTGGGCTGAGCACAGGGCTGGACTGCAGAGGGGCTACTGGCCTAGCAAGATGGCCTGGGTGGGGGGCAGTGAGCAGTAGTGGGGAGGGGTGGCTGCCGGGAGAAGCTGACCAGGCTGCCCGCGGCATGTGGCCCAGCAAGCTGTTGTTTTCCTGGCCTTGGTGAAATCCTCCGGGACTATCAGCTGCTGGCAAATAAACACCAGCCGGTGCCGGGGGCACTCTGGAGAGGCCGGAATCTGCACCCGGCTCCCCTCCCCAGGATAGAGTGAGCGGTCACCCACAGTGGCTCCAGGACAGCAGAGCTAAGACCTGGAATCACTTCCAGGGGCCGTCTTCCAGGATTGTAGCAGGGAGGCCTTCCCAGCTCCCTAAATTAGAGCCATATTGGGCTGGAACATCTCTTTCCCTCTATCCCTATTCGCACTCCCACCGCCCCTGAGAAGTACTCACAGCTGAGGCCTTGCTGCCCCCTGGTGGCCGCGTCCTGACACTGCTGGCCTCTGGGAGTCCCATGGCTTTGGGGAGTCCCCTGAAGTGGGACAAGAAGCAGGCACTACCCACTCAGAGCAGGTCCCCAGACAGTATGTCCAGGACCCAGCACCCCACAGCACAAGCATCATAACTCCCCACGCTGTCTCCTCCCTGCATCATGAGTCTTTTTTTTTCCATTGCCTTGGAGTGAATTCCGACTCATGGTGACCCCGTGTGTTACAGAGTAGAAATGTCCCGCAGGATTTTCTTAGCTGTAATATTTGTGGAGTCAGATCACTAGGCCTTTCTTCTGTGGCACCACTGGGTGGGCTCAAACTGCCTACCTTTAGGTTAGTCCAAACCCAAAAAAACAAACCCGTTGCTGTCCAGTGGATTCCAACACATAGTGACCCTATAGAACAGAGAAGAACTGCTCCATAAGGTTTCCGAGGAGTGGCTGGTGGATTTGAACTGCTGAATTTTTGGTTAGCAGCTGTAGCTCACCGAAGCTCTTAACACTGTGTTGAGTGCAAACCATTTGCACTCCCCAGGGAGCTACCATAGGGCTAGGGGTGAGTCTAAGACACAGCCCCACCTTTGAGGAGCAGCCTGCAAGAGTGTTAAAAAGGCCAGCTATGTGCCAGAGGCAAGGAGGGAGGTGATAACGTTCACTGAGCACCCACCCTGTCTCTACGTTTTCAGCAGCCCCACAAGCGGACTCTGGTTACCTCCATTTGACACAACAGGGCATCGGGGCTCAGAGAAGTTAAGCAACCGGGCTAAGGTCACAGAGCTAGGATGTGGCCATTAGAATTTGAGCTTGGGTTTATCTTCTACACCCCCTTCCCCAGAGCTGTTCATCTTTCACACCCTGACGCAGCCTTCTCAGGAAAAATAAGAGCTTGGGAAGTGAGGGGCACTGTGACTCAGATTTCATAGACAAGAGGGACACAGCTCAAAGGGACAGGACTGGGATGGGGAAGAGCATTCCAGACAGAGAACAGCACCACCAAGAGGCTGAGGCAGGAGCATGGACGTGCCCCAGTGACAGAGCCCACCTGGCTTAAAGAAAGCTTCCAGTATGGAGCTACTTCAGGGAGAGATTTCCTCTTGCTTATCTCTAGGATGTCCCCGTAGTACACAAGTCTGGAGCCCGAACTCATGATTCCCTGTTACCCAATCTCAGCGTCTGAGTCACGCAGGGAACCCCAGCTCAGGCAGGGAGACTTCACAGGTGTCGGGGAGACTGCTGAGGCAGAGCTGGGCACCCACCTCTCTGTAGTGTTACCGCCACTCTGCAGATTCAGAAACCCCTCACCCTGCCCCAAGCTTGCGGAACTTTTCAGTTACTTCACATTAGAGATTCCTTCCCTGATGGGATCTTTTACTGCTGCTGAAATAGCGTCTCAGAAAAGACTATACGGGGCTGTGGAAAGGAAAGTTGAGCAGAAAAGTGGCACTTGAATCTGGATCTACCAATCCCTGGCTGAGAACTCAGGCAAGTCGATTGTAAACACTCCCTTTCTGTCTTGGGCAGGAGGTCACGCTCCTCTCTGGGAATTGTTCTTGCTGGTGAACTTGTCAAACTTGCTCTCAAGGAACCCATGGAGCCTGTGCAGAGCCAGAGGGCAAGATAAAAATGTCCGGCCGCAGCCTACCATCTTCCATCTCAGAGATTACGCAGGAGTGCCCTCCTTCCTTTCCCCTGCCCCAGGACACACACACATATACACACACATGCCCATAGGTATGCACACACAGGCATGCACACATGCATGTGTACCCACATGCACACATGTGCACACATGCATGCAAGCACAGGCAAAAATGCATTGTGCACACGTGCACACAGGTGCCACAGATGCACACATGCACATACATGCACAGGCATACACACATGCATGTGTACACACAGGCACACATACATGCACACGCATACACATGCGCACACATGCACACCCCAGCAACACTTGGACCAAGAAAATAAGAGCAGACAACACTTACCTCTGGAAAGCCAGTTTCTAAACCATTAGAGGAAGCTCAGGGATAAGGAAGGGCAGAAATACTGGGAGGTGGAGCTCTTAGAGATGGGAAGTCAGAGGCCACCCTTCTGGGCCTTCTGGTTTCCTGGGGCCTCCCAGCTCCCTTCTCGTCTGAAATGTCCTCACTCTAGTTTGTAGATCTTAGCTTAGGGTGTACATAACAATCATCACGGCGCTTAAAAACACAGATGCGCAGGCCATGCCCCTGGGGAATCCTAGGTGGAGCATGGAGGATTTCAGTGCAGGTGGGCTGTGCTTCAAGAAAGGCGGATGAAGACCCTCGAGGAGGCTGGAGTTAGTAAGCGGTCCACCAAAGGCCGTCCTCTCACACCAACAACATACCTATTGGGAAGCCTCAGGCATGAAAGCCAGCTGCCCTCAGAGGCCTCGGTGCCCTGTTGTGCAAAGGCTCTGACTTGCTGGGCTGGGCTGGGGTGGTGATTCAGTCCACAGGAAAGGCAGGCGGGTAGCCAGCGGGCAAGGGATGGTGGGCCCGGACGAGGGGAGCCAGGCGTGAAAGTCAGAGCAGCCGGAAGAGGCTTCTGCTGGATCGAAGAGCTCTTTCTCTGCCAATCCGGAGGAAGCAGGTGCCAGGCCCAATTCCTGCTCTCTCTGTGGCTCCAGAGAGGGGGTGGAGCTGGCAGTCTCGCTGTGCCAGCCTGGGGCAGAAATCAATGCACTGAACTGGTCCCCGGAATCCAAAGAGCAAGGGAGGGCATACTCCAACCCATCCCAATCGAGGGCCTCGCCTGGGGAGAAACTCAGAGCCAGAGCTCTCAGGAACACGCACTTCAGCTCATCAGCCTAGAAGGAGTCCCTCCCGTGAGGAACTGGGGCCAGCCCCCAGTCCCTTTCAGGGGAGACCTCCACAGCACCCCACCCTCCTATTCCCCAGTATTCCCTTCAGACTGTAGACCTCACCCTCCTTCCCACTGCCTTTGCTTTGGAATTCAAGTCAGTCTGAGTTTTGTCACCACCATGCACTGGCTGTATTAGCCCCCGACCAGTTGGCCCCCAACTCAAGTGACTCCACGCACAATGGAACAAAACGCTGCCTGGTCCTGCGCCATTCCCATGATCAGTTGTGGATGGGACTGTTGTGACGTACTGGGTTTTCACTGGTTGATTTTCAGAAGTGTATTGCCAGGCCTTTCTTCCTAGTCCCTCTTAGTCTGGAAGCTCCTATTCAGCATCATAGCAACACACAAGCCTCCACTGAGAGATAAGTGGTGGGTGGCCAAATGTGAGGGGCATGGGCTGGGAATGGAACCCGGGTCTCCCACGTGGAAGGCGAGAATGCTGCCACTAAGCCACCACTGAGCATGTTCGCTTTAGAAGCACACTCTTTCTAGGGGTGCTAGCCTGAGACTGGGTCCTTGCTGTCTGCCTTAGTTTCCCCTACAGTTGAAAGATGGTGCCAGGTATGCAGTTTGTCTCCTTGGAACTTTGGGCGGGGAAACGCTACAGTCGCAAGTTGGACAGAAGCTGGTAAAAGCAGCCTTCCCAAGAACCCAGGAACCCGAGGCCATTCGGGGAAGATGAATTAAAGGGAGGAAGTAATGGGGTAGGGCCAGCCCCAGGCTGGAGAGGGAGGGGCTGTCTGCCGAGGGCCAGTCTCCCGGGAGGCAGGCAGTGGTCCTTCCCACGCACGGGTAGGCCCTGCCATCATTGACTCACCTTGACCCTGGGCAGAGGGGTGGCTATAGTCCCCATAGGGCCTCCCTAAAGGCCCATCACCCCCCTCCCCAGTGTATGCTAGGAACATTCGTCAACAAAAACTGTAAAAATGATGTCTGTTACCCCCAAGCCCCAATGTGAGACCCTTACCCTCCTCTCCTGAGAGCCACCAATTTTACTGGTGGTCGTGGAGTAGACTCCAGCTCCTGGAGACCCCACGTGTCTCAGAGAACTCTGCTCCAGAGGATTTCCATGGCTGATTATTCAGAGGTATATTGCCAGGACTTCCTTCTCATTGGACTGGAACCTCCAATCTCTTGGTTAGCAGCTGACTCGCACTGTTTGCACCATCCAGGGACTCACTCCAGAGAGCTAGCCCACCCCAAAGTGGGGAGGGGGGAGCGGGAGCCTGAGCAACTTCTTCCTTCTCCCCTTCCAGGCTCGTTCCTTGCAGCCAGCTCACCACGATGCTCCAGCCAAGATGCTGCCAACCCTGCTCTGTGCTGGGGCAGAGGCTGCACCCCGGGGGGCTGGGGGAGAGAGTTGGGGACCCTTGGGGCAGTGCTGCCAGTGGCCCTGGATCCCCTTGCCTGCCCTTCAGAGGGGCTAACACTTTCCAGGAGAGGGCCAACTGACCCTGTGGGAGGTGAGGAGGCTGGGGGAGGGCTGCCGGATCTGTCCCCCTCCGGGGCCCACAGCCAGCACAATAGCCCCTGAGGCTGCCACTCTCGGGCTTAAGTGGTTGCCTGGGCAACAGCTGGGGCCAGTTTCCACCAATCCAAGAAGAGGCTGGGTGGGGAAGGGAGGCCTTCCAGGAAGGGGGTGCTGTCCGTCTTGTGCTGGGTCCATATAAGGAGGAGGGAGGTGAGCAGGAGTGGTCCCTGCAGTGGACTTGGGGGCGTGGGTGCAAAGATGCTCAGAGTAGGATACTCCACGCCTGGGTCCTGGGGCAGCTTCTGGGCCATCCTGGCCTTGGTGGGCCTGGCCACTCGTGCAGGTGAGCGGGCCGTGGACGGGGGTGGGGTGCGGGCAGGGAGGAGGGGCAGGACCTTCCCGCCTGGAGGGGGCAGTATCCAGTAGGCCAGGGAGAGCAAAGAGTCGATCTTCTCCCCAAGGGAGAGGGCAGCCTGCCTCAGGGTGGAGGGGCTGGGCAGGCAGGCAGGGACTGGGACCAAAAGACCCTTCCATTGTCCTGGGCCCAGGCAGAGGAGAATGGGAACACATCAGCATTCAGGTCCTTCAGAGTGACAGCTTGGGGAGGCGGGGCTGGAGATTAACTGCCACTTCTTTCTCGCCCTCCCTTTGTCCCTCTGCCCCCCACTCCCTCTTACATACACAGACGCTCTGTTCTTGCGTGAGCCCTCTCTGCAAGAGTCCACAGGCATCGTGCTTGTGTGAGTGTGCGTGTGCATACGTGCATGAGTGAGTTGTGTGTACAAGAGAGTGTGAGTGCATGAGTGTGTGTGCATGAATGTGTGGGAGTGCGAGTGTGGGTGCACAAGTGAGTTGTGAGTGCATGAGTGTGTGCTCAAGTGTGTGTGAGTGCACATGCGTGGGTCAGTGTGTGAGTTGGGGTGCCCTTGGCTGTCGTCAGACACCTCCTTGCCAGATACTTGGGGAAGGTGATAGGAGGTCTTCTTAGAGCCTGAAACTTTGTGTAGCTGAGCCCACATGCCCATCTGACCCTCATGGCATTCCTGGCAGCCTGGACAGGGATGCCAGCCTCAACACCTCGTCCCCGGGAGTGCCCTATTTGGCCCCAGCTGGCCCCCTGCACTTTCTCTGGGTCCCCCCACTGGAGGTGGGCTCCTATCTTACAGATCAGGCCCCAAGGCAGCAGTGGAAAACACTTCCCGTCCAGGCCTGCAGCTTCCTCCCACTCACTACTCCAGCCTCCTTGCCCCCCTCAGCCCCCAGCCCATCCCCTTCAAGAGGCTTTGCACTGCTGCTTCCCCGCAGATGCTCCTCCCTGGCTGATGCCTTCTGGCCACCTCCTCAGCAAGCCCCCCGTCCTGCTAGATCGCTCTCTCATGCGTCATGGTCTAACACTAGAATGCGCCTTGTGTACTACGTCTAACACACCAATATGTGCTTTTACGAATGAATGTAAGGCTTGTTCATTGCTATCTCTCAGGCTCGCGGGAGTGTCTGGCACACTGTAGGTGCTCGGTAAAGGTTTGTGAATGATTGCACCACTTGTCCTGACAACTCCTGTGAGCGGTCAAGTGGACAGTTCTTCAGCAGGCGAGATGGGTGGGTACCAAGAGTTCCTTTAACCCTTGCTTGGGGGTCTGACATCATGAAGACAGCTCTGGGCATAACCATGCCTGACTTATAATCTTTCCCTGACCAGAACCTACACCCCTTCAAACAGCAACCTCTCAGGATGGGCATGACCTTCCCTACCCAGGAGATGCCTGTGTGCGTACGTTCATGCATCAAATGGGCAAAAACAGGTGTGCACACACAGCTTCTCAGACCCACCGCCCCTCTGTTCACACTCGTGTACATGGGTCTCCAGCTGGTCCCTCTGTCCCTGGACTTGGCTCTGGGCCCGGGGGCCTCCTCAGGCCATGTGTTCCTTCCTGCTACAGCCCAGCGAGCCGATGTCAGTGGGGAGGCAGCGGCCACTTCCATCAACCACTCCCAGATGCTGCTCCAGCACTTGCAGGAGCTGCTGCGGCAGGGCAACGCCAGTGACGTGGTCCTGCGGGTGCAGGCCACAGGCACCGATGAGGTCCGCGTCTTCTATGCCCACCGCCTGCTGCTGGGCCTGCATAGCGAGCTCTTTCGGGGGCTGTTGCGGAACCAGAGCGAGGTGGCACTGCAGGAGCCCAGGGAGTGTGCCGCCGTCTTTGACAAGTTCATCAGGTGGGACAGGGCAGGTTTGGGGGGACCTTCACGCCTTCTCAAGCCCCTGGTTCCTCCACCCCAGGGCTGCAGAAGCTCAGGCCCCTCAGAGGTCAAAGTGTGCCGATGCAGCCACCTCCTTTCCCTCCTTCCCCTCTGCGCTCTGTGCAGTGCAGTGCAACACTTCTGCCTTGGCCTGGGTGCTCTGTGCAGTCTTACAGCACCTCTGCCTTGGCCTGCATGCTTTGTGCAGTGCAGCACACCTCTGCCTTGGCCTGGGCGTGCTCTGTGCGTGCAGTGCAACACCTCTGCCTTGGCCTGGGTGCTCTGTGCAGTCTTACAGCACCTCTGCCTTGGCCTGCATGCTTTGTGCAGTGCAGCACACCTCTGCCTTGGCCTGGGCGTGCTCTGTGCGTGCAGTGCAACACCTCTGCCTTGGCCTGGGTGCTCTGTGCAGTGTAAGCACAGCACCTCTGCCTTGGCCTGCATGCTTTGTGCAGTGCAGCACACCTCTGCCTTGGCCTGGGCGTGCTCTGTGCGTGCAGTGCGACACCTCCGCCTTGGCCTGGGCACTCCGTTTGTGGGGTTGATGTTGTCAGTCCCCTGCCCTGCGGACCCCCCTCAGAGCTGTTTCCAAACCTGGCCAGGAGAGCTTTTAAAAACTGCAGATTTTGGGACCTCGCCGTGGATGGCGGGCTTCACACCTGGGGTTGGGTCCAGCGATCATTTTTTAGTGCCTCCATGTGGTGTAGGTGGAAGTACTGTGCTAGGGAACTGAAAAAATTAGCCAGCCCTCCCCCACTTCCTCTGCTTCCTGGCACTTAGCTGAACAGGGGCACCATTCACGTTGTAGTCTAAGAGAGTAACCTTGCTTCAGTGAGAATTGGGTTTGGCTGCCAATTACACAGAATCCTCTAATGACAGTGGCTTAAACAAAATGGTTGCAGAATTCCTGCCATCATTTCCAAATTCTAGGCAGTAGGAGGGGGATAAAACAGAAGGGCAAAAAGGGTCTCCTCCGCATCCCTAAACCCAAACCCACTGCTGTTGATTCCAACTCATAGCAACCCTACAGGACAGTGTAGAACTGCCCCACCCTGTTGTTGTTGTTAGGTGCCATCCAGTCGGTTCCAACTCATAGTAACCCCATGTACACCGGAACGAAACACCACCCGGTCCTGCACCATTCTCACAATCATTGTTATGCTTCAGCCCATTGTTTCAACTACTGTGTTGATCCATCTCATCTCGTTGAGGGTCTTCCTCTTTTTCGCTGACCCTCTACTTTACCAAGCATGACGTCCTTCTCCAGGGACTGGTCCCTCCTGATAAGGTGTCTAAAGTACAGGTGCATTTAAGCAGTCTTCCCGCTAATCCCATACAGCGCCTCCACTTACATCTCATTGACTAGAAATTAATCACATGGCCACGCCCACTTTAAGGGAGGCCAGACACACAGGCTTTTATTCCGAGGCAACAGGCCCTGCTGGAAGGCTGGGGAAAGGGGAGAAATGGATGGTGGGGCATCTGGCAGGTGCTGCCACAACCCCACAGACTGCGTGCCCGTGGGGACTGGCAGGAAGGGTGAGCAGAGAAACAGAAGCAGACGGAGGCGGATGAGTGGCAGCTGGCGAGATTGCCGACAGACAGCGAGAAGGGGGAAAGATGCAGTGAGAAGGATGGACGTATGAGAGAAGAAAAAGGGCAGGGAGGCTGGTCGTTAACCTGTGCTGACCTCCTACTTTGTAGCAAGTACTCTGTCCTTTCCAACCTCTAATAACCATGAGGGCTAGATGCTATCCATGTCGCAGATGATAAAACTGAGGTTCTGGGAGGTTAAATGACTTGCCCAGTTTCACAGCAAGTAGGTACAAGGGTCAGGCTGGGCAGGGGGTAGGAGAGGGGCTTCATCCCTTCCCAAGCCCTGGCTCCTCCACCCACAGGGTCACAGAAGCCAAGGCCCCTCAGTGGTCTCAACCCAGATCCTATTGTCCCCTGACTACAAATCTCACAAAGGCGGGAGCCACTTCTGCCTTGGTCTAGGCTAGCTCTCACCACCTAGTTGTTGTTAGGTGCGGCCAAGTTGATTTCAACTCATAGTGACTTCCATGTGACATGTACAACTGCCCCGTAGGGTTTTCTAGGCTGTAATCTTTTTTTTTTTTTTTTAATCTTTATAGAAACAGATCTCTAGGCCTTTGTCCCAAAGAGCAGCTGGTAGCTGGGTTCGAACCACCCACCTTTCGGTTAGCTTGCTGCGCCACTTAGGAACCTAGTCGACGTTCAATAAATACATGCTAGATTAAAAAAAAAAAAATTATTATTTTATTTTTTTTTTAGAAACCCTGGTGGCTTAGTGGTTAAGTGCTACGGCTGCTAACGAAAAGGTCGGCAATTCGAATCCGCCAGGCGCTCCTTGGAAACTCTATGGGGCAGTCCTACTCTGTCCTATTGGGTCGCTATGAGTCGGAATCGACTCAGTGGCAGTGGGTTTGGTTTGGTTTTGGTTATTTCTACGTCACCAGAAGAAACAAGAAGGGACGGCGGTGGGAGGGCCCTTGAGAAGAAGAGATGGGAAGCCTCCAGCCCACTCTGCGGTGTTTGTGCCTCCAACCACGAGTTCTCCCAAGGTGGGGTCCCCTCCGGACTAGACTCGAGAAAGTGGCGCTCGCAGATGGCCGGTATGGCCTGCCTTGACCCCGGTTCATCTCCCACCTCTCCGCAGGTACCTGTACTGCGGTGAGCTGACGGTACTGCTGGCCCAAGCCATCCCTTTGCACAGGCTGGCCACCAAGTACGGCGTGGCGTCCCTGCAGCGGGGTGTGGCCGACTACATGCGCGCGCACCTGGCGGGCGGTGCGGGCCCGGCCGTGGGCTGGTACCACTACGCCGTGAGTACCGGCGATGAGGCACTGCGCGACAGCTGCCTGCAGTTCCTGGCCTGGAACCTGTCGGCGGTGGTGGGCAGCGCCGAATGGGGCGTCGTGAGCCCCGAGCTGCTGGCACAGTTGCTGCAGCGCTCAGACCTGGTGCTGCAGGACGAGCTGGAGCTGTTCCACGCGCTGGAGGCGTGGCTGGGCCGCGCGCGGCCTCCTCCCGCCGTGGCCGAGCGCGCGCTGCGCGCCATCCGCTACCCGATGATCCCGCCGGCGCAGCTGTTCCAGCTGCAGGCGCGCTCTGCCGCACTAGCGCGCCACGGCGCCGCGGTGGCCGACCTCCTGCTGCAGGCATACCAATTCCATGCTGCGTCGCCGCTGCACTACGCCAAGTTCTTCGACGTCAACGGAAGCGCCTTCCTGCCCCGCAACTACCTCGCGCCCGCTTGGGGCGCCTCCTGGGTCATCAACAACCCCGCCCGTGACGACCGCAGCACCAGCTTCCAGACGCAGCTGGGCCCGAGCGGCCACGACGCAGGCCGCCGCGTCACCTGGAACGTGCTCTTCTCGCCGCGCTGGCTGCCCGTCAGCCTGCGGCCCGTCTACGCGGACGCCGCGGGCACCGCGCTACCCGCCGCGCGTCCGGAGGACGGCCGGCCGCGGCTGGTGGTGACGCCGGCCAGCAGCGGCGGCGATGCGGCGGGAGTGAGCTTCCAGAAGACAGTGCTGGTGGGCGCGCGGCAGCAGGGCCGCCTGCTGGTCCGCCACGCCTACAGCTTCCACCAGAGTAGCGAGGAGGCCGGTGACTTCCTGGCGCATGCCGACTTGCAGCGGCGCAACTCCGAGTACCTGGTGGAGAACGCCCTGCACCTGCACCTCATTGTCAAGCCCGTCTACCACACCCTCATCCGGACCCCGAAATAGCCACGCGGGCAGGGGGCAGGGGTCCCGGACTCTTTGGATTTGGAAAATAAAGGCCTCGCGTAGTTGGCCAAGAGGGGCTGGGACGGGGGCGGTGAGTGGAGGTGGCCGTAGCCCTGGCTTTAGGGATGGGACAGGTGAGGTGTGGAGTGGTAGACCAGATGACTGGTTTGGGAAGTTGCTTTCATAGAGTTGCATACCCCGTTCTTGGTTTTGAATAAACCAATGCTCAGAGAGGTGGGGGATGATTGCACAGCCCACCCCTGGGTAAAAACAGCCCAGGCAGGGTCCCTCAGGTCTGGGAATCCACCTACCCTTCACTGAGCTTTCCCATGGGGGCAGATGGGAGCCCCCCACCCAGACACAGAACAGGGCAGGTAAGAGCATCCAAATGGTCAGAGTGGCCACCTGCGGAGCCTGGAAGACCCCGGTACCCCTTGCAGGACTGTCTCACCTTGAAGCTGAGGGGCTTATCTGGGCAATTTCTGAGCCCGGACCTCTGGGGGTAACCACTCCATCTGGGTTATGAGGCTTTCTGCCCTCTGGGCTCCCCAAGTTGTGGCCTCCCCTGGGAGGGGGTCCAGAGGTGGAGTGGGGGCATGAATGGACTTTTCAAGCCCCACTCTTCCTGGGGAGAGGCCTCTGAGTCTGGAGAAAACCTTTTTCCCAGGTTTTTGTAGGTTAGTGCTAAGAAGCCAGCCTTAGGGAGAGGGGGGTGGCTGGGGGGAGGGGAATTGGGTTGGATTTTAATCAGTCATGGCTACCTCACATTCCAGACAAGGTCTCATTCCTAAATGGGACTTTATTGTTTAAAAGGAGGGGGGAAAAAGCCACTGTCAAGAAACAAAACCAAACCTCCCCACACCCAACCACAGTATGGGAAACCCCTGTCAGACCCCTCCCCAACCATCCTTTGCCCCGGTATGGGCCCAGGAGCCCCGTCTCACTAACAGCTCCCCTCCCTTCATTTTCAAGGCCTAGTCTGGCCACAGGTCGGTGCCGGGTTTTGGCAACAGGGCTGGGGCAGGGCGGGGGGGGGGGGCGGGGGGTGGAGGAGGGCAGGGACCCTGTTGTCCTGGCCATGCCTTTTGGGATCACCTCCCTTCCCCAGTGGCACTGAAGCATGGAAGGGTCAGGCAGGCACCCCACAATTCCTGGGTCTTAGGAGCCCAGGCCTTCTGAGATCCTGGGCTCCAGCTCCCGAGTCACCCCCATCTGTCCTGCCTCCACCTCCCATTTCTCTGCTACACCCCATTCAGTCTGGGGCGCAGGAGGGTTGGTTCCAGACAGGGCCCCTCAGTTATGCCGGAAACGTCCATCTTTGCCATGGGTGCCTGTGCCGTGGGGCAGGCGTGGCCCTCGAGTAGCCCGTCGGGAAATGCCAACTGGGTTTGGGGCAATGGCAAGGGGTAAGGGGTCCCCAGAGCCTGCAAGGGCAGAAAGGCTGGTTTAGAAATGCCGCCCCATCCCCTCTCCTATCCCCCAGTGGCCTTGAATTCCCTAGGGGCACAATCCCAAGAACTGGGACTCATGGGCCAGTCCCATGAATACGCTTGCAGCACCATGTTTCTGGCCAGAGGCAGCCATCTGGGCATGGAACTCAGCAGCCTCCTCCTCCCTGTGGTGGCCCAGGCCCCCCCCAGCCCCTCCCTGGCCAGTACTGACCGGTGTTCTGGCTTGGAGGGAGTCTGACTTTGGCCAAAGGCAGCGTGACCTTTCCTGGGTGCCGGACACCAGGGGCTGGGTGCCCACAGGCGGGCACCCTGTGTTCTGACGTATTCTCCATGGGACGGGGCCCCAGGAGGTGGTTCTTGGGGCGGTAAAGCTGCAGTGGTTGAAAACAGTGGAGCAAGGCCAGAGTCACACAGGGGTCTGTCCCAGCCCGGGGGACAGAGGTTTTGAGGGTGGTATCCCTGGGTGTGGGAGAGGGTGCTAGGGGAGCTAGGTGCAGGGCCCACGCCACAAACAAGGGCCCAGAGAAGACTCCCCCACTCTGCCCCTTGCCTCACCCCTTGCCCGGTGACCTCAAAGGATCGGGACCTCCGCTTTCTTCTCTTGGCCTCCAGCGACTCCTCCCGTTTCTTGCTGGGGCTTTTCTTCTGGCCGCGCAGCCAGGGCTCAGAGCTGTCCTCATGCGGCCCCGACACCTGGGCTGGGGTCTCGCCGGTGCTGCTGGACAGGTTGTCCTCGCTGGCCGCATGCTGCAGCGCGGGGCTGGGCGGCCGCTTGCAGGCCAGAGGGCCAGACGGCCGCGCATCTTCCGCCTCGCTCAGTGAGTGCAGGGACAGGCTGCTGCGCTCGGTCGCGGGCGCCGGCAAGTGGCGCCCCTCTGCTCCCAGGGCCCGCGAGCGTCGCCGCGCCGCCTTCACCGAAATGCACTTGGTGCCGGTGAGGATCTCCTTCCGCTCTGCAGGGGGACAGAGACCACGTATTCTGCGCCCCTCCTGCACCTCCAGCCCCCCTCCTTCTGCCATGGCGGAAATGGGAAGGAGGCAGGCTGCCTGGGCTTTAACCCCAGCTCCCCCACTCGTCTGCAGAATAAGTAAATTTGGACAAGTTCCTTAACCTCAACTGTAAGCTGGGGATGGTAAACCTAACACCACAGGGTGTTGTGAGGATTGAGGATTAGCCCAGGGCCAGGGGCTCCATCTAGGTTTGCTACTGCAATTATAGCTGAGTGAGGGACAGGTTCATTCCTAAATGCCATGTGTTCCCCATTCTAACGTCCGACTGTGCTCTGTATTCCTGAGCAGGTGGATAAACCCCTCTCGACAGTGGTGGCTCTCTGTAGAGTTCCTGTGTGCACTCAACAGTGTGGAAGGCAAGGAAGGGCTTTGGGCTGGGTGCCTGAGCGATGCCAGGCAGGGGCTCAAGGGCAGGCAGGGGCCCACCTTTGTGGGACAAGGGCATCTCCGACAGAGTCTCACTGCTGTCAGGGGAAGAGTTGATCCGACTGCTCAGGCTGACCAGGCTGTCCAGCGCAGGGGCCTGCGGGGTGAAGTGGTTGGGAGGAGGGAGGCCTGAACACAGCAGGGACCCTATGCCCCTCAGCAGAGATGGGAAAGCTCTGGAGTGGTGGCCATTTTGGAAAGGCTCTGTCATGACTCATGGGTGCCCACTCCTGTGTCCCCACCCCCAACAGTGGAGCCTGGGGGGCCGGCAGGTGCTCAGAGCTCACCTCCTGGGTCACCAGGCTGCCGATCTGGATGGGGGGCGGGGTGGGCACAGAAGAGCCCCTCACCTGCCAGGCCCGGGAACTGGCCTTGAACACGTGGTTGGCTTCACTGGGGTTGGCAGAGGAGGGGTGGGGTGGTGGTTGGCCAGGCTGGTCCCCCTGAGGACCCAGCCCCACCCCAGGAGAGAAGCTGTTTTCGGGAAGGAGAAGGAGCCCAGGAGTCTTGGCTCTTGACATGTGCCGCCTCCTCCCTTCCCTTCCTGCTCCAGGTCCCCCGATCAGCCCTGATCTGGGCTGGCACCCGGGATAGCACAGCAGGTGGCTCTCGCAGGACTGGTGGGAAGCAGCCCCTGGTCTCACCTCTCTGTGCTGAGGGGGGGCAAGATGCTGTTCTGCAGACGGTGAGCCTCAGAACTCAGCGTCTTCACGCTCTCCAGGTCAGAATCTGGGGTCAGCATGGCTCCTGCTGGGGCAATTTTGGGCAAGGAGCTGTCCTGTGGGGAAGGGGGTGGGAGCAGGCTGTCAGAAGACTTGGTCCTGGACCAGGTAACAGCACAGGGTGACCAGGGCTGTAACATGGGCAGGAGCCCCAGGGGGCAGTGGGCTTTCATTCTGGGACCTGAAGGATAAGCTGTGGTCTGCTGGGTATCCCCAGTGGCACTACCTGGTGGCAAGCACCTGCCTTGGGGCTGGGGGGTATCTGGGGCAGTTCTTTATATCTCACGTGGCCAACTCTAACCCTTAGACCCCGGGTGGAGGTAAGGGCCAGAGAAGAATGCCCAGGGATGGGGGCCTCACTCAGATGTGACAAGTTTTAATGGGGTAGAGGGGAAGAGAGTCAACTCCCCGGGGTGCCAGCCGGCCTGGTTCCATGCCCTTCAGGCACTGCTTTGGGCATCAGCCCCTCCCTTAGCGAGTGCCCTCAGCACATTCTTGTGTGCCCATGGCCAGGCACCCACCCGCAGGGCCCGGGAGGCCACACGGTCCATGATGGTAGCCCGCTCCAGGCTGCCCTCCTCCAGTTCCCGCAGGTACATTTCGTAGAGCTCCTCGAGGTGCTGGGGGACGGCCAGGTTGTAGTCTACGGGGGAAGAGGAGAGATCAGCGCGGGCGCTCGGACACTCCCGGACGATGGGGCCGTGGGCCCGGGTGCACGGGGCGCAGGCCCTACCGTCGATAATCTGCCGCTGGCCCTGGATGATCTCGTCACAGAGGCTGCGGTGCTGCTCCAGGCGACGCACGGCCTCGCGGCGGTGGCGGAGCGCGCCGTCGCGGAGCAGCGCGTGCGACTGCAACTCGGTGTTCTCCACCTCGAGCTCGTGCACGCGGCACAGAAGGCTGAGCACCTCGCGCTGTTCTTCAGAGCCGATGCGCCGTGGGAGCGTCTCCTCTAGGCGCCGGCCCCGCGTGCGCAGCTCGCGACAGCGCTGCTGCAGCGCCAGCTGGGGGCGATGCAGGGTCAGCCAGGCAGGGCTAGGGACCCACCTCTCCCCACCTCCCCCGGGCCTGACCACACCGCTCCAGTCCCTGGACTCTGGGCTTCCGGCTGGAGCTCCACACCCAGGTCAATTCGAGGTTGCAACCGGGAGCTACTCCTAACTGGTTCCTCCGTGCTCACCTTCTTGCCACCCTGGCCACAAAACCCCCTGGAACCAGCCTTGGTGGATATCTGCCCAGCCTCTGCCCATCTGATATCCTCAGGGCCATGCATACAGTTTACTGTGATCATAGGCTAATCGCTGGGTCCACCAGAGGCTTCTTGGAAGAAAGGCAGGGCGATCTACTTCCAACCCTATGGAGCACAGTTGTACTCTGACACACATGGGGTCACCATGAACTGGCATGGACTCAACAGCAACTGATCAGGATGCCCCGAAGCCCCTCCTGGTTTGGTTATTCCCCAGAGCAGAAGGCAAAGGCCTCTTATCCATAAAGCTACCATTTTTTGAGTCCTTATATATGCTGGAAACCCTGGTAGTGTAGTGGTTATAGAGCTCAGCTGCTAACCAAAAGGTTGGCAGTTTGAATCCACCAAGCTGCTCCTTGGAAACTCTATGGGGCAGTTCTTCTCTGTCCTGTTGGGTTGTTATGAGTCAGAATCGACTTGACGGCAATGGGTTTGGTTTTTTTGGTTTGGTATGTGCCAGGCATAACCCCATTAGGACGGCACCATGACCGTCCCATTTTACAGATGAGGAACACAAGGCTCAAGGAGGTTCAGGACCTTGGCAAGGTCACACCCGGTCTGTACCCCAAGCTCCCAGGTCTCCCTGCCCCTCCCCCTAGGTCCCGCTGCCTGGCTTCTCAAGCCCCCTCTCCCTGAACCCCAGACACTGGCACCTTCTCCTTGCGCAGCTTCTTCTGCTCGCCCACCAGGGCAGCAATGTTCTCCCGGGCTGAGGCCACCTCAGGTGGCTCAAGGTTGTCTGGCTGGTCATCGCCTGTGTCCGAGTCCTTCTCGCTGTCATCCTTGGTGAACGACTCCTTCCGCTGCTCCTCCCGCCACTTGAGGGCCCGGCGAGACTTCTCGTGCTCCCAGCTGCAGCACCCCCATCCCAGGGAGACATGGGATTTAGGCATGGAGGAGGGGCAGGACCCAGTGTACGGTTATGGTCCTGGTCCCTTGGGCCCAGGTCCAGGGGTGGCATGGGGCAGGAGTGCTTACCCAGCGATGGTGAGCAGGTGGCGGGAGGTGTCAATCTGGACCTCCATGGCGTGGTTCTCCAGCTCCAGCAGGCGTCTCCGCACATCCATCTGCTCCTGGAAGGCGCTGATGAGCTGTTCCCGCAGCTGAGCCATCTCGGTCTGCTCCCCCTGCCCACTGTGCAACCGGGCCTCCGCTGCACGGAGGGTGGGAGGGAGGGTGGGAGGTTCAGGCCAGAAATCTGGGCCCTGGAGCCCCCTCTTCCCTTTCTTACCAAACGATTGCTCTCACTTCCTTTCCAACCACTTCCTTCAGAAAGACCTCCTGGATTACTACCTTCTCCTACGCCCCAACGCCATCATTGACACTTCATGCTTCAGCTCAAAGGCGATTCCCCGCTTGCTTCCACTCGTCCTTCCCCACTGCCGTCGAGTCAATTTCAACTCATAGTGAGCCTATAGGACACAGCACAGCTGCCCCATAGGGTTTCTAAGGCTGTAATCTTTATGGAAGCAGACTGCCATATCTTTCTCTCACAGAGTGGTTGGTGGGTTTGAACTGCTAACCTTTTGGTTGACAGCTGAGTGCTTAACCACTGCACCACCAGGGCTCCCCCACTAGCCCTTAAAACCAAAGGCCATACCCATTGCTGTCATGTCAATTCTGATTCATAGGGACCCTATAGGACAGAATAGAACTGCCCCACAGGGTTTCCAAGAGCGGCTCATGGATTTGAACTGCTTAACCACTTCGCCACCAGGGCTCCCACCAGCCCTTAAAAACCAAACCAAACCCACAGGCATCGAGTCAATTTCGACTTATAGTCACTCTATAGGGCAGAGCAGAACTCCCCACAGGGTTTCCAAGAAGCGCCTGGTGGTTTCCAACTGCCGACCTTTTGGTTAGCAGCCAAACTCTTAACCACTATGCCACCAGGGTTTCCACCAACCCTTAAAGCACCTATAAAAAGTGCCCCCTTAGACACTTGAACTGCCACCTGCAGGAAACTCATCAGAACAAACACACATTCTATGAGGGAACAGTGCCCCCTCTGGTGGTGCAGGGCCCAATCTCACAGCCCTGCTCCGCAGCCCCAACCATCATGCCCTGCACAGCTGCCCCACACACACTCGTGTGATCCTACCCAATCTTCATGCCATCCCTCTGAAGCAGAGATCACCATGGCATTTTTGAAGAACAGAAGGCTGAGTGGTCAAGTGACTAGCCCAAGGCAACCCAGCTGGAAGAGCCTGGATTTGAAGCCAGCTCTGCCCGACCCCAGAGTTCCATGAGGCAGCCTGAGAGCAGACATGCACACACCTTGGATGTGGCTGAGGTCACCCCGCTCCAGCCGGCCCCGGGCCGGCCCCCGCCCCCCCTGCTGATCAATCTTGCTCTTGAGCCTCTGGATCTCGCCCCGAAGGTCAGCAATGATGCTGGTGTACTGGGCTATGTGGTAGGAGACACTCAGCAGATTCTGCTTCACCTGTGGGGAGCACGGGAGGGGGACAGAGGAGGAAGACAACATCGGCAGTCAGTCGCCCCTCCACGCAGTCATGGCGCCCTGCCTGCGGGTCTTCCTGTCTCTTTCTTCTTCCCTGCCTCTCTTGTCTTTTGGGGTGACATTGTTGTTAGGTGCCATCCAGTCTATTCCAACTCATAGTGACCCCACGTGACAGAGTAGAACTGCCCTGTAGGATTTTCTAGGCTGTAATCTTTACTGGAGCAGATCACCAGGTCTTTCGACCGTGGAGCTGCTGGGTGAGTTCAAACTGCCAGCCTTTTGATTAGCAGCTGAGGGCTTAACCATTGCACCACCAGGATTCCTTCGGGAAGACATTAATAGCCTCCTTTCTTCCAGCCCCACAACTTCCTATCATACCTACATGCCTCTGCCAGATCACATTCCTAAAATGCCACCTCCCTTGCTCAGCAACCTTCACTGGCTCCCTATTGCTTGGGGAGAATGCCTGAAGTCCTTCACCTGACACTGAAGGCCTACCACTATCTCTTTTGATTTTGTTTTGACTCACTGCTCCCACCATGGACGGAAACTTTCCTGCACTCCTGGCCCATGGCAGACACCATCTCCCTCCTGCCCTTGGAGCCTCTGCCCCTACTGTTCACACCCTCTGGAACGTCCTTGCCATCTGTTATGGACTGAACTGTGTCCCCCGGAAATATGTGTTGTAAATCCTAACCCTTATCCAAAACCAAATCCACTGCCGTTGCGTCGATTCCAACTCATAGCGACCCTACAAGAAAGACTAGAACCGCCCCATAGGATTTCCAAGGCTGCAATTTTTACAGAAGCAGACCATTACACCTTTCTCCTGAGGAGCGGCTGGTGGATTCAAATTACGTTTAGGTTAGCAGCCAAGCACTTAACCACTGTGCCACCATGGCTCCTTCTAACCCCAATACCTGTGGTTATAATCCCAGTTGGGAATGGGTTTTTGTTATGCTAATGAGGCAGCATTAGAGTAAGATGTGTTTTAAGTCAATCTTTTCTGAGACATAAAAGAACAGATTAAGCAAGCAGCAAGCAAGCAGAGATGGGGGAAGATAGATGCCAAGTCTGTATGAAGACCACAGGGAACAGAAGCTGACAGAGAGAGAGCCTTCCCCTGGAGCTGGTGCACTGAGTTTGGACTTCTAGTCTCTAGAACTATAAGAAAACATAAGTTTCTGTTCTTTAAAGCCACCCACTTGTGGTATTTCTGTTACAGCAACACTGGATAACTAGGACACCATCACTCAGGGTCTGGCTGACTGTCTCTGCAGAGTCCACCAGATCTCACCACCAATACCCACTTCGCCTTTGCCCACCCACCTCAGCAGCTGCTGTTGGCCTCGTTTACCTGCACACGTAATATTCTGCCTTGAACCATCAATTCACAATTTCCAGAATATGTCTCCTTGCCTCACTAAGCTCTGCGAGGGTTGCAATAAAACTTAAAGCCCTTGGAACGCCAGTTGGCAAATTCTAGGTGTTCAGAGAATGCACGCTGCAGTAATGGCTGGAGGTTATCCTACACTCACACCCTCCCACACACACACACACAGGGTGGGAGAGACTTAACAGATACCAAGGTCTAACATGTTCACTGGGCAGACCCGGTTCTAGTCCCAGCTCCATCATCAATCAGCAGGGGAAGTCATTTAACTTCTTATGCCTCACTTTTCCAAACTGTAAAATAGGGAGAGGAGTAACCCCTGCCTTATTCTGAGGATTAAGTGAGGTAATGTGTTAAAAGGCTCAGAGTAAGCACTCAGTAAATGCCAGCTCTTATTAGAACTAGTATGGTTAGGTGCTTTGAAGATGCTGAACGTCTGAGGAGCACCTAAAGGAGGGAAAACGGAGGGGGATGAGGCAGGTGGGCACAGATCTTCGAACAAGAGGAAGGAGGCCCTCAGGAGCTATGGGCTTCCTGGCAGACAGGCAGGTGTTGAAAAGTGCATGATACGGGCACAGGGGTGACTCTGGGCTAGGGACTGAGTCCAATGCAGTGGGAGCCGGTACCAGAGAGAGCAAGTGGGGTGGCATGGCCTGGAATCAGTCTAGGGGCTCAAATCTGGGCCCGGGAAGGCGTTCCCTGGATGGACAGACTGGGGCCCTTACCCTGGTCTTAATGTTCTTGGCCCGGCCGGCGTAGGTCAAGGTGTTCCGGGATTCCTCAAAGGCACTGCTCGCTGGGCTGATGTGGGCTATCATCACCGTGCGGCTGTTCCCCCCTAGGGAGTCCTGAGGAGGACGGGGGCTGTGAGCTGCCTGGGCTGACTCCCCCACTCCACTCCTGCCAGGCTGCTGAGGACACTGGCCGTGTGCCTCCCCACCATGCGCACACACACTCACACACGTACATACACTCACACACATACTCTCTCACACACACACACACTCACACACACGCTGACACCCACACACCTACATATTCATACACACCTACACTCTCACACACACTCAAACACATATATTCTCACATACATATACACACACACAGTCATACACGTAC
Organism: Elephas maximus indicus; assembly: GCF_024166365.1. Taxonomy (NCBI): domain Eukaryota; kingdom Metazoa; phylum Chordata; class Mammalia; order Proboscidea; family Elephantidae; genus Elephas; species Elephas maximus. The sequence continues at coordinate 64,678,837 of NC_064837.1, read as the reverse complement.
ACACACACACACTCTAGGCTCTGGCTGCCACCATGAAAATAACTGCCCTGAGTGGCAGTTCCCCTGTCCTCCTCCCTTTCCCACTTCTGGTTTCCTCTTCAAAACTTGCATTTAAGGGTTTTTTCTAGGATGCATCCTGGACAGGGTCTGCTGGCTTTCGCTCTCCCTCCTCTCCCCTTTACAGGCGGCTGGGAAGCAGTCAGAAGTCAGCCAGTCCACATGCCCCCATGGGGTCCTGCCCCTTCCCTGTCCTCCCCTATCCCCCTGGCCTCCAGGTCTCCCCTTTTCTGACTGCTGATAGCACTGCTGGCTCAGCCGGTGTGTGGGAGGGTACACACCTTTGGCCACCTTCTCCCCTACCCTGAGCTTGGCCGTGGTGTCTGCCACAAGTCCGCACCATCGGAGGGAAGAGCTAACAGCATGAAGAGGAAGGAAGCCTCGGCTCCAGCAGTGACCAGCTTTGTGACCTTCAGCAGGTTCCGTCACCTCACTAATGCTTAGCTTCCTCACTTTTTAAAATGGCGATAGTTTTGCAATTGTTCCTATGTCCCAGGGTTGTGGGCGCAGTAACGAAGGCCGGCCGATGGCAGCTAAGTAAACTAGGTAGGTTAGAGCAGACGGGCTCGTTTGCAGCCTCCTTCCAGCACTTACTTAGGAAAGTTACTTAGCCTCTTGTGCCTCAGTTTCCTCATCTGCAAGTAGAAAGAGTAATCCCTCGAACTCACAGGGTTGTTGAGAGGACAAAACACACTAGTAGGGGTGAAACTGAACGCAGAGCCAAGCCAGGACTGAACACTCAGTTATGTTGCTATAACTAAAGGCCAAGGGCACCCCTGTACAAAGGAGGTGGTCACCAAACGGCAGACGCCATGGGCCACGAGGCCTGAGCCTACAAGTCTGGGTGTCTCTTGGTTCTCTTGGACCCAAAGTCCTGGGAGGTGTCAGCTCTGTTCTCTCCTAGCTGCCTGCCCCTTGCTTAGGGCTGCCAGGTAAAATTCAGGGACTCAGTTACATGTGAATTCCAGATAAAAATGATTAACTTTTTTAGCCTAGGTTCCAAATATTGTACGGGATATACTTATACTAAGTTTTTTGGTAGCCGTTTGTCTAAAATTCAAATTTTACTGGGCGTCCTGTCCTTTTATTTGCTACACCTGGAAACTCTCTCCTGGTGCCCACTGGCTGTGGCTGGTACCTTCAGGAGCCGGGTGAGCTTGCTGTCGCGATAGTTGATGTACTTGTTGCCACTCTTGTCACTCAGCGCATTGATGCAGTTGCCCAGGGCCAGCAGGGAGCGGTTGATGTGGGCGCCCTCCTTCATGCGCTGCCCCCGGTTCTGTGTCTGGGTGAGTGGTGGATGCGACTGTGGCCTTAGGGGGCAGGGACTGGGGTTTCACCTCAACCACCCCTTCCATGCCCTGGGTGGTTCTGGGTTAGAAATTCCTTCTTCTCCCTTGGAAGGAGTCTGAACAAGAGTGATAGCTGGGGACTTCTGAGTGGGACAGAGAGTGCCCAGGGCTTGTCTCCCCCAGGGCTGGCCCTGAGGCACAGCTGAACACGCAGCAGCAGGAATGAGAGGGGAGGGAGGGAGGTTGTGGTCCTTTTCTCAGGCCTCCCAAATAGCTCCGCTGAGAGCCAGGCACACCCACAGGCACACCCAGAGACACACAGCACTAGAGGGCACTCCAGGCTTCAGGGCCAGGAGGAAGGAGAGGGGTGTGTGTGTGTGAAAGAGAGAGAGAATGAGTATGTGGGAGTGTGAGGGTGTGACTGTAAGAGTATATGTGAGTGTAAGAATGTGTGTGTGAGTTGTGTGTGTGAGTGAACATGTGAGAGTGCGTGTATATGTGTGTGGGTTGTGTATATAGGTGTGAGAGTGTGTATGTGCGAGCAAGAGTGTGTGACTGAGTTGTGAGCATGTGAGTATACTGTGATGGTGTGTGAGCATGTAAGGGTGTGTATGTGTGAGTGTGAGAGAGTATGTGTGTGAGAAAGCATGTGTGTGTGAGAGCATGTGTGTCTGAATGTGAAAGCATTGTGTGAGTGTGAGAACATGTGTGTAAGTGTGGGTTGTGAGTGTGGGAGGAAACATGTCATTGGACAGTGGGCTCCTATCCTTGAACTTGCAGGACAGTGTTAAGTGTTGGGGGGAGAGGTTCTGCCCACAGCCCCCTGCTCCATGAGAGGTCTCAGCCCAGCCTTCACCAGGACCAGCTGGCTTTAATGGCCAGAGGAGGGTGTACCCTCGTACCCTCTCTTCCCAGACCACAGCCCAGTTCCATCACCATCCTGCTCCCTGGTAATCCTCGGGCCTTACTGGAAGAGAAGGGTGTGTTTCCCCACCCTGTTCAAACCCTAACCCCATACACATGTACGAACATGGAACCCTGCTCATTCTTGCTGGCCACTGGCCTTTCCCTGCACTGTCTCCAGCGCCAACAGGGATGTTGCTCAGCCTCCTCTTTCCTGTGGCCGTGCAGCCTTGAAAGTACCCTTGGAAGGGCAGTGAGCCTGCATGCCAGGCGGTGCTGTCTGTGCAAGGCCTCAGAGCCAGGCAAGCAGGGCTTAGTGGGAGACAAAGATGCTGGAGAGGTGGGTGGCAGGGACCTTCTCTCCTTGGTGTGGTCGGAGAGACCGTCTACAGGCTCCTGCCCTAGCCAAGGCCCCCAGGCAGGGCTTTGTGTCTCTCCCTCTGCGGTTAGTTCTCTTCCTGCTCCCCACATCCTCCGATCCTTCTCTCCCTTCCCACAAATAGCCCCTCCTTGGCTCTTCCTCAGGACACCCCTCCTCATCCTTCTCCCCTCTTTTGCTCCTCCAGGACATTCCTTAGGCCCTTACAAGGGTGTACTGCTCCTGCCTAAGGACAGCCCTCCCTCAGCCCCTGGGGAGCCGGGCTCACCCAGAAGGCCATCATCCTGCCCTCCCCCTCCCCAATACCCCCATTCCCACCTGGGAGCTGGGCTCACCTGATAGGCCATCAGCCTGCCCTCCGCCTCCCCCTAAGATCCTCCCAGCCCCACCTGGGAACTGGGCTCACCTGGGAGGCCATCGTCCTGCCCTGCCCCTCCCCCTGAGGCGCAGCCCCATCTGGGAGTCAGGCTCACCTGGGAGGCCATTAGCCTGCCCTGCCCCTCCCCCTAAGACCCTCCAGCCCCACCTGGGAGCCAGGCTCACCTGGGAGGCCCGCTCCGAGCCGGCCAGGTCAATCATGAAGAGGCGGCCCTGCCGCACCTCCTGCAGGATGTCCTTGATGCGGCTGCGCTGGCGCACAGCCACCTGGAGCACAGCGTGAGAGCGCGACGAAGTCTGGTTGGCAGCCGTGGGCTCCTGCGTCCTCTGCCGGTTCCCCTTCATCAGCAGCTGCATGATCTGAGTGCGGGGGCGGGGGTGGTGATTCGTGGGGACCTGTGGGGGGCTTCTGCAGGGACTTTCACAGAGAGGAGGCATCCCCAGAGCTAGGGGAGCATGTCCTGCATCTGAGAGCGGGGGAAGGGCCCAGGCTGGCTGGGGTCTGGGGAGGTCCCTGACCCCAGGAGCTTTCTGTGTGTAAACAGGGAGGCTGTGTTGCCTGCTCACCCCCTCCCCCAGGGTCAGCAATGCCAGGCAGGGTGACAGTGTGAGAGTCCCCCTCTTGCCACCTCTCAGGATTCTCTGGGTCTGTCCCAGCCCAGCCCAAGCTGAGCTTCAGTCCCCAACGCCTCAGGCCCCCTCAGGTGGTGAGTGTCCCTGTTCCTGCCCCTGGCTGTATCAGACTCGCCTCTTTGGCATTGATGGTGGAGACCTCGGTGATTCCTGCCACTTGGATCACCCCCTTGGAGTCCTCCCTCAGCTCCAGGTATCCCAGGGCGGGGTTCAGCAGGTCCCGGATCATCTCGTTGTAGATCTAATGGGATGGGTACGTTAATGGGTGACAGGACACGGGTCCAGGCCAGAGCCAGGCTCCCACACTGTCCAGTAGGAAGGAGACAGGAGCTCAAACTTCCTGAGCTCCTTGCTGAGAAACCCAGATTAGGGGGCCAGCCCCTTCCTTTCTATGGGGAAACGAGGGCTTCAGCATCCACAGGGACACATCAGGCTGTCTGAGATGTGGATACAAGATCCATCAAAACCAAGGGGTGGCCTTTTGCAAACAGACTGAACACTGGGACAGGGGCTCAGCCCTTGGGATCTGACCAATGGCAGGAACACTCTGGCCAGCTGGGGGACCCCTTCAGATGGATTGAAGTATGTCCCCCAAAAATATGTGCTGTGAATCCTAACCTCGATGCCTGTCATTATAATTCCATTTGGGAATGGGTTGTCTTTGTTATGTTAATGAGGTAGGATTAGGGTAGGATGTATCTTGAGTCAATCTCTTTTGAGATACAAAAGAGATTAAACAAGCAAGCGGAGAGAGATGGGGTAAGACAGATGCCAAGACACATGGAGATCTCCAAGGAACCAGGAAGCAGAAGCTGAAGAGACAAGGACCTTCCTCCAGAGCTAACAGAGAGAAAGCCTTCCCCTGGAGCTGGTGCTCTGAATTTGGGCTTCTAGCCTCCTAAACTGTGAGAAGATAAATTTCTGTTTGTTAAAAGCCATCCAATTGTTGCAGCAGTAGATAACTAAGTCATAATTTGGTACCGGAAGAGTGGGGTGCTGCTCTAACAAATACCTAAAATGTGGAAGTAGTTTTGGAATTGGGTAGTGGGTAGAGGCTGGAAGAGTTTTAAGGTGCCTAATAGTAAAAGCCTAGATTACCATGAAGAGACCGTTGGTAGAATTATGGACATCAAAGGCAATTCTGCTGAGGGCTCAGAAGGAAGTGAGGAGAGCTATACAGAAAGTCTCTGTCATCTTAGGGAATACATATGGTGCCAGCAACAGAATGTTGCTAGAAATGTGGACATTAAACGTGTTTCCGGTGAGGCTTTAAAAGAGAATGATGGACATGTAATTAGACAGTGGAGGAAGGGCCGTGGTTTTTATGCAGTGGCAAAGAACATCTCTGAATTGTGTTCAAATATTTGGTGGAAGCGAGAACTTGTAAGTGGTGAACTTGGATAGCTGGCTGATAAGATTTCTAAGCAAGATCTTCCTCTCCTGTTTTTCTTTTGTCAGTTTGGCCAATGGTTTATCAATTTTGTTGAGTTTTTCAAAAAAACAGCTTTTCGTCTTGTTAATTCTTTAAATTGTTTTTCTGTTTTCTATTTCATTTAGTTCAGCTCTAATTTTTATTATTTGCTTTCTTCTGGTGCCTGTGGGTTTCTTTTGTTGCTCTTTCTATTTGTTCAAGTTGTAGGGATAGTTCTTTGATTTTGGCCCTTTCTCCTTTTTGGATGTGTGCATTTATTGATATAAATTGGCCTCTGAGCACCGCTTTTGCTGTGTCCCAAAGGTTCTGATAGGAAGGGTTTTCATTCTCATTGGATTCTCTGAATTTCTTTATACCATCCTTAATGTCTTCTATAATCCAGTCTTTTTTGAGCAGGGTATTGTTCAGTTTCCAAGTGTTTGATTTCTTTTCCCTGCTTTTCCTGTTATTGATTTCCACTTTTATGGCCTTACAGTCAGAGAAGATGCTTTGTAGTATTTCAATGTTTTGGATTCTGCTAAGGCTTGCTTTATTACCTAATATGTGGTCTATTCTAGAGAATGTTCCATGTGCACTAGAAAAGAGAGTATAGTTGGTTGCTGTTGGGTGGAGTGTTCTGTATATGTCTATGAGGTCAAGTTGGTTGATTGTGGCATTTAGATCTTCCGTGTCTTTATTGAGCTTCTTTCTGGATGTCCTGTGACCGAAAGTGGTATGTTGAAGTCTCCTACTATTATTGTGGAGCTGTCTATCTCACTTTTCAATGTTGATAGTTTGTTTTATGTATCTTGCAGCCCTGTCATTGGGTGCATAAATATTTAATATGGTTATATTTTCTTGGTGTATTGTCCCTTTAGTTATTATATAGTGTCCTTTCTTATCCTTTCTGATGGATTTAACTTTAAAGTCTATTTTGTCAGAAATTAATATTGCCACTCCTGCTCTTTTTTGATTGTTGTTTGCTTGATATATTTTTTTTCCATTCTTTGAGTTTTAGTTTGTTTGTGTCTCTAAGTCTCAGGTGTGTCTCTTGTAGGCAGCATATAGACAGATCTTGTTTTTTAATCCATTCTGCCACTCTCTGTCTCTTTATTGGTGCATTTAGTCCATTTACATTCAGGGTAATTATGGATAGGTATGAATTTAGTGCTATCGTTTTGATGTCTTTTTTTGTGTGTTGACAACTTCTTTTTCCCACTTGATTTTATGTGCTGAGTAGATTTTCTTTATATATTGTCCTTTCCTCATATTTGTTGTTGTTGATTTTGTTTCTGCTGAGTCTGTATTTTTCCCTTGTATTTTATTTTGATGAGTAGGATAGTTTGTCTCCTTTGTGGTTACCTTATTATTTACCCCTATTTTTCTAAATTTATAACCAACTTTTATTTCTTTGTATCGCCGTATCTTCCTCTACATATGGAAGGTGTATGATTACATTTCTTAGTCCCTCTTTATTATTTTAATGTTATCTGCTTTTATATAATGACATCGCCGTTACCCTGTGTTGGGCTTTTTTTTTAATCTTGCTTTGTTTTTTTTTGTTTTTGGATTTCCCTGTCTGGGTTGACTTCTGGTTGCTCTTCCCAGTGTTCTAGTCTTGGGTCGATACCTGATATTATTGATTTTCTAACCAAAGAGCTCCCTTTAGTATTTCTTGTAGTTTTGGTTTGGTTTTTATGAATTCCCTCAACTTGTGTTTATCTGGAAATGTCTTAATTTCACCTTCATATTCAACAGACAGTTTTGGTGGATATATGATTCTTGGCAGGCAAGTTTTTTCCTTCAGTGTTTTAAATATGTCATCCCATTGCCTCCTTCTTGCCTGCATGGTTTCTGCTGAGTAGTCCAAGCTTATTCTTATTGGCTCTCCCTTGTAGGTGACTTTTCTTTTATCCCTTGCTGCTCTTATAATTATCTCTTTATCTTTGGTTTTGGCAAGTCTAAGCAAGATCTTAAAGGGGCTCCATAGTTTCTCTTTGCCACTTATAGTAAAATTCCAGAGGAAAGAGATGGACTTAAAAATGAACTGTCTAAAATGAAAACAGAACTTAAAGATTTGGAAAATTCTGTTGTACAAACTAAGGATACATGTCCTAGAGTGTTTCACCAGGGACATGGCTACACAATCTTTTGTTAAAGAGATTAAGCCTGTGACTGATGGATCTAACCAACTACCATAGCAGAAAATCCATCAGCTTAGGCTAAAGGGACAGAGAAAGAACAAAAGGAAAGAATACTATCTGCCTCTTGGAATACTATATAGGCAGGAAACAGGCCAAATGAGCTGCATCTGTTGTCCCCCAGGAAAAGAAAAGGACCATTCCTGGAGTAGCTCAGAGATCAGCAAATTGTTGGAAGAAGCACAGGAAGCAGGACCCTCTCAGTTTCAAAGGGTAGGGCCACAGCCTCCTAGGTTTCAAAGAGTTGGATCTTTGCCAACTTGGTTCCAGAGTGTGGGGCTGCCATTAAGGTGTGCCAGGGGGATGGGGCTGCTGCCCAAATCTGAGGGGACAAGGCTGCCATGCCCAAGGGACAGAAGAACCATAACTGCTCTGGCCAAGGGGGTGGTATTGCCACTTGGATAGACTAGGAGCATGGGGCTGCCCAAAGCCTAGAGTACCAAGCTGCAATCCCAGTGGGCCTGGAAGACAAGGTAGAAGCCCAGGGCCAAGGGGCCTCCACCCAGAATCCAGATGGCATGGCCAACGCCCTGAGTCTGGAGAGTAGGGCCATTGCCCAGACGGTCCCAAAGAACAGAGAATTATGTTCAAGCCTGGAGAGCTAATGTAATTTGTTCTGATGGGTTTTCAACTTGCTTGGTTTCCCTCCAATTTCTCCCATTTGTAATGAAAATGTCTACCTTGTGCCTGTTCCACTTTTATATTTTGGAAACAGATAACTTGTATTCTAGATTTCACATGTTCACAGATGAAGAGGAATTTTGCCCCAGGATGGAAATACGCCTACTCTCAATCGCATTTGATTTGGATGATTCAGAAGATGAAATTTTGGACTTGGATTTGATTTAAGACTTTTGGGATGATGTGATGCGGTGAATGTGCTTTGCATGTGGCAAGGACATAAATGTTATAGATTGAATTGTGTCCCCCCCCCCCCAAAATGTGTTGTAAATCCTAAGCTCTATGCCTGTGGCTATAATCCCATTTGGGAATGGGCTGTATTTGTTATGTTAATGAGGCAGGATGAGTGTAGGGTATATCTTTAGTCAATCTCTTTTGAGATATAAAAGAGATTAAACAAGCAAGCAGAGAGAGATGGGGTAAGATAGATGCCAAGACACATGGAGATCTCCAAGGAACCAGGAAGCAGAAGCTGAGGAGACAAGGACCTTCCTCCACAGCCAACAGAGAGCCTTCCCCTAGAGCCAGCTTTCTGAAATCAGACTTCTATTTTCTTAAACTGTGAGAAAATAAATTTTTGTTAAAGTTACCCACTTGTGGCATTTCTGTTATAGCAGCACTAGATAACTAAGGAAGATAACATATATAACATAAAGAAAACAAAAATCCTCACAATTGGACCAATAAGCAACATCATGATAAATGGAGAAAAGATTGAAGTTAAACATTTCATTTTACTTGGATCCACGATCAACACCCATGGAAGCAGTAGTCAAGAAACGATGTATTGCATTGGGCAAATCTGCTGTAAAAGATCTCTTTAAAGTGTTAAGAAGCAAAGATGTCACTTTGAGGACTAAGGCGCTCCTGACCAAAGCCATGGCGTTTTCAATCTCCTCACACACGAGAGCCGGGCAATGAATAAGGAGGATGGAAGAAGAACTGATGTCTTTGAATTATGGACTGCCAGAAGAACAAACACATCTGTCTTGGAAGAAGTACAGCCAGAATGTTCCTTAGGAGGGAGGATGGTGAAATTACGTCTCATGTACTTTGGACATGTTATCAGGAGAGACCAGTTCCTGGAGAAGGACATCATGCTTGGTAAAGCAAAGGGTCATCAAAGAAGAGGAAGACCCTCAACGAGATGGATTGACACAGTGGCTGCAACAATGGGCTCAAACATAGCAAGGATTTCAAGGATGGCTCAGGACCGGGCAGTGTTTTGTTCTGCTGTACATAGGGTCACTATGAGTCAAAACTAACTCAATGGCACCTAACAACAAGAACAGATAACTAAGACAGGCCACCCCTGCTGGTTGCTAGGCAACTCACCTGCCTCCCCTCCAAAGTGAGTCTTGCTGGCTGAGTCAACACCATGCTGGCTGGGGCTTGCCTTACTCTCCCCCCTCTCCCCCGCCCCGCAACCCAGAAGCTGTCACCTTGGAGATTATCAGCTCCTCCTAGCGGCCAGAGCCAAAGGGAGGCCAGCGCACTGGCTCTTCCACCTTCTGGCCTCTCTGCATGCCCCACACCCACTGTTCCTGGTTGTGCTCCTGCAGGTGGGCTCAGGGAGGCTGTGGCTCAGTAGCTGAGGCCTCCAGGCTCAAGCCTGTACCTGCAGCATATGCTCTCACCTGTACCTGTGTGGGCAGAGTGCCTGGAGGAAGCAAGGCAGGGCAGGTTGGTCTGCTGTAAGAATGGGACTGTGAGGATGCAGGTAGCAGATGGCAGGGTGTGTGGTGGAGTTCTGTGCTCACTGATGGGTGAGGCAGGGCTTGGCTTTAAAGCCACAAGGCCCTGAGGTTGACTCTCTCTCTGCTCCCTCACATCCTGTGTGACTTTGACCTAGTTTCCTAACCTCTCTGAGCCTCAGGTTTGGGTACAGAGGGGTTAACAGCATGGGTGTACGGGAGCAGCAGTGATGAGCTCCCGGGAACCTGCCCAGTGGCCTGGCCTGGGAGCTGGGCCAGCCCCATCTGACCAGCCTCTTGTCCAAGCCCAGCGGCCAGGGTGGAGGCTCACCTCCAGGTAGGACATGGACACCTCATACTCCATGTCATTGCTGGTCTCCTCGATGGCGTGGAAGAGGTCATTGAGGGTTCGGACGTAGATGCCCGGCTCATGGTCTGTGCCCAGCATGGTGTAGGTTTTCCCACAGCCTGAGCAGGACCGGGGGTGGGGGGCAGGATTGAGACCTTGGTGGGTACATCCAGTCTGTCCTAGAAGCCGGGCCCAGCCAGATGGCCGGGGAGGCAGTGGGGAGCAGAGGCGTTGGACTGGAACCTTGGGGTTGGAAGGTTCTGGGCGGGGTTGGGATCAGCCACAACTCGACTCCTGCCCAGCTGGAGCGAGGGTAGCTCTCTGAGGGGGCTTATTTCCCAAGGCAGAGACCCCAGGGGCATTGCAGGCCTCTTCTGGGTCTGCCCCCTCACCAGTGGGGCCGTAGGCAAAGACAGTGGCGTTGTAGCCCGAGATGACGCCTTCAATAAGGCTCTTGGTGGTGGCCTGATACACCATCTCCTGCAGGGAAGAGGGGACCATCAGCAGCGGGGAGACAGGCAGGCAAAGCACAGATGCCCACGGGCATGCCCAGCTCCCAAAAGGGAGAAGTGATGTGGGAGTGGGGGAGGGGTGTCTCTGCTTTCACCCCAGGGTGGGGACGCCAGCTTGAAACAGAGCTCAGGACACCCGAGATGCCTCCCCCCATAGCTGCCTTCTGGCCCCCAGCCCGGGGACGCATTGCACCTGCTTCTGGGAGCATCCTGCAGATGGGAAGACGGGGGTCCCCCGGTTTCAGCTTCCCTGTCACTGTGCTCCACCTGCCCCCTCCCCACCAGACAGGCTTCAAGGGGCCAACCAGGCTGTGTTCCCTACAGGGTGTGTCCACTTCAGCCAGTGCTGCAGGGAGGCTGGGAGTCAAGGGCAGGGTCCCCTGAGTCTCCCTCCAGAGTAAGGCAAAGGGCCGAGAGGTGCTCCTGCATGCCCCCAGAAGCACCTCACCTGGGTGGCAGTGAAGTCAAAGGCCACGTCAAACAGGTAGGACTTTTCCCGGGAGCGGTGAGCCCGCAGGATGTCATCAGGGTCCTCCATGGGGTCCATGAGAATCACCATCTGCAACGGGTCCCGGGGCAGGCTGGCACTCACCAGTTCCCAGGTCAGCTCTCAGAATTCACTAAGCCTGTGAATTCTGACCTCACCTGCCTCACCCTCAAGTTAGGACATGGGTAAGGAATGGGTGGCCCAGAAGCCTTGGAGGGCACCCCTGGATTCGAGGTCCTGTTGGGGGTTGCAGAGCTGGCGAGCCCCATGCCCTGAGCCCTGGGTTGCTCCTGCTCTGCATCAGGCTCCCCAGGAGTGAGGTTGGGAACACTTGACCTCGGATGCCTAAAGAGGAAGCCCCAAAACAAACGCCCCTGCAAGGAACCCGAGAGGGGAAGCACCGTGGGGGATGCCCAAGCCATGGTAGGCCCCAGACCCCAGGGTGGGGGGGCTTCCTGTAAACCCAGCACCACACCCCACACAGCCTGTACCAAAGGAGGAGCAACAACCACAATGCCTTGCACTTCCTGGCCATTCTTTTGTGTCAGGATCTGTTTTAAGCACTCACACATCTGAGCTCCCCACAACTGCAGGTGGTGAGGACAATTCCTGCTCCCACTTTACAGATGAGGAAATCAGGGCCCAAAGTAGTCACTTGCCCAAGGTCACACAAGTGGAGGAACCAGGACTCCACAGACTGAAGCCCCTCGCTACAGCCAGGTGCCCTCTGCGGCCCTGCCCAGCCTGCTTGGCCTGCCTCAGACACTGGGTGGACCGAGGGCCAGGACAGACAGCTGGCTGGTGGCTAGTGGGAGAGATGAAGAAAGGAGATTGGGTTTGGAAATAGCCAACTTGTGGCCGAATGAGGCTAAGAGCCTCAGTCCCCGCCTCTGTCAAATGGGGACAACAGTATTATCTACCTAGAGGGCCATGTCTAGCCCGTGAGATGACATGTGTAATGTGCTCGGGCATGATGCTAGGCATAGACTAAGTGCACAACGGTCTTTGTTCAAGGGGCTGTTAAGAGGGAGAGCAGGGGCCAAGGCAGGGTAACGGGAAGGTCTCCTGCTCCCTGCACCACCTTCCCCCACTGAAAGGTCACTGGCTCCTCTAAGTGCTGCTCTGGGCCAGGGAGTGCCTGGGGTCCCTGGGGTCCTGGCTGGGGCCAGACAGCCAGGGGAAAACACGCCGCTGCTATGCTCCACTCTAATGAGGTGGAGCGAAGGGGCCCGGCCAACAGATGAGCCTCACCAGCCCCTTGCTGTTCGTCTTCTGAGGGGAGAGGAGGCCTCATGCCAGCCCCCCTCCCGCCAGATAATAACAATCGCTCATGACTATTGAGTCCTTTTACATAAATTAGGAGGGGTTGTTGGTTAAGCCCACTCAGAGGCACCTCGAAAGAAATGCCTGGTGATCTACGTCTGAAAAACCAACCGTTGAACACTCCACGGAGCGCAGCTCTACTCTGACACCTGTGGGGTCGCCGTGAGTCAGAGTCCACTCGGCAGCAACGGGTGGTGGTGGGACATGGATGAACTCACTCACGATTATTATCCTCAGAGGGGAAACTGAGTCACCAAGTCACACGACCAGGGTTGGAGCCCTGCCCACCACACTGAGCTGCTACTCACATGCCCCCTCTGCTCCTCCACGCCCACAGAGGGGGCCTTGTGGGGCAGGGGGGCACTCACTGTGCAGCCCCCATGTGCACAGCCCTCTGAAGTCTAACCCTCGGAGACGAGAGCAGGTCTGAGCAGTGAGCAGAGTCCAGGTAGAGGCAGTGAGGAGGGGGTGGCTGTCATATCCTGCCCCCCAAGGGAGCAGACAGAAGCTGCTCCCCTTCCTGGGTCAGTGTGGGGGCCAGGTGGCAGTCCTGGGAAGGGGTGGGGAACAAGGCATGGGAGCAGCCACTCGGAGGCAGATGCAGAGCTGGGAGCTGGCTGGGCTCCAAGGGACCCATGACTCCTGCCGCCAGGGTCCCTCTGGGTCAACCCCAACCAACTTGAGGATTTGAAAAGTTCCCCCCCCCCCAGAAGGATGACAGCCTTGAGGCTCCCAGCAGACTTGCCTCCTTATTCTACATACGCCTGACATCAAAGCCCCATTCCTTAGCCACCTGGAGTCAGGTGTCTGCTCACGGCACCTAAACTGACCACAGACGCTCGGGCCCCAGCAAGGCTCCTTCTGGGATTCTCAGGGGAGGAATGAGGGCGGTGGGTCTCTCGCTAGGAGGCCCAGCACCAGGAGCCTCCCCCGGAAGCCTCATTCCATGCAGGTTCCAGGTACACCAGGGAGAGGGGAGGCCCCAGACTGGCTAGGCGGGGTCTGTGTGGGGAAGGACTGAGGCTGCTGACTTGAGCCCTCTCACAGCTTGCCGAACAGTGGGTGGCCACTGTGAACTGAGTATAAGCAGTCTGTTACCTGGGTGCCCACCCATCCTAGCCCCTGGCACCTCCTCACCGCTGTGGGCCCCATGCCCTCTGAGCCTCCTCCTGGATCAGTTCCTGTCCCAGGCCCCAGAGCCAGCCGTGGCAGCCCTGCTTACATTTCAGACCCCACTGCATGAGTCCCAGTGGGTGTCATGGGCACCTGACCAGCCGTACCTGCTCTCCTTCGGTGCCAAGCTCTGTGGACACGGGAGGGGCCAGCGGCCTGAGGTTCACCCTCTGGGGTCTTTGGTGCTGGGGATCTCATCCCCCACCACTCACCTGCCCGTGACCCCCAGACACTGCCAAGTCCCAGGGCACCCAGCACCCTGGGCACTGACAGCCTGAATCAGTGCATTGTCAGCATGGCCACCATGATACCCGTTAAAGAAGGCTTTGTCTGGGTCCCCATGTATCTGGGCCCAGCCCCACCCCACCCTCCAGAGTGTCACCCCCACGCCTGTCCATTCTGGCACACAATGGAGCCCTTGTGTCCTCAGCCAGGTGAACTGGAGCTGAGCCGGGAGGACTGGGGGGGCTGGAGGGCTACTCCCGGGCACGCGTGGAGACCAGCACAAGGAGTTCTGGACAGTTCACCAGGTTTGCTGAGTGAAATGTGGCTTTCTGCCCTCTGACACTCACCGTCTAGTGGGGAACAGATCATTTTATTTTATTTTACTTTTCTCTCTCTCTTTTTTTTTTTTATTGTAGTTTAGATGAAGTTTACAGAACAAACTAGTTTCTCATCAAACAGTTCGTACACACATTGTTCTATGATGCTGGTTAACAACACCATGACAAGTCAATACTCTCCCTTCTCAACTCCGTGTTCCCTATTACCGGCTTTTCTGTTCCCTCCTGCCTTCCAGTCAGTCCCTGCCCCAGGGCTGGTGTGCCTCTTTAGTCTCATTTTGTTCCATGGGCCTGTTCAATCTTTGGCTGAAGGGTGAACCTCAGGAGTGACTTCATTACTGAGCTGAAAGGGTGTCCGGGGGCCATACTCTCCAGTCTCTGTCAGGCCAGCAGCAAGTCTGGTCTTTGTTTTTGAGTTAGAATTTGGGGGAAGCAGATCATTTTAATAACAAGGGAAGTGCTGGATTATAGGTGGCGATGGGAGCGAGAGGACTCATTGCCATCAAGTCAATCCCGACTCACGGAGGCCCCATGTGTGCAAAGTGGAACTGCTCCATAGGGTTTTCAAGGCTACGTGTGACTTTTTGAAAGCAGGTCGCCAGGCCTTGCTACCAAGGTGCTTCTGGGTGGATTCAAATGTCCAACATCTTGGTTAGTAGTCAAACGCTTAACGATTTGCACCACCTAGGGACTCAGGAGCAAGACGGCAAGTGCTTAATACAGTCGCACCACTAGGGGAAGTCTTCCTGGAAGAGGTGGCTCCACATTGAGTCTTAAAGGATGAGCAGGAGTTGGCCAAGAGGTGTGAGGTGGGGAAAAGCATTCTAGAAAAAAGCATGGGCCAGTCAGAGATGAGAGGCAAGCTCTGTGCCATGGTCCTCAGCTCAGAACCACCAGGTGTTATAGATGGAACTGTGTCCCCCAAAAAGATATGTTGAAGTCCTAACCCCTGATACCTGTGAAAGTGACCTTGTTTAGAAATAGTCTTTGGGAAAATGTTATCAGTTAGGTTAACCCAAGGGCATACTAGAGGAGGGTGGGTCCTAATCCCATCTGTCATGCATTGAGTTGTGTCCCCCAAAAATATGTGTATCAATTTGGCTGGGCTTGATTCCCGGTATTGCGTGATTGTCCATTTTGTCATCTGATGTGATTTCCCTGTGTTGTAAATCCTGTAATGAGGCGGGGATGGGTGGGCAGTTGTGTTAGTGAGGCAGGACTGAATTTACAAAACTGAATTGTGTCTTGAGGCAATCCCTTTCGGGATATAAAAGAAGTGAGCAGAGAGACAGGGGGATCTCATACCACCAAGAAAGCAGTGCCGAGAGCTGAGTGCATCCTTTGGACCCAGGGTTCCTGCACAGAGAAGCTCCTAGTCCAGGGGAACATTGATGAGAAGGCTGGCAGAGAGAGAGAAAGCCTTCTCCTGGAGCTGATGCCCTGAATTTGGACTTTTAGCCTACTTTACTGTGAGGAAATAAATTTCTCTTTGTTAAAGCCATCCACTTGTGGCATTTCTATTATAGCAGCACTAGATGACTAAAACACAATCTGAGGGTGACCTTGTAAAAGAGATGAAGAGACACAAAGAGACAGAGGACAGTCACTTGGGGCTACTGGAAGCTGGAAGACAAGAGAGGATCTTCCCCTAGAGCCTTCGGAGAGAACATAGCCCTTCCAACATCCTCAGTTGGACTTCCAGCTCCAAAACCGAGACAACAAATTTATGTTCCCATAAGTCACTCCCCTAGCTTCTCCACAGGAGAAAGACGTTGGCACTCTGCTTTGGGAAAGATTATAGCCCTGGAAATCCCATGGAGCAGTCCTACTCTGTCCTATAGGGTCACTATGAGTCGGAATCGACTCAACAGCAATGGGTATAAGTCACTTGGTTTGTGGTATTTTGTCCCAGCAGCCCCAGAAGACTGGTACATTAAGCATTCTTATAAGAAACACAGATTTGGGAAGAAAACTCAGGAATTTCATCTCCTGTCTTCACTCCAGGGATCCCCACAACACCGACCAGGAACTCATGCATATGTCCAGAGGTGAGCATGTCTGAACCCCACGGTCAGGCCCCTCTGAGCACATATCGTTCCTCATTCTGGAAGGCTCCTGCACCTCGTCTGGGCTCCATGCACATGCCACCCCATTCAGCACACAGCAGATGGCCAAGGAATGTCTGTTGAAGAGAACTCCCAGCCCCGGTGTCCAGGGGGCCTCTGTGTGAGGTAGGCATGGTGCCGAGTGTCTTACACATACTTTCTTGATTTCCCCTCACAATTTATAAGTAGGTATTCTTACTATCCCTGGATGGCACAAGTGGTTTCTGCTAGACTACCAACCTAAAACTTGGCAGTTCGAACCCACCCATCGGTGCCACGGAAGAAAGGCCTGGCAATCTGCTTAGGTAAAGATTACAATCAAGAAAACCCTATGGAGCAGTTCTACTCTGTAACACATGGGACCGTCATGAGTCAGAGTTGACTCAATGGCAATGGGTTTGGTTTGGTTTTATTCTTGCTCTTGTTGGATTATAGATGAGGAATCCGATTGGCTAGGTATGTTGCCCAAAGCCACTGGAAAGTACAGAGCTGCATTTGATTTTAGAGCTGATTGGTTACAGGACTCAGGCGCCTAACCACTAGACCAACCAGCCCCACCTCTTGAATGAACAAATAGGTGAGTGCCCAACCAAGGCAGGCTCACCTGCTACAACCTGAGGCATGCCCTTGGCCAGCCCCTCCCTCAGCCCTAAGGTGAGCAGGCTCAGCATGGGGCATTCTCTTTCACCATTTGGGTTAATACTTTTTCATGCCCATGGCACACTGGGCAATTGCCTTTACGGGGTTTAGTGGGTACATTGCTCACACAGGACAGTACAGGGTGGGGCAGGAGAGGGAAATGGCCCAGCTGCCCCCGAAGCTCCAGGAGTCCTAACTCAACAGAGGCCCCAGCTTGAGCCTCCCCCTCACTGCGTCCACAGGTTTTCATCTTTCCAGAGCTCCAGACAGATTTGGAATCTTTAAGCCCAGAAACCCAAGATCCTGTAGGGAAGTGGGGGGCCTCAGGCCGGGGGAGGCTGTCTAATCCCTCAGCTGTGTCCCCAGTAGGAATGGGCCTCCAGGCTCCTCCCTGGCATCTCCTAGGTGAGAAATGCTCAGAACAAAGCATGTCAGGAAGTTCTTCCTGCTGCAGCCACTAAGCTGCCAGTGCCTTAGTCAGCTTCGCAGCTTTAACTGGCTTCTTTCTGGCCTCTAAACAGCTGAAACTGGACCAGTGTTTCTCAACCTCGACACTACTGACAATTCAGGCTGGATAATTCTTTGTGGTGGGGGCTGTCTTGTGCACTCCAGGATGCGTAGCAGCATCCCTGGCCTCTACCCATGAGATGCCATTAGCACCCCCCTCATTGTGAAATGTCCCCTGGGGGCAAAATCACCCATCTCACCTCCCCCCCAGTTGATCTAGACTATTTCTCCTCCAGCCTCCAAGGCTGGCAGAGAAGATCCTTGGGGGGAAGGGGGGAGTCACAAGGGAGGTTCAGGTTCAACACTGCTGTCGTGACCTTCAGGAAATTGTATTACGTCTCTGGGTTTCAAGTTTTTCCCAGCTGAAAAGTCAAGGAGAACCAACAGGGTCGCATCACTGAGAGAACAAACCATATCAACCCTCCATCCTATTCAGGAAGCCTCCAGGAAAAAATCCAACTCTGAGAAGGTCCCAGCCTACAGGACTCATCCCTAGTCCAAAGGGCCAAGCCCATAGCCCCTTTATTCTCCCTTGTGTAAATACAAAACAAAAGCCTGATTCTAGGTGGGTATCTTCTTGAAAGGTTGTTTCTAGCTTTTGTTTCTTTCTTTAAAAAGGAGAATTTTTCGAGAATATGTCATCCTGTAAGTCCTCAAAAAAGACTCTGACGCCAGGAAGGGTGTCCCTGAAGCCTGTCAGCCCCTCGGCTGGATAGAGAAGGCCCAAATGGAGTCTGCTGAGCTCGTAAAGCCACCAAGGTCCAGCTGTCTGCTGAGGACAGAGTTGTAGCCTGGCTGAAGGCCTGGCCAGGTCCCAAATTGACTACAGGACTCTGAGGACCCTGAGGCCCAGAATGAGGGAGGGGTGGCCTAGAAGATATCCTAGGGCTGCATTTTTAAAGGATCTGTAGACAACTTCATCAGTGTCACCTGGAGAGCTTGTAAAATGCAGATTCCCAGGCACCACCCCAGACTAACTGATTCAGAATCTCTGGGGTAGTGGGACTGCCAATCTACATTTTTAACATGACTCCTCTGCTTGCACCCATCCAGACACTGAAAGTAAGAATCCCTGCATCTGAGCAGCATTATCTGTAATAGCTCCAAAGTGGAAACAATCCAAATGCCCCTCAACTGATGAATGGATACACATTGTATGGCATACCCATACAATAGAATATTATTCAGTCATAAAAAGAATGAACTCCTTACACATGCTACAACATGGATGAACCTCATGCTCAGTGAAAAAAGCCAATTGTGAAGACCACATATTGTATGATTCCATTTATAGGAAATGTGCTGAACGGGCAAATCCATTGGGACAGAAAGTAGACCAGTGGTTGCCTAGGGCTGGAGGATGTCGGGGGACTACGGGATTAAGGCTAAGGAGTGCAGGGTTTCTTTTTGGGGTGATGAAAATGTTCTAAAATGGATTGTGGTGATAGACACACAACTATGTAAATATTCTAAAAGCCACTGAATTGTACACTTGAGGTGCATGACTTGTATGGTATGTGAATTATATCTCAGTAAAGCTCTTAAAAAAAAAATCCTGGGATCTTCCACCAGTCACTGTCCACCATGCTCAGCTCTTTGGGGCAACAGGGCCAAGAAGCAACCAGACGGCAGATGTGCAGGGAGCCCCCCCCCCCAGCCCCCAGCACTCACTGTCTCTAGCACTTAGCATCTGTCACCTTATCCTTTATTTCTCTTTCACAATAGCCTCACATTTGTGTGGCCACAGGCTCCCTCTTATCTCGTTTAATCCCCCTCGGCAGCTCTCTGGGATGGGTGGGTGGGTTCTTATTATTCATGTCTTCTGGTGAAGAAACTGAGACGTGAGGAGGGTCTTTGGCTTGCCTGTGGGCACACTGCCTGTGGGCACATGGTCAGTACGAGGCGGGCCTGGGGGAAAGCCCAGGTCTGTGTCTCCTGAGCCAATGTTCTTCCTGGTGGTTTAGAGTTGCTGTTCTGTCAGGAGCCCAGGACTCTGTGCCACACTTCTTCTGTCTGCACCACACTTCCTCCTGTCTGCGCCATGCTTCTTCCTCTCTATGCCACACTTCCCTGCTCTCCAGCCAGTCTCCCCTGTGACCGTTTTGCCTTTGTTCCTCTCTCCCCTCAAACCTTTGTCCCACCCCCCAGTCCTTCCCAACTGCTGGGCCTCAGGAGGGCTCTTCCCTGCCTCCTCTGATAGGCCCCCAGGAGCAGAAGTGGTGGCAGCTTGGCTTTGAGCAGATAGATGCTAATTAAAGGATTACACACATTGTCAGTTGACTTAAATCCTATAGATAAACAGAGTCTAGAAAGCTGGGATGAGGGTTGG
Organism: Elephas maximus indicus; assembly: GCF_024166365.1. Classification (NCBI taxonomy): domain Eukaryota; kingdom Metazoa; phylum Chordata; class Mammalia; order Proboscidea; family Elephantidae; genus Elephas; species Elephas maximus. Next base: position 64,659,221 of record NC_064837.1, on the reverse strand, counting down.
CAGGCTGGATGTGGGGGGTGGGAGGGAGAAGGTGGATGCTCAGGTGCTTCTTCTCCCACCCTGGAGCTCCTGGGCCCTCCAGCTGTCAGGTTGTACTCCTTTCGCCCTTCCACCTGCCCCCCCCCCCCGCTACATACAGCAGTCATCAGTGGCATCCAGGGGGTATCTGTTTTCAGGGTCTAATCCCATCCCAGATGCTACCAGGAAACCAAGATCCTACTAAATGCTTCCAGGAACATACGCGGGGAGGTAACCATTTGGGTCCACTGGACCAGGAATTCTGATGTGAGAAGTGGGAGACTGGAGGTGGGGTCAGGTGTTACCTCTGGGGCCTGAAACTTCCCTATAGATCAGTCTTACAGATAAACAGTTTGCGAATTGAATGGGGCCCTAGGATCATGGGCCGGCCAAGGCACCTGAACTGTCTCCTTACAGCATTCAGACCTTAACCCCAGGTCTCCCAGAGGTCAGACAAATCACGCCTCCATGTCCCCAGAGGGCACCTTGCCTGTGGGACACTCCACCCTCTGCAAAGCTGTGTTGTACCACCTGCCTTGTTCGGGCCTCCCCAGGAGAAGGATGCTGGGCCTTAAGAAAGGCTGTCCTAGGACCCCTCACCTTGGCCCAAGCCAGTGGGTGACTGAGTCCCCAGCCCACCTGTCCCCCTTCTGAAACCACCAACGGGCAGGCCGTGGCAGCACCTGCCTCCCTTGCTAACCACCGAGGGTGCCCTCTGGGCTGCTCTGCTGCCCCCAGGCCTGCGATGGCGTCGGCAGAGGAAAAGTAACCCACTCGTCGCAGTGGGGAGGCAGGAAGCAAAAGGCAGGGACAGAGGGCCCCAGGCCAGAAAAAGCTAGGCTGGGGAGCCCCTGGGACAGCTGGGTAGCACAGCCACTGAGGGACACAGCCAAGCAAGGGGAAGCAGGCAGGTAGAGGAGAACTCTGCAAACCAACCAAACAGCCTTCTTCAGAGGGGCAGGGCACTGGGGGGGGGGGGGGGGGGGGCACTGGGGCACAGCTACTGTTTGCTGGAGAGAAACCACTGCCATGCTACCCTGGGTAAATGCCCAAACTCACCCCCTCTGGCCCCCTGGCCCCCACATCCCAGAGAAGGAGCAGAGTGACAATAGACCCACTGCCTCATTGGTGGAGATGGCCACACCTGGACCCCGAGCCTCCCTGAGGGCCATGATGTAGGCCTGAAGATCACCGTGGAGGCCTCGAAGGGGGTGAGGGGGTCGGGCAGAGTGGGAGGCAGGATTCCGGTCTGGTGAGGGAGGCCGGTTGTCCACTTTTGCTCTTGGAGTCATGTATCTTCACCTCCTTGTTGCCAAGGCCGTATTTGTCAGAAGGGATGGAGGGACTTTTGGTTTTAGGAGGTTCCCAGACTGGCATTTGCTGTGGCTACTCTCAGGCTGCAGCTCTGGGCAGGAGGGCTGGGCTGGGCCACCAGAGAAAGCCCATATTTGAACCCATTCCTGGGCAGAAGGTGCTTGGGGAAGCCGAGGCTGTCCCTGCCAGGCCCAGAGCCCACACTGTACAGACACCCTCTCTGCCTTCTGGCTCACAAATGAGCAGCCCTGTTAGGCCTGCCTGGCTCGGGCTCGACTGGATCAGGCCGGACCCAGGAGGACGCCTCTTCCTACCTCACAGGGACAGAAAGGAGCCAGTGTTTGCCGAGTGTGGGCTCACAACGGGCTGCACCCTGGGTGGGGGGGTGGAGGCTTTCTATCAGCAGCAGTTAATATTATCAGCCCCCACTCCGGCCAGGAGCCAGGAGCAGCAGAGACAGAGAGAGAGGGAGGGAGGGATGCCGTTGTTCCGGCTGACAGACCTAATATCCTTCGGGAACTAAGGTAGACAAACAGGAGTGGCCTTGCCTGGAGGAGGTTTCTGCCCCCAGCTCTCTGGTTCCACCAGGCTGGCCCCTTTTGTCAGGCAAGCCTGCAGCTCTGGGGAGTGTTCGTTGCTAATACACAATGATAACTAACATTTATTAAACCCCACTATGACCCACTCTAGGGTCGCTGTGAGTCGTAATCGACTCGATGGCAACTTTTTTTTTTTTTTTAATGTGCCAAGAAGGAAGGCAGTGGCAGTTCAGTGGTAGAATTCTTGTCTTCCATGTGGGAGAACTGGGTTCGATTCCCAGCCAGCGCACCTCATGGGCAGTCACCACCTGTCAGTGGAGGTTTGCATGTTGCTAGTACGTCGAACAGGTTTCAGCAGAGCTTTCGGACTAGGACGGACTAGGAAGAAAGACCTGCTGATCTACTTTTGAAAATCAGCCAGTGAGAATCCCATGGAGGACAATGGTCTGATCTGCAACCGATCACAGGGATGGCGCAGGACTGGGCAGCACTTTGTTCCATTGTGCACGGGGTCACCACGAGTCTGGCGCCAACTTGACAGCAGCTAACAACATGTGCCAGGCACAGTTCACACCGCAGTGAACGCTGTATACATTAGCCCATGAAGACCGTATAAACTCCCTGCATTGCCTTTGAGTCAATTCCGACTCATAGCAACCCAACACGACAGAGTAGAACTGCCCCATAGGGTATCCAAGTTGTGGCGGGTGGATTTGAACTGCTCGCCTTTTGGTTAGCGCCTGAGCTCTTATCTACTGTGCCACCAAGGCCCCACTGAAGACCCTGTAGAGAAGGTATTATGATTACTGTCCCCATGTTACAGATAAGCAACTGAGGGCCTTGGAGTAGCCCGCCCAAGGCCACACAGCTGGCAATGGCAGGACCTACCCTACATGATTGTGTGTGCATTCACTGCCTGCTGTCCCAGCTGGGCCTAACCAGTTCAGATGGGGGCTTCCCAGTCCTTTCCTGCTTTCCTCAAAGTCTGGAGAAGTCTGCCTTTTTCCAAAAGGGAACAGGGGGAAAAAAACCAGAAGGCTGGAGCCCACCTCCACCATCAAAGGCGAAGGAAGAGGGTGGGTGGAGTGGGAAGTTGCCTAAGGGAGCCCAGAGACAGGCAGCATTGGAGATGGTGCTGTCCATCTCCTGTTTGCTTATGGCCAGTGGGTCCAGGCCTGCCGGGCCCAGGCCCAACAAGTCCCCACTTGTGCCTTCGTAGTGCCACCCTGACTTCTCTGAGCCACAAACACAACCTGCTGCCCTCGGGAGACAAGGGGGTGCTGCCAGGCTCCCCACAGGTGATACCACCATGCTGTTCCTCCTCTGAGGACCAAGCCTGCTCCCGCTGCCCCCTCCATTGTGCCCACCCTTAACCCCACACCTGAGTCCCCAAATTCCTACCCAAACAAACATCCTGGCTGCGGTCTACAGAGTGTGTGGTCTGGCCCCTGCCCACATCTCCAGCCTCATCTCACGCCTCTCACCACTTCCCCTCCTGCATGAGCCACCTTGGCCTTTTCTCTGTTACCCAATTGTACCTTCTTACCACAGGGCCTTTGCACACACAAGTCCCTCTGGTTGAAATTTCTCTGCACACACACACACACACACCCACAATGACCGCTCCTTATGTTTTAGCTCAGCACCGTTTCTTAAAGGAGCCTCCTAACCTCCAGGAGCAGGCCAGGTCCCCCTCTTACTTAACCTTGTAGCACTACGGGCTTCTTTGCAGCCCTTGTTAGCAGCAATCTCATTTGTTTGCAACGCTACTGTTTGATTAACGGTTTCTCTCCCCGCATGCTTGAGTGTAAAGAAACTAAGGGCAGGACAGGTCTTTTCCAGCCACTGTCATTTCTCAGCTCCTAGCACAGTACCCAGCTGGTTGTGGGCACTTGATAAATATTTATTGTTTCATGTGTCAACGGGGATGACAATTCCCTGCCCATCATCATGGTTCCATGAGGGCCATGGGAGCAAACAGACATCCAAGGACTCTGCAAAGCCTGGACACTCTGGAGGTGAGCTTTAGCTCTAAACCAAACCAAACCAAACCTGTTGCCATCTAGTCAGTTCCGACTCCTAGCGACCCCACGTGATGCAGAGTAGAACTGCTCCATAGGGTTTTCTTGGCTGTAATCCTTATGGAAGCAGATCACCAAGACTTCTTCTGCGGCACTACTAGGTGGATTCAAACCACCAACCTTTAGGTTACTACTAGTCAAGTGCAAACTGTTTGCACCACCTAGGGCCCTTGCTTTCGTGCTAGACCGTATAAATACAAGCTCCATGGGTAGCAGATGCATTATGATGGGAAAATCAGGTCTCGGGCACACAGAAGGTACATGACTTTTTAGGGCTAATGGTGGTGATTAGGGCTCACCCAGGCCAGGGAGGTGCTCAGCTCTCCTTGGAGCAATCCAGGAAGGCTTCCCAAAAGAAAAGTCCAGGGCTTCCTTGACACAGCCAAGCAATGAGTAGGTAGAGGAAGGACGGAGCTGCCAGCCACGGGGGCCCTTCTTACTCCTGCCAGGTGAGATCTGAGACCTGAGCAGACCCCTGCCCGCCCTGGCAGCTCCTGGCTGCACCCCGTGTACCTGCTCATCCACTTTATGGGCAATGAGGGTGGCTCCTTCCTCCAGTTCTGCCACACTGATGGGCCTGATCCGAAGCGCCACCTGGGAAGAAAGGCAACACCCCCAGGGTTAGGAGGTGGGGGCTGTGCCAAGCCACCGAGAGAGGAGCAAGAGGGTCTCAGGGGTCCTCCCCCAGGCAAGCCCCATGAGTCTCCTCTGTCCAGCCATCCCCAGGCATCTTTGTCTTAAAGAACTGAGTGATTTGATGACACGGCCTAGGTCAGAGGGCAGCAGTCTACAGGGCGTCGGGCTGTGTCTGAGTCTGAAGTTCCCCAGGAGCCCATGCCCAGGGGAGACCCCCAGGGGAGAGCGCTGTCTGCTTCTTGGGCTTCACCAGCCACCGGCCCAAATTAAACCCCATGGCTCCCTTGGGCTTTGCAACTTGGTGCCTTGGCACTGAGGCAGAGCTGTCTGAGCATCCGTGGACGATGTCCTGCAACAGGAGATGTAGGGACAGTGGCAGCAGACGGGCCAGCAGGTAGCCTGTAGCTGGGGGCCCAGAGGGGCTGCCCCTGGCCATCCTCATTTTTCTACCCTGAGGACACTGTCCCTGGGGCTTCCTCCTCCCTCTGTTCTCCAGCCTCTGAGAGATGGTGGATCTTCGTCCTGTGCCTGGGTCTCCCCCAAAGAATGGGGGGTGTTTCCTCTTCTGGTCGAGGAGAGGCACCTGCTGGGTCTGTGGGTTAACTGAATGGACCCTCACACCAAGTAATAACTCATCACTGTCTGAGGTATGGAGGGACAGCGCCTGTCAGATAATCTTTACTGGCCTCACTGGTCAGAAGGGAGAACTCTTCAACCTTCTCAGGGGGCACCCCACTTTCAAATAGATACATTCTAAACTGCCAGAGAGGTTGTTCCAGACCTGGGGCTCGGAGGCTGTGGTGAGGCTTGGTGCTGGCTTTGGGGGCGCTGTGTCTGGGGATGACATTATCCTCCAGTTAATCACCACCCACCTGCTAGGGTCATAGGCCCACTCTCAGCTGAGTTAGGGGGTAAGGAAGGGGCTGGGAGAGAGAGACACCGGCTCCAAAGTCTGAGTCTTCCCCTCATCACCTCCGACCTGCAGCTCAAACAACCAAGAGCCTGGTCCTCAGTCCCTACCTTGCCACCCCCACACCCCCACCCCCCAGATCTCATCTCAGACCCAGCGCTCTGGGGGCCACCTTGGTCTGCTTCCCCTTTTCTGAATAGTGTGCTGCCTCGGGCAGTATCTGTGCTGCAGCCCAATACGCATCACCAGCCACTCCTGACATCCCACTGGTTGGTTCCCCTGATACCTAGTACTCCTGTCTGCCCACCTGTGGTCGCCTCAGCGCCAGGACCCTCTGGAACAGCAGGAAATGGAGGTCCCCTACACCCCTACCTTCCCTCTCAGGGCAGCAGGTTAAGCCAGCCCTGGTCTTTGTGGACCAGAGAAGAGCCTTGCCCCAGAGACCCCTTTGCACAGGCTTTTGGGCTGAGGGTCCTCTGGGGGGAGGTTGTAAAAAGGAGTGGGGTTGGAGCTGGGCTAACTTTTCAGGCCTCAAGAGGGTGGTCATCATGCTTTGACCTCCATTCCGCAGGACTTGGGGAAAGTCGCTCTGGGCAGTCCCAGCCCCGGCCCTTCAGTCCTCTTAGTTGGGTTGGGTAGAGGGGACTGGACGCTCATTCCCGGACCGTGAAGGCGGGCCGGGAGGAGGCTGCATGGGGTCTCACCATGAGTTGCTGGTCCTTGGAGTCCCCGCTGTCCTTCATGCTTGCGGCGGGTGGAGGGGCTCAGGCCGCGACGCCGGGCATAGCCAGGCGCACCCCCACGGCCGCTGGGTCCCCTCCGGGCTTTCCTCGCAGCCTCCTGCCCTGCAGCTGCCTGACAACCCGAAACCAACAACTCGCCCGCGGCCAAGGGCGCTGACCGGGGAGGCGGGGCCGGGGGAGGGACCGCACCTCCCGCCTCCTGGGACCGCCTCTCCCGGCGCTGAGGGCGAGTAGGTGCCTCGGCCCGGTAGGCGCCAAAGCCTGCGCCGCTGTCCGGCTGTACCGCCTGTACGTCCCCGTCCTCGGAGTCGGTGCGTCCGCCAAGAGCCCAGCGTCGGTTTGGCAGCTTCTGGGCTCCTCGCGGCCCGGGCGCCCCTTGCCTACTGCCCTCCAGGGGGCGCCCGACCGGCCACGCGGCGTCCTGGGCAGACGGGTCCCCAGCCCAGGCCACTGTCTCCGCTGTCTGTCTTTCGGCGTCTCCAGGGCTGCGGCTGGCAGCCTAGGGTTTCCATGGGCGCTGCGTGCATCACGGTGACCGCGGTGTCTCTGGCATGGGTGGCATCACCTCCCCCACTGCCCCATACCAGGGAGGTGGGGAGGGACTCTTCTCCCTTTGCCCAGGCTGCCCACCCTAGTCACCGAGTGCACAGGGGAGCCTCTATATTACTTGGGGTGTGCGAGGAGAGGGGGTGTCACAGAAAAGCCAGCCTGTGTGTGCCTGGCTAGCAAACAAGGCTCTATCATCACCCAGAATCTGGGACAAGCGGGATGGTTCTGTCTGTGGCTGCTGACTCCCTGTCTGTGGGAAGAGCCACCATTCTGTGCAAGAAAGTGTAAGTCATTGCTCTTGGTGATAATAACAGCAATTACACACTCAGGGATTGAAGTGGAAAGATTCCTGGCCTCAGGAGACCCCAGGAAAACAGGATTCTAGTCCCAGCTCTGCCTTGAACCACCTGGAGACAGCCTCCCCCACCCCAAGTTTCCTGGGTGATGTTGGAGCTCCTCCCCATTCTGGGGGTCCTCTTTCATGTCTACTGCTGCCCCCACTGAGGCTGAGCCCAGCACCCCTGCAACCATGGGGCTCATTTCCAATGGAAGGAGCTGGGTAAGGAAGAGCCGCTGTCCCCTGGGGCAGTCTCCATCTGCTGACACACATCCAGAGGTGGGGCATGATGCCAGCTTCCACCCTGGGACTGTCTTCCCAGGCTGCCCCCAGGAGCCTGTGTTGGCTATGGTTATTAATAAACAGTAGCAGGAAAACAGCCTATGGCCTTGGATTTGATAAATAGGTGCCAAGGAGTTGACTCCAACTCATGGTGACCCTATGTGCAAAAGAACAAAATGTTGCCGGTCCTGTGTCACCCTCACTATCATTGGCATGTTTGAGCCCGTCATTGTGGCTATTGTGCCAATCCATCTCACCGAGGGTCTCCATTGCTGGCCTTCTGCTTCACCAAGCATGATGTCCTCCTCCAGCACTTGGTGCCTCCTGATGACGTGTCTAAAGCAAGCGAGTTGGACAATGTTCTGCTGTAGATCACCAAGCCTTTCCTCCTGCTCTGTCTTAGTCTGGAAGTTCCTCTGAAACCTGTCTACCATGGGCAATCCCTCTGGTATTTGAAATCCTGGTGGCATAGTTTCCAGCACCAGCGCAACCCACCAGCCACCACAGTATGACAAACTGTCAGAGTGGTAGGGGTTTGATAAATAAGCCAAAAGAAGCTTGCTAGAGACCAAACGGTCCTGCAGGGGCCACAAGTTACTGTCCAGGTCTCTGGCGCAGGCTGCCCCCTGAGCCTACACCCCTAGGTGGCAAATGGATATGTGTTATGGATTGAGTTGTGTCCCCCCAAAATATGTGTCAACTTGGTTAGGCCATGATTCTCAGTGTTTTGTGGTTGTCCTCCATTTTGTGATCTGATATGATTATCCTGTGTGTTGTAAATCCCACCTCTATGATGTTAATAAGGCAGGATTAAAGGCAGTTATGTTAATGAGGCAAGACACTCTACAGGATTAACTTGTATCTTGAGTCATTCTTTTTTGAGATATCAAAGAGAGAAACAAGATATAAAAGAGAGAGATTAGATATAAAGAGATACAGGATATAAGAGATACAAGATACAAAAGGGAGAGAGAGAGAGAGAGATCTCATACCACAAAGAAAAAAGAGCCAGGAGCAGAGCGTGTCCTTTGGACCCAGTGTCCCTGCACTGAGAAACTTCTAGACTCAAGGGAAGATTGATGACAAGGACCTTCCGCCAGAGCCAACAGAGAGAGAAAGCCTTCCCCTGGAGCTAGTGCCCTGAATTTGGACTTCTACCCTCCTAGACAGTGAGAAAATAAATTTGTTAGAGCCATTCATTTGTGGTATTTCGCTTACAGCAGCACTAGATAACTAAGACCGTGTGCCTCAATCAGATTCAGGCAAGCTCTGAAGATGTGTCATTAATAGAAAAAGCCCTCCCAGCTCGTGCTTCAGACCCCTGGGTCTAATTTATTTGGATCAGCCATAGGAGACCTCTGATACAGGCCAACTGGGCTACTGTCTCGGTTACCTAGTGCTGCTGTAACACAGATACCGCAAGGGGGTGGTTTTAAGGAAGAGAAATTTGTTTCTCACAGTTCTGGAGGTTAAAAACCCAGATCAGGATCTTGGCCATGTGGCTCCTTGTCAGTAGCCCCAGGCATTTCTGGGTTCCTTGGCTTGTAGACAATGCTCACAGGGCATCTGTCTTCCCTGTTTGTGTCTCTGTGTCTATTCTGGTCTTTTTATGACTCAAAAGTGATTAGGTTTAGGGTCAACCCTACACTGGTCTGACCTCAATAACATAATCAGAGAAAAACCCTATTTCCAAACAGGATCACATCCACAGGTACAAAGGCCAGGAATTCAACAGATATTTTTGAGGGGACACAATTCAAACCATAACAACTAGAGCTATGTTTTTCTCTTTCTTTGCTATTCCTTGGCATGCATAAATCCCACCCAGGATGGTCTGTGGGGGTCGATGGATAAAAGTAAGAGAAGATTCTAAACAGGGAGGCCCCCATTCCATCTTACTAGAAGGCTCATCACAAACATCTCCATCCCAAACCATTTCCTCTGCTTGACTTCTCTGTATTTGTCAGCGACAACGCTGTCCTCTATATCATCACACTTCAAAATCAAATTTGACTTCCTTTTTCCCTTCATCCTCTATACTCCAGCCTGTAGATTCGACCTCTGCAAATGTTTCTCCTCTTTGTCATCTCCTGGTCTTGCCCTTGTCCACCCTCTGATCTGTCTGCATGGAAGGACAATCCTCCACTTATTTATCTGGCTAGCCCCTTCTTCAAAACCCATCTTACCCATTACCTTTCCCTTTCTTTTGAGGAGCTACCCCTGCTTCAATCCACTTGGGTCTGGTGAAGCCCATGACAGCATCTCATCCCACCCCCAGCCAAGCATAAGGCATGCCAGCCAGGCTTGGCCTTGCTCACAATGATTGGTCCAGCTGAGTGGGCTATGAGCCAAACTGGGCCAATCAGAGCCTTCCTCTGGGATTTTGTTACACTGAGAGGCAGGAGCTCTCTCTCACCTTTGGGATTACTGGCTGAGATGATTGAAAGCAGGAAGGGGAAGGGCCTGGATCCTGCCTACACCCTCCCTCATCACCAATACCTGGCACAGTGCTGAGTGAAGACAAAGTTACACAGCGGGTAAGCACCTGAGCTGGTTCAGACTTCAAAGCCCATAAGCACCATAAAACACGTTTTCTATTTATGGTTCCCATTTCAATCCCACAAGCTCACCACCAGGCCTTAGCCACCACCGAGGCATTTGCTCCTGGGTCTCTGGCTCTGGGAAGCAGGGCAGAGCCAGGAGGGGACCCCAGAGTTGACCTTGGTAAGTGGGGCTTGTCACTTTTCCTTTACCTCCCTCTGGGGCCAGGGTATCCTCCTTCAGAGTCCTGCTCTGAGGCCCATGAGTGCCTGGATACCACTCTGAGGGGAATAGAATACTGGGGCAGACCCTCCCAGTAGCCTGTTGGGCTGTCATCATTTTAAGCTGAAACATCAGAGGTTAAGTGGTACATGTATTAATCAAGTCGGCTGAGTGGGCAAGGTCAGACAGGAGGGGGGCAGTCTCACTCCGGGTGTGCGACACTTGGACTTCAGTGTGCTGTGGTCTGGCCGCTGCTCTCCCCACTTTCCAACTCTGCTTGGGTGTGTCCCTGCACCCAGACTGGATCTCGCATTCCACATTCCACACCCACGAGGATGGTTTACCCAGCAGCCTCTGGTTGGTGATGACGTGTCACCGTTTTGTCTGGTTCCCTTTTGGAGGAGAATAAGCAACAGCTTCCTGGTGAGGCAGGTGGGTGAGGTAAGTGGGTAAGGCAGGTGGATGAGGTGAGTGGGTAAGGCAGGTGAAGGTCATTGGTCACAAGGACAAAGCTGCATCGAGCACTGTGTCCATCCTCGGAGCTTCAGCCAGCCGCCCCTTGTCCAGCGGCATCTGTGGGGCTCTTGTCTTTTCTCCCACGGCCCATTCCTCAAATGCCATTGCAGCACAATGGGGTTCTCTGTACCCACGGCAAAGGGTCTGCAGATGGCTCACCTTTCCAGGCCCAAGCAAAAGGCCAAAATTCTAGTACAGCCAAAGAATGTTCTCCCTTGGGGCTCACTGTCCCAGATCTCACTGAGGGGTCCATCCCTGTGCCCAGGCTAACACAATATGGAGCTGGACTTTCTCCTGGGGCGTTTTATCTGGATAGGCTTTTCTCCCTTGCTCGGCCTTGGCTCTATCGACCTTTTGAAAAAGATTATTGTGGTAAACTCTATAGAACTAAAATTTGCCCCTTTAACCATCTTTAAGTGTATAATTCAGTGACGTTGGTTACACTCATCACGTAGTGCAACCATCACCTCTCTTCATTTCCAAATGTTTCCCATCACTCCAAACAGAAATTCAGCACCCCTTAAGCAATAACTCCCCATTTTCCCAGCCCCTGGTTACCACTAATAAACTTTTGTCTCTATCCATTTGCCTAGATATTTCATGTAAGTGGGATCATACGGTACTTGTCCTTTTTGCCTACTGACATTTTGGGTGGGATAATTCTTGCAGTGGGGGGCCGAGGTGCACACTATCTGATATTGAGCAGTATCCCTAGCCTCTACCCACTAGAAGCCAGTAGCATCCCCCCACCCCTTGTGTCAGCCCAAAATATCTCCAGAGATTACCAAATGTACCCTTGGGGGCAAAATTACAGCCCTAAAAACAGTACCAGAGCCCCTCCCCTTCCTTGTATCCTTCATAGTGAGGGGCCTATCACAGGAGGGGGGCCCTGGGTGGTGCAAACGATTCACGCTCAACTGCTAACCGAATGGTTGGAGGTTCAAGTCCACCCAGAGGCATCTTGGAAGAAAAGCCTGGCAAGCTACTTCTAAAAACTCAGCCATTGAAAACGCCGTGGAGCACAGCTCTACTCTGACACTCATGGGATCATCACGAGTCAGAATCAAGTGGACGGCAAATGATTCCGGGGAATTTGCAGAACGGGATGCAGGTGCCCTCAGCCTGCTGCCCGGATGGCAATGCTGGGTGGCAAGTGGAACTGGCCTAGCACACTCCTCTTTCAGGGGCTGGAAACCCTGGGAGCATAGGGCGTATGGTTTTAAGCACTAGGGAGCTAGGGCTGAGGTCCCCAGTCTGCTACTAACGACCATTGGACTTGGATGTGCTGCTTTCTCTCTCTGTGCCTCACCTGCCTCATGTGTAGCATAGGGATGAAGGTGGGGATCTCATCCCTGGGGCCACTGCGAAGATGAAGTCCAGAATGCAGGGCCCAGAGAAAGCGCTCAATACATGTGAACCACAGTTATTGTTTTCTCAAGGTCTACTCAATGCTTTTTCCTTTGGACACTGTGATAGTTAATTTTATGTGTCAACTGGGCTATGGTTCCCATTTGTTTGGCCAAACACTAGTCTTGTTGCTGTTCCATAATGTAATCTAATGTAAAATGTAATGTCATTCCTTTCCATAATGTAATCTAATGTAACCAGTCACTCAGCTGAGAAAGGAGTTTCCCTAGGATGTGTTCTGCCTCCAGACTATAAATAGATATGCTGCACTCTTCCTGTCACCTGATCTATGAATGGACCTTGGCACATAAGCCTGCAGCAGTCTCCAGCCTGTCACCTGACCTATGGATTTTGGGACTTGGCAACCCCCCACAACTGTGTTAGCCAATTTCTTGAAGTAAATCCCTGTCCATCTATTTATCTATCCATCCACCCAACCATCCAACCACCCATCAGTTCATCCATCCATCCATCCACCCATCCACCCATCCACCCATGTGTGTTTCAAGAAATCAACTGACATATTGCATTGGGCAAAATCTGCTGCAAAAGACCTCTTTAAAGTGTTAAAAAGCAAAATGTCACTTTGAGGATTAAGGTGCACCTGATCCAAGCCATTGTATTTTCAGTTGCCTCATATGCATGGGAAAGCTGGACAATGAATAAGGGAGACTGAAGATGAATTGATACATTTCAATTATGGTTTGGCAGAGAAGGTTGAATATACCATGGATTGCCAGGATGAACAAATCTGTCCTGAAGGCAGTACAGCCAGACTGCTCCTTAGACAGCAGGATGGTGAGACTTGTCTCATACTCTGGCCAAGTTATCAGGAGGGACCAGTCCCTGGAGAAGGACATCATGCTTGTTAAAGTAGGTCAGCAAAAAAAAAAAAAAGGAAGACCCTCAATGAGATGAACTGACACAGTGGTTGCAACAATGGGCTCAGGCATAGCAATGATGGTGAGGATGGTGCAGGACTGGGCAGTGTTTCCTTCTGTTGTGCGCAGGGTCGCTATGAGTCCAAGCTGATTCAATGGCACCTAACAACAACAACAAATCTATGTGTGTGTATATCTCTCTCACTGGTTCTGTTTCTCTAGAGAATCCTCAGACAGGCACGAAGGTCAGCTGGCCCTGGGTCCCTCCCTAATAACATTCTTACATGGGCATTTTTCAAAGGGCATTTAGGCCCCCCGTCAGGATCACCTGACATCCATGGACTGATCAGGGTTCAGAGGACTTCTCCTGGTACAAAGTTGGCTCTGAGGCACCCTCTTGCCCTACCACTGTCTCCGGCCATGGTCACCAACTGCTCTGTGGCACATGGATTCAAGTGACACCAGGAGAGCCCACTACCCAGTGCCTGGCCCACAGTCAAAAGCTATGCAAGGCTTGGGAGTGAGCCCGCCTGGGCTCCTGTCCCCACTCTGCCCTTCACCAGCTTGATGACCTCCAGCACGTCCCTGCATCTCTCCCTGAACCTCTGCTTCCTCAGCTGTAAAGTAAGGATAAGAAGCCCTGGTGGCACAGGGGTTAAAGCGCTCAGCCGTTAACCTAAAAGTCAGTGGTTCTAACCTACCAGCTGGTCCTCTGGAGAAAGATGAAGTAGTCTGCTTCCACAAAGATTACAGTCTTAGAAACCCTACGGGGCAGTTCTCCTCCATCCCATAGGGTCACTGGGAGTCGGAATTGACTCGATGACAAGTGGTTTGGTTTGGTTTTTTAAAGTAAGGTTACTATGAGCACAGACCTTACAGGATGCTTTCAAGGCTGATGTCAAAAAACATGAGGTGCTCTGAGCACAGGACGCATAATGAGCACTAGCTGTTGGCATTGTGGTTGTTAATTTAATCTTACAAGAATAAGAAAATGGGAAGCTTGGAGCACACAAAAGTAGCCACACTCATTTCACCAATGGCTCTGACACAACGCTCAGACCTCCGACGTGGCTGTCTGCACAAGTGCCCAGCGGAGTGGCTTTGACAGATAAATTCTAAGTGGATGGACTTTCTTGGCTCCCGCCTTGTATGTGGATGGGAGAGTCACTCTGGCGGGAGGTGAAGGACCCCCTCAGTCTTTCCAACGCCTTGCAATGGCTAAGACAAGCCCCACTGAGGCTGTGCAAGCTTGTGAAGGAAGACGATTGTCAAGGAATCAAAGAAGACATCCAGGGCCAGGCTGGGAGGTGAAGTGGCCTCAGGGCTGGTGTTCATGGTGGCGAAGGCTGACAGGGACCAGATCTGGGAGAAACCCTGCCTCTTCCCTTCCTCTAAGGGGCCGCCTGGGACTCCCCCAGTAAGTCAGTGTGGGCCAGTGATTTGCAAGGGTGGGAGCAGGCCAGGTTCCCCGGTGGCCCCCCAGCCCTCCCTTACACAGTGATGCTTTAAGGAGGAGCCCAGGCCCCCACTTGTGTGCCCTGGGCCATCCCCAGGGGTGGGAAGGGAAGGCACATGTGTTGTGGGGCTGCGGTTGAAGGCTGACCTTCTAGGCTGGGGTCTCCTCCTCACCCCTTTCTTCCTCGCCCTCCATCTCTTGGTCCAACATCTCCTCCTCCTCCTCCAGATTTCGTTTCTATCAAGAGAAGACATCACGGCCATGCTGGTGGGGGGCAGGCCTTTCCCTGGGATGTTAACCCCGCGAGCACACCAGCAGCTAACCCGTTGCTACGCTTCCTGCAGATAGTGCTGACAGCGCTGGGCTGGCAACGGCCTCTGTGTGCTCAGAGGGTGCTGGAGGGGGTATGGCAGACTGGGGGACAAGTCCTGCTTCTGCTGCTTGCTGACTGGGCCACCTTGGGCTAGCTCCTTCCTGAGTCCCAGCACCTCAGCTGTAAGGCTGGCCTGACACCTGGCATGGCTGAGACTAAGATCAGAAATAATAGGCTTCAGGGCCCAACACAGGAAACATGTACCCTGCACAGTCACACATGGCCCCTCGCTTGGAAGGACCCCAGGCTTGGTTTAATGCTCTGCTATTTCCGTCTTGAAATTGTTCATAATTTTTTTTAATAAGGCCCCCCCCAGTCTCATTTTGTACTAGGCCCTGCTAATTCTGTGGCCAGCCCTGCTCACAAGGAGAGATACTGGCGTACGCTTGCTTGTTCTTTTCCTTTCCATGCTGTTTTTTTGCTTGTCACATCTTGGCATCATGTCTGCGGGCCCCTAAAGGCAATGGCCCATCCCGACACTGTCCTTTCTTTCTCTGTTCCCTGGTACAAGAGGGTCTGGGAGGCAGGCAGACACCATCTTTGTAGCTCAATCTTCTCATTTTCCAGATGGAAAACTAAAGAACCAAGAAGCTAAGTGACCAGCCCAGGTGATAAGCTACAAGCTGGGGCCACGGGCAGATGAGTTAAATCAAGTCACATCCCTGACACCAGGCTTAGGGGAGCTAGGACAACACACCCCATGGCGTTCTGGGGACCTCAAAGCTTGCTCATACCCAATAGCTCACTTATCCCCAAAATCCTCACTCAGTAGGTCAGCGTGCATGTTCCAGGTTTGCCTTGGGGAGGTAACTGCCCTCGAGGAGGCTAAAGTCTGTTTGGAGACTTAAGCTCCCGCTGGAGGATTGCAACAATTTTTCCCATTTGCCAGATGGACAAATTAAGGTCCACCCTGCAAGGTTTGAGCAAGGCTCAAGGCGTTCCTGGAAGTGAGCAAGCAGAGCGGAGCCCAGGAGCCACGGCTCCCTACCCCCAGCCCAACAGTCCCTGCTGTGGCCCAACGGTCCCTGCTGTGACCCTACAGGCTTCTGCTTCTTCTTCATAGCATCCTTCTCCTTCCTCTTCAGCTCCGAGAAGATGACCTCGAAGAACTCCTCCTCAGCCTTGGTGACCAGCCCCTCCAGGTCTGTGGCAGTCTCCTCCTCCCTCAGCTCCTCCTCCTTGCCCTCAGCCTTGCCCTTCTCTTTCAGCCGCATCTCCCGGTGCCTGGCCTCCAGGATCTTCTCCCTTCGGGTCTCACGTTCAAATACCTGGGCATACAACGACAGAGAGGCCAATGGGGAAAGAGGCGGGGCAGCCTATGGCTACTGGCATGGTGGCCAGGCTGGGCTTTTACTGAGTGCTCCTTGCTCCACTCAAGGCAACCTCTGAAGAGGTCGGTGTTTAGGGCTGATATCGGGGTTAGAAGGCAGAAGGAGCCAGGCGCCAGGTTTCCCAATTCCGAGGAGCTCCAAGTACATAGATGCAGGGTAAAGAATGCTCTTTGGAGCTGGGCAACATGGCGGCCCTGGGCCCACAGAAAGACCAGCTCAATGGAGAGACTAATCCCAGGCAGGGCCAGGAGGCTCTCTTCAGGACACCTCAGCCCCCCAGTGCCCCGGCTGCAAGGTGGCCCCCAGTGCCCAAGCTGCAAAGTGTTTCCTTCCATTGGTTTTCTACTGAGATTCTACTAAGCTTTCATTTGAAAGCTTATATATGTGTGTGTGTGTGTACATAGATGCATATATGTGTGTTGTGTGTGTGTGTACCTATAGATGTGTATAAATAAAAAAAAAACTCATTGCCATCAGTTGATTCCGACTCATAGCGACCCTATAGGTCAGAGTAGAGCTGCCCCATAGGGTTTCCAGTGAGAGGCTGGTGGATTCAAACTGCCAACTTTTTGGTTAGCAGTCGAGCTCTTAACCACTGCACCACCAGGGCTCCATACATATATATACGTTTTTTCTTTATGTGTATATACATATGTAGAGAGTTTGAAATGAGACAAACTGACCTAGTCAAACCACTATATTTACAGCTGGAAAACTGAAGCCCAGAGAAGTAAAGAGACTTGCCCCAGGTCACCCAGCCACACAGTGGCTGAGCGAAGACCCATTCAGACACTACAACCACTTACAACACTCATTCCAGGACACCATGCTGCCTCCCCAAAAATGCTCATCCATGTCCCTGGGGGCAGGTGGGAAGGGCTGTGGGTTTTCTCTAACTGGCCACCTGCCATGGGGCTAGGTCAGACACGAGCAGGTGGGACCTTACGGAAGACGCTATGTTCTTCTCATTCCTCTGGAGGGTGGCGAGCCCGTGCGAGACCTCCAGCAGGGTGGTTGTCCCCAGCCGGGAGCCACAGGCAATGAGGCACCCGTTGTCCTGCACCCGGAGGCAGAAGAGGGCTTCATCACATACCTGTTAGAGAGGCCAGGCCAACCCAGGTAGAGAAGGAAAGGAAAGTCACATTTGTCTAATTAACTGACCTCTGGGGAATCTTAGCCAAGCTGCCCTGTTCAGACACCCTCAGGGACTCCCCATGACCCACAGGAGGAAGGTCAAATGTTGAGATTGCGGGTCAAGATCCTTCTCCATCAGCCTCACCTCCCACCAGCCCCACACTCCTCCTGAGGTTCCCACATGCACGCCTGCCATGGCCCCATGCCAGCGCATCCAGGTCTAGCTCAGGTCTCAGGATAGATTCAAACTTAAAGAGTCAGACATGGGGGTCCCACTTCCAGGGTTTCTGAAGAAACAGGCCTGGGGGGTGGGGGAGGGTGCGCATCTGCTTTTTAATTTTTTTTTTTTTTATGTTTCCCCCAGGTGATTCTCACTTTCCTAGGGACACTCTCTTCCAAAGGCCAAGTGGTAGTTAGCCAGCATGAGACTTCCCAGAGAGACCCTCAAACTCAAAGACACACCCAAACCCATGCATGGATGTGTGTGCTCCTGCCCCCAAGAACACGCCCCTACCCAGAGTCCTCACATCAGAGGGGCCCCAGCTAACTGAAGGCCTGGGTGAACCGGAGAGTGGACATGACCTTCAGGGTGAGGGCTGGGTCACACTGCTTGAACACAAAGTCCCAGATGTCCAGGGTTCCATCCATCTTGGTGGTGAAGAAAACTGCCGGCCTTGAGGGGCTCCAGGCGCCATCGGTGAGGTAAGCCATGTGGTACCTGTGGGCAGTTAGGCACCACCCGTCAGGGGCCACTGTGGGTCGGGGGAAAGAGAGGCTGCTTACCCAGAGTTCTGCTCTCTCAGCACCCCAGACCCCAGGATCTCTGAGCCTGAAGAAGCAGGACACTCTTCCTTGTGTCTGATTTCTGCCATCAAAGCCTCACCTGCCTAACCACTCGTGGGCTGCATTTTAAAGGACTCTAGGGTGGTTGTCCCTCAGGCTGGCTAGCCACTGGTGTTTCTGCACAGCTGGAGTCCCTGGGTGGTACAAACAGTTAATGCTCTCAACTGAAAGGTTGGTAGTTCAGGATCATCCAAAGGTGCCTCGGAACAAAGTCCTGGCGATCTGTTTCTAAAAATCAGCCACTGAAAACCCTACAGAGCACACACGGGGTTACCATGAGTCAGTGCGAGTCAACAGCGACTGGTCATGGTTAGCTCCTGGGAACAGGCAGCTGTTGCTAGCTCTGGGCCCGGTCCCCCCAGCTCTGGCTCGGCTGAAACGAGTCAGAGGACGGACATGCCCAGAAAAGTTCACAACATTGATTAGGAGAGTGTTATACTTTCTTCTTGGTTTAATCCAGATTTTCCAAAATTTCTGCAGTAAACGTGGAATATTTTAAATAAACACACAAGGTGGAGACTGCGATTTTATGCATCCCCCATAGCAGTACAATCACAGCTGGGCCTGTGGTGGCCATGCCAGAGACTCCATTTCTCAGCCTCCTTTGCAGCCAAAGTGGGAGAGGAGATCAAGACACATGGAACGTTCTAGAGATTTTTTTAGTTACAGGCTGCAGGGTTTTCAGGTCTCTCTAAATGAGTGAGCCATGTAGGTAAGAGGAAGGGATGGCCCAGGGTAGGTATGCTAGATAAACTGCAGGATACCCATTAAATTTCATTTCCAAACAACGAATAATGTTTTAGTGTAGGTATGTCCCAAATATTGCACGGGAAATACTTACACTAAGAAATCATTCATCGTTTGCACAAAATTCAAATTTATCTTGGCATCCTGTATTTTTCGCTGCTGTTGCTATTAGGGAAACCCTGGTGGCATAGTGGTTAAGTGCTATGGCTGCTAACCAAAGGGCTGGCAGTTCGAATCCTCCAGGCGCTCCTTGGAAACTCAATGGGGCAGTTCTACTCTGTCCTATAGGGTCACTATGAGTCGGGATCGACTCAACGGCACTGGGTTTGGTTCTTTTGGTTTGGTTCCTGTTAGGGAAACCCTGGTAGCATAGTGGTTAAGAGCTACTATGGCTGCTAACCAAAAGGTCAGCAGTTCGAATCCACCAGGCACTCCTTGGGAACTCTATGGTGCGGTTCTACTCTGTCCTATAGGGTCGCTACGAGTCAGAATCGACTTGACGGCAGTGGGTTTGGTTTGCTTTGGTTGCTGTTAGGTGCAGTGGAGTTGGTACCTGCTAAATCTGTTAAACTCTAGGCAGGGGGAGGCCGGGGGAGGGCCTGGGCTCCGGAACACAGGCTCACCCGCTCCCCCTAAGGGCGAGTTCTGAGAAAGGCCCAGGGAGAGGGTGCTTCGCCCAACACCCATGCCTTCTCTCCTTTAGCGCATCCTGGCAGCCAGCAGGTGCCTGCAGAGTCCAAGCCATGTCAGAAAGGCTCCAAAAGTTTTGGGGAAGGGCTCCACTTCCACTCAGAACCTCCACGCAGGAGATATTACTTTGCCAAGTGATTAACTGAATCAAGCCACTTGGTACCACAAGCTCTGGCGGACCAGTGGAAAACAGCAGGGGTGATTTTCTGTTTTATGATGGACTCCTGGGCCCAGCTGGTCCCTTCCACCCCTCCATCCCTTTCCTGTCCCCAACTTCTGCACTTACTTGGTCCACATGATGGATGACTCCCGGCTGTCTTCAGACCAGATGCGGGCCGTCCAGTCCCCGACGGTAAGGAAGTTCTTTGGGTAGAAGGGGTTTCTCTGCAGGGCGTAGATGGGGCCGTGGTGGCCAGAGAAGGTGCACACAATCTTCTCGGCGGGCGTCTTGCCCTTGCGGTTGCAGGAGATGACAACGCCCTGCTCTGTCCCCACCATGAATTTGGTTGGCTGTGCGGGGGGGGGCACGGGGGTGGAAGGTCCCATGAAACAATGGCGGCTCAGGGCTCTGATGGCGTGGAGAGCAGCCTGCTCCAAGGGGTATGCAGGTGTTGGAAGGGCCTCCAGTAAAAGTCTTTGCTCAGGCTGTGCCCCCTCCTAGAGAGCTGTCCTCCCTGCCCCCACCTCAACAGACCCCTCCCTTCTCTAGAACCCACTCAAGAACCACGTGCTGACTCTTCTAGGCCCTGGTGAGGCTCATCATCAGTCCGCTCCATGGAGCATAATTGTCTCCACTAAGCAATTTGCCATAAAGATCACCAACACTTGTTTTTATTTATAGAGAACATAAACAAGGCCCAGAGAGGGGACAACCCCGCGTGTGTCAGAGTAGAGCTGTGCTCCACAGGGTTTTCAGTGGCTGATTTTTTGGAAGTAGGTCACCAGGCCTTTCTTCTGAGGCACCCCTGGGTGGACTCAAACCTCCAACCTTTCAACTCTTGGGCTAGCACATCAACCGTTTGCACCACCCAGGGGCTCCTTTGACCAGATCATTCCAAAGATCGGTAGAGCCTTATCTGACAAGACAGTGGCACTGATGATGTTGTTATTTTTGTTAGTTGATTTCAAGTCGGCTCCAATTCATGGTGACCCTGCCTGGTCCTGTACCATCCTCAAAACCGTTGTTAGCGTTTGTGCCCATTGTTGTGGCTCTTGTGTGATTCCATCATATGGAGGGTTTCCTTCCTTTTTGCTGACCCGCTACTTTACCAACCATGATGTCCTTTTCCAGTGGTTGGTCTTTCCTGATTGGCCTTTTGGATTGGTGTCCAAAGTAAGCGAGCCAAGGTCTTGTTGTCCTTGCTTCTAAGCACCGTTCTTGTTGTATTTCTTCTAAGACTGATTTGTCTGTTATTTTGGCAACCCACGGTAAATTCAATATTCTCCACCAACACCACAATCCGAATGCATCAATTCTTCTGTCTTCCAGCACCAACCATAGCACTGTCTAAATTACATGTCCCCGCCCAGTGGTAACTCGGAGCAGGTGTCTACCCAGCACCCAGAAAATGACCTGCCAGCAGGTGCTTCGCCTCCCCTGCTGGTGGAGGAGGCTTATCTTACTTGATTTTGTAGCCCAGTAGCTGGCATACAATTGTTGCTCAATATGTGTGTGTGGATTGCATGAATGAAGGAAGGTCTCCTGACCACTGACCCAGAGCTCCCGCCAGGCCTCTGAGCACAACCCCCTCCATCATGCAATGCCATGCCTTGTTCACTGTTCCCCCTCTTAACCTCCAGGTCAGACCATACGTCTACATGGCAGGACCCACCATGGCCAAAACAAAAGGACCTGGTCAGCTTGGGAAGGGAGGGGCTGTACTGAGTGGGCAGAGGGGGTGGGAGAGGCCTTTGCAGGCAGGCTGAGGTGTCCCCTATGGGTGACAAGCCCACCCCTACAGAGCTCCCTGATTAGAGACTGTCATGAGTTGAATTCTGTTCTCCAAAAAGATATGTTGGAGTCCTAACTCCCCAACACCCCCATCAGTGAATGAGGCCTTATTTGGAAATAGAATCTTTGCAGATGTAACTAAGGTATTGTTGTTGTTGTTAGGTGCAGTGGGGTCGGCTCCCACTCATAGTGACCTTGTGTAACAGAATGAAACACTGCCCGGTCCTGCGCCATCCTCACAAACGTTATGTTTGAGCCCATTGTTGCAGCCACAATGCCAATCAACCTCATAGAGGATCTCCCCTAAATTTGTAGGTGGGGCCATGGTGGCCAGAGAAGGTGCACACGATCTTCTCAGCAGGCGTCTTGCCCTTGTGGTTGCAGGAGATGACCATGACCCGCTCTGTGCCCACCATGAATTTGGTGGGCTGTTGAGGCGGGGATACAAGGGTGGAAAGTCCCATGAAACAATGGTGGCTTGGGGCTTCGGTGGTGTGGAGAACAGCCTGCTCTGAGGGGTCCGCAGGCTCTGGAAGAGCCCTCGGTAAGAGCCTCTGCTCATGCTGTGCCCCTCCTAGACAGCTGTCTCTAGGGCCGGTCCTAGTCCAATGTGACTGGTGTCCTTAGGAGAAGAGACACAGAGATGCACAGATGGAAGACACGCATGTGAAAATGGAGCCCATGGGAGTGATGGTGCCATAAGCCAAGGTACACCTTTGGGGCACCAGAAGCTGGGAGAGACAAGGATGGATCTTCCTCTAGGGCCTTCAGAGGGAGCATGACCCTGCTAACACCTTGACTTTCAGACTTCTGGCCTCCAGGACTGAGAGAAAATAAATTTCTGTCGCTTTCAATGCCCCTGCCTCTGCCCCCTGCCAGCTTATGGTACTTTGTGTCCAGCAGCTCTAGGACATGATTATAGAGGCCATCCCAACACAGCTCAGACAGGCGGGACAGGCTGGCTGTTCACTCACTGTTTTTTTCTCTGGCTAGGCATCAGAGGGGAACAGACTGCCTCCCCAGGGATGCTCTTGCCCACCACCCCCAGCTGTCCCCGTAAGCACGGCCAAAGCTGCTGGCTTCCACCAGGAAGAAGGAAACAGCCTTATCTAGCTCTATCCTGGCTGGTTCAAGAGATTAGGAAGGGGCATCAGATGCAGTTGCTGCCACCAGGGGGAGCAAGAGGGCTCTGAAAACGCAGTGCCTAAGACAGGCTCTAAGGAGCCCCAGCCGCACGGTGGTTAAGGGCCAACTGAAAGGTTCGAACCCAACTGGAGAAAGATGTGGCAGTCTCCTTCCATAAAGATTACAGCCTAGGAAACCCTATGAGGCAATTTTACTCTGTCCTATAGGGTCTCTATGAGTCAGAATCAACTCAACAACAATGGATTTAAAAAAAAAAAAATTTTTTTTTTTTTAGCGGGATATTAATCTGGCCCATTCCATTTCAAACTCCTGCTGAGAATTTGCATTTTTACATAAGAATCACCTGGGGATCTTGTTAAAATGTAGATTCTGATTCAGTATATCTGGGAGTAGAAATGCAAATTCTCAGCAGTGGTTCAAACCGGAATAAACCAGTTCAAAGCTCGGGTTTTAGGATCTACTCTGAACAGGGGAGGGCCCACCGAGGCACCCCAAGGGGGCTTCGGAGTCAGAGCCCTGGACTTGAGCCCCAGCTTGACAACGTACTATGGCACGTGATTTAACCTCACTAAGACTTACTTTGTTTATCTGTCGAGCAGCGATGATAACATTACCTCACAAGATGGTTATGGCACATTACAGAAGCTTGACGCGTCACATGAGGTGTTGGACGTGTCCAGCACACAGGTTGCACTCAGTAAGAGACAGGCGTGGAGGAGGTGGGGGCTAGTGGTAGTGGGGTCCTTATCATGTAGCACCTGGTCTAGAAATTCTTGTGTCCAGGTTTTTCTGGGTCTTTCCCATCCCAGCCTCCATACCCGTGCTTTGTCCTCTTAACCCAGGGTTGGGGGTTAGTTAAACAATCCTCCCCCTCATCCCACCAACACTCAGCCCCAGCCTTGCGTGAGGACTCCCAGGGCAGGGAGGAGGCCAGAGCACCTCCTACCTCCCAGGGGCAGAGGGATGATGTCATGTGACCCCGAGGCAAACAAGTGACAACCCCAAGGGGGAAACCAGGCCTGGCTTCAGTGAGACATAACCAGGAACCAGTCCGAGTCAAGAGCCATTTGGAAAAGTGGCTCTCTTGCTTTTTTATTGGGGGGGGGGTTTCATTTGCTGCTTCTAGAAGATTCTCTCCTCTGACACATTAGCATTACTTCTCAACTTTGAAATTTACAATTCCTTCGCAGATACTAAGTGCTGTAATTACGCTCTGGGTGTCCCAGGAGACTCCTCTGATATCATTTCTCTCTCCCAACACTCCTTCTTCCTCAAGAGAAGGTAAAATGACCAGCCCAGGGCCCCACGCCAGGTAGTGGCAGGGCATGGGCGGGAGATCAGGCCTTCTGATGTCGGTCCTGGGCACAGCTCTTCCCATAGAATGGAGCTGTTCTAGAACCTTGTCCTGGTCAAAGGAGTCCCTGGGCGGTGCAGACAGTTCATGTGCTAGCCTACTAATTGAAAGGTTGGAGGTTCGAGCCCACCTAAAGGTGCCTCACAAGAAAGGCCTGGTGATAATACTTCCAAAAAATCAGCCACTGAAAATCCTATGGAGCACAGTTCTACTCTGGCACACATGGGGTTGCCAAGAGTCAGCATCAACTCAGTGGCAACTGGTTTGCCCTGGTGAAAAGACTGCCTTCTGGGCAGCCCAGCTACTAGCCCAACAGTGACTTCTGTGAGAGAAAAGCCTTCCTTATTCAAGAAGCTCTGCTGCCCCCTGCTGGACAATTGTTGTAACGACCACACAGGTCTAGGACTACACAGAGAAGGGCGGTCCCTGGAACTGCCCAGTACACAGTGTAAGAAGCAATGGGCTACCAGAAACATATGATACACTGGCCACGGCCTGCCCTTAGCTCTGGCCACCCTGGCAATGGAGGTCAGGGGAAGGAGGAGAAAGGGCACTCACCAAGGTCGACTCGAACTCCAGGGAGATGGCGCCCAAGGCGTTTTCCAGCATCTCCTTTTTGCTGATGTCCATGATCAACACCTCAGTGGGCTCGCTTAGCTTGCGGATGTCCCACCACATGACCTGACGGGGGAGGTGGCGACATTGAGACATCGAGGTCCCGCGATTTCCCCAGCTTTTGCCTTTCCCACCCCTCTGCCTGTTGACACATGTTGAAGGAGCGCCTTCTCTGCGCCACCAGGGGCAGAAGGGCGCTGACGGAGCTCCCAGCCACTCCTGAGTGCAAACGCACTCTGAGAATGAGAACCGACACTCTGGTCCACAGTTACCAAACCTGGCTGATCACCAGAGTCACTGCTGAACTTCACAAAATCCAGTTGACTACCGAATGAAAACCGCCAGATGCAGGCTCAGGAATCCGTATTCTTAAAAGCTCCTCACAATATGGCAACCCATTGCCGTCATCAATTCCGACCCATAGTGACCCTACAGGGCAGTAGAACTGCCCCATAGGGTTTCCAAGGCTATAATCTTTACGGAAGCAGACTGCCACGTCTTGGAGTGGATGGTGGGTTCGAACCACCTACCCTTCTGTTAGTAGCCAAGCACTTAATCACTGTACCACCAGGGCTCCTTTGGAAATACATAGCAACATTAAAAATGCACATACAACTATGTTTAAATGTTGTCGTCTTTGTTGTTGGATGCTATCCAGCTGATTTTCAACTCATAGGGAGTACATGTGACAGAGCAGAACCGCCCCATCAGGTTTTGTAGGTTATAATCTTCACGAGAGCAAATCACCAAGTCCTTTCTCCCCGAAGAGCTACTGGGTAAATATGAGCCACCACCCTTTCCGTTAGCAGCCAAGCACTTAACCATTGAGCCACCAGGGCACCTAATGTTTAAGTGGTACCTTATTTTAATTTGTAATTCTTTAATTATGAGTGACATGGAGAGATTTTGAGAAATCTTTTGAAGGACTTTTGTTATTTGTATTTCTTTTTCTTTGAGCTTGTTATCTACCTTGCACATGTTTCTATGGGGCTGGTCATCTTTTTCTGATTGATATGCAAGAGCTATTTGTATATTAAGGAAATGGTCCTTTTGTCATTTGTGTTGCAAATATCTTTCCCAGTTTTTCATTAATTTTCGCCCTGTAAGAATCTGTGAATTATTTTATAATTAAATCTATCACTATTTTAAAAAGAAACCTGCACATACACTCTGACCCAGAAACCCCACTGCCAGGAGTATAGGCTATGGATGTACCTGCAGCGTATGCAATAATCTAGACAAATTTATTTGTTGCTACATTATAACAGCAAAAGATTAGCTTCTACTTAAATTAGGATACTCCCACATAATACAGTCTTTAACAGGCACGGGGCAGCTTTTTATGGAATATGAAATTGTCTCCCAAATATGTTAAATAAAAAACATCAAGTGCAGAACAGTGTGTAAGACACAAAAAGTGCAATGAAGAAGGCTATGTACTTGCATGTATATGCAGAAACTCTCTGCACACGTAAGAAACAATACCAGGGGCTGCCTCCAGGAAGGAGGACTGGGAGGCTTGGGGACAGAGGTGGGATGGAGACGTGTCACTGCCTACCCTTTTGAATCTTTTGGGTTTTGTTCCATGTGCATGTATTACCTGCTATTCAACTTAAAAAATAAAATGTCAAAGAGAAGATTCCCCCAGGCGATTCTGACGGTGGACCAGGGCACGCCTACTCCTCCCAGCCCCCTACGGCACCTGGCCAGGTAGTACCTGCCCGTCTGTGGAGGCTGAGAAGCACTCAGTACCCGTCTTCGACTGCAACCAGATGGTGCCGTACACAGGGTCCCGGTGGCTGAACTCGATGGTGGACAGCTCCGCCA
Organism: Elephas maximus indicus; assembly: GCF_024166365.1. Taxonomy (NCBI): domain Eukaryota; kingdom Metazoa; phylum Chordata; class Mammalia; order Proboscidea; family Elephantidae; genus Elephas; species Elephas maximus. The sequence continues at coordinate 64,632,778 of NC_064837.1, read as the reverse complement.
CCAGGCTGCCCTTCCGGGTGTCCCAGCAGGCTGGCGGGCAAGAAAATAAAGGGTGGTGAGAGGGGGCACGGGCTGCCTTCTGGGTGCAGAGAGCAGGGGACAGAAAGCTGATGTTTCCCTCGTTTTGGCAGGAACAAGGTTTTTCAGAATCACGACTCAGTTCAGGCCATCCTGAGATTTCTACCAGCTCTACCTATGGAGAGACTTCCAGAGCCCAAGCTCCATTCATTCTGTTGAGCCCCTACCACGTGTTGAGCGCCACTCTGGGCACTGGGGAGGCAGCTGGGAATAGGGCAGACACGGTCCCCAGGGAGGCGAGAGGGGGCCCCTCAAGCACAGCCTATGGTGTGATTGCTATTGTGGGGGACACCTGGGAGGGTGGTCAGGGAGGGCCTCCTGGAGGAAGTGACAGTGCTGGAAGACAGAGGAGTAGCGTCAGCGGAGTAAGCCGGGCAGAGAGGAGGGGAGAGTCTCCGCCAGCAGGAGAAAGCATGTGCAAAAGCCCCCGAAGGGGAGGACACCATGGCCAATCCCTCCTGCTGCACAGTTAAGTGCTCAGCTACTAACTGAGACATTAAACTTGTTACTGTAGTCAATTTCAACTCATAGCAACCCTACAGGATGGAGTAGAACTGCTCTATAGGGTTTCCAAAGAGCGGCTGGTGGATTCGAACTGCTGACCTATTGGTTAGCAGCTGTAGCTCTTAACCACTGTGCCAGAAGGACTCCTAAAAGGTTGAAAGGTCGGCAGTTCAAATCCACCTAGAGGTGCCTCCAAAGAAGGGCCTGGAGATCTACTTCCAAAAAGTCAGTCATTGAAAACCCTATGGAGCACAGTGCTACCGTGACACACATGGGGTCGCCACGAGTTGGAATCAACTCCATGGTGTCTGGTTTGGTTTTGGGTTCTCCATTTTGTCAAACCCATCTCCTCTTATCCTCTGCTCCTTTGCTGCCTCCTTAGGGAAAGAAACCCAGAGAGAGAGGGAGCTTTGCCCTTTACTCTGATCCTCTGTTAGCGCTTCACCTTTTCTGCTTTACCAATAAGTGAAGCTTATCTATTTTTTGTTCTGTTAGTGCTTTTTTTTCCCCCACCCCGTTACTCAGAGCTGTTTCTAGGAAAGCTGGTTTTGTGTAACAACAAAATATCCAGTTCATATATTTCCTTAATATTTCTCCAAGTGCAAGGCACTGGCCCCTGGACTAGCCTGGCCCAGAAATGCATTTTCTTTAGCCAAGCTTGCTCTGCTTGGGGAAAAGCCGTGCTTGAGGCTGGTCCCACTGGTCCCCTGATGCTCCTTCCCGGCCCTTTTCACAGGCAGCAGGTCTGAGCGGGCAGGAGAAGCCTCTGAAATGGGTTATGAATAATGAGTGAGGCGAGGCTCCTGAATAAATCACAGCAGTGTGGCTCCACTTCAGTCTTTTAGAGCCTTGGCACCCAGGTAATTTGGCAGAGAGATTTGTGGGGGCTCCTGTCTCTTCCATAACTCAGCAGCTCCCCTGGGGAAAGGGGTGGGTCTGAGAAGATGATCAGAAGCTTCCAGAAGGCTGAAGGCAGTGGCCATATAAGATTCCCAAGGAGAAGATTCCCAGCTGTTATGGATTGAATTGTGTCCCCCCAAAATAGGTGCTGTAAATCCTAACCCCAATACCTGTGGTTAGGAGCCCTGGTGGTACAGTGGTTGAGCACTCGTCTGCTAATTGGAAATGGTGGTTCGAACCCACCAGCCGCTTGTCGGGAGAAAGATGTGGCAATCGGCTTCCATAAAGATTTATAGCCTTGGAAACCCTGAGGGAGTTCTACTCTGTCCTATAGGGTCTCTATGAGTCTAAACCTACTCAGCAGGTTTTTTATACCTGTGGTTATAATCCCATTTGGGTGTGGTTTTCTTTGTTATGTTAATGAGTCAGTATTAGTGTAGGGTGTGTCTTAAATCCATCTTTTTTGAGGTATAAAAGAGCAGATTAGACAAGGAAGCAAGCAAGCAGAGATGGGGGAAGATAGATGTCATGCCACCTGGAGATCATTAAGGAGCCAAGGAATAGAAACTGAAGAGACAAGGATCTTTCCCCAGATCCCACAGAGAAAGAAAGCCTTCCCCTAGAGCTGGCGCCCTGAATTCAGGCTTCTAGTCTCCTAAACTGTGAGAAAATAAATTTCTGTTTGTTAAAGACACCCCCTGTGGTACTTCTGTTATAGCAGCACTAGAGAACTAAGACAATCTGCCATTCCTGCTCCACTCCCAAAGGCAAAAGGGGGGAGGAAAAGGGCATGTGAATGCGGGAAGGGTAGGTGACCCTTCTCATACCCAAAGCCAAGTCTGGCCTGGGGTGCAGTCAGGATAGGTTAGGCGTATGGTTACTCCAGGACTAGAGGTGAAGGACAAGCAAGGACTTTCGGAGCCGATGTGGGCAGGTTTCTTCCAAGCTCACTAAATCAAAACTAAGCCCGTTGTCCTCGAGTTGATTCCAACTCGTATTGACCCTATAGGACGGAATACAACTGCTCCATAGAGTTTCCAAGGACCACGTGGTGGATTCGAACTACCGACCTTTTGGTTAGCAGCCATAGCTCTTAACCACTACGCCATCCAAGCTCATTAGAGATCAAAAACAGCAGTTTTTTTGAGGCTAATGAGTGGGTGCTGACCAGACCAAGAGGGACCACCTGGGGGCTCAATGCTGACTGTGCCTCATGAGGCATGATGTTATCATGGCCATGTGGTGAGGCTGTTAAGAGCCCTGAGCCCTGGGGCTTTGATGGAGCTTCCTGGCTGGTGACAATGCACGGGAGAAGGTAGCACGTCCCTCTTCGGGACCTGGAAGTTTCACATTGTGACCTCTTCCAGGCCTCATTCTATGTATCTCTTCATTTTTTTTTTTTTTTAGTTATAATAAAGTTGAAGCCATAAAAAGAAAAAAAAAAAAAGAAAGTCATTTTTGGTGGAGCAAGGACATTTAAAAATTCTCTCTTCCATAAAAGCAATGAACTGGCAAAAACTGTCATAATCAATTTTTCAGACTCCAGAAGTTAGCCAAAGGCTTGCAGCCACCTGGGAAGCATGTATTCAAGAAAAAATAGCAGTTGTTGGTAAAAACAGTAAGCTTTGTGGCATTTTAACTTGCCCTCATCCTAACCCCCACTCTCCAGGTGTGTGGTAGCCTTGAGAAGTTACTGTTGTTAGATGCCATTGAGTTGGTTCCAACTCATAGTGACCCTGTGTACAACAGAACAAAACACTGCTTGGACTTGCACCATCCACACAATCATTGCTATGTTTGAGCCCACTGTTGCAGCCACTGTGTCTATCCTGTTGGGGGTCTTCCTCTTTACCAATGACCCTCGAAAAGTAACAGCCCACATTCCTGGTGAAAACCAGTAGCCTGGCAACCACCAAAGGGAGCAGAACAAGGCCAGGACTTTTTTAAAGTGTCATTCCCAGAGAACTGCCATTATTTGACCTACCTGGTGGTTCCTTGGAACATCCCACTTGCAAAATTATCTGTATTTGATTTGATTCAGAGCTCACCCAGTGCAAAAAGCCTTTTCATTGGGGATGATTGTCAAAAATAATTACAGGCAATTGATTACTTTTGTGGCTTCCTAAGGTAGTGGGTAATAGGTGGGGCAAACAAAAAGGTAATCAAGAAGCTTAAAAGGAAAATGTGGAGAATGAGATGTTCATACAGCTTTGAAAAGCTACTACATACTCCTGGGAATCTAAATGGCCATGTGCAGGGCTAGGGCTGTGCACATCAGCAAAGACCTCATAATGCCCTAAGTTCTCACCTCTAGCTGACCTTGAGACTCTTCACAGAGGCTAAGGCAAAGTTGTCAACTGCCTGGCTAAGTCTTTAAGCCACGTCCTGGCACACACATAGAACACCCCAGCAAATGCTGGAAGATCTACTGGCTCCAAATGTTTAAGGAAATCTCTGTCCCATCACTAAATGACCACCAAGCTAACCAAGCAGAGTCTTTAGTGGCCACACACGGCAAAGAATACAGACTTTATAGAATTAGTTCAGAAAATTCATTAAATAAACTAACAACAACAACACAACAAACAGCAACAACAACAAACCCTGGGGAAGAGTAAGGATCTGATTTATAGAGTTGCCACAGTACATATTTGAAATGTACAGTTTTCAACAGAAAATCATAAGACATGTCAAGAAACAAGAAGTATGACACATATGCAGGGGGAGAAAGTAATAAGTAGAAAAGTCCCTGAAAAATTATTAGACAAAGACTTTAAATCAGCTATTTTAAAATATTTTCAAAGAAATGGAGGGAACCACGACCAAAGAATTAAAGGAAAGTGTGGGAACAATGTCATACCAAATAGAGAATGCAATAAAGAAATGAAAATTACACAAAAAAAATCCAGCCAAACAAATAGAAGTTCTGGAGTTGAACAAGAACTGAAATAAAAAAGGAGCTCAACAATAGATTTGAGCAGGCAGAAGAATCAATGAACTTAAATATAAACCAATTGAGATTATCCATTTTGAGGAACAAAAGAAAAATAACAAAGGAAAAAGAGCAGAGCCTCAGAGACCTGTGGGACACCATCAAATGTACCAACATATGCATAATGGGAGTCTCAGACAGAGAGGTGAGAAAGGGGCAGAAAAATATTTCAAGAAATAATGACCAAAAGCTTCTCAATTTTTATGTAGAACATTGATCTACACATCTGTCATGGATTGGATTGTGTCCTCCCAAAATATGTGTCAACTTGGTTAGGCCATGATCCCCAGTATTGTGTGGTTGTCCTCCATTTTGTGATTTTCCTACATGTTGTAAATCATAATCTCTGCCTGTGGTTAAAGAGGACTAGGGCGGAATGTAACACCCTTGCTCTTGCTCTGGTCACATTCCTGATCCAATGTAAAGGGAGTTTCCCCAGGGTGTGACCTGTACCACTTTTTATCTCATGAGAGATAAGAGGAAAGGAAAGCAACCAGAGAGTGGGGACCTCAAACCACCAAGAAAACAGTGCTGGGAGCAGGGCGCATCCCTTGGACCTGGGGTCCCCGCACAGAGAAGCTCTCAGACCAAGGGAAGACTGATGACAAAGACCTTCCTCCAGAGCTGACAGAGAAAGCCTTCCCCTGAACCTGACACCCTGAGTTTGGGCTTGTAGCCTACCAGACTGTGAGAGAATAAATTTCTCTTTGTCAAAGCCACCCGTTTGTGGTATTTCTGTTATAGAAGCACTAGATCACTAAGACAACAACCAAGAAGCTCAATGAACTTCAAGTAGATATAAGGTGGTAAGATAGGATCACACAGTATGGCCCATAGCTACCAGCCTGTAACCTCTGGGCTACCTAAGTTTCTTCCTTTGGCATCCAAAGTCCTTTATGATCTGATCCCTACCCACCAGGCTAGGCCAACCTTCTGGAACTGTGCTGAGAGCGCACAGAGTCCAAACTCACCAGAATTTCTGGAATGAACCCTGACATTCCACGCCCTCTGCACCTCTCCACCTGGAGTGTCGTTTCCCTGTGTTCCTCCTTCAAACATCATTGCCTCCTCCATGAAGCCTTCCCAGGCTGCCCCCATGCCCTGCCAACTCCCCTTCCCCAGGGAGAGTTAGTGTCTTCCTCCCCATGCTCTACCTCTGTGCCTCCTAAGAGCCCTGTACTTCGGTACCTACTGCACTAAATGATAATTAAATCATGATTATCGGTTCCCTGAGACTGAGCTCCCTGAGGACAGGGACTGCCTCTTATCATCCCTTTACCTCTGGCCCCTGTTACCATGCCTTGCTCAAGAAGGGTGCTCAGTAGATGTTTGTTGACTTTATTTGAACTATTTTCTTTTTAACTTTTTATTTTGAACTGATTTTAGACTTACTTGAACTGCTCCAGCTGGAGGTGATGCTGAGGTATCAGTACAACCTCACTCTCTTGGGTGTCAGGAGTTGTTAGCCGTGGGAAATCCCTGCCTACTTTTCTACTTCCATCTCTGTCCCCGACCCAAGCCCATGCTGGCAGGTGACCCTGGTCCAGACGGCTGCAGGGTCTGGACTGCCTTAGAGCCCAGGAGGAGGCTGAGTGGTTTTCTGGCTAACTCCCGGTCGCTCCTTACCAATCTGCCCATTGTAGCAACCTCCCAGGAGGACGTGGGAGTCCTTGGGGTTGTACTCCAAGGTGACCAGGGGCGAAGATGGCCTCAAGGCAATTTCAGGTTTGTTGGGGTTTTCTATAAAGAAGAAAAAGAAAAATCCCACTAGGCCTGGAAAGATAAGGACAGGGTCAACAAGTTTAACCCTTTCTCTAGGCTGCAGCCTCTGGCCCCTGGTGACCAGAATCTAGCAGCCTTAGCCTTAGGGCTCTTCTAATGGTTTTATTTGATGATCACATTTGGGTGTGTGTGTGTGTGTGTGTATGTATGCTTTCATGATACTTCTAGTCCATTTCCCAGGTTTGGTTTGAAACAAGTTTTTGACCCTAAGGTTTTTACATAGTCATCTTTCCATTAACTCCTCCAAGCCAGTTTCTTCATCCGTATATCAGGATAATATAATGGTGAAGCCCACTCATGGGGTTGTTGTAAGAACTCAATAAACTTCTCCGTGTTTGGCACCTACACCTACTAACAGGCGAATGTCTACTAATAACAGCTAATGTTTTTTGTGATAATGGCGATGGCAAAGGGAAGTCTGAGTGTGAGATGCCACCATCACCTGGTACCTAGCCAGGGGCTGGCCCTCAGAGTGAGCCCTTCCATAAACTATGGTCTCTGCTCCCAAGGGCACCCATTGCCTCTGGTAGCCATTAACTATGGGGAAGTGTCAAGAAAGGTGGGACAAATGGGGTCCCCTGGCCCTCCCTCTAACGTCCCTTCTCAGTCTGCTGGGGACTCCTTCTGAGATGTTCTTCAGGGCCAAGAATTGGGATGCCATGGGTCTGGTCTTTAATGCCCTGACTAAGGATCTGGAAATGAAGGCAGTTTCCTACTTCTGATTTGGCTTTGCTGGGCTGCACCTGAACCCGGTCAAGGAGGGGAGAAGATAAATGGCTTCCTCCTCGGTCCCAGGCCTCTCCCTGTGAGGGACAGCTCTGTGAGTGCCTTCTATCCCTGCTTTCACCTCCTACTCCCTACTCTCCCTGGCTCCTTCCTGCCTATACCCTCAGCCCTCCCTGGCCAATGCGACCCCTCACTTCTCACCCATGTCCCAGATGTACGAATCAAAGCTCATGCCTACAGGTGCCCGCTGAAAATCCAAGCAAGAATATGCCACCGCCAACTTCCGGTTGCCATCGGGGTGCCAGGAGAGATGCGTGGCTGCCCGTTTGATTTCCTGGGGATCCCTTTAGGAGAGAACAAAAAGGGAAGCGGACTGAAGAGCAGCGCCCCCAAAGTCTATCTTTTTTTTGTTTTTTTAACTGCGGCACAAATATATATATATAAAAAAAATTGCCATTCCAAATTTCTGATTTACTGAATGTTTTCTTTTAAAAAGTCAAATATATTTAAGCAATCACATTCACTCAGAGAAATTTATTTTAAAAACAAAGTTCATAGGACTCCCATAAATAGAAAAACCAATCTCACCAGCCATAAATAAAAGGTAATGATAAAAATTAAAACAGTGGAACAGGAATATTAAATTTCTCCTGCTGAAAATTTTGAGCCCGGGATGTGATTTCCCACTGTTATTTACAAAAGGTGTTAAAGACCAGATAGACCCAAACTGAGACCTTCTCCTTGAAGGGAAGGAATGAATGAAAGGAGGAAAGGAAATAACTCTCTCACCACGGGATTCAACCACTTTGTTCCTCCCTGGGTGCACTCTTATGGTATAAAGAGCCAGGCTGGGGCTCAGGAGACAGAGTTTCACCCTTGGTTGGCCCCCATCTACCAACTGGCCCCCACCCATTGCATGCCTTTGAGCACCTCCCCTCCCTGGGCTCAGTTTCTTCACCCGTAAAGTGTGCAGCTTGGATGGGATGACTTCTAATATATCATACTGCTTGGATAACCCATGTACGAGGCCAGACCATTGCTGGGGGCAATGGAGGAAGGACAGCCCGGCCTCCCACGCCCTCTCCTGAACAACCTTTGCTGCCGGCCCTACCCTACCCTCTGCTTAGCACACCACAGTCACCCTGCACCAGAATGAGTCCTTTCACACTCAGTGGAGGATATCTGTGGGAAAACTTCCTGCTGGCAAACTTTCGTCTTTAGACGTTATTCCCAGGTACATGCCCATCAGTGTTGGACCACAGTCTTATTTGCCTGCAGTACTGCTGGGTCACAGGGGTGCCGTACTTTGTCCTGACTATATTGTTGTTGTCATTAGGTACCATTGAGTTGGCTCCAACTCACGGTGGCCCTATGCATAACAAATCATCGCCCAATCCTGTGCCATCCTCACAATAGTACGTATGTTTGAACTCATTATTGGAGCCACTGTGTCAATCCATCTCATTGAGGGTCTCCTATCTCGCTGACCCTCTACTTTACCAAGCATGATGTCCTTCTCCAGTGACTGGTCCCTCCTGATAACATGTGCAAAGTAAGCAAGATAAAGTCTTGCCATCTTTGCTTCGGAGTACTTCCTCTAAGGCTGATTTGTTCATCCTCCTAGTAGTCCATGGTGTATGCAATATTCTTCAACACTAGGATTCGAATGTGTCGATTCTTCTTTGGTCTTCCTTATTCATTGTCTAGCTTTCACATGCACATGAGGCAACTGAAAATATCAGAGCTTGGGTCAGGCATACCTTAGACATCAAAGTGGCGTCTTTGCTTTTGAACACTTTAAAGAGGTCTTTTGCAACAGATTTGTCCAAAGCAATATGTCATTTGATTTCTTGACTGCTGCTTTCATGGGCGTTGATTGAAATCTTCATAGAAATCCAAGTAGAATGAAATCCTTGACAACTTTGATTTCTTCACTGTCTATCACAATGTTGTATGTGGGCCCAGTTGTGACAATTTTCTCTATACTGCATGAATCAACACCAATTTCCTACACCGCTTTGCAAATTCCCTTAGTTTTTCCCCAGAGTCTGCCCTCCCCTTCCTTCAGCCAGACCCACCCCCAGGGTAAGGACTTCTCCACTGGGTTCTTAACACTCTGTCCCTTATCAGGGTCTTCGCACAGAGGGGATTGAACTCATGGCTCAGAGTAATCGGCAAGGAGTAGGTGGCTTTAGGAGCACCTGCCTACAGGAAAGGAGCCCTGGTGGTGCAGTGGTTAAGAGCTTGGCTGCTAACCAAATGTCAGCAGTTTGAATCTACCAGTTGCTCCTCGCTTGGAAACCCTCTGGGGCAGTTCTACTCTGTCCTATAGGGTCAGTATAGTCGGAATCGACTTGATGGCCATGGGTTTGGTTTTGGTCCACAGAGTGACAGAGTTGGCTAGACACCTGCCTGGCCTTTGAGGTACCTGAAAACATTGATAGTTTTAGCGGAAGGGGCCTCCTCTGTCACCTCCACCGGGTCCTCATCATCGAAGTACTCCTCATAGATGTCGATGGCATTGTTCTGCTTGATGCAGTGCTCCATGATCTGAGAAGAAGACACCAGTGATCTGAGCAGTAAAGAGAAGTCCTTCTAGACTGAGTAGGCCTGGGATGGAGTCTGGAAGGGGATGCCAAGAAGTATCTAGTGGGCTTTTCCCATCCTTCGAGCCCATGCATTCTCAGCAGGGATGCTCTCGCCCCCCAGAGGGTGAAAACTGGCTCTTACAGGGCAAAATCATATTATTCCTTTTATGTGTGAGGAGCCCTGGTGGCTCAGTGGTTAAGAGCTCTACTGCTAACCAAAAGATCAGCAGTTCGAATCTATCAGCCGCTCCTTGGAAACCTTATGGGGCAGTTCTACTCTGTCCTATATGGTCGTCATGAGTCAGAATCTACTTACCAGCGACGGGTTTTCTGAGGGAAGAACATACATACACACAGCATATAAACAGATATACAGTATACCTACGGCATTAAAATGTGTTTAAAAGTGTTTCTTCTTTAGTTTAAACTGAGAAGAAAACATTCTTTTGTGGTTATGAGAAGGGGGAAGGAGGGAGGGTGGGACAGGGTATTCACTAATTAGATAGTAGATAAGAACTACTTTAGGTGAAGGGAAAGACAGCACACAATACAGGGGAGGTCAGCACAATTGGACTAAACCAAAAGCAAAGAAGTTTCCTGAATAAACTGAATGCTTCGAAGGCCAGCATAGCAGGGACAGGGGTCTGGGGACCATGGTTTCAGGGGACATCTTAGTCAACTGGCATAATAAAATCTACTAAGAAAACATTCTGCATCCCACTTTGAAGAGTGGCGTCTGGGGTCTTAAACGCTAGCAAGCAGCCATCTAAGATGCATCAACTGGTCTCAACCCACCTGGATCAAAGGAGAATGAAGAACACCAAGGACACAAGGTGATTATGAGCCCAAGAGACAGAAAGGGCCACATGAACCAGAGACTACATCATCCTGAGACCAGAAGAACTAGATGGTGCCCGGCTACAACTGATGACTGCCCTGACAGGGAACACAATAGAGAACCCCTGAGGGAGCAGGAGAGCAATGGGAGGCAGACCCCAAATTCTCATAAGACGAGACTTAACAGTCTGACTGAGACTGGAAGGACCCCAGTGGCCATGGCCCCCAGACCTTCTGTTGGCCCAGGACAGGAACCATTCCCGAAGCCAACTCTTCAGACATGGATTGGACTGGACAATGGGTTGGAGAGGGATGCTGGTGAGGAGTGAGCTTCTTGAATCAGGTGGACACTTGAGACTATGTTGGCATCTCCTGCCTGGAGGGGAGATGAGAGGGTGGAGGGGGTTAGAAGCTGGTGAAATGGACACAAAAAGAGAGAGTGGAGGGAAAGAGTGGGCTGTCTTATTAGGGGGAGAGTAATTGGGAGTGTGTAGCAAGGTGTATATGGGTTTTTGTGTGAGAGACTGACTTGATTTGTAAACTTTCACTTAAAGCACAATAAAAATTATTTTAAAAAAAAAGTGTTTCTTCTTGAAAATCGATATTTTGTTGTTGTTGTGTTAGATGCTATCGAGTTGGTTCCAACTCATGGTAACCCCATGTGTTACACAGTAGAACTGCTCCGTAGGGTTTTTTGTTTTTTGACTGTAATCTTAATGGAAACAGATTGCCAGGCCTTTTCTTCTGCAGTACCACTGGGTGAGTTCAAACCGCCAACATTTAGGTTAGCGGTCAAGCATAAACTGTCTTTGCCACCTAAAGAACTTTATGGCATTAAAATTTTCATGGGGCAGAAAGAGGCAATTAGGAAGCAAGTATCTGAAAAGTAACTGGTTACTGTGCCCGGCAGACTAGACGTTCACTCCAAATTTGAATGAATGAATGAATGATCCCTATTGGCAGGGAGTTTCTGGGTGGGGTTCTTTTGGAGTCCTCTGCCCAAGGGGTTCCCCACTTTTCATACCAACATCAGTTGCCTTTGAGTTGACTCCAACTCATGGCGACCCCATGTGTGTCAGAGTAGAACTGTGCTCCACTGGGTTTTCGATGGCTGACCTTTTGGAAGTAGATCGCCAGGCCTTTCTTCAGAGGTACCTCTGGGTGGACTCAAACCTCTAATGTTTCAGTTAGCAGCTGAGTGCCTTAATCATTTGTACCAACCAGGGACTCCCACTTTTTAGAATTCTCCCTACAGCCTGGTTAGCACTTGTATCTCCCTGCCTCATCCATCTTCCTGCTGTTGTGTCCCCAGACAGACGCCCCCTAAGGTCAGCAGCCAGGTCCCTTCCCCTGAAGAGCTACATGGACTCAGCACAGGGCTGGGCACTTGATCGGGCTTGACCCCCCACTTGGGAATGAAGTGGCAGGTGGGGCCCAGACAGGTAGAGCTGAAGGAGCTTACCGAGCCGAGCTGCGTGATGGCGTTAATGTAATTCTCATCCTTCTCCACTTTCTTCCGGAAGCGGATCGTCTGCTCCAGTTCCAGGGGGTTCACATCCTTGGGCCAGCCCCCCTCGACGTGGTTAACCCCCCTAGTCTCCATCTCGAACCGCTCTGTGTTGGCCTAAACAGAGAGCTACAAGTGAGAAGATGCCCACCCAGGCGTGAGCATCCGGCTGCCTCTGCAGACCACGGCCTGGGGCTCCCAGGCAGCCAGCCACTGGGATGGACCCATGAGGCGCCCCTGGCCAAAACCACCACGTTTTCAGGTCCTGTCAGGGAACTTTCTGGTTCGCAAGCAGATACAGGTAGCCATGAAATGCCACCCTGTGGAGTTAGCAGCTTTGTACCTGATGCTAGTGGCCACGGAAAATTCAATTCTGGCCTTACCTGAGTCCTAATGGACCAGAGGAGCCCAGCCATTTGCCCTCTGAGATTCCAGTGAAAAAAGAAGTAACATTCGTTCTCCTCCCTGCCGTTTACAACGTCACAGAAATTGATGCATAAAAACAGGGGGTGGTGGTGAGTAATTTGGAAAGGCCTAGTGATGAGGGTTGCACAACACAATGAATGTGGTCAGTGCCACTGAATTATACGTGTGAAGATTGTTGACTTGTCAGATGTCTTGTTATATATATTTTTACCACACACACACACAGACAAACAAGAGTTTGGATTTGCTTTGCCCATCTGCTCACTGTAGCAGGTAGGATGGCCCATTCATTTTACTCCTTTCCATTTTTAAGTCGGCTCTCACAAAAGCTTAATGTCTCAACAGGGCGGAGCTGCTGACAGGAGAGCCCTACTATGATGTGACTTCCACGCGCCATCTTGTTTAGTTGGCTATGCCAAGGACCTAGGCGTCCTGGTCCCCATGACAGCAATCAGCTGTGGGAAAGCAAGGTCAGTTCATTTGAACTGTGAGTCACGGGTACTACCATACCAACCTGGCAGCTGAACGTCAGTTTTGGCCAAATTGAGTGTGATTTTTCACTCAGTTGAGTCTGGACGTGAGTAATGGCTTGTCTCATTCCATCAGATTTTCCCTCAGCAGTTCTGGCCCAATCATTAGCTGATCACCTGATTCAGACAGAGAGCTACCTGGGCTTCCAAACAGCGTGATCATAGCCCTCCATTCTCTCAACCTGAAATTTTCTTCAGGCCAGAGCTTTCTAGAAGACATTTTTCTTTTCTCAAGTTACCTACTAGATTCTAATCCCCACCCCCTCACAACACCTCTCCCAGCTGTAGCAAATGCTTGAAATGACTCCAGTAGGACACTGAGTGCCTTCCTGAGCCTGGACACTGCAGTGGGTCTGGGATGACTCTGTCCCCTCACCGCCAGCATCTCCACTGATCCCCTTTAACTGGCCTCTAGGTGGACAGGGACACCCAGTCCCACTGACCCGTGTAGCCCGCCGCCCCGCTGACCTGGGCCAGGGACACACCTCATGCTCCGACATGCTGGTGGAGCACTGGATACCCGTGTCCACAGGGTTCCGCTCCACGAACTGCTCAGCCAGTTCGGGGTTGGGCTGGATGTCGATGTTCAGCTCAGCCTGGCGGTCTGAGAAGTTGCATTGCTTCCCGAACTCGCTGCGCTTCTTGAGGTACACATACACGATCTCCATGGTGCTGGCTGTGAGGGCAGAGGACAGGTGTGGGAGGGCCCGGCCTGGCTGCTGCCAGTCTCCATGGGTCTCGCCAGGGGCATCCCCAGGGTCTCAATCTGGTGAGGGGTAAGGGGTCTGTTATGGATTGAATTGTGTCCTCCAGAAAAGATATGTTAAAGTCTCAATCCCTGGCACCTGTGAGCATGACCTTGTTTGGAAATAGGGTCATTGAAGTTGTTATCAGTTACCATGAGGTCATACTGGAGGAGGGTGGGTCCCAATCCAATATGAGTGATGTCCTTATAAAAGAGAAGAGACACAGAGAGAGAGAGAGATGGAAGGAAGGTGGCCCTATGACAATGGACTTACAATGCAGCCACAAGCCAAGGAATGCCTGGGGCTACTAGAAGCCAGGAGAGACAAGAAAGATCTTCTCCTAGAACCTTCAGAAAGAGCATGGTCCTAGTGACACCCTGAATCCAGACTACTAGCCTCCAGAACTATGAGACAATAAACTTCTGTTCTTAAGCACCCCGAAAACCAAAACCCATTGCTATTGAGTCGATTCTGTCACATAGTGACCCTAGAGTGACCCTATAGGAGAGGGCAGAACTGCCCATAGGGTTTCAAAGGCTGTAATCTTTATAGAAGCACACTGCCACATTGTTCTCCAGCAGAGCGACTGGTGGGTTCAGTTAGCAGCCGAGCACTTAACAACTGTGCCACCAGGGCTCCTTTATAAGCACCCAGTTTGGGGTGATTTGTTACAGCCGCCACAGGTGACACATACAGCTGCATTTGTCAGAAGTCTGCATCTACAGCTTTAAAAGTCATTTATTGAGTGCTGACTATATGGCGAATGCTGTCTTGTTCAATACTTACAATTACCCTCTGAAACGGGCAATAAAATTACCATCTTACTTTTTGAAACTCAGAGATTGTCTGCTATAGAGCTGGAAGATAAGCCTTCTAGGTTGGGAGGCACTCAAAAATACACAGTGGCTGCAACAATGGGCTCGAGCATACCAACGATCACAAAGGTGGTCTGGGACCAGGTAACGTTTTGTTCTGATGTACGTAGGGCTGCCATGAGTTGAAGCTGACTCGATGGCAGCTAACAACATAAAGCTCCTGGCCCTGCACAGGGTCCAAGGAAAACAGCTGTTGGCTGGGTGATGGGGGTGGGGGATGGAGTGGAGAAGATGAATTTTACGAGAGCCTTGCTGTGGGAGGTATAAAACCAAAGGCTTTTGGGTTTTTGTAAGCAGGTGTTGCTATCTTTGACTGAAACAGAAACTAGGCAGGAAAATGCTTAGAGGGCGTGTTCCCTAGTCAAAAAAAAAAAAAATCCGTGGACAAATACCCAAACTTACAAAACTGATCAAACACTAAATACACAACAGAAATGCTAAGGAAGTAATTCACTTTACAAAGCAACTGTGTAAACGGATTTTTGACCAAGAATGCCCTCAAGGACACCCAAAATGAATTCCATTAAAAAAAAAATAACCATAAATCTAGTAACACACACTTTTCTAGGAATGCATGGGTTTTTATAACATGCCAAACTGCCCGCTTCATCCTCGTTCTAATTACAGCCTCCATTATTTCACTTACTCATTCAACACTTATCAAGACCGACTTTGAGTAATCGAGACAGTCCAGTACTGGCATAAAGATAGACATACAGATCAATAAAATGAAACCAAAGTCCCGAAAGAAATCCATACACCTACGGTCGATTGGTTTTGACAAGGGTGCCAATTCAATTCCACAGGGAAAGGCCATTCAAGGGGGAAAGAACAGCGTCTTCAACAGATGACGCTGAGACAACTGGACATCGTCGACATGCCAAGGAGTGATCATAAATCCTTCCCCACACCATCCACAAAAATAACTCACGATGGATCAGAGACATAAATATAAGAGCCAAAACTATAAAACTTTCCAAAGAAACCATAGTAAATCCTCACGACCTTGGTTAGGTGAAGATTTCTTAGCTATGACATCAAAAGCGCGGCACATAGGCCAAAAAAATGATTAACGGGACTTTACTGAAATTAAAAACTTTTTCATTTCAGAAGACACCATTAAGAAAATGAAAATACAAGCCACAGACTTGGAGAAAATGTTTGCAAATCATATATCTGATAAAAGACTGTATCTAGAATACATATATAAAGACCTACTAAGTTCCAGGCACCATGAACAGCCATTTGTGGGCACCCTCTCACTGCCAGCTCGCCACAATCCCCAAGGCAGTTACTATGACTCCCATTTTACAGATGAAGAAACTGATGCTCAGGGAGATTAAATGACTTGTCCGAGGTCACAGTTCTCAAGTCCAGGCAGAGCCAGGACCCAGGCCCACCTGGCTTTAAAGCCGTGGTTCTTAACCTTGCTTACACATTTAGAAACACCTGGAGGATTTTGAAAAATCATGCCGCCCGGGGTTGGACCCCAGACCAACTAAATCAGAATTTCTTGTCAGTATTTTTTAAAGCTCTCCAGGGAACTCCAATGTGCAGCTGAAGTGGAGAATCACTGATTTAAAGTGAGGGGCTCTTAATCTCTCATACCTGGGGTGCTCGTTAAAAATATACACATTCCCAGACTCTACTCCTGGAGATGCTGATCTGTATGTCTGGGGTGAGGCCTAGAAATCTGTATTTTTCACAATCACCCCAGATGACTATTGTGATCAGATATGTGTCTAATCCACCTTCCCCCAGCCCCAGGGCTTCAAGGAAGCAGACCAGGGGGGCCCCAACTGGTGGACCCTGGGATTAGGGCCAAGGGCTGTGCAAGAACCTAGAAGGAGGTGCCAGGGGCACCCTTGGGCCCTGGGGCAGCTCCTGGGTCCCTTTGCAACCACAAAGTTGTTCCCGGAAGGCAGACCGCCCCATCCCACCCTCAGCCCCTGCATAAGTCAACCTGAACCAGATGCTCATGGAAAACAGTTTGTCCCTCTTTCTTGTGGGTTTGGAACTCTCTGCCCTGGGTTGAAGCAGGCTTGGAGGGCAGAGAAGAGGATAAAGTACAAATTGCAGCAGGTGGCCCTAAAGTGTTTCACATGGACAAAGACAGGGCTTCGTGAAAAAGAATGCAAATTGAACTACAGTCTCCCCCTCTGCCACCATACTGTCACAGCTCAGCACCTGTGCCCCCCCCGCCCCCCGGACTCGGGCAGTTGTGGGCTGTCTGTCTCGCCTTTAAAATGACAAGTGCTGTGAGCCAGCCAGCTCCCAAGGGACACAAGGAGGCTTGAGAGAATGAGGAAACTCCAGGAAGACACAAACAGCCTCTTTGGCCCGGATCATCTTTTTAACAGCTTTGCCTTCCTTCTCGTTGCTTCCCGAGGCCAAGCCAGGGTGAGAACAGACGCATTGTCTGCTTGTCTGGAGGCAGACAGAGAGGATATTTAAAGGCTGGCCCGGTGATGGGAAGACAGCTCATTCGAGGACCCAGAGCAGGCTTTGTCTCAATAGCTAGCAGGGCATCAAGATGAATATCGAGGTCAGGACAGGGGGTCTCAGGAGATGTTCCCCTCACCATGAGACAAGTGCTGCAGGGTGGTTTCCCCTAAACAGTGCGGAGGTGGGAGGGTGGGGGGGCTGTCTGCCCACGGGGATACGAGGGAGGCGGGGGCAGAGTTGAGGCCCTCTGGGTGTTTCGGAGGAGCCTGTCCACCGTGGGAACCATCAGACTCGTCAGACCCAGAGGCATTGTGAATGCAGCGGTGAGTCTCAAACACAAGGACTCGCAGAGCCTGACTGCACTGGTCCCAACATCAAAAACGCAGCCGTCTCCTGCATCCTGGGGCAGTCAGATGGAAACGTTCTCCGATTATAAGAACAAAACTGCCTTGTGCTGCGATAATGAGCAGATGATTCCTGGAAAGAACCTCCTGGGCTTAAAAGAAAGTGCATTTTCCAAGCTAGGAGTGAGGCCGAGTCTGCAGTGATGGTGGGAACGAGGGGTAGCAACATGGGAGCCTGGTGGAAGGCCTGTTGGAGGGCCCCCCTGCCCTTTGCACTGGACTCTGTAAAGAGACAGTTTTCCTCTTCTTGGTCCCTGGTGGCAGCCCCCTGGAGGAGTCACGAGGAAGAAGGGGCAGAGGAAGCACTTCCTTCCCTCTCTCTACTCACCTTCTGGAGTTCTGTGGTCCTGGTGGTGCAGTGGTTAAGTGCTAGGTTAGGCTGCTAACTGAAAGGCTGGCAGTTCAAACCCACCAGCTGCTCTGAAGAAGAAAGACGTGGCAGTCTACTACCATAAAGATTACAGCCTTGGAAACCCTGTGGGGCAATTCTAATCTGTCCTATAGGGTCACCACGAGTCTGACTCAATGGCAACTTTTTAAAAATTTTTTTATTGTGCTTTAAGTGAAGCTTACAAACCAAGTCAGTCTCTCATACAAAAACTTATATACACCTTGCTATATACTCCTAGTTGGTCTCCCCCTAATGAGACAGCACACTCCTTCCCTCCACTCTCTATTCTCGTGTCCAGCTTCTGACCCCCTCTGCCCTCTCATCTCCTCTCCAGACAGGAGCTGCCCACATAGTCTCATGTGTCTACTTGATCTAAGAAGCTCACTCTTCACCAGTATCATTTTCTATCACATAGTCCAGTCCAATCCCTGAAGAGTTGGCTTTGGGAATGGTTCCTGTCTTGGGCTAACAGAATCATGACCTCTGGGGTCCTTCTAGTCTCAGTCAGACCATTAAGTCTGCTCTTTTTATGAGAATCTGAGGTCTGCATCCTACTGCTCTCCTGCTCCCTCAGGGGTTCTCTGTTATGTTCCCTGCCAGGCAGTCATCAGTTGTAGCGGGGCACCATCTAGGTCTTCTGGTCTCAGGCTGATGTAGTCTCTGGTTTATGCGGTCCTTTCTGTCTCTTGGCCTTGTGTCTTTGGTGTTCTTCATTCGTCTTTGCTCCAGGTGGGTTCAGACTAATTGATACATCTTGGATGGCCATTTGCTTTTTTTTTTTTTTTTTTAATGGGACTCACTGTCCCTACAAAAGAGGCTGACCTCCCTAGGGATCCCCCACCCCCGCATACTTTCTGCTAGGGTAATGTGAGTAACGGGGTCACCCCGGGGTGAACTCCACCAGGGAGATGGGAGATATAGGGAGCTGTGGAAGGAGGAGGACATGGAATCAACCAGGAAGGTGTTGAGGACAGGAGAGGGTGGGAGAGGGCCCCAGACCTGGAGGAGGATGTGGATATAATGTTCACCTGCTTTCTCATGCCAATGTCATGTCCTTGACAGAAAAGCTATGATCTTTTATTCCCCTCCTATCCCCAGTGCCTGATGCTGGAGAAGGGACTCAATACTCGTTTTGTCAGGTGCGGAGTGCCTAGCCATGAACATGAACCCTACACCAGGCTCTCCTTCAGAGCTCCCCACAGCTCCTCCTCTTCCTCTTCCCATGTGAAGAATAAAGTGGAATGATCCCAAGAGGGGTGGGATTGAAATGCACTTCTGCAGTTCAAGAGTACGTGATAAACTTTGAGCTCTTTACAGGAAAGAGGAACATGCACAGGCTATGTGTCCTTGAACATGATATCTGTATAATGGGCACAGTATAATGGGCACAGTATAATGGGCACAGTAATGCCCACTGTGGGGCTGAGAAATAAATGAAGTGATCCATTCAAAGTACCTGCCACTAGGCAGGTGCTCAATAATTATCAATATCCTGCCTCCCATGCTTCTCAGAAAGTTCTCCTAACCAGCCAGTCTTCCCACCACCCAGTCCACAGCTATATTTCCCATCCATTCAACCGTGAACCTTCAGGGTGCAGAGTGTAGCGGGGCCCCATAAACGTAGGGGGTGCAGGAGGCAAGGTGTTCAGAGTCGGCAGGATCCTGAGACTTGGGAAGTGTGCAGGGCGGTGAGACTATTGGGCCAGGACCCTGCCAGCCCAGTCCTGGCACCCACCGTGTAGCAGAGCTATCCTAGGAAGACGCACCCCTTCCCCACTCCCACACAAGGAGTTTCTCGCCCCTTTACCCTCCTTTCTCCTCTTCAGCTCCGACGTCTTCCCCGCACCCTCCGTTCCCCCTTACCCTCGGTCCGCTTCCTCCGCCGCTGGGCCGAAGGGGAAGTGCCAGAGCCTGGGTCTCGGCTCCAGCGCTTCTCAAACGGCTCCGGGAAGCGGAGTTTACCGGTTGCCTGGCAACCCCGGCTGGGCCCGGGACGCGGGGCGGGGCGGGGCGGGGCGAAGACGACCCAGAGCACGTGATGGCCCTAGTCGCTCTGCGGGAAAGGTGCTCAGGGTCCTCTCCTTTTTCGGGGCGGGTGGGGCGGGGGAGGGGGTCCTCTGGAATTAGGAGATTAACCGACAAGTTAGTGAAAGGCTGATAATGATCGTAAGTGTTCTTAGGGCGCCTTGCCAAAGTGACTTTCCAAGTCTACAAATCGCACTGGGCAAGATACGGAGAAATACAAAGAGTAGTCTGTGCTGCCGACCTCGCGAGCCATGGTTAGTGATGTCGGTTCTGCTATTTGTTTGCTTGGAATTTTGGCAGTCATTTTGCCACTCCTTACCTCATTTTGGAAACCCTGGTGGCGTAGTGGTTAAGTGACCAAAAGGTCAGCAGTTTGAATCCACCAGGCTCTCCTTGGAAATTCCATGGGGCAGTTCTACTCTGTCCTATACACTTGCTATGAGTTAGAATGGATTGGACAGCAATGGGTTTGATTTTTTTGTTGTTGTTGTTCCTCATCCATAAAATGGGAATTATAACCCCCATCCAGGGGTGGATTATCCAATAAGCACGGTGCTTACCTTGCTTGCCAGGTCATCTGTAGTAAAATTGTTCACTACAGATTAGCAAGTAAGCAAAAGTGAGCCAGTGCTTACCTTGCTTACTGGGCCATCTGCCCCTGTCTGGGATTATACATTTGAAAGAGGCTTTGATTCTGTAGGAAGGTGCTGTGGCGTTGGGAGAGAGACAGATGCCAGCCATACCTAGAAGCAGAACCTTTGATGTGGTGAAAAAAAAAATGTGAAACTGTTCACTACAGATGATCCGGTAAGCAAGGTAAGCACTGTGCTTATTGGATAATCCACTCCTGTCCCTATCCCACCCTCTGCTACCATATCCCCAGCGCCTTGTGTAATGACTCCATCTGACTTTCCCACCAGGACTGGAAACCCCTTGAGAATAGGGGCTGGAGTCCCCTGAACTTTGTATTTCCACAGCTTAGTTCAGTGACTGGCACATTGTACCCACCCAGAAACCCAACCTGTTGCTGGGTTGGTTGATTCTGACTCATAGCAACCCTATAGGACAGAGCAGAAATGCACATTAGGGTTTCCAAGGCTGTGAATCTTTATAGAAGCAGACTGTCACATCTTTCTCCTGCAGAGCGGCTGGTGGGCGTGAACCGCCAATTTTTTGGTTAGCAGCCGAGCGCTTTAACCACCGCATTACCAGGGCTCCTTCAGCACATCGTAAACATGCATTAAGTGTTGAATGAATGAGTGAGATGAGTTGTAAAGATTGCAGAAATGGCAGTTGTTTTGTTACCTATTTACCACAATAAAAAAACTACAACCAAAAAAAATGAAAAGAGCCATGTTTTTCATGAAGTTGAAGCTATTAAGTGAGATAATGTAAACTAAAAGAAGGTGCTTTGGGGTTAGAAGACATGGGTTCAAATCGCAGGTTGGCACTTACCAATCGTGTGACTCAACTTTCCTCATCTGCAAAGTAGGGGGACAGTGGCAGTTCGTACAGGATCATTGGGAGGATTAACTGGGATGAGCCTGCAAAGTGCCGATGGCAGGGCCAGCACCTGAATGACTGTAGCACTGTAATGCCCACGGCGGATGGCTGGGCTTGGCATTCAAGGAAGGGCGCCGGAGATTTGGACTGGGGCAGACAGAGAATGTGTCATCCCAGACGTGGGATTTGAGGTTGGCAGGCCTTGAAAAGTGGTTACAGGGAGTTGCAGGGGAGGGAGGAGTAGAGCATTCCAGATTGTGGGGAGGGCATGTGAACGGTGAACTGTGGTTGTCCTGGGGCAAGGGTGTTTCAGGGCACAGCCAGTGGGCTGACAGTCCCTGCAGGGGAAGAATCAGAGAAGAATTTGCTTCGGTCAGCTGGGGTCAGCTTGGGGGGCAGTCCTGAGACGCAGGCTAGGAGACCCGCTTCCTGTGGGGAGCCCTGGACAGGCTTTGGAGCTGTGGAAGCACAGGAAGAAAATGAACACCCCTCCCTCGCTCACCCCACTTCTCCTGATGTATCTTCACCCCTGCCCACCTGCCACCAGCAGGGTGGACGTGGCAACATCACCCACCAGATGGCCCATTTGCCAGGCCACACTCACCAAAGACCTGGCCCTAAAGGCCTGCTGCCACCAGCCCTCCCACTGGGCCCCGCTCCTGCTAGCTGCTCAGAGCAAAGGCCTCCTTGAGGGGTGACTGGGGCCAGATGAGGAACATTACTTGGCTTTTGTGGTCAGAGACCAATCAGATCCAGGCAAAGCTTCCAGAAGAAATGGATCCATTCTATAGGGGAGCATCGGCTGGTGGGGATGGCCCGCAGACACCCTCCCCGCCCTGCCCAGAGCTCTGAGAAGCTGAGGCCTCTCTTCAAACCCACTATTCTGGGTCTGGGGGAAGGAGGGCAAGTAGGTAAGAAGGGGAAATAGAAAAAGTCAAAAGGAAAACTGCAGCTTCCTTTCTCATATTATCTCTATGGTTTAGTAAGACCCCCTTCCCCACCCTTGGAGCCCCTGCAGAGTGCAAACAGTTAATGTGTTTGGCTGCTAACCCAAAGTTTGGCAATTCAAGATCACCCAGAGGCACCTCAGAAGAAAGGCCGGGCGATCTACTTCCAGACAATCAGCCATTGAAAACCCTATGGAGGATGGAAAGATGTTCCACGTTCACAGATTAGAAGACTTAATATTGCTGAGATGTCAACACTACCCAAAGCGATCTATAGGTTCAACACAACCCTGATCAAAATTCCAACAGCCTTCTTTACAGAAATAGAAAAGCCAATCCTCAACTTTATGTGGAGTAGCAAGAGACCCCAAATAACTAAAGAAAACAGTGCTGAAAGAGAACAAAGTAGGGGGACTCACACTTCCTGATTATACTGTATACTATATAGCTCAATGGCAACAGGTTTGGTTTTTTCAGTATACAGCCCTGGTAGTGTAGTGGTTAAGAGCACGGCTGGTAACCTAAAGGTCGGCAGTTTGAATCTACCAGCCGCTCCTTGGAAACCCTATGGGGCAGTTCTACTCTGTACTATAGAGTTGCTATGAGTTGGAGCGGACTCCACGGCAATGAGTTCGGTTTTTTATGAGCTAAACTGCAGTCTGGTTTTAAGAAGACTTCAGGGGATATTGTTGGTTTAAGGTTTAAAGATGATCTCAAGGCAATAGTTTTAGCGGTTCATCCAACCTTTATGGCTCCAGGAAGCCTGGAGTCTATGAGAAATTAAAATTCTGTTCTGCATTTTACCCCTTTTGATCAGGATTCTTCTCTGGAATCTTTGACCAAAATGTTCAGTAATGATAGCTGGGCACCATCCAGTTCTTCTGGTCTCATGGCAAAGGAGGCAGTTGTTCCTGGAGGCAAGTAGCCACAGATACCATATCCTCCTCCCATTCCTGGCTGTCCTTTCTCTGTTGCTCCAGGTGAATAGAGACCAATTGTTGTGCCTTGGATGGCTGCTTGTTATTAGGCCAATTACCTGGCTGTCCCATGAAACCATGACCCTAAACCTCCAAACCAAGGTCAAATCCACCAGCCACTCCTTGGGAGCTCTATGGGGCAGTTCTATTCTGTCCTATAGGGTCGCTGTGAGTCGGAATGGACTAGAAGGCACACAACAACATGGCAGTTCTAGATTTAGTTTTTGGGGGGAGCCACCACACTCTTTTCAACAACAGCTGTACCATTTTGCATTCCCACCAGCAGTGGGTTGGGGTTCCAAAATCCCCACGTTCTCACCAACATTTGTTGTTTTCTGTTTTTTTATCTTAGCCATCGTAGCAGGGGTGAAGTGGTATCTCACTGTGGTTTTGATTTGCATCTTTCTGATGGCTAATGTTGCTGAGCATCTTTTCTTGTGTTTGGTGGCCATTTGAATGTCCTCTTTGGTGAAATGTCGTTTACCCATTTATGATTGGGTTGTCTTTTTGTTGTTAAGCTGTCAAAGTTTTATATTTATTTTGGTTATTAGGTTTTTGTTGGATATATGGTTTCTGAAGATAGCGTCCCGGTCGGTAACTTGTTTTTAGACTTTTTTGGTAAAGTCTTTTGATGAACGAAAATTTTTAATTTTTATGAGATTCCATTTATTTATTTTGTCTTTTGCTGTTTGTGCTTTTGTTTATTATATTAGACAATCCATTGTTAAAAGCTAGGCCTGACAGCTCGTGCCTGCTTTTTCTTCTAAGAATTTTATGGCTTTAGTTTGCACGTGTAAGTCCTTAATCCATTTTGAATTTGTTTTTGTGTATGGTGTGAAGCATGGATCCTATTTCATTTTTCTGCACATGGAAATCCAATTTTCCCAGCACTGTTTAGTGAAGAGACTCTTCTTTCCCCATCAAATGGACTTAGCGCCTTTGTCAAAAATCAATTTGCCACAGATGTGTAGGTTTACTTCTGGACTCTCAGTTCTATTCCATTGATCTATGTGTCTATTGTTATAGCAGTCTGTGTGTCTATTGTGATACCAGTACCAGGCTGTTTTGATTACTGTAGCTGTGTAAAAAAACCCAAAAAACCAGACCCATTGCCACTGAGTCAATCTGACTCATAATGGCCCTACAGGACAGAGTAGAACTGTCCCATACGGTTTCCCGGGAGCAGCTAGTGGGGGGATTTGAACTGCTGACCTTTGATTAGCAGTCAGTCTCTTAACCACGATGCCACCAGGGCTGTCTGAATTGACCAGCAAGTTTTAAAATCAGGAAGTATGAGTCCTCCTACATTGTTCTTCTCTTTCAACACTACTTTCTTTAGCTATGTGGGGTCTCTTGCTATTCCACATGAAGTTGAAGATTGGTTTTTCTGTTTCTGTAAAGAAGGCTGTTAGAATTTTGATCAGGGTTGTGTTCAATCTATAGATCGCGTTGGGTTGTATTGACATCTCAGCAGTATTAAGTCTTCCAGTGCATGAACGTGAAACATCTTTCCATTCAATGGCTGATTGTCTGGAAGTAGATTGCCCAGCCTTTCTTCTGAGGTGCCTCTGGGTGATTCTGAACTGCCAGCCTTTGGGTTTGCAGCCAAACACATTAACTGTTTGCACTCCGCAGGGGCTCCGAGGATGAGTAAGGGGGGTCTTAGTAAACCATGAAGATAATATGAGAAAGGAGGCTGCAGCTTTCTTTTTGACTTTTCCTATTCCCCCTTCTTACCTACCTGCTGCCTCCACCTCTCCCCTACCCCATACCCTCCACCCCCAAATAGTGGGTTTGCAGAGAGGCCTCAGCTTCCCAGAACTGGGACACCAGCATGAAGTCATATCATTAGGATTATTAGGATTATTCAGAGACCTAGTTAAACCAAATTCAAGGTCTCTCTCTCAGTTCTCCGCCCAATCACAGCAGAACCGGCAACTGAAATTCTTCCCTGAGGGCAGCCCCAGCTCTAGATACCCCCAGGTCATCCACAACCCACTCCACTGGCCACTTTTAAAAAATAAACGTTTAATTTTAGAACAGTTTAAAATTCACAGATCTATTGCGAAGGTAGTACAGGAGTTCCCTTATGCCCACGCCAGCTTCCCGTTTTTACCATCTTACATCGGTACAGTAAATGTGTTACAATTCATGAACCAATATTTGTACACTGTCATTAACACCCATATTCCATTCTGATTTCCTTAGTTTTTCCCTAATATCTTTTTTCTGTTCTAGAGTCCCATCTAGATACCACGTTATATTTAGTTGTCCTGTCTCTTTAGGCTCCTCTTGGCTGTGACAGTTTCTCAGACTTTCCTTGTGTTTGAAGACCTCGGCAGTTTGGAGGAGGACTGGTCAGGTATTTTGTACCTGACCCTCAAATGGGATTTGTCTGATG
Organism: Elephas maximus indicus; assembly: GCF_024166365.1. Lineage (NCBI taxonomy): Eukaryota > Metazoa > Chordata > Mammalia > Proboscidea > Elephantidae > Elephas > Elephas maximus. Next base: position 64,607,194 of record NC_064837.1, on the reverse strand, counting down.
TTTTTCTCATGGTTAGACTGGAGTTATGGGTTTTGGGGAGGGAGACTATAGAGGTGCCATTCTCATCACATCCTATCAAGGTGTGTACCGTCAACATGACTTATCACCGTTGTTGTTGACCTTGAGCACCTGGCTGAGGTCATGTTTGTCAGGTTTCTCCATTGTACAGTTACTTCTCCACTTTCATACTGTGCTATTTGGAAGGAAGTCACTGTGTGCAACCCACACTTAAAGAGTGGGGAGTTAGGCTCCACTTCCTTGAGGGTGTTGTTGTTGTTAGGTGCCATTGAGTCGGCTCCCACTCATAGGGACTCTATGTACAACAGAACAAAACACTGTGTGGTTCTGTGCCATCCTCACAATCATGGCTATCTATGTTTGAGCCCATTGTTGCAGCCGCAGTGTCAATCCATCTTTTTGAGGGCCTTTCTCTCTTTCGCTGACCCTCTGCAAGGGTGGTGTAGCTACCTAAATTATTTGAAATTCTTCCGTAGAAGAGATTGGCTGGTCACTTTTTTAGACTTTATTTTCCTTGGCTGATACTTATGCAATATAATAACATTTGGTAGAAACCATCCATGTCCTAAATCAATACTTAAAACAAGCCACAGAGTTGAGCGAGACAAAGTTCTAAAATTTTAAGTTGCATCTAAGCTGCTTGCATGCCTTACTTTCAGGCTGCATGGACCACAAACTCACAAAGTGGGGTCATCAGGGGAAGGAGGGAGATCACGCTTTGTGGGAATAATTCTGCGGCTGAAGCTGTGGAACCTCGCCCAGTGGGTCCATTGATTGCGTTCCCAGCTTCCCTGGAAGAGTAGGAGTGCTGGAGAGTGGAGACTTGTCTTTGTAGCCACAGTACTGCACAGCACCTGGTACCTAAAAACTTCTCAGGAATGCATCAGTCACATCAATGGTGGGGCCCCATATCCACTTTTTGTTACCAGTTGCTGTTGTTACTAGTTGGCATTGAGTCGATTCTGACTCATGGCGACCCCATGTGTACAGAGTAGAACTGTTCCACAGGATTATCAAGGCTGTGACCTTTTGGAAGCAGATTGCCAGGCCTGTCTTCCGAGGCATGAGGTGTGAGCTTGTGCCTGGTACTCAAGCCTTTAACCATTCCAGCCACCAAGCGACTCCTTTGTCACACAAAAAAAGAATACCAAACCTGTTGCCGTTGAGTTGGTTCCAATTCATAGCAACCCTACAGGACAGGGTAGAACTGCTCCATAGAGTTTCCAAGGAACGGCTGGTGGATTCGAACTGTCAACATCTTGGTTAGCAGCTGAACTCCTTTTTTTTTTTTAATTGTGCTTTAGGTGAAAGTTTACAGCTCGAGTTAATTTCTCATACAAAAACCTATACACATATTGTTATGTGGCATTAGTCGCTATCCCTATAATGTGACAGCACACTCCTCCTTCCCACCCTGTGTCCATCCAGTGAGCTCCTGTCCCTTCCTGCCTTCTCATTCCGCCTCCAGACAGGAGCCATCCATTTGGTTTCATGTGTCTGCTTGAATGAAGAAGCACACTGCTGAGAATTCGCATTTCTAACAAGTTCCCAGGTGATGCTAATGCTGCTGGTTAGGGACCAATTCTGAGACCCACTAGTAGAGCCGTGGTTCTCAAAATTTATTATACATAAGAATCACCTGGAGATCACCTTAAAATGTAGATTCTGATTCAGTATATCTGGGGGGTGGAAATGCCAATTCTCAGTAGGGGTTTGAACAGAAATGAACTGGTTACCCTGGAGTGGCTGATGGGTTCAAATCGCTGACCATTCTGTTAGCAGCTGAGCGTTTAACCACTGCAACACCAGGGCTCCTTTTGTTACTAATTAAGTATCTCCGTTGCTCTTGTCAATCAGACCTTTCCCTGGTATCTCAGACCAAGACTCCTTTTCGTCCTCTCCAGAACCATCAGTCTTGCCAAACTCCACTCAAAGTTACTCTCTTCTCTCGCTCCGTCTTTTAAAGGTCTGAGCTACCATAATACTTGAGCAACCAACAGGCAGCTATACTTGCCCAAGGTACAAACCCTTACTCAGGCTGGGGCTCATGTAGACTTGGCTTTTTGGGGGGAATCGGGGACCCCAGACTAAGGAAATCATCCATAGTCCATGTCTCAGGAATACAAAAGAGGAGAATGAAAGAACAGCATTGGGGTGCTGTTCTGTGGCCAGCTAGTAAAGGTGGAGAGTATGGAAGGGTAAGAGTCTCTGGATGGTGTTAACAGTTGGCAGTTCAAGGCTACCCTGAGGTATGTCAGAAGAAATTCCTGATGATCTGCTTCCAAAAACTCAGCTATTGAAAACCCCGTGGAGCACAGTTCTACTCTGACACACATGGGGAGTTCTTTTTGTAAGCCCCAGGTGACTAGGACCTTCCACTTCTCTGACAAGGCACTCTACTGAGCCTGAGATGCCACCATGAGACACCACACCCTCTGGGGACAGGGAAGATGGGGATGCGGGAATGGGGTGGGCAGCAGACCGTGAGTCACAGAGGTTTAATCAGATTCCCTTCCGCTGACACCAGCTGAGATCTGGGAGGCTGAGGGTCAGAGTGTGGGGTCACCACAGGGCACCTGGAGCTCGAGAGAGTTTGGGAAGAGGACGAGCTAGCCTCCAACCACAAAGTCCAAACAGTTCGCTGGCCAGCCCTTCCTTCCCTGCTCCAGACGAGGGAAAGCAGCTTTCCCCTGGAAGATGGGCAAAGGCTGAGACCTCCCAGCTGCCTGACCCTGCAGGGCTTTTCTGTCCTCCTTCCACCTGGGGCACCACTTGTTGGTGTGGACCACTCCCCATCAGGCCTCTCCTCCTCGCTCCCCAAGGCGCTGCTCTCTGGCTGTCCTTCTGCCTCTGTTCCAGCTCCTTCTTCCACTTGCTCCTCAAACATTCCGGGTGCTGCGGAGTCAACTGTGACTCATGGCGACCCCATGTGTGTCACAGTAGAACTGTGCTCCAGAGGGTTTTTAGTGGCTAATTTTCTGGAAGTAAATTGTTGGGCCTTTCTTCAAAGATGCCTCTGGTGGATTTGAACCTCCAACCTTTCAGTTAGTAGCCAAGTGAGTTAGCCGTTTGTACCACCCAGCAACTCCCCTCAAATGTAGCTGTTCCATACTCCATTCTTCCCTCTCTTTCAGCGCATCGCTGCCTCTCCATGCGTTAGCAACTGCACGTGTGTGCTGACTCCCCATCCCCGTCTCCCGCCTAGGCCTCCTCCCCAGCACCAGTCCAGGCCAGTGTAGCCTGCAGGACAGTTCCATGTGGACATCACACACACCCCTCAAACCTAGCCTAGTGGGAAAGAGGTCCTCATCCCCCACATCTGCTCCTCCTCCGGTATTCCCTGGGTTTCCAGCACCCCCGCCCATCCACCTCATCGGCTATGATTTAATGAAAGTCTGCAACTTAATGAAACTTTCTCAACAGGGTTCCTATGCAGGGCTTCAAACCGGTTTGTTTGGGTTCAAACCCCTGCTGAGAATTTGCATTTCTAACAAGTTCACAGGCAATGCTAATGCTACTGGTTAGGGACCAATTCTGAGAACCACTAGTAGAGACAAAAGCAAAACAAAAAACAAAAACAAACCCATTGCCATCAGGTCAATTCCAACTCTTAGCGACCCTATAGGACTGAGTAGAACTGCCCCGTAAGGTTTCCAAGAAGTGGTTGGTGGATTTGAACCCGTAGCCTTATGGTTAGCAGTAAAGCTCTTAACCACTGTGCCACCAGGGCTCCTAAACCAGACAAGCCCATAAAATAAACAATAACACCCTAGAGGAACGTGCTCCTTAGGACAATCAATTATGCGAGGTCAAAAGGGAAACATTTGCCCAAAAGCAAAGATGAGAAGGCAGGAAGGAATAGAAAACCAGGATAGGATGAAAGGAAACAGGGAACCTAGGATGGAAATGGGGACAGCGCTGACACATCATGGGGAGTGAAACCAGGGTTATGGGACCCTTTATGTACAAACTATCGAATGGGGAATAAATTTGCTATGTAAACTAGCAAATACACACCTAATGCGTGCACACACACAAAGAAAATCACCTGTTAAGATGTAGATTCTGATTCAATATACCTGGGGTGGAAAAGCAAATTCTCAGCAGGGGGCTGAACCGGAATGAACCAGTTCAAAGCCCTGTTCCTATGAAACCAACTGAAAAACACATGTACAACTACCACATCCTTCAGCACAGACATCTGCCCATCCATTCAGCTGACAGTGGTTGAGTGCTGCTTTCTCTGCGTGTGAGCCTCAGGAAAGCTTGTGCGTGGTGCTCGAGAAGACTCCCATCAGAGCTGTCAAGTGGACAAATCACTGGCAAGAAGATGATGCTTTCCCTTGATGGAGTTCTGGAATCTTCCAAACCCTCTCTCTCCTCCTCTCTACTCATTCGTCAGTGATGGAAAGCACAGCAGAATTTAAAGAATGGTGGGAACGTGTCCAAGACACAGTATTAAGTGGAGAAAGCAACTGCAGAACAACACGCATAGTGGGATTACTTTTTCTACAAATACTTAGAACAAAACCTGGAGAACTTGCATCAAATTATGGGTGAGTTTTTTTTTTCCCCGCCTTCCGGTTGTTGGATTATTTCTTATACAGTTTTGTAAAGTTTGAAAAGATTACATCATTCTTTTGCAATTAAAAAAAAAAAATGAAGACTAAAAAAAAACAAAAACCAAACAGGAAGCACAAGACTCAAGAAATATTTACCAAATGTCCACATAAGACTCGGAACGTGTGTCTAAGCAAATCCATGTTGATCGTGTCACTTGTCTTCCTTGCTAATTGGCAAACGCCATGAAGTCACAGCCCATGGCTGCCTTAGACATACCTGTAGTCCCAGAATTTAGCAGAAGGTGATGTGTTACGTGAGGGGTCAGCCAACCTTTGCTGTAAAGAGTCGGTTAAGAAATATTTTAGGTTTTGGGGGACAAAAGGCAAAAACCTAAGATACTACATAGGTATTTATATACCAAAAGAGAAAGTAAACTTCCATACATTTCTTCACTGATGAAATTAAAAATACAAAGACTAAGTATAATCCTTTGGAAACCTGGGTGGCGTAGTGGTTAAGTGCCACGGCTGCTAACCGAAAGTCAGCAGTTCAAATCTACCAGGCACTCCTTGGAAGCTCTATGGGGCAGTTCTGCTCTGCCCTATAGGGATGCTATGAATTGGAAGCAACTCGACGGCAACAGTTTTTAAGAGTAATCTTTAGTAATCCATGTCTACCAATAAGAAAAATGTATTCTTTTGAGGGAGGGACAATATTTCACTTAAGATGCCCTGGTGGCGCAGTGATTAAGCGCTTGGCTGCTAACCAAAAGCTTGGAGGTTTGAACCCACCAAGCTGCTTCTGTGGGGGAAGGGTGTGGCAACCTGCTTCCGTAAAGATTTACAGCCTAGGAGACCTTATGAAGCAGTTCTACTCTGTCCTACAGGGTACCTATGAGTCAGAATCGACTCGACGGCAACAGGTAATATTTCACTTAACTAAGGTTCGCAGTTAGTGTTCTCTATCATCGAAATAGGTTGCACACGTTTGATTTTCCCCCAAGCGTTTAAAGATGTAAAAACCATTCTCTCCTCACAGGCCATACAAAACAGGAAGCCCACCTGATTTGGCTCATAAGTAGTAGTTTGCTGTGCTAAGCAATTGATACATTTTTAATTAAATGAATGAAAGGAGGAAGAAAGGCAGGTACATTCTTCTTATCTGCACCTACATGTCACTGGGGCACACCAGCCTCTGGAATATTAGAACAGCAGTTTTCGGAGTCAAAAAAACAGTTGCTGAATGATTCAGACTCACAGCGACCCCATGTGTGTTAGACTAGAACCAGGCTCCAAAGAGTTTTCAATGGCTGATTTTTGGGAAGTAGTTCACCAGACCTTTCTTCTGAGGCGCATCTAGATGAACTCGAACCCCTAACCTTTGGGTTAGCAGCCAAGTGCGTTAACTATTTGCGCCACCCAGGGGCTCCTTTAAGAGTGAGAAACAGTTTTAATTATCCTGGAATCCATGTTTTGGGGTCCATGGATTTGGGGTGACTTACCCGGATCATTTGCCCTTAGGTGTCTTTTTGAACCTTGAAGAAACTGGTTTCCTAAAGTCATGTTTAAATCAAACAATGGCCTAGGAGGCAGCTGAGTGATGACCGTTTTGCCTTCGGCCTAGGGTTCTTTTGGAGACTTATCCACATGTAGTCAGTTTCAGCAAACAGGAACTCCAGGGTCTGCCTGGAAGCTGTGTTTCAGGGTAAATTGTTATTATAGAAACAGTGTCCTGGCCCTGTTTCCATGGCAATACTGATAAGATGTGGTAGAAGAATTTGGGAAGTTCTCATCTTCAGAGTATTTTTGACTTTCTAGTCAAAATGTTACCGCGATTCACAAATCCTATACTGAATAAATTTTAATCAATTTCTGTTATTGGCTTAATTGGGTTTTTATTTTAACAGGAGTCAAGAGGTAGTGATATCATCTCCGCTGCTTCTAAATATAAGACCTCCCAGCTTTTGAGGGAAAAAGCAGTGCCGAGCTCGCATCAGGAAGCCTGGCTTTAGACGCTCCACCATGGGTAAGGCAGCTCCAAATGACAGCATGGACTGAGCACCTGTCCCTGGCCAAGGCGCCACCTCAAAAGATGGCATGATGAGTTTATTACACGTTCTCTCCAGAGCAGGCTGAATACCAGCCCCTCTTCCCATAGCTGGCTCTTCTTGAGTCTGGAGTCAGACTGCTGGGCAGAGAATGTTCTGGATGGTAAGGGCGAGCCAGACCAGCTGGCAGTGGCGCTGTGTTTGCCGAGAGGCTTTTATGGATTGAATTGTGTTCCTCAAAAAGTCACGTTGAAGTCCTAACCCCTATACCTGTGAGTGAAGCCTTGGGAGCACAGTGGTTAAGAGCTTGGGCTGCTAACCAAAAGGTCAGCAGTTGGAATCCACCAGCCACTCCTTGGAAACCCTATGGGGCAATTCTGCTCTGTCCTATAAGGTCGCTGAGTCAAGAGTCAACTTGAAGGCAGCATATTTTTTTGGTACCGGTGTGACCCTGTTTGGAAATCAGGGCTTTCTTTTATTATGTTAATGAGTCATACCAGGGTAGGGTGGGCCCTAACCCTAATCACTTCTGTGTGATGTCTTGGCAGAATAGACACCGCACACACGGCACACAGGAGGAAGATGCCACGTGAAGATCCATCTACAAAGGAACACCAAGAGTTGATGGCAGACACCAGAAACCAGGAGAGGCCACAGAAGGAACCGACACAGTGGAGAGCCTGATTTGGACTTTTAGCCTCCAGGACAGTGAGAAAATAAACTGTTTTTGTGCTATTTTTGTTATGGCAGCACTAGGTAACTGAGACAGAGCTCCCCTCCCACCCCTTGCCCTTGGGTGCAGGCTGGGACAGGAGAGGGAGCTGGACACACATGGGTCAGAACGACCCTTGGGCCTCACACTCCCACATAGCGTCCTTCCTGTCTCATGCAGGGCCTGCCGGCACCTCAGGCCTCACTCCAGATAGATCCCAGAGTCAGTTAAAGCTCCTAAAGCAAATCTCATTTGGATACTGAGCTGCAGTAACCGTAAAAAAGTCAGAAGAGTTATAGAAAAGGGGTACCCCGCTCCTCCAAGCCATTTCCCCGCTGCTCTTGGTATTCCAAGTCTAGGGAGAAAGGAGGCTACTTTGCTAGGACTAGACTAAGGGTGGGAAAATTGTATTCCCATGAACTCAAGGGATGCCCTGCTCCTGGCTCTGTCCTGTGCCTGGGCTGTTAGGGTACAGAGGCCTCTGCACCTCCCCGGAGGGGTTCCCAAAGGACACAGAAGCTGCTCACTTAGAGAAGCACCTTGAAACACTGTCAATTCGAGGCACACAGGTGCTACACAAGTCAACAGTAGCTTAGTGACTCCTGGGAGACCTGGTGTTGGCCCTGCCAAGCCTTCCTGGGCTGGCTGGGTTTTTCATGTCAAATGAGACACTGCAAAAAAGGCCTGAAGGGTGCTGTGCTTCTGCCAGGAAAGGCGAACAGTTTAGGGAGAGCTCGTAAGGACTGATACAGAGCTGGTGAGCAGCGTGCATGCTCCCCCTGGGAGAAGTGGCCCCCCGCCCTCCCTCCACCCACTGCATTATACAGAGGGTCCAGTGGAGGGGGCGTCTAGACGGGAGCTCAGGGTCAGACACTCTTGGTTCTGGTCACCTGCCCCAACCAAGTCCTCAACCTCTCTGCACCTTTGATTTGTTGTAATGAACGATCTCGTACAGTTGTTGTGCACTTAATTAACAATTAACATATTAGGGGACACTCATCTTCTGTTGGAGCCCTGGTGGTGCAGTGGTTAAGAGCTCATCTGCTAACAAAAATGTCGGCAGTTCGAATCTACCAGCCACTCCTTGGAAACTCTATGGGGCAGCTCTACTCTGTCCTATAGGGTCTCTATGAGTTGGAATCGACTCGACGGCAAAGGGTTTTTTTGTTTTTCATTTTCTGTTAAGGGTGATGGAAAAATTTGGGAACCATCGGTGGTGATGGCTGAACAACAGGGTGAATGAAATTAAGGGGCCTGATGGCACAGTGGTTAAGCACTCAGCTACTAACTGAAGGTTGGCGGTTTGAACCCACTTAGAAGCCGCACGGGTCAACGACCTGCAGTCCGTTCCCATAAAGATTACAGTCAAGGAAACCCAATGGGGCAGTTCTACTCTGTCACGTGAAGTCACTATGACAGAACCTAACACCATTACCAAGAATATTAAGAGCATGGCCTTTGGGGAGAAAAGACTAGGGCAGCAGTGAGGCCTGTTTTTTGAGATGCCTTGTGACCTTCATTCAAGGCTCCATCTTTCAATCCTGTCACTGAAATTGTTACTGACATCTGCTTTGAAGCCCCTCCTTGCTTACTACATAACCCTGGAAGAGACTGCTCAACACCTGCCTTATTCCCTGCGGCCGAGGAAGCGGGAGGCTCACTGCATATTTAGTGTAAGTGGTTTATTTCTCTTCCAGGTGAGGCTACACAGGTATGAAGCAGAGCTCTGCCCACCTGGCTCCGTCAGGAGCCACCCAAGGAATTTGAGCTCAGTTTACATGCATTCAAAACACCTCTTCTAGTTGCCAACAATGACACATTAAGAACACCTTGATGGTGCAGGCACCCCCACCCGCACGCAACATGGACATACAAAGGGTAGGCTTATGGTACACGGTATGTACAGGTTAGTGTGGGTGAGACACAGGCCCAGTTCTGTCACAGAGGCTTGGCTGGGAACCACTCTGCTGTAGGTGTTTTGATGACAAAGTGGCTCTTCCCAAGCAGGAAGGGAGCCCCGCCCCAAGCCATGGCACCCCGTGTCCCTACTTTGGTGTATGAGGTAGGGGAGGGGGTTCCCTGTTGTGCACCGAATTGGCAGAGGTTGGAGCACCAAAGACCCTCACCCTGGATCCTCCGCAGGGCAGGAAGGTGGGTCATTATTCCCTCCCGACCAACAAGATCATTTCCATCTAGCAGGTACAGTCAGGAGCCTGGGACACGGTAGTCGGGAGGTAGGGAAGTAGCCTGTCTCCACTTCGAGACTCAGTTGTCCTGCTTTTGCTAAACCCTGCTTCTGCTAAAACCAAGTCAAACTTGCTTGAAGACAAAAGGGAGGGGACAGGTGGCTTGGCCATTCAGCTACCCCAACCCCACCAAGAACAGGGGGCTCTGTTCAGTTCAGCTTCTCCCCCTTCTTAAAGAGCCTCCCTCTGGAGTGGGGTCAACCCAGATCCCCACCTAACAGCAGCTTGGGGCAGAACATCTCCCTGATCTTTATTCTGTTTAAAAGTCCAGCCCCACCTCCAGGTCCATCAAGAACTGGTCAGTGCCAGAAAAATCTGCCAAGTAGTGGCAGAAAAACCAAGCTGAGGAATGAGCGCCGAGTCTACAGTAAAAATTGGACGTGCTATAGGCATTGGTTCTTTGGATAATCAAAATATTTAAAAACTGGGAGGGAAAAAAAAAAGAGTTAAGGTCGCTTTCAAAGTGTCTGTTAATACCTGAGACCGCCCCTGGCCACAGCTGACTACCTCAGAGCATCATTTCTGGGATGGAGGTGAGATCATGGAGGCTGTAGGGAAATGCTGCCCCAATAGGGCAGCCGTGAAGGACAACGGCAACTCGGAGAAAGGTCACCCGGGCTTCTGAGCCTGGCTAAGCTAACAGGGGGCCAGGTCCTGGCAGTGGGGCCCCCAGAGGGATTGGCTCCAAGGGTGGCGGCACCTGCCCGGCCCTGTCCTTGCTGCCTGCCCCATCTGGTGAGAGTGGAGGTCAGGTCGGGTCCAGCCAGGCTGTGGAGAGGGGATGAGGAGTGGCAGCTTGGGGGCAGCACCTCCAAGGCCGCCAAGTGCTTGGTGGCAGCAGACAGAAGAGGGAGAGGCTGCCCAAGTCATGGGTCTTCCTCCAGCTTGGGCCTTAGTCAGGAACCTCTGAGGCAACCCCAGGCTTGCATCTTCACCAGTCTCGGTGCCAACATCCATAGTCCTGCCTTTGGTTTCTATGAAAGAAACGCAGCTGCGAGGAGGCTAGAACCCTGGGCAGGTGTCATTAGGCTGGGTAGTGCCCCAGGTGCTCATCCGCCACGGACAGGTAGGTGGCCCTCATGCTGGGGGAGTACTGTGGGGAGAGAAGAGAGGGTCAGTCAGCAGAGGACCATGCCTCAGGGACAGACAAATTGGACACTGTAGTAAAGGTGTCCAGACTTCTCAGAGTGTGAGAACTGGACCTGCTGTAGCAGCAGCCAGGTACCGAGTTCTAATCCCAGTATACTGTGGGGACTGGAGGATACCACAGAGGCCTGGGCAGGTGGCCATGCCTGGTGGTACATCCAGCCCCCAGGTGAGCAGCCCTTGACTGGGAGGTGGAGAGGGACCCACTCAAGCCCAGGTCCATCAGGACTTCTGGCTCGCAGCCTCAAATGCAAAACCTACTCACAGGCTAGCTGCCACCCCTCCACCATGCTGCACCTCCACTCCAATGCACGCCACTGCACAAGGGGGCGACAACACCCAGGCCATCACCTCACGTCAGGGGCAGCTGCAGCAGGGTGCACCAGTGCAGCTAGGAGCCCACTGGGCAAGCTGGCTGTGGTACAGGCGCTAGGCTCAGGAGCCAGGTGCAGACCTCAGCTGTGCCGTGACCATGGCTGAGGTTCTCCAGTCTGTGAGCCTATTTCCCCACCTGTCCAGTGCACCTGAGAGTGTTCAGCTCTCACCCTGAAAGGCTGAGATGACACAACACAGCCACGACCCCTCCCACTGCAGTTCTTTAGAAACACCAGGGGGAGCTTAGGAGATCTGCATGCCCAGGCCCCACCCCACTTGCATTTCCTAAAAATTGAGATAAAATTCACATGACATAAAATGAACCATCTTACAGAGTCACCAGTAGTTTTCAAAGCTGTTCAGGTGATTCCAGTATGCAGCCAGCTCTGAGCAGCAGTGACCTCACGCAAAGAAAGTGCTCAATAGCAGCACCAGCTAGGGATCCTGTCCTGGTCACTGACACAGTGAGGCTCAGCTAGCGTGGACACGAATCACCTCGGGAACACCTGCGATTCTGCATTTCTAACAAGCTCCCACACTGTCTGTCCACTGACCCCAGGACCCTGACTACTGTCTCTGGGACCTCAGGGACATTTGGGGGGCCAGGCCATTGGCACCAGAGAGGGAGGGAGTGCCTCCAGCTGGACAAGAGGACAAGGCTCTTTAACCCTGTGGGTCTTAGCTGGGGGCGATTTTTGACCCTCAGAGATATTCAGCAATGTCTGTAGTCATTTTTGGTTCTCATGACTTGGGGTGGGGGCGAGTGCTACTGGCATCTAGTGAACAGAGGCCAGGGATGCTGCTAAACATCGTGCAACGTCAGGACAGCCTAACCACAAACAATGATCCTGCCCCAAACGTCAGCAGGCTGAGAAACCCACCTCAGAGCGGTGATTCTCCAAGTGTGGTTCCCAGACCTGCGGTAGTAGCTTTCCCCCGAACAAGTTAGAAATGCAAACCTAACCCTCGGCTCCACCCCAGGCTTTTGGAATCAGGAGCTGGGGGTGGACCCAGCAGGCTGTTTGACCAGTCTTCAGCAGAACTGGAGGAGCAGCTACCCAAACTTTCTGGTGATAAGGATCGAGCGGGGTCTGTTAACTAAAAACTGCCCAGAAATCCTGATTCCATGAGTTTGATGTGAGGTCCAGGATAGGTCTTTTTTTTTTTTTTAACAGTTGCACCCAGGTCCTTTTCACCCATCAAGTTCAGGCAATAGCTTGGAAGGATAGGAAGGATTCCAGGAGGCAGAGCTCTGGGGGAAGACACCTTTCTAGCCAAGGGAGCAGACTGCATTCCGGTTGGCTTTGCTGGGGGGATCACTCACTGGGGAAGTCCTGTCTGTCCCAGAGATGGAGTTTGGAAGAGGGAGGAACTGCCCCAACAGCAGGCACATGGAGTACCAGTGGGTATTCAAAGCTGGCAGCAGGGGGAGGGTGGGTTGTCCCTTCCCATGCTCCAGGCCCTGGGGTTTCTTGCTCAACAGCACCTTTGGGTGTATCTCACCCAGCTTACTTGGGGTGTGGTGTGGGGAAGGGTCTTCCCTGGGGCAGGATGAGCTGGGTGGGGCCTGACAGCCAACTTTATCAAAGCAGTAAGTGTGTATGGGCAGGTCTTAATTCTAGGGAAGGTTTATTCTGCTCTGGAGCCTTGCAAATAAGGTCAGTTCTTAATCTCTGCTAGTACAGGAGAAATGGCCTGGGTATTTCCAAAACAAAACCGGCTGCCATTCCGACTCATAGACAGTTCTACTCCGTCCTATAGGGTGGCTATGAGTTGGAATCCACTCGAGGGCAGTGGGTTCCAAAACAAAAGGTAATTCAAAAATCATTTTTAATTGGCACCACAGTGCATCAAGGAATTCTTTTTTTTCAGATTTCCCCTGGTTGTGTTTTGCCTGGATTAATGTTAAACTCAATCTGTATTTCTGGATCCCAGTGGCTGTGGGAGGTACAGGAATACCAGAGATTTTTGGTGAGCGAGGAAGCCAGGCTGGAGTCTAAAATGCAGTCCAAACAGCCCACCTTCCCTTCCTGAGGACCCCAGAGAGAGAACGAGTCAGGCTGGGTCTAGTGCTGCCTGCAAAGCTGCTTAAAAACTGGCAGGTTTGACGCTCTGGGTAGAGGCACCAAGGAGGAGTCACGGGAGGGAAAGACAGAGGACTGGGTAGAACAGGCTCTCTCAACCCAGCACCATTGACATTTGGGGCTGGCCCATTCTTTGTGGTGGGGGCTGACCTGGGCATTGTAGGAAGGTCAGCAGCAACCCTTGGCCTCACCCCTTAGGTGCCAGTAGTACCCTCTCCCCAGTTTTGAAAAGAAAAAATGTCTCCAGACACTGCCAAATGTCCCCTGGGGGCCAAAATCACCCCTGCTCTAAGGTTTGGTTCAAATGCCACCTCCTCCACGGAACCATCTGGGGTCTCCAGGGCAGAACCGACGGCCCCCCCACTCCCCATTCCAAAGCACTTAACCACAGGAAAGTTCTCCTGACTCCCCTCCTACAGACCGTACACTTCCTGAAGACAGTGACTGGATCCCAGTCACATCTGGGAGGTTGGTTCAATGGATGCCCCACGAGCATCCTGGGGTCTCAGGTCCCAAGCCCTCTTTCATCCATTTACTTGAGTCTCCAGTGTTGGCCATCCCCTCCCAAAGCACCTGGGTGTGGCAGGTGACAGCCATCATACAGCGAAGGCAAGGGCTCCCTCCCTGACCAACACCTGGCTCCAGAGCTCTGCTGCCCACCCCTCTTGCAGACTTCCAGCCCCTCCTTTCTTATTAAGGCCACATTAATAGGTACGTGCTATTATTACCATCCCCATCCTATAGATGGGGAAATTGAGGCAGGGAGAGGTGAAGTACTTGTCCAGGGTCACAGAAATCATAAGTGACAAGCTGGAATTTGAACCTGCATTTGGCCCTGGAACCTGATCTTCCATATTCTAAACCAAAGAAACCCCAAACCCATTGCCTTCAAATTGATTCCGACTCACAGCGACCCCATAGGGCAGAGTAGAACTGCCCTATAGGGTTTCCAAGGCACGGCTGGTGGATTTGAACTGCCGACCTTTTGGTTTGTAGCCAAGCACTTAACCACTGTGTCACCAGGACTCCTTCTACATCCTACTGCCTCTGTCTATAGTTCTCTCTGTATCAGCTAGTATTCCTGTGACCCTCAGATCCTTCTCTTGGGTAAAAGAGCATGATGGTCTTTCCTTCTCAGCTTGCCCACCCTCCACCGCAGGCTTCTGCCCTGATGATGCATCTTGGTGTCCTTGGCTGGAGGTGGTGTAGTGGGCAGGAGGCACAGACCCCACTGGGGCACAGTTCCAGGGGCAGGAGAGCTGGGCGGGGTTGAGGAAGACTATCTAGTATGAGCTGTCTGGTATGACTGCCATCCCAGCCACCCTGCCCTCCATAAACCAAACCAAAACGCACTGCCATGGAGTTGATTCTGACTCATAGCAGCCCTGAAGGTCACAACAGAACTGCCCCATAGGGTTTCCCAGGAGCAGCTCGTGGATTTAAACTGCTGACCTTTTGGTCTGCAGCTGATCTTCTAACCACTGCACCACCATCGAGTCATTGAGTTGGTTCCGACTCATACTGACCCTGTAGCACAGAGTAGACCTGCCCCGTAGGGTTTCCAAGGCTGGAATCTTCATGAAGCAGATCACCACACTGTTCTCCCACAGAGTGGCTGGTGGGTTCAAACAACTGACCTTTTGATTAGCAGCCCAGCGCTTAACCACTGCGCCACTCCTTGAGGGTATAAAGGCAGATACGAATCTGGGTAACAGGAAAGAGTCTATCTCCCCTTTTTTCTAGAAAATTTGTAATTTATTTCTCTGTCCCTTTGCCAAAACCAAAATCTGTTGCCATCAAGTCCATTCTAACTCATAGGCCCCTAAAGGACAGAGTAGAACTGCCCCAAAGGGTTTGCAAGGAGCGGCTGGTGGATTAGACTTTTTGGTTAGCAGCCTATAAGCACTTTAGCCACTATGCCACCAGGGCCCTCTCTGAGATGTATGTAAATCTTTTTAAAGGCTAAATAAGCCCCTTGTCAGTTTTAAAACTCAGGAATGCTTCTTAAGGGTCTTAGCTTCATCTCTGAAATGCAAGCCTCAAGGGAGACGGTGGCCTAGTCTCCCACTTTCCAGGAATTTAACTTGGGTGCCTGGTTCCAAGCTGTGATACCCTGCTTGTCATAGAGATGTGGGAAGTCTTATCTTCCTTTGGATAAAGGTAGTCAGCTTATACCCTAATAACCAGGTGGCTTTACGATGGATTATGGATGACAAAGGAGTCCTTGGATTGCAAGAATCGTTAAGTTTTCAACCACTAACTGAAAGGTTGACAGTTTGAGCCCACCTAGAGGTGCCTTAGAAGAAAGTCCTGGCAATCTGTTTCCGAAAGGTCATGAAAACCCTGTGGAGCACAGTTCTACTCTGCAACACATGGGGTCACCGTGAGTCAGAACCAACTCAATGGCAACTGAGAAATGTGTGAAAAACGGTGCTGTTGAATCCTCTCATTTGAGGACAACTTATCGTTTATCTTGAGAACAGGCGTCCAATGGGTTGGCTCTGCCCGGCTATACAAAAGCGTGAGATGTCTCACTGTTCTGCAGTCTTTTCATCCGGTGGCCAGTGTCAACCATTTCAGGCTGGTTTCATGCTTATTCCAAAATAAACTATCTCATTCTTTTATACCTTTGTGGAGCAGTCTCACTGGGCCAGCAAAAGGTTTTGTTTTTAATTATTTCCCTCCCACCTGCTCCCCCAGTGGAAGTCCAGGTTACCGTGGGAGGGGGGGAGCCTCTTCCAATGAGTGGCACGTTCTCGTAGCGGGGGTTCCCACCAAAGAGTGCAGCTTGGTTCCTGCGGGGGCCAAGATAGGAGCTCAGGAGGGGTAAAGGGTCTAAGTGCGCATACCCATTGCTATATGAGGTCCCTGTGGTGTGTACCCCGGAGTAGGGGATGAAACAGACAGGCATGGATGGGGGCATGTGAGCAGGAAGAGAAAGGAAAATGTGTTAGGAGGGGTCCAGGGAGAAGCAGCGGACTAGGGCGACAGGTATGGGGAGCAGGTGGCAGCTTCTTGTCCCTGTGGCCCACTCCATGGGCTTGTGGCAAATGCCTGCTGATGGGCATGTACAGTGGGTTCCTCTTCTGCACGTGTGGGTGGAGGGGTGAATAGGTGCTCTCTGGGCCCTTCTGGGTGGGCACCCTGTGGCTGTAGAGGGGTGGCCCTGGGTGGCCTTCATGCCTTCCCTTCCCACCTGGCTCTCTGGAGCTGAACATGCAATCACCATCCCCCTTCTAGGGCTGAAAGCTGAGCCTAGCTGGGATGGGTGCCCCCCGCCCCAGCTCCCGCCGTACATGTACTCGGAGACAGGGGCATTGGAGATGGTCTGGGCCGGGGGCTGCAGGCTGGTCTGGCTGCCCAGGCCGCTGCTGTAGCTGCAGAAGCTGTGAAGCGGCCCCCGTGGGGGGTTGTGTGCAGCGATGCGCCGGGCCTGGGGGTTAAAGGGGTCGTCGTCGTCGATGTCGTTGTAGTCCCTGTCCCTAAAAAAGATGTGGAATGGGGGGGGGTGTGTGAGAGGTGAGGGAGGCTCCAGGGGTCCTGTCTGCTTCCCAATCTTTTCTCCCAGGACTCACTCTGGCCAGACAGATCTCCTTGAGTCTCTTCTAAAATGTAGTCCTCAGCCCAGCCTCCTACCAATCATTCCTCCCCTTTCCCAACTTCATGCCCACTTCTTCCTCCAGGAAGCCCACCATCCTGACTGTACACACTGAGTGTCTGATCTACTCACGAGGGGCTGAGATACCACTTTGTCCCTCTGTCTCCTCAATGAGACCATAGGTTCCCTGACAACACTGACTACAGCCGACCCTTGGTATGCCCTGGGGGCCCTCTCCCAGCACCCAAAATTCTCCTCCCCACTGCACACCACTAAGTCCGGCCCAGGAAGAGAGACACAAGGGATGCCAGCTGCAGCATGGGGGCTGTCACCATCCTCAGCCCCCCACTCTTGCCCCGGGACCTCCCTTTGGGGGTCTGTCTGGACTCTGAGGAAAGCTTCTGCAGAAACTCAGCCAGCCTCTGGGACCTGAAAAGGCCCTGGGTCCTCTGCCTCCCTCTCAGCCCAGGTTATTACTCTGACTCTGTCACAGAGCAGAGCCTCCCACCTGCTCCCCCAGGAAACCCCTGGGTACCAACCGGCAGGCGCTCCCCTCCTTACCTGGTGGCAAAATGCTTCCAGGCCCGTGGCCCCACACAGATCATGGTGGAGAAGGCCAGGGCGGCCAGGAGGGAGAAGAGGCCGAGGTAGAGCAAGCCCTCGATGCCATCATAGCAGATGCCAGTGAGGGCATCCAGGTAGTCCTGGGGGGAACGGAGGAACAGGCCGTTGGACAGGGAGTGGAGGGCACATGTGGGCTCTGAGCTCTTCTTGGAAGCCCCTCTGCTGGGCCTGGATCACCTGGCCACTCCCCATTCTGAGCACCTGAGACAGCCACACTCTGGCACACAACACAATGGGCTTCCTGGGCTCACCCTACAAACATTTGCTGAGCATGTTAGGACTAGAGGTTTGGCGCCAAAGAAGGCAGCACAAATGCTGGGAGATGGGCAGGAGCCAGGGAAAGGCTGTCCGAGGAGGGGGCATTTAAGGTGAAGCCAGGAGGGCAAGAAGGTACACACCTTGAGAAGAAGGGGACAACGGCACAAGGTTGGGATGTCCAGGAAGGAGAACAAAGACAGCAGGAGGTGAGGTCAGGTGGGGCCAGGTCATGCTGGGCCTTGGGGGCAGGCAGGGAGTTTGGATCTTGTCATGGGGTGACAGAAGGCCCGAGAGGGATCAAAGATGAAAGAGATGTGACCTGATTCATTTCACAGCCCCTCTGGCTGCCCTGTGCAAGAGGTAAGGATGGAAGGGGGCAAGAGAGAATGTGCGGACCTATTAGGAGCCCAGGGGAGCAGGGTGGGGAAGCCGTGGCCAGAGGAGCAGACTCAGGATACTCATGGTGGCCACAACTCGCTGCGGGACTGGATGGCTCGCATGTGGAGGGAGACAGGATACCGGAGCACTGCCCACGTTCTGAGTTCTACTAAGTCGGCTCCAAAACCCAACTCCTTGACTCGCCAGCTCTGGAATCTTCAGTGTCCTACGTGATAGACATCCACATACATACACAGATCTTTGTTCCTTGAGTGTAAAATTTCCCTTGAAATAAAATCTATTCACGGTATAACTGTGAGGCTAAACGACATACTGAATATGAGGCGTATAGAATAGTGCTGAGCACAGAACCAAGTACTCGGTAAACGGCATCGCGATCCTTATTTTTATCATTTGCTCTAAATCCACCTGGGATGTGAAAGCTGCTGACTTCCAGAGGACGCACACTCCTGAAGTGTTCCCTGCATTAGTGTGCCTGTCTGATATTTCAAGTTCCTGGACAGCCAACCCTGGCCTCCTCTTGAAGCCCAGTGAAAAGGGCAGGTCGGGGCCTCCTAGCACTCCAGGGCTAATGGGATGCTACCCCACCCCATGTTGTCCCTTTCACCAAGCCTGTGTCTCAGCCACTGGAGAGAATCAAGAAGCCAGGTACCTCTGCCACCTCCCCTCCATCCAGCCAAGTCCTGAGGGGAGCCCAGGCTTTGCTCTAGGAAATGGCCTGCTGTGCGCCCCAGCCCCCCACATGCCTGGGACCACAGCACCTTGTGCAGTCCTCGGCAGTCCAGCAGGGCTGTCAGCTGGTGAAGGCTGGCCTCAGACGAGTTCAGCAGGAGCTGGATCCCCAGCAGATCTTTCTGAAGTGGGGAGAGACACCGAGGCAAGCATGCAGACACACAGGGTGTGTGGTATGAGGGGAGGGCTTGCAGAGAAAACCACCAACAGCAGCTAGGGCAGAGAAGCCTGACGAGCCGGGGGAAGGGCCAGCCTGCCCGGGCAGGGAACACAGAACCACAGCCTTACTCTCAGAAGCTGGCCCTGGGCCTTGGCCTTACCTCTGCCGTGGGGAAGAGGGGCACAGCAAACTGCAACAGCCCGGCGGCCTGGATCTGCATGGTGGTCAGCGAGCGCTGGAAGATGGTCAGCGCCTGTGCCGGGAGAGAGCACAGCCGCTGTGAGCCCAGGGGTACCAGCTACCGGGGCCTGTTCCCACAGGAGCACCCTGATTTGGCCCTTCCCACTTGCAGGCAGTTTCTCCCTCATCCTTTCAGGCTCTTGAGAACGACAAGCCTCTTGCTCCCTGTTATTCAGAGTGAGGTCCTCAGACTGGAAGCTTGTCAGAAATGCAGAATCCTGGGTCCCACCCCAGATGCAGCATAGCATCTGTGTTCTAGCCAGCTCCTGTGTGATGGGAAGGAGCCCTGGTGGTGCCACAGTTAAGAACTAGGCTGCTAACTGAAATGTTGGCAGTCTGAATCCACCCAGAGGCTACCTGGGAGAAAGACCTGGTGAAGATTACAACCTAGAAAACCATGTGGGACAGTTCTCTTCACACGGGGTCGCCATGAGGCGCAACCAATCTGACAACACACAACAACGGGGGATGTGCACACAGGTTAAAGAAACACTGATCTAGAATACAGTGACTAAGGGCACTGACCCTTCAGGGAAGCAGCTAGACAGAGGACCCAATGAAGCAAGGAACACCCCAGCCACCTCCAGGTCCCTCCTTATTGCTCAGTGTTGGGGTGTGGGACCAAAGGGGAGTGAGTGGGTGGAGGGGCTGTGGGTGGGGCGAGGGCTGGTCTGGTGGGCTGTACCTGTTGGAAGGGGCTGCTCACACTCTGGCTGCAGTACAGGTAGTATCGGGTCACCTCTGCAAGGCAAAGCCATTGGCGTCAGGCAGGAGCTCACAAATGACCTGGTGGCCCAGCCAGGTTTCCCAAAGGAGGTTGTTTCCAGGACATGGCCCAGAAATCCAGCCGGCCTTGAAGTCCTGGGGCAGGGAAGGGCTGGGACAGTACAGAGCTGAAAGGGGTGAGTAGAGGCTCATTCTGGCTGGCCACATGGGCCTGGCCTGGGCTTCCAGAGTGGTCCCGGGCAGCAGAAGCTGGAGCGCTCTTTACCTGTGCTGATCCGGCCCTGCGTGACGTTCAGGATGAAGGTGTCGGGAGCCACGCAAAAGTCGCTGGTGCCCTGAGCCAGGGAGAGAAGGGGAATGAAGGAAAAGTCAAGAAACCAGGGCCCTGGGGGTAGAGGGGAGGCAGGAACCGTTGCCCCAGCCACTCAGCACCTCAGCTCATTCCGAGGTGGGAAAGAACCCAGGGCTGGGAGCCAGCCTCCCTGAGTTTGAATCCTGTCTCTGCTCTTTCCCAGCTTTGTGGCCTTGGACAAGTGAATTATCCTTTCAATACCTGTTTCTTCACCTATAACATGGAGATAATAATGCCGATCTTATGAATTCATACATGTAAAAGTGTTCAGAAAAGTGGCTGACAGACAGCAGGGACTATATAAACATGAACTCTTCTGGACAGACCCTGCGGCAGACCTGGGCCCAGGGGAGCTGCTATATAAACAGAACTCTTCTGGACAGACCCTCAAGGGCTGGCAGACCTGGGCCCAGGGGAGCTGCATGTAGGATATGTGTTAGGAAGCTATTATTTTATTTTTTGTGTGGCTGTTTCAAGTCTTATAGGCTCCGGGGGTCGATCTATGAACCTCCCTTGGGCTCTCTTTCTCAGAATTACGTTCCCCTGGATCCGTCTTGGAGGCTTTGGGTACAGGACCCACTCATATCAACAGGCTGGGACGGAAGGAGCATGGACCCTAGAGGATATGGGTCCCAGCTCAGTACTGGGGCTCAGAGAGTGTCATTCCCAGCAAGTGGCCTGGCTGGGTGACCGCAAGGGTCTTTGAAGACGTTATCAGTTAACAAGAGGTCATACCAGAGTAGACTGGATCCTAATCCAGTCTGAGTGATGGCCTTATACAAAGAGACAGAGACACACAGAGAAGATGGGCACGTGATAACAGAGGCAGATTTGGAGAGCTGGAAGCATCTGTATGCGAAGGAACGCCAAGGATGGCCGGCCGTCACCAGAAGCTAGGAGAGAGGCATGGAACAGATTCTCCCTTAGAAGGAATCAACATGGCCGACACCCTGATTTTGGACTCCCAGCCTCCAGAAGTGTTAAGAATAGATTTCGGTTTCTATACAAGCTACCCTCTTTGTGGTACTTCATTGACGCAGTCCCAGGAGACTGGCACATCTCCCCTCACAGAATCACAGAATCCATCTCAACCCCCTTTCCTCCTAGCCCTGAACAAACAACTCATCCTTCTAGAACTTTCCAATGGCTGTGGCTCTGTCCCCTGAGCCCTCTCGCCTTACCTCCTGACCCTGCAGAGGGCCACCAAACAGGTCATCACTGGCTGTACAGCTGGGGTCACAGAGGCCAGGAGGCTCAGAGCATCACCCGACAGCCAGAACCCAGCCCCCCTAACTCCCACCCACCCTCCTATCTCTTGGTTAACTGAGCAGATTCTCAGGGGCAGTGGGGTCCTTTCTGGGTGACAGAGAGGAGGGGGAGGGGCCTCAGTGTCAGCTCACAGTTCTCTGCAGGCTCGGAGGCCACACAAAAGCTCTCCACAACAACCCGCTGACAGCCCCCCTTCGCTCCTCCTCACCCCACTTCCTATTAAAATGCAGCAGTATCTGGGCCCTATCAAAGGTCCATTCAGCTCAGCTCACACTCTCCCTGGCTCACACAAGGGCCTGACTAAACAAATTAGGAAAATGGCATCTCTCTCTGCTCCTTTGCATTCCTGGCACCCCGTTGGGAGATTCAATGCGCTCTGGTTTCTAGAACACTGAAGCCTGGTGCAGGGAGAAGTCCCCTGGGCGGTGAGGGCTGTCTCCCAGAGTGTGGCTCCCGTGGCCAGCTGGAAGCAGCCTCTGTGCCCGGCAGGCAGAGGGTGGCCATGGAGCGGGACAGGCCAGGGGAACCAGAGCTGGGCTTGTTCCTTTGTGCCTACCCTTGTCCACCAGGAGGGCCCTCGGAGCCGCAGCTGTGCCTGCAGCTGTGCCTGGAGCCCTGGCCAGCCCGGATCCAGGCTCCCTCCTCTCCCCTGGGGCACTTCCAGCTCCCCAGGACATCGGGAGGCTTTTGAGCATGACTGGGCACTCCTACCCAGCCTCCCCTGCATCTTAGGGGGCCCCAAGTCCTTGGCTCTCAGCTCATGCCTGTGGAAACCGTTTGAGGGGGACAAACAAGAAAGGCCCACCCCCTCTCCCTCTTGGCCCCAGCTCTGCCTAAATCTGCCACGAGCCACACCACATAGTCCCAGGCTCCACGTCTTCTGTGGGCATCGTGGGGGCAACTGCCCCTGTCCAGGGCTGCTGGGTGGAGTTTGGCTCTGGTCATAAACCTACGTGTGGTCTTGCAGGCCTGACTATAGACCATTACAAAGGCCTCACCTGGCAGGTCTAGAGGCAGCCCCCTGCCCCAACCAGGCCCGGTGCACGGCTGACATGTGGCAGTCTCTGAAGGGGGGTGGCCAAGGACTCAGGCGTCCCCCTCCCCCCCAAGCCACACTCTTTCTCTTATCTGCACTCCTAACTCCATCACCTCCACACGGGGCCTCTTTACCTATGGTGGGGGGCTTCGGCAGAGGCCTGCCTCAGGCACCTTGCTGAAGCCCCCTTATTAGAGGGAAGAAAGAGGAAACCTTGAAGATACTTTATTTAGTATTTTTCTACTAGCCCATTCCCCCACCCCACCAACGCTGGCCCCCAGGCCCAGAAAACTGCAGCCTTTTGTTCAGGGTCCCCAAACAGTAAGAGAGGGTCCCATGTCTGCAAGGGTCTACCTGACCCTCACCCAGGCACAGTTCCTGGGGAAATACGGAATGGGGGAGCCGGAGGGCCTTCTCCAGGTATCTCTTGCTTATAGGGCCACAGTAAGTGACTAAAGGCCTGGTTGTTACTTGTCTCTGAGTGAAGCATGGGTTTGGTGGGAGCTTCTCATACAAGGCTCCACCCTTTCATCCCAGGTAGCTAGGGCAGAACGGAGGCAGGCCACCTGGTGGGCTTATGGCCCCTGAATGAGCCAGAACCCAAAACCCACTGCCAGTGAGTCGATTCCGACTCATAGTGACCCCATAGGGCAGAGTAGAACTGCCCCATAGGGTTTCTGAGGCTGTAAATCTTTACGGAAGCAGACTGCCACATCCTCCTCCAGTGGTGTGGCTGGTGGGTTTGAACCGCTGACCTTTCTGTTAGCAGCCATGCTTGACCACTGTGCCTGCCACCAGGGCTCCTTGAAATCCCCTAGTCAATCATGCCCCTCCCCCCACCACACATACACTTCCTCCAGGTACCGCCTGCCTCCCTGCACAGGGGTCTGCAGGAAGCTGCCCTCAGGCTTTTCCTTCTACTGAGCTGGGATATCTCAAGAGCAAACGCCATGCCTTGCTTTGCATCCCATGGCACCTGGCAGTGGTCGGTACCACAGCAAAAAGTCAGCTGAAGGATGGAACAGGCTTGTGCACAGCTAACTCAAGCGTTAGGCCTATTAAAGACCAAACGTACCTGTATAGGAAGCCCCCAACTTTTCCTTAACGTTTTGAGGCACTATGTGCAGAAACATGCACCATGTGTGTTTTAGACTACTTACGTGAGTCCAAGCACCATGGGAGGGAAGGCAAGCTCAAGGGCCTTTCCCATGTCCCCCGGGCTGGGGAAGTGGGTGAAGGAGGGGCTTCTGAAAGGCGGGAGGGACTCCTCCAACCAGAGGCTCAGACCCAGCCCATCCCACCTAGACTAAGACCTTACTAGCAGTGCTGGAAAGTGGCCAGTGGGGTGGGAAAGGAATCAGGTTTCAGGTCTCACATCTTGGGCAAGTCATGTCCTTTCTCTGGGCCTGTTTCCCCACCTGTAAGGCAAAGGAGCTAGACCAGATGATCTGAGCTCCTTCACTTCTGAGATTCCAGGCTCGGGACTGTGGCTGGAAGCTGGCCCTGCCCTGGGGGCTCTGGACAGAGCACGAGGGACTGTGAGATGCAGTTTGGTCTTTTGTCTCAGAAAAAAGCCTGAGCAATTAAGGTGCCCTTTGCCTTTCTGAACAGCCAGGCCACACTTAAACATATGTAAATGAGCTGGGAGGGCCCAAGTCATCACCCTGGCAACAAACCTCCGAAAGGGGAGGGGACACGATGAGGCCCCCAACGTCCCCACCCACCTTTTGAGGCCTGATGTTTTCCCAAGTAGCATGGTACACAGGCCTTTGCTGTTGTTGGGTGCCAACTCACAGCGAACCCATGTGACAGAATAGAACTGCCCCATAGGGTTTCCTAGGCTGAAATCTTCATGGAAGCAGATCGCCAGCTCTTTCTCCCGTGGAGCTGCTGGTGTGTTTGAACAGCCAGCCTTTTGGTTAGCAGCCAAGTGCTTAACCACCACACTACCAGGGCTCCTCAAGAGGGTTTTAGGGTATGAAAATGGTACCAGATGGAAGTATGAGTAGCTTAAGTGTCTAGCACACCTAATTAGGCCTAGCTGGACCGGTAGAAGGAGGCCCCCCTTTTTAAGTCCCTCACCCACAGCAGAGTGGGGTGTCCATGGAAGGGTCGTCATTTCTCCCAGACAGGCTTCTCAAGTTAGTGGGTTGCTCAAAAAATGGATTCAGTTTGCTCTGGTGTGTTGAGTGCTTCTTGTTGTGACTCCTAAAAGCTACTTTCCACGAGCGAACGCTCTGCAGGAGGAGCCCTGGTGGCGCAGTGGTTAAGAGCTCGGCTGCTAACCAAAAGGTCAGCAGTTTGGATCCACCAGCTGCTCCTTGGAAACCCTGTGGGGCAGTTCTGCTCTGTCCTATAGGGTCGCTATGAGTCAGAATCAACTCGATGGCAACAGGTAACGCTCTGGAAGCTTCCAGTGTGTACAGGCTCTGATTGAAAGGACGTGATGTTCACAGAGCAATCACATTTAGTGATTGGTCCCCTTTTTCTAACAGTCTCCTGGCTATTTACTCCTGCAGTTTTGGCATGGTGTCCCAGAGGGACGTACCACCAGACAGGCCATCTGGCTGACCACCCGCCACCTGCAGCCCCACATCTCCAACTCACCACTGCGGCAGCGGTGTCTGCAGCCAGGGAAGCCCAGCTGAGGAGCAGGGTCAGCACCCCACAGCACAGCATCCTAGAAGAGAGGCAGCGCTGATGGAATTCCGGTGGAGGCTGGCGGGCAGGGGACAGTCTGTGACTGTTGTCACTTCATGGACCTCCAGTGACCGTGGGGCTTGAGAGAAAGTATGCCGTTCCCCCGGCTCCAATCCTGCCCTCCCTCCCCCAAGACTCCCGCAGGGTTCCGGAGGCAGCCTTGGCCCCTGCCCTCATCGTCAGCCCTATTAACTGCTGGAAGAACCATAAGGAACCTGTGCCTGGAGCATATGTCTCTGGGCTAAAGGGACACAGCTGGACCTGCAAGCTGAGAAGGAGAGAGCTGGTCAGAAAGGATGGAGGCTCTAATTCTCCAGCTCCGTTTCTTCAGCTACTCAACAGATGGGGCATACGTGGAGGGTCAGCTCAGTCCTGGCTGACCACTTGGTTTCTGGATTGCAAGTTGGTGGCTGCAGTCTCTCCTCACTGGGGCTGAGGAGGGGACAGGAAGTGGCTCTGGCAGCCTGGCTGCCCCCTGCCCTCACTCTCTGAGCCTGGCCAGACCCTGATCTCTCTGTCCCTCTCTAAGGCTTGCTCAGGAGGCCCAGGGGTAGGCTACTCACGAGGCCAGCAGACACTTGGAGCGTTTGGCCAGCCCCAGGCAGGCGATCAGGCAGATGACCACGTCCATGATGAAGAGCAGGAGGTAGGAGAGCCACCTGTGGGGAGGAAGGGCAGTCAGGGGGTGCAGGGCAGAGCTCCCCACCTGCTGACCACTGCAGAGGCCCAGAAAGGAGTCCCCAGGCCACTCTGACCCTTGTGACAGCACAGTGCCCGAGCTACTAGCTCAGCAGACTAGGCCAGGGCACATTCCCTGCCCTGAGCAGGAAGGACCCTGTGTGCTTGGCCTGAGGGTCTTCGGGGGCCCACCCCCATTTCTGCCTGGACAAAGGGACTCCACCATCCCCCTGCCTTAACCTTCTGGCTGAGTGTCCAAACCAGCGCCTGCCAATAGAACTTCAGGCAAGGATGGGGGGGTCCTGTATCTGTGCTACCCAATTCGTAGCCACTACTTGCATGTGACCTCTGAGAATTGGAAACGTGGCTTGTGCAACTCAGGAAATAAAGTTTTATTTAATTTTGATTAATTTAAATGTAATAACCACATGTGGTTGGTGGCTACCATACAGTACGGCACAGGTTTAAACCGTCTCTGCAGTCTCCCAGCAGGCATGTCCTTGGACCTGCTCCCTCTCCTTCTAGAACTCTCTGACGGCTTCAGAACCAGGCAAGGTGGGACATGCATATCCAGAGATCTAGGAAGGGCCCCTGCAATGTCCAATCCTTTGCCAAAATCTCTACCTGGATTCCCCAAGGTCTCCTGTCTTATCCTCCCAGCTCTCTGGGGTCCACCATTTAGGACACTGCAACCAACATTTGTGCCTGAACTGAGCTTGGCACAGGGATGCCCAGAGAACTGGGCTCCCCGCCAGATCATCAAAGTGCTTGTGATGGGGCAGGGGAGCCCAGGGCAGCCCCAGGGCACCGACACAAAGAAGCACACCCAAAAGCAAGGCCTTCCAGCCCCACCCTCCTCTGGCCTTTATGCCCTGTTATGAATTGTGTCCACCCTCCCCCCGACCAAAAAAAAAAAAAGAGTTATGTTGATGTCCTAACCTCTGTACCTGTGAATGCGACCCCGCTTGGAAATAGGAGTTTTCTTTTTTTATGTTTATGAGGTTGTATCAGAGTTGTGTACTGTTGGGTTGATTTGGAATCATCGTGACCCTATAGAACAGAATAGAACTGCCCCATAAGGTTTCCTAGGCTGTAAACTTTATAGGAGCAAATTGCCAGGTCTTTTCTCTCATAGAGCCACAGGTGGATTCAAACCACTGACCTGTCAGCAGCCCAGTGCTCAGCCAGGGCCCTATGAACTTGCTAGAAATGCAATTTCTCAGCCCAGCCCCAGTCCTACTGAATCAGAAACTTTGGAGTGATGGGTGTTTTAAAAAGCCCTCCAGGTGATTCCAATGCCTGCTCAAGTTTGAGAACCTCTGAGAGAGGCTGTAATCTTTATTATGGAAGCAGAGCGCCAGGTCTTTTCTCCCGCCAAGCTGCTGGGTGGGTTCCAGCTGCCAACCTCTCGGTTAGCAGCTGAGTGATTAACCATTGCACTACCAGGGCTCTTATATCAGAGTAGGGTGGTACTACGCCAAACCTGATGGCAGCTGGGTGGCACAAACAGTTAAGTGCTCGATTACTAGCCAAGTTTGGTCGTTTGAACCCACCCAGGGCTGCCCTGGAAGACAGGCCTGGCAATCTGGTTCTGAAAGGTCACAGCCATGAAAACCCTATGGAGTAGCTCTCCTTTGCCCACATGGGGTTGCCATGAGTTGGAACTGATTTGACAGCATTAACAACCCAAAACCCAGTGCTGTCGAGTCGATTCCGACTCATAGCGACCCTATAGGACAGAGTAGAACTGCCCCGCAGAGTTTCTAAGGAGCGCCTGGTGGATTCAAACTGCCGACCCTTTGGTTAGCAGCCATAGTACTTAACCACTACGCCACCAGGGTTTCCGCATTAACAACAAGAACTCTAAATCTAATCCCTTCTAAAAAGAGCAGAATAGACAGACACACGAAGGTAGAAGAGACCAGCGAGGGACCGTCCACAAGTCAAGGAATGCCTGGGGCTGCCAAAAGGAGGGATTCTCCCCTAGAGCCAATGCCCTGATTTGGACTTCTAGCCTCCGAAACTGTAAAACAATACATTTCTTTAAAGCTACCTACCCCCAACACCCTTTTAACTCCCCTGGACACCTTTTTAGCTCAGTTCTGAAGTCACTCCTGAGGTTCACCTTTCAGCCAAAATTAGACGGGCCCATAAAATAAGACTAAATGGAAACGCCAGTGCAGGGGCAAGGATGAGAAGGCAGGAGGGGACAGGAAAGCTGGTAATGGGGAGCCCAAGGTCGAGGAGACTGTTGACATGTCGTGGGGTTGGCAAACAATGTCACAAAACAATGTGTATATTATTTGTTTAATGAGAAACTAATTTGCTCTGTAAACCTTCATCTAAAGTACAACTGAAAAAAAAAAAGCTACCCACTTTTATTTTTTGTTACAGCAGCACTAGGTAACTAAGACATCCCTCAGGGCTGATGGGGGAAGGCAGACACACATCTGCTGGAGCTCTGGGTAAGTCACCTAGCCTTTTGAGCCTCAGTTTCCTCATTTGTACAGGAAGCTGGAACTTGGTCAACTTGATCCCTGCTCTCTGGCATCTCCAAAGCCCAGGCTGAAGAAGGAAGAGGACTTCAAGGCTGAGGGGGCTGAGACTATCCCAAACAAACCACCCTCCTCTCTTTCCCTTACAAAGAGAATTTCAAGGCTACCTCCCAACCCAGGCCAGCCTTATCTAGCTGCTCCTGCTCCTTCCACTGCACTGACCTGAGAGGTAGAAGCTGAGACACGACACTTCCCCCAGTCACAAAAGAGGGGAGTCTTTTGATCATGATTTCTCCTGATGCAAAAACTAAACGAATTCTTTAACCCCTCCTCTCCACCAATGGCTTTCTGCTTCACTAACATCACAAAACCAAAAACCCGTTGCTGTGGAGTCGATTCTGACTCACAGGGATCCTCTGTGACAGGATCTGGGTCTCCTCTTGGGCAACCTCCATCTTTGCTTTCCAGAAGATTCTTGAGCATAGCCATCCAGCTTTGTAGTTTCATACAAGGTCTGGCTAATTATTGTAGGAGTTAAAAGCCAGGAGACAACCATCTTCAAAAGGCTTGTACTCCAGTGCGGGAAAAGGCGTGTATACTGATAAGATCAATGCCAGGATGGATATGGGAGGTGCAAGGGAGTGAGGGTGGAGCAGCTCCAGCAGAGCCAAGTTCTTGGTTAGCATCACTGAGCTCCCTTGGGAAAAGCAGAACTGTTTCCAGGAACCCATTACAACAGGAGGCGTGGGTGTGGAGAAAGGGATGGAGACACAAACGTGCACAGTGGCTTAGATGCAACCCTAACTTGATTTCCTGCCGATGTTAAGTGTAGGGGAGGAGGGCAGTTCTACTCTACGGTCGCTATGAGCTGGAACTGATAGCAACGCATACAGGTAGAGGCAGTTCAGGTCCCTGGGTGATGCAGTTCAAGTCTACCCAGAGGCACCTTAGAAGTCAGGCCTGGCAATCTGCTTCCAAAAGCTCACAGCCATGAAAACCCTGTGAAGCACAGTTCTACCCTGCATACTTGGGGCTACCACGAGCCAGAATCAACTCGATGACAAGAGGAGCGCTTTACAGTCTGGGCCCGGAGATTCAGGCATGGATGGAGGAAGTCAGCACACCCCTCGCCCCTCCGTCTGCCTTACACGGCCCCTCACCTGTAGTACTCCACGTAGCTGGTCTGGTTGGCCACCTCGGTCAGCTCGGCGGTGACGTCCCTCCACGCGGGCAGCCCTGAGAGCTGGGCCACGATGCTGCCGGCCATCTGCTGCATCAGCTTCAGGGTCTGGATGTAGTCACCACGGGCCATGAAGATCTCGCTGAGCCGGGCCAGGTGCTGCTCCAGGTCCACCTGCATCTTCTGGGTGGTTCCGGAAACCTGCGGGGGGTGGGGGGAGGAAGGGGTGAATCTGGCCCACCAGGTGAGAGGAGGTGTGTGTGTGGAGGGGGGTAGGGCTCCTGGCTCTTACTCTGGGGAAGAAGGTCTTTGCAGGGGCAGAAGACAGCTGCTCATGCGTGAATGAACTACCGACCACCCACCCCAGCCCCAAGGAGCTTGGGGGGTTGCAGCCCCAGGAAGGAGGGGAGGCAGAGGCCCTGTCACCCACCCAGCCCCTCACAGGCCTCAATCCCAGGGACAGCCCCTGAGCTGGCCTCAACCAGGGCCTGGGCTCCAAGTTCCAGAGTTTGGCTGTAAAGAGAGACCCGGAAGGGAAAACGAACAAAATAACCTTTTTTTTTTTCCCTGAAAATTTTCTTAAAACTTTAAACTCCTTGGATGATGAGTTCTTTTTTAGAATGAGGAATAACATGTTTAAACTGAAGAGTTCCTCTGTCACTCCCTGATCTTTTATCCCCAAAGGATTTCTAAATTCCCCAGAAGAGAAAGCCTTTGTTGTAGAGCGAGCAACGCTTAGAGCGTCCAGTGCACAACAATCGGATGTTGAAATGACAGATCCGGTGCCGCCTCTGAGGAGCCTGGGTATTTGATGGTAGGAGGAAATCAGCGCCTTTTCTGAACTCTGCATGTTCATGGCCCCTTCCCCCTCTCTGGGCATGTGTCCTGCCGGCTGGGTGAACGGGTTCCTGTCCTTCAGCTGGGCCTTAAGTGCTTTGGAGCTGAGTGGACCCTGAAGAAAGTACCTGCCAATTCAGAGGGAGGGATGGAAGGGACAAGGGCTGTGACCGTCCTTGATTACAAGCAGGGAATACAGCTGGGGCTTGGTACTACAGGATTCTGGGAAAGGTGTTATTTAGATGAATGAAGCAGGGTTTTGATAGGCTCAAAGCAAAGTAAAGCAAACCAGTCGCCACTGAGTCAGTTCCAGCTCACGGTGATCCTGTGCCTGTCAGAGCAGAACTGTGCTACATAGGGTTTGCAATGGCTGATTATTCAGAAGTAGGTCACCAGGCCTTTCCTCCAAGGCAATTCTGGGTGGACTGGAACGTCCAACTTTTTGGTTAACAGCTGAGTGCACTAACTGTTTGCACCACCCAGGGACTCCCAGGGCTTGGTACTAGAAAGGTGTTTTCAAGCCACCCAGACCCAGGGTTCCCACAGGGCCTGGGGACACAGTCCAGAAAGCCCAGGCGTGTCCCTCCTGAGCCTGCACAGGGCCTGTGTGTTGGCCGTGAGGGAAAGAAGGGCTTTGTTGTTCTGAATTGTCACATTCAACTAAGGAGCGCAACTGGTGGTGGGGGCGGGCGGCACTAATCCTCACTGGGAAGCCTTCAGCTTCATAGTTTGGGAAGGATGATAAAAATGCCACAGTGACAGCTCAGCAATGAGGCCAATGAAGTAACACTCCTAGGAGCAGACTCTGGGTTTGCTGTGTTAGGGCGATTGAACATGGAGGTTGTGGCCTTTCACATCTGCTTCATACTCTAAGCTCCTGATTCCAGAAAAAAGAATGGCTCTCTTTGTTTTGCTCTTCAACGTCAGAGGCTTGTTCCCTCTTCCTGCTTGTGCCTGGCTCTTAAAAGCTGGTTAAACGGCTAAGAGATGCCAGTGATCTTACCGAGTCCAGAGGCATGTAGCTTCACACACAGGGAAGCATGTAAGAGTAAATTCAGTCACTAAATTAAAAAAAAAAAAAAAAAAAAAAAAACCACTGCTGTCGAGTCAATTCTGACTCATAGTCACCCTATAGGACAGAGTAGAACTGCCCCCACAGGGTTTCCTAGGCTGTAATCTTTACGGGAGCAGATCACCAGGTCCTTCTCCTATGGAGCCAACCTTTCGGTTAGCAGCCAAGTGCTTAACCACTACACCACCAGGGCTCCTCTAGTAACTAAAAAAGATCATCCCAATAAACTTTCCTTCTTGATTTAGTAAGATAATATGTGTCGAAGTGCTTTGTAACCATGATACAAATGGCATGATCATTAAATGATAACATCATGAGCAAGCCAAATAGTATGTGATATTTTTATACATCTATATATTTTTTTTATATTATATCAGGAGTCCCTGGGAGGTGCAAACGGTAATGTGCTTGGCTGCTAACCAAAAGGTTGGAGGTTCAAGTCCACCCAGAGGCACCTCAGAAGAAAGGTCTAGTGATCTACTTCTGAACAGTCATTGTACACCCACAGTTCTATTCTGACAAACGTGGAGGTCGCCATGAGTCGGAACTGACTGGATGGTGACTGGTTTGTATATCAAATGAACTTTCGAGTGAGAGCTTTGAAAATTATCTTTAAACTTTTTCCATAAGACCACTTTTTTTCTTCCTTCCCTAGCTCCAAATTTTTAACTTTTCTACTTCTTAAACCCCAACTTAAAAGAGCAAGACATTAAATGCCTGTCAGCCTCTCTCTTTCCTCCTGATGTCTTCCCACAGGAAACAAAACAAAGTAACAAAAAATTTATAATCACAAAATTGACCTGCTCTCAGCTCTCCTCCTTCCCTATTCCTCAGGGATTCCGGTACACAGCACTCCCTGCAAGGAGACACAGGTGGACAGGCTCCAGAGGCCTTTCTCCCACAGAGAAACAGTAGCTCTGAGAAGGAGTGGAAGAGGTTGGCCTTCCTCTAGGCGAGGCAGGGTTAGGGAGGAGCAAGGAGATGGTAGAAGCTGTTATCCCATGGGGCACAGCAGTGGTTCTCAAAGTGAGGGCCCCCAACAGCAGCATCAGTTGTTGTGTGCTGTGGAGTCAATTCTGACTCGTAGTGACCCTACAGGACAGCGTAGAACTGCCCCACCGGGTTTCCTAGGCTGTAATCTTTATGGACTGGAGCCCTGGAGGCACGGTGGTTAAGTGTTTGGCTGCTAACCAAAAGGCTGGCAGTTCGAATCCATAAGCCGCTCCTTGGAAACCGTATGGGGCAGTTGTACTCTGTCCTGTAGGGTTGCTATGACAGACGTGGCGAAGCTCCAGGGGCAGCTGAGAAAGCTGAGACCCTGAAGGGTTAGGGGCTTGCCCAGGCCCCCTTCACCGTGTGGGTGGTGGGGGTGCTGGATCCACAGAAAGACTCTTGGGCTTTGCCTACCTTTGGGCTCCAGCGCTCCCAAATGACCCCTTTATGACCCCCCAATTCGAGTGTGCAGAACCCTGTCAGGCCTGCCTGAGCCTTTACTCACTGCCCAGCCCACTGAGGCCTAAGTCCCTGTGGTGTAGAAAGGCACAGGTGTGGGGCTGGTGGTCTAGGAAAGCGGGGCGTAGAGGAGGGTCCGCCCCGCTCTCTGCTGGATGCAGTCCCAGAAGGCCTCTTGCTGGCCACCAGATCTGGGCTCCCAGTATGGCCCAGGTCTAGGTCAGCCTGACCAGTTCCATGAGCCCCTCCCACTCTGCCACCCACCAGGCCACCCCCAATCCCAGCCTCCTCTCACCTGCACAATGATTATAATAATTATTGTAATGGCTCTCATTACTGTAATCACCCCCATTTGGAGCTTACTCTGTAGCTGACGAGGCGCCTTCACTGACATTATCTCATTTAGTATCATTCATCTGCTGTTCATCCTTCACCCTCAGGGCTGGTCCAGTGCCCTGGCTGAGCCCAGGGCGAGGAGGGGGAGGCCATGGGGATGGAAGTGCCCCGAGGCCCTGGAACTCCTGCATTGACTTCTTAGTGTTGGTGGAGAGAGGATGAGGGCTGATCTCCAGAACCTGCAGGGCCCCTCCCTTTGGGGGCGTGGGGGATTTCAGAGATGTGGGGCTTGCTGAGAAATGTCCAGACATTGCCCCAGAGACCTCCCAGGCCTAGAGGCAGATGGGCACATCTGGGGGGGGTCTCATTCCCAGCTGGTCTTCCTGCAATATTCTCATCCACAGGGATGACGACGCTAAGCTTTTGCTTTCCCATCTCGGAAGCTCTGGAAGTTTCTCAGTCCCTGGGGAAGTGCAAAAAGTTTAAACTCTACTACTAACTTTTTTTTTTTTTTAACTAGGCTAAAAGGTTGCCAGTTTGAACTTACCCAGTGGTGCTATGGAAGAAAGGCCTGGCAATCTTCTGTAAAGCTTACAGCCAAGAAAACCCACTCTGTTAACTCATGGGACCTCCGTGAGTCAGAATTAATTTGGCAATGAGTTTGGTTTTGGTTTGGAGAGACAAGGATGACCCCTATAACTGTCACAAGTTAGCCAGTAAGGGTCACAGCACTGGGGCTTCCCAGGCAGGGGACTCTCCCCTCTGGGCTGGGTTCCTCCTCCAGGGCTCTGGCAGGGCTGACTGGAAGAAGAGGGGGAGGGTAGACAGAGCCCAGAGGACAGTAATCATGGAACCCCTCCAGGGCCCAGGCAGGGGTGGGAATGCCCAGGGGGTGAGTTCCCTCTGGCCTGGAGCCAGGTGATACCCATGCCTCCAGGACTCATCAAGCCAAGTCAGTCCCTGTGTTAGCTCCTCCATCCCAGCGGCCCTGCCCTCACCCAGGCGCTGTCCCAGCCCAGTGGACACAGGAGACCTGCTCCCTGCTCTGCCCCAGACCCTCAACCTCAGGAAGGGCTCTCTGGGGCCAGAGACAGCCTGTATCTTTAACATGAGTCACCAGAGGGAGAGGCTAACTGAGGGATTAAAGTCTTAGACCAGCTTAGGGCAGAGGCTCAAAGGAGGTCGAATCCTCTTCCAGCAAACGCCAGGGCCGAGGATGCTTGACACAAAGGGCCACGTGCTGGGGCTGTTACCCTCTGCTAGGGATCTGATCCAGAAAGGACCCAGGAATAGCTTGCATGGCCAAGGACTGGTGTCCCTGAAAGCCACCCTTTGCGGTTTCTACCAAAGCCTGGCCTCCAAGGGAGCACCAAGGCTGCATGGGGCTGCCCAGAAAACCAGCCCAAAAGACCCCACAGCTATGGTGCAGGCAACATGCACCCAGGGGTGAGGTTGGCATCTGAGAAAACCCCAGCTCCCCGCCCTCTGCCACTATGCCTCTGGTCAGAGGGCTCAGCAGAGTAGCCCTTTCCTTCCTCTGGCCAGCCCAGCAGTTTTTCACTTGAGCCCCAGCAAGAGTTGTGGCCCCTGGAGCCAGAGCCCAGGTTTGGGGTTCAGTCTGCTCCCATGGGGCTCTTTACCTGGTTCTCCTTTGGCAAATGGAGACCTGTCCTTCTCCTCCTGAAAATGACCAGATTCGATCCTGGCGCCCTCCACCCCTCCAGGACCCTCTTTAGTCCTCCCCCCTGCCCCTGCCACTGTTCTCAGCCGGAGAAGCAGAAAGCTCCCGTTCACTCCTGGTAGGGGACACTGTGGCCCAGAGGGACTTCAGCACCACACAGGCCTCAGTGTTGGAGCTGCCACTGATGGGGGCCCGACTAGGGGGTGGAGGCTTGTTCTGGCAGCACCGACCTTCTGGATTGTGGGCAGGCCCTGCTAGCTGCCCACGAGCCTTACCAGAGCATCAATCCCAGAGAAGGTGTGATTGGCGTTGTCCAAGGAATAGATCAGCTGGTACACCCCATCGTTGGTCTCGCTGTTTCCATAGAAACCAACGCCCACAGCAGCGCTAGAGGCAAGACCCCAAAGGTTAGAGGTGACACCAGAGGGGGACAGGTTAGTGACTAGCTGAGGGATACATTCTGGGGCGGCAGGGATGTGGGTAAAGTTCAGGCAGGTGAGGTAGTGGGGGTGGGGCAGCACAGAATTCACACAGCAGGAACCAGCTGGTTCCCAGGCTCTGGTCCACTCGCTCCATACCACGTTTCATGTAGGTAACAGGAAAATACTACTGTCTTCTAGTCCAGTGGCTCTGAGAGGTGGGGGATTGTGGGTCCTGGCCCTAGAGGTTCTGACGCAGCAGGTCTGGGCAGAACCCGTACTTCCCACCAGCTCTCAGGTGATTCTGACATGGAGGTGGGCGTGGGAACGGCTGATGTCTAATAAAACCACATGCCCGGTGCCCTAATGGGTCTCTCCTGACACCTCCAGAAACAGGGGGCTCTCCCTCTGCATTCTCCACCCCTTCCCCCATTCGCCATGCCGCCCACAGGGCAGCCTGTTCTTGTGCTGAAAAAGTCCAGCTACTGGAAAGTTCCTTCTGAAATTGAGCTGCAACCCACTTCCTACACTCACGGACCGTGGGGGCAGCCCGGGATCTCTCACCCACACGACACCACCAGACCTCTGTATGTGGCCCCTGTGTCACCATTTACTCTTCTGCTGTCCATGTTGGACATGTGTCCTCCCTCTGCGTAAGCTCTCCAGACCCTTCTGACCTCAACACCAACCTCCAGGCTCAACTGTCTTGACTTGGCCAACATCCCTCTTACACCTGGCCTCTGCATGAAGCACCAAAGCCACGGTTGTCTATGTAGGTCCTTGCACAAGGGGGCTAATTAGTTATGCCTGAGGACCACATGAAGGTGGCCTGTGTGTGCTCCCACCCCAACCCTGTGGTCCACAGCCAGCTCTGCATTTCCTCACACGAACTGCCATGAAGGTGGCCTCTCCTCCAGCCTATCACGCTGTATTGATTTTCTCTTTTAAAATAAAAGCAGAACTTTTAATTTCTCCCTGTCAAAGTCCATCTAGCTGGCTTCAGGCCAACATTCCAGGCTGAATGAAGCACTTCAAATCTTGACTATGCCACCTATCATTTTATCTGAACCACACCACTTGGGGTCATCTGAAGATTTATGAATCAGCCTCCTGGGTTTTCACTCAGCACACCAATAGAATCTTCTGGAAGCTGTTAGAGACCTCCTTCCAGGCCCCTAATTTAGTGTTTCTCAGGGAGTGGTCTATGGATCCCCAGGACAGAATCACCTGGGGTCCCTGTTAAGGTGTGGGTAAGTGGGCTCTGCCCTCAACCCACTGAATCAGTGTGGTCTGGGAAAGTGCACTTTAAAACAAGGTTCCAACAAGCTTCATGTGCCTATGTGTGTATATACAGATACATGGATTAGACATAAGTAGACACAGTCATAGACATAGACTAGACATACATATAGATCAGACACACATATAGACCAGAGACACAGAGTGGACATAAGACATACACATCCACATGTCTGTGGTTTGTGATCCACACTGTACTTTGGCTTCAGCCAGGGTTGTTCAACCAGCTTTGAACCCACTTAACTGCACCATCATCTAGCCCATATTCTTCTGTCTAGCCCACGGGGATACTGCGAGGAACTTTTATCAAATTCCCAGTTGAAATTTTAATATATTACACTTATTATATTTCCATGATCCTCCATTTTGTAACTTCATTAAAAGAGAAAACTATTTGTATCATGACCTGAAAAAGACCTTTTTTTGGCTCCTTGTGTTTATAACTTGCTCTTCTGATTAGCTACTTCATGATCCAGTCTTTTCTGGAGACTCCACACAGGAGCAGAGGCTTTTCCATTCATCTAAGCCTCCCTTCCCCTGTTGCTGAGGTGGGGCATTCTAGGTTTTTGCGCTTCTCCTAGTCTTTGGATTTATCAGAGACTGCCCATGCGAGTGGCTGTGAGATCGCTCTGGTCTTCCAGGACCAGAAGTCACCCTGGCAGTTCAATGAGGATCCCTCTCAGCCCTCTCCTGCCTGTGCCTGTGGAAGTCTACTCTGCTTGAGTGCAAAGACAAAACAAATGAGTTGAGAGGCTCCACCTTCTCTGTTACAACAACGCCAGCAACTTTCCCAAATATAGGGTCATGGTCTGCCCTCGACCCAAAACAGAGAACAAGGATGTCTCCTCTTACCCGGTCTTTCTGCCCCTTTCATCTTTTCAGGAACCCCTTGCTCACACTCTCTTCTCTGTATCTAATCTCTTCTTTCCACTGGGTCCTTGTTATGCTCAAACAAGCTCTCTCCCATCTTAAATTCCCCCCACCTTTGACCTTCCATCCCTCCCCCTCCTGCCCTCTTTCTCTACTCCTTCCCCTCTCTTTTTTCTTGCCCCT
Source organism: Elephas maximus indicus (assembly GCF_024166365.1). NCBI lineage: Eukaryota > Metazoa > Chordata > Mammalia > Proboscidea > Elephantidae > Elephas > Elephas maximus. Next base: position 64,569,407 of record NC_064837.1, on the reverse strand, counting down.
TCTCTTCCTGAACACACTCCAATATGACTCCTCTTCCTGAATCCCCATGAACACAATGACCACCAGGCCACTCAGTCTGAGGGCGCTTTCCATCCCCCATCTTACCTGGCTGCTCATGACACTGGACAGGGCAGCTCTCCTTATCCCTAAAACCCCTGCCCCCTTGGGTCTTGTGACCTTGTGGTTTCCCTCCTCCCTTTCTGTCCTGTTTCCTTTATCAGCTCCCCCTTTTCTCCCTGGCTGTGACATGATGTACTTCAAGGCCTGGATCCTCTTCTGTCCCCACTCTTTGCTCTTCCTCAGGCAGATCTCACCTGGATCCATGGCCTCCACACCATCTACTCTACAGCTCCTGAATTTATAACTCCAGCCCTGTGTTTCCACTGGTGTCCTTGACATTTCCACTTGGAGGTTTCAAAGGCATCTTAAACTCAATCTGTGATCTTCTCCCTCCTTAGCTTCTCCATCAGGTCCCACAGCTCAGTGGGTGCCCCACATTGTCCATCCAGGTGCTTAAGCCAGAAACCAGAGGGTCAACCTTCAGCAGCTCCTCCTCCCATCTGTGTCATCATCATAGCTATCCGCCTGTCCTCTCGCCACAGCCCACGCCCTATGCTGCCCTGACAGCCAGCAAGCTGCTTGCTCTCACTAGGAGATCTTTAACACCACAGTGACTTATCAGGAGTTCCTCTCTGTTGGGAATCACACTCATCTTTAAACTCCAGGCCTGAGTTGGACTCTTTATTATTTAAGTCCAAGCCACATGTCTGCCCAAGCCCCAGGCCCCGTCATGTGCTCGGTGCTTCGTCACCTCTGCAGCACAGCTTCAGGCTCTTCCCTGTCTCTGGCTTGGATGATCATTACACCCCAGGCAGGACAGTGATGACAAACGTGCCCTCACCTGCCAGGTGAGCGAGCTGAGGCCAGTGAGGTGAGCCCAGCTGGGCTGAGAACTCCGCTGCCTACATGCCCAGGTTCACAGGCCTGTTCCCACTGTAGCCCTGCTGCCGGGGGCAGAGTGACAGCTCCTGCTCAGATTCTCAGACAGGACAGACATTTGAGAGTGACGGTCTCTCACCCTAGAGGGCCAACACGCCCCGGAGCATCTCAGAGTGACACTAGCCTTTCAGAAAAGCCTCTGTAGATACCCGAACAAGAAAAACACAACAGCTTCTGTAAAACAGACTCAGCTAGTGCGTGGGCACCCCTTCTTCCCAGATGGGGTCCCCAGGAATCAGGAACTCTCACCTCCTCACTGAAAGCAAAGAGCAGGCTAATGGCACCAGAAGTTACTGATCTCGTGTGAAGACGGAACCGATGTGGGCCGGAGTCAGGCCTCCTTCTGAGCTTGCTGACCCAGGGTGGCAGCTGGGAGGGGGCAGGGGCAGAGATGCCCGCTAGCTGGGATTGCTGCTCAGTAAACCTCGCAGGAAGCTCCTTGCCTGGACTGGACAAGCCCACCCGAGGGCACGGCTGGGTAGTCCCTGGTTTCTCATTCCCATTGCTTGGCAAGAAAAGGAACAACATTCGCTAAAGTTCTCCCATGGAGGTGCGTGGGGTCAGTCAGTAGGGTGTGGCCACTTGAGGCTTGCCAGGGAAAGAAGGGGTGTCACTCTTGGTCCTGGTGGCTCACCCACCACGGGGGCCCAGGCAAGCTAATGTTTTAACTTCAGCACGTCTGCTGAGGCTGTTCCCCCAGCACCTGAGCCGACTGAGAGCCCTCTGAGCCCCACATGCCAGACCCACCTAGAGGGACACTCACCAGCAGATGAGCCCGGCCACCACGGCTGTCCAAGTGACGCAGCAGGAGTTGCGCTGTTTGGTCTGCACCCCATCCTCCCGCCGGCAGCAGCACAAGCAGACCAGGTAAACCGCCAGGAAGATGAGGTTCAAGGCCAGTCCCACGGAGGCCACCAGCCCCAGGAACAGCAGCGACTGGGAAAGGGGAGAGGCTTGGTGTCAGCACCTGGTTCCAGCAGGGGGGATTCTGGAAGTGCCTGCCCATGGGGCCCCCAAGTACCCCAGGAGATGAGGATGCAGGGTCAGGGACGGAGCTGTATGTTGGTCACCAGCTGTACTGGACTGAATTGTGTCTCCCAAAATGTGTGAGAATCCTACCTAACCTATACCTGTAGATAAGGAGCCCTGGTGGTGCAGTGGTTAAGTGCTTGGCTGCTAACTGAAAGGTCGGTAGTTCAAGTCCTCCCAGAGGCTCTGTGGGAGAAAAGACCTGTGGATCTGTTTCCGTAAAGATCACAGCCTAGGAAACCCTATGGGGCAATTCTACTCTGTCCTGTAGGATCACTATGAGTCGAAATTAACTCGACGGCATACAACAACAATATACCTGTTGATATAACCCTATTTGGAAATAGGGTTTTCATTATATTAATGAGGCCATGTCAGTGCAGGTAATCATTTCTGAGTTACAAGGAGCTGCGCAGACACAGAACAAGCATAATGTGGTTGGGCGGGGAGAGTATCGGGGGGATGCCACGTGAAGATCACAAGGAGTCAAGGAACGCTGGGGCTACAGAAACTGAAACAAGGATCTTCCCCCAGAGCCGACAGGGAGCCTTCCACTAGAGCCAGCACCCTGAAATCGGACTTCTAGCCTCCTGAACTGTGAGAAAATAAATTTCTGTTCTTAAAGCTACCCACTTGTGGTATTTCTGTTATAGCAAAACTAGAAAACCAAGACACCATCCTTTCTTCTTTTCTTCCTTCCTCCCTTCTATAACTAGAGTCCCTACTCTATAAACAAGTGTCCCACACTTGGGCACTGGGGTTGGGGGGTGGGCTTAGACTAGGATGTGGGCAGAGGACATGAGGACAGTGGCCGGGCTTCGTGACCAGCTGAGTGGAGAGTGTGGGGGGAGAAGCTGCAAATGGCTGGCCCCCAGGTTTCTGGCTCCCACACCTGGATGCAGGTATGGGCCTAGGCTGCTTGATGAACAGCTCAGAGCAGCCCTAAGGGGCAAGACAGGAACCGCCTGCTGACGGTGAGGCCCGGGCTGATGAACTGCTTGTCTGGGGGAGACAGAAGTGCTCGAGGGAAGACCTTCTTGGAAAGGGACATTCCATGCATCAGAGTGTCCTGAGACCTCCTGGGGGGGAAGGGGTGAGTCGGACGCCTGAGAAGCTGCGTGGGACCTGCAACAGGGCCAGGAAGGGGCTGCTTGGAGTAGCTACCTCCTCCGTGCAAGACAAAATCAGTTGCTGTCAAGTGGACCCCAACTCATAGCACCCCCATGCATGTCAGAGTAGAACTGTGCTCCACAGAGTTTTCAATGGCTGAGTTTTGTAAGTAGATTGCCAGGCCTTTCTTCTGAGGTGGCTCTGGGTAGGCTTGAACCGCCAACCTTTTGGTTAGTACCTGAGTATGTTAACTGTTTGTACCACCCAGAGATCCATTTGTGCAAAGGGCCCCACTATTCCAGTTCAGTCATCCTATGCCCGGGATGTAAAGAGCCTTGTTCTAGGTGTTGGGCATCTATCAGGATATATACTGTGAAGTGAAAGGGACAGCTGGCCACCAGGTACCAAGGGGGCGCCCAGCCCTGAATTCTGAAGGGGCAGGAGGTGTCCCTGACCTCTGCCCCGAGGAGACGGCCCCTTTCTTAGGCAGCCTAGCCCCTCAGGGAGCCACGGTCCATCAGGAAGCCTGGTGTCCCCTCCCCCTTACTGTCTAAACTCTAGATTCAGCCAGATGGACGTTAGCTGGCACCAGGTTTGGTGGCAGCCAACCAGGGCTGGTCTTGGCTCTAAATCAGGATCCTGAGCTGACAGCCTTCCCCTGAGCCTTGTGGCCACCAAGAGGCTGAGGTCCAAAGCCCCCAGTGCTCCAGTCTAGGCTGTCAGGATGGGGCCTACTTTGGGTTCCCCTTTTATAGGTGGTGGCAATCGGCTGAGTAGGGAGACAATATTGTGCAGGACGGCATATACACACACGTGCGCACACACACGCATGTACACTCACATGCAAGCGTACACAGGCACAGGCACAGGCACACGCACACGTATGTGTGCACACACACCCACGCATACACATGAGGGTACACATGCATGCACACACACACACAGCCCTGAAGAACAGGCTGGGGGCTGTGGTCCGGAGGTCCCAGGGGCATTTTCCGGAGGCAGCACGGGGTGGTGAGGGTGCCTGTTGGAATCACCCTTCCCGTGCCTCCCCTGAATTGGCTGCTCTGCTGATGGTTACCCTGAATCCACTGGCTTCTGAGTCTCAGGAATGAATGGCCCAACTGGTGGGGACAGCACAGAAGAGGGCAGGGGTGAAGGGTCATATAGGAGCGGGCCCACGGATTTGACTCAAAACTTGGCTTTCACCTCCACCTGGGACAAGTGCGTCTTAGGTGCCCCTGGGAGCACCTCCCCACCCCCACTCAGCCTCCAGGCAGCTGGGAAGACAGGGCCAGGGGAACTTAGCTATCACCTGCTAAAGTCCTCACAGTGCAGCAGGGGGTTGGGGCTGGTGTTCCCTCCACCCTCCCAGACCACTGGTTAGCACAGCCTGCCCCGGGGACTGGCCCCAGGAGTTCCCTGCCCTGGTAAGGCAAGGCAATTTAGGTGCCCGCCTTCCAGCCTCCAGCCCATGCCCCCTCCTGGAGGACCCCTGCAGCCCCAGGTCAAGGCGAAGAAGGCCAAGATGGATGGGGGGACTACTTGTTACTGTCTAGTCTACTTCGATCCCTAGTGATCCTACAGGACAGAGTAGAACTGCCCCATAGGGTTTCTAAGGAGTGGCTGGTAAATATGAACTGCTGACCTTTTGGTTAGCAGCCGAGCTCTTAACCGCTGTGCCACCAGAGCTCTATGGGGGGACTAGAGTCTCACTATTCAAAGTGAAAGGAGCCCTGGTGGAGCAATGGTTAAGCACTCGGCTGCTAAGCGAAAGGCCAGCTAGGCAGTGCTGGCTCCATGACAGAAAGACCTGGCAATCAGTTTCTATAAAGATTACAGCCTAGAAAGCCCTATGGGGCAGTTCTGCTCTGTCACACGGGTGGCTATGACTCGGAATGACTGGATAGCGCACACAAAATTCAAAGTGAAGTTCAGCCTGTTAGAAATGCAGAATCTCAAGCCCTACCACCCCAGGCTGAGCAAATCACAACTGAGATGCTCTCCAGGTAGTTTATATCCCCCAAGAGTCAGAATCCACTCAACAGCAAATAACAACAAAGTTGGGGAGGGGTCCCTGGGTCGTGCATGTGGTGAAAGTACTCCACGGCTATACAAAAGGCTGGAGGTTCGAGTCCACCCAGAAGTGCCTCCGAAGAAAGGCCTGGCTATCTGTTTCAGAAAAATCAGCTGTTGAAAACCCTATGGAACCCAGTTCTCCTCTGACACACGTGGGGTCACCACGAGTCGGGGTCGACCTGATGGCAGTGGTTAAGCCTGGGAAGCACTGCATTAGTGTTAACAGGGGCTCTCAAACTTTTTCCAGAAACTTAAACTTTTCTTTATCAGAATCGTTTAGCAGAGCCCCGGTATACAAAACAGACACAGAGTTCTGACTGAAGAGTGGATGTAAAATGCCATGCTTGGTCCTGGCCACCCCCCTCCAGGACGAACCCATGAGATCCCTTTGCTAAAACCCAGGAATCCCTTAACAGTTTGCAAACCACTGTGTAACATGCACATCCCATAACCCAAGAAGTCCATTCCTGGACCGTATCTTACAGAACGGAGGCTCATGAACCCCAAGACACATACACAAATGCTCACCAGTCCAAAACTGGAAACAACTCAAAGTCCACCAGCAAGGGGACTGATACATAAAATGTGTTATATTCTTAAAATGGAATGTGACGCAGCCATAAAAAGCAGGTTACAGCTACACACACAACAATACGGATGAATCTCACCGACGAACGTGGAGGGAAACAAGCCAGGCACAGAACAGCAAAGACTGGGCTGTTTAATTTATACAAATTTTAAGTCAGAGAAACTAACTCGTCTACAGTGGCAGAGGTCCGAATGCTAGAGACCTTTGGAAGGGATCGACTAGGAGGGAAAGTGAGGGAGCCCCTGGGGGTCAGAAAGACTCTGTTTTCGATCTGGATGGTGTCACCCTATATATACATGGTTGCTATTGGGTGCTGTTGAGTCGGTTCCGACTGAAGAGACCCTGTGTACAACAGAACGAAATGTTGCCCAGTCCTGCGCCACCCTCACAATAGTGGGTAAGTTTGAGTCCCTTGTTGCCGCTACTATGTCAGTTCACCTCTTTGAAGGTCTTCCTCTTTTTCACTGACCTTCTATTTTACCAAGCATGATGTCCTTCTCTAGGAACTGTTCCCTCCTGATAACATGTCCAAAGTTAACAAGACAAAGTCTTACCATTCTTGCTTCTAAGAAGCATTCTGGCTGTACTTCTTCCAAGACAGATTTGTTCCCTCTTCTGGAATTTCATGACATACTCAATATTCTTTGCCAACGCCATGATTCAAATGCATCAAGTCTTCTTTGATCTTCCTTTTTCATTGTCCAGCTTTCACATGCATATGAAGCGATTGAAAATACCATGGCCATATATATATGTGGCCTTGGTATTTTCACATATACATAAATATATATATATATTTATATTTCACACACACACACGTATATATAAAAGCCAAAATCAAACCCTTTACCGTCAAATTGATTCCAACGCATAGCTACCCTATAGGACAGAGTAGGACTGCCCCAGATGGTTTCCAAGGAGCGGCTGGTGGGTTCAGTGAGTTGCACAGGTAAGATCAGTGCACATTCCGGTACATGATTCCTGATATTAAAAAAGGTAACAAAACAAAAGCCCAGACCAACCTCTGATACAGATTGGAGGTTGGCTAAGGCTCAGACCTCCCCAGCTGTGCTTTGCTTCCAGCTTGCCTCCTGGGCAGCCCCACTATCACAGGAAAGAACACTGAGTCTACCATGTGTCCCTGCCCAGCAAGGAAGTCAAAGAGGTGGAGAAGACATGGGTTAGTGCTATTTCAATTTCTCCAAACTCGCCCCACCCCATGCCCGCCATGAGCCCTGGGCTGGCTCTCCTATTCCATACGCTCACCCACCCACCTAGCGGGCCTTCTGACCGCCTGCAAACCCATCCAGCCACCTGCAGGGCCCTGGGACTCTGCAGCCTGGGGTCTCTCCCAGCTCAGCAGCTGGCTTCAATTAAGTGAGTGATAATGTGGAGGAGGCCTGGGGAGCCCAAACTCAGGCCTTTTGTTAGTGATTCACCTCTGGAAACTTCTCCAGGTCTGGAAGACCAGGACTGGCTCAGGAAGTTCAGGGTGGTGGTGGTGGGGGTTGGGGGGGTGGTGTGGGAGAGGAGGAAGTTGGGCCAGGGAGGAGAGGAGGGGAGGAGGAGGAAGGAGGGAAGAAGGAAGGGGGAGGCTGAGGCCTAACCAGCAGAAACACCTCCCACAGAAAATGGGTAAGTTGTACACACTCCCTAACAGGCAATTACCTTCCTGCTCCTAATTAACGCTACAAGGCCCCAGGTGCATAGGGGTGGGCCTCCTAGTCCCAGAGGGAACCAAGAGCTCCGCTCATGCCCCTCCTGCTCTGACGGTCAGAACTTAGCAAGGACAATGTCCCACATCACCTGTGTCCCCACAGTGTCCACTGCGGCCCCCACCACTTCCCCATCCCATCTCATCACTAAGCCCACAAGCTCCTCCTCTCCTCTCATCAAAGAGACTACAATTAGCTCTGGCTGACACTTGGTAGCAAGAAACCCAGATCAGGAAGCACCAACCCAGGACCCAAGTGGCGGGGCAGGGTGGGGGCCAATTTGCATTTGGGGAGTGCTGATGCCCTGGTGGCACAGTGGTTAAGTGCTTGGTTGCTAACCCAAAGGTCGGCAGTTGGAACCCACCTGCTCTTGGGAGAAAGATGTGCCAGACTGCTTCCGTAAGGATTATGCCTTGGAAACCCCATGGGGCAGTTCTACTCTGTCCTATAAGGTTGCTATGAGTCTGAATCAACTCAAAGGCAAAGGGTTTGGTTTGGTCTTTTTTTTTTTTTTTTGGATACTGGATCTGGACCCCAAGGGGCTTCTGCATGGGGATGCAGAGGACAGCCTGAGCCCCAGGGCCCCAAGACCCCAGAAACTATTAGACAGTAAGCCAATCTGGGGTGGGTGAGGGGAGCGAGGAGCACCCAGAAGGAGAGGCTGCCCGGGCTGACTGGGGCTGGTTAAGTGCCCCCCTGCCTCTGGGCCAGCATGACTGTCTGGTGACCATGACTCAATGTTCAGATGGGCTGAATGGGGCTTCCTCATCTCAGTCTCTGCCCCTCTCCAATCTCAGATCTCAGCCAGGCTGGGCTCACTGCCCTGGCCTTTCCTCTAGAGCCATGGCCTGAAGTCAAGGGGAGGGGTCCTGCAGCTTTGGGGCCAGCCCCATCCTGCTTCTCCCCTGGCCTGGGGACACACACCTGGAACTCTCTGCGGGGTGTATGCGTGGAAATGAACCTCCCAAACACAAAAAATTAATTCTATGTCTTAACCCACAACCCCAAAGAATAAGCATTCTACTGACCCAGGGAGAGAATGGACAAACTGGGAGCAAGCACATGGCTCTTGCATGTTGACAGTAGCGACAACCAGCATTTGCCCAGAGTTTGGATATTACGAAGTGATTTCAAGTGCATTAGTGCACCAGTGTCTGGTCTCCCCATGGGGGACAGGTGGATAGTGATGGTGGCGCCAATACCTGCAAGAGGTGGACGCTGAAGAGGCTTGTTCGGGGACACACAGCTGGACTGAGTACCAAGTACCCTTTCTGTTATCCCTACGCTGCCCAGTGGACTCCCAGACGGCTGGGGCGTCCTTCCCCAACAGCGGTGACTGTGATAATTTATGATGAGCCTGGCACTGGGCACAGGATTTACGTCTACTAACTCACTGGGTGTTCTTACTATCCTTTGACAGATGAGAAGGCTGACAGGCCTGGGGTGCATCCCCTCAAGACACAGCTACAATGGGTAGCCTGGAGTGGGGTGCCCACCCTGGGCCTGGGCTCCCTCCTCCACCAGCCCTGCCTTGGAGTGCACCTTCATTGTCTCTGCTGATCCAAGGCCAGCCTTCCCAGGAGGCCTGGTGGGCACAAGCCAGCCATCCCTAGGGAGGACCCAGGCTCGAGTCCGCCGTGGGTAGAAGAGGTGGTGGAAGGATTGACCATCAGGGGGACCTGGGTATCCGCTGTTCCCAAAGACCCTGAATGTGAGTGGGAGTACCCACCTCCTCGGGTAAGTTCTGGGACCCTGAATTCGGTCAAGAGACTCCAGTTCACCAATCGACTCACCCTTCAGCTGTCTGCACTTGTCTCAGACCGCCCCTCCCAGCTTTGCCTTCTAAATCCTACACACAACTCATCTCCTGAACTTTTCTCCAGGCCCGCATTTGCCTCTTTCCATCCCCACTTAGTCTTTGGTTCTTGCATGCGAGTGCACACACACATACGCACACCCTTAACCACAAGCCTGCACTGTTCCCTTGGACGAGCTGAAGCAATTTCTCCAAGTGTTTTTTTCAGTCCCTCCTGACCATTCTCTGAAGATCTCTTTCCCCTATTTCCTAGCAGGTAATGTACTTGAACGGAGCCCTGGTGGCACAGTGGTTAAGAGCTGGGCTGCTCACCAAAACGTGAGCAGTTTGAATCGACCAGCTACTCCTTGGAAACCCTATGGGGGAGTTCTACTCTGTCCTACAGGGTCGCTATGTGTCGGAATTGACTCGACAGCAACGGGCTTGGTGTTTTTGGTTTATTGTACTTGGACAGGTGGCTAAACCTCAGAGCTAGTTTGTCTAATGATTCCTATCCCTGGGTCCTACTAGATGCTATGTACTAAGCATGTTACGGAGCCCTGGTGGCACAGTGGCTAAGAGCTCGGCTGCTAACCAAAATGTCAGCAGTTCAAATCCACCAGCCACTCCTTGGAAACTCCACGGGGCAGTTCTACTCTGTCCTAAAGTGTCGCTATGAGTCAGAATCGACTTCAAGACAGCGGGTTTGGTTTTTTTGGTTTTTAAGCATGTTACTTGGGATATGTCATTTAACACTTGTAGATAAGGGAAGTGAGGCTCAGAAAAGTTCAGACGCCTGCCCAGCGTCACGCAGATAGAACTGGGATTCCAACCCAGTCAGATGGCAGAGCCTCCACCCCGAACTGCCAGGCCAACGCTGTATAGCACCGAGCCCAGAGCCTGGCCCCAGAGAATGCCCAGAAACTGCTCCTGAAGGCTCCGTCTGCTTTGATTAGCAGTACTATCACCCCTGTTTGGACAGCACTCAGCCTCAATCAAGTCTGCCGAGTGGATGACTGACAGCAGAGGGACCCTACAGATGGCCTTAATGACCTGCCACCCGACTGTCACCCTGACATGCAGGAGAGCCCATGGTCAGACCACAGGGGAACTTACCAAAATAGGAGCCACTGCTGTAAATAACACACAGGGCCAGACTTCCCATCCTGGCCCACCCTCACCTGTCTCCCACTCAGTATCCTCAGGAGGCCCAAGCAGGACAGAGGGGCACAGGCAGAGCCGGTGTCTGCTGCCCAGGAGCAGAGGCTAATGGGATGGGGCTGCCAGAACCCCAGGAGGAGAGGGGCAGGGTCTGTGTGTGGGTCCCGCTGGCCCAGCTGCCACCTGTCCATGGGACTAGGGGTTGGAGCAGGCTCAGGCCCTGCCGGGCACAGCTGCTGGCCGGACAGGTGTTGTTTCTGGTGCGGAGGGCGAGGAATGCCCTTACCATCACTACCCTACTCAGGGGTCTTTTTGATCCGCACAGGAGTTTAGATTTCCACCAGTAGAGAGGAGAAAACTATGATTGGAGACCCCAGGTACAGGAACCGGAGCACAAGGTTTGGGAGACACAAACACACACACACACATGCACGCAAGCCACAGCTGTCTCTGAAATCATATCCGCCTCTTTTCGCGCATTCAGCTGGATCGGAAGATCCCCTGGAGCTCTCCCCAGGCAGCCGTGTTCTCAGGAACACAGACTTCCAGAGGCAGGCTCTGGGAGAGGGCGGGGCAGACAGATTAGGAGGGAGTCTGTGAGCCAAGGGAATGGCCTTCGACACTCAGCCCCCATGCTGGCCTGAGGGTTTCTGCCTAACAGCAGGAAGGGGGCCGATTCTCCCCTACCTCTGGAAGGGCATACACCCACGTGCCAGGACCTGAAGGTGGCAGGGGCATTTGGTGTTTTTATTAGGCTCCCTGCCACTGTTGCAGGCGCTTCGGCAGCGCACAGCCTAGCAGATCAAATCCCCTGGGTCTGCAGGAAGAAGTTCTGGAGTGGGGGTGGCAGGGTGGAGGGGCGACAACTGATTTCCTCCCTCCACCTGCAGAGAGGCCCCGACAAGCTCCACACCAGGAGCTCACGCCTGACAACGTGACACTGCCCACAGAGGCGCTGGGGTCAAAGTCTTGAGGTGTGCACATAGCTCAGAGCACATGGGCCACCCGGAATCTTTGACCCAAGGGAGGGAAGGGACTCAGGTCGGGGGACTACCACCCTGTCTGTGGGGTGCAGAAACAGCAGGGGGAAGGGACAGCAGAGCAGGCACGGGGCAGAGGTCCAAGGATGAAGAGAGGGGCTGGCCAAGAAGCCAAGGCCCCCAGAAATGCAACCAAAAAAAAAAAAAAAAACCAAACCCATTGCCCTCGAGTGGATTCCGATTCATAGCGACCCTATAGGACAGAGTAGAACTGCCCCATAAGGTTTCTGAAGCGCGGCTGGTGGATTCCAACTGCTGACCTTTTGGTTAGCAGTCTGAGCTCTTAACCACTGCACCACCAGGGCTTCCTCTGAAACTCAAAAAAAAAAAAACCAAAAAAACCGGTGCCGCCGAGTCGATTCCGACTCATAGCGACCCTATAGGACAGAGTAGAACTGCCCCATAGAGTTTCCAAGGAGCGCTTGGTGGATTTGAACTGCAGACCTTTTGGTTAGCAGCCGTAGCACTCAAGGCCACCCTAAACGACGTGGGCCTCAGGGCCTAGGTGTGTGGGATGGGGGAGGGGACACGACCTAGGTGACAGGGATGGGGTGGCGCAGGACCCAGTGGAGGACAAAGCGAAAAGCTGGGTGTCAACACAAAAGACAGTAATTACGACGATGGCGTGAGACGGCTCTGATCGAAGGCCACTTTCCTTCCCAGAAACAGGCGCGCTGTGGTTCTCAGGCACAAGAGGGAAGTCACTCATCGCCGCCCCCCAGCCCTGCGCACAAAGTGTACCACCCAGCGGGGTGGAGGGGAGACCCGCACTGCCCACAGAACTCGGGAGACTCGAGGCAGTTTCGGCCCAAACTTCTCCCAGGCCACCCAGCACCGCAGAAATCGCCCGAGGCCTCGTCTTGGAGCTCCCTCAGCCGGTGAACCCCGGGGCGCCCCTCAGCAGCCCCGCCCCTCGGCGCCGGAATCACCCCCGGGCAGGCGCAAGTGCCCCCGCCCCCATTGCACGAGTCCTCCCCCACCCCGGCGCCGGGCTCGGTCCCACGCCCCGCGGTCTCCGCGCCCTTCCTCGACCCTAGCACCCCGACCGCCTGCAGCACCCCGATCTGTCCAGTGCTCCCGGCCCCCGACGTTCCCAGACGGGAGGGGCTGTGGATCAAGGGTCCCGGGGGAAAGGGGAGAAGGGCGAAGGGACGGCACGGGCAAGGGGAAAAGGGGGAAGTCTGGGCGCAAGGAGGGAAGTGGCGGGCAGGGGAGGCAGGGGGACGTGGGACGCGCTGGCCGGACTCGGGGCCTCGGAGCCGCCGTGACCCGGGTCTGGGGCGGCGCGGACTCACCTCCTGGTAACTCTCGTCGCGGGGGTTGAAGGTGCTGTTCACAGGCTGCAGGCGCAGGCCGAGGTGGGGTACGCTGTGCAGCCACACGACCCACCAGGGCGCGATGTACTCCACGCGCGCCGCGGGCATGGCTCGGCCCTACCACGGCCAGCCAGCTGCAGCAGCCACCCGGCCTGGGCGCGCAACCCGCTCAGGTCCCTCCCAGGCCCCAGGCCCCGCCCCGGGCTCCAGGCCCCGCCCAGGTTTGGGCCCGCCCCTCCCTTGCCCCTGGCCCGCCCAGTCCCGGCCCCTCCAGTCTCTGGGCGCACTGCCGCCTCGCCCAGCCCCTGCCGCGCCCCGAGCTGCAAAGGGTCCAGCCCCAGCGCCTTCATCCCCCCTTCTGGGTCCGGATCTGCCTTGGCCTTCCGTGCAAGGGAGGTGGAAAGAGAAGTGGAAAATGCTCCCCAGCTCTCCTAGATCTGTTTCTGAATACCAGTCTCTAGACCTCCGGGCTTTTTATTAATTACTAATTACCAAATCAAGGACCTAAAGTGTGAGTGAATGCAGCTGGCAGTCCTGGCACGAGAGGCGAGAGGCAAGGCTGGCTGTCCCCAGGGCTTGTTAGGGGTGGCTGAGCCCCTTCAGGGCCGCCAGACCGACAGGCTGGGGACAGAAGGGAGCCATATTCATTCAGCCGCTCTGTCACTCATTCCGAATTCACCACCAGTCATTTACTGAGCACCTCTTGTCTTAGTCGTGAGCGGTCAGACACATGCCGTGCCTCGGAGAGCCTGCCGCTGCACAAACACCTCACTCACAAGCACTGTGACAGGGTGTCCTGGGAACCGAGGAGGTTACTTGATTCTTCCTGGCAGGCGGGCCAGGTCGGGCTTCCTAGAGTAGAGGAAGGGGCTTGGAGCTGTCTAGAAGGGTGGGTAGGAGCACAAGAGGCATGCTGGAAGGGCCTGATCAGGCACTGCCCTGGCACAGCCTTTGGTCTCTATATTCAGAACAGGAGGGACCAGTCCCTGGAGAAGGACATCATGCTCTGTAAAGTAGAGGGTCAGCAAAAAAAGAGGAAGGCCCTCAACAAGATGGATTGACATGGTGGCTGCAACAATGGGCTTAAGCATAACAATGATTGTGAGGATGGCGCAGGACCGGGCAGTGTTTTGTTTTGTTGTATATAGGATCATTGTGAGTCAACCGACTCAGCTCAACGGCACCTAACAACAACAACACTCAGAACATGCTGGTTGCTAAGGAAAGGGCTGAAAGGTAGAGGTGGAGGTGGAGATGTAGGGCTGGGGAAGATGGCTGGGTAACTGGCAAATGATGACAGGTACCTCAACAGGAAAAAGTTGAAGCCTCTGGGCCGGTGTCTGCTTGGGGAATCCCAGGTGAAGGAGGTGCTAAATGCTGAGCCCATTTCCCTTTTCCAAGACATTCCATCCAGACATTGCCATCTTGGCAGTGGTGAGTGAATGAGGCCGCGCTTAGCAAAGGAAGGAGGTTGTCCAGGAAGTAAAAGAGCCAGGCAGGCAGGACTTAGCGGTGATGACTGGGACAACGCCTGGGCCCCGCTTGTCATTCACAGGAAGAGGGCAGAGAGCAGTCCCCTGCTGAGGCTGGCTTGAACCTGGGTAAGGCCCCAGACATTCTTGGTGCCTCACTAACCTGTTGCTGCCAAGGTGATACCGACTCATGGAGACCCCAGGTGTAATGGAGTAGAACTGCCCCATAGGGTTTTCATGGCTGTAATCTTTGTGGTAGCAAATTGCCAGGCCTTTCTTCTGCGGTGCTGCTGGGTGAGTTTGAACTGCCAACTTTTTACACCATCTGGGGAACTTTGTGCCTCAGTATCTTTTATCATAAGGGGCTCCGGGTGAATTCAGACACATCAACTTCTGACCTCTGGATAATGGCACTGAGACCTTATATTTTATTAGTGTTTAAGGCTGATGGTAGGATTCACCACAGGGACAGGTTAACCAGTAAGCAAGGTATGCACGGCCGTAATTATGCTTACATACTAACCTGTAGGGCACATCTGACGTGGTGAAAACTAGGCGAAATTGTGCACTACAGATTAGTACGTAAGCACAGTTAAGCCCGTGTGTACCTTGCTTATTGGGTAATCTGTCCCTGGTCATGAGATAAAGGAAATGAAGGGCTTAATACAGCTCTCTCCACAGGAAGGGTCAGTCAGTGGCCACTAGCCTGTCTTCACGGACACTGTTAATGAGGACACTGCCTGCAGCCGACTCTTTCCCCTTGAACCAGTGACAGGCGCTGCCTGGTACCATGAACACATCCTTCCTCTTTCTCTTCCTCTTCCTCCTGTATGTCAGTGGTGGGGGCTAGAGCTGCTTGGTCCTTGCCACTAAGCCTCCCAAACACCAGCCCATCCCTCAGTGATTTACAAGTTAAAAGAAGTTATCATTTCTCTAGGGAGAGATTAGAATTCTAATTGTGAATTTACAGAGCCTTAGGAGGGAAAGGAGGGCCAGACACCGAAGCCCTAGTGGGAGAGGTCTGAGAAACCTGGTGCAGATGGAGCCCAGGCTGGAGCTGGGGCTGGGCATGGGGAGGAAGGGGAAACCCTCGCACACACACATTTCTTGAAGTAGAGGCACAAGCCCTCCCTCAGGGTTATCACCGCAGCTAATTGGAACAGCTCGGAATACCAAAACCTGCTTAGCCACTGTGCACGGGGCTAAATGGTAACCATTCTAGCAACTTCCCCAGAGGCCTGCTGACCTAGACAGCCAAGCCAGTGAAGCAAAGAGCAGAACAGAGAGTCCTTCCAGAAAGGTGTAAAGTAAGGTTAACACTCCTTCTGGTTATTTGGTCTGTCCTGCCTGCTCCAAATCACCCACCCAGTATGCAGCCTGGATGCGCTCAGTACAGCTACTGGCAATCTCTAGAAGGCTGTGCTCAGCCCTGGCTGCCCGTGACAGCCACCTGAGGCTTAAAAACATACTTATGCCCCCAACAACTTAGAATCTCTGGAGTAGGCCCTGGTCAGCAAGGTAGTTTTGCAAAGTGCCTCGGCTAGGGTAGGGAACCCCGGTATGAAAGGATGTCTTCTTTCAACGAGGAGGCCAGGCAAATCCCTGCAGGGGTGGTCTCCTAGGAGCTGGTACTCGTCTTTGGACAATGTGCTGGGGACAAAGCTGCCAGAGCAGTAAACTCACCCTCTTCCTTGGGAACCTTAAACGTTTACAGAATGGGACAACTGACAGCTGCTTAGGGGCCGCATCTGAGCCTGTCAGCAACCAGAGTGCCCCTGCTGTCCCCTCTCCCTTGGGAGAAGCAAAACCTCTGCCCCTCAACAAACTCACAAGATTAAAAAAACTGCCTCGCACACTTAAAATTCTCTTACAGAAATAATCAAAGACTGGTGCTTACCAGTTACAACCCCCTTTAGTAGGTATTTGGTTTGAACCTACTGGCTGCTCAGCGGGAGAAAGGTGTGGCAGTTGGCTTCCATAAAGATTACAGCCTTGGAAGCCCTGTGGGGCAGTTCTACTCTGTCCTTTAGGATTGCTATGAGTCAGAATCGACTGATTACAATTTTTTTTTTTGGCTCACTTAGACCGCCACAACTGTTGCAGTATGGCGCCACCTTGTGGTCTCTCGCTACACACCACACCCCTTCACCCCGCCCCCCCCAAAAACAGACCCGTTGTTTCTGAGTCCATTCCGACTCATAGCGCCCCTACAGGACAGAGTAGAACTGCCCCATAGTTTCCAAGGAGCGCCTGGTGGATCCAAACTGCCCACCTTTTGGTTAGCAGCCACAGCTCTTAACCACTAGACACCAGGGTTTCCACAGCCTCACTCAAATTTGCTATCAAGCGCCAGGAATTTTCTCAACTGTTAAGTATCAGCTCACTGGCGCGAGTCAGGAGTGGCTGGACCCTTAACCACTTGCTATCGTGTTGGGATTTGGGCCTTCACAGGCCTATTTGAGTAGCACCCCTCACTCACCCACCAGAGAATCCGTCCCACAGCCTAGAGACCCACGGTGAGATCAGAGGCTCTATCTCTATCACTGAGCTCTGGAAGGCCTGGCCTGCTCTGACCCAGGCTCCTCCCTTTCAATGTTAATTACATTTTGCATAGGTCTCTTTCCAGTTAAGGAGGTCCCTTTTCCTTGGAATGCCTGTCCCACTTTGCCCTAGGCCAACATCTAGGGATGTTACACTTCCAAACCGGACAACGAAAAAGGAAGACTGAAGAATTTGTATCTTTGAATTATGGTGTTGGCAGAGGATATTGAATATACCATGGACTGCCAGAAGAACAAATCTTAGTCCAGCCAGAATGCTCCTTAGAAAAGAGGGTACTAAGACTTCATCTCACTTTACAGATTTATCAGGAAGGACCAATCCCTGGAGGACATCATGTTGCTAGTCAGTGAAAAAGAGGAAGGCCCTCAAATGGATGGATTGATGGTGGCTCCCAACGATGGACTCAAACACAGCAACGATTATCAGGCTGGTGTTTCCTTGGGTTGCACATGGGGTCACCGAGGCAGAACTGACTCACGGGCATCTAACATCTATTAGCTTGTGTTCTTAGCTTAAATGTTCCTTCCTGGAAGGGCTTACCTAAATCATTCTTCTACCTTCATCGCACCCCATGGTTTTCCTTCTTAGAGTATTGGGTAACAATACTTATGAAACTAGAAACTTTTCCCAGTGCTGAGAGTACTCAAGTATTACCATCTGAGAAGTTATCTTTATGGGGCAGAAAACCAACTTGAAAAAAAAAATGTGTGGAGCTGGGAATACTCTCAAGGGGAAGATAAGCGATCTGGCATACCAAGGCTACATTCCAAGGATGGGATGGCTTCCCACGGAGCTACCTGCCAGGAATGTTAACCAACTCCTCCCTTTAACCATCTTCATCATAAGGCAGCTCATTCTACTTTGAGGTTCCAGGAGCGCAGGTGGCCCTGCTTCCAGACAGCTGGCTCTCAAGCTGCCCATTCCCACTATGGCCTTCCTACATCTGTATCTTCAAATTTTGGCTAAAAAAAAAAAAAAAAAAAAAGGATGGCTTTATATAGCCACTGAAATTACAGCCCAATACTAGGGACACAAAGAGGTGGCAACCAGGACCCACAACATATTCCCATCAAAAGCTGCCACAGAGCAGAACATCCCTTCCCATCCTCAAAGACAAAGGACACTGAAGAATTTTTAAAATTTTATTACTGTTCAAATCAGCATGTCTGGTTCATTTCAGCTCCTTCACTGCCAAGCCTAGAGGAAAAGAGACAAAGGTGAGTCGTTCAGGAGATACGTTCGTACTACTGTTTGATATTGTGCTTAAGCTAAAGAGAGCTCACAAAACTCAGAAATTAAGCTCACCCAGAGAGGTTTTGCTTAAAATATTAAGCTACTGTCCAATAATAAAAACGTTTCCTCTCAGACTTTATAACCAGTTAATTTGTACAAATCTCAAGCTGCACTGGCTGATTGTCATTCCCAAGTGGCCTTTAGAGCCTCCCAAGCCCCTTGCCCCCCACAGCACCCCCGTCTCCAGTCTGTATACCACCAGGAAGCCCCCTTTGTTAACCTATGCTCACTTCCTGTTGTATCTGATCACAGTGCCCTTACCTCTGCACAGAGGAAAGACCAGTATCCACCTCAGAGGACTGTGGTGAGGATTAATAGTTGTGCAGAGTAAGGGCTAACTATTATTTATTCTGTGTTAGAAAAGCCTGAAAGAGGCTGGGGTGGGGGACAAGGACAAGACAAAAATAAACTTTCCCCTGGCCAAGAGAACTGTTCTGGTGTTGGATATAATGTCTCAGAGCCCAAATTATTCCCTGCACTACAAATAGCAAGAGTAGACACGTAGACAAACCACAAAATGGGCTTTCCAAAATCTGGGGATGACTCAAAACAGAGGATAACACATCTACCGTCCACACTTTTGGTCACTCCTGGCTTCTGTCCTGCCCTTCCCTCCTGGGATTTCAGGCCACTCACCTGGGGGCAGGGACTGCTTCAGTTTCTCTGCCTTCTCTTTGTCTGTGATGACCAGGGTGTAAAGGTATCTGCTGCACCGAACCTTAAACTTCACATTGTCCTTATTTTTCTTGATCTTGACAGCTAGCAACAAAGAGACCAGGATTAGCGATTACATTGTTTCACATAAAGTCAACATCACAGTTCACCTACTTAAGCAGCAAGTGGCACTTAAGTGACCGCAACTGGCCACTCAGCAACCACTGACCTCCAACCCCCTCCCCGTACCGACCTGTCAACTCAAAATTTTAAGTGATGTTACAAATTTACATTTCCCTTACTCTTAATTGGCTCATTTATATTCATAGATAGGTACTTGGCACATTGAACACAACACTGTAGCACAGCGTGGACCCACTTTATTTTTAAAAAGGGCTGGAAGTAGTTCACAAGAAGAGACACGGAGTATCTGCTGGGGTCAGGCTTTTCACCCATCCACTCCCGGAAACAGATTCTCTGTGAAGCTGAAGTGATGCAGTGGTGTCACCAGCTGGCATCAGGATAGAGCTCTTCCTTCAGGGCCTCCCCGCTGGACAAAGCAAACAGGGAAGCAAGCAGGTAGCAAGGCTCTTCTTAAAAAACTACTGCGGAATCCATTTCCTGGGTTCTTTACTGCTTTGGAAACCCTGGTGGTGCAGTGGTTAAGCGCTACGGCTGCCAACCAAAAGGTCAGCAGTTCGAATTCACCAGGTGCTCCTTGGAAACTCTGTGGAGCAGTCCTACAGGGTTGCTATGAGTTGTAATCGACTTGATGGCACTGGCTTTACTATCTCAGAATCACAGCTCAGACAAGAGTCCTCAAACCAAACTCGTTATGTACAACATCAGTGTCTCCACCCACTGGCAGCTACTCAGCTGCTGGAAGACACCTGCTTCCCAGGCACAGGCAAGTCATTTCATGGACTTGTTTAATTTGTCCCTTGTTCCCACTTCGTAAAAAACACCTCACAGACATTCCCAAGGATTCATTGTTATAAAAGCAGCCAAGTGTCAACTGAAAAGCAGGTGGCTAAGGACTGAATACGGGCTCTCGACCCTAGCACCCAGGCAGACATGTGCACAGCATCTAGCACCTTCCAAAAGCAGCGCGAGATTACCACGTGCTCACAACCCATAACTCTGTTTCTGCCAAGAATCGCTAAAGGGACCAGGAACGGCACAGGAAGCAGACGCGTTGCTGCTCCGAGGCTGCCCAAGGCACTGGCTGCCTGGGATTAAGTTTCTCATAAATCCAGAAACCTGGACGTTCATTCAAAACGTATTTCAGTGTCCCAGCATTCCTCTTACAATAAAGCAGATATACTCTACTGCCCCAGCAGCTGTGACGCTCTTCAGGCTAAGCGGAACACCGTTAAGATATAAAAACCACACACACACACAGACACACACACACACACACACACAGACACACACACACACAGACACACAGACACAGACACAGACACACACACACACACACAGTACCCCACGACATCTATGCCCAGAGGACCACGATCCCCTCTCTGGACCACACGGTCCTGAAACTGGGGAGAGTAAACTGCAACTAAAAGCAGGCTCCCTGACAAAACTAAAATTCAGACGAATCTAACGGACACTGGTATCACTTATTCGATGTGCTGAGCTTTAATGGATCGTTGGACTCAACCCTCACACCAATCCTGTGAGACAAAGACACTATTTCCACCCCATTTGAAATGGAAGGAGACTGGTGCTTAAGCTTGCTGAGGATGGTGACTATTGGCAGAGCTGAGATTTGAACCAGGCGGTGAACCCACTGTGGGCTGAACTAAAACAGACAAGACAATCTCATCCCTGTACAGTGTGGCAGTATTCAGAACAGTCACCCGTGACCCTTATGTCAACCGTCCAGGCAGGGCAGAAAACACTCCCACCAGATGCCACTTGTACCCACGTGTGCTCATACAGTACCAGAGGATCCAAGCCAACAGGCTGTTTCAGGTAATGGGGCTCACGTATGACCCTTCCCTGCCCTCATTTTACACCCCTCGCAACTGCTTCCAAGGGCCTGCCCGCACATCCTGGTGGTCCCCACCACTGGCCCAATGCTGTTCTACTTTCATAAACTATCTGCCGTTCTCTGACAGATCTGAGCGAAAGGTAGCGGTGTTGGTGTAGCAGAAAAAAAAGTGACTGTGTTAAAGCAGAACAAATGCATGAATTCAAAATGTATTTTATACACAAGATCCCGAACCTCTGTCAACTACAAAGCTCAACTTCCTCTCGTGTTTGATGTAAAAAATGAGAGTCTATAGGCAGCAAGGACCGGCACACACCAGTTGAACACTTGCTGTTTTGTTTTTGATTCCACTTATTTACAAATAGGAAACTAAGAAGAATGAAATCACGTAGCAGATGGGTCATGGTGAGCAGGGACACTACTCAGTCCACGTGCAGCACTAGCTCAGTGTTTATGGGATGTTTCCAGACTTTTAGCCAGTTAAGTCTTCCACGCAGAGAGCACCTACTGTACACATAACAAAAACAAAACAAACTCAGAACAGTCTTCAAGATGCTTACAGTTAGCTAAGGAAGACAGTCCTAAGAACAGTTCCCACCACCTCATGCTGGCCAAACAGGTTTTTCTTATGGGATAGATGGTACACACAACTGCTCCCGAATAGCCAGGCACATGCTCCCATAGCCTAACCCACATCCGGACGGACACTCTGGTGAAGATACCCCAGGAAGGGTCACCAGTGTCAGGAGCTCTCCACGCAAACAACAAGTACCGCTCCGTCATCTTAAACCTTCACAGTCTGGCACTTACATTTGGCATCCTTTCGCCTGGCTGTGAGCAGAAAGTCCTTGATTTCCTCAATTTTGCGAGGCTGTGATACAAAGGAAACAGGATAAACTACTGCGATGCATTATTATTATTTAATCAATTGTTTTAGAGCAACTTCAGGTTTACACGAAAAACTGAGCGGAAAGTTTTGCAAATGCCCCCTCTCCCAAGTTCAGTTTCCTGTTATTGGTTGGCTCCAACTCATTTTGACCTTATGTTACGTACAGCAGAAAAAAACGTTGCCTAGATTATTGCTATGTTTTGAGTCCACCGTCGAAAAAATCAGTATTGACAGATTATTAACTACTAAAATCCCAGTTAACGCTTTATTTTGCGCATTTGTATCACTTTTGATAAAAAGATAAAATCCCGTATCTACCATTACAGTATCACGCAGACTAGTTTCACCGCCCTAAAAACACCCTGTGCTCCTCCACCTACTGATCCCCTGGCAATCCTTGATCTGGCCACTGTCTCTGCAGTTTTGCCCTTCCAGAAAGCCATATAGCTGGGATCACACACTATGTAGCTGAGACCCGCTTTTTCTGCTGATGGTCATGTTCACCACCTCCCTGGGGCTTCCAGGGTCCCTTGGAAAGCCCATCCTGCGCTGGCCTGGGGCCCCGCGCCCCTCCCCTGAGAAGGTTCCAGGCAGGGACCGTACTCACCATGGCGACAAGGCGCGCAGGGAAGCCGGCGCGGACCAGCACCTACAGGGAAAACATTCCTCGGCGTTAATAGGGTGCGCAGGCGGGCAGCGACCCGCTTCCTTTACCTCCCTCCAAAATAACCGCCCCATCGCACCCCGCCTTCCTTCCCCGCACCCTCGATCCAGATCTGGAGTGCCCAAGTGTCACCTGACAGAGGATTGCCCCGGATTATACCCTCTCCCCCGCGTACCGCCCGAGACACAACAAGCGGCAAGAACCGAGGAGGACGGAAAAGACCTGGATTTCCGCTTCCGGTGAGTTAAACCCTCCCACGGAAGGAATCCGCTACGGTCTCTGCAACGGGTCAAGATTCATGGAGGCGTTCTTCCTTCCCATTTCAGCACCCCTGCCCCCTGTTGGTCTAGATTAATAGTGCAGCCCCACAAAAGCAGTGAGCCTCCCCGCATCGTGTCTCTTCTTCAGCCTTTTCCTTAAGTCTATTCCCTCTCTTCTCCGTCTCTCCTTCTTGCTTCCTCCTCTCCCTTCTTGTCTCTTCCCTGCTCCCCTCCTTTTCTTTACTCCTCCACCGCAACCCCGCAAGCTCCCCAGCTTGGCTTTTCTAGGTTTTATTTCAGATTCAACTGGAGGAGCTAAGACTACGTACTACCTTCATTAGACTCGTGTGTTGGGCGTCTCCACAGAGATGTCCTCATTTAATTGAAGAACCCTCTATATACATTTGGACTCTCTTGCTCGGGGTTCCTCCATCCCCTGATTCCTTGACCCACACCTGATCATCCACGCTCAGCAGACCCTCCTGTTTTCGTCCTTCCATTCGATGGAGCTTTCCACTTGCTGCTCCCAATTCCATTAAGAACTGGTGTTGACTGAAGACAAATTAATACTTCCAATAGCTGCCATTTTTGAAGCACTTTCCTTGGGCAGGCCCTGAGCTAAGCAATTTACCCATATGACCGCTTGTGGTCTTCAGGTGTACCTAAAAGAGGAGGCTGTTGTTATGACCAGTCTTCCCGATGATGTAGAGACTGTGGGCTTCTGAGGCATCTTGTCCAAGGCCAGAGCTGGGAGAGGTGAAGTCAGGACTGGAACCCAGTCTGGTCAGATTCCCACGTCCGAGCTCCTGACCACTTCTTTATGAGGCCTCCTGACAGACACCCAGGTTTGTACATGTACAACAGGCTGCTAGCTTTTGGAAGGCAGTGCTTCCTTTGCTCATTTGGTTCCTCCCAGCCTCTATCCCAACCACACCTGATATTATTTGCTTGAGCACATATTTATCCTCTGCTCTTATAATGGATGGAAAAGAGGTACCTTTTCAGGTAGGCTCTGGGAAGCCTGTGGTTATCGGTTTTATTTTTTATCCTCCACTTTTATTTTATTTTTAATCTCTCTACAAATGTCTACATTTTATTATATTTGTTCCCCAAATTTAATAACTGTGAATTTAATAACTGCTCAACAGACAGGATGGAATTGCTTTGTGCCTATTATAGAAGAGCTCACCTGAAGAGAAAGAGGACTTTGCCACAAAAACCGTGAGTCTTGTGGGCTCATTCTCCTGCCTTTCCTTCCTTCCTTCACTCCTCCTTTCCTTCCATTAGACAGGCCTGGGTTAAGCACCTTCCTAGGGGTGCTGGGAATACAGGGAAGAATAAACCAACAGTCTCTGCCCTCAGGAACTCTGGTGGCGTAGTGGTTAAGAGCTACGGCTGCTAACTAAAAGGTTGGCAGTTCAAATCCACCAGGCACTCCTTGGAAACGCTGTGGGGAAGTTCTCCCCTGTCCTATAGGGTTGCTATGAGTCCTAATTGACTCAACGGCAATGGGTTTTTTGGTATGTGTGTGTTGTGTGCCATCGAGTCGATTTTGACTCATTGCGACCCTCTATGATAGAGTAGAACAGCCCCATACGGTTTCCTAGGCTGAAATCCTTTCGGGAGCAGATCACCAGGTCTTTTCTCCCAAGGAATGGCTGGTGGGTTCAGACTGCTGGCCTTTCATTTAGTAGCTGAGTGCTTAACCATTGTGCCATCAGGGCTCCCTAATTGTATTAGAGAGCCTTTTAAAGAAGCCAGACTATGTTTCTGCAACTCTAAATGTGTTTGGGTTTTAACAGTGGGAAAAGTTAATTGGTAGAAACTTAATTTTTTAGGAGTCCCTGGGTGGAGTGAATGATAAATGTGCTCAGCTGCTAACTGAAAGTTTGGAAGTCCAAGTCCATCCAGAGGTACCCCGGAAGAAAGGCCTGGCAATCTACTTTTGAAAAATCAGCCATTGGAAATCCTATGGAGCACAGTTCTAGTCTGACACACATGGGGTCGCCATGAGTCAGAGTCAACTTGACAGCAAAATGGTGGTGGTGGTGAGGTTTGCGTTCAGTCTAGAATCCTGGGACTCTCCACCCTGGCCTGACAAGGACGTTCCCAAACTCCTCAGCCTGACTTTGCCAACCCTTCTTCGTCTCAGGCAGATGCCTTTCTGGTCTTTTCTACCCCACTGCTCCTTCCAAGCAACTGCCCTTCCAGCCAAGCCAACTCACCTCTTACCGTGTAGTGTACCTTCTGACCTCCAGGCACTTGCTCTGCTGGTGTCCTCTGCTACTGCATCGTACTCTCCCTTTAAAGCTCATTTCCACCTGTCCTCCTTCAGGCAGGACCCTCCACCTCTGGACTCCTCCTACTTGTCACTCGTTCAGCAGTGACTCAAACACCACCTCTCAGTACAGTTGTGTGGCACTGTTTAACATTTCATACATCTGTACTGACTTCTCTCTGCATATAAGGACAGGGTTCATAATTCTGTTGAGAATTCTTGGAGTGCAGGACTTAGTAGGTGCTTGATGCTGCCATCACAGGTTCTCAGACTGGGTGTGACCGTTGAGATCACTCAGTACATTAAGGAATGGATGGATGAACAGACGGATGAATGGGTGGAGGAATGGATGGATGGAGAGTTGGTGGAATGGAGAGGTGGATGGCTGGATGGATGGAGAGAAGGAGGGATGGATAAATGGATGGAGGGATGGTTGGATGGATGGATGGATAGGTGGAAGAGTGGATGGAAAGATGGATGGATGGCTGGAAGATGAATTGATGGAGGGGTGAAGGGATAGAGAAGTGGAGGGGTGGATGGAAGGATGGATGGAGGGAGGGATGGAGCGAGGAATGAAAGGAAGTATGGATGGATGACTGGAAGAATGAGTGGATGAATGGAGGAAGAGGGATGGAGAGAAGGAGGAATAGAGAGTTGGAGGATGGATGAATTAATATGCCCAAAGCAGTGTCTGGCATATAGTAGGTTCTCAAAAAATATTTGTTGAGTAAACAGACTGGTGCCTCTCCTCCCCACCGCAAGACCAACAGGACAGGGACTGGACAGGGGGAAGTAAGAGTGGGGACTGCTTCTCCCTTTTGGCAGCAATCCCAGAGGAACAGATGTTCACCCTCTTGAATTGTATAATTTCAGTAGAGTAATGAAATACCAGGGCAAATTTGTTCAAGTACCACAGGTTTTCTCCAGCTCCCCAAGGCGGCGGGCCGGGGTGGGGGAGGAAATAGCAAAATCAGCTGCAGTTACTGCGGGGTGAAGGAGGGAGCCCCTAGGAGTGCTTCCTGGGAAGGCCGGCCCCAACATCATGCTGTGACATGCCAAGAGACTGGGGATTGTGGGAGATGGATGGGGCTGGAACACCTACCTTTAGTGAAAAAGAAATTGGGAGGGGGCTTGTCCTTCGAAGAGTTTTAGAAACACTGTCTCAAGAGATACCATAGGGAGAAAAGGAGTGTCTCTCCAAGCCTGTTCCATGGACCTTTTGCGTCAGCATCACTGAGGGGGCTTGTGAAGATGCAGGTTCTGGGCTGTGCCCCAGACTGACTGTGTCTGCGTCCCTGAGAGAGGAGCCCAGGACACTGCCTTTGATATAAGCCTCCTTGGTGATTGCGATGCACTCTCATGCCATGGGCCTGTGAGCAAGGCCAGGGCATGGTCTAGTTTGCCTGTTATGATCCCTGTGGCTGTCAGGTGTGTAGGAAAGGTTGGACTGTGCAGGACTGGAGGCCTCGGGAAAGGTTAAAGTCATTGCCATTGTCTGAGAGGCCAATGAGTAAGTAGGGTCTTAACCAGGGTGGTGGCAGTACAGTTAGAGAACCGGAGATGGATGGAGGGAATGTCGAGAGCTGCAGGACGCATTCTTTTCCTTCCAGATGCAGCTCGGAACAGGGCGTCCATCATCCCGCTGGGCCCAGGTCTGCCCTGGCTGGCTCTTCAGCAGGGCACAGCAGAGACAGGTAAGGCACGCAGCCCCCTCCTCCTCCTTCCAGCAGGCTTCTCCCGCCCCCAGCCACCCCTGAAGGCTGAACAGTTTAGATTTCTCTCCCCTGTCTTCAGAGGCATGTTGGAAGTAGGACCAGGACTGGTAAAAAACTAGCAGCCACAGGTAGACCACCTTAGAGGTGTGCAGAGGGATATTAACATCCATGGGATGATCCGAAGGGTCTTGGGAGGCCTCACCCAAAACAAACCCACTGCTGTTGAGTTGGTTCCCACTCATAGCGACCCTGTAGGACAGAGTGGAACTGCCCTGCAGGGTCTCCAAGGCTGTAATCTTTACAGAAGCAGACGGCCACATCTTTCTCCCATGGAGCGGCTGGTGGGTTTGAACCATGGATCTTTCAGTTAGCAGCTAAGTGCTTAACCATTGCTCCACCAGAGCTCCTTAGAAGACCTTGAAACCTCCAAATTTTTCTCTTATTCAATTCATTCCATTCACTCAGTTAACAGGGAATGAACAGAACACCTGCCCTGTGCCAGGCAGTGAGCTGGGCTTTGGGAATAACCACCTGGACATCAAAGCTCTGGGGAGCTCCCTGCTTAGCAACATTTGGGGCCTGTTGTCACACATCATTGCTGGGAGAATTTAGCATTGTCCTTGATGCCACAGGGAGAGGATGACTGGAAGCTTCATGCATGGAACTTCCCTGAACTCTGCCTCATGCCTCCTCCCTTGGCTGATTTTAACCTCTATTCTTTGGCTGTAATACATTCTCATGAAATAGCCCCAGCCTCTGGGTTCCCATCTCCCCTCCCTCACTTAGGAGCTGTGATTCCCTGAGCTCCACTTCCCACGTTTGAAAGGAGGGGGTGTGTGACACAATCTCTCTCTCCTTCAGTACTGTGCTGATGTGTATCTTAAATAGGATAGTTAGAAAACCTAAAGTCACTTAATGCCACCCTTGGCTTCCTCCCAGGTAATCTGAAAATAACCCACTCCCTGCCCTGGATGGCACCAACGGTTAAGTGCTCAGCTGCTAACTGAATCCACCCAGAGGCATCTCCGTGGAAAGGCCTGGCTATCTACTTCCAGAAGATCAACCACTGAAAACCCTACGGAGCGCAGTTCCACTCTGAAACACGCAGAATTGCCATGAGTTGGGATTAACTTGATGGCAGCTGGATTTTGTTTTCCCCCCAGGTGTGGAGCACAGTTCTAACCTGACTTACCTGGGGTTGAATGGGTCCCAATCTGGTGAAAGAACTGGTTTCTTTGGGTTGCTCTGGGTGTAGTGGCACCAATGGCCGCATGGGGGAGCTAAGGCCTTGGTTGGAAATGGAAAGTAAAGACGTCACTCCCTTTCTGCCCTGAATCCTAAAATCTCAGTCTCAGAGTATGGTATATAAATTATGAGTAGTTTTTTTTTTTTTTTCATACCTGAGGAAGTGCTTTCCGATCTTCCACCTCATATAATCTCCTGGAGGCCCCCTAGAGGCTCACGCCTTTGGCTGCTGGCAGGGCTGGGTTTTAAACCACCTTGGGAAGGGAGTTGTTTATTAATCCCCGAAAGCCCTTAGCAGGGGGAGAGTGTAACCCTGGTGGGGTAGTGATTAAGAGCTACATTAGTTCAAATCTACCAGGCACTCCTTGGAAACCCTATGGGGCAGTTCTACTCTGTCCTTTGGGGTCACTATGAGTTGGAATTGACTCGACAGCAATGGGTTTGGTTTTGATTTTTGCTGAACTTGGTTAACTGGGAAAAGGAGGGTGAGGGAGGGGAGGACGGAGGCTATGAGCAGTGGGGCTGGTGCTTTTGGGGGAACACAAGATGGCGGCTCAAGGAATACTGGTTACTCCCTGCCTCCCTCACCCTAAAGAGTCCAGGAGACCCTCAGGCGCTGCTGAGGGACAAATAGGTTTACTGCTCTCCCGGTGGCTGTGCTAAAAGCCACAGGGCAGAACTGGTCTGACTTGAACAGGGTTTCTCAAACTACCTACTGGCCTTTTGGACTGGATCATTCTCTGTGGTGGGCCCTGTCCTGTGCATTGTAGAATGTTTAGCAGCATCCCTGGCCTCTACCCACTAAATGCCAGCACACTTCTGGTTGTGACAACTGAAAAAGTCTCCAGGCATTGCCAAATGTTCCCTGGGGGGCAGAACCACCTCTCGTGGAGAAGCACTGGAATAGGACAAAACCAAGAGGGTATTCTTTGTTGTAATGGGTGTCCGTTCTGTGCCTGGGTCCAGGCCACTGTCTTTGCACGGAGTGGCCATGTACTCACGTCTGTGTCTAGCCTAGTGTTTCAGAGACTTTCCCTGGATGCCCAAAGGATTACGACCTCCCTGCGCCGCCTCTGCTAGATCAGGGCGCCACGCAGCTGAGCTTGGAAGGGGGGTGTGGTCAGCTGCAGCAGGACCAGTGGACACCATGGCAGCCCGCCAGCCGGAAGCTCCTGATTCTTAGGGACAGCATTCTCCTCCTCACCTGGGGCAGGTGAGGCAGCTAACGTCACACCAGAGTGCACTGGAGTCCCTTTTCCAGTGGGAAGTCTCATGTCGGGGGTGGAGTGGAGTGAGAGAACACTCACCCGCCCAGCTCGACTGACTAAATGGATTCAGCCCATTTTTAGAGTGCACAGCCTCTGTGCTAGGCATGTTACCTGTCATGACAATATCCATTCAACTCACCTTTGCTTAGTTCCAGCTTTATGCCAGGCCTGGGGCCAATGAAGATACAGAAAGAAGATCCTGTCCCCATCTCAAGAACTCACAGACTCCTAGGGGAGACAGTGACAAGGCAGGGTCATAGGTGTGGAAAGTACTTGTCACTGTGGGACCAGATAGTGGACATGGGGATCTGATCCAGGCTGGGGAGGGGGTCGGATCGGGGAGATCATGCTGGAGGAAGTAACCTTGATGCAGATTCATAAAAAAGAGTTTAACGTTGCTTTGTCCTGAGAACTCACCCAACACACTCAGGGGAGCCTGCCAGACCAGCAAAAAAAAAGCCTCCTAGGACGTAAGTTCCAGGAGGGATAAGAATAAAGGAGCAGCCAGGCTGGGTGGCATCCATCCAGGAAGTCTTCCTGGAGAAGGCGGAGGCGAACAGTTCCCAAAGCAGGCAGATTGGGTTCACACCTGGTGTCTGATAGAAAGACCTTGTATAAGCTTCTTGCTATCTCCGAGCTTCCGTTTCTGTTGAGGAGGGATGTTTATTCCTAGTATGAGCCAGGCTCCACGTCCAATTGTGTGCAGCCTGCACAGCTGTCTGCGACTTCCTTGGTTATGAGAAACCAGGAGACACGAGGAACAGAAAAGTGCTTAGCCCAGCAGCTGGCTCCGTTACTGTTAATTGAATATGAATCCAAGGCAAGGGTTTGGAGGAAAAGAACTGCAACCTGGGGAAGAGGAGGTAGGTTGGAGGAGCCAGAGTTTTCCCTCTCCCAGACCTGGAGAGCCAGGCAGAGAGGACCCCTGAGAGGGCCTGCCCTGGTCTCCTCCCTCGGAGGGGCTAGTCAGTTGTGACAGATGACACCTCAGTTCTCTTGCATCCTGCGACCAGCCCCGTTAACTCCAAGAAGTGCTTCCACAGTGTCCAATCTGCTCCCGTAAAAAGGATGGATGTGATGATATCCCCCAGCAGCAAGGAAAATAATATCGGGGCCAAGGAGAATCCATCTTGAGCAGAAGAGACAAGCACCCCTTCTATATATCAACATGTGCAGGGTGAGGGTACCTTAGAGTGAGGGGGGAAAAAAAAAGCACAGTCCCTTCAAAGTAAGGGACAGGGGCCAGCCTATCGGCTTGTGTGTATCTTGCATTATGCAGTGGGAGAGAGAAAATCAATAGAGCTGTCAGCGATTTAATGCATTCGGTAGCGCCGACGTCCCCATCTCGGGATGCTCCAGACAGATGCTTCAAATTAAAAACTGGTGGGGGGCGGCGGGGGGTGGGAGATAAACACCCTGACAGGCCAGAGGCAGAGGAGGGACACAACAGTGGAGGAGCTGGGAAAATTAAAGTCCATGAATCACCAGGCTTGGTGAGTCCTGGCGTGAATGACAGAGGGGGGCTCCCATGGGTCTCAGGTCCCCTGTGCCTGGTGGGAGTCCCCGGGAAGCTGGTGACCAGGTCAGGTGACAACCTGTAACTCGGGTTGTGTGGGCATGGGGTTCTGTTCTGGGTTGAATTGTGTCCCCCCAAAAGATCTGTTGAAGTCCTAACCCTGGTACCAGTGAACGTGACCTTGTTTGGAAATAGGGTCTTTGAAGATGTTATCAGTTAGGGTAACAAGAGATCATACCGGGGAAGGGTGGGTCCTAATCCTTTATGAGTGGTGTCCTTATGAAAGAGAAGAGAGACAGAGAGGCAGAGGAATTGCGGCCAGGTGAAGATGTGTCTACAAGCTAATGAACGCCTGGGCCAGCAGAAGCTGGGCGAGACCAGAAAGGTTCTTCCCCACAGCCTTTGGAGAGAACATGGCTCAGGTGACAGGTTGGTTTGGATTCTCAGCCGCCAGAGCTGTGAGACAATTGATTTCTGTTCTCGTAAGTCACCTAGTTTGTGGTACTTTGTTAAAGCAGCCCCAGGACACTAATCCAGGTCCTTGTGGGCTGGGGTGGGTGACCCAGCAAGCAAGGTAAGCACGGGCTACTTGTGCTTACTTCCCGATCTCTAGTGAATTTCGCCTGTTTTTCACCACAGGTAGTGAACAATTTCACATGTTTTTCACCATGTCAAAGATGTGGTGAAACCCATGTGAAATTGTTCACTACAGACTAGCAAGTAAGCGCAAGTAAGCCCATTCTTACTGGGTCATCCACCCCTGTCAGGGATTGGAAGTTTAAACAGAGGCATTAATTCTGTAGGAACGTGCTGAGGGTTTGGGAGAGAGACACATGCCAGCCGTACCTAGAAGCAGAATCTTTGATGTGGTGAAACAATATGAAGTTGTTCCCTACAGATGATCTGGTAAGCAAGGTAAGCACAGTGCTTACCTTGCCTATTGGCTAACCTGCCCTTGCTTATGGGCCTGGGCGAACTGGTGGATTGCAGGATTTTGGTGGGGGTGGGGGAAGGAAGCCGGACTTGGCTTCTAACTCGTTGCTTCCGCAGGCTCTGGCCTCTGAAGGCTTGAGCCACGTCCCTGACCCACTCCCTCAGCCCCACGACAGGACCCTGCAGAGAACCCTTTGCATGTTTTGCCCTGGAGTTGACTCTGGGGGTTGGGGTGACCCTGGTGGGGAAGCCCGAGGGGTCCACGTGTCCCTCCCCAGGGCTGGCCAGCGCTAGCCTAGGATGTAGGGAAGCTGGTCTAGAGATCTGGCCTGGGCAGCCCCTCCTGAACCAGGAGCCAGGGAGGGGTACGTGCGTGGGGGTGGGGTCACCTCACCTCTCCCCCTCCTGCAGGCAGCCCAGAGTGGCCAAGTCAGAGAAGACCAGTGCCAACCAGGCAAATCAGGGTGTGAAGGACGAGGGGTTCCTGGTTCTGGGAGGGAGGCCACTTCCACAAACACCTTCTCCCAGTCCAGGTCCTGATAGGACACAGACACACCCACACTGGGCAACTGAGGATAATTCTAATAAAGGGACTGGCTCGGAGGCCTGGGCAGGTGTAGGGGACCAGGAGGGAGGTGCTGGTGCTGAGCCCCAGAGCAGTAATGACAAGGACCCTGTTACTACCTCGGGCCTGCAGGGTGAGGGGAAAGGGCATCACCAAACCCTGAAACAGAGACGGGGTATGGAGAGGGCTGCCTGGTGGGGGCTGAGATGAGACCATCAGCCAAGGGGTACACCCCACCCTGGCAACCTCTCAGGAGGGAGCTGGGAATAGATAGCTGGAGTTCACCAGCCTTCTTCCCTCTTCCTTCTTTCTCTCCCTCCTTCAGTCCTTCCCTTCCTCCCTCCCTCTCCCCACCACCTCCTTCTCTCAGATCTCCTGCCAGAGCACCCCACAGGGGAGGTGGAGAGGTCAGAGGAGCAGACCTGGAGAGGACAATGGAAGACGCCCACCCACTTCCCAAATACACAGGAAGCCCCTCTCTCTCAGCCCTCAGACCTGATATGACCGTGTCACCTGTCCCAGGGCAGAGAGGTCCCCCAGGACTAAACCCTACCCCCTTCCCTCCTGTCCCTCACTCAAGCATTCTGCTAGCCCCCAGAGCCCTTCAGTCCCTCACCCCCAGACCCAGGCCAAGCCCCCAGGCCGTGTGCTGCCAACAGACAGAGCCACTCTGCTCCCATGTCTCCCACGCCAGGTGAGCTGCCACGCAGTCTGCGTACCTGCTTGTGCATCCAGGGTTGCCTGATTGTGTTACATCACCCGGGACAAGTGCTACCGATGAAACCGGTGACCTCATTTCCAAAAGCAATTACTGGAGTGAAGCGCTGCCCCTCATGGTGAGGAGATTAAAGAGACCTCTCTGTGGGGTGGTGGCAGCCAGAGGAAGCAGGGGCTAGAGGGGCCTGCTGGCTGTACCGGTTACGGGCATACGGGTGTGTGTGCGTGCCATATGCATGTGTACGCGTACCTGTTTTTGAGCTTGTGTGCACTCAGGTGGCAGTGGAAGAGAGTCCCACGGAGGAAGCTAGAGGTGTGGGGAAAGAGCCGGACCAGCAATGCAGCCGTGGAGGCCACCAGACCCACAGTCTGGCGGGGGAACCAAAGTCCTTCTGTCCCCATGTCCTTCTGTCTCCTCTCTTTGTTCCTCCCTGGTATGTGAGAGTAGGGGAAAAACAAACTGCTTGACTTTGGACTGAGTGAAGCAAATGGTTAACGCACTCGACTGCTAACTGAAGGCTGGAGGTTTGAGCCTACCCGGAGGAGCCTCGGAAGAAAGCCCTGGTGATCTATTTCCAAAAAATCAGCCATTGAAAACCCTATGGGGGAGAGTTCTGCTCTGATACACAGGGTGTTACCATGAGTAGGAGCTGACTTGACGGCACCTGGTAGACTCGGTTCCAGGTGGGCAGGGAGGAGATGTCTGCTTGTGAGGTTGGGAGAAGCAAACTGCTGGTGGTCTCCATGCAGGGAACAACCTCCTTCGCCTCTTCCCCTAAGGCTCACTGGCAGCTGGGGCAGCCTTGTGTTACAGGAGTTGCAAAGTCTTTGGAGAAGGAAGATGGAGGCAGAAGTAGCCTGAGCAGCTGCCTGGGGGGACAGCTGGTCCCCATGATGGGCCTCCAGGTGATGGCTCTGCCCCTCTCCCAACCTACCTGCTTTCACCTGCCAGGGTGGGTACAGGCTGTTTCCTTTGGTCTGTCACCTCTCTCTTGAATAGCATGTGGCCTCTGGGAGGTGTCAGTCTGAGGGTGGAGGGACGAGAAAGGCTAGGAGGTGAGGTGGGGTGGGGTTGGGGACCCTGGCCCCCTGTCTACGTCTCTCTTACCTGCCTGTTCAGACTTCCTTCTCAGCCCTTGCCTGACAGGCTGATCTGCTATTACTGGAGCAAGACAGATGCAGTTGGCTTGTTAATTACAGCAGATGAAGTCTTCAGCCCCAGCCTCCTGAGGGCAGGGAGGGCAGTGGTCTGGAGTGGCGGCAGTTGGTAGTCAATTTGGCCTTACCCTTGGACTTAACCTTCTAAGAACATGGTCCTGGGTGGGGTTGAAAGAGGGCTAATGTGTGTGGCTGACCCAGGGAGGGAGCCTGCTGGAAGGACAGTGAGGGACTCTGTCCTGTGGTTTCAGAAGGGGACAAAAGCTACCACTGTGTTGAGTGCCTAGTGTGTCAGGCCACATACCAGCTGCTCTGCGCAGACCATGTCCTGTGATCCTCGCGGCAGCCCTGGATTAGGCAAGATCACAATCCCCATTTTACCGGTGAGGCCCTGAAGCACAGAGAGACTAAATGACTTGCCCGAGGTCACACAGCAGCAACTGGTGGACAAGAATGGCTCCTTATCTGGGTGCAGAGTGTTTCCTTGTTGGATTCCTCAGAACTTTTTCCCTCCCTCTCCAGGGGCCAACTGGATCACAGGTTGCTGAGAGCAGAACAAAAACTGCGAAGTGGTTCATTTATCCTACAAGTATTTGTGAAGCACCTCCTATGGGCCAGGACTGGGGCTCTAGAGATGAATAAACATGGTCTCTGTCCTTTGGAGCTCGTCCTGAAGCCTGGGAGATGGCTAGTGTCCCAGCTGTGCCCATCGTCCTTCCCAGAGCCAGCCTCACAGCCCCTGTGGAGGAGACAGCGGGTGTGTGACCTCATGCTATGACTGTGTGACCCTGCCCCAAGGCCTCAGATGATTGGACCAACCTGGGCCAATTCTGGGTTTGGAACTGGAGCTTGGAGACTCTGGTTTGTGGCTGATTGGCCTGGGAATTCATGCAAACTATGGGGTAAGGAAACCCTGATGACGTAGTGGTTAAGAGCTTGGCTGCTAACCAAAAGTTCTGCAGTTCGAATCCACCAGGTGCTCCTTGGAAACCCTATGGGGCAGTTCTACTCTATCCTATAGGGTTGCTGGAGTTGGAATTGACTTGATGGCAATGGGTTTTTGTTTTTTTTTTGGTATAGTGTAAGGGGCACTATTGTGGGGGATGCCACATGGGTATGTGTAAGAAGAAGGCATGGACTAAGTGGCCCCAGAGAAGGAGCAGCTGTTGGACAACTTTCTAGCTACTGTGAGCCAGCTATGCTTCCTGCCTGTGGTTATTGTGATGTTCCCCTCTCTCCTTCCCTTCCCAAACATACTTACCTTTCCCTTTATCTGGTCTGAATAGGTTTATATTTTTGGCAGCCAGATGATCCTTCAGGCAGAAGAGCAAGGTGAGAAGTCCTGGTTGGGGTATGAGACCCCTGCACTTTAGACGCACATAAAAGAGGACTGGGCTTGTTCCTGGGAGCCTCACCAGGCAGAGGAGAGGGGGCAGGCGAGGCATTCCAGGGAGAGGGAGAAGACCTAGCAGAGGGAATAACCGTGCAAAGATGGGAGATAGGCAGGGAGGGGCACGATGAGCTCAGGGACCTTCAGGCATGGGTGTGCTGGCAGATGCTTAAAAAGCCCGCTTTCTGGAGGAAAAAAAAAAAAAAACCTTAATCTGTAGCATTTGCCAATTCTTGTGGTGTAAATACTCTCACCATGGCCGATTTCAAGGTGCCAACGTGAGGTCAACTGGCTTGCAAAACTTTTGAAAATGTAACAAGCAGCTCTCATGAGGTGACAAAAGCCAGTTCCAGCACGCCACAGCATCTGCCATTGCCAGATGCAGAGGGCGGGTGGGAGGACGGGAGATGAGACTGGAGAGGTGGACTGAGGCACGGTTAGGAAAGGTTCTGAATGTCATAATCAGGAGCTCGAGCTTTAAGCCACCAGTAATCAGTTGCTGCTGAGTCCATTCCAACTCATGGCACCCCCATGTGTGTGTCAGAGTAGAACTGTGCTCCACAGGGGTTTCAATCGCTGAGTTTTTGGAAGTAGATAGACAGGACTTTCTTCTGTGATACCTCTGGGTGGACTCCAACCTTTTGGTTCACAGCAGAACGCGCTAACCATTTGCACCACCCACGACTTCCTGAGCTTTAGTATGAAGTGTGCCCTGGTCTCTCCTCAAGCTGGCCCCTCAATTACCCCAAGGCGTCTTTTTGGGTGTAGTATTAGACCTGGAGAGGGGTGCACAGACGGTGAGGTGCACTATTTTCCAATAAAGAGGGAGCAGTGGACTTCGAGCTTACCCCAGCCAGCGGCACCTTGGGGCCATCCCTCATCTTAATGAGCCCATCCAAACCTCATTTGCTAATGAGGAATTTAATGGTCATAGACTGACAAGCGAGACTGAAAGGGGAAGGTTGTTACGAAAATGAAGTGCGTAGCTAAATGCCACGCCACTTCCATCCCACTCTGCCCACCCTGAGTGCCAGCCCACAGTGTCTGAGAGGTGGGAAGCAGGCACTAGCTTGACCTCACTTCAAAACAGGGCTCCTGGCTGGGTCAGCACCGCGGACAGTGGATACCTTTGCTCTTGTACGTTCCCATACCCTTCGATGTTCTTTCGCTTTCAACAAAAGTTCATTTTCCCAAGACTCGTCTGGGATGTCACCTCCCCTGGGAAACCTTGCGTGCAGCCCCAGATGGGCTACGCCCACAGTGTTTGTATAGCAACCTTTGCACATTCTCATAACACCTACCTCATGGTGCTAAAATGCTACATTTCCTTGGCTATTTTCCTGACTAGTTTGAGCAACTTGTGTGCAGGATCTGTATCACTCTCTCTACATCCTGAATGCTGATCATGTACCCAGCGCTGTGCAAAGCATAGAGAATTTGTTGAGAGATGGATGAATGAGTGAACCAGTGAATAAATGGGTAGGTAGAGGAGCAAGGGAAAGAATGCATGAATAAATGTGCTTGAATCAATGGCTATAGAGCTGTTGAAAGGGCAGGTAGGGATTTGGATACAAAAGAGATTTCCCATCCCTCAGGTTGTACACACAAGACAGACAGAGGGAAATTAGAACATAGATGGCCAGAAATCCCCACATCCACTCCCCCCTTCTTCCATGGTACAAAAAACAAAAACAAAAACAAAACCCTAAAACCAAACCTGTTGCCATCAAGTCGATTCTGACTCATAGTCGACCCTATAGGACAGAGTAGAATTGCTTCATAGAGTTTCAAAGGAACGCCTGGTAGATTCGAACTGCCGACCCTTTGGTTAGCAGCCGTAGCACTTAACCAGTATGCCACCAGGGTTTCCTAGGAGTATCCAAAATAAAAACTACATACCCCACCTTTCCCTGCAGTTATCTGTGGCCAAGTGACTAACTTATAGACAAAGGGGTATAAGGAGAAGCCTTGTATAGAATCTCTGAGAAAAGCCTTTAAAGGGAGGGGGTGTGGTCTTCTCCTTCTCATCTTCCCTCCTGTTGGCTGGACTGTGGAGGTAATGACTAGAGCGGCAGCAGCCATCTTAGACTTGGAAGCCAGCCACAGTGGAACACTGTGGTAGAAGAAGGGTTGGTCCCTTGAGGACAGTATGGAATAGAGTTTCCAGACCAACCCTAGGCTGCCTATATCCAGACTGCAGTGGGAGAGGAAAATTAGTCTTTAATTCATTTTCCTGTGTTATTTTGGGATTTCACGCTCAGCTGAACCTAAGTAATATAGGCAACATCATGAAAAAGAAACTCAAACATAAGATACAAGGGCAAATCATTACAACATAAACCATGAAAGCTAGCTCTGAGTGGAGTTGCCTCAAGTTACCCCAGGGTGATGTCTAAGCTAGGTCTTGAAGGAGGGGGGAAGCACATAAGTGGCTGGGATGGGCTAACTGTTTATAGTGGCCACTGGGCTCCCAAGCCCTGGGCTCCTCTCCTCATCCATCTTGGAGGAGCTCTCTTGCCTCTCAGCCTGTGCTCAGCATCCTGGGATGCAGGAAGGCAGCTGAGCAAGGCTGCTGGACCAGGAATCCCATGACACAGAGGACTTGAGGCCAGTGATAACAAAGCTGGTCTGGAGGAAGGGGAGTGAAATGGTTACTTCTTTGGTTGTTTTTCTATGTTTCTTCTCCCATGTGGGAAGACCCTCAGTCAATTAAGGCTGGTTGCTGGCCTGCTTTTTTTGGGTTAGTCCATTGGATTGGGGCTGGAGAGGCCTGTGGATGTGTGGGTGGCTCAGGAAGGGATAACTTCTCATGGCCTGGTCCTGTGAGTTTGGGGACGAGAGCACAGAGAGAGAGCTCTGGTGGAGGGTGTGGAAGACAGAATTCAAAGGTGACCTTCAATGACCCACACTCTTGCATAATTCCCTTCCCTTGAGTGTAGGTGGGGTCTGTAACTTGCTTCTAACCAATGGAATACGGTAAAGGTGAGGGGATTTTGCAGATGTAATCAAGGTCCTCAACTAGTTAACTTTAAGTTAATAAAAAAAAAAAGAGGAAGAAAAAAACAACATTCTGATTCATGGCAACCCCATGTGTGTCATGTCAGAGTAGAACTGTGCTCCATGGGGTTTTCAATGGCTGATTTTCTAGAAGTAGATCACCAGGCCTTTCTTCCAAGGTGCCTCTGGGTGGACTTGAACCTCCAACCTGTTGGTTAGCAGCTGAGCACATTAAAAATTTGCATTACTCAGAGACTCCAAGTTAATCAAAAGGGATGTTATCCTGGTGGGCCTGACCGAATCAGATGAGGTTTTTAAAAAAGGGTCTAAAAATCAGAGACTCTCTCCTGTTGGCCTTGAAGAAGCAAGCAGTAAGGAAATGAATTCTGCCAACAACCACATGAGCTCGAAGGAGGACCCCAATCTCAGGTGGGACCCCTTCCCCAGATAACACCTTGCCTACAGTATCGTGAGGCTCTGTGTGAAAGATGCAGGTAAGTCATGTGTGGGCTTCTGACCCATAAAAGCTGTGAGATAATAAATGAGCATTGTTTTAAGCTGCTAAACTTGTAGTTATTTGTTATGAAACAATGGAGAATGATTACAAAGGGTCAGATACGCCTGGGTCTGAACATGCTTTGGTCTAGCCCCACAACCTACCTCTCTTCAGCTGGGAAGTGGGGCCAAGATCACTGCTTGTGGTGACAGGACAGTGAGAGGGAAAATTGAAATCCAAGATGGAGCAATTCGAAAACTGTAATCTTGGCAAACAGTGGCACTTAGATTTCCCATTATTGATCCCCTCAGCGGATATTCTCCAATCTTTTAATTACAGGAGGACTTTTTCAATTTGGGCTGAATTGCTTCCCCCCCTCCTTCCCTGCTCCTCCTTTATTTCTTTAAACTCACACAAACACAATGGATTGTGTACAGCTGTGGAGCCTAAATAAACGGGGCTAATCATTTTAATTGAAATCCGATCCAAGTAGCAGGAAGGCTCCTCTGAGTGGCGGGGTTCTGCTTCTCTCTCTGGAGCAGGGAGCAAATCCTGTCCTTGGCCTGGGACCAGCTTGGGGACATTTGCTTCCTGGGGTCGGCTCCCTCCAAATTCTCAGGTTCCCCTCTGGTTGCTGGGAGATGCTGACCAGCACTGGAGCTGGGACAGGCAGGCTCTCCTGAGCTCAAGTCTTCATCCCCTTGGTCCAGTCACAATTTAAGCCAGTCTCTGCCGGGACTGTTCTGAGAGCTTGCTCTAAGTACTTCATTCACCACTTTTGTTTGCCACCTGGCAGCTCTCCTTATTGGCTAACTCAGTGATCCCCCACTAGGGGGATAATTTTTCCACCCCCTCTGGAACCTTGGGCAATGTCTGGAGACATTTTTGGTTGTCACATCTTGGGAGGATGGCTTCTACTATCAACTAGTGAGTAGAGGCCAGGGATGCTGCTAAACATCCTATAATACACAGGACAGGTCCCCGTAATAAAGAATGGCCTGGCCCCACATGCCAAGAGTGTGGAGGGTGAGAAACCCTGAGCTAACCTAAGTCTTTCTTGAACTCATTTCTTCTTGTAGAACAGAAGGAAGACCAGTAGCCAGAGGTGAGGGATTTGGAAGCAGTAAACTTGGATAATGACACACACACACATGCAAACACACATAGACACATGCACACAAACACACACACCTTTTCCACCTCTGCCTCATTTACTCCTGTTCATCCTTCAAAACTTGCTTCAGACATCACGTCCCGCTGGAGTCTTGTCCACACCTTGGGCTGTGTGATGTGCCCCCCTTCTGGGCTCCCAGAACCCTCCATGCGTGTGGTTTCCTTAGCATTTATCATTCCCCGATAAAGTTTTTAGACAAAACTAGTCTATGATGACAAAAGTTAGGACAGTGGTTACCTTTGGGGAGGGTGTTGACTTGGAAGAACACGAGGGGGGCTTCTTGCAGACTGTTCTCTTTCTTCATCTGGACGTTGATTCATGGGAGCGTTCACTTTAAGAAAACTTGCTGTGCTACACACTTACTATCTATACATTTGCTTGACCTATTTTGTAATGCAATAAAAAGTTGTTTACTTAAACATGATCTGGTCTCTGTTTGGTCTGGTCCACCTTGCCCTTGATCGTAACTGTATCTAGGTGGAGACCATGTCTTATATATCTGTGTTCTCTTTGTCTTTAGCCTGGAGTTCTGTTCCTTCCTCTAAGCCACTGTTCCTTCATTTGTAAGGGAATAATAACAGTATCTGCCTTGTAAGGTTTAAAAAAAAATTTTTTTTGTATTAAAGTAGATAATGGCAATAAAATGTTTACTTAGCACAGTGCCTGGAGTACCTGGCTGGTGCAAACAGATAATGTGCCCAGCTACTAACTGAAAGGTTAGAGGTTTGAGTCCACCCAGAGGCTCGGAAAAAAGGCCTGGTGACCTACTTCTGAAAAATTGGCCACTGAAAACTCTCTGGAGCACAGTTCTACTTGGACACACATGGCGTTGCCATGAGTTGGAGTCAAGTCCACAGCAAATGTGTGTGTTTCTGTGTGCGTGTGTCTGTGTGTGCGCATTTGTGTTTTAGCATAGTGCCTGGCACATAAGGGCTTGACCTATATTATTACTATGTTCTTGGTTAAGATTTCTTGAATGATCCAATAATCAAACTTGAAGCATTCACACACCTAAACACACCCAGCTGTGGCCGCCCAACACCCTGTTCCCCAGGCCACTGCTTCTGAGCTTGGGCTGGGTATGGGTGACCTGTGTCTGTCCCTCCTCCTGCTA
This sequence comes from Elephas maximus indicus, assembly GCF_024166365.1. Classification (NCBI taxonomy): domain Eukaryota; kingdom Metazoa; phylum Chordata; class Mammalia; order Proboscidea; family Elephantidae; genus Elephas; species Elephas maximus. Next base: position 64,528,215 of record NC_064837.1, on the reverse strand, counting down.
TTTCCTCAAAGAGCTGCCCTCAGCCACCTGATCCCACTGTCCAGAGCCCCTCCGCACCTGCTGGCCAGGAGTATGTTAAAGAGAGATTGCCCCACTGAAGTAATTACTGCTATGGGCGCCAGGGAGGCATTTACCACTCACTAAAAAACATTTTTCCCTAGCAAGCCCATTAAACTGCAGCATTTAACCAGGAGCTACAAATCTCAGCCCCAGGGAGATGCTGTCATTCTGTAACCTGGGAACAAGGGAACCACCAAGCTGATGCTGCTTTTACTTTTCATCACTCTTTCCTCTAGTTCTCAGCAGGGAAAGATGACTCTGGGCTGACTCCCTTCAGTCTGTGGGAAGCCTTTGGGATCTAGGAAATGCCCTTAGCTGTTGCAGTGGCACTGAGGTTTTCCCCCATCCATCCATTCACCCATCCATCCATCCACCCACTCGCCCATCCATCCACCCACCCAGCCACCCATCCACCCATCCATCCGTCCGTCTGTCCTTCCTTCCTTCCGTCCGTCCACCCACCCACCCACCTACCCATACATCCAACAAACACTTATGGAGTACTTACTAGGTTGGGAGGTGGAGGTACAAAGATGAAAATCTCAGTTCTGTTTGACAATCTGCAGAACCCTGAAGCACTTGAACTGCTCAGGGCCCCTATCTGAATCCAGGGGCCACAGGACATCCCCCTCTTCTGTCACACTCTGCTCTCTGTGGCTCTGAAAATTTGGCCATGACGTTTGGAAACCAGGGTCAACACTCAAGTCAATAGCCACGTGCATACAAGAGGAAAGCCATCTGTCCTGGAGGTGGCTTGTGAGACTGCCTGGTAGGGTGGCACCTTCCACTCTTAGAGAAAGTGGCAATGGCACCGGTGTCTGTAGAGGATGACCAGACCAAGGGGCCTAAGAGGAGCAGCTGGGGCCTGAGTGAGGGGACCCATTGCCCTGGCTCTCCCCAGGATCTCACCATTTTTCTGTCTCTTTTCTCCCCCATGTCCTTGCAATAGACCCTCTTTGATAGAGTGACTGTATGTCCTGGTTTGCCCAGGACAGTTTTGCTTTATGCTTGTTGCTCTGACAGAATAATTAATGGATCCCATATTCACTCTAGGGAAACCCTGGTGGCGTAGTGGCTAAGAGCTATGGTTGCTAACCAAAAGGTCAGCAGTTTGAATCCATCAGGGGCTCCTTGAAAACTCCATGAGGCAGCTCTACTCTATCCTATAGGGTCGCTATGGGTCAGAATCAACTCAATGGCCATGGGTTTTTATATTCACCGTAAAAATGCGGTGGTTTGGACAATAAGTTACCCTGTGACTTGGGCACTTCTCTCCCTAGTTATAGCCCCTGACCTCAAGGCTCCAGCAGTGCAGGAGAAAGATACATAATCTGATCATTACAAAGAGATTAACCAGTTACGATTGCGTTGACTCTGACTCGTGGTAACCCCATGTGTGTCAGAGTAGAACTGTGCTCCATAGGTTTTTAATGGCTGATTTTTTGGAGGTAGATCTCCAAGCCTTTCTTCCAAGATGCCTCTGGGTGGACTCGAACTGTCAATCTTTTGGTTAGTAGCCAAGTGGGCTAACCTTTGTACCACCCGGGGACTCCATATCTCCCACAAACACCTCAAAATAAAACTTCTACAAGCAAAGACGTTTCCTGGGAGATAGTGGAGTAGATTGGCCTTCCTAACCTTGTCTCTCCTTCCACTTCAGCTGGGAGTCCACCACTCAGAGACTAGGTCCTCTCTTTGGCAGAGGGTGGGAGGCCTGCTGGCATCCAGGGGGCAGGACCAGCCTGCCTCTGCCAGAGGAGCAGAGAGGAGGGCTAGTTTCCCTGCTCTGCAGAGGCTCCCCTGGGACCTGCAGAATCCAGAAGGTCTTGTAGCTAGTGAGATAAGAAAGTGTGGGCAGCACCAACTGCTGGGGCTGCCTGCCTGATTAGCCAAAGAACTGGGGAAGACACGGGGAAAGGAAAAGAACATGTCCCTATAGTCTGCTGGTCTATAAGCAAAACATAACCCGTGTATTGCTGGGATAAACGATGACAACCATAACAACAAAAATAACTAGCATTTAATGGGTACCACCCGGGTCCGGTGGAGCCCTGGTGGCACGGTGGTTAAGAGCTTGGCTGCTAACCAAAAGGCTGGCAGTTCAAATCTACCAGCCATTCCTTGGAAACCCTATGGAACAGTTCTATTCTGTCCTATAGGGTTGCTATGAGCCAGAATCGACTTGATGCCAACAGATTTTTTGGAAACTTGGTGCTGAAAGATGGCTGTTCGAACCCACCAGCTGTTCCACAGAAGAAAGACGTGGCAGTCTGCTTCTGTAAAGATTACAGCCTTCGAAACTCTACGGAGGCAGCTTGACCCTGTCCTATATATAGGGTCATGATGAGTTGGAATCGATTTGATGGCAACAGATTTGATTTTCGTTTTGTTTTGTTTTGACTTGGTGCTCAGCTCTATGCTAAGAGCTTTGTACTCAGCCCTATGCTAAAAGCTTTGCAAATGCCCTCGCTAAATATTCCAGACTCGCCTGGTGGGTGCTATTATTGCCTCCTCTAAGTTGCTACTGGAAGCCCTGGTGGCGTAGTGGTTAAGAGCTATGGCTGCTAACCAAAAAGTCGGCAGTTTGAATCTACCAGGTGCTCCTTGGAAACTGTATGGGGCAGTTCTACTCTGTCCTATAGGGTTGCTGTGAGTCGGAATCGACTCAAGGGCAATGGGCTTTAAGTTGCTGCTGAGGAAACTGAAACAGAGAGAAGCTCAGCGGGGTGGCCAGGGTCCCCCAACTGTCCGGTGACGGAGCCAGGCCTTAAATGCAGGTCTGCTCGCCTCCAGAATGTAAGACCGTAACCTCTGCATCCCCCCTTAGTGCCCAGGACACAGAGCTGAGAGCTGGTGCTGCTGGAGAAGGAGGAAGCCTGCAGAGGCCGAGGAGGGGGAAGATCCACCTGGACGAGATGCAGGGTCACTCAGAGACCTTACAACCAGCCCAGGACCCTGGAGCGCCCTGTCAAGTTGGGCCCAAGGCGGGAGAATGGACCAGTTGACCTACAGTCCTTCCAGACTCATGACTCTGTTGTGTGGCAGAACAACGAAAATTCTGGGAGAATCCTAGGCTTTCAGACACTCTCTCCTGCCATTTCCAGGCTTGGGGGCCAGTGTGCTGAGTAGGATCTGAGGTCTTGGTCTAAAAGTGTGAACCAGGAGAGACAGAGGGAAACAAGAGGGGAGGCTGACGCCAGGTACGGAAGATCCTGCAAACACGAGCAAACCAAAGCCTCCGCAGCTGTGATGAGGGCCAAAGTCTGGAACATGGGAGAAGCTTCTGGAAGGCGGTGCTTTTGTACAGGGTCTGGAAGGGAAGACAGCCAGCAGGAGGCTGGGGGCGGAGGGCATTCCAGGACAGCTTCACTGTCATTTAACTTCCATTTCTTGACTCGTGGCATCTCTCACTCCGAATGCAGATCATAAAAATTACAATTGATGTTTCAATTAGTTATAATTTACAGAGCGATTACATTTAATTTCTCTTTTATTGTATTTTAATGGCTTCAGATTTCTTCTTGATGAGATTCAGCCCCATGCTCTGAAGCCACTGGGCTGCAGCAGGTGGGGAGGGGGTTCTGGTTTTTAGGGGGCAGGTGGGCCAGGGGTCTCTTGCTGCCTCAGGCCTCCCCCAGCTGGCCCGGCAGCTTCACCCCAGCCTTTGCTGTCCCAGGGCTGCTGGCCAGTGTAAAGCTGCAGGGTACAAGGCAGGGAGGTTTGGGCCCTTGCCCTACAGGCATCTGTTTAAATTACCCCGCTAATGGAGAAGGAGCGTTTGCAACTTCTTAACTAAGGATCTGGGGGAATGAGGCGGAGACAGGCAGCGGGGTGGTGAGGAGCTCAGAGAGTGAGCCTCCATCAGGCTGTGGCGGAACTAATGAGCTGTGGCCCTTCCTCAGGCTGGAAGAGCTGGAGGACGGCCTCAGGGAGGGGACTCAGCAGCCCAAAGCCTACAGCTCAGGAGAGCTGGGGAGAGCCAGAGTTGTGCCTTGTTACTGTGAGCTGTCCTGAGTCAACTCCGGCTCACGGTGACCCCACGCACAAAGGGATGAAACGCTGCCCTCTCCTGTGCCATCCTCACGATCCGTTGCAGATCGGATTGTTGTCATCTGTATGACTTTCGTTGGTTGATTTTCAGAAGTAGATCACCTGGCCTTTCTTCCTAGTCTGCCTTAGTCTGCAAGCTCCACTGAAACCTGTTCAGCATCATAGCAACATGTAAACCTCCAATGACAGATGGGTGGCGGTCTCCGATCCGGCTGGCAGAGGCAGCCTGGTCCTCCATTGGCTGGGAATGGAACCCAAGTCGTCCACATGGGAAGCAAGAATTCTCCCACTGAGCCACCGCTGGCTCTGTGCCTTTGTACAACTTCAGTATCCCTCGGGGAGTCTAGCTCAGTGCTAAGCAGCATGGGATTCCTCCCCCACAAACAAAAGAAAACAAAAAAACGCCTGTGGAGTAGATTCTAATTCATGGTGACCGCACATGATACAGAGTAGAACTGAGCTCCGTAGGGTTTTCTTGGCCGTAACCTTCATGGTGAGGAGCCCTAGTGGTGCAGTGGTTAAGCGCTCTGCTGCTAACTGAAAGGTTGGCAGTTGGAACCCACCAGCTGCTGCTCAGGAGCGAGATGTGGCAATCTGTTTCTGTAAAGAGGTACAGCTTCGGAAACTTTACGGGGCAGGTCTACTCTGCCCTGTAGGGTCTCTATGAGTCGGAGTCGACTCGGTGGTAATGTGAATCTTTATGGAAGCAGATCACCAGGCCTTGCCTTCAGGTTTGAATCTTCCAACTTTCTGTTAGTAGCTGAGCGCTTAAGTCTTTGCACCACCTGTGGACTCCGCCCCATTACCACTACTCCCTTCCCCAATGCTCAGTAACTACTCAGATGGAGGGCTGGTTTTCTTGGCTCCAAACTCTAGTTCATTGCAGATGGGAGCTTGAAGCCAGTTCCTTTTGAAGCTCCTTGTCATTTGGAAGCAGTGCCTTGCAGAGGCCACTCCCTGCTTCCTGCATCTGGAGGTCTGACCTGGTGGAGGCGTGGTGACAGAGCAGCAGCCGGTGGCTGCGGAGCAGCTGAAGTTGTGCTCTTCTGAAGCCATGGCCTCTTAGCCTCACTTTGTCACTGAGGAACGGACTCCACGCTATGGCCCCAGCCCTGCTTTGAATGGCCGGGTCACTGTGGTCACAGCTGTCCGGCTGTCTGGACAGCTTGGTAATTGGAGGTGGCCCCGGGACCCAGGGCCTTCTGCATTTGGTGACTGCTCACACATGGTCTGCTTTGAAGAGGCTTCAAAGTGTTTCCCAGGGAGGCCCCCAAACCTCCTAGAAGCAGCTAGGACCCAGTCAAGTCCACAGGTGAGGAGAAGAGATGACAGCTCTGTGGGCTCCCCTCTCCTCCCGGCTTCCTTTGAGGCGGGAGCCGGAACGTCAAAGTCCCAGGACCTGGGGACCTGGAACAGATCACTAGTCATGGATCATGCATCCAGCTTCCGAGCCTCCTGCCGCCTGGAGAAGCTGCTCCTGCCTGTGGCTCTGGAGTCCTATTTGGGGGGTGCTGGGAGAGGCTGACAAGGAGCCCTGGTGGTGCAGTGGTTAAGCTCTCAGCTGCTAACCGAAAGGTTGGCAGTTTGAACCCACAAGCCACTCTGAGGAAGACAGATGTGGTAGTCTGCTTCTGTAAAGATTACTGCCTTGGAAACCTTATGGGGCAGTTTTACTCCATCCTGTAGGGTCTCTATGAGTTGGAATTGACTTGATGGGAAAAGGTTTGGTTTTTTTTTGCAGGGCGGGGGGGGGGTTGGTGGAATGGGGGAGGGTGAAAACTGAAGCAAAGATGGGGGAAAGTCTGAACTCAGCAACCTCCCCACGCCCTCATGCGTTCCCCCCCGTCCCGCCCCCCATGCGCCTGTGCGCTGTCCTGCACCTGGGCCAGGTCTCCTGGAAGGACAGAGCCTGGCCAGCTGGCTGGAGAGAGGCCATGGTGAAGGTGTTCAGAAATCGCTAACTACGGTGGTGGAGGTTCTGGAAACCAGATCAAGGAAATGAAGGCGTTTCAAAGGAGTGGGAATTCCAGGTTGAAGAAGAGAAGATCGGGGGTGGGGGCACTTTCTAATTTCTAAACAATTAAATTAAACGAGGAGGAGAGTGAAAACCTGGTGGTGTTGGGAGGTCTTGTGGCCTCTGGACCCTGTTATAATTTGATGTTCTAATCTTAATGGCAGCTTCATTTCGGGTGATTCACCCATTACCCCAAAGCGTTTAAAACCAGTTGCTGTCACGTTGATTCTGATTCATGGCGACCCTGTGTATGTCAGAATAGAACTGTGCTTCATAGGGTTTTCAGTGGCTGATTTTGTGGAAGTAGGTTGCCAGGCCTTTCTTCCAAGGTGCCTCTGGGTGAACTTGAACCTTGCGGCTAGCAGCAGAGCATGCGTGCCTTTTTGCCATGGTCTTAAAACTTCCACCAAATGATTGGGTGGGACTATGCAGATCAGGTACTCGTGGCCCACTGAGAGGATTGACAGCTTGCTTATAACACAAATAAGGTGCATGGCATGGTTGTGGGAGTGGGGCCATGCAAATTAGGTGTATGGAACACTAATGAGGGAATTAGTCAGGTTTGCCATCCTGCTAGTCTTAAATGAGCTATCTCAAAGGCAGAAAGGGGGGACTTTGCTACCACCGAAAGAAGAGCCAGGAGTGGAGCATGTCTTTTGGACCTGGGGGTCCCTGCACTGAGAACCTTCTAGAACCAGGAGATAGAGAAAGAGAGAGAGGGAGAGAGAGAGAGTGTGCTGTAATATCAGAGATGGCGCATGACAGCGAGAAGCAGAGGCAGAGAAGCTGCAGCAGCAGAACCAAGGGACTGGCTGGAGATGGCTCGGTGGGCTTCCAGGCTAGGCCCATGGAGCGAGAAAGCTGAGTGCCTTTGGGCAGGAAGCTTACTGGCAGAGTAGGGTGCTTCCGGGCACTTATCAGCAGAGCTAAAGAGCTTTGTGACACTTACTGAGCAGGGGAGGGGCCAGGCTGACAGTCTGAGGGCCAGAGAGAGGCCTGCCTGTGGGTATGGCTAAGAAGATGCTGTCTTGATCTGTCCTGACTGTTATCCTGAGTCCTTCCTGATCCTAAATTATAACCTGTTACTTCCCTAATAAACCCCATAACTATGAGTATGGGCTGTGAGTTCTGTGTGGCCACTGCAACCAATTATTGAACCTAGCAGAGAAGGAGAGCATGCCGTGGAGGGATGGCTGGTGTCAGAATAGGTAAACAGGCCAGAGAGAGGAGGTACGTCTGAACTCTGCCTCACAGGAATCAGCTTTGGGCTGATGCTGATGGTGATTCTCTCTCCCCCTTGTGAAGTTAGAGGAAGTCAGATGCCCCCACTACGCCGTTTTTTCATAGCACATTAACCCTTTGCACTACCCAGGGACTCAACCCAGAAGTGTTTAGTTTCTAGAGAATCCCAGTGTTTTCACCAATGACTATCAAACATTCTAGCTTTTGTTAATTATTCGGATTAAAAAAATAGATTACGTATCAATGTTCTGCAGGATTCTCCCCTTTTGTCAGAAATCCCTTATACTTTCTGAATGTGTGCAGGTTATTTAGCTTCTCTGGGGCCTCAGTTTACACACATGCGGAGGTGGTGGTGGGGGGAGGGGCATTAAAGTAGAAAACCTCCAGGGCTCCTTAAACCTCTGCCAGGTAGTGAGCAAGACATTGACCTGAACTGCGGCTCCTGCAGCAGGACTACAATCGTGTGGTGCAGCTTCGGGAGGTGGATCTGGGCTGTGGACCCCCGAGTGGGTGGCACGGTGGGACCTTGGCTGGTCTTCCTTCTCTATTAGTTTCCTGGGGCTGCCTAAGAAATGATCACAAACCGGGGGGCTTAAAACAACAGAAACGTATCGTCTCACAGTTCTGGAGGCCAGAAGTCCAAAATCAAGGTGTCAGCAGGGCTGTGCTCCCTCCAAAAGTTCTAGGAGAGGGTTCTTTCTTGCCTCTTCTAGCTTCTGGTGCCTCCTGGCTTCCCTTGGCTTGTGGCAGCATCACTCAGTCTCTGCCTCTGTCTTCATACTGCCTTTTTCTGTGTCTCTGTGTGCCTTCTGTCTCTTACAAGGACATTGTCATTGGATCTAGGGCCCACCCTAGTCCAGGGTGATATCTTCTTGATTTTCACCTTTATTCTCTCTATGAGTCCAAATCAACTCGATGGCAATGGGTTTTTTAAAAAATTTTAATTTTATATTTACATCTGCAAAGGCCTTATTTCCAAGTAAGGTCAGCTTCTGAGGTTGCAGGTTGTCATGAATGTTTGGGGGACACCATTCATCCCACGACAGCTCCCCAGCAGCTCTCTCACCCTCTTCCTGGTAGCAGGACCCTCCTTCATTTGGGGAACTCTCCTGTCTCGCCGCCCCCTCATTACTCATGATTCTGGTGGGTAGATAACTACGGTATCCTTCCCCATCTCCCTGGCTACAGGGGCAGACGTGACCCCCAGCTATTTTAGGACCCTTCTGCCAGGCCACAGGAACGGAGCTGAGCTGGGGCAGGGGAGGGGGTCTGAAGGACCCAATCAGAGCCCCTCTCATATCCAGGAGTCAGGGCGAGCTGTCTGGGATCATGAGCTAGGATCATGGAAGCCTGGAGGGGTCTGCTGCCCTCTCCTCCCCTTGTCCCTCTGCAGGAAGGAAGCAGGGAAACAAAAGGACAGGATGAGGCCAGCAAGAGAAAGAACCTGAGCCTGGAGGTGGGGTGTGCTGGGGCAGAATGAGGGGGGAAAAACCTGATGTGATGGCCTGGAGTCCAGGCCTGCCCGAGTCCGACCCCACCCTCCCCTCCACCGTTATGGTACCAGTCACCCCTTTCTCGGCTCAAGAGAGTTTGGGCTGCATTTCCATCACTCAGAAGAGTCCCAGCTGACACAGTGACGTACGAGACAATGAGTGGCCACCAGCAGTCATATTCACAGAGGGTAGGTGACAACCATCAGTGACATTGTTAGAAGGGATTCCTGGTTTGCCCAGAGGGCTGGACTGGATTCATTATTTCAGTAAGCACACATTAGGCACCTTCTGTGTGCTCAGGGAAGGAGCCCTGCTGATGTAGTGGTTAAGTGCTTGGCGGCTAACCAAAAGGTCAGCAGTTCGAACCCACCGGCTGCTCCACGGGAGAAAAATGTGGCAGTCTGCTCCCATAAAGATTACAGCCTAGAAAACCCCATGGGGCTGTTCTACTCTGTCCTATCGGGTTGCTATGAGTCAGAATTGACTCAACGGCAATGAGTCATTTCGGGTTTTGTGTGCTAGGTCCTGGAGCTGCAAAGATGAAAGACAGTGCTGAAGTTGTCTTTAATCCATGGAAATTAGGTCAGTTGGAGGGCCTGAGCGAGGGGTGGACACTGCTCAGGGAGCTGCCAGGTAATGGGGTGGGGTGAGCCAGCTGCAGCTTGGGAGATGGTGCACAGCAGTTGCTTGGGAAGTATTTGTTGAATAAATGGATTTAGATTATTTTATGGTTCACCTGTTTATGTTCTCACAGTGATTTATGCTGTGTGTATTCTCTTTCCTTCGAAGCCCCCGCTCTAGCGCACACACACAAACACACACACACACATGCACACATGCTGTCAGCTGCAGTTACAGCCCTGGGCCTGGGAGTGCTGAACAAGCATCTGTGGTCCGCATGGAGCGGCTGGCAGATGAATGATCGGCAGCCGTAAAAAGGGGCCACCATTCATCTTATGGTTTGTGGCCTTCCCTGCGAGGGCGGTGGGTGGGTGGGGGTCCCTGATGGATCCTGGATCTTGGGAGTGTCCTCAGCAGCTACTGACTCACCTGTGATTTACCCCTGGTGTGTTTTCCTCCTCGGTCCCCCGCCCCTTGTCACCCAATGTGATTCTGGACCACCTTTAGCAAGCCTCAGGCAACATGGCCATTCCCACACAGGTTCTTGACGTCCAGGCTGTCTGAGGGTCCTGCAGAACACTTCAGGGGGAGATGGAAGGACCCTGCAGAGGAGCAACCTGGCTGTGGGATTCCTGATCTAGATCTTCCTGTTAGATAACATTTGCATCTAGGTTTTAGAGCCCCTTTTTCCTTGGGAAATGGAGTCTGTGCTGCAGTCCCACACAGTACCACTAGATGTCGGTGTTTCTTAAAGGATGGGAAGTGGGCGTCAGGAGAAGCGGAGGAGAGAGCAGTTGTAGACTACCTTCTTGTTGTGTGCCATTGAGTGGATTCCAACTCTTCGTAACCCTACAGACAGAGTAGAACAGCCCCATAGGGTTTCCTAAGCTGTAATATATATATACTTAAGGTTTACAGAGCAAATTAGTTTCTCATTAAGCAATTAAAATACATTATTTTGTGACATTGGTTGCCAACACCATGACATGCCAACTCTCTCCCCTTCTCGAACTTGGGGTCCCCATTACCAGCTTTCCTGTCATCTCCTGCCTTCTAGTCCTTGGCCCTGGGCTGGTGTGCCCATTTAGTCTCGTTTTGTTTTATGGGCCTGTCCAATCTTTGGCTGAAGGGTAAACTTCAGGAATGAATTCAGTATTGAGTTAAAAGGCTGTCTGGGGGCCATACTCTTGAGGTTTCTCCAGTATCTGTCAGGCCAGTAAGTCTGGTCTTTTTTTTGTGAGTTAGAATTTTGTTCTGCATTTTTCTCCAGCTCTGTCCAGCACCCTCTATTGTGATCTCTGTCAGAGCAGTTGGTGGTGGTAGCTGGGCGCTATCTAGTTGTACTGGACTCAATGTGATGGAGGCTGTGGTAGATGTGGTCCATTATTCCTTTGAACTAATCTTTTCCTTGTGTCTTTGTTTTTCTTCATTCTGTCTTGCTCTAGACAGGGTGGGACCAGTGGAGTATCTTAGATGGCTGCCCACCAGCTTTTAAGAACCCAGATAAGACTCACCAAAGTAGGATATAGAACATTTTCTTTACAAACTATGTTATGTCAATTGAGCTAGATGTCCCCGGAGACCGTGGTCCCCAGCCCTGGCAGTTGTAATCTTTACAGGAGCAGATCGCCATGTCTTTTCTCCCACAGACTGGTTGGTAAGTTTGAAATCCTCACTTTTTGGAAAGCAGCCAAGTGCTTAACCATTGTGCCACCAGGGCTCTTTCAGAGGGATAAAAGTGCCTGGGCGATGCCCATTTTATAGAAGGGAACATTGAGGTCAGAAGCCATAGATAAGGCATAGGTAAGGATTCCCCTGGATAATACTCATTGAATCTGAAGAAGAACCCAAGGGCTCTGACTCCTAGCTCCCTCATTTAGCCTGTCTCCTGTGGGGCCCAGGAAGGGAGCTGCGGACGTACGAGTGAGAATGTGTCATTGGAGGAGAGAGTGGTTCTGGTAAAATAAGCTTGGAGGGTGAGGTGTGGGCCTGACAAGGAACGAGCGGCGAGGGAAGAACTGGGGGAACCCACAGCTGAAAAGGCTTCATTTGTCCCTTCCTTTCTTTTCTCCTCTCATCCTCCCCTCCATGCTGTGGTGTCCAAGGAAGGCAGCAGGCGGGAGGCAGCAGAGAGCCAGCTGGCTGAGGAGGCTCCACTCCTTGCCCCACACTCTGGTGAGGTGAAGTGCAGGCTGTCGTGACTCCAATTTGGAGTCTATCCTTCCGTGTCTCCCCTCTCCCCTATGTCTTCCACACACCTGGCACAGCACCAGGTGCCCAGGCGGCTCTCAGGAAGTGTGCCTGGGTTGGGGCTGTGGAGACTGAGAGATAGAGCAGGGGGCAGAGAGGGGCCAAGAATGGGAGCTGGAGCTCCCAGTATGGTTCCTTCTGGCCTTCCATGGGACAGGCCTCTTCTTGTTAGCCACCATTGAATAAGCCACCCGACTCGTGATGACCCCATGCAGAAAAGACCAAACGCTGCCAGGTCATTCACCATCCCCATGACAGACTGTAGATTGGACTGTTGTGATCTGTAGGGTTTTTACTGGCTGGCTTTTGGAAGTAGATGACCAGGCCTTTCTTCCTAGTCTGCCTTAGTTTGGAAGCTCTGCTGAAATCTGTTCAGCATCACAAGACTCCACTGCCAGCTAGTGATTGCTGCACTTGAAGTGTGTGGGCAGGGAATCGAACCTGAGTCTCCAGCATGGAAGGTGATAATCCTACCACTGAACCACCGAGAACTTGAGGAGGCAGGGATTGGCTCCTGAGCCCCCTAAATAGGGTCCCAGCAGTGACCTAACACCACTTAGTACCATAAGAGTTAAATACTCAAGGGCCACGGCCTCTGCCCACCTCCAGGAAGGGTTGGATGGAGGTCAGGGTAGGGGCAGATGGAGATGGATGCTTCTGTGGTTTAACGGGAAATCAGAAGGGTTATCTGCTGCCTACACTATTTCCCCAACGAGCCCAAAACCCCATCATGAGAGACTGATTTATTTAGGTCAAGCCACGATCCCTCTAGGAATTTTACATAGTTTCTTGCATGTAATAGACCATTCAGTAAATATTTGTCAACTGAGCTTCCATTAAAATGAAAATACCCTGAGGAGGGATAAACCATTTTCACTTGCTAACACTTCACTGAGAATTAGTTTATCACACTAACTAAGGTCCTAACAAGGTTTCCAAGGGGAAGAGGCAAAGTGCAGATAGGTTTCGTGGAGGCGCCTGGGGAGAGAGAGGGAGGTTTGGAATTTGGGCAAGAGCCTGGGGAGAATGTGACTTGGCTGAGAGCCTGGCCAGTGTGCTCAAGGTCAGCACAAGGACATTGGGGTACCTGATTCCAGCAAATATGATCGGGTTCCTTCTCTGTTGAAAACTCTTTAAGGACCTCCATTGTCCTCGAGCCAATGTTCCAACTCATCACCAAAGTTAAAAAGGTCCTTTTTCTCCTCCAGGCTCATGTCTACAGATACACGATGCTTCACAGCCAAACTCTTCTTTACACCTAGAACGAGGCCTGTTGCTTCCTTCCCTTCACGCTTGGTGTTTATCGGCTCTGCCTGGCTCCCTGTTCCCCACACTTTTTGCCTGGTGAATCCCAACTAATTATTCAAATTCAGCCTAGATGTCACTTTCTCTAGGAAGTCTTCCATGACCAACCCAGTAGAGAGGACGTTTTCCTCCTCTTTGCTCCTGCGGCACTCTTGTAGCAGTTTCATCAAAGAACTACAACAGATTAATAAAAAAGTAACACATTCACAATTGTAGAGGAAGCTTATAATGAAGTGTTACAATGGCTTGCCTGCATCAGTCTGGGTCCAGTTTAGAAACTGGAAACCATACCTGTTATTTAATTTTTTATCTTATGAAAATAGTGTTCATTTTTTAAAATGGTATTTTATTGTGTTTTCAGTGAAGGTTTACACCGTAGTTTAGGGTCCCTTTCAACAATTTCTGCACAAATTGTTCAGTGACTTTGTGCCTTCAGAATGTGTGAACATTTTCATTATTTCCGTTCTGGTGGTTCTGTTTCCATTAATCTAGTTTCCCTCTCTCTTTACATTCTCATCTTTTTTTAAATTAATTGCTGACCATTTGATCTCATATAGGTGATTTTTAAAAGCGAGAGCAGTACTTGCGAGTATTTGTTAATTTTTTGAGCCAATTTGTTATTTACCTACAAGGTGACCTCAGGAGTTAGCTTTGGTTCAAGGTTTGAAGAATATTTCAGGGCAATAATCTCAAGAAGCCCTCCAGTCTCAACCAGCCCACTAGGTCTGGTCCACACCAGTTATTTTAACAGAGAGAATTTAATAGAGAGAATTGGCTAGGTACGTATTGGAGGACTGAAAAGGCAGAAAGAGAACACTGAGGTAGCACACATATAGTGATAATAGGAAAGAAGCCATCGCTCTCAGGGCTGGCAGAACAAGGGAATGAGTTTAGGGTTATCTGCTGGTATCAGACCTGTGATGAGGGGCGCCATCTGAAGGCTACTGTTTTCAGCATCGTCTTTGTCACGTTTTATGATGATGTTGTGCCACAAAAAACTGGAGACTGGAGTGAACTGCTATGGCCAGGGTGGCAATCTGCTGCTGAAGTGGCATGAACAAGAAGAGCAAGCAAACCGGAAGAGCAAGCAAATCAGAAGAGCACAGGCTGTTGTCTCTCTCCTCTTGCCTGCTAGTTTCTTGCTAGTCCTGTTACTGGCAGAACCTAACAAGGAGCCAGCTGGCAAAGGAGAAATGTGATTTGCAGAGCCCCAGCCCCAGCATCACAAAGCAGAGTTTAGAAAGATGGACTTGGAATGAGAGATCACAGCTTCATAGCACAGCCCACCCTTCTGGCTACTCCATATCCCTAGACATCCTCCTACACATATTTGAACTCCATTTAATGATAATAACAACAAATTGGTGTTTTACCTTACAAAAACCAATTATCTTTCATAAAATGACACCCACCCTGTCCTCAAAAAGGGGAGACACAGAATCCCAACGGCCATTATGTCTGTCTCTGAGTGACACTCACGGTATGCATTTCTGAAAACCAAAAAACCAAACCTGTTGCCATCGAGTTGAATCCGACTCATAGTGACCCTATAGGACAGAGCGGAACTGCCCAGTAGAGTTTCCTAGGAGCACCTAGCGGATTTGAGCTGCTGACCATTTGGTTAGCAGAATAGCACTCAACAACTACGCCACCAGGGTTTCCAATAGGACAGAGTAAAATTGCCCTGTAGGGTTTCCAAGGAGCGCCTGGTGGGTTCAAACTGCTGACCTTTTGGTTAGCAGCCGTAGCTCTTAACCACTACACCACCAGGGTTTCCATGCATTTCTGGGTGATGTTAATTACTTATCATGTTTGGTCACAGTCCCGTCTGAGGATTCTGTAACTTAAAGACGAAATTATAAGGGTAACTAGTGCCAATCTTCCTTATATAAAATAGAATGGGGGAATCAGAGAGAAGAGAAAATCACTTGTTAATATATACACTTACATACATGCACACACACATAACAAACAAGGAAGAAGTGTTCATGGTTCCTACACTTCTTATTTCTTTTACTGGTCATGAGGCTATAGTAGATATTTTTCCCTTCCTTCTCCCACTCCTCACTCCCTATCCATAGGACTTCTTTTGCATATGGAAAATTGCTTGGATTCCCTGCCCCCCTCATGTAGCCACACCTAGTTTCTCTTTGGTAATTAGGAGAGAAACTCCCTTCTTTGCCAGTGTATCCATCAGCATTGCCACCACCAGCTGCTGTTGAGTGAATTCTGACTCTGTGTGGCAGAGTAGAACTGTGCTCCGTGGGTTTTCATGTCAATGGATGATTTTTTTTTTTTTTTTTTTTTTGAGGTAGATCACCAGGTCTTTTTTCTGAGATCCTTCTGGGTAGACCGGAACCACCACCTTGCTAAGCTTTTGATTAGCAGCCAAGTGTGTTAACCGTTCACAGCACCCAGGTCACTCTCAACTTCCATTTCAGTGGAACCATTATTGAGTCTCTGGTCGAAGTATTCTTCCCTTAGTTCCTAAGATGTCCAAACCAGCATAGTTTAATATTGAGGGGAGAGGAAGCAAAAATTCTGTGATGTTGGTAGGTGAAATAGTAAGAGGAGTCACTCCTTGTTTTCTGGCCCATATATTCTAGTTCTGGGAAAAACAGTTCTATATATTGGTCATTGACTCAAAGCGCATACTCCAAACAGAAATGAAGCTTTTGGGATGTGGTCATTCAACCAGCATCATGGCTGAGCTTTCAGCAGGCTACTTCACCATTCAGTCAGATCAGCTGCATCTGGGTGATGGGTACGTAGGAAGACCATTGATTGCCATGGGCATAAGCCCATTGCCCTAATTCTTTTAATGAAAACTGTGTTCCTTGATCAGAAGCATTGTGTGTGGAAGATCATGGTAGACACTCTGGCTCCGTGCATGGTAGTGCCGGTAGAAGCTAGAAGTGCCAACAGGGAAGGAAAATCGGGATATTCTAGAAGTGGAAGACAAATTACTGCCCCTTCCCATGTAACCAACCTGCCACCAAGTGTCTGGCTGATCCCACTAGGGAATGGTGCGGTATTGAGGATTCTGCATTGGTCTCTGCTTTTGTCAGGCTCGGGACTCAGCAGAGCTGGTAGCCAGATGGGCTTTTGTGAGAGGAAACCTGTGTTGGTAAGCCCATACACAGCCTCCCTCTGTCATCATGGCTGCTTTGTACTTGGTCATATTGAGTAACCACAAAGCTGGCTGGGGAAGAAGAAAGGAGATGGACCTCCACGAAATGTGCTGTCTTCTCCATCTGATTATTGAAAACCTCCTTTACAGCGAAAACACTTTGATAAGCCTTCAGATGAGATGCAAATGTACTTTTACTCTGTGACCACTCCAAGAGGTCCATTGACATACCTCTTTTCCAGATCTCCTTGTCATCATCTTCTAATCTTTTTCTTTCCAAGTCCCATCCAGTCAAGCCATTAACTGCAGCCCATAAATTAATGCAAATCCTTACCCCTGGCCATCTCGTAGTTCAGTTAAATTGGACAACCAAAGATACTACTTGAACTTCTGTCCATTCGGAGGATTTCCCTTCATCACTGTCTTTTGGAGGCACTCTTCATTGGGGTTATAATGTCATAGAAGTCCACTTAAGGTTGCTGCCAACACATCGTGCAGAACCATCTGTAAAACAAATTTGAATTCTTTTCAATCAAGTGGTCATAAGGACCTCACCATGGGTCCATGGATGGGAGTCCCTGGGTGGCACAAATGGTTAACTACTTGGTTGCTAACCAAAAGGTTGGAGGTTTGAGTGCACCCAGAGGTGCCTCAGGAGAAAGGCTGGGTGATATACTTCCAACAAATAAGCCATTGAAAACCCTATGGAGCACAGTTCTACTCTGCAGCTACATGGGGTCACCATGAGTCAGAATCCATGAAGGCAACTTTTTTTTTTTTTTTTAATGAGTCCATAGGTATAGTTCCATTTTTCAGAAGCAATCACTGTATTTTTGTTTTTGTTTCTCTTTGGCGGCCTAACTGATGTTGTTATAATTTCATTTCTTGATTTATCAACATTAGACCTATATTGACTTCCCACTATGAAAGATGAAGATTTAGCTTACATTCCTCCATCAATGTCCTCCCATTTTTAGTGATTATATTGTAGGTACTGATTATCTTATCAATTTTAAATAATATATTTAAAAATATTTAATTCTTATTCCCTTAACGTGAGACAGTAATTCTTGAGTGCTCACTCTGTAAGGTGAAGACATTATTAGTCTTCCCCCTTCTCTCCTTCCCTCCCCATCCTCTTTACTCCCCAACTTCTGCCAGCTTCATCACAGCTTTTACATTGTCAAAGTTGGTAACATTTACATTCTGTTCTTTAACCATACTAATATCATCCACATCTTGTCTATGGATTGATTTAAAAGGCTGAAATGCAGTCAACAACTTTTATTGGTTTAATAAAGAGGCTTACTTGTGTTTATTATTTTTTATATTTAATAAGTACCTTTAGTATTTATTATTTTTTATATTTATTAAGTTCCAGTTATGTGACAGGCCGTATTTTAGATATGGGGGATGGAAGAAGAAACACAAGCGATGAGGTCCTTATTCTCAAGACAATTACGCTCTGGTGGGGGATGGATAGGCTGTAAGCAAAAGAATACATTTAGAAAGGACAGATGGTGACCAGTTCTATGTAGAGAAGTAGACGGGGAATGGATGCAGAGTTACTGAGCACCTTCTTTACTTAGTTGTTTTTATTTATTTTGCTGTTGTTATTGAGAATATACACAGCAAAACACTAATTCAAACCTTTCTCCGTGTACAATTCAGTGACATTGATTACATTCTTTGGGTGGTACAAGCACTCTCACCCTCCTTTTCCGAGTTGTTCCTCCTCCATTAACATAAGCTCCCTGCCCCCTAAGGTTCCTATCGGATCTTTGAGCTGTTTTGTCACTTCAATCCCATATACCCATTGCTGTCAAGTCAATTCTGCCACATAGCAGCCTTATAGGACAGTGTGCTCAGAGCAGGGTGAGTGAGGGGAAGCTAAAGTGCAGTAACATCGGGGAAGCAGGCAGTGGATAGATCATCAAGGGCCTTGTGGGTCAGGGTAAGGAGCTTGCAAATTATTCTGAGTGTTAAGGAAAATCACTTAGGCAGGAAAGTTACTTGATGTAATAGATCAATTAAAAATCATCTCTCATTCATTGGCTGCTGAATGGAGAATGGACTGTATGGGTAGAGAAATCAAGGAAACTAGCATATACCAGGGCAGTGCAGGCAAGAGATGATGGCAGCTTGGTGATGGCAGCAATGGAGAGGAGTGGGTGCACTCAGCCTGTGATTGATGAGCTGGATTCCTAGGACTTGATGATGGATTGAGAATAGCGAACTAGGGCAAGAGGGGAACCTAGGATAACTGTAGATGTTTTGGCTTGAGTGCAAGGTGATGGCATTTAGTGCTATTTAATGGGACAAGGAAGTCATGGGGGACTGGGGCAGGCAGGGTTGAGGAGTCACACTCTGTTGAGTTTATGACATCCACATGGAGATGTCAAGTTACATAGACAGTTGGGCATAAGAGTCCGGAGATCTGGGGAGAGGTTAGGGCTGGACTAGAGATTTGGGGATCATTGGCCTGGGGATGGCATGTACAACCAGGGCACTGGATAAAGTTCTGGGAAGGGTAACTGGTTAGAGAAGAGGATAGCAAGGACTGAGCCCCGGGCCACTCCAGGATTGATATAGGTCAAGAAGGACCAGGAAAAGAGACAGAGAAACACAGGTAAGTAAAGTTGGAGGCAAGCAAGCTGGACAACGTTCTTTGTGATTCATAAGGTTTTCAGTGGCTGATTTTCAGAGGTAGATCACCAAGACTTTCTTCCTAGTCTGTAAACTCCACTGAAACCATAAGTGATCCTGCTGGTAGTCGAAGTACCAGTAGTGTAGCTTCCGGCATCATAGGAACACTTGCTTTGAACACGTCATCAGAAAACACCAATCACTGGAGAAGGGCATCATGTTTGGTGGAGCAGAGGGCCAACAACAGCAAGGGAAACCCTCGGTGAGATGGACGCGCACAATAGCCACAACAGTGGACTTGAACATGCTGGTGATTGTGAGGATGACGCGGGACCAGGTAATGTTTTGTTCTGTGAGATATAAACCCAGGAGTTCTCTTAGCAGCCCTATGCTCCCCAACCTGGCTGGGAAGATGCTTGTCTGGAGAAAGCGCCAAAGAGAAATGAGAAATGAGCCCTTGTCTGGGGCTTCCTGGAAGCCTGCCTGAATCTTGCCCATTTGGGTTCTATGAGAGTAAACCCCCCTTTGTTTTAAATGACTTTGTGTGTGTTTCTGTGACTTGTGACCAAGAGCCCTAACGAATTCAACATTATTGCCCCACTTTCCCAAATGATGAAACCAAGTTTTCAAGAGGTTAAGTAACTCGCTGCGGCCGTTCAGCCAGTAGTGGAGGATCTTGGAGAGAAGGCCTCATCCATGAATCCTTTTCCCCTACACCCGAGACACAGCGATTTCTTCCTCATCTGACGCCTGCATTTTGGATTCACTAGGCAATCATGGCAATCGTATATCTCAGGACTCTCCTGGCAGCCTTGATTTCAAACACCACCCGTTGCCCCTACAAGTGCACTTGAATGTCTCAGACCTTTCTCCTGAATGGGTTCAGAAAATATGGTCACTATTACGGCACTACCTTGCATTATTGCTCCACTATTCATTGTCTCGTCAGCTGAGAGCAAAGGCTGTGGAGGTGCAGTGAGAGACTGGTGGGAGCAAAGAGAGGCAGAGGGAAAAGCCGGCACACAGAAGGTAGACAATGAAAGGTGGAGGAGACACAGGGAGAAAGAAAGAAGACAGGAAAAGAAGGATGCAAGGTACAAAAAGACTAATCTGAAAGATCCATTTCGCTTGCCTGTGTTTCTCTCTCTCCTCTCCTGGTTCTCCTTGACCTATCAATACTGGAGTAGCCTTCCTTGAAGACAAGCTTGATCATGTGAATTTACCTGATTTAACCTTTTGATGACTTCCCACTGCCCTCAGGGTGAAGTCCAAACTCTCTGGCCTTGGCCATGAGGTCCCTGCTGCCTCCCTATCCTCTTTTTGGGCTGCTCTTGGCCTTGCTCACTAGACTCCAACCTTAACCATAACTAATCGCCATTGAGTGGGTTCTGACTCATGGATACGCCATGTGTGCCCGACCAGAACTGAGCTTCACAGGGTTTTCAGCGACTGATTTTTTGGAAGTAAATAGCCTGGCCTTTCTTCCCAGGTGCCTCTGGATGGACTCAAACCTCCAAACTTTTGGTTAGCAGCTGAATGTGTTAACCATTTGCACCACAAAGGGACTCTAAACTTGAGCCCTACTGCCCTTCTTTAATGCCTCCAACATACCAGGCACATCTCACTCCTGGCTCCTCCCTTCTTCTTCCACTCCAATCTTCTTCCAATGCCTCCCATTGGCTGAACCCAGGAATCTGGGAGATGCCAGGATCTGCCCCCCTGTGATACAGACAAGGGCAGGGTAAGAATAGGAATGGCTCTGAAGGCAAACAGGTGCAGTTTAGCTCTCTCATTTGTGCACACCTTTGGCCAACCTGCCTGTCCTGATAAATGGCCTTCCCACCCACCAGCTGCTCGGCCAGAGCCTGGGAGGCATCTTATTCCATGCTTTCCCACATCAACTTTCTCAGCAATTCCCATGAGTTCTACCTCTACAATGCATTTGCACAAATATCCTTCTCGCAGTTTCCTCAGCCACAACCTGGGCCACTGCAGCAGCCTCCTTGCTGGTCACCCTGCTTGCCCTTTTCTTATGCATTCTAATCCACCCAACAGCCAAAATGGTATTTTTCAAATATGTACCAGATCGTGTCATTTCTTTGGTTATAAACCATCAGTGACCTTCAACTCCAAATTCCTTTGCCGTGGCCTATTTGGCCCCATAGTGTGTGTCTTCTGCTGCCTTTTCAAGCTCTGTTTATATCATTTTCTTCCTCTTTAGTACTTAGCACTTTAGTCCTTAGTACTGGGCAGAAGCTTTCTTGTCCCAGGGCCTTTGGACACGCTGCTCCCTCCCCTTTTATTGTTGCCAACACTTTTTCATTCCTTCAGGTCTCAGCTGCCAGGTCACTTCTTCATGTCAACCTTCATTGATCACCCTAAAGTGTTCTCACTGTGTTACCCTCTGTCCCATCACCTTGGAGTTTCTTCATCGCCCTAGTGACAAGCTGTAATGACTGCATTCATACATTGTTGTCTCTCTCCTGGACAGGCTGTGCCTGGCTTGTTGACTGCTATGTTACCTGCTCTTCTTTCCATGCCCAGTACATAGTTGGCACTCCACCAATGTTGTTGAATAAGATGGACAAGAGAGAGGGGCTGAGAGGGACCACAGTCTAGCAATGCTCAGCTTGCCCCCTAGGAAAGAACAAGACCCGTTGCCATTGAGTTGATTCCGGCTCAGCAACCCTACAGAAAAAAGTCAGAATTTTTGTGGACTGCCAAGGGTCAGTGGCCTGGTCTTTGTCTATAGAGATTGTGAGACGCCTGCGTTGAGTGTCTGTGAAGCCCAGGTCTCTCTGTCACATCACACAAGATGACTCGAGGTAGGGGAGTGGAAAGGTGCTAAATAAAGCCAACTTTGCATTGTCTTTGGTCTTCTGATTACCAGGTACTTAGGCTGTAGTTATACAGTCAGCGGTGATGAGCTGTAATTGCAGATGTTTTCCATGGTTATTTTTTCCCCTGGAAAATAAAGTGATGCCTGTAATTTCCCCAAAGATGTGCTCCGGTCTCTCATGCAGAAGCAGAGCCCAGTGGCCTTCGTTACCCGATAAACATGGGCTTTCCTTTCCCCTTCTGGGTGAATGGGAGGGTGGCTGGTCTTAGAGGCTCTGTGCCCTGGTCTTGACTTTACCACCAACTGGCTGGCTGGTTCTCCATTCGCCCAGTGGAACATGCAGGTTGTGTTGGGGCCTGGGGATGCAGAGTGGGCAGGGATTAAATCTCAGTGGAGCACACAGGTCTTGAAGGATGAGCTTATGGTCAAAGCAAGCAGAGTAGAGAATTCAGGAGGCCTGGGAACCAGTGGAGTAGCCTCAAAAAAGTACTTCCTGGTCACTTAGGAATACACGAACACACCATTACTGACAGTAATCAGGCTAAAGCTGGCGACCATTTGGTAGGACACTGTAAACAGGATTCCAGCATTAAGGTGCTAAGGACTAGGGCGAAGGGGCCCTGGTGGTACAGTCTTTAGAAGTGCTCAGCTGCTAACTGAAATGTCGACAGCTCAAACCCACAGCTCTGCAGAAGAAAGATGTGGCAGACTGCTTCCATAGAGATTACACCCTTGGACTAGAGAAAGATTTTTTAAAATTATTACTTGTTGTTGTTGTTGTTGTTGAGAATATACGCTGTAAAACATACACCAATTCAACTGTTTCTACGTGTACAATTCAGTGATATCGATTACATTCTTTGAGTTGTATAACCATTCTCACTCTCCTTTTCTGAGTTGTTCCTTTCCGGTTAAGTATGTCCACTGCCCCCTTAGGTTGTTGTTGTCAATTTGATTCCATATAGATAGATCTTGAAAGAGCACAATGCTTAAGGCAGACATTCTTTACTAGTTAAGCTAACCTATTGTTTGATTTTAAGAAGATTTCGGGGGATTTAAAAAAAAATTATACTTTAAATGAAAGTTTACAGAACAAACTAGCTTCTCATTAAACAGTGCACATATTGTTTAGTGACATTGGTTACCAGCCCCATGGCATGTCAACACTCTCCCTTCTCCACCTTGGGTTCCCAATCACCAGCTTTCCTGTCTCCTCCTGCCTTCTAGTACTTGCTCATGGGCTGTTGTGCCCCTTCAGTCTCGTTTTGTTTTAGGGGCCTATTCAATCTTTGGCTGAAGGGTGAACCTCGGGAATGACTTCATTACTGAGCTAAAAGAGTGTCTGATGGCCATACTCTTGTGGTTTCTCCTGTCTCTGTCAGGCCAGTAAGTCTGGTCTTTCTTTGTGAGTTAGAATTTTGTTCTCCATTTTTCTCCAGCTCTATCCAGGACCCTCTGTTGTGATCCCTGTCAGAGCAGTCCAGTGGTGGTAGCTGGGCACAATCTAGTTGTGCTGGACTCAGTCTGGTAGAGGCTGTGGTAGTTGTGGTCCATTAGTCCTTTGGACTAATCTTTCCCTTGTGTCTTTAGTGTTCTTCACTCTCCCTTGCTCCCTAAGGGGTGAAACCGGTGGATTATCTTAGATGGCCGCCCACGGGCTTTTAAGACCCCAGACGCTACTCACCTAAGTAGAATGTAGAACATTTTCTTTATAAACTATGTTATGCCAATTGAACTAGATATTTCTCGAGACCGTGGTTCCCACAGCCCCGAGCCCAGTAATTCAATCCATTGGGGAGCTTGGGTGTGCCTGTGGAGCTTATGGAAACCCTGGTGGCATCGTGGTTAAGAGCTACAGCTGTTAACCAAAGGGTCAGCAGTTCAAATCTGCCAGGTGCTCCTTGGAAACTCTATGGGGCAGTTCTACTCTGTCCTATAGTGTCCCTATGAGTTGGAATCGACTTGATGGCAGCTGATCTGGTTTTTTTTTTTTTGGTTTATGGAGCTTACACGACCTTGCCTTATTCAGGGGATATTTCTGGTTTAAGATTTAAAGATTATCTCAGGGCAATAGTTTCAGGGGATTCACTCAGCCTCCATGGCTCCAGAAAATCTGGACTCTGTGAGAATTTGAAATTCTGTTCTGCATTTCTCCCCTTTTGATCAGGATTCTTCTTTAGATGACTAGGACATCTTTAAGATCCATTTCAGCCTCAAGATCCAAAGAGCATTGTGGTTAATTCTGCTTGCTGGGGGCTGTTTCTTGGGAATCCTAGAGGATATGGTCAATATAGCAATAAAATTTTAAGTTCCCCACAGACCAGCTCTGCACTTCCCACCTTAGCCAGACATCTCAGGCTCCAGTCAGTGTTCAATCAGGAGCATGCAAACCACGATCTGTTCTTATCACAGAAGGGCTGCTGATGGGAATTTGGTTACACCCATGAGGAAAGGAGTGGGAAGCCAAACAGGGTGGTGAGGTTCGGTGACTGGGGCTCCCCCAGTGGCATTGAGGGTGGAGGAGTTGCCTGAGATGGTTCCAGAGAGAAGGAGGCAGGGAGGGACTGTGGGGTGAAGTTGACTCCTGAGCTTGGTAACACCCCCTTCCCTTCTTCTCCATGAAAGGTAGCAGCAGTTTCATCAAATTCAGATTCAAAGATGTAATTTTGTTGAGACGCCTGCTGCTCTGCGGTGCTGCCGTATTCCACACACAGACGTCTCGGGCACTCCCATTCCTCACCTCTGCTTGTTCAGACTTCGTTTCCCCTCCACCCGCCCCCCACTGCCTGTATAGGGGGCCCTCACCTGGGGGAGCAGGGAAGGTGGGCTTCCTCTTTTGGAGTTCGCATTTCTTCTTTGTTCTCAGATTCATCATCTCTGGGGAACCCCAGGAAAATGGGGTGCATATTAAGGGGCAGAGCACCTTTCTGAGTCCTAAGAAGCTCCCCAGCCTCAGGGAGGCTGCCTTGATTGCCGGCAGCTCTGGATTCCTCATAGCCCGAGAGCCCAAATAGAAACCAATTCCCATGGCACAGTGCGGGAGTGTGTTGGGTAGGAGCCTGTGAGCCGGGAACAATGCCTTCATTAGGAGGAGGCCCTAAAGAAACAGAGATCTTCCAAGGCTAATGCTAATTGCAAACCGTGTGAGTGCAAATGTTTCTAGGTTGATGAGAAAACGCGGCAGAAGAAGAAGCTGAGGACCACATCAGAGGAGGTGAGGAGCCGTGGCAGGGCTGCCTTGAGCTTCAGTGGGTCATCCATCTGCCCACTTTCCCCTAGAACTTCTAGAACCCCAAGAGTGTTGCTGAGCATGTGGGAGCCCCATGGCCACCTTCTGAGGCAGGCTGGGATCTCAGTAGAATTTTGAATCCAAGAAAAATGCTGGCTTTGTCCCAAGGTTTCCCATCAACTTTGGGAAGGGCCTTGTGTTGTTTGGGTTGGGGGATACAATGAGCCTTTTTTTACTCTATGCCTAGATGTGCTGTATCGAACAATATTCTGCTGTGATCATAGGGTTTTCACTGACTAATTTTTGCAAGAATATCACCAGGCTTTTCCTCCTAGTCTGTCTTAGTTTGGAAGCTCTGATGAAACCTGTCCACCATGGGTGACCCTGCTGGTATTTGAAATACTGGTGGCATAGGAATACAACCAGGATGTTCCTTAGACGTGAGAATGGCAAGACTTTGACTCACTTACTTTGGGACATGTCATCAGGAAAGACCAACTGCCAGAAAGGACATCATGTTTGGTAAAGTAGAGGGCCAATGAAAACAGGGAAACCATCAATGAGATGGATTGACAGAACAGCCACAACAGTAGCTCAAACATATCAATGATCATGAAAATGGAGCAGGACCAGCAAGGTTTCATTCTGTTATACAGAGGGTCACCATGAGTGGGGCCAACTTGATGGCAACTAACAACAACTACAGTATGCCTGGATGGAAATTTCCAGGGAGACCTGGGAACAGCACATGGAATGGTAATAATTGAGGTGGACAGTGGCTCACTTCTTTTCTTAATGGCCCAATTTATGCAGCCTTTCAAGGAGCACTGAGCATCTGATATGCTCTAGAAACGGGTCTCCGTGTTTGGGGTAAATCACTGAACAAGAGAAATACAGGTCACTGCCCTTACAGAGTTTACCTCCTCATGGGAGCTGAACATAATCATGAATGTAGTAAAGTAGTAAATTGTGTGCTCCATTAGGAGGAAGGAGAACTGGTGGTGCAGTGTCTAAGTGCACAGCTGTTAACGGAAAAGTCGATGGTTCGAACCCACCAGCAGCTCTGCAGGAGAAAGACCTGGTGATCTGCTCCCATAAAGATTACAGCCCAGCAAACCCTATGAGGCAGTTCTACTCTGTCCTATAGGGTCACTAAAAACTGGAATCGACTCAATGGCATCCAAAAACAACATGTTAGAAGGTGATCAGTACTACTGAAACCCCCCCCCCCAAAAAAAAGAAACAGAGGAGAGACTAAGAGGAATGGACAACTGGGCGGGCGTGGGGTGGGCGAGTTTGTAGTCCTAGGTAAGGTTTTCAGAGGAGGACTGGTGGGAAGATGAAGCAGGAGCACACACCTGAAAGTGAGTCATCACTCACCGTGTGTATTAGTCTACTACGGCTGCTGTAACAAAATACCGCCCACTGGGTGGCTTGTAAACACAGACATCTATTGTCTCGTGGATCTGGAGGCTAGGAGACCAAATTCAGGGGGTCATCAGGGCCATGATCGCTCCCACAGCTCTAGGGAATATACCTTCTCGTCTCTGCAGGCTTCTGGTAGCCCCAGGCATTCCTTGGCTTTTGGTTGCAGCATCGTTCTGTGGTCGCCTGGCCACTTTCCTTCTCTCTGTCTGTCTGTCTGTCTCTCTCTCCCTGTGTCTCTTTTCTTTTCTAAGGTACCACTCAGAAGGGATTAGGACCCACCCTCCTCCAGTATGACCTCATGTTAACTGATAACATCTTCAAAGACCCTATTTCCAAACACGGTCAAGTTCAGGTGCCAGGAGTTAGGGCTCCAAGTAAAATTTTGGGGCACAGAATTCAATCCGTAATGCTGTATAAGCCCTATAGCTGGCCCATCCTTTGTTTTTGCAGGTAAATTTGACCTCACATCCCCTGGCTTCCCTTCCCTCCTCACTCAGGCCCTGCTGGAACAGGCGCTCAGGACCAGGCCCCTGCAGGGAGATGGCTGGTCTCCTGTCTGAGGATGTCACAGTGGTCACCTTGGTCTTAGGCCTTGGAAAGAGACACTCTCCTCCAAGGAGGCCAGGCTGGCTTCTTGGGGATTCTTGGAAACCACTCCTCCTTCTTGGCACAAGAGGCTTTGTTTCCCTTCCCCCACGTGCCCCATGAGGACACAGGTGATTTCATGCACACACATTCCAAAACCTGCAGTACACTGGGGAAGTCACCATTATCCTTGTGTAATATCTCCACTGGCTGCTTCAGTGACCCTCTCCAGATTACCCATTTCCTAATAAAACATTAACACAGGCAGGAGGCGGGAAGAAGGAGGGAAGGGGCTGAGGATGGTGGGAGCAGCTGCTCCTTTGCCACTTCTCTGTCCTTGGGTGAAGGGAAGGGAAGGGGACCCTGGAGTCTCTCCTGGGAATAAGAAGAGGCAAGGAGGGATTTTTCCAGTTCTACTGTCCCTAAGGAGAATAAGCACTTATTGAGGATTGATTTAGTGCTGGGGACGGTTGAAGGAGTTTTACTGAGCCCATTTTACACTCGGCTCAAGATCACACGGGTAGCAAACGGTGGGACTGGGATTTGAACTCAGGTCTTGACCGTTTAACCTCCTACTAATTCCAACCATTATTTGGAACACGGCACGCGTTGTTGTTAGCTGCCGTCGACTCAGCCCCTGACTCATGGCAACCCTGTTCACAACTGAGTGAAACGCTGCCCGGTCCCATGCCGCTCCCGTGGTTTGTTGTGGATAGGACCTTTGTGCTCCGTAGGGTTTTCATTGGTTGATTTTGGAAGTAGATCACCAGGCATTTCTTCCTAGTCTATCTTAGTCTGGAAACTCTGCTGAAACCTGTTCAGCATCATAGCAACATGCAAGCCTCCATGACAGACGGGTGGTGGCTGACCAAGAAGTGCATTGGTCAGGAATGGAACTTGGGTACCTGCATGGAAGGCAGGAGCTCTACCACTGAACCACTCCATCCTCAGCGATTTGGAAGAACGCTGATGACCTCCCTGACCTTGGTTACCCGTGCCTGGGACAGGACTGGATCCATAATCTCATGGCAGGAACTTTTTTTTTTTCCAATAGCACTGATCTTGCCTAGAACAGTGCCTGCCTGGTACTTGGAACAGATGGAGAGGACGCCCACAAATACTTGCTGAGGAACAGAATGAGTATGTATGTCATGTGCCCTGCCCATCCCAACTGGACTGGGAGACCCTTGGAGGCACACACGTCTCCTCCATCCCTTTTGGCCCCTGTGGCTGGCACTCAGCTGCACCCCACATATCTTCTAATTACGTGCATGAATGGAGAGGATGCAGAGCTGCCCAGATCCCACGAGCTTTGAGTACCTCAGGGAGGAGTAGAGTCCATGCTCTTTTCCCCATTTGGAGTGGGACCTTCCTCCCATTCCCTTTTTGCACCCCCCATCCCCCACGCCCCAGCCTCGCTCTCGTCATTCCCTTTAAATTACTGAAAGAGATTCCCTTGTACGAAAGCTAATTTAGGCGCCATAATGGAGACTATATTTAATGGAAATGGAAGCAGTGGAAGCAGAAGGATTTATGGTAGTAACAATCTGCTTGCAATAACATGGAGTGGGTCACCTGCTTAAGAAACGGTGGATTACAGGGAAGGAAATCTACCTCCCCAAAGAACACGGTATCACTGAAAAGTGCAGTCGTATCCAGTTCTGGTGATCTTATTAAATTCCATCGATCTTGTTACTCTGGAGGAGGGCCACATCCTTCCCTGCATCATTAGGATGGCCAGCGTGAAGCCTGACGCCGAAATGGGCGTGGAGGGCAGAAGTTGGCTCCCAAAGAGGCCTGGAGTCGGTGCCTGTTGCACAGGGCCCAGCACAGAGCCGGGCACCGTGTAGAGTCCTAGGAGGGGCGGGAGCACCCGATGCAAGGAGAACCAGACACTGGAGAGCCATTCAGAAAGTGGGAAGCTGTTCCCTTAGTGAGGGGACTCTGATATTGAGAATCTTTTCGTATTTTTATTTACCATTCCTGTATTTTCTTCTGTGAAGTGTTTGTCCAAACCTTTTGCCCATATATTATTAGGTTGTCTTTTTTTTTGAATTGATTTGTAGTTCTTTGTACATTCTGGACTGGGATCTTTTGTTAGATACATGTATTGCAAGTGTTTTCTCTCAGCCTGTGTGTTTCTTTTTCATTTTCTTAACAGTGTCTTTTGATGAGCAAAATATTTTGATTTTGTTGAAGTTAATTTTATTGCTAAAAAGAAGGTTAGTGCTTTTTACGTCTTTTCTAAGATATCTTTGACTACCCCAAGTTCAAGAGCTCTTCGGGTTTTTTGGGTGTATATATATGTATATATATATTTTTTAAAAAAAGTTTTATAGTTTTAGCTTTTATGTCTAGGTCTATGAGTCTTTTCAAATTCATTTTGTATGTGGTGTGAGGTAGGAGTCAGGTTTATTTATCTATTTTTTCATATGGATACCCAGTTATTCCAGCGCCATTTGTTAAAAATAGTATTCCCCCCCATTGAATGGTCTTACTGCCTTTCAAAAATCAATTGACTAATATGTGTGAGTGAGTCTATTTCCGGTCTCTCTATTCTTTTTAATTGATATACTTGTCTATTTTTACACCAACAATATGTTGACTTGTAGCTTTATAGTAAATCTTAAAATCGGGTAGGGTGAGTCCTTCAACTTCCTCCTTTTTTTCAAATTGTATTGACTATTCTAGGTCCTTCACATTTCCTTATAAATTTTGGAATCAGCTTGCCATTTTTCTACCAAAAAGGCTGCTGAGATTTTGATAGGCATTGTGTTGAATCTATAGATAAATTGGGGGAGAAATTATATCTTAAAATATAGAGTCTTCCAATCCACAAACCAAAAACCAAACCCAGTCCTGTATAGTCAATTCCCACTCATAGTGACCCTATAGGACAGAGTAGATACAAATACTTTGCTTCATCAAAGCCAGCAAAGGAGAGAGTTTGCTAGCAACATGGAAGCTACAGTCTTACATAACAAAATCCTGGAAGTGACATCATCATCTTTGCTGTATTCTATTGGTTAGAAGCAATCCATGGTCCTGCCTACGCTCTGGAGGAGATTCTTACAAAGGTGTGAATATCAGAATGGGGCCATTGGGGCATCTGTCACACTTGCTATTGATTTTCTAATTGTCTCATTTATTTTTTTGTTATTTTCTTCCTCTTTTTCTGCCTTCTTATGGGTTGATCATTTTTAATATTCAATTTGAAGATCACAGTTGGCTTTATAGCTATGTCTTTGTATATTTATGTATTTTTTAATGGTTGTTCTAGTGTCCTAAAAATCTGTAGCTTATCACAGAGTACTTAGAGTTAATATTGTAACACTGAACATGAATTGGAAGAATCTTACAACAATAAAATTCTATTTACTTCTTTGTGCTTTTATTATTAGGTATTTTGCAACTGTGTCTATAATGCTGTTTTTAGCTGCCCTCCAGTGGATTCCAACTTATGGCGACTCCAGGTGTTACAGAGTAGAACTGCTCCATAGGGTTTTCTTGGTTGCCATCTTCATGCAAGCAGATTGCCAGGCCTTTCTTTCCACCCAGTGGAGCCGCTGAGTCGGTTTGAACCACCAACCTTTTGGTTAGCAGTTGAAGCTGTTTGCGTCACCAGGCTCCTGCATATATAAAACATACCAACATACAATGCTTATATTTTTGCTTTAAACAATTAGTTGTCTTCCAAGGGACCTGTGCTGAGGGAGCAGGTGATGTTATTGGTAGAGGATTTTGGTAAATATCATTCTGTATAATTCATTCTGGTATTTTTAAACCTGATGATTCAAGAGCATTCCCTTAAAGGAGTGGGGTTAGGTCATCGAAACTCCTGAGAGTTGGAAGAAAAGGCTACCTGAGCCAGGAACTCTTTTTTTTTTAAATAATTTTTATTGTGCTTTAAGTGAAAGTTTACAAATCAAGTCAGTCTCTCACACAAAAACTTATATACACCTTTTTTTTTTTTTTTACATACTCCCAATTACTCTCCCTCTAATGAGACAGCCCGCTTCCTCCCTCCACCCTCTCTTTTCATGTCCATTTCACCACCTTCTAACCCCCTCTACCTTCTCATCTCCCCTCCAGGGAGGAGATGACAACTGTCCCAAGTGTCCACCTGATCCAAGAAGCTCACTCCTCACCAGCATCTCTCTCCAACCCATTGTCCAGTCCAATCCATGTCTGAAGAGTTGGCTTCGGGAATGGTTCCTGTCCTGGGCCAACAGAAGGTCTGGGGGCCATGACCACCGGGTCCTTCTAGTCTCAGTCAGACCATTAAGTCTGGCCTTTTTATTAGAATTTGGGGTCTGCATCCCACTGCTCTCCTGCTCCCTCAGGGGTTCTCTGTTGTGTTCCCTGTCAGGGCAGTCATCAGTTGTAGCCGGGCACCATCTAGTTCTTCTGGTCTCAGGATGATGTAGTCTCTGGTTCACGTGGCCCTTTCTGTCTCTTGGGCTCGTTGTGTCCTTGGTGTTCTTCATTCCCCTTTGATCCAGGTGGGTTGAGACTCATTGATGCATCTTAGATGGCTGCTTGCTAGCGTTTAAGACCCCAGACACCACTCTTCAAAGTGGGATGCAGAATGTTTTCTTAATAGATTTTATTATGCCAATTGACTTAGACGTCCCCTGAAACCATGGTCCCCAAACCCCTGCCCCTGCTATACTGGCCTTCGAAGCATTCAGTTTATTCAGGAAACTTTTTTGCTTTTGGTTTAGTCCTGTAGTGCTGACCTCCCCTGTATTGTGTGTTGTCTTTCCCTTCACCTAAAGTAGTTCTTGTCTACTATCTAATTAGTGAACACTGCTCTCCTACCCTACCTCCCTCCCCCCTCTCGTAACCAAAAAAGAATGCTTTCTTCTCAGTTTAAACTGTTTCTCAAGTTCTTATAATAGTGGTCTTATACAGTATTTGTCCTTTTGCAACTGACTAATTTCACTCAGCATAATGCCTTCCAGGTCCCTCCATGTTATGAAATGTTTCACAGATTCTTCACTGTTCTTTATCGATGCATAGTATTCCATTGTGTGAATATACCGTAATTTATTTACCCATTCATCCGTTGATGGGCACCTTGGTTGCTTCCATCTTCTTGCTATTGTAAACAGTGCTGCAGTAAACATGTGTGTGCATATATCTGTTCGTGTAAAGGCTCTTATTTCTCTAGGATATATTCCAAGGAGTGGGATTGCTGGATCGTATGGTGGCTCTATTTCTAGCTTTTTAAGGAAGTGCCAAATCGATTGCCAAAGTGGTTGTACCATTTTACATTCCCACCAGCAGTGTAGAAGTGTTCCAATCTCTCCACAGCCTCTCCAGTATTTATTTTGTGTTTTTTGGATTAATGCCAGCCTTGTTGGAGTGAGATGAAATCTCATTGTAGTTTTGATCTGCATTTCTCTAATGGCTAATGATTGTGAGCATTTCCTCATGTATCTGTTAGCTACCTGAATGTCTTCTTTAGTGAAGTGTCTGTTCATATCTTTTGCCCATTTTTTAATTGGGTTATTTGTCTTTTTGTAGTTGAGTTTTTGCAGTATCACGTAGATTTTAGAGATCAGGCGCTGATCGGAAATGTCATAGCTAAAAACTTTCCCAGTCTGTAGGTAGTCTTTTTACTCTTTTGGTGAAGTCTTTGGATGAGCATAGGAGTTTGATTTTTAGGAGCTCCCAGTTATCTAGTTTTTCTTCTGCATTCTTAGTAATGTTTTCTATACTGTTTATGCCATGTATTAGGGCTCCTAACATTGTCCCTATTTTTTCTTCCATGATCTTTATCATTTTGTATTTTGTATTTAGGTCTTTGATCTATTTTGAGCTCATTTTTGTGCATGGAGTGAGGTATAGGTCTTGTTTCATTTTTTTGCAGATGGATATCCAGTTATGCCAGCACCATTTGTTAAAAAGACTGTCTTTTCTCCCATTTAACTGTTTTGGGGCCTTTGTCAAATATCAAACTCTGAGCCAGGAACTCTTGACACAGGCCGGTCACCACTGCTCTACAATTTACCTGGAAGCTGGAGGTAATATAGCTTATTGGTTAGCAGCTTGGGTTCTAGAATCAGACAGGCCCAGTTCCAATCTCAGTTATAGGTCATTGGCCAAGTTTCTTGACCTGCCAGAGCCTGCCTTGGTTTCCTTACCTATTAAATGGGGATATGGGAACTATCTGTTAGGGTCGTTTGTAAGGATTATAAGATATACTTGCATGGGAAAGCTGGGCAGTGAATAAGGAAGGCCAAAGGAGAATTGATGCATTTGAATTATGGTGTTGGAGAAGAATACTGAATGGACTGCCAGGAGAACAAACAAATCTGTCTTGGAGGAAGTACAGCCAGAATGCCCCTTAGAAGGGTGGATGGTGAAACTTCGTCTCACATAGTTTGGACATGTTGTCAGGAGGGACCAGTGCTTGGAGAAGGATATCATGCTTAGTAAAGTAGAGGGTCCTTGAAAAAGAGGAAGACCTTCAATGAGATGGATGGACAAGGTGGCTGCAACAATGGGCTCAAAGGCTCAAACATAGCAATGGTTGTGAGGATGGTGAAGGACTGGACAGTGTTTCATTATGTTGTGCTTAGGGTCGCTATGAGTTGAAACTGACTGGGTAGCACCTAACAACAACAGTGCTTTATTCTAATGACTGATGAGGGTAGATAATTGGAGATGGCACAGGGTACAGAACTGTGAGGAAATTTCAGTTCTTAGAGAAAATATTGGATTCAGAGAGCTTAAGAATGATTAATGGAGGTTCTAAAATTACAGAGAGTAACCAAAAGAAAGTGTTTGGAACAGAAATTGCTTAGGGGTGGGAGGTAACCTTGAGGAGACTGTGGGCCCAGGTTAGGGAGATTTTGTGGACAGCGTTAGAGCTGGGGGGTGGGGGTGGTGGTGGTCGCGCTAGAAGTGACCATAACGTTGCACCTCTGTGTACTTCTCACTCCTCATTTGTACACAGCTGGTGCCCATGACTACTTTCCGCTGTAGGGAGCAGAGTCTGACTCGGTGACTGGGGTGTCCTGCTCTACTGGAGAGACCACCAGGAAATAGCCTGGTTTTCGGAGCCTGACCTGCTGGTTCCTTGGTGTTGGGGAAGTGATCCAAAAGAAAATGACTGGGAAGCCATTTGTGCTGCCATAACAAAAATACCACAATTGGGTGGGCTTAAAGAACAGGAATTTATCGTCCCACGGTTTTGTGGGTGAGGAGTCCGAATTCGGGGTGTAGGCAGGGCTCTGCCGTCTGCTCCAGGAGACCACTCCCTGTCTTGGCTCCTGCTGCCCTGGGCATTTCTTGCTGTTCCTTGGCTCGTAGGCGGGTCCTCATGGTGACTTTCCCCGTGTGTGTCACTCTCTCGTGTCTGTGACCAGTTGCCGACTAGTTGATTCCAACTCGTGGTGACCCCATGCACGCCCGAGTAGAATTGTGCTCCACAGGGTTTCCAATGGCTGTTTCTTCTGAGGAGCCTCTGAGCAGAATCTAACCTTTAACCTTTCAGTTAACAGCTAAGCATGTTAACCATTTGCACTGCCCAGGGACTCCTTCGTATTTGTACTCCCCTTTATAAGACTCTGGGAAACCCTGGTGGCATAATGGTTAAGTGCTATGGCTGTTAACCAAAAGGATGGCAGTTCAAATCCACCAGGTGCTCATTGGAAACTCTACGGAGGCAGTTCTACTCTGCCCTATAGAGTTGCTATGAGTCGGAATCGACTCGAAGGCAATGTTTCCTTTTTTTTTTTGCAAGACTCCATGCAGAAGGGATTATGTTTAGCAACCACCAAGGAGTCCTTGGAGCTCTGATGGTGCAGTGGTTAAGAGCTACAGCGAGCTGTGTCTGCTAACCAAAAGGTTAGCAGTTTGAATCCACCAGCTCCTCCTTGGAAACCCTATGGGGCCGTTCTAATCTGTCTAATGGGGTTGCTATGAATCAGTATCTACTTGACGGCAGTGGGTTAAGGGGTCCCTGGGTGGTGCAGCTGATGCTTGACTACTAGAGAAAATTTGGAGGTTTGAACCCATTCAGAGGCTCCTCAGAAGTCAGGCCTGGCGATCTGCTTCTGAAGGGTCACAACCTTGAAAATCCTGTGGAACAGCTCTGCTCTGCGCACGTGGGATCGCCCTAAGTCAGAATTGACTCAATGGCAACTAACAACAACTACTGAGATATGACTCCATTACCATAACAAAAGAAAACCCCTATTTCTTAACAAGGTCATAGTCACGGGTACGGGGTTAGGATTTCAATGTATATTTTTGGGGACACAATTCAATCCATAACAAGTTTTGCTGAAGAAGGGAAATCTAGGGCGTCCCAGGTCTCTTCTCCCAGCAGGAAGGACTGGGGAGAGGACTGGACCCCAGCATTTTTGGGGGTGGGGTATGACTGGTCTCCATATGAAACCTGAGCCCCGGCCACCGGTCACATGCTCAGGTCACTGGCCTCCCCTCTTTGGGCCGAGACCAACATGGTTGAGATTTCAGGGCCTGCCACAAGGCATTTATAATCCTGTCAGCTGGGGATGAAGGATGGAGGAGCGTGTCCAACCAGGGAGGCTCTGCCCTGAACCAGATGCTGTGGCTCCGCGGCCTCTCCGTCTCCTTCACCCTGGGCCCTGGGCACCTGCCGCCCCACCTGCTCCCAGTGCTTGGCCCCCTCACCCACGTCAATATCCTTCTCCCAGACAGCCTGGCCGTGGAGCCGGCGCCAGGCGATACCTCTGGTCTTTTAGGTTTCCCGTGTGATGAATAAGTAGGCTGGCAGTCTCCCGTCCCTCTCCCCTCTTGGCCCCGCCCTCACTTTCCTAGTGGCAATGGAAAGTCACTGGCTCTGTGGTCCCATGGATCCTGGATGGAGTCTTTTGCAGTGTCAGGTGTGCCTGGGGGAAGGGAACGGGCTGATGCTCACCTGGGAGGCGAGTCCTGGGGCTTCCCCGGCCCAGTTCTGTCCTGTTCTGGATTCAGAGAAGCAGGCCCCCTGCCCTCCTGGCTAGTGGGCAAAGCTTTCCTGTAGAGAAACCCAAGTCCCTCAACTGGTTCCTTCTAGCCCAGGAGGCCTTTAAGATCATCTCTGCCCACTCATTCCAAAAAATAATCTGCAGAATCTTTGACACCAGTGAAATCTAACCCAGAAGCCCAATAACTAAGAGATCAAAACAGAGCCGCCCTGGTGGAATCCTGAGCCCTGCTTTCTGATTTGGACCTGCTCCCATCCCAGACAGCCCTGCAGAAGCCATGAGGATCCCTGGGGTTCCCCAGAGGCCAGTTTGAGAACTGGAGATGCGGTCCCATTTGATGATGGGAAATTGAGTCCCAGAGAGGTGAATGCACGTCCAAGTTTACAAGCTGCTGGCGATCAGGTTAAAATCCAAGCCTTTTGTTGCCCCAGTCTTGGTTCCTTTCCCCTTGGAGTCCCTTGGGTGGGCTGAGGTCAGCAAAATAGCAAGTGTGGCAGAAGGAGAGCTAGAGAGAGGCATGAAGGAGCAGGCTAGCACCTGGAGTTTCCAGGCAGGTGAGAGGGAGGAGAGCTTCTCTCTGAAGTTCTAGTCAGGAGGACCCACGAATCCTTGCTCATTTTGGGTGGGTAGCTACATTTTCACCAAATGAGTTTTTTAATTGCTTGATTTACTTATCTCGTCTTGGATCCGCTGATATACTCTGCTGCCTTTTAATTGCTTGAAAAGTTGAGCAGTTTTTCATGTTTTAAGGAGTGCTGAATTGTATAATTAAAACACTAACAGTGTAAATCAACAGTGCAGAAGAAAGACAGCAGAGAATTAAGCAAGTGTGTTGGCATAATGATAAAACCAAACCGGCATGAAGAGGGCCCATTACCAAGAAGATGCTGAATGCTAATGGGGCCCAGACCTGGGGGGTGAGCACGGGACCCTCACTCGGCCCCTCGCCCTCTCCCGCACAGCCACAGGGAATGGCTGGGACCGACGGGAGTTGAACAGGGAGGACCAGTGTGAAAGTTTGGGCAGGGGAGAGACACAGCCAGTGACAGGGAAGTGGCTTTTAATTAGAGGGTGCAAGAGCGGGCTGGGGCGGGGCTGGGGGACATCAGAGCTGAAGGGAGAATATGGGGGGAGTGGCTGAGAGGGGAAGACGGAGGAGGTGTGGGGAGGATCGGAGCCCCCTCTCCTTCCTCTGGCTGACTTGGTTTAAGAAGATAGACAGTGGGAGCTACAACAGTTCCCTCTCTGCCTCCAGGCCTCCCTCTGTACCCTCACTCCCACTACCTTCCTCTCTCTTCTCCTTTTTCCTTCCTCCATCTTCCTGCCCTCCTTCCCTCTTTTCCTCTCTCCTTCTCTACCTTCCTCTCTCTCTCCTCCTTTTCCTCTCTCCCCCTCTTCTTCTTTCCTTTCTTCCTTCCCTCCCTCCCTCCTCCCTCTCTCCCTTCCTCACTCCCTCTTTCCTTCCTTCTTTTACACCAAAGTAATTGTGCCTAGTGCAAGACATTGGAACAGCAT
The DNA here is from genome assembly GCF_024166365.1 of Elephas maximus indicus. NCBI lineage: Eukaryota > Metazoa > Chordata > Mammalia > Proboscidea > Elephantidae > Elephas > Elephas maximus. The sequence continues at coordinate 64,490,845 of NC_064837.1, read as the reverse complement.
GATATTGTTAGGTGGTGTCAAGTCAATTTTTGACTCATAGCTACTCCATGTGACAGAGTAGAACTGCCCCATAGGATTTCCTAGGCTGTGATCTTTATGGAAGAGCCCTGGTGGCACAGTGGTTAAAGCGCTTGGCTGCTAAAGGTCAGCAGTTTGAACCCATCAAGCCACTCAGTGGGAGAAAGATGTGGCAGTCGGCTCCCAAAAAGATTTACAGCCTTGGAAACCCTATGGGACAGCTCTACTCTGTCCTATAGGGTTGCTATGAGTTGGAATCAACTCAACAGCAGTGAGTTTAGTTTTTTTTTAATCTTTACGGGGAGCTCCTGTGTGGGTTTGAACTGTCAACCTTTTGGTTAGCAGCCAAGTGCTCAAGCGTAGGGCCACCAGGGCTCCTTTCAAACAGTATAAACATATTTAAAACATGAACATTCTCATTAGTCTCCATCCTGAGCTTCTCCTAAAGCTTCTCCCTCCCATTCATCCTCTCCCACCAGGGGGGACCATGTTGGAACAGGGAGTGAAGGGTAGAGGCCTTCCTTCCTCAGCTGGAGCAGGCTGGAAAGCTCTCAAGCTAAAAGTGTGTCTCCACACAGCGTTTCCTGGAGAGTGTGGGTGGGACGCTAGATTGGAGACTGAGTTTCCTAGTGCTGCTGTAACAGGCGTACCACAAGTGTAGACTTTAAAGAACAGGAGTTTATCTTCTCACAGTTCAGGAAGCTAGAAGATTGACCTCAGGGTGTGGCTACAGGGGGACGTCCTTTTTTGTCAGTAAACCCGGGAATTCCTTGGTGTCTGTCTCTTCCCTGTGTGTGTCTCTGTGTCTATCCTGCTGTTTGTATAACTCAGAAGTGATTGGGTTTAGGACCCACTCTACTCTGGTGTGACCTCATTAAGAAAACAAAAGAAAATCCCTATTTCCAAATAAGACTGAATTCACAGGTCCAGGGGTCAGGGCTTAAATATTTTTTGGGGACACAATACAATCCATCTCAGAGACATTCCGGATCATGCCTCTAAGTAGGGAGTCTGATTGGAGGGAGAGCCCTGGCCACTCTGCTATAGTAATAATAACCCCCATTGATATTGATTATGTGCCAGGCACTTTATAGACATCGTCCCATTTAACCTCCACAACAACCTTCAGTACTGTATTCCCCTTTTACAGATGAGTAGGCTGATGCTGAGTAGTTAAACCTGTGAGGTTTGCAAAGCTAGTAAACGGTGGGGGCGAGATTTGACCCCAGGCCGGTCTGACTCCAAGCCCAGGTGCTTAACTTCTAAACTATGTTGCCTTGGGAGAAACGGGCACAGGGACTCTCCCCACACCTAGGTGGACACATTTCCACCCTGGTAGATCTCTGAGTAAGAGTTCCTGAGTAAGGATCCCTGATGACTGTTGTTCCTGCCCCATGGAGAAGGAGAAAGGGGTGGATTTCTTCCTAGGATCCATGCATGCAAACATCCCCTTCCCTATCTCATCAGCCCTCACCCCCATAACCTACACATACTGAGTGGGGGGCTGCGGGGAGTTGCTCTAATTAGTAAAATTGCCTTGGGCCCTGACACAGCCTTCACCCACCTATATCGATAAGACTCGGGCAGCAGGCTTATTATTTGATATTTATAACGGCCCGTTCCTTGCCCTCATGATGGATGCTTCACATATTGAGATCAATATGGCCCTCCTAACATTTACATACTCATATTATTAATGAACAATAAGTCACCCAGGCGGCCCTGCTTGACTGGGTTTTCAATGTGTTTGTACAGAGACCTAATCTTGTCCTCTGTCCCTTGCACTAGCCCAAATGGCTGGAATCAATCAGCTTGGACAAAAGGGGACACAGAGCCGAGTGTGGAATCACGCGGGGACAGAGTCTGGGAAATGGCGCCTTTTACACTCATGTTCTCCGTCTGATGGACTCCTTCTTACGCCCCAGGGTGGAGGAGGACCCTTCTTTGTGGTGCTCCTCTGCAGCCAGCCAGTTTCAGGCTGGTGGCTGGTTTTCTTCTTAGTGTCTTCTTATCCCCTTGTCGTCCACATTGCCCTCTCCACCCTGGTCCTCATCAGCTCATACCTGGGCACTGACCAGCCTTCTAATTGGCCTTCCAGCTGCCAGCACCCCCGCCCTATGCCCCACTTCCTTCTCTGCAAGACTGTCTGCTTTCATTCTTCTGACTGCCTGCCAGGGATCACCGCTCTGCTCTGAAGCCTCTCACTTTTCACATACCAACTCCTTGCTCTGGCTTCAAGACCCTTTGTAAGCTTCCTGCTGGTTGGCCTGGTGTCCCACCTTCTCTCAACCTACCTGCCACCTCCACTAGCCTGGTCCCTCTCCTTCCCTTTCCTTCCAACATGCACGCATGCGTGCATGCACATGCGCACACACACACACAGAGTCTTAGTCTCCTAGTGCTGCTGTAACATCAATACCACAAGTGGGTGGCTTTAACAAACCGAAGTTTATTTACTACAGTGTAGGAGGCTGTAAGTCAGAAGTCAGGGGACCAGCTCTAAAGGAAGGTTTTCTCTCTCTGTCAGCTCTAGAGGAGGGTCCTTGTCTCTTTGAGCTTCTGCTCCTGGGTGATTTTTTCTCTCATTTATTTTATACCTCAAAAGAGATTGATTCAAGACACACCCTACACTACTACTGTCCCATTAACATAACAAAGAAAACCCATTCCCAAATGGGGTTATGACCACAGGTATAGGGTTTAGGATTTACAACACATATTTTTGGGGAACAAAATTTAAGCCACACACACACACACGCGCACACACACATATGCACACACACATACCTACCTCTTCATTTGTGCTATTTGTGCTACCACCTACAAAGTTCTTCCAAATGTCTCCATCAATACAAATTCTATTCATCCTTCATGGTCAGCTCAAGTCCCACCTACTCCTAGAAATGCTGCCCAATTTTTCAAGCAATCACTAACTTTCTTGCCTCTCTGCAGTACCCTCACTATTTTTGTTGTCCATTCAACAATGATTTATTGAGTGCTTACTATGTGCCAGGCACTGGACTAGCTTCTTGGGTTATAACGGTACCATACATGAGTTACAGTCTTGAAGATCTTAAAGTCTAGTGTGGAAGGAAGTCATTCATCAAAGAATCACACAAATGAGTGTAACATTAAATGGAGATAAGGGTCTTGAAGGAGAGTTACCACTTAATAGCAGTGAGGATGAATAGAGTGGGGAATTGGCTTGGTCAGGGAGGTCAGAGAAGGCTTAAAAGTGTGTGATGGAGGGTGAGGGAGTGGGAGAGCATTCCAGGCTGAGGGGACAGCATGTGCAAAGGCCCCATGGTGGGAAGGAGAGAGGAGAGTTTGAGGAACTAAAAGAAGTGTTGTGGCTGAAACACAGAGAGTAGGGTAGGGGGTGGGAGGGTGGGAGAGGAGAAAGATGCAGTGGGTGGGTTGGGCAAGGGCTAGACCACAAGGGCCCATTATAGGCCATTGCAGGACATCCATCTTTGTCCAAAGAGCACTAGGAAACCAGAAGAAAGTTGTAGGTACAGAGGCCACATGGTTTGATCTGTATTTTGAACAGCTTGCTCTTGCTTTGTGGAGAATGTGTCAGAGGAGGGCAAGGCAAGCAGTGGGAGAAGCATTAGGAGGCCATTGTGACGGTCCATGTGACAGATGTTGGTGGGGGACGGCAGAGGGATGGAAAGCAGTGGACCGGCTTCTGTGGTATTTAGGAAGTAGAGCCATCAGGACTCAGTGACATTTAGGATGTGGAAGGATGAGGGTGGAGAAAAGGGTCTCCAGCCTATGACTGGTGGCACTGGATGGAGGTTGGGCACTGGCAGGAGGTCAGGTTGATGGTGGTGGGTGGATGTGGAAAGGCATGAGGTTTGATATGGACATGTAGAGGATGAGGGTCTTTTGAAACACACCCACGAGGTGATGTTGAACATACAAGGGGTGACTTAAGACTCAATAATAAAGACCTGGGTGGCAAAGACGAGAGCCCAGGGAGAAAGAAGAGAGGTGTTGGGCACTTCCCCCTCTTGTCCTTAGTCTACACTCTGCAGTCTACACTTATTCCTAGTTCTTCTTTGGGCACGCAGTCTCAGCCCATTGCCCTTTCCCAGCTGTCTTAGTTAGCTACTGCTACTGTAACAGAAATACCACAAGTGGGTGGCTTTAAAAAACAGAAAGTAATTTTCTTACAGTTCTAGAAGTTAGAAGTCCAAATTAGGGTCTCAGCCCCGTCGATTGCTTCTGTGAACCTCTGTTCTAGTGTCTGGTGTCTGCTGGCGACTTTTGGCGTTGCTTTGCTTGTAGACAGGTCCTCACATGTCGTCTCTCTTCCCCCGTGTGTGTGTGTGTGTGTCCGTGTCTAATCAGCTCTTTTTATAACTTAGAGGTGATTAGATTTAGAACCCACCCTACTAGGGTTACTGGGTTTTTCTACTAGGATATGATATAATTAACATAACACAGAAAATCTTATTTTCAAATAGGATTACATCTACAGGTATAAAAAACCATTGCCTTTGAGTTGATTCTGACTCGTAGCAACCATATAGGACAGAGTAGAACTGCCCCATAGCGTTTCCAAGGTTGTAATCTTTACGGAAGCAGATTGCCACATCTTTCTCCTACACTGCAGCTGGTGGATTTGAACCGCTGACTTTTCTGTCAACCAAAGAGCACTTTAACCACTGCCCCATCAGAGCTGCTCCACAGGTATACCAAAAACTAAACCTGTTGCCATCCAGTCTATTCTGTGTCATAGTGTCCTATAGGACTGTCCTATAGTACAGTCATAGTGATCCTATAGGACAGTGCCTCACATGGTTTTTTAAGAGACTGGTGAATTCAAACTGCTGACCTTTTCCTTAGCACCCAAGCTCTTAACCGCTATGCTGGCCAACAGTGCTCTTCCACAGGTGTACCTGTTCCCGTTGCTGTCAATTCTGCCCCATAGGGTTCCAAGGAACACCTGGTGGATTTGAACTACTGACCTTTTGGATAGCAACCAAAATCCTAAGCTCTATGCCACTAGGGTTTCCTCCACAAATATAGGGGTTAGGATTTCAACACATATTTTCGGGCGGGGGGCACAATTTAATCCATAACAGTAGTGCGTAGGGTTTGATTATCCAGCTTCCTCATGAGTGATGATCCATACTTGTCAATTAAGAAGGTCATTCTGGGTGACCCCCACCCAGTTCTCTCACTCATCCTGCCCTGGTGGTAGCGGTACATGCCTCATTCTGCATCATCGTCTACCCCCTTACCGTTGGTTTGTCCCATTTCCCTCCAGTCCAGTGTATGTTTCTCTGTGATGTTATCCTTATGAATATGCACCTGGCAGAGGTTATTTATTTAGCTCTTTGTGCCCTCCTTTCTTCTAGAAAAGATTTAAAGCCAACAAAAAGAATGCATAAAATATAAGAAAAAAAAAAAAAAAAAACCAAGGCCGACATAAATTAAAAGTTTGGGTGAAAGAAGAAAGAACGTAAAGTGGAGCAGAAGTAAGACTAAAAAAGCATGTCCTAGTGGGCTAGGCAAAAGGTGTCCTGGTGGTGAAAAGGGTAAGTGCTTGGCTATTATCCTAAAGACTGGCAGTTCAAACCCACCCAGCAGCTCCACGGTAGAAAGACCTGTCGATCTGCTCCTGTAAAGATTATAGCTCAGGAAACCCTATGGGGCAATCCTGCTCTGTCACCTGGAGTTGCCATGAATCAGAATCAAGTCATTAGCACCCAACAACACAGTAGTGGGCTAAATATGGAAACAGGTTTGGTTCTAAGTTTTGGAATAATCAGTGAAGGGGGCCCCATGATCAAGCACAGGTTCGTGGTGTCCAGAAGATGAAAAAGACCAGGCGTTATAACTGAGCTGGAGGAGAAAATAACCAAACAGATGCTGAACTGAGAAAACGCTGTAAATAAGGACACTTTCGAATCACTCGAACTCAGGTTCTCAATCGGGCTTAATTGTGCCCTCAAGGTGACCTCTGGCAATGTCTGGAGACATTTATGGTTGTCATAACCTGGGGATGGGTAGAGATCAGGGATGCTGCTAAATGTCCTACAATGCACAGGACAGCTCCTTGCCCCCTCCCCCAACAAAGAATGATCTGACCCCAAATGTCAACAGTGCCGTCGTTGGGAAGCCCTGCTCTAACTCTTTCTTGATTGGAGACGTGGCGATACCAAAAGAAGTCATGCTGGTCCATCTGTAATTAAGCCCTCTTGGAAAAGACTCAAAAACACCCTGGCTGGATCCTAAATCCCCTTCTTTGGTGGAATAGAGCTTTACATTCCTTTAGTCTCAGAAAGGGAAAGCTATCTTTTCAAGATCATTGCCTCCAACGATCACCACTTTCATGCTGTCCCTTGCACATGTCCGGGGCACTGAAGAATGTAGGGATGCCCAGGCCACGTGCCCTACCTCCAGTGGGCTCACAACCCCCAAGAAGGAACTTCCCACAGGACAGTGTAGATGTCTGTGAGTCCAGACCTGTGAGCAAATAAATGTCTGTCTTGTAAAGCCACCCACCTGTGGGCAGTACTAGGTAACTGTTAGTCCTCTAGTGCTGCTATAACAGAAACACCACAAGCGGACGGCTTTAACAAAGAGAAATTTATTTTCTCATAGTCTAGTAGGCTAGAAGTCCAAGTTCAGGGCGTCAGCTCCAAGGGAAGGCTTTCTCTCTCTGTTGCCTCTGGAGGAAGGTCCCTCTCATCAATCTTCCCCTGGACTAGGAGCTTCTCCGTGCAGAATCCCCAGGTCCAAAAGACGTGCTCTGCTCTGGGTACTGCTTTCTTGCTGGTATGAGGTCCCCCTCTCTCTGCTCACTTCTGTTTCTTTTCATTTCTTATAAGACAAAGGTGGTGCAGGCCTTACCCCAGGGAAACTCCTTTTATTTTGGATCAGGGATGTGACTTGAGTAAAGGTGTTACATCCCATCCGAATCCTCCTTAACATAATCTAATCTTGCCTCATTAACCACAGGCAGAGATTAGGATTTACAACACATAGGAAAATTACATCAATCACAAAACGGAGAACAGCCACACGATACTGGGAATCATGGCCTAACCAAGTTGACACATATTTTGGGGGGGGACACAATTCAGTTCATAAAAGTAACTAAGACTCAGAATTCAGACACAGGGAGAAGGACAGTGCCCCCACGCCAGGGAACAGCCCAGGCAGGGCTCAGCATGGAGCACAGGATGGCCTGGAGTTGCTCAGCCCTGAGAGAGTGACCTTGTCTGACCAAGAGCAGAGGAACAGTGGTCCAGCCTCAGCTGGACCCAGTGTGGAGCGTTGCTGAGTGGGGTCCGGGGCACCGTGCCAGGTAGCCTGGCTCTGATCAGGGATCTCTATCCTTGGCCTATAGCTGTGATCTAGGCTGGGTCTGCTTCTCCCTTGAAGGGCTCTGAGAGCAGGTTCTGTGACTGTGCTGGCACTGCAGGGAGGCCCAGGAAGCCTGCACAGGGGTTGCTTTTCCCAGGCAGAACCGCACTTTACAAATGTGTTGGCAGTGTGACTGCATGGTCACGGAGAGGCCAGAGTGTCCCTCCCTCGCAGCAGCTTTTCCCGAGGGATCGCAGAACTGAGAGAGTGCGGATGACTCCCCATTGGCTGAAGTCTGGCTCCTGGAGCCCCCTGCCTTCTGTTCACCCCCACCCTCCTCCTCTTCAGCTCCGGGTCTTTAATTCTCCTTCTCTGACTCTCATCCACTTTTCACCTCCCTTCAATAGGCTGGTGTGTCCTGAGGGGCTTCCCCTCAGCCTGGCCGGGAGGGGCCCAGAGCCTGGGGAAGAGTGGCTTGTTTGTTTGTTGTAAGCAGAGCTTGAGCTGTTGCCTTCCACGGCAGGCCAGATTCGTTCAATGACCGAAGTGAATGAGCATTCGCTGAGTCCCAGGCTGGGACTGCCACAGAGAATATAAAGATGCTTCCGAATTGGCCCCTACCCTCCAGACTCCTACAGCTGAGCAGGGGATGTCAGACACAGCATCCAGGCCAAGAAGACAGGGTAAAAAGTCATAGATGCCTCAGGTGGAAGGGAAATCACCATAACAACCTCTTCTGTGCTCCATGCTTTCATACACACAAATGCATCGTATGAAATCCTCATGACAGCCTAAGAGACAATCATGGTGACCCCATGTGTGTCCAAGTGGAACTGTACTCCATAGGGTTTTCAATCATTGATTTTTTGGAAGTAGTTGCCAGACCTTTCTTCCGAGATGCCTCTGGGTGGACCTGAACCTTCAACCTCAGTTCCTCCACCAAAGGTTCTGTTCCTTTTGGAAACTTTCTCCTGTAATGAGGCAATTGCTATAGCTTTCTCTAGGCCACTCACAGCAGCTGTAGCCCCAGGAGCTTTACTACCACTGTGGTTTCCCTTAACCCTGCCTCTTCTGGGTAGTGCAAATAGGTAATGATCTCAGCTGTTAACCAAAAGGTTGGAGGTTTGAGTCTACCCAGAGGTGCCCCAGGAGAAAGGCCTGGCCATCTACTCCCAAAATATCAACTATTGAAAACCCTGTGGAGCACAGTTCTTCTCTGACACACACGGGGTCATCAAGAGTCAAAGCTGCCCAGACAGGGCTCAGTACGGAGCACAGGGTGGGCCTGGAGTTGTTCAGAACTTGTCTGAACAAGCTGAGAGGACAGTGCGTCAGCCACAGCTGGACCCAGTTTTGGAATATTGCTGATTATCTTGGAGAAAGGTCCGTTCCAGGGCTGGCTTCGTGGGCATGTGATCTGCGCACTCACACGGGGCCTCGTCCTTACAAGGCTCCATGCTTGGTTTAACGCTCTGCTGTCACCATCTTGAAATTCCTAGTAAGTTTTGAACTAGAGGCACCACATTTTCGTTTTACACTGTTGTTGTTGTTAGGTGCTGTCAAGGCGGTTCTGACTCATGGCGACCCTATATACCACAGAACAAAACACCGTCCTGTCCTGCACCATCCTCACAATTGTTGTTATGCTTGAGCCCGTTGTGGCACCCACGGTGTCAATCCATCTCATTGAGGGTCTTCCTCTTTTTTGCTGACCCTCTACTTAACCAAGCATGATGTCCTTCTCCAGGGACTGGTCCCTCTTGATAACATGTCCAAAGTATGTGAGATGACGTCTTGCCATCCTTGCTTCTAATGAGTATTCTGGCTGTACGTCTTCCAAGACAGATTTGTTAGTTCTCTGGCAGTTCCTGGTATATTCAATACTCTTCACCAACACCATAATTCAAAGGCATCAATTCTTCCTCAGTTTTCCTTATTCATTGTCCAGCTCTCACATGCGTATGAGGCAATTGAAAGCACCATGGCTTGGGTCAGGCACATCTTAGTCCTCAAAGTGACATCTTTGCCTTTTAACCCTTGAAAGGGGCCTTTTGCAGCAGATTTGCCCAATGCAATGTGTTGTTTGAATTCTTGACTGCTGCTTCCATGGCTGTTGATTGTGGATCCAAGTCAAATGAAATCCTTGACAACTTCAATCTTTTCTCCGTTTATCATGATGTTGCTCACTGGTCCAGTTGTGAGGATTTTTGTTTTCTGTGTGTTGAGGTGTAATCCATACTGAAGGCTGTGGTCTTTGATCTTCATTAGTAAGAGCTTCAAGTCCTCTTCACTTTCAGCAAGCAAGATTGTGTCAATCCGCGTATCGCAGGTTGTTAATGAGTCTTCCTCCAATCCTGATACCCTGTTCTTCTTCCCACAATCAGGCTTCGTGTCTGTCAGTTTGTCGTACTGTGGTGGCTTGCATGTTACTGTGATACTGGAAGTTTTGCCACCGGTGTTTCGAAGGCCAGCAGGGTCACCCTTGGTAGACAGGTTTCAGTGGAGCTTCCAGACTAAGACGGACTAGGAAGAAGGACTTGGCAATGTATTTCTGGAAAAACTGGCCCGTGAAAACCTCACGAATAGCAGAGGAACATTGTCATTTTACACTGGGCCCTGCAAATTCTGTAGCCTGTTCTTTGTTAAGCTGTTCCGGTCACCCCTTTTGAAAGCACCATCCATTTCTTGCCAGGTCTGCTTTACAACAAGGGAGCTGAGTTTGAAGGAAGTTCAATAATTTGCCTGAGGCCACCCAGTGCAGAGCTGGGATCTGAACCCAGGACCTCGGTCTCCAGTGCTCATACTCTTTGTTCTATCAGGTTCCAGGAGCTCAGGTGAGGGGCCAGGATGGGAACTCGTAGGACTTTGCGTATCTACTGATTGCTTCTCTTTGATGGGAAAACCATGGGCTTCTGGGCCTTTATTTCTCTCCTTGTTTTTCTGATTGTCTCGGCCCAGCCCGGCTCAAAGCTGCCCTTTTGGGGGGAATCACTGACTAGGCTGCCTGACCGCCTGGGGATCCAGAGGCTTGGCCTGCCCCTCCTCTGTGAACCTGCTCCTTCCGCTCCCGGGCCCAGCAGAGAGACCTTCTCTCCCCGGCGTCAGCAGCGAGGCCTGTCCTTGACAAGACAGATGATGAAAGGACCTCTGGAAGGGGCTTAATGCTCTTGCTGGCTGCCTCTAATTTTATTGCGAAGGCTAGAAGAAGGGAAGGGGGCACCGGGAGACAGGAGACGTTTCCCTGGTGGAGCCGAGCGGGGAAGCAAGATAAATGGAAGCTCCTTTTGGATACTTGTTCAGATCACCAAACTCTATTTTCTCGGCAGAGAAGTACATGTTGAAGCCAGCTGCTAATCAGGTGCTGGGAGTCTGAAGGGAGGGTGTCATGTTCTGTCTCCATTCTTGGACATGGCCTTGTGGTCAAAGGGACCCACTGACCCTGGGAGTTCAGGAGAGGGGACATGGACTCTGGAATTAGACAAACCCGGGTTCATTTGTGCATTTGTGCCTTGCAGCCCTAAGAAGTCTCATCAGCGGCAAAACTAACCAGCAAACAAGGTACCCACGGGCTTACAGTAAGCAGGGTAGGCATGGGCTTAGTTGTGTGTCCTTACTCAACTGTATTGCACAATTTTACAGGGGTTTCACCATATCTTTGAAGCTGGAGACCTGCGGGGCCTGCTCCAAGAAAGCACTATTCAAAGAAAACTCCCTGGAGTCTCAGAGCCATTGTCTCCCAGCTGCAGGCTCGCAGCTCCAGGGGGAGACCTGGCTCTCCTTCCTCCCTCGTTATTTTAAGTTGGAGGGATGTATAAATCAACCGCAATAATTCAAGAGAATCATTAGCTTCTCCAAGGTGGCATCTTTTACCGGCAGCATTAAATTAAGAACAGCGCAAAACTGCGGCTTTTTAAAACACTTCAGCTCCGTTTCCTCCCTCCTGCCTGCTGTAATCGAAGGCTGCCGGGATCTAATGAAATGAAATTAGCATCTTCAACCCCCCTCTGGCTATTGGTTACGTGAACACTGTCTCCGTGAGATGTGGAGCTGAAAGGAGATGAAGGAATCGCAAGGGGGTCCCTCCCTTCCCTGCCAGCCCCCTCGTTCTGTGCTACCTACCTGCCACCTCTCCAGTGCCAGGGGTGGGGTTGGCGAGGCTGGAAGGGGCTTGAGAGGAGCAGTCCAGTGTTTGCCCGTTTTCTCCTCTGGGATCTGCCAAGGCCCTGCCCACTCAGTGGGACTCACACTGGAGGGTCACCTGGTCTCCAGTGACAACAGTACATCAAGACTATCTCCATCCAAACCCTCTTTCTCACTACTCATGCTCACTCTCAGGCACTTCTAACCTGGTGTCCCCTGTCATATGCACAGACATTCAGCTGGCCAGACATGCAAGCTAGAAACTTGGTGGCCACCCTCTTTCTCCTCTAACTGCCCACTCTCTTTCTCGCGGTGCAGTGTTGTTATGAGCTGCTGTGAAGTTGGCTTCTGACCCATGGTCACCTCCATGCACAACGGAACAAAACACTGCCTGGTCCTGAGCCATCCCGTGACTGGTTGCAGATCAGACCATTGTGATCCACAGGGTTTTCACTGGCTGATTTTTGGAGGCAGATCACCAGGCCTTTCTTCCTAGCCTGTGTTAGTCTGGAAGCTTCACTGAAGTCTGTTCAGCCTCATAGCAGCACACAAGCCTTTACCGACAGATGGGTGGTGGCCGGCGTGAGGTGCATTGGCCACGAATTGAACCCAGGTCTGCTGCATGGAAGGGGAGAATTCTACACTGAACCACCACTGCCCCGGCTGAGCAGTACATAGCTCGAACCTTTAGCATCACGAGCCCGAGCCCAGTTGCTCACACAGTGCTAACATGCTTAGGAACACAACCTTCGTTGACTTTTCTCGCTTCCTTGTCTCACCTCCCTGCCCCTTACTCCTGCTTCCTGGGGTCATCTTCTAGGTAAACTATGTGCATTCGGGTCCTCATCTCAGCCTCTGCTTTCAGGGGAACCCCAACTAAGACCAACACTTACAGCTTGTCTGGGATTCGGGAAAAGAGGACTCTAATCTGGTATAGGAAGAGAAGACCAAGCACTCTCCTCTCTAGGGTCCGTTTGATCCCCATCTGCACCCTTTGGTGGACAGAGCACACAGCTAGTGGGGCCACATGGCCTGCCAGACAGGTCTGCTGCTGCGTTCAGAACAGAAGGCCACTCCTCCAGCCGTCCTGCTTCCCTGTCTGGATCTGTCTCCAATACCAGTCACCAGGAAGGTGGGAAAGTGGTGGGTTGTTTGGGGAGGTGGGGTGGTGGTGGGGAAGGCTGGGAGCAGAGCCTGCCTGAGAACAGCCCCCAGGTGATGTAGCATGGGGCCACCAGGCATCTGCAGGGGTGGGGACACTGTATTGGATTTCAGGCTGCTGTAACAAAATAACACACACTGGGTAGCTATAAGAACAAAAATTTATTGTCTTACAGTTCTCGAGGCTAGTCGTCTGAATTTAGGGTGTCAGCAGGGCCAGGCTCTCTGAAGGCTGTAGGGGACGATCCTTTCTTATCTTTCCCAGCTTCTGGTAGCCCCAGGCATTCCTTGGCATGCGGCTGCGGAGTCACTCTGTGATCACATGGCTGTCTTCCCTTGTATGTTTCTCTGAATCTCTTCTTCTCTTTTAGAAGGACATCACTCATACTGGGTTAACGCCCACCCTACCCCTGTATAACCTCATATTCACTTGACTGATAACATCTTCAAACACCCTATTTCCAAACAAGTCATGTTCACAGGTACATATCTTTTGGGGGGACACAATTCAGTCCCTAATAGACACTGTGCACAGACTCTGCATCTGCCCAGGGAACCTGACATCAGCCCGGGAGCATAGGGCTTGTCCTTGAGACCCCTGAGGGCGTGGCCAAGGTGGGGCTCCCCACACTGCTGGACTGGCTTGACTATAAATGCTCTTGGCTTAGCCACATGTGCGTTTCTGCTCAGCCTAGCTTCGCAGGTGAGAGGTGCTCAAATCAATGTAGGTTGATCTAGGGCAGAACCCCCCCACCCCAAAATAAAACCAGGAGATATTCCTGATGGAGAGGCCAAAGTCACTCAGCAGTTCGCCTTCATTCCCTTGCTGGAGGAATGTGATAGTTTTCTACTGTCTTTGGGATAGTTGAAGTTGGGGAGGAGGGGGCAGAGTTAATGAAAGCTGAATCTGAGGGCGGGGGAGTGGGGGGAGCTTGATCCCTGTCCTAGAATCTGTTCTGGCTGTAAATGTCCTTACCCCCGGTCCTGCATCTCTGGCTCAGGCCCCCTTCCCCAAACAGGCAGCCATCCCCTGCATCCCCCACCTGCCTCCACCACCCCGCCCCAGCCCTATCCGCCCTGGAGGCCTGGATGGCAACCATGTGTTTAAGATGCTTGATTGTGGCTGTTGTGAGCCAGAAGGGCTGTTTGGGAAAGGGTACTCAGTCAAAGCTGTGTTTATATACACAAGGGCCGGCGTCTTTTTATTATGCATAATTATATGCTTCTTAATGTACAGGCATCGTGAGCCATTTTTCCTTCCTCGGTGAAGTCGCAGTGCTGGTGGGGGTGGGTTTGCGGTGGGCTGGGGGCCTGGAGATGGCTGCTGTCATCTCCCTGACTCCCGAGCTCTGAGCCGGTGGCACCGTGAGTCCGTCTGATAGACGAGCGTACGTGTCTAACTGGGAAGGTCTGGTCTTTTGAAGGCAGCTGGGAGGCGAGGCGCAGCAGGGCTGGTGTGGAAATGTTGCAGGTCGTGATGTTAAGCCCCGTCTCTCCCTCTTTGTCTTTGGGCTGAAGCCTCAGAGTTGCACCCCTACCCTCAGCCTGAAAAGACAATGTTACATCCGTCCTGCCCAGCGTTTTGAAGAGTCTGCATGCAGCCAGGATTCTCCTCCTCTGTCTACGTTGGATAAACTTGACTCCTAACCCTGACATACTAGTAATTTATTAGACCTCTATCATTAGAGTTCAGGGTAAGTTTTTAACGTTGTTGTTGTCGTTAGGTGCTGTCGAGCCGGCTCTGACTCGTAGCAACCCTATGTACCACAGAACAAAACACTGCCCGGTCCTGCGTCATCCCTACAATCGTTGTTATGCTTGAGCCCATTGCTGCAGCCACTGTGTCAATCCACCTCATTGAGGGTCTTCCTCTTTTCCACTGACCCTGTAATTTACCAAGCATGATGTCCTTCTCCAGAGACTGATCCCTCCTGATAACATGTCCAAAGGATATGAGATGAAGCCTCACCACCTTCACTTCTAAGGAGCATTCTGGCTGTACTTCTTTCAAGACAGATTTGTTTGTTCTTTTGGCAGTCCATGGTATCTTCAATATTCTTTGACAGCATCACAATTCAAAGACATCATTTCTTCTTCCGTCTTCCTTATTTATTGTCCAGCTTTCACATGCATATGATGCTATTGAAAATACCATGGCTTGGGTCAGGCACGCCTTAGTCTTCAAGGTGACATCTTTGCTTTTCATAATGGTAATAATAAAACCAAAACCAGATCAGTTACTGTCAAGTAGATTCCAACTCATGGCGACTCCATGTGTATCAGAGTAGAACGGCACTCCGTAAGGTTTTTTTCATGGCTGTGACCTTTTGACAGTAGATCACCAGGGTTTTCTTCTGAGGTGCCTCTGGGTGGCCTCAAACTGCTAATCTTTCAGATAACAGCCCAGCACTTAACCATTGCATCACCCATGGAAACCCTAGTGGCATAGTGGTTAAGAGCTACAGTTGCTAACCAAAAGATCAGCAGTTCGAATCCACCAGGTGCTCCTTAGAAACCCCATGAGGCAGTTCTACTTTGTCTTATAGGGTCAGTATGAGTCAGGATTGACTTGATGGCAACGGGTTTTTTTTTTTTGTTTTGTTTAGGGACCCCCAAAAGGATCCACTCCTGTAAAGATTACAGTCTAGGAAACTGTATGGTACAGTTCTAATCTGTTCTATAGGGTTGCTGTAAATTGAAATCAACTAACAGCAAACAATAACAACAACAAAAACAAATAAAACCCACTGCCATTGAGTTGATTCCGACTCATAGTGACCCTATAGGACAGAGTAGAACTGCCCCATACAGTTTCCAAGTAGATTCAAACTGCCAACCTTTTGGTTAGCAGCCATAGCTCTTAACTACTACACCACCAGGGACTCCCAAAATAATAACTGTGTTTATACAGTAAAAAAGCCCTGGTGGTGCACTGGTTAAGCACTCTGCTGCTAACCGAAAGGTCAGAGGTTCGAACCCACCAACCACTCTGTCTTAGTTACCTTGTGTTGCTATAACAGAAATACCACAAGTGGGTGGTTTAAGCAAACAGAAATTTATTCTCTTACAGTTTAGGAGGTAAGAAGTTTGAAATCAGGGCACTATGGGGAGACCTTATCTCTCTGTCAGCTCTGGGGGAAGGTCCTCATCTCCTTTCAACAACTGTGGGCCCAGTGTTCCTTGAAGATCTCCATGTGTCTTGGTGTCAGTCTTTCCCTGGGTCTAGGAGGTTCTCAGCACAGGGACCCCAGATCCAAAGGATGCACTGCACTTGTGGCTCTTGTTTCTTGGTGGTAGTCAGATGTGGCAGCCTGCTTCAATAAAGCTTACATCAGCCTTGGAAACCCTATTGGGCAGTTCTACTCTGTCCTATAGGGTCGCTATGAGTCAGAATCTACTTGATGGCAATGTTTTCTTTTTTGTTTGTTTGTTTTTGGTTTATATAGTATAACATAACAAAAAGGGTAGGACACCCTGCTTCAAATCCAGGCTTCATCACCATGTATTAGCTGTGTGACCTCAGGCTTGTCGTTTGACTTCTCTTAATCACAGTTTCCTCATTGATGAATGGGAATGGTATTAGCTCCTACATCATGTGTAGCACCTGGCACACTGCCTGGCACATAGGAAATCCTTTATGACTGATCATTTCTCTAATGGTTCTAACTCTGATAGAATATAAGTTACATGAGAGTGAGAAGGGGGTCTCCCCCATCCAGGCCTTCACCCCCATGCCCCACAGTGGGCCCAGAACACAGTAAACACTTCCCATGTATTTGCTGAGAGAAGGAACAAATGAGCACTGGATTTGGAGTTTGTCTTTTGTTAACCAACTGTAGGGCCAGGCAGTTACTGAACCTCTGAGCTTCTTTAGCTACAGACCAAAAACCAAACCCAAACTCACTGCGGTCAAGTTGATTCCAACTCACAGCACCCCTGTAGGACAAAGTAGGACTGCCCATAGGATTTCCAAGGCTGTAAATCTTTATGGAAGCTGACTGCCAAATCTTTCTCCAGAGGAACACCTGGTGGGTTCGAACCGCCAGACTTTTGGTTACCAGCCTACTGCTTTTAACCACTGTGCCACCAGGGTTCCTTTTAGCTATAAAATAGTAGAGTAATATACTTGCCCCACAGACTTGTGACAGTTAGATTTATAGTCAGGAGGTGGTCGTCCCCTCTGGCTTCCATTATTCTAGCGCCTGAGTTACTGAGCCATTATCCCTTTAAGAGTTCTTCATTTGTCCTCAAGCAACAAAACCTAAACAGTTGCAGAGCCGGCATTCCTCCACCCTGGGCAGTGCCTGCCCTATAACTGCAGCGCCTGCCCTATACCTGCGGCGCGGCTGTCCCGTTCATCCTTTAGCACTGGCTTTATGTTCTGGCTTTCCCGCTCATGGCTTCCAACCTTGGACAAGACCTCAGCCTCACTGAGGTTTATGTTCCTAATCCATAAAATAAGGTGGTAGAAATGGATGCTATCAACAGTTCCTCAAAGAGCCTTGGCATACAGTGGTTAAAGCGCTCAGCTGCTAACCCAAAGGTCGATGGTTTGGACCCACCAGCTGCTCCGCAGGAGAAAGATGTGGCAGTTGCTAAGAGTTGGAATTGACTCATCTTCACGGTGTTTGGAAAGTCCCTTGAAAGAGCCCTGGTGGCGCAGTGGTTAAGCACCCGGCTGCTACCTGAAAGATTGGTAGTTTGAACCCACTCAGCGGGTCTGTGGGAGAAAGACCTGGTGATCTGCTCCCGTAAAGATACAAAAAAACAAAACAAAACCAAACCCTGCCTAGAAAACCTTATGGGGTAGTTTTACTCTGTCATATATAGAGTTGCTCCGAGTCGGAAATTGGCTCGATGGCACCCAACAACACCACCACAAAGGGCCTTGCATTCTGCACTTTCTTTCAGCCAGTTTGGAGACTCCCCTCAACCTCAACATAAGAGAGTGACAAGGTCATGTCCCAACCCAGTGGGCTGTCTGCCTCCCCTGGCTGACCTTGCCAAAACTTGCACCTCATAGTGCAAAGCCGGCCACTCACCAGAGGGGCAGGAGGAGGAAACTGACAAAGTTAACAGAAGACACGGAAGGACAAACTTGGATTGAGATGCTCTCATTCAATGAACGAAGTGCATTAGAAATTGATTTTTCTTCCCTCCTGTTTACTATGGTTTTTCCCCCTCTGGTGCAGGGAAGAAAGGCTTTGCATCAAGATTAATTCTTCCAAAGTGAGATTGCAATTTGCCCAACGTGCTTATTATGATGGGAGCCCAGGCGCCATTCACAATAACTTGATTCCCTCGCCCTTGCTTTTCTTTGGCTGGATTCTTTGTTTACTATAGACATACAGGGTCTGGGAGGGGCTTCAATTCTTCTCTAGGTGGAGGCTAGGTCCTTTGTGAAGGTCTCGGGCAGACCTGCTCTCTTGGGAAAGCTGCCCGCACCGCTTCCTCTCCAGAGGAGCTCCTTCATGACCTTGGATGCATGCCTCCCAGCCAGGAGTCTAGGTTGGCTAGGAGCATCAGCAGCACCTTCCTCAGGCTGGGGAAGGGGGGTATCACGCCCAAGCATAGATCTCTGAGTAATAACGATGGGCTGGGGTGGGGGAAGGGAGAGCAGGCGGCTCTGATAAGGATGAAACAAAATGAATGTGTTTTCAAAGTCCCCCCCAGGCCCCAGCAGGATTCCGCAAAAGTGTAATCCTATTTTGTAAATAGATGGAGTTGCCTCTCTCTTTTTTTTAAACCCATTGGAGACACAAAGCCTGCTGCTCTCTCTTTCTCTGTACAGCTGACAAAATGGGGAGGGAAAGCTGCCTATTTGCCCCAGTGTGTGGATGGAACCTAGTCCCTGAGTGGTGCAAATGTTTAATGTGCTCGGCTGCTAGCCAAAGGGTTGGAGGTTTAAGTCCACCCAGAGGAGCCTGGGAAGAAAGCCCTGGCCATCTGCTTCTGAAAAATCATTGTTGTTAGGCGCCATCGAGTTGGTTCCTATTCATAGCAACCCCACGTACAACAAAAGGAAACACCCCCTGGTCCTGCACCACCCTCACAATCGTTGTTATACTTGAGCCCACTGTTGCAGCCACTGTGTCAATTCATCTCGTTGAGCGTCTTCCTCTTTTTCACTGACCCTCTACTTTACCAAGCATGCTGTCCTTCTCCAGGGACGGATCCCTCCTGATAACGTGAAAAGTCAGCCATCGAAATCCCTATCGAGCACGTTCTGCTGTGGTCCACATGGGGGCGCTATGAGTTGGGGTTGACTCAACAACAACTGGTGGGTGAAAAAAGGGAGGGATGGCGAGGTATTGGTCCAGAGGCGATCTGTTTGGCTTTGAAGCTCAGTGTCCAAACCAGTGGTTAGCTCAGTCAGTTCAGAATTAGACTCCCAGACCAGTGGGGTCAACATGGTACAGATGAGGGAACTCCTGGCTCCTTTGGATCTTTACTGAGCCTTTACTTTTCTAACCAAGGGTCTGGGCTGGTGCCCCTGGGACAGGGGCTGGGACCATAGACAATCACTGAATTTCAATGTCACGGGAACCTCAGCAAAGCACCCAGGAGTAGAGCCTCATGAGCCTAGAAGGAAGGAAGATCAGATGGAGGCGCCGCAGGAACCCAGCCCACAGCAATTTTGGCTGCCTCAGCAAGTGTGGCAGTGAAGACAGAGACTTGGGCATGGGTTTTAGCGCTGTTAAGGACGGTGTCTTAGTCATCTAGTGCTGATATAACAGAAATACCACAGGTGCGTGGCTTTAAGAAAAAGAAGTTTATTCTCTTACAGTCCAGTAGGCTAGAAGTCTGAATTCAGGCACAAGCTCCAGGGGAAGGCTTTCTCTCTCTGTCAGCTCTGGAGGAAGGTCCTAGTCATCAGTCTTCCCTTGGTCTGGGAGCATCTCAGCTCAGGAACCTCAGGTCCGAAGGACAAGCTCTGCTCCTGGGGCTTTCTTGGTAGGGTGAGGCTCCCCCCCTCTGCTCACTTTTCTCTTTTATATCTCAAAAGAGATTGGCTTAAGTGACACATGAGGATGTCATAAGGGTGGATGATGGTGTCATTCGCTATGGTGGGGGCACCCATCACAGAAGACAAGCTGAGTAGGTCCTGAGGGCTAAAGTGTTCTGTTACACTCAGCAACACAGCAGCTGCCCCTGCTCTGGGCAAAAGCAATTTCAGGGCTGAGGTGGGAACAGAAGCACGATCGTGGTAGGTTGGGATGACTCTTCTGGTCTGGATTCTTAAGGCATTCCTAGGTGCTTTCTTCCTACTACCACTCCAAGTTGGAGTGCAGGAAAGTCGGGGTGAGTCACTGGTGCTCAATAATTTGTTATCAGGGGAAAGAAGGCTGTTGGTGGCTGTGCTAAGGACACCAGCTGGTTGGAGTTTGGGGACCTGCAGGACTAACACTGATGGACAGTAGTAGGTACTGAAATGACATTTAAGAAAACCAACATAATTCACAGAACAGCAATTGTCATCCCACAGAGAGAGCACTTGAGCTGCTGGTGGAGATCAAAGGGGCATTCTGGCTTGTTAGCCCTACCTGCCATGATCATCCTTGATTCCACGTGTGCAGGCAGGGAGGGAAGAGCTGGGTGGGGGCTGGTGCTTTTGGGGGGGTGCTATTTCTAGGAAGAAGAGGTGCCATAACACAGTTTAAGCAGCTGTATGACCATGCTCCCTTCCCAAGTATCTGTTCCTTCCCCTCTCCACTCTGCCAAGCCCCACTGAGTCTTTTCTGAGCTTCCTCAGTGACCTTCACATTGGGCGTAATCTATAGCTGGAATTAATGAGGACATGGCTGAGAAAGGATTGTGGGGATTGAGTGGCATCCACTGGGTTTTGGAGATGCAGCTGGGAGGCAGGTGGCCAGAGTCGGTTGGGAGTACATCCATGGTCTTCGGAGAGCTGGTGGGAGGGCTCACCAGCTCCTGACTTTCCCCACGGTATTCGTTGCAGCCTGCCCCCAGGCAGGGGACAACCTGGGGCTCAGGTGAGGCCTGATGGAAGAGAACAGCCCAATTCCCTGAAGGTCATATCCCTGAGTCAATTTACCCCATGGCCAGCACGCCAAATGGTCCATTTGCTGAATTTACTCTCTGCCTTCAACACTTCTGTTTTTGTTGACTGGTTTTCATTTTGTCTTCATACAGGCGTTTTAAGGAATTGACCTACAGCTGATAAGACGTTCTTTGAATTGTCAGGCCCAGAGGCTCACTCGGGCTATTTCATGTAATGGGGTTTGTGGACGACAGAGGCTATATGAAAGCAGAAACCTCTTGGGGACCCAGGAGCAGCCAGACTGTCAGGCGTCATGAAAAGACTAGAAGAGAAATACAGCTAGCAACATGGAGGCTGGGAGGAAGGTCATTCCAGGTCACAGTCATTTTGGGAGCCAGGTGTCCTTATCACCCAATAGCCAGGACACCTCCTGGGCCCTATTAATGAATGGGCATGTGCATCTGTGGCAGTTCAACAAGACAGCCATTGTCTCCAACCACTGGCATGCCATATAAGATTCTGTAGGGAAATCACATACCTTCTCTCTCCTTGGAGAGATTGTCCCCCTAATGGCAGCTGCCATCTGATTTCTTTAGAATACAAGCAACTTCTGTCAACTCCTGGGGACCCCTCTTGTCTGGCCCCCTAGGCCTCCCCTTCTTGCCTAGCCTTTCTCTTCTCTACCTAAAACTAGCCACACCTTCCTGAATCCTTCTCCTGCTAAGATTAGTTCAGATGCAGAGATGCCTGGCCATGTGGGTTCCAGGGCAACTTGCCCACATTCTCCTGTAAAGGCTCTGTCTTAGGCATCTAGTGCTGTTATAACAGCAATATCACAGATGGATGGTTTTGAGAAACAGAAATTTATTATCTCACAGTTAAGGAGGCTGGAAGTCTGAATTCAGGGCGCCGGCTACAGGGGAAGATTATCTCTCTCTGTCAGCTCTGGAGGAAAGTCCTTGTCACTTCTGAGCTTCTGCTCCTGGGCAATCTTCATGTGGCTTGGCATCTCTCTTCTGCAGTCTTTTCTCTGTTCTCTTGTTTAATCTCTTTTATATCTCAAAGGAGGTTGACTCAAGATACCTCATACACTAATCTGCCTCATTAACGTAATAAAGACAACCCATTCCCAAGTGGAATTATAACCACAGGCATAGAGGTTAGGGTTTACAACATGTATTTTTGGGAGAAATAATTCAATCTACAGCATCCCACACTTTGGCCTCCCAAAATTCATTTCTTTGCCGTTTGTCTTAGTTATCTAGTGCTGCTAAAACAGAAATACCACAAGTGGATGGCTTTAACAAACAGAAATTAATTTTCTCATAGTTAAAGAGGCTAGAAGTTTAAATTCAGACCGCTAGCTCTAGGGGAAGGTTTTCTTTCTCTGTTAGCTCTGGAGGAAGGTCCTTCAGCTCTTCAGCTTCTGCTTCCTGCTTCCTTGGATATCTCCATGTGTCACGGCATGTGTCTTCCCCTATCTCTACTTACTCATTTGCTTGTTTAATCTCTTGTATATCTCAAAAGAGACTGACTCAAGACACACCCTACACTAATCCTGTCTTATTAACATAATAAAAACAACCCATTCCCAAATGAGATTATAACCACAGACATACCTGTTGCCATCGAGTGGATTCCAACTCTTAGCAACCCTAGGACATAGTAAAACTTTCCCATAGCGTTTTCAATGAGAGCCTGGTGGATTCGAACTGTTGACCTTTTGGTTAACAGCTGTAGCACTTAACCACTATGCCAACAGTGTTTCCAAACCACAGGCATAGAGGTGAGGATTTATAGTACATATTTTTGGGGGACACAATTTCATCCAGAACATTCCACGCTTTGGCCTCCCCAAATTTATGTCCTTACCACATGCAAAACACATTCACAACATCATATCATCCCTGAAGTCTTAAATCAACCCCAAATCTAAAATCCCATCTTCTGAATCATCCAAATCAATATGGGAGAGACTTTAGACATATTCCATCCTGGGGCAAAATTCCTCTTCATCTGTGAACCTGTGAAAGCTAGACTACAAGTTATCTGTTTTCAAAGTACAATAGTGGAACAGGCACAAGGTAGACGTTTTCATTACAAATGGGAGAAACTGGAAGGAAAGAAGGGATAACAGGACGAAGCAAGTCTAAAACTTGGCAGAACAATTTACATTAGCTCTCAAGGCTTGAAATAATCCTTTGTTCTTTGGGACCACCTGGGCAATGGCCCTGCCTTCCAGACTCTGGGTGTTGGCCATGCTGTCTGGATTCTGGATGGAGGCTCTTCGGCCCTGGGCTTTAGCTCTGCCTTCTAGGCCCACTGAGATGGCAACTCAGCTCCTTTGATTTTGGGCAGCCCCATTCTCTTAGTCTTTCTGAGTGGCGATCCCACCCCTTCGTCCCAGCAGGCCTTGTTCTTCTGCCCCTTGGACATGGCAGCCCCACCCCCTCAGCTTTGGACGGCAGCCCCACCCCCCTGGCACACCTTAATGGCAGCTACACACTCTGGAACCAAGTTGGTGAAGATCTGACTCTTTGAAACCTAGGAGGCTGTGGATCCACCCCTTGAGATCCAGGAGACCTTGACCCCAGCCTTTGAAACTGAGAAGGCCCTACTTCCTGTGCTCCTTCCAACAGTTCTGCTGATGTCTGAGCTAGTCCAGGGATGGTTCTTTTCTTTTCTTTGAGGACAACAGATGTAGCTCTTTTGGCCTGTTTTCTGCCTGTAGGTTCTTTCATTCTTTCTCTGGCTCCTTCAGTCTAAGCTGATGGGTTTTTTGCTGTGGTAGTTGGTTACATCCATCAGTCACAGGCATAATCTCTTTAACAAAAGTTTATGTACCCACATCCTTCGTGAACATTCTAGGATATGTTTCCTTAGTTTGTACAAGAGAATTTCCCAAATCTTTAAGTCCTGTTTTCATTTTGCCCAGTTTATTTTTAAGTCAATCTCTTTCCTCTCGCATTTTACTGTAAGCAACAAAGTGAAACCACAAGGCCCTTTTAAGATGTTATTTAGGAGTGTCATCAGCCAGATATCCAAGTACATCACTTACAAACTCTACCTTTCACCAAACATTTGAACACAATTCAGGTAAGTTCTTTGCCACTGTACAAAAAGCATCACTCTTCCTCCATTGTTCAATCACACCGTAATCATTTTAAAGCCTCACTAGAAGCACATTTAACATACACATTTCTAGCAACTTTCTGTTGCTGGTGTCCTATGTATTCTCTAAGATGATAGAGACTTTCTCTATAGCTCTCCTCACTTCCTTCTGAGCCCTGACCTTTGATGTCCATAATTCTACCAAGAGTCTCTTCAAGGCAATCTAGCCTTTTACTATCGTTGTTGTTAGGTGCTGTTGAGTTGGTTCTTACTCACAGTGACCCCATATACAACAGAATGTAACACTGCCCAGTCCTGTGCCATCCTCACAATCGTCGCTATGTTTGAGCCCATTGTTGCAGCCACTGTGTCAATCCATCCTGTTGAGGGTCTTCCTCTTTTTCACTGACCCGCTACTTTACCTAGCATGATGTCCTTCTCCAGGGACTGGTCCTTCCTGATAACATGTCCAAGGTACTTGAGACAAAGTCTTGCCACCCTCCCTTCTAAGGAGCATTCTGCCTGTACTTCTTCCAAGACAGATTTTTTGTTCTTCTGGCAGTTCACGGTATATTCTTTGCCAACACCGTAATTCAAAGGCATCAATTATTCTTTGGCCTTCCTTTTGATATTTTAAAGAGGTCTTTTGCAGCAGAGTTGCTCAAAGCAATACGTTCTTTGATTTTTTGACTGCTGCTTCTCTGGGTGGGAGTTGATCGCAGATCCAAGTAAAATGAAATCCTTGACAACTTCATTATTTTCTCTGTTTATCGTGATGTTGCTTATTGGTCCAGTTGTGAGGATTTTTGTTTTCTTTATGTTAAGGTGTAATCCATACTGCAGTCTGTAGGTCTCCATCTTCATCAGCAAGTGTTTCGAGACCTCTTCACTTTCAGCAAGCAAAGTTGTGTCATCTGCATAATGCAGGTTGTTAATGCGTCTTCCTTCAATCCTTATGCTGAGTCCTTCTTCATACAGCCCATCTTCTCAAATTATTTGCTCAGCATACAGATCGGATAAGTACATTGAAAGGATACAACTTCAATGCACACCTTTCCTGATTTTAAAGCACGCGATATCCCCTTGTTCTGTTCAAATAACTGCCTCTTGGTCTATGTACAGGTTCTACATGAGCACAATTAAGTGTTCTGGAATTCTCATTCTTCTCAGTGTTATTCATAGTTTGTTATGATCCGTACAGTCAAAGCCTTTGCATAGTCAATAAAACACAGGTGAACGTCTTTCTGGTATTCTCTGCTTTCGGCCAGGAGCCATCTGACATCCTGAATGATATCCCTTGTTTCACTTCCTCTTCTGAATCCAGCCTGAATTTCTGGTAGTTCCTGTCGATGTACTGCTGCAACTCTTTTTGAATGATCTTCAGCAAAATTTTTCTTATGTGTGGTATTAATGATATTGTTTAATAATTTCCACATTCTGTTGGATCACCTTTTATTTGGAATGGGCATAAATATGGGTCTTTTCAAGTTGGTTGGCCAGGCAGCTCTCAACCAAATTTCTTGGCATAGATAAGTGAGTGCTCCCAGCATTGTATCTTTTTTTTTTTTTTAAACTTTTACTATTTATAAATTCTTCCAGCCTCTATTACCCAATTTCAAAATCATTTCCACATTTTAGGTGTTCATTAGAGCAGCACCCTCATTCCTTGGTACCAAATTCTGTCTTGGTTATCTTGTGCTGCTATAACAGAAATACCACAAGTGAGCGGCTTTAAGAAACAAGAATTTATTTTCTCACACTTTAGGAGGCTAGAAGTCCAAATTTAGGGTGCCAGCTCTAGGGGAAGGCTTTCTTTCTGTTGGCTCTGGAGGAAAATCTTTGTCTTTTCTAAGCTTCTGCTCCTGGGCAATCTTCATGTGGCTTGACATCTCTCTTCCCCCATCTCTGCTGGCTCATTTGCTTGTTTAATCTCTTATACATCTCAAAAGAGATTGGCTGAAGGTACACGTTACACTAACTCTGCCTCAGTAGTATAACAAAGACAACCCATTCCCAAATGGGATTATGATCATGAGCATAGAGGTTAGGATTTACAATGCATATTTTTTGGGGGGACACTATTGAATTCTTAACAGGCTTCCTGCAGCTGAGGATGGGGAGAGCTGGGTAGCCACAACCAGTTACCCTGGAGGCTCCTTTTCCCTCCCTCCGGTTAGCTGGCTGCACCCAGGATGCCTGGTCTCTTTGGAAAAGTACCACGTGTTACCCCACTACACCTCCCTCCCCAGTTCTTGATCTCTGGAGACTTCCGTCTCCAATGGCACTGCTAGTTTCAAGTTCCCCTCTTGGGAAATGGAAATGACCTTGCCTGTGAGGAAGCTGGCCCCTCTGCAGCCCCAATGTGCTCCCCGCTACTCCCCAGGTAATGGGAAATGATTTCTGGTGGGAGGAAGCAGTGTGGGGACTTCTGTGTGCTGGAGGTGTTGCTGCATAACCACAACAAAGGAAATGTAGGACAGCAACCCTTCTGGCTCCCTGCTTTTGCTGTTGAGAATAGCCCCAGCCAGGAAACCCTTGCTAATGGCCTTCCTCCCAATCTCCTCCTGGATAATGATAAATAATGTGCATTTTTACTTTGGAATTGAATTTCATCTCTGCATTTCTGGTGTGTTTTCCTTCTCTCTTGGGGTCTGAATGCTAGACGTTTGTGCTGGTACTGTGTGTATCTCTTCTCTTTCAGAAATTGACATACGGGCTCATTAATTCCTCCATGCTTGTTCTCACCCCAAGCACTTACCTGGCTGAACCAGGTGGGAGCTGCATCCAAGAGGCCTCTTCTGAAGGAACCTTGCAGGTCTAGGACACAGGTGTCCTGGAGGCAGGGGGATGGCATCCAGGAGGGGTTCCCACAGTTCAGCAGACCCCTGAGCCCCCTCCCTACAGTTTCTAGCTCAGGAGATCTGGGGTGGGCATGAGAATTTGGATTTCTAACAAGTTCCCAAGTGGCCACACTTTGAGAAACACTGGTTCAAATCCTTGCTACTTGGTGGCATCCTGGGATCAGCAGCACTGGAGTCACCTGAAAGCTCATCAGAGATGCAGACTCCTGGGCCCCACCCCAAGCCTAATCAAAATCTGCATTTTAACAAGACCCCCAGGTGGCTTGTATGTATATTACAGTTTGAGAAGCACTGGCCTAAACGATTTCACGAGGCTCCTTGTAGCCCACTGGTCTCAACCTTGGCAGCATATGAGAATCACCTGGGGAGGGTTTAACACATCCCTAAGCCCATCCACCAATGGATGAATGGATAAAAAAATGTGGTACATCCATACAATGGAATACTACTCAGCCATGAAGAGAAATGGAGTCCTGATCCATGCTACAACATAGAGGAGCCTCGAAAACCTTATGGTTAGTGACGTAAGTCAATCCCCAAAGGACCAATATTGTATGATCTCACCGGCATGTGAAATAATAAGAATGGGCAAATACATAGAGACCAAAGTTGATTAGCAGTTACCATGGGTGGGAGGTGGGGAAGCAGAGGAGCCGTTGGTTAGGAAGTGGCAAGTATCTATTTATGGGGATGAGAAATCTGGCAATGATTATGGGTGACGGTTGCACAACATTATTATTATTGTAATTGATATCGCTAAATTGTACATCTGAAAAATGTTGAATTAACAAAAATGGTATATATATATATATATATTACAACAATAACAAACAAACAAAAAAATCCCTAAGCCCTGGCTACCCCATAGACCAGTTAAGCCAGCTTCTCTAGGGGTGGCATCAGTGGTTTTTAAAAGTTTCCCAGTGACTCCAGTGTGCAGCCACATTTGAGAACCACTGATCCAGCTGCAGGAATATAATCAGGAACATGTCTCACCCAGCTCTGACCTTGAACAGAGAAGGGAACAGTTGTTCTCCTTTCCTCTGTGGTCACTCACCCATACCCACTTTCCTGGCTCAGTGAGAGCTCAGTGGCTTTACCTGGCCCTGGCTCATCCATCTTTCCCACATGCCTTCCATGGACGTTTCCCAAAGAGGGCCCTGTGATGGGAGTTGTACACCCTGATTTCACTTCAGCCGAGGATGGAGAGCAAGAGAAGCAGCCAGGATTGGCTGAGCCAGGCTTTGCTTACTCATTGGTTTAAATAGGGTAATTACTTCCCACCTTCCTGAATTTCCAGTAGTTAAGTTCTTTAGAATGAATGCTGGCGTGTCAGATACTGAGCAGATCTGTTATCACTTTCCCCTCCTGTATCCAAGGCAGACGTCACCAATCGATCAGAGCACTCTTTCTTATCGAGCCCAGAGGTGGCTTCAGAAGAATCTTCTCTGCAGTCTTCCAGGCAGCCAGGACTGTTTGTCCAGACTTGGCATGGAAAATGGAAGCCATTTGCCTTCCCAGGGATGAAGGCATCAGCCCCATCTCACAGGAAGACCCTCCTGGTGGGAAAGCACCAATCTATGGTTGAGTAACACCCAGTGTGAATTAATTGCTCTGCTCCTTTTCAGAGTTAACCAAGAGCAGGTCTCCAAGTGGGACAGTGGGTGGTGGCAGGGAGGGAGGCCTGGATAATGAGACGTTGTCCTGGAGGCAGCTCTGGGGAACCCAAGTCAGCATGGGGCTCTTGGGAAGAAGAGGACAGGAGATTAGACCCCAGGAGCCTTTCTTATCTGTCCTCTGCTCCTCTGTTCTCCCCTGCCAGATGGGTTAGCTGTGAGGGACCACCAGTGACATTCTTCATGCTCACCACTGTGCCTGGGGCTGGGTCTCAGTCTGACAATTTGGGGAAGGGTCCTTTCCCTGTTATTGTACATTCCATTGCAGCCAGTTCTCAGACACAGCCTTGGCCAGCACAGTGGAGGGGTGCAGAGAACACCCCAGGGCCTTGAGTCAGGGTGCTTGGTGAGGGTGGAGGCTCTCAGTGCAGGGGTCTGGGTTCCTGGTGGGGGGCAGTGCTGGGGGCTCTCACAGGTGACCGTGGGAGGTTGCAAGGCAGGCCAGCAGCTCTCTTCTGCCCAGTGGCTGGTGGAGAGGGAAGGGGGGATGGGGAGGGTGCAGCTCTAGGGTGGGGAAGGGGAAGAACCAGCAGGGTCCCTTCACCAACCTTCATCTCAACCATTCCCCAGATTGGATTTGAGAAAAGAAAGTGATGTGAGAAGAAGAGAAGGCCTAAATGGAACACTGGAGTGTCCTCTGGAGCAACAGGCACTTGCTCAGTAGAGGGGAGTGTACCGAACAGGTATGGTGCACACCTGAGTAGGTGGGTAGAGAGGACCTAGAACTTTCAGGCTAGGAGGGAAAAATAAAGGAGTTGAGCAAGAAGAAGTTTATCTTAGGGGCAGTGCCTCCATTCATTCATTCACTAATGCAGGGCTCCTTACTGAGTGTCTGAAATGGGCTGGGGTCCAGCAGGTCCTTTCCAGCATGGACAAGTCCACTTTGTGCAGCAGACAGGGGTGGTACAGAGCTTGGGGACAGAGAAGGTATCACCATCTAACACACAAGAGATGCCACTGCAGACATTTCAGCCCATGCTGGTTAGAATAAATGAAACCAAGGAACCCTGGCCCCCCTCCTGTCTGGTGACCTGAGGAAGCAGAGGGGACCTAGCTCTCAACATAATTCTGCTTGTGACTGAGATGGAGACCCTCAGGCTACTGGCTCAGCCAAGGACCTGGCTTGGTCTTTAGAAAGGGGATGAAGACCCAGGTCTAGGTCCCCTTCTGCCTCAGGCCAGATGGAAGGCAGTGAATGGGGGTGAGTGCAGGTAGCAGGCTCTCAAGGTCAAAGGATGCTAAAAAAAATGCAGCTTGGAGCATCCTCCAAAGAGTCTTCGCTAAGTCACAGGGTGCTGCGAGGGAGGAAGGGAGATTAGGCACCAGCAGCCTTAACTGCATTTCATTACCTGGTGCTTCTGCTACAGAGGCTGCCCACTGCTTGGCTGCCTGCTCTCCCCTCTTCTCTCCTTTTCCCTCCCCTCCTCTTCCCTGCCAGCCTGGCCCAGAAGGCTCTGATCTGCTTGTTTGAGGCTGGGCAGATCAAAGGGAGAAGCTGCTTCTTTGGCTGAGGGCTTGCCTTCTGCATCCTGCTGGTGAGCTTTGGGGAAGAAGCTGGTAGCCTTGGGCTCCCTGGGACCATGCCCATACATGCCCCTGTAAAGGTGATGGGCAACAGCGTGAAAACACTGGACTTGTGGGTCCCTGAGAAATGGTCCAGGAGATTTCATGTGGACAGGGATGAGTCCTTCCCCACCTCCCTGGTCTCATCCCGGTTAGCTAGCTGTTGTTCAGTTGTCTGAGTCATGGCAAGCCCATGTGTGTCAGAGTAGAACTGTCCTCCATGGGGTTTTCTATGTCTGATTTTTCAGAAATAGTTTCCCAGACCTTTCTTCTGAGGTGCCTCTGTGTGGACTTAAACCTCCAACCCTTGGGTTAGCAGCCTAGTGTATTAACTGTGTGTACCGCCCAGGGACTCTAGTCTCATCCCAGGTCCTGCAAAAATACTGTCAGCCTTTTCCGGCAACCAAGTGTATAAACTCAGTGTGGGGTGGTTTTGTTTCTCTGTGTGGCTGGGCGTGTTGAACCTTGGATCTATATGAGCAATTTGAGTGGGCACACCTGTGTATGTGTGCGTATGTGCATGTGATCACATGCACATGCATGTACATACGTGCATATGTGCATAAGTGTGCATACATGTGCACGCACATGCGTGTATGTTGTGTGTTCTGGGGCACCTGCCCTTCTGCTGTGC
Organism: Elephas maximus indicus; assembly: GCF_024166365.1. NCBI lineage: Eukaryota > Metazoa > Chordata > Mammalia > Proboscidea > Elephantidae > Elephas > Elephas maximus. The sequence goes on along the minus strand of NC_064837.1, from coordinate 64,460,359 downwards.
CTGAGGTCATGTGTTTGGGAGAAGTTATCTGTACCACTCAGGCATACAAGTCCGTAACAGAGGGGAGCTCACAGGTGGAAGGAGAAATATACTGACATCCTCATGAAAGGGGATAGATTCTGGAGCCAGAGTTATGTTTCCGCTCCTGAGGCGTGGAGCCCAGTGGTGCCTGCCCCACTCTACTTAAATACTAGTCCCCTGAGAAGATGCTGGAAACCGGACAGGCTGCCACAGGCTGAGGGTGGGTTTAGTGAGGTGGTCCTGATTATAGGCTGGGGGCTGGGCCTGATGACTTGGGGCGAGCCCAGCTCCCTGGGCAAGGCCCCCCCCACTCCAGTGTCCTGGGGCCTCTGCAACCCAGCGGGCCCTTCTCATTTCCTGGGGCCCTCCCAAGCCAGCCCAATGCCCAGGGAGGCTGTGCTTCCTCCCAGTGACCTTGACTCCTTGCCCTCCCCACTCAATGGAGATGCTTCTTCATGCTCAGTCCATCTCTGCCACTCTACAGTCAGCCTTTCAAACAGACCTGCTTCATCTTGGCTGCATTCAGAGTCAGAGAGGCTAAGGAGTGATGCTCTCAGTAGCCACTTTTTATGACGGTGCCGAATGAGGTGATGCCCTCGCCCCCATCCCTCACTGTCCTTCCCGACAGTGGAGGGCTGTCTCCCCCCTCCCCAACTCCCGACACACTTCCCTTCTGCAAGCACAGCCCATCTCCACTGGAAGGATTGACTTGTTCGGGGAGAGTATTTATTTTAAGAGGCATTTCACCTCTGGTTTTGATGTGCTTGGCTTATTACCCATAAATATCAACTCACAGAAAAGGGGTGGCCTCTGGGAGAGAAATGGATGTTTTGGAGGAAGATCAAGAACTGACCTGTCCCTGGGGAGACAGGGACCATTCATATGCCTGGCCTCTGCAGTTCAATTCAGATGCACCCTGAATGCCCACTGTCCCCTGGCACCCTGAGTGCCTACTGTCCCCTGGTATCCTAAATGCCCACTCTGCCCTGGCACCGAGTTGGTCTTGGGCAGCCACAGTGAATACATCCAGTCTGTGCCCTTGAGGGTCTGGGCTGAGCTGAGAGGACAAGAACAGAAACACCCAACCAGGATGCAGTGTGACAGGCAGGAGGGTCTAGAGGGGGACACTGGAGGACCAGGGGTGGAAGGCTTTGGTTTTCAGAGACTTCCTGGAGGAGGCAACTTTCGCAAAGGTCTTGTTGAGTGCGTAGAGGAGAGGGAGGGCGTTCTAGGAGGGGGCAGCTGAGTAAGGCCATGGAACTCTGTCCTGAGAACCGCAAGGAGCTGCGAGTGGATTAAGAGTCGGGCCAGGAGAAAAGGTAGGCAAATCAGGTGCCCATAGATGATGAAGGAATCCCTCCCTGGGTGGTGCAAATAGTTAACTCTCTTGGTTGCTAACTGAAAGGTCAGAGGTTCGAGTCCACCTAGAGGCACCTCACAAGAAGAGCTAGGCGATCTACTTTGGAAAAATTAGCCATTGGAAACCCTATGGAGCACAGATCTACTCTGACTCATGTAGGGTCTCCGTGAGTCAGAGGCAACTCGATGGCAACTGGTTTTTATAGATGGTGAAGGACTTTGATGTTTGGGTTCTCCAAGCCCTGGGGGGAGGCGCAGCCTGTGGGGCCAGGGGGGCTTGGTGGAATCAGAGCTGTTTTCCTTTTCTGACTACATAAGGAGGCTGAGACAGAAGGAATGTAGTATTCTGGACCCCTGCACTCTGCTTTTCTTGATGTGAAGACCCCTTCATCCACAGCATCTTCTCCTTTCACTTCTTGTGTTTATACCTAGTGACCTGAATATCCATGATTAGGTATCAGCCAGTTTACCAACATACGTTTTTCCAAAATGAAAATATCTTGGGTTTTTCCTTTATAACAGTAATTGGCAGTCAACATAATAAAAAAAAACCAGTGCCGTCGAGTTGATTCCGACTCATAGCGACCCTATAGGACAGAGTAGAGCTGCCACATAGAGTTTCCAAGGAGTGCCTGGTGGATTCGAACTGCTGATCCTTTGGTTAGCAGCCGTACCACTTAACCACTATGTCACCAGGGTTTCCAGTCAACATAATACAGGGACATAAAACTGAGTTACGTAAAGTAGAAACTTCCCTGACTTCAGTGACAGCCCATGCTGTATTAATGGGTTACATATGCAGCTTTTCAAGGCCTGTTACAAGTTTTGTTTCTCACCTGAGTCCTTCTCAGCAACCTTGTGTTCACCTCTCCCCTTCTGGCCACTCAGCCCCTCTGGTATGTGTGGCCTCTGTTGTCCCCAGGCCATTTTCTAGAGATGTAGAATCTTGGCAAGGAAAAGACAGCACGTGTAATCTTCTGTCCAGTGTAACAATCCTAGCCAGAGCAACTGACAGACGGTAGACTGCTGATGTGTGCACACGTTGAGATGGGCAGCCCACTACCTTCTGGGGCAGCCCTTCCGCTACAGGGTGTCTCTAATTGCTGGAAACTTCTTCATTTTGTTTAGCTAAAATCTGGCACCAAGATGCCCTTGGTTGAAGGCCTGCCCTCTGGAGCACCGCAAAGTCAATCTGTTCCTCTTCCACATGACAGCTTTCACACTGTTGAAGTCAGTTAGCATGTCCCTCGTGAGTTCTCTTGATCCCTGGTTAAACACCCGGATTTCTGAAGAACACGTCAGAAGAAGAGCCTCCATGCCCTCCCTGACCTGGTTTTCTCCTGTTCGTGCCCATCCATGTCCCTCTGTCATGGATTGAATTGTGTCCCCCAAGATATCTGTCAACTTGGCTAGGCCATGATTCCCAGTATTGTGTGATTGTCCACCATTTTATCTTCTGATGGGATTTCCTATGTGTTGTAAATCCTATCTCTGTGATGTTAATGAGGTGGGATTAGAAGCAGTTACGTTACTGGGGCAGGACTCAAATCTACAAGATTATGTTTTGTCTTAAGTCAGTCTCTTTTGAGATATAAAAGAGAGAAGCAACCTGAGGGACAGGAGGACCTCATACCACCAAGAAAGAAGCACTGGGAGCATAGAATGTTCTTTGGACCCAGGGTCCCTGAGCAGAGAAGCTCCTAAACCAGGGGAAGATTGATGACAAGGACCTTCCCCCACAGCTGACACAGAGAGAAAGGCTTCCCCTGGAGCTGGTGCCATGAATTCGGACTTCTAGCCTCTTAGACTGTGAGAGAATAAATTTCTGTTTGTTAAAGCCATCCACTTATGGTATTTCTATTATAGCAGCACTAGATAACTAAGACACTCTCTATAAGTGTGATCCCCAGGCAGAGTGAAATTTTCCAGAGGGTCTTGAACCCACCACCCAGCCAATGGGGCATGGGGAGCCCATGCTGCAAACTTGACAGTACGGGCCTCAGGACCAGCTGTAACGTCATACAGATGCCTAGGCTCTGTCCTCAGAAATTCTGGATCAGTAATTCTGGGTCTGGGCCCAGGAATCTATATACATATTTTGTGCTTTAGGTGAAAGTTTAAAGTGCAAATTAGTTTTTCATTAAGCAATTAATACACAATTGTTTGTTACATTGGTTGCCAACCCCGTGATGTGTCAACATTCTCCTCTTCTTGACCTCAGGTTCCCCATTTCCATTTGTTCAGTTTTCCTGTCCCTTCCTGACTTCTCATCTTTGCTTTCGGGCTTTTGATGTGCCCATTTAGTCTCATATACATGGTTCAACTGCATGTGTTATTATTTGTTTTATAGGCCTGCCTAATTTTTGGCGGAAGTGTGTCTGTACTTTTAAGAAAAGCTCCAGAGCCAATCCTATTGACAAGTCATTTTTCTGCAGGAAAATGGAGATGTGTGGATCAGATGGGCTGAGCATGGCACCTGAAGCCAGCATATTAGTCAGGACTCATTTGTTTGCAAGTAATAGAAACACAACTTAAGCAGCTTGAGCAAATGGGGGATGCATGGGTCCAGGAGCTTCAAGGGACTCTGGGATAGCTGTAAGAACTTGGCCTTTATTCCTTCTGTCTGTCGTCTTTTGCTTGGCTTCATTCTGCAGAAGGATTTCTCCATGTGGTGAAGAAGATGGCCACAAGAAGCCCTCAATACATGTTCTTCAGACTTACCAACCTCAGTGGGAAAGGTTTTGTTTCCCCAACATCACTAAATAAGTTCTAAGAAGATTTGAATCTCCCTTTAACGGATCACTACTGCCACGTGTATGGAATATCATGTGTGGGTCATGGACTTGTCCCTGCCCTAGTTTGGAGAAGGCTCAGAACAATGGGTAAGGGAGAGAACGTTGAGGAAGAGACAACAGAAATACACAAATCCACTACAGCCAACCTACGCAGAGGGCTGGGTAGAATTTTTTTAGAAAAAGAGAACTCTATTGCAACTTTGTGGTTGTAAGCACCATTCTTCTGGTAAGATCGTTTAAAGACCTCATTCAGATCATCTGATCAAAACAGTGCTTGTTGTTAGCTGCCATCAAGTCAGCCCCCAACTCACGGCGAACCCCATGTGTTACAGAATAGAACTGCTCCACAGGGTTTTCTTGGCTGCAATCTTTATGGAAGCAGTTCTCCAGGCCTTACTTCTGTGGAGGTGCTGGGTAGGTTTGAACTGCCAACCTTTAGGCTAGCAGCTGACTGCAAACCATTTACAGCACTCAGGGTTCTTAAGATGATGCAATCAGGATAAAGATAAGAAGGAATATGCCCTAGTCCTGTCCTGTCGTTTATAACACTTGATTTTTTCCTGCATAGATTGGTGAATCCTGTCTGTCTTGGATTGGCCTCTCCTTGTTTCACTGGCACGAACCTCATCTCAGCAAGTAGACTTCTGCAAACAATTTGACCTCTGGGACCATCTTATGCGCAGCTTTTATGTTTCTTCTCACGCTCAGTGTCCAGTATTAAGAGGTCGTTTGCTGGTTACCTGTGAAGTGGAATGCACACGCTATATTTTATCTCTTTAACAGATATGGCTTTATGTCTGTTTGCTTTCTGTGGTCTATGGTTTCTCATAAGCAAGGGCTAAACCCAAAAAACCAAACCCATTGTTGTCGAGTTGATTCCAACTCAAGGCGACCCCATGTATTACAGAGTAGAACTGCTCCATAGGATTTTCTTGGCTATAACCTTTACCGAAGCAGTTCACCAATTCCACGGAGCCACTGGGTGGGTTTGAATCATCAATCTTTAGGTTAGCAGCTGGTCATAAACTACTTGCACCACCCAGACCCTAGGTCTAACATATTTCTGATACCACAGCATCAACTCAACACCATGCCCCAGGGTGGCAGAAATGGTTAGCTGACCAAAAAAAGTGTGTGCTCCCCTTCCATGGTATAGGATCATTGCCGGCGAATAGCTGCCCAGCCAGGGACTATACTGCCCAGCCCCTCTTGCATGTAGGTGGGACCAGCCAAGGTGACACTGAGGGGAACAGGAAGCAAATAGGAAGGAATAATCCCCTCTTCCCTCCTCCTGCCTCCCAGTCTCCTCTAGTGCCCACTGCTGGCAGGAACTAACTGGAAGCTGCAGGCAAAGCAGAAATGTGTTTGGCAGAGTCCCAGTCCCAGCATCTCAGAGCAGAGGATGGCAGGACAGGTTTGGAGATGAAAGGCAACAGCTTAATAACCGGCACAGTTTTTAGTGTGAATCTTTTGATCTGGTCTGTTAGCTGTGGGGCCTCCCTGGAGTCTCAGACCCTGGAAATCAGAGCTGACATCTGGCAAACATAGTGATACCTGGGTCTGGGTTTCCAGGTCCTGGAGCGACTAATGAAGATAGACATCAGACAGGCCTACGTGTGGTCCATGTTGTAGACTCTGCAGGAGGAGGTTTGCATCATGAGCTGCTCCTGGGCAGGCACAGGTTGATGCTGGGGTTCAGAGACGAGTCTTCCATTGAGAGAAGGTGAAGGAGACCAGCTGTGTGGGTCTCCCACCTGGAAGGGCTGACAGAGAGCTCCAATTCCACTCTCCCAGGAGGGCAGCCATTGCCTTTCAGCATTTTCACTGAGAGCAAGCATCTGGGATGGCAATACTTCCACTTATTGGCCTTGAGCAAGCAAATTACCCTCTCCCAGTCTTATTTCTTCCTTTGTAAAATCCCCTCAGAGGATTGTCATGCAGATTAGGAGTAATGTACATAATACACAGTGCCTGGCGTACGGTAGACACTTGATAAATGGCAGGGATTATGATTATGCATAAAGATGGGGGATGGCAGAAGCCAGCCTTCACCTCTAGGGCCTGTGGGGTGACCTCACTTCTCTATGGGGACGGACAGGTCCCGAGGAGCAAGCTCATAGGAAGAAAGATGACATGTCAGCACCTGAGATCTGGGGAAGCCTCAGAGGCCCTGTCAGGCCCCGGGTGGGAGACTGACTCACCCTGATGGAGCACTTGGAGGCCCAGGGAAAAGGGCAGCTGCCCTGCCTGGTGGGAGCCTGCTTCCCCGCTAGTGAAGGCCCAGCAGAACAGCTTCTGCTGTGGCCCAGAGGAGGAGTGTGGCAACGCCTAAACTCTGCATAATTTTCAGACTCTGCTGCAGTGGAAGTTTGGATGAGAGCGAGTGGGTGTAAAGAATGTCAAGCAAGATTCGATTACAATTTTTATTTTGGAAAAACCTTCATCAAAATATGTATATCTAATTAGGACAATTACAGCACAGGAACAAAAAACTGATTAAAAATCAGACACTCCATAAATTACAAGTGCTTTCCTCCAGCTGAGGCACATCTCTGGCTGTGGAGCTGCAAGGCCAATCAATGGAGCTGGGGCTCTTAGAGCACGAGTCGGGCGGGGTGACTCCCAGGACAGGGTGGGGGTGCTGAGTGCAGGCTGGGGGCCCCCTGGGAGCCCCCGGCCATTGCTCTGGAGGTGGGTGCAGCTGGGTCTGTCCCGGGGCAGGAGAAGCTGGCAGTGCCCTGTGTGGGCAAGGGGCTCCAGCTGTCTGCTGGGGTCTGGTGGAGTGGACGTGCCTGCACAGGAGCAAATGTGTGTAGATTTGTGTGTCTGTGTGCACTTCACATGTGCAGGACATGTTTGTGCACATGTGTACGTCTGCATGTGAACGTCTGAGCAGACATCTGTATCACAGCAAGAAGATGCAAATGCCTGGATATATAAACAAAATGCACACTGGCATCTGGATTTGTGTGCCAGGGGCGGACTGTGTGCAGAGGGAGAGCAGGCGGGGAGGGGGGACCTGTCGTATGTGCCCCGGGCACTGCCGGCAGGTACGTAGGGCACAGCATGTCATCAGGTAAGCAGAATTGCCCTTTGAAGATATCACAATAAGAGCCTGTGATGATAAAAAGAGCCACCCTTCACTGAGTGGTTACTATGTACCAGGCGTTGTGCTAAGATCTTTACATACATTATCTTGTTAAATCTTCTCAGCAACACCAAGAGGCAGGTACGGTCAGCAGAGTAATGACTCCCCCCAAAGATGTCCACATCCTAATCTGTTGGAGGACAGCCTGCTGTGGTCCCTGTGCTTCCCATTTGGCCCACCTAATCAGACAACTTGGCCCAGAACATTCTCTGATAGTGGAGGCAGGGAACTGAATTTCTCTTTCTCCCAGTTTCTTCTCCTTGCCAGGGAGCCTCCTTCCCTGTTCTGGGTGCACTGTAATTTTCTCTGTTCTGCTCATGTGTGGGCACCACATGGCACCTGGCCAACCCCCTTTTTATATCTGTTCTCAGCTGGGAGGTAACAGCGTCCTTCCCCCATGGCACGAGAAGGGTACACAAAGAATACCTGCCCTGCGTTAGCTGCAGGAAGCAACTAGCTGGTGACTGGCACCTGCTAGTGAAGCTGACCTTGCTCGTGCTCATCTGAATGTAAGTAAAGCATAGTTCCATATACCATCCATGTGTGATTCCTGTCTTTTGTTGGTAACCTCAGACCCTGGCTCGACATAATCCCTGTAACCTACGAATATGTTACCCTACATGGCAAAAGGGACTTTGCAGATGCGATTAAGATAGGGACTTTGAGATAGAGAGATTATCCTGGATTACCAGGTTCGGTCCAATGTAATCACACACAAAAAAAAAACAAAAAAAAAATCACAAGGGTCCTTAAAAGTGGAAAAGGGAGGAAGAAGAGGATTCAGAGAAAGATGTGATGACAGAAGAATGGTCAAAAGATGCTACATCTCTGGCTTTGAAGGTGGAGGAAGTGGGCCATGAGCCAAGGAATGCAGGTGGCCACTAGAAGCTAAAAAAGCCAAGGAAACAGATTCTCCTCCAGAAAGAACATAGCCCTGCCAACACTTTGATTTTCACCCATTGAGACTGCAGTGTAATGGATTACTTTCGTGTGGCCTTTCTCGCCTTGGCCTTGTAACTCGCACCCAAGTGATTGGGCAGGATGGTGTAACAGGGTAATTGTGGCCCATCAAAGGGACTGGTCAGTTTTGCCATCACGCTGGGCTTGAAATGAGCCATCCCAGAGGTGGGAAAGAGAGGACCCCGCCACCACCAAGGAAGAAGAGCCAGCATGTCCTTTGGATCTGGGACCCCTGCACTGAGAAGCTCCTGGAACCAGAAGACAGGTAACACAAAGACAGGGAGACCTGGCAGCAGAGACCCAGCGTGGTGGGCTTCCTGGCCCAAACACAGAGAAAGCTGAGTGCCTCTGGGCAGATACCCAGGGCCAAGGAGAGGTGTGCCTGCAAACACAGCAGGGAAGAGGCTGTCCTGCTGAAAGAACTGTGTCCTGAGTGTTCCTGAGCCTGAACTATAACTGTTACTTCCCTAATAAACCCCATAATCACGAGTATTGCCTGTGAGTTCTGTGTGGCCATTACAATGCATTATTGAACCCAGCAGAGAAGTAGAGAGCGCAGTGGGAGGGATGGTTGGTGTCAGAACTATAAAGATGGCAGAGAGAGGAGGCAAGTCTGACCTCTGCCTCATAGGAATCAGCCTTGGGGTGTTGATCTTGATTCTCCTTTCTCATTGTGAAGACAGAGGAGGTCAGATTCCGCCCTCATGCCGTTTTTACAGAGGCTCATGTTGGACTTATAACCTACCGAAGTGTGAGATAATAAATTTGTGTTGTTTCAAGCCAATACATTTGTGGTTATTTGTTACAGCAGCAATAGAAAACGAATACAGTAGATAATGTTTACCTGTGTTTTATTGACTATGCAAAGGCATTTGATTGTGTGGATCATAACAAATTATGGATGACATTGCAAAGAATGGGAATTCCAGAACACTTAATTGTGTGCATGAGGAAACCGTACAAAGACCAAGAGGGAGCCATTTGAACAGAACAAAAGGCTACTCTGTAGTTTAAAGTCAGGAAAGGTGTGCCTCAGGGTTGTATCCTTTCACCATACTTACTCAATTTGTATGCTGAGCAAATAATCCAAGAAGCTGGACTATATGAAGAAGAACGGGGCATCGGGATTGGAGGAAGACTCAGTAACAACCTGCAACGTGCAGATTGACACAACCTTGCTTGCTGAAAGTGAAGAGGACCTGAAGCACTTACTGATGAAGATCAAAGGCTATAGCCTTCAGTATGGATTACACCTTAACATAAAACAAATACCGTCACAACTGGACCAATAAGCAACATCATGATAAACAGAGAAGAGACTGAAGTTGTCAAGGATTTCATTTTACTTGGACTTACAATCAACGCCCGCGGAAGCAGCAGTCAAGAAATCAAATGACTTGTTGCAGTGGGCAAATCTGCTGCAAAAGGCCTCTTTCAAGTGTTAAAAAGCAAAGATGTCAATTTGAGAACTAAGGTGCACCGGACTCAAGCTATGGTATTTTCAGTCACCTCATAAGCATGTGAAAGCTGGACAATGAATAAGGAAGACTGAAGAATTGACACCTTTAAATTATGGTGTTCGTGAAGAATATTGAATATACCATGGACTGCCAGAAGAACTAACAAATCTGTCTTAGAAGAAGTACAGCCAGAGTGCCCCTTAGAAGCAAGGATGGTGAGAATTCATATCACGGACCTTGGACACGTTATCAGGAGGGACCAGTCCCTGGAGAAGAACATCATGCTTGGTAAACTAGAGGGTCAGTGAAAGAGAAGACGACCCTGGATGAGATGGAGTGATACAGTGGCTGCAATGATGGGCTCAAGCACAACGATTGTGAGGATGGTGCAGGACTGGGCAGCGTTTCATTTTGTTGTACATAGGATTGCTATGAGTTGGAACTGACTCGACAGCACCTAACAACAGCAATGTTATTTCTCCATATTATAGATGAAGAAACTGAAACTCAGAGAGGTAATGTCATTTACTCAGCTCACCCAGCCAGCAAGTGGTAGAGCCAAGATTCCAGTCCTTCAGATCCCGGAACTCTCCGTGCTGTCCTCTGAACGGCCATCTCACAGGGCAAAGTGCAAGGGACAGCTACTCATTTCTAAGCAAGGTTAGCGATGCCCCTTCTTGGCTGCCAGCTCAGAGGAGATCGAACCAAGGGACCTATTCTGGGAAGAGAACATTGAAATGCCTGGACTAGTTCCGTTTAAAGCTTTCATTGAAGGCAGCTTGTAGATTTTCTCTCTAAGGAGAGGATGGGGTTTATGTCTGAGCCCAGATCCAGGCTTGACTCGTGATGCTCCTTGGATCCCCAACTAATCCCCTCCTAACACATCCTGGGCCTCAGCCCTCTTCACTGCCAGCTTTCCTGTGCAACCCAAATCCCCCTTAGTCTGCCCTTTTGGGGACAGAGTGCCTGCAGCTCCCTGGCCTTCAGAAGCTCAGGGGATTAACGTGAGCTCAGAACCTAGCAGCCCTGAGCAGACCGGCAAGGGCAGGGTAGGCAGAGGAGGCTGCTGGCCCTCCTTACATCCACTGCTCTGCTCTGCTGCCACCAGCCAGCCATGCTGCACCAAGAGACCTAGAGACTCCTCCAGGATGGCCCTGGAGGAAGGGACGCAGGTGGTGCTGTTCTTGATGATGGGTTAGGGGCTTGTGAGCTGGCTGCCAGCCCCAGCCCTACTGCTGATTTCCTGGGAGGTCTGCTTGACTCAATTCACCTGCCAGGCCTCCGTTTCCTTGTCTGTAACTGCAGTACTTGGAGTGGATTCCAGAGGTTCCCTCTAGCTCAGACCTTCTGACCCTGATGGCAGGATTCTCTCTCTGCCTGGTGTCATATAAGCCTGGCCTCCTCCCAGGACATCGTGGCCCAGCTCCCAGAGGTCTGTGTGCAGCCTTGCCTTACTTGCATATTGTTCAGAGCAAGCAGGGGTGGGATAAGGAGAACAGCTGAGAAGAGGAACAGGGCCTAACTGGCCACGAAGTCTGTATCCCAGCCTCCAGGTGGCCTGGAGGTGGAGGTGGTGTGGCCTGTTTGGCTGAAGGTCATCCCTGCATGGCCAGTGTCGGAAACACCTCCAGATGAAGTGCCCCACTGTGTGTGGCCTCACCCCAGGGGGATACTCCCTCCCAGTCTGCTCTCCTGGCTTCTTCCTCTCACCCTAGGAGGTGGGGGGTGCTATGTGGTGGGAGAAATGCTTGGCTGGTCAGGCCTAGTCTGTGGGTGCCCAACAAGGGGACGTACCCTGATTAGGAGTCTGTGGCTTTTCTCATCCTTTCTCCAGAAGGCTTGTATTCCTTAAAACACATGTACCCTAGATTATAGAATATTAGAGCTGGAGAGGCCTGTTAATGCAGAAGTTAGAGTGAATGTGACTTACCCAAGGTCATGCACTAAATAAGGGACAGAGCTGGAATCAGATCTCTAGGCTCTTGATCCTCTACCACCTTAAGGGGCACAGCCCTAGTCTTTTAGCTGAGAGTTGAGAGACCTGGGGTCTCATTAGTCCACTACTGCCATTGCTTTCCACTACCACATGGTCTCGCTATTGGAGACTGACTCTGCACAGCTCAGTGAATGACACTTGCTACTGGGAGGCCCTTGATGGGTTCAATTCCAGCCCAGGCTGCAGCAGTGCCTCCCATGGGCATCAAGGTTACAGCTTTCTTTAGGTCAGACTCCCAAGTTCAGCCAATTCCCAACGTGCAACCAATGTGCCAGAATGACTTGATCTAGGGGAGCTTCTAACATCGGCTGTACTCTCCAGTAAATCTGCTCTTCTGTGTGAACCTTAGGCCATGATATCGAGCTGGGTAATGGGCCTAGACTCCTCCATTTCTCAAGATAGTTTATAAAACAAAGGAAGCTTGTTGCCTTTCTCTGACCCTAAACTTTGAGTAGGGCCAGGTAGGTCTCTACACAAATAGGTCTCTTTAGCTCTGAATCTCAGGAACAGGAGTTGGAATATGTTTCCTTCTGTCTCAAAGCCTGGGCTCACAAGCTCATTCATTTATTTGTTTTATCAGGCACTTTGTGTTGCAAATAACAGAAACCCAACATGAATTAGGGAATTTATTGGCTCACGTCCCTGGAAAGACCAAGAATTGTGCTGACTTTAGGCATAGCCTTTTCCAGGGGTTCAAATATTTTCAGACCTCTCTCTGTTTCTCCCTCATTTGCCTCCTTAAGCCTCTACTTGGCCTCATTATCACGACAAGCAAAATGGCCACTGTCCTTCTGGGCTCTCACTTTCCCGATACTAGCAACCGCAGTGCAAAGAATCATCTTTCCAACAGAATCAAAACAGTTGTCCCAGGCAAGAGTCTGATTGGCTGGCTTGAACCACATGCCTATGTCTGAACTAATCACTCTGTCCAGGGCAATGCAACACCATGTCAGTTCATTCCAGGTCACGTGATCACATCTATGCTTGGGGGTGGAGTGGGTGGGTGGGTGGGTGCTCAGGTCATCATGTTTTAAGCCCCTTGGAATCACAGTAGTACATAAGGAGTTCCCGCAAAGAGCCCAAAGAAGGGATAACGTGTCAGGCAGACACATATGTTTTCCTAAATGCCCACTGTGTGCCAGGCACTGTGCTCAGGTGTCACTTTGGAACATCTGCTCCGGGTGACCTTTGCATCCCAGGCTCTCAGGGTATATCGCAGCTTGTGCTTTACCTGCAGCACCTGGAGGCATCCTTGTCTTACATCCTAGTGTTCCCAAGGGACTCCATCTTGAAAGGTTTGTTCTTGGTGCTATGAGGTCTCGTCCACTAGGCACTAGATGATTTAACTGCCCCTCTCAATGGGCATCTCACTCACTTCCTGCTTTAATAGACATTCTGCTACACCTTGACCCCTGTCTGGCCTGAGAGCCCTCCCCGGGAACCTCAATTCCAGGGCACCTTGGTCTGGGAACGTGTATGCATGCATGCATGTATGTGTGTGCATAAGAGTTTGTGTGTGTGTTTGGGGGTGGTTTTCAGGCTTTCAGGATACCTAGTCTTCACAGGTTAGGGAGAGGTCAAGGAAGCAGGTGGCCTGTCTCCTGGGCCCCTTTCCTCTGGTGTCTGTGGCTTCCTGATTGTTATTCTGGGCCCAGACAGAGGCAGCTGTGTGGCGGTGGGGGAAGCTGACAGGCAGTGACAGGTAAGGCTGGCTGCTGGGGCTGGAAGCTGAACAGATCCTGGCAGGGAAGGAGGAAGGGGCCAGGAGGACAGAGGGCCTCATGGGAAGGCGGCAGTGCCCACCGCCCCTCCCCACACTCCCTGGGTGAGTCTCCTTCAGTCGGACCCAGCTGTGTGTCCTACTGACTCTGGTGCATGGGACAGTTCCATGATGCTCCCTCTGGAAACTTCCTGTCCAGTTCCCACCTGCAAGCCCCAGGTGAGGGACACCTGAGAAAGGGAGGCAACAAGGCCTGGGGCGAAAGCCCACGTGCTCGTCATTCACCTGTTTGCTCTCAGATTCATTTTTCTGCTTTCCTGCTCTGCTCAGTGTCACAGGGAGGTGGAGGGGGGTGGGGCTGATCTTGGTCCCTGATTCCTGGCTGGGTGGGCAAATGGAGGCCCTGGAGGGAGGTGGGAGGGTGGGAAGGGGGGAGATCGGAGTCTTTCTCTCCAGCATGGGCTGCATTAGTGCCTTCCGCTCTTGATAAGTGGAAAGCCCTACCAGCTTCCACCGTGGCACCAGCTTTGGAGTCCAATAGCTCCATCTCCTCCATCTGTCCCCCCTGCCTGGGGTGGTGGCAGCTTCTTGCTCTTGCTAACTCTTGAGTTGCCCCTTTATCCCCTTTTATGCTTCTCAGCTCTCCCTTCACCTGGGTACCCCACCTCGGTAACCCATCCCTTGTAAACCCCTCCATTAAATACCTAGGTGGTGCAAGTTTTCCTGCTTGGACCCTAAGGCTACAGCCATCTGACTGGGGCCCAGGTGAGCTTGGGCTCAAACCTCCCTTTGCCACTAGCAAGCTGTGAGTACTTGAGTCAGTCCTTTTCCCTCTCTGGTTGTTACTTTTGCATTCTGTGAAAGGGAGGGCTGGTGGTGGAGAGAGCAGCCCCTGGACCGTGACAGGACCCTCTGCCTGGAGCCTGAGGGCTTTTCAAGGTGCTGTGCTGGGGCTCTGTTAACCCCCTGGGGCCTCTGACACCACCACCCTCATCACCTCCCAGAGCCATCCCTACCTTCCCTGCAAGGGAGGGAGAGGACACTCTTGTGCCTTGGGCCTCAAGTCCTAGAGGTCATCTCCCTAAATGTGTGGGATTCAGACCAGGGCGGGGCAGTGGGAGTGGTATTACTGGCCAGTTGGAACCATGGACAATTTTTAGAAGGATCTCTTCTCCCCAGGGTCAAGGAAAGTGAGGGACAAGAGGGTGTTGATGAGATCTGGAGAGGACCCCTCATCCCCTGCCCCCCAGGAAGCCTTCCTCTTATGGTGGGTGGGGCTAGACAGTCTGTCACTGTGTGGAAGGGGAAGCAGTGGGGAGGGAAGGAGAGATCAGAGCAGAGCTGAGGCCTTGTTTTGGGTTTGAAATGCCCAAGCTGTTAATTTGAGAATAATCAATGCTAATTTGCACATATCTGGTTGCTATAACAGGTTATCTATTTCCCGTCAAAATGTCCCAGAAGCACCCATAGCTCTTTTCCATCACTGCCAACCATTCTCCCCCACCCCCCACAGGGTGTAGTGGACCAGCTCCTCCTGGGAAATGGCAGGTCAGCCACCATCCAGCCTCTGGGCCAGCCCCAGCTGCCTTGGGGGCTGGAGGAGATCCAGGAAGCAGGAGGGGAGGAGGTAGGAGGTAGGGAGCTGGCCAACGGAGCCTGGGAGGAGGAGAATTAACCAAAAGTGCAAATTACCCAAACCCATGATTAACATTTCTTCTAAATCTGCATGAATATTAAAGCGCAGCCCACCCCAGTCCCCACACAATGAATTCTGCATGAATCTTAAGATAAATCGTTTGGATAACTTAGCGGCAGCTGTACTCCCCTGCTGCCAGCTGCCTCCCCAAATCATTTCAAGGCGGGTAAGAGGAGACAATAAGGGAGGGTGGATGAGGGGGCAAGGAGAAGAGGGGCCAGCATTTAGGCGCCCTGAGCTTGGGCACCAGGGTCAAGTGGGCACTGGGCTGAGGGTAGGGAGAGGCTTAGCAAGGGCTGGGCCTGGCCTGGGTGGCTATATCCCCACTGTTGGGGCTGAAGGGGCATGTTGTTGGGACCTGGCTGAGAGCCCTTTCTGGTGTCCCTAGTCACCCTTCCCTTCTCCTAAGAAACAGACCAGCTCAGTTAGCCCTCGGTCACACCCATTACCCTGGAGGGCTGTGGTTCTCCCTTTGCTCCCTGGGGGACATTTGGCAATGTCTGGAGATATCATTGGTTGTCACGACTGGAGGATGCCAATAGCATCTCATGGATAGAGGCCAGGGGTACTGCTTAACACCCTACTATTGTTGTTGCTGAGCCCTGGTGGTGCAGTGGCTAAGCATTCGGCTGCTAACCAAAGGGTGAACAGTTCAAATCCACCAGCTGCTCCTTAGAAACCCTGTGGAGCAGTTCTACTCTGTGAGTTGGAATCCACTCAGCGGCAACAGGGTTGTTGTCCATAGGTGCCATTGAGTGGATTCCGACTCAGAGCGGCCCCATGTGACAGAGTAGAACTGCTTATAGGGTTTTATTGGCTGTAATCTTTGCAGGGGTGATCACCAGGTATTTCTCCTGCGGAGCCACTGTGGTGGGTTCGAATAGCCACCCTTTTGATTGGCAGCCGAGTGCTTAACAGTTGCACCACCAGGACTCCTTAACATCCTGCAATGCATAGGAAAAACCCACAGCAAAGAGTAAGCAGCCCCAAATGTCAAGAGTGCCCAGGCTAAGAAACCCTGCCCGAGGGGTGCCTACTCTGTCTTGGGGTCCCTTGCTTCCCAAACGAGTCACCTAGTCTTCCCCCTGCCCTACCCATGGGCTAGAGATGAGTTACCCGGGACCCTTGGGGGGCTGGGGAGTCAGGGTTTTGAGTTTTGAAGCATAGCAATGTCATCATCATGTATATCTTTGTGCCAGCCAGGGTTTTGGCAGGAAACAGATGGCACCCTCAAAAGGTTCCAGCGAAGGCGGTTTAAAGAAGAGGCCATCTGCAGACTTGTGAGCAGAGTTAATGGAACCATCACGGGAAGGTGAAGAACCCAGGGACCAGCAGGTGTGGGGAGCCTTTACTACCTGTAGGTCCTGAACTAGTACCAGTGGCCATCGCGTTGGTTCCAACTCACGTTGACCCCATATGTGCCAAAGTAGAACTGTGCTCCATAGGATTTTGAATGGCTGATGGTTTGGAAGTCTTTTCTTGCGAGGTGCCTCTGGGTGGACTCAAACCTCCAATATTTCAATTAGCAGCAGAGCACATTAACTACACCACTCAGGGACTTCCTTAGGTTCTGTCATGGACTGAATTGTGTCCCCCCCCCCCCAAAATCTGTCAACTTGGCAAGGTCATGATTCCCAGTATTGTGTGATTGCCTACCAGTTTGTCATCTGATGTGATTTTCTGTGCGCTGTAAATCCTGCCTCTATGATATTGATGAGATGGGATTAGCCGCAGTTATGTAGACTCAATCTACAAGATTAATCTACAATTTAAGCCAATCTCTTTTGAGATGTAAAAGAGAGAAGCAAGCAGAGAGATGGGGGGACCTCATACTATCAAGAGTATGGTGGCAGGAGAAAAGCACATCCTTTGTACCCAGGGTTCCTGCGCAGAGAAGCCACTAGTCCAGGGGAAGTTTGATAATAAGGGCCTTCCTCCCGAGCCGACAGAGAGAAAAAACCTTCCCTGGAGCTGATGCCCTGAATCGGGACTTCTAGCCTACTAGACTGTGAGAGAATCAACTTCTGTTTGTTGAAGCCATCCACTTGTGTTGTGTTACAGCAGCACCAGATGACTAAGACAGGTCCGAAGGGGGGAGGGAAAAGAATGGAGGTGGGGTTACCCAATAGGAACTAAGGCTATAGTGGATTACAGCCACCGTCCCAACAGCCATGGGGCAGAGAGGCAGTGGGTAGAATAAACATCCAAACCCCTCTCTCTTCCTGCCCTAAGTCACTTCCCATTGCCTCTAATTGTTCAAACCTACCTAGAAGATGGGAACAACAGGGCTCAGCTGATATAGCTTGTGGAGGTTACTCGTCCAAGGTGTAGAGCGTTGGGGAGAATAATGAAGGAAAGCTTTGAGAGGTGGGATAAATGGAGAGTAGCCAGCATAGTCATCACAAAGAGCACCCAGGGGTGCTCCCCAGGGGGCACCCCCAGCCACTTGCTCCCAGAAACTCAGTTCAACAGCAGCTAAAGAAAACCCACAGAACAAGCCATAATCATAGGCATGAGTAGATCAGCACAAAAGACCTTTTAGAAAATTCTAGATTCTTTTCTAGTGGTAGAGCTAGGGTTAAAATGTTAGGATTCACTGGGGAGCGAGCCTCAACAGAGAGCTTCAGCAAACCAGTGGCAAGCTGGGATTCAATTTACAAAACTGCAGTTTAAGCACAACTTGGCAGAGGCTCATCCATTGTGTACGGGAATTCTATTTACCGCAGACTGTCAAAGGAGGCAAAAGCCAGCTAGGCCATCTGACAAGACTGGACCTCGGGCCTGGTTCTCTGGGGAAGACAGCTGGAGTCTTCAGGACTTGCTGATGGTTGGATGTGGGGTGAGGGAAGGAGGGATTAAGAGTAACTCCTGAGGTGGGGGCATTGAGTTTATGTTAATGGTGGTGGAATACTTCGGAAAAGGATAGTGAAAATGGTTGTACAACTTCAAGAATCAATGTCATTGAATTGTACATGTAGAAATTGTTGAGACGGAATATGTTCTGTTATGTATATTTTCACCACGATAAAAAAAAAAAGAGTAACTTCTGGGCTTTTGGCCTGAACAAGTGGGTGGATGGAGGTGGTGCTTCCTGATAAGGGAAAGATTGAGGAGGGGACTGAAAATCTGGTTGTGTTGGACTCCAAAGCCCCAGCTCCGGGTAGATGGCCACTCGCTGGGCTTGCCAGGTAGTGGGCAGCATCCCTGGGCCTGTGGCCAGCTCCTGTCCCCTTTCCATAGGTGAACTTGTATTACCTTCTCACTGGTGGCAGGTGGGATGAGGGCATTTGCATAAGCTGGGGGTACTAAGAAGCCAGTTGGGCTCAGAGAGTGGTAATGGGCCTCAAGAGGCCAGTGGGCCAGAGGGGCAGCCGCAGTTCGGTTTTGATGCAGCAGCCTAACATGTAATAGACAAACAGGAGCGCTTCGCCGCTCAGCTGGGTGGGAATGGGCGCCGAATTAAAATCTCATTATAAGAACACTGCAGAGGCTGCAGGCAGCCGTGTTTACCAGCATTTCTGCCCCTGTGCACACGTGGAAACCTTCCTTGCCAGGTTCAGCCATGGAGGATGCCAGGGAAGAATTCTGCAGTCAGATCAACCTGGCCCTGCCTCCCCAGAGCTGGTGACCTTAAGAAAGTTCTGTAACCTCCCCAAATCTCAACCCCCTAAGCTCTGTCCTGCTGGGAAGTCTTGGTTTGCCCTCCAGACCACCCTCCATCCTTCTCCACGCGCTCTGTGAAGACGGCACCTGAGGGTGGCTTTCTAACCTCTGGCTTGTGTGGGGGGAGGCAAGGAGGATGGGATGAGAGGTTAGGACTTGACCCCTGGCTGCCTTCCTGCCTGGGTGTGGTGTGCCAGTGGCTGTTGTTGGCCTCCCTGACAGCCACCTTTGTCTCTGAGCTCTGAAGCCCTAGGGATGCAGTACCTCCCCTCTCTAGCTAACCCTTGGGTGCGTCCCCCCGTTCCTTCCCCGCCTTCCCTATCTCACCTGTGCACCACACTGTGCATGGTCCCCTTAGCCTGCTTTCCCTTTTGTCACTGTGCCTTCATCAGACTCTCTTCCATCACCTCTTTAGGATGTGCGAACTGCTTCCTCCATAGGGCTGGTGTGAGGGTTGAACAGGACAACTTTTGGGAAGGTGCTGAATGTAGGCTGGGCCCACAGGAAGCACTCAGGAAGCATGAGACTGTGTGGTGTGGTGGTTAAGAGACCAGACTGCCTGGAACTCATCCCAGCTCCGCCACTTTTTAACTAGATAGGGAACTGCGGCCAATTTGCTGACTCTCTATGTCTCCAAATTTTCCTCCATAAAATGACAATGACGATGATGATGGTGATGATGATGGTGATGGTGGTGATGATGACCACGAAGGTGATGAGAGGACGTATGTCATGGGTTATGAAAATTAAATGAGTTAATTCATGTAAAGTCTTAAAATGGCACCTCACAGGCCATCAGAGTCGTTAGCTATGACTTTATACTGTGGTCTGCTCTCACTAAATGTCTTCTTCCAGGTCACGCAGAAGGCTGCATCAGCAATCAACCTCCCTCTGCTTTTGAATAGTTTGATTGTGACACAGTTTCTATGGCTAGAAGGACTGTCTCTGTCCTATGGGAAGCCATGCTGCCCAATTCCTATCCTAAACCACCCCTCCCTGAGAGCTCCAGTGAGAACTTGCAAATCCTACCACAGATATATAGGTGTGTTTTATATATATATATATATATACTTTTTTATTGTATTTTAGATGAAGGTTTACAGAACAAACTAGTTTCTCATTAAACAGTACACATATTGTTTTATGACATTGGTTAACAACCCCATGACATGTCAACTCTTCCTTATCAACCCTGGGTGCCCTATTATCAGCTTTCCTGTCACCTCCTGCCTCCTAGTCCTTGCCCCTGGGCTGGTGTGTCCCCTATAGTCTCGTTTTGTTTTATGGGCCTGTCCAACCTTTGGCTGAAGGATGAACCCCGGGAGTGACTTCATTACTGAGCTGAAAGGGTGTCCGGGGGCCAGACTCTCAGGGTTTCTCCAGTCTCTGTCAGGCCAGCAAGTCTGGTCTTTCTTTCTGAGTTAGAATTTTGTTCTACATTTTTCTCCAGTTCTGTCCAGGACCCTCTATTGTGACCCCTGTCAGAGAAGTCAATGGTGGTAGCTGGGCACCATCTTATTGTACTGGACTCAGTCTGGTGGAGGTTGTGGTAGATGTGGTCCATTAGTCCTTTGGACTAATCTTTCCTTTGTATCTTTAGTTTTCTTTATTCTTACTGAGAGGTGGGACCAGTGGAGTATCCTAGACGGCCACTCACAGGCTTTTAAGATCCCAGATGCTATTCACCAATATAGAACGCAGAACATTTTCTTTATAAACTATGTATGCCAATTGAGCTAGATATCCCCTGAGATCACGGTCTCCACAGCCTCCAGCCCAGCAATCTGGTCCCTCAGGGGTTTGAATGTGTCTTTTTATGGAGCTACCATGACCTTGCCTTGTACAGGTTGTGCTGGCTTCCCCAGGATTGTGCACTGTCTTACCCTTCACCAAAGTTGCTACTTATCTATTGTCTGTTAAATGTTTTTCCATCCCCACCTCAACCCTCCCTCCTAACCATCAAAGATTCTTTCCTTTTGTAGGTAAACTTTTTCATGAGTATTTAGAGTAGTGGTCTCATACAATATTTGTCCTTTTGCGGTTGACTTATTTCACTCAGCATAATGTCCTCCAGATTCATCCACGTTATGAGATGCTTCACAGACTCATCGTTGTTCTTTATCGTTGTGTAATACTCCATGGTGTGTACGTACCACAGTTTGTTTATCCATTCATCTGTTGATGGGGATCTAAGTTGTTCCCGTCTTTTTGCTATTGTGAACAGTGCTGCGATGAACATAGGTGTGCATATATCTGTCCATGTGATGACTCATTTCTCTAGGATATATTCCTAGGAGTGGGATCCCAGGATCATATGGTATTTCTATTTCTAGCTTTCTAAGGAAGCACCATATCGTTTTCCAAAATGGTTGTATCATTTTGCATTCCCATCAACATATTCGACATATATTCAAAAGAAAAAAGTTGAGAAGGGGGCAAGTGTGATGCCAGAGCTAATGTCTGCCTGAGTCCAAGGACATATTATGGAGTAAGCAAGAATGGGAAAACGGACAAGCATGCTGCCACAGCCATGTCTGCCTGAGTCCAAGGAATGTTACAGAATAAACAAGAATGGGAAAACAGACAAGCATGTTGCCACAGCCATGTCTGTCCAAGTCCAGAAAATATTACAGAATAGGCAAGAATGGGAAAACAGACAAGTGTGCTGCCACAGTCGTGTCTGCCCGGGTCCAGAAAACATTACAGAATGGACAGAAGTGGGAAAACAGACAAGCATGCTGCCACAGCCATGCCTGCCTGAGTCCAAAGAACATTATCCTACCACAGATATTTCTGATCTCCAGCAGGGCCATGGCTTGTTGAAGGGTCTGATCATTCGTAAATGTGTATCAGGGGCATATTATGTGCCAAGCACTGTGCTGAGCTCTTAGGACTGTGGGCTAAACTCACAAAGACCCTTCTTTTTTGGGTCATTTAATCAGGATCTGAAATATCCCCTGAGCCATAGTGAAGCAGGCTTAGAACAGCCATGTAGGACAGAACACAAGTATCAGTAACGCTAGGGTTCTTGACTGCTAGAAGAGTTTGGGAGGGCCTCAGATGTCTTATTATCTTTCATGGTTTTGGAGGTTGACCTGTATCAGCTAGTCAGTTTCCACTTGGGTTCTCTCATGCCATTTCAGTAAGACATTGCCTGGGTCTGAGTCATCCTGAAGGCTTCTTCACTCTCACATCTGGTGATTGATATTGCTATTGCTGAAACCTCAGCTGGAATTGTCAGTCAGGACATCTACATGTGGCCTCTCTATGTGACTTGGGGTTCCTTACAGCATGGCAGCTGGGTTCTAAGGGTAAGCATCCCAAGAGACAGCCGTATGGAAGTTGCATCACCTTTTATGATCTAGCCTTAGACATAACATAGTGTCACTCCAGCCATACTTTGCTGGTTGAGGAAGTCATTAAGTTCTGCTTAGTTTTTAAGGAAAGGGACATAGGCTCTACCTCTTGATGAGGGAATGGCAAGGTCACATTGTTAGAAGAACACGTAGGATGAGAGAGATTATTGGAACCATCTTTGGAAAACAATCTTTCACACTTTGATAGCTTCACTGGGTCTTGATATTTTCTTGTCTTCAGATTTTCCCTCTCACCTACCTAAGCAGTACTTTCTGGGTCAGACAGTATCCTTTCCCTGCCCTTTCGGAAATCTGGGGCACCAGAAAGAGCAGTGTCCTGGAAGCCCATGTTTCCAGTTCCTTGCTTCAGCTCTGCTCCTGATGTAGTGCTTTTGAGTAAATCTGGAGCGAACACCTGCTCATTTCCATGCCCTCAGCACCATGGGAACCTTAGCAGGAAGGGGATGATACACAACAGCTGATTTTGTCACACTGACTAGCTTGGCACCCAAAAAAAGAAAATAAAATTGTTGCGGGGCAAGGCTTCTCAGCTCGGGACTAAGCTCTGCCTAGGTTCTTACCTTCTTCTGACCACGAATGACCAGGACAGGCTCAGAGGTCCCACCCAAACAAAGGTTTATTGGATACAGAAAAGGCTCGCGAGGGACAGAGGGAGAGGGGTTTCCACCTACGCTAGCCTCCAGTCTCTCATTGAACAAAGGATTTCCTGGGGCTTATAAAAGTTTTTAGGTGGGAAGAAGGCATTATCTTTATTCATTAGATGGGTGGAAATTTCCAGGAGAAGGGGAGGGATTATGAAAATCGAATGTGCGTGCAGTTAGAATTTAAGATGGATTTCCTTGCAGAGATTACTGGAGCTAAGATGGAGTCTGTCACAAAGCCTGCCGGGATGTCCAACAGAACTTATTCTGGAATGTTGTGCATGTGTGATGCCTCTGGATCTCGGTTCGAGCCCCGGTGAGGGGTCCCTGCTCATGTTTGTCTCATGTGGACGGTCATTCATAGGCCATGTTGATCTTTACTGAGCTTGCTCTGTACCTGGTGAGGCCTTGAAAAACAACTCAGGAGGATTATCAGTAATTTATAGCTGGTCAAGCATGCAGGGCCTTGAAATGTAGCCCCTTATCTTGTCTGAGCACCTAGTTTGTTAATCACAAGTAGTTTTCAGGTGCCAGCAGCAAAAGTTGTATGGTGGCCTGCACTTAGGTTTAAATTCCAAGAATACTGAGTCAGAGGCTATTTAATTCAGCCAGCCCAATCTCTTGCCTGTCTCTAAATCACTAGCCGGGATGTGCAAATCTATTACCCTTCAAACACTGACTCATCTGGGTCAAATGCCAGTTCTCAGTAAGCTCACCCCTGGTCACTGTCCGGGAAGCCTGGGATCTCCCAAACTTATCTTTTCTTCTATTCTTATGTTATTATCTATTCTTGCATAATAAATGACTCTGAACCTTAATGACTTAAAACACCAAACACCTATGATCTCATAGTTTTTAATGGGTAAGGAATCCCGGTGTGGCTTAGCTGGGTCATTGTGTTCAGAGTCTTTCACAAGGCTGCAGTCAAGATGTTGGCTGATGCTGTATTCTCATCTGAAGGCTCTACTGGGGGCAAGAATTCACTTCCAAGTTCACTCATGAGGTTGATGGAGGGAGGGATTCAGTCCCTTGGTAGTTGTTGGATAGAGGGCCTCAGGTTGGATGAAGGTTGCCCTTAGTCCCTTGCCACATGAGTCTCCATAAGGCACTCTGCTTCATTAGAGTGAGCAAGTGAGGGAGTGAGAGAATAAGACTGAAGTCAGATTTTTTCCTGTTTTTCTTTCTTTTTTAAAGGAAAGGGGGTTTTATTCTACTTTATCCTTATGGTTTCTGATGGTCCTACAATGTTGTGCTTAATTCAGCATCACCTCTGTTATGGCTTGCTTGTGTCTCCCCAGAAGATATGTTCAAGTCCTACCCCTTGTGCCCATGAATATGACCTTGTTTGGGGAAATAGAGTTTTTCTTTGCAGATGCTATCCAGTCATACTGGAGTAGGGTGGGTCCTAATCTTAATCTTTTCTGAGTGGCATTTTATGAAACAGGAGGAGAGACACGAAAACAGAGTCACACACAGGGGAAAGCATCATGTGAAGATACGTCTACAAGTAGCAGAGGAGCACCAAAGACTGCCAGCAGCCGCTAAAAGCTGGAGCAGTTCTCTCTGAACCTCAGAAGGAATCAACACAACTGATATCCTGATTTGAACTTCTACCCTCCAGAACTACCAGAAAATGAATTTCTGTTCTTTGAAATCACCCGCTTAGTGATGCTTTGTTATGGGAGCCCTAGGAAGCTAAGACAACCTCCAAGTTCTAGACAAGACAGGTATTTAAGATCTTCAAAATTTTAAGTTTTGTCTTTATTATTCATATTCATTACATAACACCACCTAAATTTCTGCTTTTTGCATGAATTAATAGTTCATTCATGTCCTATTAAAAAATAACCATCACTTGATTTGTATCACAAAGTTTTCTTTCCACCACACTGGGAAAATTTTGATTGGCGCTAAGAAGTGGGTTTCAAGGAACTACAAGTCCACGGGGTGGGCCTTGTGCCATTTGAAGTAGCCTATGTTATCATAACCATTATACTGAATTAACCCAAACGGCTTATTGCCTGAGCTGAGTCTTGTTTTTTTCCATATGCATGGTGTTGTATATTGTTTATTATATATCTTCCATCCCCCATCTTGTATCCACCCTCTACCTTCTCTCAATCCTCCTTCTTGTATCTACACATTGTCCTGTACCCATCCTCTCTCTGGTCTCCACTCTCCATTCTGTATCCATCCTCCATTTTTTTTACCCGCCACCGTCCTGTATCCATCCTTCATTTTGTATCCATCCGCCAACCTGAATCTACCTCAATCTTGTCTCTACCCTCTATCTTATATTCAGCCACCATTTTATACCCACTCTTCATTTTGTGTTCACCCTCCATCTTGTCTCCACCCTCCATCTTATATCCATCCTCCATCTTGTCTCCCCTGAAGTCAGACTTCTAAGGCCTAATCTTGGAAGCGGTAGTGTTTGCATAAGGAGTCCCTGGGTGGTACAAACAGACGCTTGATTGCTAGTGGAAAGGTGATGATTCGAACCCACCCAGAGGTGCCTCGAAAGACAGGTCTTGTTGACCTGCTTCCAAAAGGTCACAGCCTTGAAAACCCTATGGAGTCGGAACTGACTCGATGACAACTGACAACAACAGCAAAACAGTGGTTGCATAACATGATGAATGTGATTAAGTCACTAAACTCTACAGGTAAAAAAGGTTCAAATGGCAAATGTTTTCTTATACACTATATTTGTGCTACAGTAAAAAAAACAAAAAAAGGTCACTAGGTCCAGCCCACCCTCAAAGTGAGGGAATCACACAGGAACATGAATACCAGGAGGTGGGGATCACTGGGGGCCATTTTAGAAACTACCTACCGTACTTACACTGACCCTGGGATTTGGAGAAGGCAGATGGGGAATTCTCACTATTTTGATGATGGCAGAAAGTGGATAGGGGTTGTGCATCAATGTTCACAGCATCGTTATTCATAACAGCCCCAAAGTGGAAACAACCCAAATGCCCATCGACTAACGAATGGATAAATAAAATGTAGCACATCCATACGATGGAATATTATTTGGCAATAAAAAGAAATAAAGTCCTGATACTTGCTACAACATGGATAAACTTTGAAAACATTATGCTCAGTGACAGAGGCCAGTTACTGAAGGACCACATATTACATGATCCTGTTTCTAGCAATGTCTAAAATAGGTAAATCTGTAGAGACAGAATGAGGCATTGGTGGTTCTGTGGTAGAACTCTCTCCTTCTATGCGGGGAGACCCTAGCTCAATTTCCAGCCAAAGCACCTCATGCGCAACCAGCACTGTCCGTCAGTGGAGGTTTGTGTGTTGCTAGGATGCTGAGCAGGTTTCCGTGGAGCTTCCAGACTAAGGCAGACTAGGAAGAAAGGCCTGGCAATCTATTTCCAAAAATCAGCCAATAAAAACCCAGTGGATCACAACGGTCGGATCGGCAACTGATCATGGGGATGACCCAGGACTGGGCAGTGTTCTGTTCTTTGTGCATGGGGTCACCATGAGTCAAGAGCCAACTCCACAGCAGGTAACAACAACGACATAGAGACAGAAGGTAGATTAGTGGTTTCCCAGGGCTGGGGGAGGGGGAAGGGAGAAATGGAGTGGGGATGATGGCGAAGGGTCGCAGGTTTCTGGGGTGATGAGAATGTTCTAGAATTGATTGTTTGCTAGGTGCACAACACTGAGAACACTAAAAGCCATTGGATTGTACCTTGAGATGGTGAATTGCATGGAATGTGCATGGTAGCTCAATAGTGCTGTTTAAAATAAAGTGGCTGGGTGTTCTGCCCCTCTTGCAGCAGGGTCAGGGCAGAAGCAGAAGTGGAAGATGGAGTGTTTTGCTGTGCAGCCCTAGGTTGTTCCACTCTGCCAAGCCACTCCTGGGAACAGCACTTCTCTGCACTGACCTGTGGCATCTGGGCACCGTGTCCTGGGTGGGCGAGTCACCTTCAGAGGCAATGTGTGCAAGGGCCCCTTGGCTGCCCTTCCATCCCCCTTTCTCATGCATGTGATCATCCCTGCTGCTCGGCATTTAACTCCCTCTGTTCCCCACCCCTTGGGTTTCACACTGCGCTGCCTCCCCCCACCCCATCTTCTGAGCCTCCTTCATCCCCTCAATCCCCTCCACCCCCCCTACAAACAGTAAACCTCTAGGGGTGGAATCCATTTCCAATCCCTCAGATGTCAGGGGAATTGAAAGCACGGCAAATATTTCCGAGATCTAAATTACACCGACCCCGGAAGGCTGAACTTGCAGTATAATCCAAGTTATGAATTGTAAATCAGAAGCCATGCAAAGTACTTGCAAAAATTCAATAAAGCCTTCCCTCCTAGTGCAGCAAAGCCTGGCTTAGGGAGGCAGGAGGAGGCAGGCTGTGGGTGGAGGAGACAGAGAAGTATGATGGGGAGGGAGGGGAGAGGGGCTGAGCCTGGCCCTGCCTGGACAAGCCTCCCCATGGCCAAGAGCCACTCATCGTCCCTTTGTTCAAGTCAAGAATCTCCATGGTCTTTGGATAACACATACCCCAAGACTTAATCTAGCCTTGCAAATAGGAGTGGTATATTTACCAGCCAGGTCCCTGGAGGGAGCCAATGCCCTGAGGTTGGCTACTAATCAAAAGACTGGCAATTCTAGCCCACCCAGCAGCACTGTGGAAGAAAACCCTATGGAGCTCAGTTATACTCGGTAACACATGGGTCACCATGAGCCGGAATCGACTTGATGGCAACTGGTTGGTCGGTTGGTTAGTTATCAGCCTGTCCAGCCTAGGGAGGGTGCATCAGTGAAGGTGGGCTTCTAGACCCCTCGTTTGGCATAAACAATGAGGCCGCCTGTATATACAAGTTGTTACCCAGGTGCTTATGGAGGCCTGGAGGAGGTGACAGTCACAGATAGGTACGCAGTGCTGGGTGCCCTGCCTGATACTAAATTCATCTCTGTTTTAGTGAGAAAGAAGTCAGAAAATTCATTTTGGACCCACTGAAGGGAGCACCCCTTAGAATGGGAAACAAACAGCAACCAGTGACTGCCGAGTTGACTCTGACCCATGGTGACCTCATGTGTGTCAGAGAGAACTGTGCTCCATAAGATTTCCAATGGCTGATTTTTCAGAAGTAGATTGCCACCCCTTTTTTCTGAGGTGCCTCCGGGTGGAGTCAAACCTTCATCCTTTTGGCTACCAGCCAAGTGTGTTAATCATTCTGCATCACTCCCTGGAATGGAGAAAAGAGGTGCAAAGTACCCTGGAGAGTTTTATCGAGGAGGGAGTTGCTGGGCAAATGGCCCCACTCTCTGGTGGTAACGGAGTGGCCTGAAGGCTTTCATGCTTCAAGGACTAGCAATCACTAGAGAGGACTGGTACTCACTTCTGTCCCCAACTCTGGCCTGGAGGAGCACTGAAGCACGGCTGTTCTACCCTGCCTGATTTGGGGGCAGGGGTGCGGGAAGGGTCATATTTCGTGGGGCTACATCTCTGGGGGCATCAAGAAAAGGTAATTCCAATTGTAACCTTAACCCATTGCCTCATAGAGACCCTATAGGACAGAGTAGAACTGCCTCATAGGATTTCCAAGGAGTAGCTGGTGGATCCAACCCGTTAACCTTTTGGTTAGCAGCCGAGCGCTTAGCCACTGCACCACCAGGGCTCCCTTTTACAAAAGTATAGGACCTGCTTATCGCAGGGCCTTTCTTGGTCTTCTGCCCAAATTAGTCAGGTAGTCCCTGAAGATACCCCACTCACTCAAGGATTGAAAGGAAATGAGAAGATGGCAGAGACCAGTTTTCCCCATTCAAACCTGGCCTTGTTGGCGTTCAACCACATCTGCACGGATAGCCCAGGTGGGTGGCTATTCACTTGCCTCGCATCTGCTGAGGGCCACCTGCCAGGAACACAGGGATAAAGGTGGAGGCCCTACCCTCAGGCGGGTCAAGTGCTGATGAGCTGGTCCTTCGTCTCTGCCTCCCAGATGCTCGGCAGACCTAAGTCCTGGGCACACACTGTACCGGCCTGCAGGAAAGACTAGGTCCCGCCTGTCACAGGTGGACTTTGGAGCTGGTGTGAAGAAAGGATGGGGAAGACTTAAGCTGCATGTGTGCTGGGGGAGGGCTCTGCCAAGCCAGGACTTGAGAAGCCTGGATGTTCCCAGCCTATCAATAGTCATGACGAGGAGGACGTGCAAAGGCTCCTCTCCAGGTGCTCAGGGCTCTGCGCAGGCAATTAGGATGCAGCGTGGTGCACAACTAATGAGAACACCACTGATATTGGGTAGCTCCAGCTCTGCGTGCATCTTTCCTCTCTCTTCCCTTCCTTGCTTCCTGCAACGCCACTTGCCCTAGAAGAACATAGAGAAAGTGCGGTGGGAGTGTTATAAGCCTGAGCCTGTCTGAAAATCTGGGTGCCTGTGCCTTGTCTCTTCCTACTCGTGGACGTTTGGCAAGTGTGGTGGAAGCATCTGAGATGGCCACTCTGTGACTCCCGCCTCCTGGTATTCATGCCCTTGTGTTATCCCTTCCCCTTGAGTGTGGGCTGGGCTAGCAACTTGGTTCTGACAAATGCTACTGTTGTATTGCTGTTAGCTGCACAATAGAATGAAATGCTGCCCAGTCCTGCTCCATCCTTTGTGGTCCATAGGGTTTTCATTGGCTAAAATTTGGAAGTAGGTGGCCAGACCTTTTTTCCTGGCCCATCTTAGCCTGGAAGCTCTGCTGAAACCTGTTCAGCGTCACAACACACAAGCCTCCATTGACAGAGGGGTGGTGGCTACACATTGGGCTGGAATCAAACCTGGGTCTCTTGCATGGAAGATGAGAATTTTACCACTGAACCACCAGTGCCCTCGAAGGTGCACATGGCTAACACGCTTGGCTGCTAACCAAAAGGTTGGAGGTTCAAATCCATCCAGACATACCTCAGAAGAAAGGCTTTGTGATCTACTTCCAAATAATCAGCCATTGAAAACCCTATGGAACACAATTCTACTCTGATATTCATGGGGTCACCATGAGTCAGAGTCGACTTGATGGCAACTGGTTTCCTGACCAAGAGAATATAGAAAAAGCATGGATATTACTTCCATGATTAGGCTACATAAGATTGCAACTTCTGTCTTGTTAGCAGACTCTATTGCCTTCTTGGCTTGCATCTTTGATGAAACAAGCTGTTTTGTTGGAGAGACCCACATGGCAAGGAACTGCTGGCTAGGAACTGAGACTCCCCAGTCAGACAGCCCTCAAGGAACTGAATTCTGCCAACAACCACATGAGTTTAGACGTGGATCCTTCCCCAGTTGAGCCTTCAGATGAAACTCCCGCCCTAGCCTACACCATGACTGCAGTCTCGTGAGAGATCCTAAGAAGACCCAGCTAAGCTTCGCCCAGATTCATGACCCACAGACACTGTGAGAAAACAACTGTGTGTTGTTTAAAGCCACTAAATTTGGGGGTGATTTGTTGTGCAATGATAGGTAACTAAAATAGCAAACCATTTAACTTTACCATCTTCCACTTCTCCTCTGTAAAACAGGCCTGATCCTACTGCCTCTCTGCAAGGGTTAACTGAGAAAATGCACAGATGGTGTGTTGCACAGTGCCGGGCACCCAGGATGCAGGGACTAGTAGCTTCATTATTAATTCACAGCGTCCTAAATAACAACAGCTGTCCTGGGTCGCTGTGTTTAGACCCCGGCTCTGGCTTGCCCTTAATGCACGCTTATTTATGCAGCTCATTCTCCCCTGTCCAGCTGCATTCAGGGGATACCAAGAGATCCGATAATAATGCCTCAGTGAAACCACCCCCTTACGTTATAGAGAGCTTTTTAGTTTTCAAAGCTCACTTACGTTCTACCCACTCAACAGGCAAAACAGTGATCGTGACCTTTGTTTTTGCATTTAGTTGGACTTGTCTTCTGGGAGAACAGATCCCGTTTGCCTACTTCTAGGCACTCCAGCCTTGTTTCTGTCCTGCCTGCATCTGGTCCAGTCACTGAAGGTTAGACTTGAAAGAGATCTTTTTAAAAAATTGAGGTGAAATTCACATAACATCAAATGAACCATTTTCAGTGCGCAATTCAGTGGCATTTAGCACATTCACAATACAGTACAAACACCACCTCCATGTAGTTCCAAAACAATTTCATCACCCCAAAATGAAATCTCTTATCCATTGCTGAGTCCCTCGGTGGTGCAAACAATTAATGTGCTCAGCTGCTAACTGAAAGGTTGGAGGTTCCAGTCCACCTAGAGGTACCTCACAAAGAAGGCTGGTGATTTACTTATGAAAAATTAGCCATTGAAAACCCTATGGAACATGGTTCTACTTGGGCACACAGGAGGTGGCCATGAGTTGGAATCGACTTGAAACAAACTGGCTTTCCCATGAGCTGGCACTCCCCATTCTCCCTCTCCCAATCCTTGGCAACCAATAGTCTACTTTCTGGCTCTATGGATTTGCCTATTCCCAGTATTTCATATAAATGGAGTCATACAATATGTGACCTTCTGTGTCTGATTTCTTTCACTTAGTACATTTTTGAGCTTCACTCACATGCGATGTGTATGAGGACTTTGTTATTTTTTATGACTGAATAATATTTCATTGTATGGATAAGCCACATTTTGTATATGGAAGGGGCCTTTTGTTATTAGTTGCCATCAAGTTGGCTCTGACTCATGGTGACCCAATGTACAACAGACATTGTACGACAGACATTGTACAACACTGCCTGGTGGCTGTGTTTGACCCCATTGTAGCAGTCACTGTGTCAATCCATCTCACTGAGGGTCTTCCTCTTTTTCACTGACCTTCTGCTCTACCAACCATGATGTCCTTCTCCAGCAATTGGTCCCTCCTGATAACATGGCCCAAGTACGTGAGATGAAGACTCGCCATCCTCCCTTCTAAGGAGCATTCTGGCTGCACTTCTTCCAAGACAGATTTGCTTGTTTTCTTGGAAGTCCATGGTATAGTCAATATTTTTTGCCAACACTGTAATTCTAATGCATCAGTTTTTCTTCAGTCTTCCTTATTCACGCTTTCGTATGCAGATGAGACAATTGAGAATACCCTGGCGTTTGAAGAGAAGGAAACCGAGGTTTGGAGGAGGAGGGATTGGCCCAGGTTCGATGAGCCACTAGAGCAGAATCAGGGCTAGAACCAAGAAGCTGATGTAGCAGAGGTGGGCTGGTCGATTGCCAACATTGGGGTTCTCCTCTTTGGTACACGGCTGGGTCACACTCTCCCTTTGCAGTTAGGGGGGGCCAGTGGCCTGTGAGCAGAAGTGATGCAGCAACTTCCAGGCTTGGCCTCTAAAATCTCTCCACACATTCTCTCTTAGTTTATTGTCCAGCAGAGGGCTCTGCGGCTGGGGGAGAGCGGGCTCTGTTGGCAGGAGCCTGGGGCCTAAATGACTGTGTGGAGCTGAGCCTGCTCACCTTTTCCAGAAGGTGAAACAACTGAGCAAGAAACCTTTGTTATGTTGTTTCTGATGAAAGAGAATTGGCTCAGTATGTTCTCAACTAGGGGTGATAACCCCCATGCGGAGGACATTTGGCAATGTCTGGAGACATTGTCACTACTAGAAGATGCTACTGGCACCTAGAGGGTAAAGGCCAGAATGATATCCTACAGTGCACAGGGCAGTCCTCCTAAAACAACTCATTACTTGGCCCAAATGTCCATAGTGCTAAGGTGAGAAGCCCTATTTTAGTAAGTCCATCATCCTTCTATGATGCTCTACTGCCCACTTGCCTGGTCTGAGTTCTAACCACTAAAGATCCGCTTTCTGACCTTCACTGTCCCTGTCTGGTCCCTGATCTGGCCTCCCTCTCTTGCATTCAAGGCCCATCTCATGTCAGCCTCTCCCCCCACCACCTCTGAGCTGCTCTCTGCTGACCCCATCCAGCTCTGCTTTCCTGGACTTTGTAGGGGGTGGGGATACTGGGGTCAGGCTCTGGATCCTTCTAACCCCCCTACCTCACAGCCTCCTGGAGCTTTCCCCAGCCTTTAGATCTGTCACCTTACCTGACACTCAAGCCTGTTGCTTCCTCCCTCATGGGCCTCTCCAGTTCATGGCTCATCCCACTCCTCCTGAGACCCACGGTGACAGTGTCTGCTGGGTTTGGTCCCATCCACTCCTAGCAGGAAGCCGCCCAAGAAATGTGTCAGCAAACTCCCCCCTCTATGCTACACCAACAAAAGCTGATCCAATTTTTCTTCATTAGTACATTTAATTATTAGTAACATTTTACTTAAGTAGAATTAATTATCCATCATCGGCTCTGGCCAACTATGTCTTCTCACCGTGGTTTCCTATTGGTATTCTTCTACTGAGGCCATATCCACCGCCCCTCCTCCCCAAGGGAATGGGGCTCTTGGCAAAGGCTCCTGGGAATGAAAATCCCCACATCGTGCACCTGTTGTGTACCCCCAGCCAAGCATCAATCAAGCCAGAAATTGCAGGTTGGTGTGGCTGAGTCCCAGGTGGGGAGAGAGGGACAGCTGCCCAAAGTGATTAGCATCTTTATTCCACTGGGCTGAGCCTAACCCCTGGAAAGTTCCTTTCTCTATCTGGCTGGGAGGTTCCAGAACAGGTCTTCAGCCAGGGGTGGTGGTGGGGAGGAAGACAGTGGCCTCCATCTCATTTTTTTTCAGCAACCAGCTTCAAGGTGGTCTAGGAAGATGACTAGAAGGTGGCAGTGTTGGCCCAAGCCCAGCCAACACATACGGACTCTCCCATGGGCTACCGACTTTGGAGTCCCAGGAGATGTTCTGAGACAAAAGAAGAGGCGGTGGCAGATTCAAAACTGAAAAAGTTTGGGACGTATTGAAAGCTACACCCCCTTCTTAGAGCCCTGTGAAGAAGCCTAGTAAAGTTGCCAAGACCATGGATTCTAGTATTCCGATCTTGTCCCATCATTCAAGAATCCTTGACCTTGGGTGGGCCACTTGATCTCTCTGTGTCTTGGCTTCCTCAGCTATAAATTACAGATAACAGCTGCATCTACTTCCTAAATTTCGAGACAGAATGGGTTAATACATGAATAGTGCTGGGTGCATTGTAAGCATCCAGTCAATGTGAGCTATTATTATCATCAGGATGATAAAGGCTCAGAGAAGCTCCGAATCTAAGCAATCTGATTTTGCTTAACCCAAAGCTCCCCAAACTTATTTGACCACAAAACTTTCCGGATCTGCAGACCTCCTGTTACCTGGAACACGCTTTAGGAAATGTTCACCTAAGTGCTCTAGGACTGGGTTTCCGTTGAAGATGTGTGGAGAGAGACCCCACAATTTACTGTGCAAAAGTATCTAGTGCTTGGCCATCTCTCTCTCTTCCTGGTCAGTTCTTCTAGAACGTGGCTCACACTGGCTAAGGTGCCCCTTGTGGACTTCAGTGCTACTTTCTCAGGGTTCTTCAGCCTTTCCCTTTTGCTGCTGTCAACTCGAAAAACAGCTTCCCAAGGCCAGAGGTCAGGTCTTCCTTGTGGTGTGTGGAAACAGCCTGCTGCTCTGGTTGTTCCAATTAGGTTAGTCTCCAACAAGAGTGTCATAGATGCAGAATGTACTCTCTAAGTCCACTGTATCATGTTGATAGGTCCATTGGGAGTTAAGGATAGCTTCCTTGACTATGTCCAGAACTGGGTGAACAGTGGGTGCATAATCCACAGCAATGACTGAGCAGCGTAGAAGCCAAGGATTCCACTGCCTCCAGTTCTGGCTGAATCTGTGCTGTCATTTACAGAGAACAGCATGGTGGAGTGGGAGGGGCCTGAATTTGGAGTCGGAAAACCTAGATTCAAATCCCAGCTTGTAACAGCATGACCTTGGAAGACTGGCTTAACCTTCCCGACCCTCAGTTTCCTCATCTGGAAAATGGGAATAACCATACCCTTCCTCCCTGACCCCCTCACAAGGTTGCATTGAGGATCAGATCACATGCTATACGGGAAGGTGCCTTGTCCTGGGGAAGAGCTGGACGATGTCTACTTGTGGTTGCTCAGAGTGCTCGCCCCACTCTATGTCACGGCCAGAGGCCCAGGGGATGACGGAGTGCGCTTCCCAAAGCCTGGGCAGCAAGCAGGAGCTCCAGGACCTGCAGTTATCCAGGACCCTAGGCCATGACTCTATGCTTGGGTGACGTCCTCCCTTCCTCTCTCCCACTCCTTGCCATTACCCTCCTGGGATAAGCATGGTGATCAGGACAGAAGCCCGAGCAGTCACAATAACACTGGGAACAAACGCCATTATGTGCTGTGACAATATTTGATGAATTCATATGCGCCTAAGGGAGCAGACTAAGTAGGTGAATAAAGTGAGAATATTCTCTGTGACAATCAATATTCCTTCAATTGAACCATCTCTGCAGATCTGACATTTTGATTTTTCTTTTTTGGATGCATTACCTGGATTTATGCTTTCATACAGTGGAAGTGGCAGGGGAGGGGTGGTGACAGCAGCAGGAGACCAGGTATGCGGGTGCTTCAGCAGGCACCTGGGTTGGCTGAGGAGAGCAGGTTGATTTGCATAAGACTTCAGCTCCAAGGGATCCAGTGCTCTGCCTGCTCTGCCCACCTGGCGGCTGCAGCTCTGTGCTGGAACAACCCAACCCACATGATGATGATCCTTTCAGCTCCAGGGCAAGGGCTGGGAGGGGAGCCAACTCGGGGTTCAGGGGAGCTCTTTCCTCCTGGGAACACTGACTTGGGCTCCCAGGACAGCTACACCCTTAGCTATGGGTGGGGGAGGGGCCGGATGACTTCTTGAGGGCCCTTCTAGTGTCGTGGTGAACACTGCCTGGGTTCAATTTCTGGCTCTGCTATTTGCTGTGTGAGTGGCAAGTTCATAGTATTTTTTGTCTCAGTTTACTCATCTGCAAGACGGAGGAGACACTAACTTCGACTGAGTGCCTTTAGGTGCCAGGCTGGGCTCAAGCTCAACAATGATTGTGAGGATGACACAGGACCAGGTGGTGTTTCGTTCTGTTGCACATAGGGTCCCTGTGAGTTGGAACCAACTTGATGGCACCTAACAACAACAGGTGCCAGGTATTCTTTTCAATGCTTTACCTGAATCATCTCGTCAAATTCTTATGGTAACCCAGTGAGGTAGGTACTGTCTAGTTCCATTTTGCAGATGAGGAAACCAAGGCAGAGTTGTGTATATTAGATAGGTGAGGGTTTGAAACTCAGCTCTGTCACGTAATAGTGGTATAAGTCAAGATTCTTCATGACAGCAACTCAAAGGGGCTTAAGCAAAACAAGGATGGGGGTGGGTATTGGCTTCGGCAGTTGGAAGGGATGCTGGGGCTGACCATAGATCCCAAGGAAGGGCTCTAGGACCCTGGCTTTGTGTTGTTGCCCACCACTATTGCCTCTGCTTTTCTTTTGTTGTCATTGTAGTTGTTGTCATCAGCCTCCTTCCCATAGGGACCCATGTGCATGGACCAAAACAATGTCTGGTCCTGAACCATCCCCATGATCTGCTGCAGATCAGACTGTTGCAATCCATAGGGTTCTCACTGGCTGATCTTCAGAAGGAGATCACCAGGCCTTTCTTCCTAGTCTTAGTCTGGAAGCTCAACTGAAACTTGTTCAGCGTCCTAGCATGATGCAAGCCTCCACTGACAGATAAGTGGTGGTTGCCTAATGAGGTGCATTGGCCAGGAACGCAACCTGGGTCTCCTGCCTGGAAGATGAGAATTGTACCACTGAACCACCACTGCTCCCAGACAGAGATATAAAAGGTATTAAAATAAAGAAAGACAACTGGCAGGATGCACTCTCTAAGGCTGATGTAGAGCCCTGGGGATGGGACCAGAGATGAGAGGAGACCTTCCTAGACATATGCTGACATGCAAAACTTGTCGGCTGCACATGACATACCTGTGCACCAAGATGCCACCAGGCACGTCTCACCCAAAGTGCAGTCAGTGTGGAAAAAAGCTGCAAGCTTGGAAATTGCCTTGTGATGAAGGTATGTTGACATGGAGACGACTGGGTTTGTACTTGTCATGCAAAGGAGTCGGGTGGTCAGGAGGTACTGGGAACAGAAGAGAGGTGGGAAAGCCAATGTCAGCTTGCTTCCAGGGGAGGGGGCCATTCAGGGCAGTTCAGGCTTCCTCCAGGCTCAACTGTCAGCTGGCTCCATGGATTAGCCCTCAGCTGTGCGGCCTCCTGGTTAGCTTGAATCTGTTCCCCTGGCCTGGAGAAACCTTGGGTGAACTGATAAAATTGGATTTCTATCCTGCTAAGGGGAATCCTTGGGAGCCCTGGTGGCACAGTGGTTAAGAGCTCAGCCTGCTAAGCAAAAGGTTGGCAGCTCGAATCCACCAGCTGCTTCTTGGAAACCCTATGGGGCAGTCCTAGTCTGTCCTATAGAGTCACTATGAGTCGGAACTGACTTGACAGGAATGCCTTTTTTTTTTTTTGTAAAAGGGAGTCCTTGGGTGGTGCAAATGGTTAAATGCTAACTGAAACATTGGAGGTTCAAGTCTACCCAAAATGCCTCAGAAGAAAGGCCTGGCAATCTACTTTGAAAAAATCAGCCATTGAAGACCCTATGGAGGGCAGTTCTACTCTGACACACATGGTGTCACCATGAGTTGGAGTCTGCTTGGTTGGCAACAGGTCCCCAGTCTGAGTCTTGGGAGCTGGGGGGTGGTTAGGGGACTTGAGACCAGCCTGCTAGGAGGCTGGAGGAGCTGGAAGTGAGGAGAAGATTTTGCCCACCTATAGGTTGGGGTGCAACCACATCCAAGTCAACCTGGCAGCTCAGCATGCTTGAAGTCATCCTCAGTTTATGTCTGTTAGAAGCTGCTAATGGATTGCTGAAAGCTTGCTATGGGGGAAGAGGGAAGAAAGGAGAGTCACCCTGGCCAGTCACCCTGCTGAGAGCCTGGGGCCTGGCCCTCTGGGCCAGGGGCCCATGGGAATCCCTGCCACTCCTTGTGAGTGTGTGTGTATAGGGTGAGGGAGAGTGGCTTTGAGTTCTGACCAATCAGAAAGAAACCCAAGGTGCAAGTGACAAATGATGGCCTGGCAAGAGACATGGCCCAGGAGGTCACAAAAGGCAGAGGACAGCCTGTCCCTTCAGGCTGGAGGGTACGGCCAGCCACTCCCAACCCCACTCACACCAGACTCCATTGTGCAAATCCAAAAGTCTGCATTTACTGGAGTCATTCAAGCAGGCACCCTGTTGTCCAAAAGGGGCTGAGTTACTGGATCGGATGGAGAGTAATGTAAGAAGCAAGTACTCCACCCCACCCTTCCTCCCTGCTGCCCAGCTGGTGGGAGCATGTGGGGACAGCGCATGCCTTACAGGCAAGTAAAGACGCTCTTTTCTCCGAGCTCTGAGTTGCCGTGGGAGCGATTTTGTCGCCCTATGACCCTCCTCCTCCTCCCGTTGGGTGTTCTATCTTTGCTCACCTGGGCTGGCCAGGAAGGCTCCCTCTTCCAGTGTCCTCAAGGCAACTGCTCCATGTCACCTAGGGCTCCTGAACCTGAGGTGACCCACTAGCTGCTTTTGCTAGAAGACTGGCTCTGGCCAGCTGCCTCCCTAGCAAAGCCATCATCCTCGGCTGGTCAGGACAGCCTTTCACGAGGTCACCAGGCCCCAGAGAACATCCTGTTCTTCTGGGAAGAGGCAACCAATGCTACCCCCCACGGTCTCCCACCTCCCCATCCCAGGCAGATCTAGTGTGGCTTCATGTCCTGGGCACCAAGCTTACCTTAAGCCCAGCGTTTGATCTGGTTGACAGCATTGACCTTTACTCGAGCCCTGTGACCCTGGAAAACAACAGAAGTTGAGAAGTCCCCCCACCTTGTGCGTTCTGGGAATCAGTTTATTGAAAAGAACCACTCTCCTCGTTATGACTTAGATAAGACTCCCCTTGGTTGCCTAGGACAAGGCCAGACATAGACCCTCAAAATTCTCACTCTTTGCCTCAGAAATGATTAGCTGAACTGCTTGTCCCCATTGATCAATCAAAACAAAATGTTTCTCTAGACTTGGGTTAAGCTTCTCTCCTTGCCCCAGGCTCCGGAACTTTGCCTCACCTCCAGCTTGAGCCAGCATACCCCTCCTCCTTACCAGCCCCTCCTGAGACTAGGCTGACCTCAGGGTAGCCTATGGCAAAAGTGGTGGGATGTCACTTCTGTGACTAGGTTATAAGGAATCATAACATCTGTGTTGTTAGCAGACTCTTGCCTTCTGAGCTCGTATGCTTTGATAAAACAGCCTGCCATGTTGGAGAGGCCCACATGGTAAGGAACTGGGGGTGGCCTCTGGCCAACAGCAAGCAAGGGACTGAGACCCTCAATTCAACAGCCCTCAGGGAACTGAATTCTTTCAACAACCACTTGAGCTTGGAAGCAGATCCTTCCCCAGTTGAGCCTTCGGATGAGACTCCAGCCGTGGCCGATATCTTGACTGCAGCCTCATGAGAGCCCCTGAGTAGAGGACCCAGCTAAGCCATGCCTGGACTCCTGGCCCACAGACACTGTGAGATAAAAACTGCATGCTGTTTCAAGTCTTTGAGTGTGTGCTAAAAATGGCTTCATTGAAGAACTGATTTAGGAATATGGAGACTTCGGGGTTTCCACGATCATGAAGTGAGTGATAGGGCAGCTGGGCAGCACGCTGCTGATCTCCTAAAGACCACCTCCTCAATGTTTTGATACTTATTTCCTTCCTCTCTCACCCTAAGAACAATAGACAAACCCAAAGCAAGTCCACAGTCATTGAGTTGATTCCAACTCTTGGCCGCCCCAGGTGTTACAGAGTAGAACTGAGCTCCATAGGGTTTTCTTTACTGTAATCTCTATGGAAGCAGATCTTCAGGCCTTTCCTCTGTGGCTCTGCTGAGTTGGTTCAAACTGCCAAATTTTTGATTAGTAGCCAAGTGCAAACCCTTCACACCACACAGGGGCATTTAAAAACAATAGACAAGCAAACCTAAGAAATGGCCTCGCTAAGTGAGGTGTTTTGCACTTGTAAATCTCCTTCACTATCAGCCTTATGAGGGAGGAATTTCATCCCCTTTTACTAGATGAGAAAGGCAGCCTGTTACATAACTTGTTATGACCTCTGGGCCTGCATGGTCACAGGGCAACACTCAACCCAGCTCTGTCTAGCTCCAGAGCCTATGTGTTCTTCACACTTTACCACATGGGCTCCTCAACTCAGCTTCACCTCTCAAGCACACAGGCGTCCACCCAAGATGAGGGGATGTCTATTTGGAGAATCGAGATCTGTGCTTCTCAAAGTGGGGTCCATGGGCCAACAGCATCAGCATCAATGTCACCTGGGGACTTGTTAGAAAGCACAGACTTACCCCAGACCCATGGAATCGGTAGGTGATTCTGATGTGCTCTAGAGTTTGAGAATCACTGTTCTTGTTAGTCGATGTTGTGTCGGCTCTGACCCATGAGGACCCATGTATAAGAGAACAAAACATTGCCTGGTCCTTCATGATTGTTGGGGTGTTTGAGTCCGTTGTTGTAGCCATCGTGTCAATCCTTCTCGCTGAGGGTTTTCCTCACCTTTCCTGGCCCTCTGTTTTACCAAATATGGTGTCCTTCTCCAGTGGTTGGGCTCTCCTGATGATGTATCCAAAGTAAGTGAGTAGAAGTCTTAGACAATATTCCGTGATCCACAGGGTTTTCATTTGTCTTAGAAGATGTACAGCCGGAATGCTCCTTAGGAGCAAGGATGGCAAGACTTCATCTCACGTACTTTGGACGTGTTATCAGGAGGGACCAGTCCCTGGAGAGGGACATCATGCTTGGTAAAGTAGAGGGTCAGTGAAAAAGAGGAAGACCCTCGACGAGATGGATTGACACAGTGGGCTGCAACAATGGGCTCGAGCAAAACAATGATTGTGGGGATGGTGCAGAACCTGGCAGTGTTTCGTTTGGTTGTACATAGTGTCATTACAAGTCAGAACCGACTTGATGGCACCTAACAACAACAACAACAATTTTTTGGAAGTAGATGACCAGACCTTTCTTCCTAGCCTGTCTTAGTCTGGAAGCTCCACTGAAACCTGTCCACCATGGGTGACCCTGCTCGTTTTTGAAATACTGGTGGCATAGCTTCCAGCATCTTAGCAACACACAAGCCACTACAATATGACAAACCAACAGACGGATGGGGATTCAGAACCACTGGAGATTCTATATGGAGGGGCAGGATTAAGATCTTCCAAGCTGTGCCCACCCATGTTCTTGGTGTGCTCCTGAGGAAAGTTTTACGGACAAGGAGAGAATGCTAAAATGTTTACGGAATGCTTTAAGCTGCTGGGCACCCAGGATGCTGTTTCAACATTTCTCAAAAGGGCAGGCCTTGAAATCAG
Source organism: Elephas maximus indicus (assembly GCF_024166365.1). Taxonomy (NCBI): domain Eukaryota; kingdom Metazoa; phylum Chordata; class Mammalia; order Proboscidea; family Elephantidae; genus Elephas; species Elephas maximus. Next base: position 64,419,172 of record NC_064837.1, on the reverse strand, counting down.
TGTCCCGAGCCAAACAGAAGACTTCTTGTGGCTAGTTGTTGCTAGAGGAGAGATTGCCATCAACATTCTTGTGCCTCATTAACCTTTGCAGATTGGATGGGAATTGGTTGACTCAAAATGACTGAGCTACAGCAGGAGAGGCTGAAGTTAGATATCTTGAAGAACTTCCAGGCTGTTACTAGTCTCCCTAAGATTTTTGAGAGTCAAGAAGAGGTAGACAGAGAGCAGTCGGCCTGGAGGCAGGGCCCTGCAAGTGGCTACTTTTAATCCTTTTTAGCAGCTGGATGTGGACTTCAGCAGGCAGACCTCACAAACATCCACGACCTGTTGTAGCGGAGATACAAACACAGCCATTGTCAAATGTCCCTCTGCTCTATGTCTTAGTGAGAGGAAGAGATTAAAAAAAAAAACAAACAAGTGGAGGAAAGAGATTTTGTGTTTTTCTAATAGAACGAGGTAAGGAGTGGGAGAAAATGATTCCAGCCCAGTGTTTCAGAGCTGCTGTCACGGTCGTCCCCCTCAAAGCAACACAGACTGCAAAGCCAAGTTCAATAAAGATGAAGAACAGTGTAACTGGGCTGGACTGGAATGAGGCCGGTGTCCCTGGTGAGGTCTGAGGGGAAGAGAGGGATGAGGGGCTTTTGGCAATCGGCCACCTCTTTGAGGGGGTGGGTGCTTCTGGCTTCCGAACAGATGTCATGGGGCTCAGTCTCCAAGGTGCGTCCGTGCAGCCAGTGTTGTGACAGGTGTTAATCAAGGCTGACAGCCGCCAAGGTTCAGCTGCCGTGGCCATCCTGCCTCTCCACAGCCTGGCTGCTGTCAGCCGTGGAGTGGCAGGTGGTGGTGAGAGCTTTTTGGATTAGAGAGGCAAGGCGGTTCAACAGGAGTTCGCTTTTCGGAGGCTTTGGCTCCTAGCCCGGCTCCGCACTGAGCAGCTGTTTGACCCTGGGCTGGTCTCTGCCGTCTTAGAGCCTCAGTTTCCTTATCTGTAAAAGGAAGTGGGTCGGCTAGACTAGTGGTTCTCTACCCTGGTAGGGCTGAGCACTTCCTAGGAGATGCTAACATGCACAGCTGAGAACCGCTGGCCTGGAGTCGAGGTGCCTAGGCATTGGTCCTTGATCTCTAAAACCAGTTGCCTGCCTTCTAGTCAATTCCGACTCGTGGTGACCCATGTGTCCCAGAGTAGAACTGTGCTCCATAGGTTTTCAATGGCTGATTTTTTGGAAGTAGATTGCCAGGCCTTTCTTTTGAGGTGCCTCTGGACGGACTTGAACCTCCAACTTTTTGGTTAGCAGTGGAGTGCGTTCACCGTTTGCACTGCTCAGGGACTGTGCCCTTACTTTTCTAACTCTCCAGGAAACTAGTCCCTGGGAGGGGAACCCACTCTTCTAGCTCCTCAAAAGGCTTTGCTCCCCCCGGCATAGTAAAATTCACCAAGAGACGCCGTTTGCATCCCAAGGAGCGGTATTGGGGCTCAACAACTTTTAAAAACTCGAAAAACACCCTTTTTATGTCTTTATTTTGTGATCACATCAAAGCTATTACATTGGTATGTGCTCAAAAATGTTTTTTAATCTCCCGTATTATAGCTTCTCTGTATGTCCTTGTCATTTTAAATTACACTGTGATCCCCAAGCCAATTTTTTTTTTTTTGTCAGAGTCAATTAAAAATATTCCCCCTAGGGGCCTCCGCTGGGGATTTCTGGCGCATCCTCCACGTGGTGGTGGTTTGGTCCTGGTCCTGTCTGTCTGTATGTCTCTCAGCCTAGTCTCCTGTAACCCCAGGATCATCACCTCCACTCCCCTGTCTTTGTCCTGAGGATGCTGTGACAGCTCGTCCATCAGCCCCTCTAAGCAAAACCAAATCCTTGGTCCCCTAGGCTTCCCCCCGGCAGGAATAGCACAGGCCCTTTGCCCTCGGGTGAGTCCAGGGCTCACGGGGCCAGGCAGGGCTCTGGACTCTGTGAGGCCTGCTGCTCCCCAACCTGTTGCCAGCACTAATTGCCCGGCCCACCGGCAGCTCCTGGCCCGTCACCTGGCTTCCCAACTAATGACTCATCCTCGCGCGGCCATTTGTTTGTGCTGGTTTCAGACAGACTAATGCTTTTAATGGCACATAATCATTTTTCAGAAGTCATTTGATGCCACTAATCATCTCGGTAATACGCCGCAATGGAACGCATAATGGCATTCGGAACAGGACAAATGGCACCGTGATTCCTGGCTTTTCCCCCTCTAATCTATATTTTACCACGTTCTTGGCTGCTAATGACACCAAGTTCTGCTAATAAACAACTGCCTTAAGGAGCTCTTTTCCCTTTGGGGTTTGGAAGGGCAGTAGGGGTGCGGGTTAAAAATAATTCCTGATGGAAATGGCTGTGGGCAGGGACAAGAGGGGAATGGGAGCAGCTTGCAGATGCTGCTTCTAGGAAGCCTCCCCGCCCCCACGAGGGACAAAGGCCAGGCTCAGGTGGAATGCGAGCGCCCAGTGAGAAGCCCAGATGGAGGAGGGGAGGGCAAGGGAGCACATTCCTGAGAAGTCCTGCCCAGGATGGTTTTCAGCTGGTCCTCTAGACTGGAATCCCTGAGTGGCGCAAATGGGTAAGGTTGGCAGTTTAAACTGACCCAGAGGCACCTCAGAAGTAAGGCCTGGCAATCGGCTCCTGAAAGGTCACAACAGTGTAAACCCTATGAAGCAGTTCTTCTCTGCACACTTGGGGTCACCATGAGTCAGAATCAACTTACAGCTTACAACAACAACTAAAACTGGAAAGTTCCATGTAGAAATGGACCTTAAGTGAGAGAGGGGAAGATGGGGCTCTGAGGAGGTGGGGTGGGGTGGGCAGAGGCTCCTTTTCACAGGTACCTTGTGGCCTTCTTTTTGCACACCTTGGGTCAGAGCTAGGGGTCAGGTCACGATTTGTTTCCTCTGAGGCCTGGTGGCCGTAGTGAGTTCAGGCGAGACTGAGAACACAGTAGGAGCCTTCTCAGGCCAGAGCACCCAGGACATGAGCAAACCCTCCCTTTAAAATAGCTGTCTCGGATATTTATCACGAGAGGTTTCTATTCAGCTGTAAAGTAAACAAAATTAAAGGTCCTGTACTGGGCTCCTGAGTCTGTGGGCCCTAAATATTTGCCATAATCAGACCCCCTCACTAACAGCACTTTTCCTGTTGTCATTAGCTGCCTTGGAGTTGGCCCCCAGCTCACAGTGACCCCCAACTCACAGTGACCCCACGCATAACGACAGGAAATGCTGTCGGTCCTGTTGCATCCCCACGACTATTTAAAGATCAGACCCTTGTGATCCACAGGGTTTTCATTGGTTGATTTTCGAAAGTAGATCTCCAGACCTTTCTTCCTAGTCTGTCTTAGTCTGGAAGCTCTGCTGTAACCTGTTCAGCATCATAGCAACATGTAAGCCTCCAATGAAGAACAGGTGGTGGCTGTGCCTGAGGTGCACTGGCCAGGAATCGAACTGGAGTCTCCCACATGGAAGGCGAGAATCCCAGCAGTGAATCACTACGACTTTCCTGAGGTTATCTTTTGAGTAATGATTTATTTATTTATTTAGAGTAATGATTTAAATGAGGTAACATTTTACCTTGCCGACTCGCTGAGAGTGAGTCCTCCACAAGACGCAGTAGTGAAAATAATTAGTAGTGACAAGGGACAGGTTGGCATATCCTCAGGAGGCCAGGCACAGGTCTAGAGCCCATGACAGGCTCCTCCCCAGGGTGGACATCTGAGGGCCTGACAAGCAGCCCACATAAGGGGGGGTGGTCCAAAAGGAAAGGTTAGCTTCTCTCTCCCTCATTCTTTCCCTGCTCTGTCTCCTTCTCTTGGGTCTCCAGGGGGGACATCAGGATGACATTAACATCCATAAGCTCCCCCACTGGGGAGCCTCCCTGTGCACAATCTGACACATCTCATATCTGGGGTATAGGCCCAGGACAGCCGGTGAGTGTTTCCAGAGTTAGCGAATCATGGCCTGGGGTTAGTGGTTAAGGGCAAGCTCATAGGTGTCGGTGGACAAAGATTCTGGTCTCGGCTCTGTCACTTAGCAAGTGCGCAACATTGGGCAAGTTCTGTACCTGCTCTGAGTCTCCCTTTGCTCATTGATAAACAGTATTAACAACTCTTCCCTCAAAAGATAGCTGGGAAGATTAATAAAACAGTGCAGGTGAGCTGCTGAACACAAAGTAGGCCCTCGGACAGAGCTAATTATGACAGTTGCTGCTGTGGGCAGGTCTGGTGGTCCCACTGGACTCAGAGGTCCCCTCAGCAGGGACAAGAACTGGCCCTCTAACATGGATGGGGAGCCAGGAAAGGGACTTGGAGGGCCATGACGGGCGGTCTCTGTGGGAGGGGGAACCACAGCAGATGTCCCTCCTCCAGTACCGCACCCCTGGGCCAGGCTTAGTCCCCTGCTGCTGTTACATGGAGACGATGCCCAGAGATTCAGTGGAAAGCCATCTGTTAGCAAGTGGCAGAGCCCCCGACGTCCTTGGTGCTGTTTAATAATTTAGCGTCAGCTGCTAGATGAGGGGGTGACCAGAGCCCTGATATCCATTTTAATAGAGTCCTTTGCCACCCCTCCTCAGCGCAGACCTGGGGGACCGTGGGCTCCAACAAACTTACCCACCCCCGTCCCCCAGCCCCTCCCACTCACAGGTGGGACAGGGATGTGGAGGTGGAGAAAGCCAGGAAATGAAGACCACAGAACCTGGGACGAAGAGATGTGTTCCAGACACGCACCGAGGAGGGGTTGGTGAGGCAGCTGTCCTGGGGCACAGGTGGGGACAGACCCAGTGTACTCATGAGGATCCATCCCACCAGGGTGTTCAGGTGTCCCTGTCCCTGCTGCCAGGTCAGGCTGTGCCAAGGCCCATGCACTGGGTACTTTTGCTAAAACCGGAACAGCAGCAGCAGTAGCTTCTTTTGAAGGAGCCGTTATTCCATGGCAGGCACTAGGCTAAGGTCTCCTCCCTGAATCCTGAGGGACAGCATCAGCATCACCATTTTACAGACAAGGAAACTGAGTCTCAGAAAAGTAAAGTGACTTGTACAGCTAGTAAGTGGTAGAAGAGAGTCAACCCTGTGTTTGAATCCAAAATTCCTGCTCTTAAGCATACTGGTGAGATTAAGTTTTTTTTTTCCTCTGTTCACCTCTAAAAACTCCTTCTCTTCCTCCCTTCTTCTCTCTGCCTTCCTTCCTCCCTTCCTCCTTTTCTCCTGCCTTTAATATTGCTCAAATGCTTCTTATGAAGCCATGAACTTTGTCGGGGGCTGACAGAACACGTATGAATGGGATACTTCCTTCAGGAGCTTTCAGAAATCCAGTGGACTGTTCTACCTGGAACCTCCCAGGAGAAAATGATCCTCAGATACCCTCCCTTCACTTCAGAATCCTCTATTTAGTGATATCCTTTACTGGCCCAGATCAAGAATGCATGTGGATGGCTCAGGCCAAGAACATGTGAGGATGGCCCAGGCCAATAACAAGTGAGGATGGCCCAGGCCATGAACACTTGTGGAAGGTGAGAACATCTGACTTCAGGTGTAATCTAAAGTGGAGTGTGAAGAGCGTGTATTGGTGCCCAGAGAAAGCTGAGCAGATCCCAGGAGGCTGTGGGCTACAGTTGCTTCTTTCCCCCTCTGTTGTTGTTAGCTGCCCCTGAATCAGTCCCAAACTCATGGTGACCCCATGCACAACTGAGTGAAACAATCCCTGGTCTTAACGTCATCCACATGTTGGGTTGTAGATCAGACCTTTGCGACACATAGGGTTTTCTTTTTTTCCCCCTAATCTATAAGAACATTTATTATTTCACATAAGAAAATGCCCAAAGGTAGGGCCGCTCCCGGGCTAGTTCATTAGTCAACTCAACTCTAGTAACCTAGGGTCTCTTTCTTAACTCTGCCACCTTGAATACGTTGACGTGTCCTTTTAGATTCTTGCTTCCAGAATGACAACCACAGTTCTTTACATCACTCTGAAGGAATACTGATGAACACAAATTCAGTTAGGAATTTCATTTGGCTGCTAGCTACAGTTACTTAAAAAAGATAACGATTTATTTCTCAACCTCAGAAAAGAAGTCTGGGAGACGATGGTCCAAGGCTAGCATGGTGACTGGGGTATCTTCAGGAACCCAGGCTGCTTCCATTTTCCTGATACAGCATCTTTTCCACAGGATATACATCCTCATTAAATTCAAAAGGACTTCCGGAAGTGCAGCCATCACATCTAATTTCAGGCAGGAAACAGGGTAAGAACTGAATTATTTTTTCTTCCAGATTTGAAGTTTATTTAGGAGGAGAGAATTAGTCAAGCAGCGGTGAAGACTAGTCTTTGAATACAATCAGAACCAAATGCTGTTGAGTTGACTCTGACTTCTGTTGACCTCATATGCGTCAGAGTAGAACTGGACTCCATAGTTTTCTTTCTTTCTTAAATTATTTATTTATTCATTTTTTGTTGTTGAGAATATACACAGCAGAACACACACCAATTTAACAATTTCTACATGGGCAATTCAGTGACATTGATTGCATTCTTCAACACAAGGTTTTCATTGGCTGATTTTAGGAGGTAGATGGCCAGACCTTTCTTCCTAGTCTTTCTTAGTCTGGAAGCTCCACTGGAAACTGTTCAGCATCACAGCAACACACAAGCATCCTCTGACAGATGACTGGGGGCTACGCATGAGGTTCATTGGCCGGGGACTGAACCCGGGACTGCTGCAGGAAGGCGACAATTCTACCACTAAACCACCACTGCCCTCTTCTTCGCCCTGGAGCAAAGCAAATGGTGGCTTACGCTGTGGTTCACAGGACTTCTCCAGGTGTGTTCATGGCTGCAAAGTGGTGTCCTCTTCCCAGGCCAGATGGCCAGGTTCCGGGCATGCTGCCTGTAGCAGGGGACAGAGCACAAGGCCAGGCAGTAATGCCCACACCCTGCTCCCCTCCCTCCTCCCTGCTCCTCTCTCTGTTTTGTGACTGAAGTACAAATGATGGAGACTTGGTGACAGAGGGCTGCAAGCTGAGGGGATAACTATATTTACTCACAGTCAGTGGCTGGCACATCTATCTAGTGAAACCCACAATTTCATTGTTTCAAGAGCACCAATTTGCCAGGAAAACATATCTCCCAATGGCCTCTTCTTTGCTCTTCCTGATGCTGGCTCCCCAAAGCCTTGTGGCTGGTGGTGTCTCTTTTCTTCCAACACACAGTAGGAGGACCAGTCTGGGAGGATAACGCACCAGCAAGATGTGGTGTTTTGAGCACCAGGTGCAAGAACCCACCCTGCAGGGCAGGCAGGAGGAGGATCCTAGACCGTCAGCCCCCGGGGTGCAGGAACTGCGTGGTTCACCATCTGTCCAGTACATGGCACACTGCCTGGTTGCCTGTTGCATGAATGGCCCACGTTCCTGGTGCCTGTGCCTGTCCCTTACCCCACCCTCTTCACTACCTAGAGGTGTGGTGTTATGTTCCCATCTGTAAAATGAAGATAATAGTGCCTGTTGTTGCTGTTGGTTGCCCTCAAGTCACCCCCTGACTCATGGCGACCCCATGTAGATTCGAACTATTGCAATCTGTAGGGTTTTCATTGGCTGATTTTTGGAAGGAGATTGTCAGGGCTTTCTTATTAGTCTTTCCTATTCTGAAAGCTCTATGGAAACCTGTTCAGCATCGTAGGAACACAAGCTTCCACTGACAGATGGGTGGTGGCTGTGTATGCGGTGCATTGGCCGGGAATCAAACCCAGGTCTCCTGCATGGAAGGCAAGAACTCTACCCTTGAACCACCCATACCCACCCTTGCCATCCAATTGATGCCGACTCATAGCAACCCTATAGGACAGAGTAGAGCTGTCTCATAGAGTTTCCAAAGCTGTAAGTCTTTACAGAAACAGACTGCCACATCTTTCTCCAGAGGAGGGGCTGGTGGTTCAAATCACTGACCTCTCGGTTAGCAGCCGAGCACTTAACCACCAGGGCTCCTTACTGACCCATCAAAAAACAAACAGGACTCATTGCCATTGACTCGATTCCAACTCACAGTGACCCTATAGGACAGAGTAGAACTGCCCTATAGGATTTCCAAGGAGTGGCTGGTGGATTAAAACTGCCAACCTCTTGAGTAGCAGCTGAGCTCTTAACCACTGTGCCACCAGGGCTCCTTCCTGAACCACCGCTGCCTCCCAAATAGTTCCAACCTCAAGGGTTCTTTTTCTGAAGATTTGTGAAGTAATTTATGTTCAAGGGCCTGGTTCAGGGGTAGGTAGCTACCCGTTTAAGCATCATGGACCCTACAAACAACCTGTGGTATGTCCACAGAGTGGACTACTACTAAACACTCAAAAGGAATGAACTACTAATACACAGAACTGTATGGGTACATCTTAAATGCATTAAAAAATGTTATTTTGTGGTTGTTGAGAATATACACAGCAAAATATATGCCAATTCAACCATTTCTACATGTACAATTCAGTGACACCGAGTATATTCTTTGAGTTGTACAACCATTTTCACCCTCTTTTTCTGAGTTCTTTCTCCCCCATGAACATAAACTCACCGTGCCCTAAGTTTCCTATATAATCTTTCGAGTTGCTGTTGTCACTTCAGTCTCATGTAGATAGTTCTTAAAAGAGCATAACGTTCAAGGCGGACAGTTTTTACTACGTAAGCTAAGCTATTGTTTGGTTTTAAGACTTCAGGGGATATTTTTGGTTTAAGTTTTAAAGGTAATTTCAGGGCAATAGTTTCAGGGGTTCATTTGGCCCCTGTGGCTCCAGAAAGTCTAGATTTTATGAAAAAATTGAAATTCTGTTATCCCCTTTTGATCAGGATTCTTCTGTAGGATCTTTGATCAAAATGTTCAGCAATGGTAACCAGACACCATCCAGCTCCATAGGGTTTCCAATGGCTTATTTTTTTGGAAGTAGATGACCAGGACTTTGTTCCGAGGTGTCTCTGGGTGAACTCAAACTGTCAACTTTTCAGTTAGCAGCCAAGCGTGTTAACTGTTTTCACCACCCAGGGACTCCATTCATAGGTACAAGGGCTAGGGTTTTAACATATGTTTTCAGGAGAAGCAATTCAATCCATGACATAAATTATATCTGAATTAAAAGATATGGGGAAAAAAATCTACGAACCTTGAAACCATGAAATATCCAAAACAGCCCCTCTATTTTTGAATGACTTCCTGGGCTCTGCTGCCTCCAGCTTTCTCTCATTGCCTGTGCTCAGAAGGCCAAGGAGAGGCGCTGTGACTTCCTGCGGATGGGAAGAAGGACTCCAGGACTCTGCTTGGCTTGAATGAATACCCCCTTGGGGAAGCACAGCAAAGGGGAAAATTCACACCTGAATGACCGAGAGTTGGCTAATGGGACCCAATAATTCACATCCGGAAACAACTAACGGTGTCAGGATCGTTGGGTTGAAAAAGCCAGAGCCCATTAGAAAGGTGGTGGTGGGGGCAGTGTGGCTGAGGACATTGGGCTAATATGAATTGTGCGGGGGCTGCACTCTTGGCCTGATGGATGGCTTCAGTCAACTGGTAAACCCACTGGAATAAAATTGCCTCCCGCAGTAGGTCAGATTCAGTTCCGGCAAGCAGCAAAGGTCCTGTTAGTGCCTCCGTCATTAAGCAATATAGACACAGGTAATTTGCTTCACTCTTCAGATGCAAAGTTAAATGACTCATCATTATCTTATTAATGAAATCAGGGCCTGAAAATGAAGAGCAACTGGCATTTCACCACAGCAGCACTTTCTGGAGGGGTCAGATGTTCTCGGCCCCTCGGCTTGCTTCCTTGACTCTTTCTCTCCCATACCAAGAGCTCAGACATTTACTCCCATCTCCCTGGGCCACTGGGCAGACATTTACCCGGGCTGCGTTCTGGGTCTGGAGGCAGAAACTCTGTCTCTGCTGAGCCAGCGAGGCTCCTTCTAAGTTTCAGCCTCCTGATGCCTGCCTCAGCATCTAGGATGAGCTCTGGGAAGCTGCCCAGGATGGTTAGGTTTGGAGACCCACGGTTTTGGTTTGGCTAATAAGAAGGACCACACTGTGTGGGCATTGGGGGTGGATGCACACTGCCCACCACTTTGCATGTTATGCAAAATGCCCAGCAATCTTCCGCCACCAGCACTCTTACTATCTGTACCCTATAAATGTGCACTTTAGGGCTCAGAAAGGGAGTGCTTCCAGCTGCAAGTAACAACAGCCAGTTATAAGTGGCTTAAACCAGACAGGCTTCTTTTTTCTCACACAGCAATTTGGAGGTGGGAGTTCTGGGGTTGGCTCACCAGCATAGTGCATGCCAGGGCTCTGGTTGGCCTCTCTGTGGTTTTCTTGGCCTTTCCTTTTCACTGAAGATGGCAGCGGCTCCATGTGTCACATCTTCACCCATCCATGTTCAAAGGTAGCGACGGCTTCCTTCACCTCTCTCTCTTTCTCTCTTAAATCAGGTGAGACAATCTTTCCCAGAGGCTCCCAACTGATTTCCCTTGGGTCTTATTGACCAGAACTGGCTGCATGCTCATGTTCTAGCTGCAAGAGAGTCAGGAAGTAAGTCACTGGTGATTTTAGCCTTTATAGAAGAGGTGGGCTTTGTAGGAATAGGTGGGAGGATGGCTGTTGGGCAGTGGACAGTGCCACCAAGAGGTTCTGTACCTTGTCCGAGACCCGTGCTAAACAATGGCACAGCTGGGCTCCATGTTTGCCTCCAAAGCTCATTCTCTTAACTCTTGAGCCAGCTGCAGAGTCCTTCTGTCTTAGGCTAGGTTCTCTAGAGAAGCAAAACTAGTGAAGGATATATATAGAGAGAGACAGAGAGAGAGAAAGAGATTTATCTCAAGGAAAAGGCTCACATGGTTGTAGAGGCTGGCAAGTCCCAAGTCAATGGGCCAGGTGTCAGGCTGGAGGCTTCTCATGACTCACATAACTACAGAGGCTGACAAACCCAAGATCCACAGGTCAGATAGCAGGCTGCTGGCCCAAGTCCCAGGCACTGGAGGTCAGATGCTGACAAGCCAAATGCAGGATCCAGAGCAGAGCAAAAAGCCAGTGAGCTTTGCCAGGAAGTTCACGTGTATTGGATGCAGGTCACACCCCCAAAGAAATTTCCTTTCAACTGATTGGCTACTCACAGCAGATCTCATCATGGAGGTGATTATATTATCTCAGATCTCAGCACGGAAGTGATTATATCATTGTGCGACTGCCAAACTATTGAGAATCATGGCCCAGCCAAGTTAACACACAAGCTTAACCATCACACCTTCTGTAGGTGATAGAGGGAATTACAAAGAGCAAGAATCAGTCCCACCCCTTAACTGATTCTAAAAGAAAAGAAAAAAAGACCTCGACATTCTTAGAAGTCAATATTTCCCATAAGTCTAACCTCACAGAAGCCACCCAAAGTTACTAATATCTTCTTTACTTACTATGATCAGAGGAGGTGTCCCAGGTGTTCCTGATATCAGGGGTTTTCTCCTTTCAGTGAGAAAAATGCCTTACATAGAAGCACTTCTGGATAAAATCTTTCAAAACTGTGTCATAATCCTTGTTTTCTCTGCTCAGCTTCTGGTCTTTTAAGTGGGGCCAGCCTCCCTCCCCAATTTGCCTTGTTCCATTGATTCAGAAGGTTAATAATAACAACCATAAAAAAAAAAAAAAAAAAAAAAGAAAGAAAGCTTGTGAAACCGGAAGCATTAGTTTTTCACACTACACTACATCAGAAGCTGTCTACTAGGGTCTAAGTTTCCTTTCTCTCCCCTCTTGGGTATCTCTAAGGAAAAAGTCCCATGGGATTCAAGATCCGGAGGGCATTTTCTCAAGTTCTGGGCTCCCTGACAGATGAAATCACTGAAGGCAAGGTGATGCCCCACATATCTGATGATGATGACTGGGAACATAAAACCTGCCGTGGGAGGCAGACCCCTGCCTCTAGGAACCCAACAAGGAGCCCTCAATTGGTCCAGCACCACCCACTGGCACATCTGGCCCCTCAAAGTAGAAGGTCAATGAAAAAGAGGAAGACCCTTGATGACATGGATTGACACAGTGGCTGCAACAATGGGCTCAAGCACAACAATTGTGAGGATGGTGCAGGACAGGGCAGTGTCTTGTTCAGTTGTGTATAGGGTTTCTATGAGTCAGAACTGACTTGATGGCACCTAACAACAACAACACCTTTGGTTTCTGATACTGTTATGGATTGAATTGTGTTCCCTCAAAATAACCCCAATACCTGTGGATGTAATCTAATCTAATGAAATAGAATCACTTTTCACGATGCAATCTAATGTAGTGCGATCAATCAGTTGGGGTTATAGCTGTGCAGGGTGGGTCCTAAACCTAATCACTTCTGAGTTATATAAAGAGCAGCATAGACACAGTGACATGCACACACAAACTGGGGAAGACAGACACCAGGTGAGGATCGTCTACAAGCAAAGGCACTCCAAGGATCACCAAGAGCCACCAGAAACTAGGAGAGAGGCTCACAGAAGGGACCCACATATCTGGGACTCTGATTTGGACTTTTAACCTCCAGAAAAAATAAATGTCTGTTCTTTAAAGCCACCCATTTGTGGAATTTGTGTTATAGTGTGTCTTAGCCATCTAGTGCTGCTATAAGAGATATACCACAAGTGGATGGCTTTAACAAAGAGAAGTTTATTCTCTCACAGTAGAGTAGGCTACAAGTCCAAATTCAGGGCATCACCTCCAGGGGAAGGCTTTCTACCTGTGTCAGCTCTGGAGGAAGGTCCTTGTGATGCATCAGCCTTCCCTTGGTGTGGGAGCATCTCAGCACAGGAACCTCAGGTCCAAAGGACGTGCTCTGCTCCTGGCACTGTTTTCTTGGTGGTATGAAGTCCCCATGCATCTGTTCACTTCTCTGTTTTATATCTCAAAAGAGATTGGCTTAAGATACAACCTAATTTTTATCATCAATGTAACTGGCACTAATCCACCTCATTTCATCATAGTGATAAGATTTACAACACAGAGGGAAATCACATAAAATGGCAGACTATCACACAATCCTGGGGCTCATGGCCCAGTTAAGTTGGCAGATATTTTGGAGGGACTCAATTCAATCCACCACACAGTTGTCCCCGGGTGGTGCTAATGGTTAAGCACTAGACTGCTAGATGAAATGTCGGTGGTTCAAACACACCAAGAGGTGCCTTGGAAGACAGGCCTGGCAATCTGCTTCTGAAAGATCACAGCCATGAAAACCCTATGGGGCAGTTCTACTCTGCACACATGGGGTCACCGCGCAACTAACAATAGCAAGCTCTAGGAAACTAAAAGATGCCCATTGCACGTGCTTCTTGTTGAGGTCACCCATTGGTTGACCAGCAGCACCAGCACTTGTTAGCCTAACCCGTCATCTTCTGGATGGCTTAGGAGTTCTGAGTATCAAGTTTTCTTCAGCGTTGTAACCAGCATGCCCACAGATGCTATTGCAGTTTGTCCCTCCCCTGAAAGACCCAGCTTCTATGCTTTTCTGGTGTTTTCTTTGATACCTTCTTCATCTCTTCCGCTCTTGTTGGGATTGGTTCCTATAAGCTATGCCTGATTTGGAAGGTGAAAAGCAAGAAACAAAACTTGTGAGACCAGAAACATTAATTTTTCACACTATACCACATCAGAAGGCTCTGGAACTGGGGCCCGTAGGTCCTTTCCACTCCTCTTAGGGAACAAAGTCATGTGGGCTTTCTTAAGATTCCTTGGGCGTTTCCTTGCCTATTCCTGGCTCTGCCTTCCTGATGGATGAAATTGCTGGGGTTGTCACGTCAGACACATGGGGTGCCTCTGCACGTGTGTGATGTGAAGGATAGGTGATTACAGAGGCGAGGGTTTTACTAAGCTTTCAGCAGCCTTGAGGAAGAACAGGAAAACAGATGGGACGAGAATGGAAGTCAGGAAAAGAGAACGCACGTTTAGTTAGTACCTGCTCTGCCAGGTCAGGTTCTTTGCACGCCTGTGGAGAGCATTTTTGCCCCCATTGACAGGGGATAAGACAGAGGCAGAGAGAGGCTAAGTAACTTTCTGAAAGTCGCATAGCCGATAAAAGGCAGAGCCAGGGGATTTGAAGCTAGCTACGTAATAACTCCAGCGCCCTTGATTCCGGGTGGACAATGTTGCTCAATGGTCTGGGCCAGAGCTAGGTGTAGGAGTGCTGGATTCTCAGTGTGGCTCAGCCCTCTGCTGAACCAGGGCAAGCCTCAGTTTCCCCCGCTGCAAAACGGTTCTGAGCTTGTGCATTCTGCTTCTGGCTGCCACTTGCTGTGGGAGGTGGTCCTCCCCACTATGGGACATCCCACCCAGGGTTGTGGCTTCTTTCTGGAAGTAGGGCGGCTGGAATCTTCTAGTTCCAAGATGCAGGACTATGGGCCTTGGGGTCTGGGTAGGCTGCATCCACGAGCAGGCTGTATGTACCCATAGGACAGACATTGGCCAGAGTTCCAGGGAGTACGAGCTCTTTGGGGGCTTTGGATCAGCCCATCAGATATCTGCAGGGAAGGGAAACCCACTGTTCCCTGCATTGAAGCTCCCTCCTTATCTTCCCTGAACTGCCCCCCGCTGCTCGTTCCCCCAACCCCAAGACAAGGGGGGCTGCTTTGGGATGTCCTGAGGGAGTGGCTTTGTCATAGACTGGCCACAGTTCATTCAGAGGTCAGCCCTCTGAACAGAATGGCCCGGGCTCAGACCAGCACCTGGGTTTCCTGCTTCCTCTCCCACCTGAAAAGGAAAAGGGAGAAGGCCCTAGAAATCCAGAAGTCACGGGGTGGAGGTGCGGGGCTCCAGGTCCTGATCAAGACAATGAACAATCAGTCCTGTGACATTACAGTCATGTGACCAGTCCCAGCCTCAGGTTCCCTGTTCCACACCTGCACCTCATCCTGCTGGGTGCCTGTGAGTCATCTGTGTGTAGCCTCACTGTCTCCCTTGGAGAAGAGAAGGCTGGCGGCTGCCAGCAATTCTGTCACTGAGTCATCTTGCACGGCAAGTGAGATTTGTCGTGACATTCTGGTCTCTGCACAGATCAGAATTCTTAGAGAGCGAGGTGGGTTAGGCTGGTGGAGGTTATTTAGTGAGCCCTGGTGGCTATAGGGTCGCTATGAGTCAGAATCAATTCGATGGCAATGGGTTTGGCTTTTTGGTGGTGCGATGGTTAAGCCTGGCTGCTAACTAAAAGGCTGGCAGTTTGAATCCACCACTTGCTCCTTGGAAACCCTATGGGGCAGTTCTATTCTGTCCTATAGGGTCGCTATGAGTTAGAATTGACTTGACAGCAATGGGTTTTGAGAGGGGGGCTGAAAATAATAAAACAAATGATAGCCCATATATATTGAGTGCGCTTATGTGCCAGATACTGGGATTTACACAAATAACCTCATGTAATTGTCCTAACTCTCCCATAGGGGGAGGTTCTATTAATTAGGCCCATTTTGCAGATGAGGAAAGTGAGGCACAGAAAGGCTAAGTAACATGCCCAACTTCACACAATTATCAAGAAGTGGAATGGGGTTTGAGTCCATGTCTTCTGGTTCCTAAAACCAAAAAAGCAGTTGCTGGCGAGTCGACTCCAACTCATGGTGACCCCATGCATGTCAGAGTAGAACAGTGTTCCGTGGAGTTTTTGATGGCTGATTTTCTGGAAGTAGATAGCCAGGCCTTTCTTCTGAGGTATCTCTGGATGGACTTGAGCTGCCAACCTAGAAGCCAAGCATGTTAACTCTTTGCCACCACCTAGGGACTTCCTACTCCACTGCTTTTTCCATGACACCAGGTTGCCTCTTTGAAGCCCACCATTCCAACACTTAAAGTGGGCTATCTATTTTCAGGATGGAATGTTTCCCAAAGCACTGGCACTTCCATTGGCATCAGAGGCAGAACCAAAATAGGACAGACCAAATGGATCCGATGTCGTCTGAACCTCGGTCTGCATGGTTTAGGGGTGTATGCTGGGGGAAGATCAAAGCTGCGCCTGGGGCATCCTTTGCTCGCCTGCCTCTCCCCTACTGCCTTGCCCCATTTGATGAGCTGTGCAGTGTCAGGGTTTGACTTGGCTCCATAATGCTGGTTTTAAAAAGGCGTCTCACTCATAGCTATTCAGATTTCAGAACTAAATGCTCTGCACTGCTGATCAGAACGCCTGGAGTCAACAGAGCCAGTGACATCTTAAGAAATGCACCCGGTACTTAAGGCTTTCATCTTAATTATACATGTTCAAATCATAGACAGATTTTCTCCTTCTGGTCCTGAATATCAGAGCTGCCAAATCCAATTGAATCATCTTCTTTTTAAATGCATTTTGCAGTGTGCGTTTCGCTGTTTTCCCAATTTCCATTGTAAACGAGCACCAGAATTGTGCTGAGGGCCCTTTTCTCACAGGCTGCATTATTCAACCAGCAAATGAAGAAAGGAAAATGCTGATTGCAAAAGAATTAAAAAAATGGTCCTGGGCAGCCTCCCGGGTTTGCAAGGGCTGGATGTGTTCGGGCCCAGGAACCGTCTTTGCTGAAGAGCTTCCATCCGTTAACCTAGGCAGGGGTGGACGAATGGAGGAAGGTGCGAGATGCCCCTTCTAGTCTTCTCTATTGGGAGCAGGTCTGCTCCAAATGAGTTGAACTCTCAGGAGAGCTTCCTGGCCTGGGTGTGAAGGAGCACTGAGGTTGCTGGCAGGCCCATCGTCATTGGCCAGTGTGACATCAGTGTAGATGCCACGCACTGTAATGTCTCCCGTGCCCTGGTTCAGACAGACTGGTGGATGAAGCTTCTGAATCCTGTCCAGGAAATGATTTGATTGTCACAAGATGAGCTGGCAGTGGTGCCCTTGTCCACCCTCTGTGCCCACTGGTTCTATCTTCCCAGGGGGTGATGGGCTTCCAGACTCATGATAGTGACAGTGTCTGATGGGAGGGGAGCAAGCCTGGGACCCAAAGTCAGGAAGTCCGTCTTCCACTTCCTTTCTCCCTGCTTAAACAAGTGCTCCATATTAGCACCCGTTCTGGTTCTTGGAGTTTGCATTGCCCTTCTGCTTTGTCTTTTCCAATCACTTTCACTTGTGCGGGTTTCACTTCAAGGCCAAGGCTCTGTGCAGCATTGGCACAGAGGTTGTTGGCCCATATCATGGAGAGGAAGAGCGTTAAGGCCATGGGTTAAGACTGGCCCTGGAGCCCAATTGTCGGTAGTTGGATCCCAGCTGTTCCCTTAACAAGCGGTGTCACCTTGGGCAGGTGATTTAGCATCTCTCTTCCTCAGGCTCCTAATCTGTAAAATGGGGTTATTAATAGCACTCTTCAGAGGGACGAGTAAATGAATTAGCCTTTGTAAAGGGCTTAGAATGTAAAGAGCTAGTGGCAAGTGACAATAAGAGTTAGCTCTTATTATGAGCTTTTGTTTTATCACATAGTCCAATTGCTATAAAGGATATCATGTTTGGTAGAGGGTCAGCAAAAATGAGGGAAACCCTTCTCAATGAGATCGATTGACACAATAGCCAAACAATGGGCTGTAACATATCAAACGTCATGAAGATGGTGTGGGACTGGGATAAGGTTGCCGTAAGTCAGTTACCATGAATCAGCTCGATGACAATAACAACAACAACAACATATCACACAGTGAGGTGGGGCAAAGCTGAGACTGGGACCCATCTCTTCTACATTCCGCCTCATGCTCCTTTGACTGCCACATTCATTCACCTACATGTGTGTATGTGCTTGTGTACACACCCACCCGCGGCTGTACCCCTTTTCTCACTCTGTTTTATAGGCTTAGTGATTTGCTGTCAAGGTACAGCTGAGGATGCTCTGGGAATAAGTCTACTCTTGTGAAAAAAAAAAAAATTTTTTTTTTTTTTTTTTGTGAAGCTGGTTAGAAATAAACCAAACTCAGCAGGAGAAGATGACTTCTCCATGATTGTCAGTGGGGACTTGCTGCGCTGCTCCCCCAGGCTGGGCCACTGTCTTAGTTATCTAGCTGCTGCTATAATAAAAATACCACAAGTGGATGGCTTTAACAAAGAGAAATTTATTCTCTTACAGTCTAGGAGGCTAAGAGTCTGAATTCAGGGTGCCAGCTCCGGGGGAAGGTTTTCTCTTTCTGTCGACTCTGGAGGAAGGTTCTTGTCAGCAATCTTCCCTGGTTGAGGAGCCTCTCAGCTCAGGGACGCAGGTCCAAAGGACATTCTCTGCTTCTGGCACTACTTCTTGGTGGTACGAGGTCCCTCTGTCTCTCTGCTCGATTCTCTCCTTTATATCCCCAAAGAGTCAGACTTAAGAAAGAACCTAACCTTGTAGATTGAGTCCTGTTTCATTAATGTAACTGCCTCTGATCCTTCCTCATTAACATCATAACCAAAAACCAAACCCATTGCTGTCGAGTATATTCCAACTCATGGCAACCCTATAGGACAGAGTAGAACTGCCCCGTAGAGTTTCCAAGGACAGCCTGGTGAATTCAAACTGCCGACCTTTAGGTTAGCAGCCAAACTCTTAACTACTGCACCACGAGGGTTTCCGTTAACATCATAGAGGTAGGATTTACAACAGATAGAAAAATCACATCAGATGACAAAATGGTGGACAATCACACAATACTGGGAACCATGGCCTAGCTAACTAAGTTGATACAAGTTTTTGGGGGACACAATTCAGTCCATAACAGCCACCTTCCTGGTCCCCACTGCCTTTCCAGGGAGTGGCTGAGCACCAGGCCTGGACAACTGAAGGATAACAGTTTTGGGGTGGCAGCTGGACCTCACCCTGGAGCAGGATTGGGCTCCTCCTTTCCACTAGGTCGGCGCTGGGCCAAGTCTGCAGCAGCCATAATGTCTTGCGTCTGCTCGTCTGCATGGCCAGCTCCCTCCCACAGCTGGGTCCTTGGGCAGATGTTTTTGGTGCTCTATGTCGTGTCTTCCCAAAATGAAACCCAACCCACTGCCATCGAGTCGAATCTGACTCATAGAGACCCTATAGGACAGAGCAGAACTGCCCCATGGTGTTTCCAAGGCTGTAAAACTTTATGGAAGCAGACTGTCACATTTTCCTTCCCTGGATGGACCTTATGGTTAGCAGCCGAGCACTTTAATCACTGTGCCACCGGGGCCCCTCTTCATGTCTTCCCAGCCCACCCCTAAGTCTGGCTATGACTACGGAGGACAGTTTCCAGGTATGCTGATGGTGTCCTACTTCGAGATGGTCACATCCCTCCCTTTTTGGTTCTGGACTTTTTCTCCAGTGAGGCACAGTGGCTCACAGATGGAGGGGAGTTGACACTTTTTTGGGGGAGGGGTGGTGGATTAGTGTCTCAGGCTCCTGTCCTCCAGGGAGATGACTCCAAAGGGCCTTCCCCAGGGCTCCCCAGTGGACCTGGGCTCCAGCTGTGCACAGCTGTAAGCAGCTGGGTGATGCCTCCTCTATCAGCTTCTCCTCCTTCCCGTCTTCTCACCCTTCTTTCCCCTCACGCCTGCTCACTGGGATTGCGTCCTAAACAGCCACCCGTCGAGTCTTCTCACAGGCTCTGCTCTCAGGGGAACCCAAACGAAAACCAAAAGACCCACAGGGTTGTCAATGGCTGGTTTCCAGAAGCAGATCAGCAGGTCTTTCTTCCGAGGCACCTCTGGGTGGACTTGAACCTCCAACCTCTCAGTTAGCAGCTGAATGAGTGATTACTGCACCCCCCCTCAGGGACTCCTGAGCTGGCTGAGGCTTGCAGTTATTTGAGGGGGCTCTGCGAAGTCCCTCTTCCCCCTTCCACGGGACCTTGCCTGGAGCCCAGCACACAGCAGGGTCTCAAAGTTATCTGTTGAATGATTGAATGCAGTTGTCCCAGCTGGTCAGATGGCTCAGGGACCCTGTGAAATGCCCTCCAGTTCTGCCTCGAAGCAGCAGTCAGGGGCAGCAACGTAATCTGCAGAGTCCAGGTCAGAATGAAAACGTGGGGCTCCTTGTCCAAAAAACAGGAAAAGGGCTGTTTCCTTTCTTTCTCTGCCTCTCTCTCCATCGGTCATGGTGTTTTCATTCGCTGTTTAACTGCTCTCCCTTGGGCACAGGGATTCATTCCGGGCTGTGCAGACCCTCACTGGTGGTTGGGGCCTCACAGCACAATTTGCTGCATCGATGCATGTACCTGACTCTGACCCTGTACTGATATACTCAGGTCCCTGTCAGGGACAGAGGGTGCCAACAGTTGCTGGCACAAGTGAGGGGGCAGGTGGCCCAGAACCATCCAGGGGAAGCAGCGGGAGGCAGGATCTCATGTGACCAAGGCTTCAAGTCCTGGGCACACACTTCATGTCCAGTCGGACTTCACTTTGCCAAACATGAAGATGGCTTTATTAAGAATTTCAAGACGGTGACTATAGGACATGAAACCCAAGTATAGGGACCCATGAAGCATGGGGCCCCGGGTGGCCGCACTGGTCCCATGCCCACAAGCTAGGTCTTGATGGCATGTCTTGAAGCTCATATGCTCCTGGAGATGCAAACACATTGTCCTTTTTCTTTGGCAACTTGTTGGCAGTTGGCATTTCTTTGCACTGGAAAGATTCTCCAGGTTACTACCCCTGGTTCAGTGCCAAGGAGAGAAAGCCTCCAGGTCTGCTGGAGGTGCAGCTATCTGTAGGCAACATCTCCCCTCCCCCTGCATCCTTCCCTCACTCTGGGTGGCAGCAGGGGCGCTCAGGAGGGCCCCTCTCTCCAGAGTCCTGTCCAGCTGCTGCTTCTTTAGGTGGGGACAGTGTCCAAGCATCCAGAGCTGCCTGCTGGTTCATCGCATCTGCATTGTATGGGGATAAACAGATAAAGGTGCTAATAAGACAGAGTGCTAATTCATTGCAGCGAGCTCCATAGCTGGGCTGTTCTAATGCTGCAAGTAAAATGCATTTATGGTTTTCTCCCTTCCACCAGCTCTCCTATACAATTATTTCATCTGCTGCAGAGAGTGTGCAGATCATTAAAAATTATTAAATGTGATCGTCATTAGGCTCCAAGCTCCAAGTAGTATGCTCGGCACGTTGCTGGCTCCTGACCTCTACCGTTGAGTGTGGGGCTGGGAGGGCAGGCAGACGGGGAGGGATGGTGGCCCTGCTTTCTCAGGGGATGGGTGGCAGCTTGATCTGCACTCACTCTGTGCCTTTTGCCCTGGAGTGGGAAGCAGACATGCTTCTGCCCTCTCCTGCGTGACTGCGTTTAAGACTTCCAGGGTCTGTGTATGCGTGAGACCACCTACGAAAACAACTCTCAGATATGCATACACACCTAAGTTGTGCTCTAAAGAGACTCTGGCTCTGTTCCAGGCTTGGTCAATGATAGAAAGGTCCGTGTCCACGTGAGGAGAATCCAGGTATCCTCAGAGGTAGGAGAGAACAGAGCCAAAGAAGATTGGCAAGCAGCTGGCACATTGAAAGGGTTAACTGAGGAGCATTAAAGGAAGAGGCTATTTCAGAGTTGAGTGTAGGGCTAAGGGAACTGTCTCAGTTACCCGGGGCTGCCATAACAAAATACCACCAACTGGGTGGCTTTATAAAATAGAAATTTGTTGTCTCACAGTTCTGGAGTCTAGGAGTCCAAATCCAGGGCGTTGGCTGGGCCAGGCTCTAGACTCTTGGCGCAGAACGTTCCTTGTCTCTTTCAGCTTCTGTAGGCCCAGGCGTTTCTCAGTATTCCTTGGCTTGCAGACGGATCCTCACTTGCTGTCTTCTCTCTGCGTGCGACTCTGTCTGTTCTCCCCATTTATAGGACACCACTCAGAAGGGATTAAGGCTAGACCTGCCCTTCTCCAGTGTGACTTTGTTAAGTAATAAAGTCTATGAAGAAAACTATTTCCCTAAACAAGGTCACATTCACTGGTGAGGGGGTTAGGACTTCAACATGTATTTTTTGGGGGATACAAGTCAATCCGTAACAGAAACCAAGAAGGGATAGCAAGACATCCAGGGGGTAGCCAGGAAGACATTAGCACCCTTACGCCTAAAGGGGCAAGATGAGGGAGCATCAGAGTCCGGCAAAAGCTGTGTGCCTGGGAGAGGGAGCCCGACAGATGTGGCCACAAGGAGAGGAACAGAGTCACGGCCAAACTGCAGCCCTGCAGAGAGAGCAGGGGATGAACACCCTGGCCTTTCTCTCTTTCCGCATCCCATCTCCAGCCAGGGCTTCCCACTGGCTGAACCCAACCAGACGCCAGGGGACAGATCCTGGAGCCTAGCAGCGCAAAGCAGGTAGAGAACAGACCTGGAGGGGAATGGAGTTGCATCAGATGTTGTGGAATCATGAAAGGACCCTTCGTGGTGAATGTTCTTTGCAAAATGGGTGGGTTGGTTCAGAGAAGATGCCGGGCTAGGAGTAGCCTTCATTTTGGTGCCTGGGCGGACAGATCGAGCACAGTTGGGTCTCAGAGTATGGCCTAGACCAGAGCATCTCAAACTCTACTGTGCATTCATATCCCCCAGGGATCTTGTTGAAAAGCAGATTCTGACTCAGCAGGTCTCAGCGATGTTGCATTTTTAACAAGCTCCCAGGTGATGCCCGTGCACCTGGTCCCCCACCACAATTGAGTGGCCAGTCTAGGCCAGCCTTGGCCTCCTGTCCCCCATGCTCACGTGCCCCCCATTGGGGCTGGACTTGTGAGACTGTCCAGGTTCCCCATTTCCATCTGGCTTCTCCTCCCAGCCCCCTCCCACCTGCTCATCACTGTGAAGTGCCTTTGAAATGTGTTTCTCTCCCTCCGCCTCAGGCGTGGGTGGGTAAGGCCATTTCTTACCATCTGGCCCGAAATCAACTTCCTGACGATAGCCTAACCTGGGGTAACTTTAGAAAAAGGTTTAATTGGCTGCAATTAACACAAACAAATCGGTTTGACACGACTGCAATTACCAGGCGTCCGTCCTCACACTGAGCCTGCAGTTCACTGTGTCCCTTGCCAAAGAAAGTCCCGGGAAGGGGTTTTGAAAGACAAGTGGCTCCCACCAATTCTGTGGGTTCTGTGGGGCCAGGGCTCCCAGCTATCTTTACGATAAAGGAATTGGGTGGGAAGAGATAGGCCCAGAAGGGAGCCGCCATTTACTGAGCTACATGGCAGACGCTGTGCTAGGGTTCACGTTTGTCACCTTGTCCCGCCCTTACAATGCACAGGCATTAGTAGCCTGTTTCTAAAACCCCAAAACTAATTGCTGTTGAGTTGACTCTGACTCATAGAAATCTCATGTGTGTCAGCGTAGCACTGCGTTCCAGAGGGTTTACAAAGGCTGATTTTTCAGAAGTAGATTGCCAGGCCTTTCTTCTGAGGTGCCTCTGGGTGGAATCAAAACTCAAACTTTTTGGTTAGCAGCCAAGTACTTAACCATTTACGCCACCCAGGGACTCCTGGGCAGACGCCATGCCATGTGAAGGTCATGAAGGGACCAAGGAAGAGAAGTTTAAAAGAGACAAGGACCTTCCCCAGACTCAACAGAGAAAGAAAGGCTTCCCCTAGAGCTGGTGCTCTGAATTCGAACTTCTAGCCTCCTAAGCTGTGAGAAAATAAATTTCTGTTCGTTAAAGCTACCGATTTGTGGTATTTCTGTTGGAGCAGCACTAGACAGCCAAGATATAATTCCTTCCAGAAGTGGAAGCGGGATGGGGTGTGAAGATCTAGAATGGCCCAGCTTCATGGCTTACTTCCCAGGATGGATGGTGGGCATGGGCCTGGAGGGGTCTGGGGTTCAGTTTGCCCAGGGCACACGGTGCTGCACTGGGGTGAGAGAAAGTAGCGAGGGTGTGATCTGCCTAGTACCCTCTGTCCTCCCAAACTTGGGCTGACCGCTGTTGGAAGGTCACCTGGCCCTGCTCTTCCTCTCAGCCTGGGGAGGGGGGTGCCTTTGGAAAGGGTCTCCCCTATCCTGGAGCAGCCTGTGGGAGCTCTGGGACTGAGCCGTCCCTCCTGGCCAGCTGCTTTGCTTCTGCTGAGCAGAGAGGAAGGAACTCTCTGCTTTCTCCCCAGGAGACCTGTGAAGATTAATTAGGGAAGTTATAAAGAGTTTGCAAGTGAGAAGAGTTGTCCTTTCTTTCTCTGGGTCTCACCCCAGGCATGGGAAATTCCCATGGGGTGGTGAGCACTCCTCACCTCAGCTGAGCACTCCTGGGTGGCTGCCTCTCCTCATCTGCCTCGTCCTCCGCTGCTCCCCCTAGACCCAGGGTGTTTGCTCCCCTCTGCCTCCGCCTCCAGCAAATCAATTTGAGCAGGGCAAGGAACAAGGCTATTATAGTTAACACCACTCCGCCCGGAGTCACTGGGCCTTCGCTATTCATCATTCCTAATTAATTAAAAAGTAATTACTTATGGATCCGACTTTCATTATTTACACCCCCTGGGCTGTGAGGATATTACTTTCCCCTGGTCCCCCTCTGGTATCCTAAGCTGCTCTGGAGCCAGTGAGTGCCACGTGGAGTGTGGCAATGGCCAATCACATGTGGGCGTCCTGGCCAGGGGACCCGAGTCTCCATCGGCTACAGGCCACAAGGGGCTTGGTGATCTGCAGCCCCTTCCCAGAGACCCTCAGGTCTGTCCAACTTGGCAGGTTAACACTCTTAAGACTGGAACAACCTCTAAACCTTGCCACTCAAAGCATGGTCACCGAGCGAGAGCACCGCCTGGGGGCCTGCTAGGAATACTGAGCCTCAGGCTCCACCCCGGAGTCAGAACCTGCCTTTTTTAACAGCATTACCAGGTGTGAGAAGCACTGCCCAGGCAGACTCTCCCAGGTGGCTGCATACGGCTGTGTGGCTTGTATACTGCACTACTCATCACCTCTGGGGGGTGGGGGCATGACTCCTGGTGTGCACCCCCCCACTCCAGGACTCCCCACTAGGCTGGTGGGTGTGGCTGGAGTGCCCCAGTTCTGGCGGCACCTGCAGGGTGTGCATGATTACCGAGTCTCCTGTGCACAGCCTCCTCAGGGTGCTAATTCCTGCCCTGTTCACCTCTTAGGACTGCTAGGATTCAAAGTGACAATGTATAAGAAAGCACTTTGGGAACTGGGAATGGCTCTTTAAATGGTAGTTTTCATCATAATACATTTTCACCTGAGCCAGTCACTGCTCACCAGGAGCACAATAGACTGAAACATCGCCCAGTCCTACACAATCCCCATGATCAGTTGTGATCCAGTGGGTTTTTATTGGCTGATTTTTGGAAGTAGATCTCCAGGCCTTTCTTCCTAGTCTGCCTTAATCTGGAAGCTTTGCTTCAACCTGTCAGCCTCATAGCAACACATAAATTTCCAATGAGGGGGTGGTGGCTGCACGTGAAGTGCATTGAGGGGACGCCTGGGGGATGTACATACATTTCTCCAGCTGAGTGGTTTTGAGTACTGGGCTGGGAGTTCAGGAGAGCAGCCACATAGTCCATCTGTGCCTTTGGGGATGTCTGCCACTCAGGGGCTAGGACAGGGAGGCTGAGTGTGCAGTGGGTGGGAGGTTCCCATTGTTGAACCCACCCACCGTTGAGCAGGAACTCTGGATGTGTTCAGAAGGGCAATCTCCTCCCCTGTCCTCTGACCTTTGTGGCTGCTCTGGCTGTGCCAGGGAGCTGGAGTCCACAGCTGCTCTGATCATTGCTCCTGTCTCAGGTGACCCTGTCTTGGTGGCCCACCGTGCACAAGAGCTGACCAGAATAGGAGCTGGGCAGGGGTGTGGTGGTGGGATGGGGGAGGAGGGTGGAAGGAGGACTACGAAGGAGAGGGTGAAGGAAGCAGGGCAGGGATGATGGAGGAAAAGAGGAGGTAGCGGAGAGGAAAGGAGAAACAGCCATGTCTATAGGCGACCCTGACGGTTCCGACTGTACCCTTCCAGCAGGGTACTCTGAAGAGGACATAAACCTCTAGAAAGCTAAATCTGCAAAAGTTGTGTATGAAGATGCAACAGCCACCCTAGCAGGGCTCTGGTCTTTGTTAGTTACCCGTCCAAACCAGGTCTTCAGACTGGTTCATTCCAGTTTGAGCTCCTGCTGAGAATTTGCATTTCCATCCCAGATATACTGAATCAGAATCTACAGTCTAACAAGATCTCCAGGTAATTCTTATAGATCTACCCCAGATATACAGTTTAACAAGATCCTCAGGTGATTCTAATGTACACATAAGACTCACCCTGGGATCTCTAAGAATCCACCTTATAGATCCACCTCAGATATACTGAATCTGAATCTACATTTTAACGAGATCTCCCTTGGGATTTATAAGAATCGTCTAGGGATCTTGCTAAAATGTAGATTTGGATTCAGTATATATCTGGGGTGGAAACGCAAATTCCCAACAGAGGTTTGAATTGAACATTGGATGGAAACGCTAATCAAATGTCTCAGCTGACACTGGTACAGATGGGCCGCACCTGTGGTCTGCACAGCAGTCCCATCTCCCCTCCCCACAACCTCCTAACAGCTTCATGTCTTCTCCCCAACAACACAGGGCAGGATAACGTATTGCGATACTAATTGGCGTGTTGTTTCCATTGCTGTGGAAGAAGCAGGCTGTCCGGACCTATCTGGTTTGATTTGGTTCTCTGTGTGTTTCCCTCTCCCACTCCAGGGCCACCCTTTCCGTGGGCTTGTCTTGCAGGGTCGGAAGCAGAAGCTGTTGAGGACCACTTCTCCTCCTGGCTCTTGGGAAAGCCTGGGCTCACGGAGGAGATTCCCAGAGTGGGAAGAGAGAGGGTGGAGACTTTGAGGGAGCGGGGAGGAAGTGGAAGCAACCAAAGGGGGGAGATTCCCTAAAGTCAGGAAAGGAGAAGGGGGCTCCTTGAGCTGCTACTGCCAGCTCCTTTGAAGTGTTTGGGGTGGATGGGGCTTGGGGTTCCAGGGCTTCCCATCTCAGCAGAGTCCAAGACTGCAAGTAGCACAGATGCTGGAGAGCTGCTGGACTTCAAGGGACCAGTGTGGCCCAGAGACTCCACAAATGTTTACTTTGGAAAGATTGCTGGTCCCTCTGTATGACCTTGGGAAGAGAGGTGGCAGGGAGGGAGACCCAGCATAAAATAAGCTTGTGTTTTGGGGGTCAGACTGAATTTGACTTCAAGAAAATAGTCACCCTTGAGAAGGTAATTGCAAATTTACTCCGTTATACAGGGCTGGAGGGAGGGGACAAGATTTCTTCATTGAACAAATAGCTCTGTCCTCCCAGGTTGCTCAGCTTTTCAGTCCATCTGTCTCTATGTTGCCCCTTTAATGGACGCGTCGAAGGAAAGTGGCCAAGGGGGGTGCAGTTTCTGGCCTTCGTGAAAAGCGTTTAACCTTTGGCGTCACAGGCGTATAGACACGCAGGTGTCCCCTGGAGACACATCCTTTAACAGTCACTCTGAGCTACCCAGGGGATGTCTGTTCCTCCCCAGATACTCCCACAATGCTTCACGGGCCTATAGATGCACATTCTCTGGTGGTTTCAACCAAACTTCCATGATTAGGAAGTTAACACGGACTGGGGAGACCTAAGGGTCAGGGTAGCACACGGCACTTTCCAACAAACCAAGGTGAATCACACAGGGCCAGATGTGTCTAGCATTCAGGGCAGCTTTCCAGAAAACAATTGGAGTTCCCATCCATGGGAGCACATGGAGCCCAATCTATTACGAGTTCTTCACTCCAAGGACTGCTTGCGTGGTTTCAACTCAGGTCATCTCAGCTGGTTGTCAGACCACTTGACCACTGCTCTGCTTCAAACAGGCTTCCCCTGGCTGCTGTCCACTACCTCCACATGCAGATTTGTCCTTCATACAACATAGGTACACCCAGGCTGTGCTGGATATAGCATCTACCAGCACACAAAAACCAACTGTTAAATTTCAAGAATGTTGCGAGCTTAATAGCTTCAAATCTGCAGCAGTGGGAGTATTTACACCATGGAAATTGGCAAGCACTACAAACCAGGGTTTTTTTTTTTTTTTTTTTCCTTTTGGAGAGCTGGTCGTTAAGCATTTAGGAGCATGCCACTGGGAGAACAACTAGACTAAATTATTGAAGGCTTGGGGCAAGCAGAGAGAATTACACCCCAGAAAAGAAAATACAGGTGACCTTCTTGCTCTCAGGGTCCATGAAATCCCCCATCACTTAACTCTCCTTAGGTCCTGACTGTGGCCCTCTTTCAGGCCTAGTGTATCGCCCTTCCATCCCATTCATACCCCCTCTGCCCCAGGAGGGCCCCAGCAGGTCTCACCTCCACAGAGCCCAGGCTTCCATCCTCTGAGGTGTCCTTGGGAGAGGAAATTGTGTTTTGACTTGAAAGCCGTCATAATTTCAGAGGATGTTTTCATTGATATGCAGAGCGCTTGTTCTCCTCTCTCTCAAACTTATTAGCTCTTCATTGTCTCCATGCTAACCCAGGAAGTGGGTGCTAGCTGTGTAAGAATCGTGGTCCATTAAGAGGAAAATCCCCCCAGAAAAGGGTCAGCCTGCCCTCAATGAGAGACGCAAACTTCTATCTCTAGAAAAAAAGAAAAACTGCCGGAAGCTTTAAAGGCAAGACTTCCTCAGTGTCCCCTTATATTTGTGCATCTGTGTGCAGGTGTGCATGTATATGCACACATGAGTGTGTGCACATGTGTGAGCACCTGAGTGCATGTGTGTGTCCACGTGTGCACACATGTATGAGTGTGTGCATGTAGGTACATGTGTGTGTGTGCGTATGTGCATCTAGCCTCCACTAGAGCACCCTGGTATCCCGAGTGGAACTGGACACAGTCTCTGGCAACAAGCCTCGCTGATGGGGAGACAAACCTGGGCAAATGCAAACGCAGGTCCGGGCAGAAGCCTTACTGCGCATCAGGTTCATTGGCACAGAATCAAACCTGAGTCTTTGACACAGAAGGTGAAAATTCTACCACCGAACTACTGATGCCTCAGTAGCCCCTGGAACAGAACTTCTCAACCTCTGCTCTATTGACGCTTGGTCATTCTTTGTGGTGGGGGCTGTCCTGTGCATTGTAGGATGTTTTGCTGCATCCTTGGTCTCTCTCTCCCTTCTAGATGCTGGTAGCAGACGATCACCCTCCCCACCCCCGCCCCCCGCCAGTTATGACATTGCCAAATGTTCCCCAACATTGCCCAATGTCTCCTGGGAGACAAAATCCCTCCTCCCTTTGAGAATCACCAGAGCGATGGGTGTGAACCCTGAGATTTAACCCTTGAAATCTTCTGACTTTCTAACTAGCATCCTAACTCTGGGTTTAAACCTCCATGTGACCTTTCTTAGACCACCAAACTTCTCCCTCCTCTCTTACTAGGAGCAAAGTTCACAAAAGGTGGTTCTACCAGGCCTGGGAGGAGGGAAGCCCAGCCCGGTGAGTGAAGTTGGGAACTTCTCCTTGGTCACGAGGTGGAGCATTTTTACAGAGAATGGAGGACACGTTCTCAAGACCTTTAGCAGGTTATCACAGACCCTTGGGTGCATCCTCAGGTAGCCAGTCCCAAGGACACAGCCAGCGACCTCTAGAACCTAGACCATCCTGCATCCCTTAGCACCTCTCTCCTGGTGTCAACTTACACACGGGCTTCTCTCCTGAAGAACTGGAGATGGCTCCTCACTGCCTATAGGGATTACTGCCTTTTCAATGCAGATGTTTTGAGGCCCTTGCAGTTGATCCCACCTGACCCACCCACTCACCACTGAAGCTTCTAGCCTCTGAATTGTCTTATCATTTTTCTCCACTCCCACTGGCTCTATTTCTGTACTTTGTTCCAGCTATTCCTCCCTTTGTCGTCTTCTTTTTTAAAATCTCCTTTTGTGATTGTGATACTTGCTCACTAGAAATGTGTAAATCAGCAGAAAGTTTGAAGAAGACAGTTAAAACACTCCCTCACCCCATCACCTGGAGAGAACCTCTGTAGACGTGATGGTGGACCCCTGGCCATTAAGGATTGAACATTGCAGCTTCTCCCTGCCTGGGAGTGCACACAGGGCCCTAACCTGTAGTAGTTTGACTTCACAGGGAGGGAACCCAAGACAAGTGGGCTCTGGGCTGCTCGGCTGCAGCAGGAGCCATCCGCTACTCAGATTTGGCACCTTGAGGCAGCTCTGTCTGGCACCATGTTCCTTCTTGTGCTCAGAACTGTCCAGAGGGAAGCGTCTTTGTTTCCTGTGCAAAGTGGCCTCCAAATAAGAGATCAACTTTAGAGAGCTCCGAGAAAGCAATTAACTTCACTCCAAGTGAAGGATATTGTTCTGTGCCACTTGACAATTTTTTTTCCCAGAAAAATTATGCCTTCAAAATCAACATTTGATTTAGTCTTTGTTCGTTTTAAAAATGATGTGAGGATATGCACGGGCAACGTGGGACTTTATAAAAAAAATTACGATGCCACTGAAATAATTTTAAGGCTGAATATATCTTTGCTTTTGCTTTTCTGGAAGGACTGGGCCAATTTACACTCCACCAGCAATGTCTAAGGAGGGCCGAGTTCTTCACGACCTTAGCAGCATTGAGAATTATAATATAAAAACGTTCATTTGATGGTGAGATATTTCTTCGTTATTCTTTTCTTTTGTTTGCGGGGAAGTTGAATATTTTTTTCTGTGCTTAAAAGCCTCTTGTGTTACATTTCTTGGGTTTTTTTTGGGTAATAGGTTTTGCTTCTGTCCATTCTTTCTCATTGCTTTGCATGAGCTCCTTACATACTATGGCTAATGCCCCTTGATCCTATACCAAAACCAAAAACCAAACCAGTTGCCATCAAGTCAATTCTGACTCATAGCGACCCTATAGGACAGAGTAGGACTGCCCCACAGGGTTTCCAAGGAGCGGCTGGTGGATTTGAACTTCTGACATTTTGGTTTGCAGCCTGAGCTCTTAACCACTGCACCCTCAGGTCTCCTTTATACAGGGGTCCTTATTTTCCATATTTCCATGATCTGAGTCCCTGAAGTTACAGAGCTGCTTAAAAAAAACAAATGTTGCCATAGCCCAAAAATGTCCACCCCTCGGCTGAGCTCTTACAAACTCCATTCCCATTCCCGCATCCCTCCCACTCAACACTAGCGCATCTTCCCACCCTTCATCAACACATCTGTGGGTCAGTCTATTCCTATTAGTCAAATCTTGTCAACACTCTTCACTATAAACCCCAAACCCAAACCCATTGCCATCGAGTCAGTTCCAACTCATGGTGACCATGTTACAGAGTAGAACTGCTCCATAAGACTCTTTTTTAATTTTTTAAAAATTTATTTACTGTGCTTTAAGTGAAAGTTTACAAATCAAGTCAATCTCTCATATAAAAACTTATATACACCTTGCTACGTACTCCTAGCTGCTCTTTCCCTAATGACAGAACACTCCTTCTCTGTATTCCCTGTGTCCGTTCAACCAGCTCCTGTCCCCCTCTGCCTTCTCATCTTGCCTCCAGACAGGAACTGCCCACATAGTCTCATGTGTCTACTTGAGCCAAGAAGCTCACTCCTCACCAGTATCATTTTCTGTCTTATGGTCCAGTCCAATCCCTGTCTGAAGAGTTGGCTTGGGGAATGGTTCTAGTCTTGAGCTAACAGAGGGTCTGGGGACCATGACCCCTGGGGTCCCTCTAGTCACAGTCAGACCATTAAGTGTGGTCTTTTTATAAGAATTTGAGGTCTGCATGCCACTGTTCTCCTGCTCCATCAGGGATTCTCTGTTGTGTTCCCTGTTAAGGCAGTCATCGGTGGTAGCCGGCACCATCTAGTTCTTCTGGTCTCAGGCTGATGTAGTCTCTGGTTTATGTGGCCCTTTCTGTCTCTTGGGCTCATATTTACCTTCTGTCTTTGGTGTTCTTCATTCTCCTTTGTTCCAGGTGGGTTGAGACCAATTGATGCTTCTTAGATGGCCATTTGCTAGCTTTTAAGACCCCAGACACCACTCACCAAAGCGGGATGCAGAACGTTTTCTTAATACGTTTTGTAATGCCAATTGACCTAGATGTCCCTCCAAAGGGCTTTCCTGGCTGTAATCTTTATGGAAGCTGGTTGCCAGGCCTTTCCTTCATGGTGCCACTGGGTAGGTTTGAACTGATAACCTTTAGGTTAGTACTTGAGCTCCAACTCTTTGTGCCACCCAGGGACACAATAGTGCAGAACAATTTCAAATTTTGAAAAAGATGCAAACTTTCCTTGGGTTGATCAAAGCAATTCTGGAGAATTATTCTGATCACATGCAAGGCTACTGGCAAATGAGGATTCAGCAGAGTTGGGCCAGTTAACAATTACAGAGGAGAAAATCTACAAGTCTGATGAAATAACAGACTCTTCAAAAGAGAGAGATTTGAATTTTAGAGGATTAAGACAGGCCATTGGGAAAATTGCTGATGCCTTCAAATACCTTTTTTGCACCAATGTCCTCTTTATGATTGTGCTGTGAAAGTCAAACCCAAAACCGAGGATGCCGTACAGTGCTGTCAGACAAGTTTGTCAGAAAAATTCTGCCCCCCAAACCAACAGTTGATTTATTCCTTGTTCATTCGAAGAATTAAAGAAGAGTTGCATTCATAAGCTACTTTTGTTAAATGCAATCTAAAATAAACTTCAAAATTTGTAGTTTCTCTTTTAATGTGAAATCACAATCAAACATTTTTCCCCCACCTTTTAAGTCCCAATTTTTCTAATGCCATTATTTCTAATCCCACTTCTTCTTGAATAATGGGGACCTTCAATATTACAATTTGGCTTTCTTTTGTAATAAGGGTGTGTACTTCCATCTGTCCCCAGTTCAGTCCCAAAGTTCAGGTTCAGAGGTCTTCCCTCCGTCAATCCCTCTAGTGCCTGGGGGACCCCTCAGAGCACATAAGAGATTGGGGAGATGAAAGTGTCAACCCTGGAGACCAGACAGTTTGACATGTAAAGAGTCAGAGGACTGGTCATGCAGGGCTCCTATTAATTTGACAACTGGACACCTGCTGGGCAGGGCTCCGAGGCAAAAGTCCATTGGTTCCTACTTATACCCAGAACACCTTACTGGGCTTGCAGCCCTGAACCAAAGTGCTGGGAACGGTTTTCTGTGTCAAACAACTCCTGGATGCATAAATGGTGCTCCTTGTAATTCTGGGCTGGAACCTGTATCAGGCAAAATGAAAGGGTGGACCCGTGTGTACTAACCTTGGATAAAGACTTCTTTGCCTGGTTCTCTTCTTCCTGGCTTCTCCGTGGGGCTCTGCTTACCTCTCTTGTTGACCCTAGACTTCTGGGAGCTGTTTCCTTTATCCTGACATCCTTTTAAAGATGGTGTAATGGTTAATTTTATATGTCAACTTGGTTCCCAGTGGTTTGGCCAAACATTAGACTAGCTGCTGTTTCATAATATAATGTAATGTAATTATCTTCCGTAATGTAACCTACTCAATCAATCAACTGAAAGGGAGTTTCTTAGGGTGTAGTCTGCCTCAGACTATAAATAGATAGCCTCTTTCTTCACTCTGCCATCTTTCTGGTGCCTGACCTACAGGTCTTGGGACAAAAGCCGGCAGGAGTCTCTAGCCCACCTCCTGACCTATGGAATTTGGATTTGCCAGCCCCCTACAATCCTGTGAGCCAGCAAGAGTCTCCAAACTGTCACCTGGCCTATGGATTTTGGACTTTTCAGCCTCCACAATCATATGAACAAATTCCTTGAAATAAATCTCTCTCTAGATATGTATACACACACACACACTTCACTAGTTTGTGTCTCTAGAGAACCCTAAGACAGATGGCTCTCTAAAACTTCCCTTTCCTCCTCTGCCAAGGGTTGGTTGCCCTAAATTTTTACACATATGCTTTCAAAGGGGGTGTTAGCTTTAGCATCTTTAGAAGATGGGACAAAAAGTCAAGTTTAATCATTAGCATGCTGTCATGGATTCAATATGTCCCTCAAAAAGGTGTTAAGTTTTAACCTCTGTACCAGTGAATATGACCCTGTTTGGGAGTAGGGGTTTTATTTTCTTACGTGAACAAGTTCATACGAGAATAGGGTGGGTCCTAAAACTAATCCTTTCATGTGGTGTCTTATAAAGGGAGTACAGACACAGAGAGACAGACACGCAAAGGGAGATGACACATGACAACAGGGGCTGTCTTAGGCTGGGTTCTCTACACAAACAAAACCAAAATGAAATGTTGCTAACAAAAGGTTGGCAGTTTGAATTCTCCAGCCTCTTTTTGGAAACTCTAAGGGGCAGTTCTACTCTGTTCTATAGGGTCACTATGAGCCAGGATAGACTCAGTGGCAATGGGTTTGGTTTTATACATTATATATATATATATATACACACACAAATAGAGAAAGAGAGAGAGAGATTTATCTCAAGGAAAGGGCTCATGTGGTGGCAGATGCTGGCAAGTCCCAAGTCCGTGGGTCAGGTGACAGGCTGGAGGCTTCTCCTGACTCATGTAGCTGCAGGGACTGACAAACCCAAGACCAGCGGGTCAGATGGCAGGCTGCTCGGTCATGGGCTGTGGAGGCTGATGAATCACAAGGCAGGTTGGCAGGCAGTATGGCAGGCCACTGGCTCAAGTTCCAAGAACTGATGATGACAAGCAGCGTGTAGGATCCCGAATGAGCAAAGGCCAGTGAGCTTTTCCAGAATGTTCATATATATTGAATGTAGGCCACAATCCTAACGAAACTTCTCTTACAACTGATTGACTAATCACATCAGATTGCATCATGGAGGTGATTATATTATATCACAAAATGGAGGACAACTACATCATTACATAACTGCCAAACCTCTGAGAATCATGGCCCAGCCAAGTTGACACACGATCTTAACCATCACAGAGCCACATGCATCCATAAGCAGCAAAGGAATGCTAATGATTGTTGGCAACTACCAGAAAGTAGGAGAGAGGTCCACAGGAGGAACTGACATAGCAGAGACTCTGATTTGGACTTTTAGCCTTTAGAACTGTGAGAAAATAAATCAATATTCTTTAAAGCCACCCACTTGTGGTATTTCTTTGTTACAAGAGCACTAGGTAACTAAGACACAGGATATGTGACATTTTCAATTTGCTTATAATGCTTTATGACACAGAGGAATTTAATAGTTCTGTAGTTAAATCCATGAGTTGTTTTTTCTTCATGACTTTTTTCATTGCTTTGAAGCTTTGTAAGTATTTATTTTTTAATTCAGTTATGCTTTTTT
This sequence comes from Elephas maximus indicus, assembly GCF_024166365.1. Classification (NCBI taxonomy): domain Eukaryota; kingdom Metazoa; phylum Chordata; class Mammalia; order Proboscidea; family Elephantidae; genus Elephas; species Elephas maximus. Next base: position 64,384,023 of record NC_064837.1, on the reverse strand, counting down.
TTTTTCATTTAGTTTTAAATGCATCTAGAATGTATTTCTGCACATAGGGTGAGGTGTGTGGTATCAGTTGAACGTGGCCTTGGAAAAATTGTGTGGCACACAACCACAAGGTCTCAGTGGTGTTCACCATAAAACCCAAACCAAACCAGTTGCTGTAGTGTTGATTTCAACTCATGGTGCCCCATGTGTGTCAGAGTAGATCTGTGCTCCGTAGAGTTTTCACTGGCTGATTTTTTGGGAAGTAAGTCACCAGGTCTTTCTTACAAGGTGCCTGTGGGTAGATTTGAGCAGCCAACCTTTCGGCTAACAGTTGGGTGCATAACCACTGGGGCCACCCAGGATTCCTGGTGTTCACCAGTAAGCCTTGACCACACCCCAAGGAACTCCCATTTCAATTGATTGATTAATTACATTAGATTACATTATGGAAGATGAGTACATTACATTACTTATGGTGTTCACCAGTAAGCATTTATCCTCTGCAGGTCCTTGGGGCAGCTCTGTAGGTTGGCTGGGGCTCGGCTGATCAAGGCTGGGCTCAGATGAGCCCGACTCCAGGCTGTTGCTGGAATCAAGTATGTTGCATGAATCTCTCGTCCTCCTCGGACCAGCAGGCTACCCATGTACGTTCTTTTCTTGAGAGTGGCATAGCATAAGAAGGCAAGGCCTACATGCCAGCTCATTCAAGCCTTTGCTTGCTTTGCATCTGCTAATATACCCCTGGGCAAAGCAGGTAATATGGGCAAGCCTGAAGTCAGGGGTGGGGAAGTCCACTCTGTCCATCTTGAGACCATGGCTGGAGTGTGGGTGTACAATACTGCCATAGGGGAGTGAAGTGCTGAGAACAAAATTCTATCCATCACATTAACCAATTTTGTCAGCATTGTTCTGAATAAGCTACCATTTTCCCTTGAGTTATGAACCTAGGGAAGCAAGAAGAGAGAATAACTGTCTAATGCTTCTCGAACCCTCTTGAACCAGACCTGACAGCATAGATGTTGTTGATGTTAGCTGCCATTAAGTTGGACCCTGATTCATGGCATCCCCATGCACAAAGGGATCCAACCATTGTGATCCATAGTTTTCACTGGCTGATTTTCAGAAGTAGGTCACCAGGCTTTTCTTTCTAGTCTGTCTTAGTCAGGGGGTCTGCTGAAACCTATTCAACACCACAGCAACATGCAAGCTTCCATTGACAGGTGGTGGCTAAACTTGGGGTACATTGGCTGGGAATGGAACCAGGATCTCCTACACGGAAGGTGAGAATTTTACCACGTAACCACCATTGTCCCCTGGAAGGGCAGACGGAGGCTACTAAAGCCCAAGGTGACTCAGTTGCTGGAGCTCCGTTCGGGCCTAGGAAGCAATTCCCTATTCAGATGGGAGCAGAGACAACAGATCAGAGGTGCTACACTCCTAGGTCCTTTGAACAGTCATCCCAGGTCACTGGTTAGCCTGGTGTGGATATAAGTGGATGTACATACACATTACACACACACACACATACACACACACACACACACGATGATGGAGGTATGTGTGTGAGATTACAACTTTCTTCAAGACTGGTGATGATAAGAATAGTAATAAAGGCAGGCAACTTCTGCGCCTGCCCCCTGAGTTCTGGGCTCTTTTGGAGCGGGACCCAGTGAGGAGTGGTGTGGGTGACTAAGCACTGCTTACCTTCCACCATGAGGCCACCTTCCTAATCTTTTCCTTCCCTGTACGAGGATCATTGGCTCCTCCCTTTCTCCCCCCTCCCTACCCCCAACCATTTAATAAGGATGGGGCAAGCAGGAGGGGATGCTGTAAAATCCAATTATCTCCGGCTTCAAAAGGCTGGCTCTCCATGTGGTGCCGGCTTCCACCACCACCACCAGTCAGGCCTTGGCAGCTGCTTCCTGTGCTTGGGGAGGAGGGCTGCTGGGAGCACCTCAATCCCCCAGGCAAAATGGCTCGAGGCTAAGGTTGCTTCCCTCCTCACTGTTGGCAGGGGGAGTGAGGGGGAAAAATGGGGTGTAAAAGGCTGCCAAACCCCCAGTGTCCCCTCCTCCCCTCCCCTCTTCTTGTACTGAGCCCTCTGCTCTCTGCAAGTGGCCCCATGTATTCCACTGTCTCAGGGAGGCCTGCCTAAGCCAGTCTTGCAAGACCAGTCCCCGTGGCCTGTGCCAGCAGTGGCCCAAACCCTCAGTGGGCTGGTGTTGTGGGGTGGGAGGGGGTGCTCTGCTGCAGGTGATGTGTCTGCTCTGGAGACGAGGCTCCGGCTACAGAGACAGGCTGGTGCGGATGGGTGGGAGTGGGGAGGGAGCCTGTGGGACCGTAAGCAGGATCAATGCAGATGGTGCCAGTCGAATGCAATTTTGGTGGCAGACAATTTCACAAGAGCACAGTGAAAACCAGGTGCAGCACAGGAGTGTTGCTGAGGCTTTCTGATGGCTCCCACAGCCTCGCTGCTTCTCCCCGCCACCGCCCCCAGCCTGTCTGCAGCGGCTTCCCACGGAACCTAGTCTCTGCCACGGCAGTGACCCTAGCACCAGCCCTCCTGCCCACCTCACGCCCAGGTCTAGTGATTCTTAGATCACCCCAAACTCTCCGAGCACCACCTCCACTCCTGTCCCCTCTCCACTGGCAGGGCTTCCCCTTGGAGCTCCTTCACTGTTATCAGAATGTCCCCACTCTGCCGTCTCACTGTTAGCTTCTCTCCCTGGCCATGAGTTTGCTCCTTCCACTCACCTCTCCCCTCCACCTGTTGGCTTTAAAACATGTCCACAGAGTCTTTGAGACTCCTCCCTCCCATCAAGAAGATGGGCCTTTTCGCCTCCCTGTAAATCTGGGCAGTCTTGGGACTGCTTTCACTGGTAGAAGGGACTCTTATCTTTGGAGCCTTAGCTGCTGTGTAAGAAGTCCAACTACTCTAAAGTTGCCATGATGTGAGGAAGCCCAAGTAACACGAAGAGATCATGTGTAGGTGCTCCTGTAGGAAGTTGGGCTGAGGCCCCAGCAGCAACCAGGGGACCCACGATGACTGCTCCTCTTGGCAGTTCCAGCTTCCAGCAGTTGAGTCTCCCCAGCCATTGGGTCTTCCCAGAGACATGCCTCCATGCTGGGTCCTGTCCACATTCCCATAGAGCCAGTGAGCATCATAAAATGGCTGATTTAGGCAACTGCATTTTAGGGTGGGTAGTTATGCACCAATAGTACCTGGGACTGTTAGTAATTGTTATTCTTACTGAACCACACCATTCATCTTTGGATCCCTACAAGGCTGGCACAGAGATGGACTTCAGTACCCAGAACAATTGCCTTTCCCGCCCCACTCCCTGTCATTATAGGGAAAAGGAGAGGGTGGAAAGGGCAGGTTATAGATGAGAATATTCGTAGGTTGCTAGAAAAAAGTTACAGAATGCCAAGTTATATTTGAATTTCAGATAAACAATGAATCATTTTTGGTATAAATATGTCCCATGCAATATTTGAGACATATAAAAAGTTATTTGCTGAAATTCAAATTATACTGGGCACTTGTGTTTGTTGTTGTTGCAAAATCTGGCAATTCTAGCAAATAGAGAGGTCTAAGGCCCTGGAGAAGTCCCTGGATGGCACAAATGGTTTGCGCTCAGCTACTAACCTAAAGGTTGGTGGTTTGAACTCATCCAGTGACACCATGAAGAAAGACCTGATGATCTACTTCTGTAAAGATTAGAGCCAAGAAAACTCTATACAGTAGCTCTACTCTATAACACATGAGGTCACCACGAGTCGGAGTTGACTTGACAGCAATGGGTATAGATATGATAAGGCCCTGGACACTCTTCCCAATGTCCTGACATCCAGGGAGGTCATCGTGCTTGGCAGGGCAACTCTACAGAGTCACAGCCAGTATCCCTGGAATGAGGATGACTACCAATCAGGCTAGGCAGTACTACAATGGGATCTGTTCTGGTATCTCTCTGTCCCATTGGGCCATGCTTTTTGAGGACAACAGCGGCTTCTCTCTGTCGGTAGGCTGCCACAGTGGGCAGCAGAGGCTTTCCATCAGTGCCTGTGCCCAGGACATCAATGCTCATGGTACAGGCTCCAGGAAAGCATCGCCCTCTGTGGTCTTTGGAAGATGTCTGGAGGAGCCTGGATGATGGCTGCAGCCAGAGGCAGAGGCTGGCTCTGCTCAAAGAGTAAACATCTTCTTCCTGAGGTGAGGCTGTGTTCATTCTCTCTGGACCAAAATAGAGAGATGTCCACCTGGATCCTTCTCCTTGTCCCAGCAAGGTGCATGTCTCTTCTTGCACCCCATGACTTCCCTGGCTCTTGCCCAACAAAGGAGAAGAGAAGCTCTTTTCCTTTTACTAGCCAGCCAACCCTTTCTCTATCATTTGGGTTCATTAGCCAGTAATGAAAATCAGCTCACTCTCAATTTGCCGTTGTGTCTTCTAAATAATAGTGGCCGGAAAAGTCTTCGCTTTCACTCCTGCAGTTCTCTTGTTTTACTTCTCAGTCCCAGTTCATTAGTCTGAGCAATAACAGAGTCACTCTAGTTAATCTCTTCCTTGTCCTCCCTCCGCCTGCTCCCCATCCCGCCCCTCTGCCCTGGGCCCTGATCACAGGGAGGGAGATGGTGAGAGGAGGGCTTGGTTATGCACTCTGGCTGGCTCTGTTATGAACAGCACACATGGAGGCCTAGCTTGTTGGTTCATTTGTGATTCATTCATTCAACAAATATTTATCACATGCCTTCTATAGGCCAGGCACTGTTCTAGTAGCTGGAGCAAAGCTGTACTTTGTAACATTAAATGACTAAAGAAGACTGTTATGCATTGAACTGTGTCCCCCCAAAAGATATGGTGAAGCCCTAACCCCTGCTACCTGTGAACATGACCTTGTTTGGAAATAGGATCTTTGAAGATGTTATCAGCTCACATGAGGTCATACTGGAGTAGGGTGGATTCTAATTACATCTGAGTGGTGTCCTTATGAGAGAGGAGGAGAAAAGAGAGAGAGAGAGAATGGCCATGTGACAATGCTGCCACAAGCTAAGGAACATCAGGGACCACCAGAAGCTGAAAGACACCAGAAAGGATCTTCCCCAAGAGACTTTAGAGAGAGCATGGCCCTGTCAATGCCCTGAATTTGGACTTCGAGCTTCCAAAACTGTGAGCTGATAAATTTACTTTCTTACAAGCTACCTAGTTTCTGGTATTCTGTTGCAGAGGTCCTATGAAACTAATACAAAAAACAGAAGGAAACACATGACGGAAATGGAGTCACTTCTGATACAAGGAGAAGGAAGTACCTGAGGAGAGCTGGGATGCGTGCTAATAGCAGCTACTATGAGGTGAGGGAAACGCCTAATCTATCATCCTTATTGTTGTTGTTATCAGGTGCCGTAGGGTAAATTCCAGCTCAGAGCAGCCCTCTGTGCAACAGAACAAAACTCTGCTTGGCCCTGCACCATCTTCTGAATCGTTTTTATGCTTGAGCCTGTTGTTAGAACCATTGTATCGATTCATCTCTTTGAGGGTCTTCCTCTTTTTCGCTGACCCTGTGGTTTACCAAGCATGATGCCCTTCTCCAGAGACTGGCCCCTCCTGATAACATGTCCAAAGTATGTGAGACAAAATCTCGCCATCCTCACTTCTCAGGAGCACTCTCTGGCTGTACTTTTTCCAAGACAGATTTGTTCATTCTTTTGGCAGTGCCTGGTATATTCAGTATTCTTCACCAATACCGTACTTCTTCTTACAAGGTAGGTATTACCAGCTGCACTGCCCAGTTTTTTTTCTCCCAACAGATACTTGAATAAAAAGGATCAGGGCTTGGGGTAAAATGCAGCTTTGTAAAAGATGAGTGCAAACGTGCATCTTTCCCATGTGCGTTTTTCCCACGCCCTCTCTGAAGGCTCTAGTTATTCCACTGTTTCTGTGGCTCAGGAATCCGAGAGCCACTTAGCTAGATGGCTGTGGTTCAAGATCTTTCAGGAGGTTGCAGTCAAGGTGTCGGCTGTAGTTACAGTCATCTGAAGCTAGATAGGCTGGAGGATATACATCACATGGCCATTGGTTGGGGGCCTCAGTTCCTTTCTAGGTGTTAGCAGTAGGCCTCTCCATAGTGCTGCTCATGACATGGCAGCTGGTTTTCCCCAAGCGACAGTGTCATCTATAAACTCATGTTAGAAGTGACACTTATCATTTCTGCCTTATCTTCTTGGTCACAGAGACCAATCCTGGTACAATGAGGGAGGGGACTGCACAAGGGGTGAGTACCAAGGGGTGGGAGCATGGGGGCTATCTTAGAGGCTGGCTACAACACTCACCTTGTCTTACTTTGAACCTCACCTGATATTGTATCTTTAAACTATTCATTCAACAAATATTTATTGAGCGCCTACTATGTGCAGGGCAGTGTTCTGGCCTCCTGAGATATGTAAGTGACCAAAATAGACCCAAACATCTGATTTTACCTTGCTAACATTCCAGTGGTTCTTGGGACTATGGTTACCTGCAAGACTGAATAAATGGCCAGTGTAATGGAAGGGAATACCCCGGGGTCAAACTCTCAATGTGAGCCCTGACATCATGTGCATGTACCCTTTTGAGTGGATATAATCTCCTTCCTCCTTCATAGTTTCCACTATGTAATGCTTGGAAGTGCCAGTGTGGCTGAAATCACTTCTGCAGCTCCGTTTTGGAATTGCCTTGAGAAGCCCAGGCAGATTCTTTAGAACATTCTCAAAGGTCACAAAGCTGCTTCTTTGGGGCCAGATTTGTTTTGGGGGATCAGCCAATCGCCATTTGGAACCTGCTCACGCACACACAACCAAAGTTATGGCTACTAGGCTAGGAGACATTTTTCATGAACTCATTCCGAAGTCAACCTCAGAAGGTGGATTTCAAAATCGTGTGCTTTGAATAATGGTGCATCCTTGGAATATATGCACAGCCTCCCAATGGGAAAACTTGATTGTGATGCTTCTTCATTTTGATGGAGGAGATCTGGAAAGTTCTGTCCAAAAATTTTATTTTTCTACTCAGACCTTAAAATTCTTGCTGTTGAAGATTACAAGAGTTTATCTCTACTTTTTCCTCCTCTTTCTTCTTCCTCCCTCTCCCTCTTCTTCTGGGTGTTGTATCTGCTTTTCATTTGAGTTTTGTTGGCAGGAATGTTTTCTTCCTGTTCTTCTTCTTCTCCTCCTTTTTGGTGATGTGTCTGTTTTCCATTTGAGTTTTGTCGGGAGGGATGTTTTTCAGGTTAAGCTCTAGTGGGGTATGGAGAAGGGCCCTCACATCACTACTACCTTTCTGTCCCCTCAATCTCCCCCTTCTTGGCAGGCAGGTTAGATGCTCTGGTTTGGCTCTCCAAGGCTGGCAGTCCAGGCTTGCATTCTGGTCCCAGAGTGCAGCTGTTCTTGGTGCCCCTCTTGCCAGGGTCTTTTTGGGGGAAGCAGATGGAAACACACAGACCTTTCTGTCTCCATCTCTGGCATATTGTCAACATCCCTCTTCCCCTCCCCCCCTCTTTTTTTAATCATGTCACTTAAGGATGTCTTTCCAGTTTGGTAAATAATCACTTTGTTTGATCTGTGTTCAGTCTGCCCTCTCTTCCTGCCAGTACAAATAATTTGGCAACTTAAACACTGTCATCGGAGATCATTTGCAAATTCCTTTCCATCAAATGTGTCTTTATTTTGACTCAATTTAAAAAAAAAAAAAAAAAAACTCTGGAAGATATCAGAGTGGGTGATGTTTCTTTCTTCTGCTTGTAGAAATTTCAGGAGTTTTGATTAAAAAACCTTCTGACAGCTGGCAAGCTAAGGCTGCTTTTAACCGAGGCCTAATAACTATCCCCTCAGATGAAGAGAGGATCCAGGGTTGGTGTCTAAGAAAGGGTCTCCCCTCCCAGTTGTTACTGTGCCATGTGCAAATGCCGCCTCAGTTAAGCACGTTGGAGTGGCATTGAAATGAATCCAGTAGTTCACCATCTGGTCCTGATTGTAAACATGTGTATACAAAGTGAGTGTCACTTCAGCTAATTCAGGGAGGACTGGCTGCCTTTGTGGCTGCTGCAGCTGTCCCTGGGGCGAGGGGTGGAATGGTGGCCCCAGAGGACAGTGGGGTATACAGGAGGGTGGGCGTGTCTTCCAGTAGGGTCTTCAGGCTGGCCAGAGGGGGGCTGGGTAGCAAGGCCTCTGGGCGCCCAGCCTGAGGATCATGTGCCCACGTTTCCTTAGAGCCGCTGGTAGCCTTATATTTTGCTGCCTTGCCATCATCGCTGTGATATTTAATCATTTTCCTTCTCGACTATAAATACCCTAAAGGCAGCCTGTCTTATTGTCCTGTTTCTTTATGACAAGAGACTTGCACTTGAGAAGTTATCATTGAATTAAAATAAATCTCTAGCAGCAACTTGTTCTTCACGTCTATCCAACAGCCTTTCTGCTCTCCTGTGCTTAGATTTCCTCTATGTCTGCCTTTGCTAGGCAGAGAGAAGAGCTGAACCCTCATGCTTCTGGGGCAGAGGAAACAATTAATGACTTCTCTTTTTCTCTTCCACCACCCACCTGTCAGTTTGTCCTACTCTGGTGGCTTGGCTGTTGCTGTGATGCTGGAAGCTATGCCACTGGTATTTCAAATAGCAGCAGGGTCACCCACAGTGGACACGTTGCTGTGGAGCTTTCAGACTAGGACAGACTAGGAAGAAAGGCCTAGCAATCTACTTCTGAAAATTAACCAGTGAAAACCCTATGGATCACAGCAGAGCATTGTCTGAGAGAGTGCTTGAAAATGAGCCCCTGAGGCTGGAAAACCCAAAAAACAAACCCATTGCTGTCGAGTGTATTCCAATTCATAGTGAAGGCACCCAAAATATACAGTGGCTGCCACAAAGGAGCATGCCAGCCAGTGAGAAGATGGCGTAGGACCAAGCAGTGTTTCGTTCGGTTGAACCTGAGCTTGCCATGAGCTGGAGCTGACTTGATGGCAACTAACAACTGTCTCTTGAACAAGGAACAGTGAGATCTTGGACAAGTTCTCATCATCTCCCTGTACTCAGTTTTGCCATCTTTCAGATGGGATCATTATCCACCTACCTTCACCTAGGCCCTCCCAGCCCTGTCCCCGAGTGAGGATGAGAGGGATGGCACAGAGGACCCCAGGGGGCTGAATTTGGAGTGACCACTGCTGCACAGCACTGGAGTCCAATGAATAGTGACAACCACCTAGGCAAACACCCCAAATGCCAACCCTCCCAGTCTCCTTTGCAGCTCAGCATTGTTCTCCCTGCAGTCTCTGCAGCCCCTCCCCTCTAGAGGAGCTTTGATTAAGTTTCACCTGGTAGGCTTATGAGGAGCCCTGGTGGTGCAGTGGCTAAGTGCTCAGCTGCTAACCAAGAAAGATGTGGCAGTCTGCTTCTGTAAAGATTTACAGCCTTGGAAGCCCTACGGGGCAGTTCTACTCTGTCCTGTAGGGTCACTATGAGTCGGAATCGACTTGATGGCAGTGGGTTTGGCTGTGCTTTTGGTGGGCTTACTGCTTTGTTCCAGGAAACAGTGGAGGAGGCTGCTTCCAGGCAGGGCCAAGAGGCCAGGTCGGCAGCTTGGGTCAGCTGGCACCTCCCAGCCTCCTCCTCTTATTCACACTGAGCCCCCTGGAAACCCAGGCAGTTAATTCAGCTCCCTGCCCCCACTCCCCCAAACTCCCCCACCCATGCTCTTCAAAAACCCAACAGATTTAATTTTCTGCACATATGAAAAAAATGTACTTTTCCAAAGAGCCCCAGGGACATGGCAAAGAGGGAGAGAGCTAATTATCTTCCGTATTTCTTCCAGCAGGGAGAGCTCAGTCTTTGGGACAGGAGAACAGAAATCAACCTAAAATAGCCCAGGACAGCACCCTGGGGACATGGGGGGTGCGGGGAAGAGGGAGCCACAGGAGCTTGTACTTTCTGACCCCAGAGACTGGCACCCCAGGTGTGTCTGCAACACACTGCCATCACCCCAAGATCCCATGGGTGTGGCTTTGCCAAGGTCAAGTCCACCGAAGCCCTGCCCCCAATAGCTGGCGCCACCAGGCAGCCACTGAAGTGTGTCCGCCCACTTGGGGGACCAAAGCCCCTTCCTCCCACTTTCTCCCAGGGCCCAGAACAGTAGTCAGAGGTGAGCAGAGCTTGCTCTGCTTCCCAGGGAAGGCAGTAGGCATTGGGCTCTGGCAATTCAACAGCCCAAACCTAATGAATGAAAATGAAACAATTTTACCGTGAGACACCCTCCCAGTGACAGACACCTAATTAAAACTGGACAGAAACAGGCAAGAAACTACTTAATCGGAAATAGATTTGCCTTGCTAATTTAGAGGTGTGTGTGTGTGTTTTCCTGTTGGGCGAGTGTTTATAAAATCTTAATTAGGTTGTGCGTATTGGAACAGAGATGGAAATACGTCCTTTCTCTGTAATGGTCTCACTTTCCCGGGGGACATTAAGGCTCTGTACACAATATTCTCCACGCAGAGAAAGCAGTAATGGTCTTGGACGATGGGTTTTGGGAGGCGGGGAGGAGAGCCCCTGATTCAATCACAGATGGGTGGCTGATAGCTTCCTTTTTTTTTTTTTTGTTTAAATCAAAACTTCAAATTGGACTCAAAGCAGCCATTTATAACCTGTCAGGGAAGCTGGCATTTCAATACCAAACTCATGTAGAATAAGTTTTTAACGATCTTTAATGGGCAGAAGGAATTCATTTCCCCGTGTACATAGTAGGTACGCAAGTATGTTTGAAGTGGATAGAAGGGAACTCATGAAAAATGAGTCAGAGGAAACTCTACACATCTCTTTTCTCCTTCCCCCGTCTCTGTCCAGCCTGGCCTCAAGTCCCACTCCTAGGACTCCGTGTGCCCCAATTCTTTCCAACACATTTAAGGGAGCATGCCTGGGGGACGTCAAAATGGCCAAGAGAGCAAGATGGAGGACAAGACTTTGCATAGCTTAGATGATGACCTTGGGGCCAATTCAGTCCTTCTCTCCACAGGAGTGGTCCCTATCAAGCAAGCTGACTGTCTGGGCAGTTCTGTGCTAGCTCACTCTCAGGGAACTAGGCTAGGGATGCAGACAGCAAAGATGCCATAGGGATAGGGACAGAGGCTAGCCCATTGATTTCTCAGACCCAAGGGCCACCGGCTCCTGCAGCTTGTGTTAAAGGCTGAGATCTTCTGAAACAGAATGGGGGAGGAGGAGGTTGTTTGTTATTAGAGGCTGTCGAGTGGGCCCTGACTCAAGGCTACCTAATGTACAGCAGAACAAAACTCCGCCCTATCCTGCGCCATCTTCATAATTGTCGGGATGTTTGGGTCCATTGTTGTGGCTAGTGTGTCACTTCATCTCATTGAAGGTTTCCCTCATTTTTGCTGACCCTCTACTTTACCAAACATGATATCCTTTTCTAGCTATTGGTCTTTCTTGATGACATGTCAAAAGTAAGTAAGCTAAAGTCTCGCCATCTTCACTTCCAAGGAGTATGCTGGTTGTATTTCTTCTGAGATTGATTTTTTCATTCTTCTGGCCATCCACGGTATATTCAATATTCTTGGCCAACATCATAATTCAAATGCATCAATTCTTCTTTGGTCTTTCATTTTCATTGTCTGGTCCTTGTATTGGTTTCCTGTGGCTGCCCTAAAAAAAGACAAAAACTAGGTGGCTTAAAACAATGAAAATTTATTCTCTCACAGGTTTGGAAGCTAGAAGTTTGAATTGAAGGTGTTGGCAGGCCTATGGTCTCTCTGAAGGCTTTAGAAGAAGATCCTTCCTTGCTTCTTCCTAGCTTCTGGTTGCTCCTGGTAATCCGTGGAATTCTTTGGGTTGTGGTAGCATAACTCCAGTCTCTGCTTTGTCTTCACATGGTTGTCTTCCCTCTGTGTCTTAACCTCTTCTCCTTTGTAAAGACACTGCTCCTATTGGATTAAGAACCACCCCCCCAACTCCAGTATGCCCTCATGTTAACTGATAGCATCTTCAAACACCTTGTTTCCTAACAAGGTCACATTCACAGGTACCAGGGGTTAGGACTTCAGCTTATCTTTTTGGGGGACACAATTCAATCTGTAAATCTGTTGCTGTCAAGTTGATTCCGACTCATAGTGACCCTATAGGACACAGTAGAGTTGCCCCATAGGGTTTTCAAGGAGTGATTGACAGATTCAAACTGCTGACCTTTTTGGTTAGCAGCTGGGTTCTTAACCACTATGCCACCAGGGCTCTATTCAGTCCCTAACAGTTCTATATAATGGGCTGGAGATGCTTGTCAACTTTCGTCTTTCAAAGAGCCAATCGAGGGCTTGTTAGCCACTCTGGGGGTGGGGCCAGCAAGCCCTCCAGGAAATGCTGGTAAGTGCTCACATTTAAGAATCTGTGCCCTGGTCTCTAGATTCTTGCTATTCAAAGTGTAGCACCTGGACCAGCAACCTCAGCATCACCTGGGAGCGTGTTAGAAATGCAGAATACTCAGGCTCTATCCAAGACCTACTAACTCAGAGTCTGCATCTTAATAAGATGCCCAGGGGATGAGTTTGCAAAGTAAAATGTGAGACACTCTGTTCTAGTCAGTGTCTGGGGAATACCTTGATTGCAGGCCCCACCCCTGGAGTGGCTAATTCAGCAGGTCTGGGTAGAGCCTGAGAATTTGCATTTCTAACAAGTTCCCAGGTGAGGCTGATGCTGCTGGTCCAGGGACTCCGCTTTGAGAACCGCTCATCTAGAGGACTCAGTCCTCACCCTGTTCCTCGGAACATCATGGCGAGGTGGGGGAACTGAGACAGCGGGAGAAAGGATGATGGACAAAATGCAGCCTTCCCCATGGGCAGGTGGACGCCATGTGCTGTAGGGACCAGAGGAAAAGGACAGGAAGTTGGGTTTCGAAGAGTCGATCAAATGCAGGTGGAGAGGAAGGGGACATTTCAGGTAGGGGAAACTTCTTGTGCAAGGGTGTGAAAGCAAAAAAATGCTAGAATGTTCAGCATAGAATCGCCTTCTCTCTCCGTTCACCCTTTGCCTGGACCAGGAGCTGCTCAGCCATGATTGCAGCTGTTAGAATAACCTGGGAGCTTTCAAACGTTATCAGTGCCTCAGCCTCTCCCCCCAGAGAGGCTTCATTAATTGGTCTGCAGCCGGGCCCAGACATCAGAATTTTTTTTTAAATAGAGCTCCTCACGTGGTTCTAACTTGCAGACAGCGTTGAGAACCACTGGCCTAGATCCAAGTAGGTTCCCATTTTCCCGGCTGCAGTTTGTTGGGAGTTAGGCAGAGGACTGCACCTCCTTATTCCACGCCCCCACCATGTCCTCCCCCTCAAAGCAAAGCAGGTAGCTGAGCAACTGGGAAACATCTGCTCCATTCCCCCTAGAGTGGGATGGCCTACTTTTTTTTTTTTGTCCGTGGCTCCTCTTGCACATGGGGGCTTTTGGGACCGAGGGGCAGATGGAAAAGTCAGCAGGTCTGTGTTGATGCTGCATTTGGGTGTCACCCAAGCGCTTGTTTCCCTGTCAGATTCCGGATGCGGCATTTAGATGGTGAACCACTGCCGCCAGGCACTTGCTAGGAAGATCAAAGCATCCGGCAGCATCCAGAGACATCCTGGGGTGCTGGCTGCCAAGTGCTGGCAGCTCTGGGCTCAGGGCAAGACAAGGCTGGCACACAGACAGTTTCAGCTTGAATACAGACCCCGGGAGGAAAGCACAGCACCTGGGAAAATCCTCGTTCAGAGCAGGGCTTCCTTCACCGCCACCCCTGGCTGCCAGACAGCATGTGGCTGCACTCCAGTCCACACCCAAGTTCACCTGGGGCATAGACCATGGTGCACCTGACTGATGGCTGCCAGTGGGTACCACCACGTGACATCCTTAATTGTGAGGGAATAAGGAGCCATGTGGAATGTGGGGTGAGGCAGCCACCTCTAGTGGGTTCCATCTCAAGAGAGCTCCATCTTGGGATCAGATCCTTGGATGGGGGTCCAGGGATTCAGGAGACTACCCTTTCCTCCTTTTGCCTCTTCCCTTTAAGGAAAAGTGAAGGGAGGCTGGATTCTATCCCTTCGGTGGCCTGAGTAAGGGGCTTTCGTAGGAATATTGCCCAGCTTTCTGACTTACAAGGTCTCAGATGTTCCTCTGTGTCCCTGGCACCTCTGATGTGTCTTCTGGGGATAGTATATGGAGGACAGGAATAAGGGAAGCTAAGCCTGCAAGATGCCCCTGACCTTGGGTATGAATCTGAGTGTCCTCCTGGGTTCCTTGCTGGTCCCCAGCCACCACCCAATGTCATGGGTGCTTATTAACCTTGTCTGCTCATGGTGAGGAACACTGCATCTCTCCACACATGCTCTCAAGAATTTCAATTATTTAGTGTTTTGGCTCCCCCTTCCCCATATTTCAGCCGGAGCTGTTATTAACATCTCCCTGGTTGGATTTCTGAAAAGGCAGTTTGTCTCCTCTTGACAAGAGAGTTTGAGAAAGGCGTATGGACGGGGACACCTGGGCTCAGGATTTGGCTCTGGCCTCTCCTTCTCCACAACCTTCAGTTCTTCCTGTTGATGTTGAGAAAGTGAGGTCCCACCTCCCTCCCCCCAGTGCAGCTACCCATTCCCAAGCTTGGAGAGTCTCTGGCCCTCTGTGAGGGCAATATATCACATCCCATCAAAGTCCCCACTTTGCCTTTTTTCTGCCACTTGTGTTCTGACAGCAGCTGCAGCGGCAGCAATTCTTTCTCTGACCATAACCTCCTGGAGCTTGGTCGGAGCTCCCAAGTTAAAGGACACAGTCCTCCAGACTGCTGAGTCAGCCCAAGACCTCAGACACCACCTGCAGGCTTGAGAGTCCCCAAGACACCCTTACTTTTGACCTGCTGACTACAAATCCATGACCCATTTAGGATGCCAGCCACAAGCTTGGGGGCCCCTGGGATTCCTCACTTCTGACATGCTGGCTACAAATTCGGGGCTCCCATTACTCACTCGTAAGCTCAGGGATTCCTAGCTCTCCTCACTTCTGATCGGCTGGCTCCTACAACTCTCTTGGGTTTGATAATTTGCTGGAACGACTCACAGAACTCAGGAAAGCACTATACTTACAATTATAGTCTTATTACAGAAAAAAGGGTGTAAGTGTAGAGATACATAGGATGAGGTCTGAAACAATTCCCACATGAAGCTTCCACATCCCAAAAAGGGACTGGCTACTCTCCCACGTGCATCCGATGTCCAGTCTATCACCAACAAGGAAGCCGACGGAGCTTCTGAGTCCAGAGTCTCTATTTGGGCTTCATTACTTAGGCAGGATTGATTGAATCAGCCCACCTCCCCTGAGGTCAGCTGATGTTACTGGTCAGTTTTTCTGTCCTGACCAGCCTCTACCTAGGTTACCTCATTAGTATAAACTCTCAGGTGTGGTCTGGAGGCCTATAGATAGCAAAAACCTGTTGCCATCCAGTTGATTCAGGCTCCTGGTGACCCTATAGGATAGAGTAGAACTACCCCCTAGGGTTTGCGAAGAACAGCTGGTGGGTTCGAACCGCCAACCTTTTGGTTAGCAGCCCAGTGCTTAACCACTGTGCCACCAGGGCTCCATAGATAACAAATGTACCTTAATTACTTGGGAAATTCCAAAGGTTTAGAGTTCTCTCTCAGGAACCAAGGACAAAGACCAACTTCTGTGGATAACCAGCTGTCTAGTCGATTCTATGACACCATGTGTGTCATAGCAGAACTGTGCTCCGTATGGTTTCTAACGACTAATTTTTCAGAAGTAGACTGCCAGGACTTTTTTCCCAGGCAAATTTGGGTGGACTTGAACCTCCCCAACCTTTCAGTTAGCAGCCGAGTGCTTTAATCATTTGTACCACCCAGGGACTTCTTTGGGAAATTTAATGTAAATCCCATACTCTCTCCTTAGGACCACACCCCCATGGAAGTTTGGCCCTGGAAAGTCTGGGCATTTTTTCTAGCCTCTGGCTACCTCTCCCCACTCAGAGAGGCAGGGAGGGGAGGCCAATGGAAAAGGGTCTCTTCTGGGCATGTATAAGGATGCCTGATAGGGGAGGAAGGGGATGAGGGCTCCCTTCCCAGCAAATGGGAAGAGGCGACTCTCATCTGGCATCTTTTCTCTCCCTGCTCTTTGTCCTCAGAAGGTGTATGGGTGATGAGTGTGTGACCCTGGACCCAGGAAGAAGCTGCACTGGGATTTGTGGCAGTGGGAGGTGCTCCATATAGGCCCCTGCAGGCCCAGGGTGCTGGGCAGAATATCTGATCTTGGCGGTGAGCCTGTAGCCAGGGTGGAGATGGAAAGATGGGTCTGCCGGGCTTGCAGGGGATGAAGCAGCTGACTCCGGAGTAGGCAGGGTTGCTCACATCAGGTGGGTGAGGATAATCTTTAATAAACCTTCCAACCCTGAGAGCTTGGGCTTCTAAGGTCCTCAGAATAGGGAATAATTGAGAGGGCTTCCCAGGCCTTACCTTTGGAAGCTTCTGAACAGAACACCCACTGTTTGCCCCTCAGTGCAAAATAAGGAAACAGTAGTGGTGGGATGAACCTTTGGAACTGGTCCAAGCTCCTTAACATTTCCTGGTCAGGCCCCAGCCTGACCTTATCTCCCTCTCCTCTCCATCCCAACCACTCTGCTGCCTGACCACACCCTAGCTGGCTCACACAGGCATTCCACCAGGACTGCCTTTACCTGTGATCTCTTTCAAGGCTCAGCTCAAAACCTGCACCCCCACATTGCCTTGATGTTTCCCTTCCTGCCTCTCCACCCGCTCCTGCCCCACCGGCCCTAGCAGGAAGTAATCTTCCTCCTTGGAATTCTGAGAACACTTTCTCTATACTTTTCTCTTGGTACACATCAATTTCTCCTTTTTATCTTCGTTATCTACCTGCATATCTTGTATCATCCCTGAGATGGCAAGCTTCTTAATGACAGGAGTCATATCTCATCTGCCTTTAGAGCCACACTGTGCTGCCCGGCACTGCATATGTTGATGGAATGAATAGAAACTCAACCTTGTGACATTCTCGGGATGCTTGTCTTCACGAGAAAGTTGTTCATCTCTGCTTTGCTGTTAAAGTCAGGACCTCTACTGACTTAGGGAAGGTGGTTGGGAAAGACTTATTCCTTTGAGTTGTTAAGCAATTAACAGGCATTTCTTGGACATGTACTATATGACAATGTTAGGTGCTGAAGGGGCTGCTGCTCACAAGGACAGGACTCAGGTAGACCCCACTTCACCTCCTGGCCTCTTTATTATGAACAAAGTCCATGCTTTCCCATTTGGTACAACCAAAAATGGTGGCACGAATTCCACTGTGAAGCCTTCTTGGTTCTCAGAGTACCTCCCCCAGCCCCACCATCTGGACTTTCCTGGACCTGCCCTTCTTGGCTTTGCATGCCTTTATTCTGACTTATTTCTTTTCACTCTTAGCCGTTCCCTTTTCACCTACTTTGTCTGTCCTCTGCATGTTGTTCCACACCAGAGTGTCTGTCTTACTTGTGAAACTTAGAGGTCAAGGCCATATGCCTCCTCCTAGGCATCTCTCCTTATATTCTTGGTAGAATTCACTGCTTCTTTCCTGAGGTGTTTCGTGTCCATTGGTTTACGTGCCTTGTAGTAGTTTTTTTTTTTTTTTTAACTTGTTTTATTGTGGTAAAAATAAATATAACAAAACATTTGCCAATTCAACAGTTTTACATGTATGATTTGGTGACATTGATTACGTTCACCATGTTGTGCAAACATCACTACTATCCATGTCCAGATTATTCCACTGCCATTAACAAAAACTCAATGCCCTCTAAGCAGTGACTTCCCCTTTCCCTCTTCCTCCCACCCTGGGTAACCATTAACAAACCTTGATTATATACACTTGCCTATTCTAGATATTTCATATAAGTGGGATCATATAACATTTGTCTTTTTGTGTCTGACTTATTACATATAGCATGTTTTCAAGGTTCATCCATAGTGTGGTATTTATCGGGACTTCGTTTCTCTTTATAGCTGAACATTATTGTAGTATAGTTTTTATATTAGTTAGGATAAAAAAACAAAACTAAGCTTTTGTAATAGGAAGACCCCAAAATGGCTTAATGAACAAAGTACATCTCTCTCTTACCCAACATTTGTGGAGTGAGTGGTTTGGATGTGTAGAGCCTTTCTGCTCCTTGTGGCCATTCTGATACCAGGTTCCTCCGCCATATTGTTCTGCCATCCCCTAGGCATTGTCATGAGTATGACTAAACTTGGATTTAAGTAGAGCCAAGCCAGCAGGAAGAGAAAGGAGACTTGGAGAAGGTCATTGCTCAGAACTTACTTTCTTGACCGGGCCTATTTTGGCCATTATAATAATCTGTTTCTGTTTTTTTTTGTTGGGATGGCTCTATGCAACAAACAAAAAACAAATTTGCTGCTGTTGCGTTGATACCAATTCATTGCAACCCTATAGGACAGAATGGAAATGCCCCATAGGATTTCCAAGGAGTGGCTGGTGGATTCCAACTGCCATCCTTTTGATTAGCAACTGTAGCCCTCAACCACTGCGCCACCAGGCTCCCTACGTAACAGACAACCCCAAATGACAGGTCATGGTAGACAGAATTCTGCAAATGTTCTCCCGATTCCCTCCCCTTGGTTATTTAATCAAATACTAATCTAGTGAAGGGACTTTGAGGAGGTAATTAAGGCTACTAATCAGTTGATCTTGAGCTAGGAAGATTATCCTGGATTATCTGAACGGAGTCCATGTAATCATATGAGCCCTCAAAAGCAGAAAGGAAGGCCAAACAGTCAAGCAGAAGAATTGCAGCAGAAGGGAAAGTTAGGGAAAATCCAGGCAAGAGAAGGATTCAGGATGCTATGGCTGGTTCTGAGATGTAGGGGTCCAGGTGCAAGGTCTGGGGAGAGGCTGTTAGGAACTAATCATTGCTCCCAGCTAACAGCCAGCAAGGGTACAGGGACCTCAGTCCTACAATCACAAGGCACTGGGTTTTGCTGACAACCTGAAGGAACTTGGAAGTGAAGTTTTCCCAGAGCCTCCCAGTGAGAGCCCATCTGGCTGGCACCTTGGCTTGGGCCATCTGAGACCTGGCGTAGAGGAACTGATGGAACCAACTTGGACTTCTAACATAGAACTGTGAGATATTAGACTTGGGTTATTTTTAGCTGCTAAGTTTATGGTTTGTGTTATTTGTTAAGGCAGCAGTAGAAAACATACAGAAGTCTTATACAACATTTAACGTCTTGTTTGTGGGTCTGTAGGTCAGCTGCAATTTGGCTGATCTAGGCTGGGCTTGGCTGGACTAGACTGGACTTGGGGCTTCTGAGTGGGTTCAAGTCTACTTCATGTGTCTCATGTACCTAAGGCTTGCCCAGCCAATGGCAGAAGTGCAAGAGACTGAAACAAAGCTCACAGGCACATGTAAAGCTTCTGTTGCACCCTCTCAGCCACTGGTCCATTGGCCCAAACAAGTCACCTGGCCAAACCCAACATCAGTGAGGGGGAATTGCAAAGTCACCCGCAAAGAGCGAGGATATAGGATTCTGTCAGAAGGAGGGAATGGAAAACTGGGTAGCAGTCCACCCTTTGTTGTTGTTAGCTGCTTTTGAGTTAGCTCTGACTCGTGGCAAGGCCATTTACAGCAGAATGAAACCTCGCATGGCCTACTGCCATCTTCATGATCATTGGTATGCTTGAGTCTATTATTGTGGGCACTGTGGATTTTAAGTGCCTTCTTTTCCAAGCTAAAGGGCTCATCTTCTAGTGCTATATCAGACAATATTCTGTTATGATCCATGGGGTTTTCATTGGCTGATTTTCGGAAGTAGATCACTAGGTCTTTCTCCCTAGTCCGTCGTAAGTCTGGAAGCTCTGCTGAAACCTGTCCACCATGGGTGATCCTGCTGGTATTTTAAATACCTGTGGCATAGCTTCTGACATCATAGCAACACTTAAGCCACCACAGTACAACAACAGACAGGCGGTAGATCTGCTCTGTAGACTGAAAATTCCACCTGATCCCCCAACTCTTTTCTAGGTTTTTCCATAGCACTTATCACCTTCTAACGCACAATTTGATTGATACTTACTGTGTTTATTTATTTTTGTGTGTGTATATGTTCTCACACTAGAACTAAGCTCCATGAGGGTGGGAAATGTTATCTGCTTTGTTTCCTAATGTATCTTAAGCACATAGATCAGGCTTGGAATGTAATAGGCAGTTGAATGTATTTGTTGGATGAATGAATGAGTGAATGATCTTAGCTGTGACACTATTACTGGCGTCCTTATCACAATCTGTGACTCATTTTGCATCAGAAAACACCTCATCACAATGTGACAACAAACTCACTTCCCAGCTCTGATTTGGAACCTCCAATGCATGGTCTCAAGTGGTTGCATGAAATTCTAAAAATAACTTTCAAAACATCCACTGTGATAACGACCCTTTTCCCTCTCCCCTGGCTGCTGGAGACGCCTCTGCCTATAAATTCAAACAATAGGGCATGCCAAGTCCCCAGAGGCTTCACTCCTGGAGCTAAAATAATAATCCTGGGTTCTTGGCAGGATTTTCTGGATTCCACTTGGTTTCTCTTGAGTGTGAAAGGACGGGCCGCCCCTGCCAAATGTAACCACCAAGCCAAAAAGCTGGCCGAGTTTGTTAGCACCTCTCAGAGCCAACTAATCTGTGGATTTAACTGGTGTTTGTTGCATGCTGGGCACAGGCATCTGCTGACCCTTTCAGTCCTCGCAACAGTAGATGGTATTGTCCCCACTTTAAAAACAGGAAAATGGACCCACTTTTCCAAGGTTACACAGCCGGAGATGGTGGAGCAGAGCCTGAGGCCCAAGGCAGTGACTAAGGCCAGGAGAGATGGGGCTGCTTCCAGAATTCCTGAAACTGGACTTGCCCTGTACGGCTAGTATGGTGTGGCTTGAGGCTTGGTGTTGCTGTGGTCAGAGCAACCAGGGCCAGGGTCCTTGGGGTTATGTGTGTGTCATCTTCCATAACCTATGACCTGGTTTCTTGTGTACCCTCAGTTGCAGATACTTTCAAGGGCTCCTGGGCCCTGAATACAAAGGCAGAGCCAAGTTCCAAGAATCAGTCTTAGAAGAAATACAAGCAGAAGAAACAAAATAAGTATGCTCCTTAGAAGCGAGCATGGCGAGACTATGGCTCACTTACTTTGGATATGTCATCAGGGAAGACTATTTGCTAGAAAAAGACATCATGGTTGGTGAAGTGGAGGGTCAGTGAAGATGAGGGAAATCCTCAATGAGATGGATTGACACAGTGGCCAAAACAATGGACTCAAACATAACAACCATCATGAAGATTGTGCAGTACTGGGCGACATTTCATTCTGTTATATATAAGGTTGCTATGAGTTGGAGCCGAGTTCACAGCAACTAACAACAACAACAATAAGCTTAAGAAGTAGTATCGATGCTGGTGGGAGCAGACTGACTTGATGACAGTCTTGACTAGGGAATCACTGCCCTGGGAGCCCGAGGGTCTTCCCATAACCCACCATCCTCGCCACTACAGCAATATTATTAGTGGTATTTATGGAGCATTTACTAGGTGACCAAAAACCCATTGCCGTCAAGTTGATTCTGACTCATAGTGACCCTATAAAACAGAGTAGAACTGCCCCATAGAGTTTCCAAGGAGCGCCTGGTATATTCAAACTGCCAACCTTTTGGTTAGCGGATGCAGCTCTTAACCACTACACCCCCAGGGTTTCCTACTAGGTGCCAGGCATCCATTAGAAAGTCTATAAAAAACAGAACCGAAACCTGTTCCTGTTGAGCCAGTTTTGACTCCTAGTGGCCCTACAGGACAGAGTAGAACCGCCCCATAGGGTTTCCAAGGAGCCAACATTTTGGTTAGCAGCCAAGTTCTTAACCACTGTGCCACCAGAGCTCTAAAAATTCTATAGTGTAGGTGTTATAACCCCCCCCCCACCAAAAAAACCCCACTGCATTAGAGTCAATTCCAACTCATAGTGACCCTACAGGACAGAGTAGAAGTGCCCATAGGGTTTTCAAGGCTGTAAATCTTTTGGAAGCAGACTGCCACATCTTTCCGTTGAGCAGTAGCTGATGGGTTCAAACCACCAACCTTCTGTTTGGTTAGCAGCCATTAGAGTTAGGAGTTATAATTACCCCCATTTTACAGAAAAGGAAATGGAGGCAGAATGAAGTATCCTGCCCAAGAACAGGCAGGCAGGGAGTGGTGGAGCTGTGGTGGGGGCCCAGGTGTCCGACTCCAGGGCCCTGGGTCTTAACCTGTACGCTGTGCAATATCCAGAGAGGGCAGAATGCTATATTTATTGAGCACTCCAGGACCACTGTCTCAGAGTGGGGAAGGGAGCTGGAGGACAGGGTGCCAGGGGACAGGATCAGAGAGGCCCCAACCTCCCCCGGGTGGGGGGAGGGGAAAGATACAGGCAGTTGTATTAAAATGCAAATTTCTGCCTTGCTTGCTGGTTTATCATCTGACTCGTTATACAATTTGCCAGTTATAGAAGAAAAATTACCATAATGGGGCCCTAGGGAATGGTTGTAAAAAGGAGACCAAACGTTACTTATCGGCTGTTCCACTACAATTATCTACCGCGTTTGTTCTTTTCCACCCCAGAAAAATGAAACCGTCAATGCCAGCGACAGGGTGCTAACAGAGGCCAGGCTGGTGGAGCACGTGGGTGCACGCCTTTGGCTTTGCTTTCTGGACCTGCTCCGCCTGCCCAGCCCCTGCCTCACTGGTGTTGCCTTCCTTGGGCAGCTCCCTCTGCAGAGAAGGGCTGGGTGGAGACTCTCTGAGCAGTAAGAAGGATAAAGGTTTGGCAGATGGAGTTCAGCTGTCTTCTCTGTCTTACTGGCCCAGGGCAGGCTGGGATCCCCTGCCCTGAGGGGCAGGCTTGATGTGGGGGTGGGAAAACTTGGCAGAACCCCCTGAGCATCATTCTCAACCTCAGCAGGTGCCACTGGTGCTCAGGACTCAAGTGTTGTTGCTCTTTGGCCTCCAGTTGGCTCCAACTCTTGGCGACCACACATATAACAAAACTAAACGTTGCCCAGTCTTGTGCATCTTCACAGTCGTTGGTATGTTTGAGTCCACTGTTGTGGCCAGTGTGTCAGCCCAACTCATTGAGACTTCCCTTTGTTTTCGTTGACCCTCTGCTTTACCAAACGTGATATCCTTTTCTAGCTATTGGTCTTTCCTGGTGACTTGTCCAGAGTAAGTGAGCCAAAGTCTCATCATCCTTGATTCTAAGGAATATTCTGTTTGTCTTTCTTCTAAGACTGATTTATTTGTCCTTCTGGCAGTCCATGGTATATTCAATATTCTCATCGTGAGTATGGCACAGGACCAGGCAGAGTTTTGTTCTTTTGCACATGGGGTCACCATGAGTTGGGGCTGACTAGATGGCAGCTAAGAACAACTACTAGACCTTATGTCTTCGGGAACAGGTGTTTACCCAAGGCCCATCAGCTCTCTTCTCCAGAGGAATGAGGGTAGGAAGTGAGAGGACACAATGCCCTCCAGTGACAGCCACAAATCTGTAGCACAGAGGTCAGCAAACTATGGCCGGCAGGCCAAATCTACCCACCATGTATGTTTTTTTTTTTTTTTTATGGCTCGTGAACTCAGAATGGATTTTACATTTTCAAATGGTTGAAAAATAAAAATATTCTGTGACATAAGAAAAAGATACGAAATTCAAATTTCAGTCTTCATGAATAAAGTTTTACTGGGAACACAGCCATGCTCATTCATTTATGCATCGTCTATGGCTACTTTCATATTACAACGGCAGAGTTTAGTAGTTATGGCAGATAGCGTATGGTCTGCTAAGCTGAAAATGGTTACCCTCTGGCCCTTTATGGAACAGGTTTGCGGACCCCTGCTCTAGACTCTAGACCATTCTCATTCCTTCACCCCCAACTCCCAGTGTGTTTCCTGGACAATCTCTGAACATCATGGGAAATTTTCTTGCCTTTTGGGTAGATTTCCTCTAACTTTATTTATATATTTTTAAAACGAATGGAGAGAAGTATTGAAGGATGAAGGTGGAAGCTAGGAACTCTTGAAACATAATATTTTTTTGTGACCTAGCTTGAGTCATCTTAATTTCTCTCTGGCTCCCGTCATTCTCCCCCTGAAAAATAGTGCTGCCAGACGATGGAAAAGTCAAAAATGCACAGCTTTGTTGGGGCCGATCCCTGAGGACTGACTGACTTTATTTAGAGAATTCCATCCTGTCCCTGCCTTGGACTCATTTGTGCTTGTCAGAAATGTCCTAATTTTTGATTCTGAAAACATGATCCTTATAACAACAGGTGCGTGGTATTAAATATTCATTTCACAGACATTTATCTAGCACCTAAGATGGACACAGTGGTTAAGAGCTTGGCTGCTAACCAAAAGGCCGGCAGCTTGAATCCACCAGCTGCTCCTTGGAAACCCTATAGGGCACCTCTACTCTGTCCTATAGGGTCGCTATGAGTCAGAATCGACTAGTTGACAATGGATTTGGATTTTGTTTTGTTTTAACACGGGCAAAGTCCCACTATGCACTGGGGTGAGGTGGGAAGAACAAAAAGACCAAGGGGGTTAATACATACATTGCTGTGTGAACAGCCCACCTACGGCTGAAAACACCGATAACTTCATCCTCCACTGTGTGCCTGCCACTTTGAATTCATGATTCTCACTGCCATCCTGTGTGTGGGGGCGGGGGAGGGAAGAGAAGAGGGATAGCTCCTTTTATAGTTCAGTGGTAGAATTCTTGCTTCCATGCCAGAGACCTGGGTTTGATTCCTGGCCAATGCACCTCACACGCAGCCACTACCTGTCAGTAGAGGCTTGCTTATTGCTATGATGCTAAGCAGGTTTCAGTGGAGCATCCACATTAAGATAGACTCGGAAGAAAGGCCTGGTGATCTACGTCTGAAAATCGGCTTATGAAAACCGTGGTCCAATCTGCAGCTGATCATGGGGATGATGCAGGACCAGGCAGCATTTCTTTCTGTTGCGTATGGAGTCAGAGTCGAGGATCTACCCCACAGCAGCTAACAACAACAACAACAGACCAGGCAACCAAGGCTCAGTACCCACTGTCCTGCACCTAGTGGGTGGCCTCCAGGTCTGCTGGCCTCTAAGCCCAAGCCTGGCCCCTGCCAGCAGAGAGCCTAGCCCTGATGGAGAACGGAGCAGAAAAGGAGCTACTGTTGCTCCCAAGACTCAACTCAGGGGAATAGGAAAGGGAAGAGTGAGCTGGTTTATCTCAGGAAAGGTCTCCCCGTTAATTCTGTAGGGCTACTCAGGGAAGACACCTTCTAAACCCTCTGGCCCCAGGGAGCTACGCTTCACTTTTAGCCGAGTAGGTGGGTACTAAAGAAGGGTAAGTGATATACTTCTCATTCTGGTTGAATTCCTAGCTGGCACACCTGTCTTCCTCGACGGATTATAGACTCCCTGGTGCCAGGGGCAATCTCTTAGTCACTCTTATGTCCCCCAAACAGAGAATCCCATCATGGGTGTGGCGCAGGACCGGGCTGTATTTTGTTCTGTTGTGCAACAACAATGAAACAGATGATTATTAAGTATCTCCTGTATACCAGCATATACGCCAGCTGTGGGGCACAGTGGTGTGTACACATTGGGTGTTCAGGAAATGCTTATTTTATAAACGAATCCTTGCTGATTAATTTCACGTCAATACCAGGCCTTTTCTAGGAGCTTCCAGAAGATACCAGAGTTCTTGAAAAAAGAGGCAGGCTGGCCTAGGTATTTGAGATAACCATATTTCCCCATTCTCCACCCTGCATCCCCGCTCTGAAAAGAATGCTCTCTCCATCACTAAGTGGGATCAGCAGGTGGAGCTTCAGAATTGCTGTTTCTTCCAAAGACCAGTTCTGGTAAACCATGGAGGGTGGAAATTTCTTCTGTAATCTCTTTCTCTTGACCCTCATTGACCCTGTCCTTGAACCTCTCCGAACACCTCCAAGTCCACCCAACATCCACGCAATAGATGCACACAAACAGCACGTGGTCATTTTGTAACCATTACCTATCCTAAGAGTTTGGGGATGTGAACGGAGCTCCAAGAAGAAGAAAATCGCTTTAAGGTTTGTCTTAGTCATCTAGTGCCGCTATACCAGAAATACCACAAGTGGTTGGCTTTAACAAAGAGAAATTTATTTTCACACAGTCTAGTAAGCTAGAAGTCCAAATTCAGGGCGTCAGCTTCAGGGGAAGGCTTTCTCTCTCTGTCAGCTCTGGAGGAAGGTCCTTCTCATCAATCTTCTCTTGGACTAAGAGCTTCTCCATGCAGGAATCCCGGGTCCAAAAGACGTGCTCTTCTCCCGGTGCTTCTTTCTCCATGGTATGAGGTTCCCAACTCTCTGCTTGCTTCCTTTCCTTTTATCTCTTGTAAGACAAAAGGTGGTGCAGGACGCACCCCAGGGAAACCCCCTTTACATTGGATCAGGGATATGACCTGAGCAAGGGTATTACATCCTGTTTTCTAGTCCTCTTTAACTACAGGCAGAGATTATATTTATAACACATAGAAAAATCACAAAATGGAGGACAACCACACAATACTGGGACTCATGGCCTAACCAAGTTGACACGCATTTTTGGGGGGCACACTTCAATCCATGACACTGTTCAAAGAATGTGTCTTTTGAGATCCTCCTATCTCTGTCTCCCCTTCCTTTCCAGCCCCCAGGCTGTCAAACTACAACCTGTGCTCCAGACAATGCCCTACGGCTTTGCAGGCTGAATATGGCTTCCCTGAACCTGCGGCCTCACCCCTTTCCCCTGTACCCAAGAGCAGACTCAGAGTGTCAAAATGCTTGCGGTTCCTAAGGTTACTCCCCAAAGGCTCTTGCGAACTTGGGGACAGCTCATGAAATCATTAACATCAAATTTGCACCCCTCAGCTCACACCCATTTTCCCTGCCCTCCCTGGTTCCACCCACTTGGTTTCCTTGACTGTAGTTTTCTAGATTCTGTCAGTCTAAGCTTGTCTTTGGGATTCATGAGAATCTGCATCTGTGAGTCTAGAAAAAGTCTAAGAGTGTGTGTCACGGACAGAGGGAGGGAAAAGAAAGCATGGTTTCTTAATCTGGCACTATTGATATTTGGGGCCGGGTGATCCTTTGTTGTGGGGCTGCCTTGTGCATTGTACGGTGTTTAGTAATGTCTCCAGTCCCTACTCACTAGATGCCTGTAGTACCCGCCC
The DNA here is from genome assembly GCF_024166365.1 of Elephas maximus indicus. NCBI lineage: Eukaryota > Metazoa > Chordata > Mammalia > Proboscidea > Elephantidae > Elephas > Elephas maximus. Next base: position 64,356,749 of record NC_064837.1, on the reverse strand, counting down.
AACTCTAGTTGCAACACCCAAAAAATGTTTCCAGACATTGCCCAATGTCCCCAGGGGACAAAAAGGCCTCTGGTGGAGGGCCACCAAGAAAAAGGAAAACAGAAATGGATGTTGTTTGGTGTTGTTAGCTGCTGTTGAGTTGGCCCCTGACTCACGGTGACCCACAAACAACAGGATCGGAGAGTTGTGATCCATAGGGTTTTTTGGCTGACTTTTTTGGGAAGTAGATCGCCAGGCCTTTCTTCCTAGTCTGTCTTAGTCTGGACGCTCTGGTGAAACACATACCACACAGCATACCACAAGCCACTACTGGCAAGTGAGTGGTGGCTGCACGTGAAGTGCTTTGGTTGGGAATTGAATCCTGGTCTCCCACATGGAAGGCAAGAATTCTACCACCATTGCTCCCTTACAGAAGTGGTTAGAGGGTTTCAGTTATTTTGAATTAATGGCTGTGCCACATAAGTTCCCTGCTGCCCCTGCCCTTGACCTTGCGCTGTTCCATTCTATATTAGCCTCTCAGCACTCGCCGTCCATTCTGACCACCCGGGTCTATTCACAGACACACTCGCACCCTCCTTCCCTGGCAGGCAGGCTTCATAGCCCCATTCCACCAACTCCCAAAGGAAAACCCTCTTAGCACCAGCTCCTGAAAGCATAGTGAGGAATGTTGATTAACGGCTGGCTGTGGATCGATATGGTAAATAAACGGTAAAGGGACCTGTCTCCTGGATGGGGTGGGTGGACAAGCTAAGCTGGGGCGCTGTGCTGGTCCTAATATTAGGATACCATAGTCCTGAGAAAGGAGGAATTACTGAGCTGGACTCAGGAGGTGACTTCCTTGATAAACATTTAAAGCTTGAAATTAAAGTGATTGCTTTATCTCCTTTAACCTTCTGACCAATCCACTGTTTGATTAACTGTGAATCTCTTTACCTTTTAAATGTTTAACTTTTTAAATTGTTGACTCGGGCAGGGGGTTAATGTGTGCCACACCGAATGACCTGACCAAAACCCGAGGGGAAAACACAAGGCCGCTGTTAGCAGAGATCTGAAGATAGTTAGGTCAAAAAGGCTTCACAGAATTGGGTTAATTGGAAAAAGAAGAACACAAACTTGTATACAGTATGATCTTACCTGTTCTTTAAAATACGGGCATATAGGCGCGTGCTCAGGCTGGACGCAAATGTACCGAAATACCACCCGGTATTTACCTCTGGTGGGGGCTTATGTGATTTCTGTTTCATCCCTTATACCTCTTGGAGTTTTTCAGCTTTTCTATAATCGGTATGTATTACTTTTTTTTTTTTTTTTGTGCTTTAAATGAAGATTTACAGAGCAAATTAGTTTCTCATTAAACATTTGATAGACATATTGTTTTGTGACATTGGTTGCCAACACTGCCAACAACTCTCCCCTTCTCACCTTGGGCTCCCCATTTCCATTCGTCCAGACTTCCTGTCCCCTCCTGCCTTCTGGTCCTTGCCCCTGGGCTGCTGTGCCCATTTAGTCTCTTATACATGGTTGAGCTACTTGTATTATTGTTTTATGGGCCTGTCTAATCTTTAGTTGAAGGGTGAACCTCAAGAGTGACTTCAGTTCTGAGTTAAAAGGGTTTCTCCAGTCTGTTTCAGACCAGTAAGTCTGGTCTATTTTTGTGAGTTAGAATTTTCTTCTACATTTTTCTCCAGCTCTATCCGGGATCCTCTATTGTGATCCCTGTCAGAGTAGTCAGTGTTGTGCTGGACTCAGTCTGGTGGAGGCTGTGGTATGTATTACTTCTAAAACCTGAAAATAGAAGCCATAACAGGTGTTTTTTATTGTTGTATTCTTGGTTATTATTATTATTGTCTGCAGAGGCTAGGAGGAGCAGTGTGTGTTTTTATGGAGGGGAATGACCACATGGAAACAGCTGACCCTGGGAGCGATGAGGCAGAAGGCAAGCTTGATGTCTGGACTCCAAGGCTCTGTGACCCTCCAGAAACGGGGATGACCTCCTGAGTCCCCTACAGCCCCTGCTCACCTCTGGGCATCTGCAAGTCCAGTGGAATCGCAGTGCCTTGGGGCTGGAGTGAAGTGAGCACCCTACAAAACTGCTGCTCACCCATGCCAGGCTTCTCTGCCAGCCCCTCTGTGGCCCACCCCAAGGGGGAAGCCCAGCTGCTGAGAGAGAGCCCACACCCACTGTACACAACACCAGGGCTGGAAGACTAAGGCGGGTGGGAGCCCAATCTTACTGTCGCTAAAGTAGCCCTAATGGATGGCCTGCTCCACACTCTACCATCCATTTGCAAGTCAGAGTTTTTAGGGCACTTTTGAGTGTTTTGGCTTCTAAAGTGAGGTCCCATTCCTGCCAGAAGTGTTGGAAGAAGGTCATGGCTAGGTAGTTCCAGAAGGGCAAGTGGAGAGGGGGGAGGAGAAGTTGGGCACTTGTTCACCCAATTGCTTTGTGGTTGGCACTGGGCCTACCTGGGGGAGGAACAAGGTCAGGGCATTGCTACTTCAAGTGCTGAGCAGATTCTGCAGTGGCTGACCATTGCAGGAAGTATGTCACCACAAGGAGTCAGATGTCTTGGAGGGTGGCCTCCTGGATTCTGTCCCCTCTTCCAAGGCCGCCACTGGAAGCTATTAAGAGGCATCAGAGGTGGAGATAGACTTTAACTCTAGGTCTGGTAATGCTCATGGGACCCTCCTTGGGCCTTGGGCAGCCTCTTCTGGGGTCTCTAAGAACTTTCTAGTGTGGTTGGTTACCTTCCATAGTTGGTTCTCTGGGCCTTTGTCATCCTGCTGGTTGCTGGTCTTGAAACCATGTGTGGTGGGAGACGGGGGTTATTCAGAGGTGCCAAGGGGACAGGTTGGGCGCTGGGGAGTGGTGAAGGAAGACACCCAGCTGGGGGCCTCTGTGCCTTCTGGCCCCACCCCTTTTACCCAGAGTTCTTCCTTTCCACATATTTTGAAATTACTTAGATTGTTGTTTTTAATAAAGGATATTTTCTTTCTACTCAAAATAATCTTCAGAATCCCTTTCTAGGCTAGGTGTTTATTAAGCCAACAAACACGTATTGAGTGGGCACAATATTCAATGAACGTGCTAAGCACTGGGTAGAAATAGAGGGAAGGTTTGAGATGGTAAAAGACTAAGGTCCATGGGCTCAAGGAGCCTTCAGGTTTTAGACTCAAGGAACTACACATGTGCCCATAGTTATACTGAAAACACAAAGTAAAAAGGGGCATAAACAGAGGTTATGGGAAAATCCACGGTGCCTTCATAGTGGAAGTGGCATTTGAAACACAAGTAAGGTTTCTGGAGATTAACACAAAAGGAAATAAGAATAGAGGTGGAGGGGTGGGTTGCACTTCAGGCAGCAGGAACAGCACCACTCACAATTCTAGAAGTGTGGAAGCCTGGCCTGCTTAACCATGGGGTGGAAGGAGAGAGCTCCATAGGGTTCCCCAGAGAACCCAGTGCCCCTCCCACCTGCATTCCTGGTCAGTCAGCAACATTTCCACCCCTACCTCTCCTGCGAAGCAGTGATTGGCCCCTGGGAGGAGAGTCCTAAGTACACCAGCCTAATTTAGCCAGGTATTCCGTGTGGAGTCAAAGCAATTCATTAGGAATTAGCGATCATTTCATCTGAGCAGGGGTGCTATTCTCCTTGCATTAAAGATCTGGTTTATAAGCAAATTATTTCAATAAATACAACTTCAAGGCCAACTGCTTATCCGACTTCAGTTAGCCCTTGTTTCGGTCAAGGGCACTCAGGGAATGGAGGACAGTGACACAGAGAAGAGGGAGGGAGGGTAGGGCTGGGATTGACTCTTGCAGCCGGCCTGCTCCGTGGTAGCCTGGGCTTTGTGGAGCGAAACTCCATCTCATTTGGAAAGGATCAGCAGGTCACAAAAGTGTGATTTCTGCTTGGGCTTCCTGTGTGTGTGTGTGTGTATGGTTTTAGCCAAATCTTACTGACCCCGCCCCCACCCCATCCTGAGCTTATATTTGGAAATCAAAGGCAGATGGCACGAGAGTCCTAGCCTGAGTGTCAGTGTACCTGTCTACTTCCTTTCGCACCTGCAGTTAAGGGATTTAGTGTCTGAATACCTGATCTTGAACCTTGATTCTACTACTTTCTAGCTGTTTGACCTTAGGCAAGTAGTTTACCCTTCCATGTTGTTGTCGTTGTCGGTTGCCATGGTGTTGTTTCTGACTTCTGGTGCTCCAGGTATGCAGAGTAGAACTGCTCCATAGGGTTTTCAAGGCTGTGACCTTTTGGAAGCAGATTGCCGGGCCTGTTTTCTGAAGTGCCTGTGGTTGGGTTCGAACAGCCAACCTTTCAGCTAGTGGTCGAGTGCTTAACTGTTTCCTTACCCAGGGACTCCTTACCCTTTCATGTTGTTGTTAGGTGCTATTGAGTCGGTTCTGACTCACAGTGACCCTATGTACAACAGAATGAAACACTGCCCGGTCCTGCGCCGTCCTCGCAATTGTTATGCTTGAGCCCATTAGAGTAGCCACTGTGTCAATCCATCTTGTTGAGGGTCATCCTCTTTTTTGCTGACCCTCTACTTTACTAGGCATGATGTCCTTCTCCAGGGACTGGTCCCTCCTGATAACATGTCCAAAGTATGTTAAATGAAAGTCTTACCATTCTCACTTCTAAGGAGCATTCTGGCTGTACTTCTTCTAAGACAGATTTGTTTGTTCTTCTGGGAGTCCATGGTATATTCAATATTCCCTGCCAACACCATAATTCAAAGGCATCAATTCTTCTTTGGTCTTCCTTATTCATTGTCCAGCTTTTGCATGCATATGAGTTGATTGAAAATACCCTGGCTTGGGTCAGACACACATAACTTTGAAGAGGTCTTTTGCAGCAGATTTGCCCAATGCACCACGTTGATTTCTTGACTGCTGCTTCCATGGGCATTGATTGTAGATCCAAGTAAAATGAAATCCTTGACAACTTCAATCTTGTGATGCTTATTGGTCTGGTTGTGAGAATTTTTGTTTTCCTTATGTTAAGGTGTAATGCATACTGAAGGCTATAGACTTTGATGTTCATCAGTGAGTTCTTCAAGTCCTCTTCACTTTCTGCAAGCAAGGTTGTGTCATCTGCATAACACAGGTTGTTAATGAGTCTTCCTCCAATCCTGATGCCAGTTCTTCTTTGTATAGTCCAGCTTCTTGGGTTATTTGCTCAGCATACAGATTGACTAAGTATGCTGAAAGGATGCAACCCCGACACACACCTTTCCTGATCTTAAGCCATGCAGTATCCCCTTGTTCTGTCCAACAACTGCCTCTGGATCTATGTATAGGTTCCTCATGAGCACAATTAAGTGTTCTAGAATTCCCATTCTTTGCAATGTTATCCATAATTTGTTATGATCCACACAGTTGAATGCTTTTGCATAGTCAATAAAACACAGGTAAAATCTTTCTGGTATTCTCAGCTTTCAGCCAGGATCCATCTAACATTAGCAATGATATCCCTCGTTCCACATTCTTTTCTGAATTTGGCTTGAAATTCTGGCAATTTCCTGTTGATGTACTGCTGCAACTGTTTTTGAATTATCTTCAGCATAATTATCCTTGCTTGTGATATTGATGATATTGTTCGATAATTTCCACATTCTGTTGGATCACCTTTCTTTGGAATGAGCACAAATATGGATCTCTTCCAGTTGGCTGGCCACTGCTATCTGATGCTGAGTGTTTACTAAGTGCCAGACACCCTGCTTTGCACTTATCGTATATAAGCTATCATTATCACCACTTGGCAGATGAGGTAACTGAGGCAGAGAGAGGTTAAGGAATTTGCCAAGGCTCTCCCAGCTTGTAAGTAAAGGTGCCCAGAGGTCCCTTATCTCATGGGGTTGCTGGGAGGGGTAAATGAGTTAATATCTGTAGCTCTCAGTATCTGGCACACAGCAAGTGCTTGATCAATGAATGGTTGCCATCATTATTGTAATATTGCTTCTCCTCCCTGCCCCAGCCCTCTAGGCAGAGCCTCCCAGGGAAAGCAGATCCCAGCAAAGCCCCCATTAAGGGTGGGAGCACAGAGCTGTTTGTCCATCCCAGAAGGCAACCTGGTGAGGCTGGAGCCCCACGAACCTGCACGGTGTGGAGGGAGATGTTCTTTCCTGGCAAAGCTCTGAATTGAGCCCATTTACATCTTAAAACCCAACTTAGAAAACCACAATCCATCAGCCAGTGATGGTGTAAATTGCTTTGCTAAATATATTTCTGGGTACATGGTAAGTAAAAATATCATGAATTTAATAAGCCTTGGAATTCACATTTTTCCAACCTAATTAAGTTTCTGCTCTGCTTCAGACATGTTTTTCTCTTCAGTGAGGTTGGGCAGGGAAGGCGGCAGACGTCTGAATGTTCGCTGTGCGCCGGGCTGGGCCCCGCCAGGTGCATCACGGTCATTTATGCGGTCCACCCTATCAGCGGTCAGGTGCGGCTAGGTTCATTGTCGCCACTTCACCGAGGCAGACTGAGGCTAAGGGAGGGTCTCCATGGGGTCACATGGCCAGGAGACAGCAGAGCCAGGATTTGAATCCTGTTCTGGCTGCCTCCTTTCATGCCCACCACTGGGCCCTCTTGGGTCACTGAAGTGGCCTCATTGGTCCCAGGGTCGGGGCATAGGTTGGCTAAGGTGTCCTGTGCCATCGGTCCCCCTTAAGAGCTGTGTACAAGCCCACCCATGTTCTCACAGACATACCATCACAAACATGAACCAGCCATGGGGCCACACCCATGATGAAGATCCACGTGTGCTGAAGGCAGGGCGGCGCTCTTTCCTGAAACGGCTGCCACATGGGGGAGGTTCACCATGATCCAGCTCTGCGGCAGGCCCTCTGCCAACAGTGAGCCTCCCCAAAACTCCAGGAAGTAGGACCTGTCCCCAGTCTTTTGCAGCCGAGGAAATGAAGCCCCGAGAGCTTGAGAGACTGGTCTTCGGTCCTAGCAGAGCCGTTGAGAGCTTTGGAAGGTTTTGAGGGTTAAGCAGGGGGACGTCTGTAGAGCACTTGGCTCTTGTTAGCTGCTGTGGGCTGTGACGCATGGCAACCCCATCCACAACGGGACAAACGCTGCCCTGCCCTGTGCCATCCATCCTCACGATTGGTAGTGGATTGAACCGTTGTGATGCATAGGATTTTCAAAGGCTGATTTTCAGAAGTAGATTGCCAGGCCTTTCTTCCTAAACCTGTTCAGCATCATAGCAACATACAAGCCCCCACTGACAGATGGCTGGTGGCTGCACATGAGGTACACTGGCTGGGAATCAAACCCGGGTCTCTCCCATGGGAGGTAAGAAGTCTACCACTGAACCACGGCTGCCTCTCAGCCAAAAAACCCAGAGTGCTCAGTAGATGGAAGCTCTTAGTAGCGGGGACTGAAGAAGAATGGACCCAGGGTGTGTAACCACTGAGCTGACTGCTCCCGAGGCTCTAGCTGAGAGCCAGGGGGTTTCCTAGTCTCTCTCCTCGAGCTCCAGGGAAGAGTGGGCTCCTCCAGCTTCGGCAGGACTGGGACCTGGTACCCCCTCACTGCCTGGGAGGTCCTGAGGCTCTTGGGGGGGCAGCCCAGGGTGCAGAGGGCAGAGCAGGCCGCATCTGCAGAAAGGGCAGCGGGAAGGGGTGGCCTTCCACCCTTTGCTGCAGTGTCTGTGGTGATGGTGCTATGTAACTGTCCACAGAACATTAGCTGCACATTACAGAGTTATGTTCCATAGCTGATGTATTCCCCAGACGAGTGGGGTTTCTGTGAGCTTGTACAGGCCTGAGACACAGGGTGAGGGAGGAGGCCTTGGCTGCTCTTCCCATCGCTGGGCATGCTGCTGTGCATGGCAGACCTGGCTGTGCTCTTCGGACTGTGGGGTGGGCTGAAGGGTCTGCTCGTCACACCCCCTCTCACATCTGCCCTGAGCTGGCTTCTCAGTGGCTGAGGGGTCAGAGGTAGGCCTCAGGAGACTGGCCTCTCTGTCGTCTAACTGGGGGGCCTCCCACTGCCCTGGATCTTCCTTGAACTGGGAGGTCCACCTCCCATTTGACTCCCCCACCCCCCCACCCCAATCTCCTCTGTCCTTTTGGCCTCTCTCCCAGCCAGAAACCTTCCCAGGTGGTGTCTTAGTTACCTAATGCTGCCATAACACCAATGCCACAGTGGTAACTTTAAAGAACAGAAAGAGCTTTGAATTTCGCCGGGGACTGGAGTTTGGAAATGAATGGGACAGGATACTAGAATGAGACTGCTCTCATACCTGGGCATGACTGAAAACACATAAGCTTTGGCCACATGTCTTCAAGGGACTAGGCGAGGGGCAGAGGAAAGGCAAGGAGGGGAGGGGGTTAGAGGGGGCACTTGCCCCTGGGTGCAAGTTCAAGGGGGCATTAGATGAGACGTAGAATGACATTCTGAGGCGCCACAAATATGAAAGCTGCCTGACTGAGGGAGGCAGCTGGACAAGAGGGGGAGGGCGTTTCTGCTGAAAAATCGCCGCGATTCATCTTGAAATCGTGGGGAGGGGGGCGCAGCTTAGAGATTGCCCCCAGATGACCGTTACCCTTGCTATGCCTCTGGTAAGGGAGGCTCGACAGAATGTGGTAAGGCGGAGTTATAGGGACGCATAAAACCATTTCATGTTTGCACTCGTTAATAAGTCGAGGCTCCTCAACCAATGGGCTAAATGCCTTTATTTGTGGAATAGCCATCTCCCTGTGCGGGCGGCATCTGGGCTTTCCTCATTCACGGTGCACCTCACTGGGCACACGGTGGCCTTTTATAACTACTACTTGAAGGGATTAATGGATGGGCCTCGGTTCTCTCATCTTGGAGCCCACGGAAAAGGGGTTCAGCCCAGCCACCTGACCTCCTTCCTGAGTAGGGGATCCCTCGGCCTCCCTTCCTCCTTCCACCTGCGGAAGGGAGGTTATGCCTAGTTCCTGGGTGGTGGGGGAGGGAGGAATGGAGGAGGGTGCGTATGAGAGGGGCCATGGGGACAGAGCCTGGAGTGTTTTTCTGACACCCAAAGTACCTGCTAATGGTGTTCTTGAAATGGCAGTGTCTGGGGACAGGGAAATACGTGTGTCACTGACAAAAGCCTTTCCTTTCGCATCTCTTAGCCTGATGGGAGCTATGCTACGGGGTGGGGGCATAGTGGTGGCCCCTGCTGCACCCTGGAGGAAGGGTGCCAGCCCCAGGCTCGTGCAGACTGGGGGCCCCCGGAGGAGCCAGAGTGTGTGCATCTGGAGTGGGGGGCAGAGCTTGAGTCCCCTCCCTTCCTTCGCCCCCATCACTCCTCCTCCATTTTCTCCAGATGTCATACCCTGTTTGGGAGTTCAGGGTCTTGGGCCAGGGTGGGGAGGTGGCCCCTGGCCCTCCCAGCTTCATACACTTTCATCAGCCTGGGCTCTGTGTCAGCCTCCAGGCAACCGGGGATGCTGGGGACAGCTCACGGTGGCTTCGTTGTTGAGCTTCCAGATCATTTTTTCAGACAGTAGGACCTTCCTCTCCCCTTCTTCACAGCTTCTGAAGTTGCCAGCCTGAGGGCGTCTCTTCTTTTTCAACCCAGTTTCTTTCTGGGAATCCTGGGCAGGAGGAGGGAGAGGCTGTGCTCAGCCTGGGACTGCCGCCCCCTCCCTCCTCCTGCCAGGCTGCTCAGGGTGCCTGCTGTGTGCGCTCCCCCACCACACACATACTCACACACACACACACACACTCACACATATACACACACCACACATGCACACTCACACGCATATACTCACACACACACAAGCCCACGAGGCTGAATCAGGTGGCCCCTTCTCATTTCTCCCACGTCATACCTTTCTTGCCCTTACGGTTTTCAGTTACTTTGTGGGCTGTGATCACCTGGAGGGGTGAGTGTCCATTTTGCTTCACTGGACAAAAGCTCCACCCTCCAACACTGTGAGCATCCTCCCCGTAACTGTCAGCCTGGGCAGAGTGGGGCTGGCTGAGGGAATGGGCCTGGCCCCAGAAATTCATCCCCACTCCTGGTACCACTTGAGATCTCATCACGGTGGCACAGAAAGAATGATTGCTACTCTCCACTTCCTCTGCCTCCTTTTTCCTCCCCTCCATCCACACAGAGGCCCCGGGACAGATCCGCCCTGTCCCACCAGGACCCACGGGTGGGGACCGATTCTCCCAGCACTGAGCTGTTTTTCTTCCTGAAGCCCGCTTCGTGCTCTAAAGTGGCTGGAGGCACTGAGGCCAGGACGGAGGCATGTGATCATACAAGAGGTATTTTTAGCTTTCTCATTAACCGAGTGCTTTCAAATTAGCCTTCTATTAACCTCAAAGGAAAATGAAAGTTTTTTTTTTTTTTTTCCTTCCCTGAGTAAATCTCTCCTGCAGAATATCAAGGTTTCCGTGATTAACGTTTCATGCACTTCGGAGCTCTAATGAAGTTGGATTCTCTAATATCTAACTTGATGGAATAATTGGCCCACAGTCTCTGCAGCGACGAGGGAGATGCCACCAAAAGAGGGGGACGTGGTCTATTCCTTCTCCTCTTGAGCATCCTTTGTTTCTGTCCCTCTTTTCTCCAGAGAACCCCACAGCCTCGATTCCAGAAGGGTCCAAGTGATCAGCATTCCCCTCATCTGAGATGGGAAGGCATTGTTGTTATTGGGTGCCTTCAAGTCAGTTTTTGATTCATAGCAACCCTATGTGACAGGGTAGAACTGCCCCGTAGGGTTTTCTAGGCTGTAATCTTTATGAGATCAAATCACCAGGTCTTTTTCCCCAGCAGGGTAGCTGGGTGGGTTTGAACCACGAGCCTTTTGGTTAACAGCTAAGTGCTTAACTGTTGTGCTACCAGGGCTCCTTGGAAAGGCATTGCTTACTCTGAATTGGTGATAATTCCAACCTGACACTTAGAGCTGCCCCTTTCTGAAGTGCTGTCTGGCTATCAAGCCTTGTGACCAGGGTCTGAACAGAGACCTCTTGACTTTGGCAGTGTCCCTTCGAGTGGGCTTATCGCTTTGCACCCAGACTCTGGGCTGGAGAGGGGAATAAATAGCCTTTCAATTTCCCAGCTCTGTCAGGTAGCAAGTCCAGTGAGGCTGATCCAATTTCCACTTCCCGCTGGAGAGGCAGGAGCGATCTGGACTGGCCAGGGTCACTGTCAGTGGTGTCATTGTCTTGGGAACGGCAGAGATGGGTCTGCTGAAGGGGAAAGTGCAGAGTAGACACTTGGAGGAGACTGTAGATAGGAGTGGGTACCTGCCAACAGACAGGAGCGTGTGGCCAGGCAGCTTACATTCCCCAGGTCATTGAAGAGCAAAGGTAGGGTTGATTCTGAAGGACTTGAGTCATCATTTGGATCATTGGCCCATTGGTCCAGCCTGTCTGAGGGTCTCAGATGCCTGACTACTCTTTGCCTCCCCCGCTCCTTGGAAGGGAGACTTTGTCTCATGTGCTCTGGGCATGTTATCCAGAAGGACCAGTCCCTGGAGAAGGACATCATGCTTGGTAAAGTAGAGGGTCAGGAGAAAAGAGAAAGACTTTCAAGGAGGTGGATTGACACAGTGGTTGCAACAATGGGCTCAAACATAGCAATGGTTATGAGGATGGTGCAGGACTGGGCCATGTTTTGTTCTGCTGTACGTGGGGTCACTATGAGTGGGAACCTACTCAACGGCACCTAACAACAACAGCTCCTAGGTAGCACAAACAGTAAAGTACTCGCTACTAGCCAAAAAATTGGCAGTTTGAACCCACCTAGATGTGCCTCAGTAGATAGGCCTGGCTGTCTGCTTCCTTGAAAACCCCATGGAGTAGTTCTACTCTGCACACGTGGGTCACCGTGAGTCAGAATTGACTTGACGGCAGCTGACAACATCAGCAACAATCCTCACCCCTGATGGTCTTTCTACCGCCCTGTCTTTGTCTCCTCCCTCTCCCCCTTCATTGTGGTCTGTGCATTCTAAGGTCATTATGTCGCAGAAGGACTCTAGGCTTCTCAGCTGGAGGCCTCTCAGGGAAACAATTTGCTTTTCATCAGCATTTTGCTCCAAATGTGAACAGCTCCTCAGTGCTCTGCTGTGAGGTGCATCTTCTGTGCGTGGGCCTGCTGCTCAGGCCCAGAGAGCTCCATCTCATAAGGCGAGGGGAGAGGGACTTCAACCTAGGGACTCCCTCTCAACTTCCCTCCCACCCTAACCAAGAGCCTGCCCTCCCCAAGTGGCTCACCGAGTATCCTGGATTGCTGGAGGCCTAAGAGAGGACAACAGGCCCACAGTATAAACGACTGGATCAGAAGGTCTCGATGTCCCTCTTACGCTGATGACTTACACGTCTGCAGCTCCTGTGTCATATGTCCAATTGCCTCTGTGCTGTCTCCACCGGAGGGGCCCACTGCCACTCCAAAATTGAAATGTCGAAAAGCAAACCCATCATCGCCCCTGTCAAGCTTCTTCTTCCTCCAGGCCTAGTTAATGGTGCCACTGTCAACCCTGTCACCAAGTCAGAAATCTGGGAGTTGTTCTAGACTCCTCCACATCCTGCCAGTCTCCAAGTCCTGCCTTCTGTCCTCTATCCCCACTATTTCTGCTCTAACTCAGGATCTCATCCCTTCTTCTCTGAGCATGGGGACAATTCCCAACTCATCTTCACCGCCAGTCTTCATCCCTAAGTCCATTTTCCTCCCTGCAGCCAAAGTGCTCATGCAAAAATGTGCTTCTGATCAGGCTTCTCTCTTGCTACCTCCTTCTATGGCTCCCAGTTACCTTCAGTTAGAGCCCATAGTCCTTGGGAGACTCAGAAGTTCCCTGGGAGTGGGACCTGCCCATTTCTCCAGCCTTATTCCCTGCCACTCCGTCCCTTACCAACCTGTGTTCAGCCATGCTCAACCAACTGCGCCTCCCTGAACATCCATCCCTTGCCATTTCACCCCTCTGGGCTTTGCACATGGTGTTGCCTCTAACTGGAATTGTTCTTTCCTTCTTGTCTATTCAGTGAACTCCTACTCATCCTAAAGACCTTTTCTAATATACCCGCCTCTGGGAAGCTGTTGTAGCTGAGAAGTTCCTCGTGTTGCTCAGTGGAATCCCTGCCTGCAACCACCGATTTCTCACCGTTGTCTGCCCTAGGCTGTAAGGGAAGTGTGAGCACTGGCAAAATGCTCCTTGGGTCTTTTCCAGACTAGGGTGCAGCAGTAATTTCTACAGTTTCAATTAAGGGCCCTTCATCCTCACAGGTCTTGCAGACAAAGCCAGGCTCGTAGCTGCCTAAGCCAGGTCAGCGTCCTCATTCTGTCTTCTTTGGCTCTCCTTCCCTCTGGCCTTCTTTCTCTTTATCCCACGTTTCCTCTTAGGAGAATACAGCCCCCTGCAGAGTGCTGGCCTTGGAGTCTCACTTTGCTTTTTTAAACAAAAGCCTCCTACGTGGTCCTTTCCCCCTCCACTGCTCCCTCTCCCTCCTCCTCCTCCTTTGGTGACAATGATAGTGACATTTCCTTCTCATCCTCACGACTGGCAGACTCCAGTGCCCCAGGAGAAGAAGCATCCTCCTGTTATTACAGAACTGTTCTCCAGTTTCTTATAACCACCTCGTGGCTTCTCCCACTCCTCAGTCCCTTCAGTACTCGTTAACACCTCCACTGGAACTGGGATGCGGTAGGTGACAATTTTACTCCTCATTAGCAATTCAGGTCAAAGTTTTGCAGGGGTGGAGGAGGCTGGTCCTACTGCCCTGAGGTGGGTAGATTTTCTGTTTCTCCTTTGCCCCTTCAGCTCCTGTCCCTCCCCTAACGGTTCTGCACCATTTGTCCACCTGGTAGAGGCAGCAACGCAGGTGAGGCTCGTTTTGAAAAAGCCTCATACATACAAATCTAGTCTTAAAGTCAGGTAGGGGGTAATTAGTCACATTTCAAAAGGATTCTTCTGTTTTAAAAGGAGCCCATAATTAGCCAGCTCCCCTGGGGTACTGACATCAGCCTGGGACAGCCAGGCGACCTTGCACTCCACTGCATATGCCTGGCCCTGACCATTTTATTTTCCTTCCTGCAAGTTAAAGACTTTATTTTTTTATTTTTTATTTTTTTTAGTTTTAATTAACTTGTTTATTATCACGCCTTCTCTTTGAGAGAGGGGAGGACTATGCTTGATTTTCCTCACTTCACAGATGTTGAAAGCTAGGTTACAATTACGCAGCCAGAAGCATAGAGGAAACAACCTAAAGGGAAGTTGGAACCATTGTCCCACCTGATAGGTGTAAGCCGTTTCTTCCTAAGTAAGAGAATCCTGTTATATTTGGGATATCACGAAACCAGCTAAAATCTGTCTTCCAAACAGCTAGGTGCAGCCACGGGGCCAAATTCTGCCCACGGGGCTGTGCCAAAAACAAACAACAACACCCGTTGCTGTCCTGTGGACTCTGACTCATGGTGGCCCCATGTGTGTCAGGGTAGAACTGTGCTCCATAGGGTATTTAATGGCTAATTTTCTTTTGGAAGAAGACTGCTAGGGCTTTCGTCCGAAGTGCCTCTCGGTAGACTAGAAGCTCCAAGCTTTTGGTTTGTAGCCAAGTGTGTTAACCATGTGCACTAGCCAGGGACTCCATCGAGATGACTGGCTACTTTAAGTGAGACTTCTGGGAAGGCTGCTGTTATGGGTTGAATAGTGTCTCCAAAAAGCAACACAGGAGTCCTAACCCCTGGTACCTGCGATTGTGGCCTAATTTGGAAATAGGGCCTTTGCAGATATAATCAAGGTAAGATGAGGTCATAATGGATTAGGGTGGGTCCTAAATCCAATGTGACTGGTGTTCTTTAAGAAGGGAAGAAACTCAGAGACGAAGACACATGGGTGAACACGGCCATGTGAAGGTGGAGGCAGAGACTGCAGTGACACAGCTACAAGCCAAGGAATGCCAAGGATTGCCAGCCACCACCAGAAGCCGGAGAAGCAAGGAAGATCTTCCCCTAGAGCCTTCAGAGGGAGCACAGCCCGGCCAACACCTTGATTTCGGACTTGTAGCCTCTAAAACAATAAATTTTCGTTGTTTTAAACCACCCAGTTGGTGGCACTTTGTTAGACAGCCCTGGGAAACGGGCTCCAGGGAAGCTGGCTCGTAGGCCGGAGTGGTGTCCTCTAGTGGTTTCCTTCTTTCTTCTTCCCTGCTGCCTGTGGGTGGGAGTTGGAGCTCCAGCAGCCATCCTGGGCCAAGTCAGGACCCTGAAATGGAAGCCCTACTCTAGGATGGCAGAAGCGGAACCTGCGGGGGCAGATTATCCAGCAGGCACGGTAAGCACAGTGCTTACCAGATCATCTGTAGTGAACAATTTCACATTTTGTCACCATATCAAAGATTCTGCCTCAAGGTATGGCTGGCATCTGTCTCTATCCCAGCCCCACAGCACCTTCCTACAGAATCTAAGCTTCTTTTTAAATTTACAATCCCTAACAGAGGCAGATGACCCAGTAAGCAAGGTAAACAGGAGCTTACTTGTGCTTACTTACTAATCTGTAATGAATAATTTCACATGTGTAATGAATAATTTCACAGGTTTGATTCCTGGCCAGTGCACCTCAGGCACAGCCTCCACCATCTCTCAGTGGAGGCTTGTTTGTTGCTCTGAAGCTGAACAGGTTTCAGGGGAGCTTCCAGACTAAGACAGACTAGGAAGAAAGGTCTATGATCTACTTCTGAAAATCAGCGAATAGACACCGTAAGGATGACAACAGTCCCATCTTCTACGGATTATGGGAATGGTGCCGGACCTGGCGCCATTTTGTTTGTTGTGCTTGGGGTCACCATGAGTTAGGCGCCAACTTGACAGCAGCCAACACCACCACCAATTTGGATTTGGTGGTATAGGCAGCTGAGACTAATCCTAGCTAATAAATTAAGTTCCACGATTCTCATCAGGACTATGCCATACCTACTATAGGCTGAAGGGAGATGGGATGGACTGGGTCTGACCAGTAGCTGTATTTATATTCATGTTATAACTTCCCGCAAATCCAGTGTGTTTTCCCTCTACCCCACCTTTTCCTCAGGTGACTCTTAAGAGGGGAGTGCAAGATTCCTCCGAGGTGCATCACTCAGCTGGAGGCACTAATAGACACCAACCCCTATACTGGGGAGTGTGCATGATGTCATAAGAACACTGCCCTTTGTGATTGGCTCTTCCCCCTGAGGCCACGCCCACTCTCTAGACCCAACCCGTTTGCTCCCGGTACAGTTCCAGCTTGTACTCTCTTTTAGCCAAACGATTAGTGTCCGGAGCTTTGGCAGAAGAACCTCAGCTGTGCCTTCTCTGTCTCAGATGGACCACTTGACTCTTACAGGGTCTGCTGACCCCACACATGAAATTGGCTCAGGTGCGGTGCGGGGTTTAACCTGTGCCAAAGGGGGCTTCTTCTTGTTCTCTTTCCAGCAACGTGACTCTGGGCAAATGGCTTCCGTTCTGAACCTCTCCTTGTGCCTACCATAAGATAAATGAGTTGGATTGATCTCGAAGCCCCTTCCCAGCTTTCAAACTTTACGACGGGCCAAGGTGGAATGAGGCCAGGCTGAGAAAGCCTCCAACATCCCACAGTTCTCAGCTAGAGTTTTGACCCGCCAAAGGGCCTCCTCTCCCGGATCGGGGTTGGCAGCTCCAGGGAGGCAGGCGGTGATTTTCCTTGCCCTCTAAAGTCTTTCCTTGGTTCCCTGCCAGGTGATCCTCTGGTGGGAGCTGTTTGTCCAGGTGGAGGGGGCGGGGAGGGGACAGCTGGCTCTCCTCCCACCTCCTTTCACCCAACTCTTTGAGGGCAAGAGTCATGGAAGAGTTGGTTTTAAAACTGAAGGCGTCTTCCTGAGCTCACTGGCTGGCAAATGGTGTTAACGGCCCTCGGAGGGCCTGCAAAGGGGGATTCAGAGGCCGTGTCCCTTAGAAACAGCCGCATCAGCGGAGGCTGTCGCTGCGGCCGCTGCTCTGAGCAGGCTCCTGGTCCGCTGCAAGCTTCCCGGTTTCCTTGATGGACTTCTCAACAGCGTCTTGGCATCAATACTTGTGGGCTTGACTTGCCCTTTGGACCCCGATGAAGTAGCTTGTGGTTTTTAATCTATCGGTTCTTTTTAAATTACCCAAGTGCTCCATCTCTCCTTTCACCACCTCTTCCCTTCAGCCTGTGGTTATTTCTCTCCCCAGGGGTAGGTGGGCGTATCCGCCCCCTCCGCCCCCATTCTGAGCGTAGGGAAGCGCCAGCTGAGAAGCTGCCCTCGTGTTCCCATTATGGGTTACAGCGAAAGCAGCGGACCAGGCCCCTGGACTCCAGTGGCCCGTTGGTAGAAGATCTACTCATAGTTCAAAGATCCAGGGAGGAGTGTTTGGGCTGGAATCGAGACCCCCTCTGCAGGTGGTGTGTCTCTGCCCATCTCCCTGGGATACTGCTCACCTCTCCTTTCATACCAGTGGGTGTTTTCCCTATTCCTAAAAAGTTCCTGAAGGAGACCCAGCTGTTGCCCTCGGAAATGCTTTTTGTCATGTCTCAGAACTCTTGAAAGTGGGTTTTTTTTCTTTTTTTTTCTCTGTAAAAATCATGTGGCTGGAAGGGGCCCTGGAGATATTCTGCATCAATATCCTCTTCTTGCAAATGAGAACACTGAGGCTCAGAGAGGGCACAAGCCAAGCCCAAATGTGTACAGCTTGCTCCTGGAAGAGCTGGTAGTGGAACACTGGGTCTCCCAACTCCTGGGTCACTACCCCCCCCCCCCGCCCCCCACCTGGTATGTCTCACGATTAGATCACTATTAACTTGGGGCAGGTCCCTGGCCTCTGGCTCAGCCAGACACCCAGCTCAGGGCCTGGCTGGAAGTATAGGAGGGATGAGCAACTCTGTCTGTCCCCACTGGACACCTCTAAACCAGTGGCCATTGAGTCCATTCCAACTCATGGTGACCCCATCTGTGTCAGGAGGGTACAACTGTGCTCCATGAGATTTTCAGTGGCTGATTTTTATGAAAGTAGATTGCCAGGTCTTTCTTCTGAGGTGCCTCTGGGTGGATTTGAACTGCCAACCTTCCAGCTGGCAGCTAAGCACTTAACTGTTTGTACCACCCAGGGACTCCCTGAACATCTCTCAGGCTCTAATAAGATGAAATCATTTAAAGACATTAACATGGTCACTGCGCTAAGAATTCTCTGAGCTTCCATCTAAGAATTTTCTTTTCCAGACTTTACCTTTAAAGATTCATCCAGCTAAGCAATTCTTCTGTGAGGATCTGGGTAGGCTTGTGTTCTTCCAAGCCAAGGGCATTTGTGGGTATGTCATGTGATCCTGGTAGTGCCATGGGAGAGAACGCCACTCAGTGTCAAACAACCACATTTGTGGGATGGGCCCCCTGTGGAGCTCTGCGGAGAAGCGAGGAGAATCTGGGTGGGAATTGAGGGCCAGGGGCCGGGCCTATTTGCATTCAGAGAGTGATCCTTCAGGCCGCTTCCCATGGGCTCCTTGAATCTCCATCCTGAGGCAGGGGGACTCTGTGAGACATGAAGAGAGCCTGAGCAGAGAGGAGATGGAAATCAAACAGCACGTGGTTTGAGAACACCATGACTAGGGCCAGGACTAGGGTGAGGCAGGAGAAGCACTCTCCGTGGGTGCAATATTTAAGGAGGCACCCAAAAATCTCAGTAATCAAGACAGCCAAAAGTAATCAAAATTAAAGGAAAAAAGAATCATGATAAACAAAATATCAAATGTTAAATAAAGACAGGATCTGACAGGACTGGGATTAGGGTGAGGCAAGTGAGGCAAGGTTGTCCAAGGGGAACAAAATGGAACATATGACCCAAGGAGCAGAAAGGGGATAGCAAAGGCCTCACTGAGAGGTACGGACTCGGGGCTAGCTCCAGAGGTTCCCAGGAGGGAAAGCTGTGGTGGTTGTCAATGTGGTTCTCCCATCGTGGGAGGAAGCCTCAGGTCCTCCCCCGCAACCCATGGCCAATCCCTGAGCGACTAGGCTGCACAGAGGCCCGGCTAGACCTGGGCTGGACCTTCTGTCAGTGTCCTGGGGCTGCTGGAACAAAGTACTACAAACTACGTGGCTTTTAAGAACAGAAATTATCTCACATTTCTGGATGCTAATAGTCCGAATTTAGGGTGTCATCAGGGGCCGTGTTCTTCCTGAAAGCTTTAAGGGAAGAGCCTTTCTTGTCTTTCCCAGTTTCTGGTGGCCCCAGGCATTGCTTCGCTTGTAGATGCATCTTCACTTGGCTGTCTTCCCTCTGTCTGTCTCTTTTATAAGGACACCACTCAGACTGGGTTAGGACCCACCCTACTCTGGTTTGACCTCACGTTAACTGATAACATCTTCAAAGACCCTGTTTCCAAACAAGTTCAAATCCACAGACACCAGGGGCTAAGACTTCAACATGAATTTTTGGGAAACAAAATTCAATCCATGACAGACATGTAGCATGAGCAAGAAAATAACTTATTGTGTTAGCTTTTGAGATGTTGAGGAGGTCTCTCTTCCCATCTCAAGGTGGCCCATCCCGACCAGCTCAGAAGGGTCAGTTCTAATGCTGGTGTGGACTTCATCAGCAGTGTCATTGCCCAGGACTCAATGGGCATCCAGGGCTATAGATTAGGGTCTTGGTGGCCACCTCAGACATCGATGGCGGGGACCATGCTCACAGCTTTCCAAAGACAAGTGCGAAGACCCAGGAGATTCACTAGCCACCTTCAAGCCGAGACTGCAAACCATCACCCAGGAGTAAAGCACCCAGGCTTATCCTCCTATCCAGCTTTATGCTTGGCAACAACAACAACAACAAAGGAAAGTAGTTAGTCTTTCTTGAGCTCTTTCATCCCAACACAAAAAAGTACATTTGAGAAAATAAATCTCTGGGACTGGAGAGGTGAAGGAACCAGCTGCATTGTTTGCTCCTCTCGTGCACTACAACTAATAATAACAGAGAACACCTGACTTAGGAATTCTTTGTGGTCCCTGAATGCCACAGAAAAATAAGCCTAGGAAAATGATGAGGAGGTTGCGGGCACCCATGTGTGCAGGGGCACGCTGGCACACCTATTGTGTACAGTCAAGGGCCCCATGGTGTCTTGGAAACAGCAAAGACAATGTGCAAGCCACTTGAAACCAGCTTGATGGAAACTGCCGAGGAGTGGAGAATGATAGCTTGCTATCTGGACGCCCAGACCATACCCTTTGTCTGTTTCAAAGCAGAAATGCAATATTCATCCATAGCAGAGCCACAGCCAGAAATTTCTCCTCCATTTGCAAGCCTGTAGCTTCCGGTTGGAGTGTGTGGGTGGTGCAAACAGTTCATACCCTCAGCCTGCTAACTTAAAGGTTGGTGGTTCAAGTCCACCCAGAGATGCCTCAGAAGAAAGGACTTTGCTTGGAAGAAAGGCTTCGCAATCTACTTCCAGAAAACCAGCCGTTGAAAACCCTACAGAGCACAGTTCCACTCTGACACATATGGGGTCACCGTGAGTCAGAATTGACTTGATAGCAACTGGTTTTTCAGTTTCAGGTTGGCATGGACACCCATCAGTACCATACCTGTGAATCTGAGGTTCAAAGGCCACCTGTCTGGGAGCCTGGGGCTGCCACGGGTATAAATACGGAGCTAGGGTATGGTCATATTTGTTCGTAGTGAGAGTTATTCGATAGACTCACGGATGAGCAGTGATAGGGAGGGCGCAGGATTTATGAACGGACTGAAGGTTGAAGAGAATTGGGTGTTAAAGAGAAAAGGATACAGAAGAATCTCAGAGATATAGAAAAATCAGACAGGTGGGGATAGAAAGAGTGATATAGAGTGTTTAAATGACCAAAGGGGATTGACTACAAAGCAGGGTAAGTGATGGGCTGCCCAGTCAGGGGCATGAAGAAGGTGATGGCTGGAGGTGGGTCAGCTAACCAGGGTGTGAGATGAAAGAGCCAATCTCTTAGGGGGTTATCTATGGTGGACTTCAATGGAGAAGACTGCTGGAGAAGTAGCAGAGTCTCCTCTGGGAAGGAGAGGGGTCTCTCCTTTGTTGAATTATGGGACAGGGTTGGAAAGGAGACAGCTTAGGTTCAAGAGATGATAAAGAGGTGTGTTTGCAGTGATGATGGTGATGATGGAGATGATGGTGGTGGACAGTAGAGGTAGAACGCCCAGTAGGCATACATATGACACACACAGTAGGCACTAAATAAATGCCTGTAGAAATTGATGAATGCATTGTAGCCAACACAATAATACCAGTTTTGCACTAGTAGGTGCAGCATAGTGGCAGCTATTTGGGAGAGTTATGGCTGTGATAAAATCAACTGGGCTGCCGAGTGACTCAGAAGAATAAGGGCCCTTAGATTTGAACTTGGAGTTCGGGGTGAGAAAGAAATGAACCAAACCAGAAACAAGCTCAGTGACTAAGGAGCTGAATGTTAAGGTTAGCAGCAGGAAAAGACGTAGGTAAGGAAGAGGTAGCCTCTTAATAAAGTTGTCCTACAGTGCTGCCAAGAGTGGTGAGCTAACTCCAGCAAATGTATCTCTACACAAACGCAAAATAAGGCAAATTCTGATAAATGATGACTCCCTGTGGTCTCTGGCATGGGAACCACTACTTGCCCTTCTGTGTTAGGGGTCTTGGACCAGAAGGTAGACTACAGGAAGACTTCTGTAAGACCTTGACATATCCTGCTAGTGTTGTTGTTGTTGTTAGCTATTGTTGAGTCAATTCTCACTCACAGCGATCCAAGTGACCCAATGTGACAGAGTAGAATTGCCTCATAGGGTTTCCTAGGCTGTGATCTTCATGGAGAAGGAGTCCTGGTGGTGCAGTGGTCAAGCACTCAGCTACTATCAGAGGCTCCTTGGGAGAAAAGAGTGGGTGATCTGCTCCTGTAAAGATTATACAGCCTTGGAAACCCTATATGGCAGTTCCACTCTGTCCTGTGGGGTTGCTATGAGTCAGAATTGACTCAATGGCACACAACAGTAACAACCGTCTTTATGGAAGCAGATCACCAGGTCTTTCTCCTGTGGAGCCACTGGTTGGGTAGAAGCACCAACCTTTCAGTTAGCAGCTGGGCACTTAACCCTTGCACCACCAGGGCTCCCTCTTGCTAGTAGCTATCATTTATTGAGCTCCTAGTATATGCACCAGGCACCAAGTGCTTTACGCGAACTCACTCTTGGAATCCTCACACACCTAGGGCATAAGCATTATTTTTGGTAGCTCTATCAAGTTGACTCTGACTCATGGTGTCCTTACGTACAACAGAACAAAACATCGCCCAGTCCTGCATCATCCTCACGATCTCCAGCATGTTCGAGTCCATCGTTGCAGCTATCGTGCCAATGCATATTGCTGAGGTCCTCTCTCACCCTCATTGGCCCTCTGCTCCACCAAACACGATGCCCTTTTCCAATGATTGAGCCTTCCTGATGATGGGTCTGAAACAAGCAAATTGGACAATATTCTGTTGTGACCCACAAGGTTTCCATTGGCTAATTTTTGGAAGTAGATGGCCAAGCTTTTCTTCCTAGTCTGTTTTACTCTAGAAGCTCCACTGAAACCTGTCCACCATGGGTGACCCTGTTGGTGTTTTAAATACTGGTGGTGTAGCTTCTAGTATCATAGCAGTACCCAAGTCACCACAGACAGACAGGTGGCGGATAGGCACTATTAACAGCCACTTTTTACAGATGAGGCAACTGAGGCACAGAGAGGCCATGAGCACAGGCAGACTGGCCTGGAGTCTGTCCTCTGAACCGCTTCCCTGAGCTGCCCCTTGCAGGTGGGTGCACGTGAGCTGGTGGCTCTGGGGCAGTAGACGGAAGGCCAGGTGTGAGTGGTGCCTGCAGTCTGTGCTGCTACAGCAGCCTCCAAGTCTGGTTCTGGAAGGTGAGATGCAGGAAGGTGTGAGCTGAGGAGTCAGATAGACCACGTTTGGGCCCCAGCTTTGCTTCTTAAGATCTGTACCGCCTCAGTTCCCTCGTTTGTATAATCTGTGTTATGAGGACTAGAGAAAGTGTAGACCTAGAACGTCTTGTACTTTGTGTGACATATAGTGGGCCTGCTACGAAAAGGCATCTCTGAGTCAAAGCTTGTTCCTGTCCTAAGAAATGTCAAACCCAATAAACCAAACCTTTGCCATTGAGCCCATTCTGACTCATGATGACCCCATGTGTTACAGAGTAAAACTGTTCCATAGAGTGTTCTCGGCTGTAATCTTAGAGAGGCAAATTGCCAGGCCTTTCTTCCTTGTTGCTGCTGGGTCAGTTCAAACCACCAACCTTTAGGTTAGTAGATGAGCGCAAACCATTTGCCATCTGATATAATTAACCAGTTCCCGTAGCCTGAGCAACTGTTCCCTCTTACCTCAGTTTCAGATCCTTAGAGCCAGCTACTGGTTATGACTCTTATCATCTCCTGGGATAGACTTCTCTTGTTTGCCTATTACAATCCAGCAACTGACCTCATACGGCCGCCATCATCCTGACTCTTAAGCCACTGATTGAATCAGCTCAGTGTCCTCTGACCAGTTCTCTGACCCTAACACAGTCAAGTTCCGTGTTGCCACATGTGCTTCCCCAGAGGCACAGCCATGGTAGAAAGGGGTCTGGATATGCTTTGACCCATTACAAGTCATTTCTCACTTGCAGCAGTCATATGCCTACGATACACTTGGCTACATGTGTTCATACCCTACCTCATTGGTAAAGCTAGACGAGAGCCACAGCCTATCATAGTGAGATTCTCTGTGCTAAAATTTCTGGAGCAAAGCAGTTGGCCTTTCAATCCTACAGCACTGCATCCAAGAAGGATAAAGAGATGGTAGGACCTTCAGGCCTTCTCATACTCCATCTGCATTTAGCTAGTAGGATTTCGGTTTGGAATTCATGGCATAGTCTTGGTTAATCCTTCCACTCTACCTTCCTCTCTGCCTGACTCATTCTGAGTCATCTGTGTGATTTTAGGGCCATGGCTTTGGGGGAGCAGCTTAGTGTATTGTTGGTTCCCCCATCAAGCTCAGAGCTAATGACATTTTTTTGTACTTATTTTTTATGCACTGCACTTACATGTCATTTGCAATACCTTGCGGCACTGTTGATGGATTAAATATTGCTGCATGGCAGGCCTCTAGGAACATATGCAGGCTTCTAATATGAATTCTTATAGTAATAACTTCCCTTTATGAAGTTTCTTCACCATGAGTTGCATTCTGACATTTCTAATAGATCTGTTCTTTCCAAGTCACTGTGGGAGGACCATCTTCCCTGTGGCCTCAGGGCTGTACTCACTCATTGCTCCTGAGAAACCTCAGGGCGTGGATAGGAGGCCTCAGTAAGTAGTAGAAGTCCACGCTAATCCAGAGTCAGTGGTCAAGACCAACTCGTGTGAATACTAGTTAACAGTAAGTACAGATGGAGCGGCACCCTGGTGGCACAGTGGTTGAAAGCTACAGCTGCTAACCAAAAGTGGCAGTTTGAATCCATCAGCCGCTCCTCGGAAACCTTATGGGGCAGTTCTCCTCTGTCCTGTAGGGTGGCTATGAGTCGGAGTTGACTCAACAGTAATAGATTTAGTTTTTTGGTACAGAGGGAGCAGCATCTGGAATACGTACTTCGCATCTTGTAAATCCTCTGCCATGTGTGGATGGACATGGTTGATGCGGGTCTTCAAATGGTGCCCCATTAGTAATTCAGGGAATGTTGACATTCACAACGGTGAGAGATACTGGCCAAGGTTCTCCAACAGGTGTGTCAGGCAAGTCTCAGGCACTGGTAACTTCCTGACCTTTACTTTGAGTGTGTTGTCATGAGCTGCTCGCAGCTCAGAAGGAAATTTCTGTCCCCAGGTTTCTTAACTCAGCTGAGGTCAAGGCAGAGCTGCCGTCAGAAACCATGGGGTTTGGATGGTCCCACACGACAGTGTCACGTGCAGAGTCTCTAGTGTGCCTGGGGCAGATGTGGGACAAAATTAGGGGTCTTCAAGCCACTATGAGGCATCTTCCCTGGTACAGAAGACCTTCCTCTGGAAATCGTCCTATGAAACCAAACAAGGATGTCATTACTGGTGTACTTATTTAACCTATTCTTTTCTATAACTATAAACAATAGTCTCATGTGAAACTTTCAAATAGTTCAGAAGAGTAGAAGGTGAAAACTGAAAACTCCCCTTCCCATTTCACTGACCCTTAGGCCAACTCTTCACTCTTTGTTATTAAAATACATCCTTCCAGAAATATTTCAATCATATTTGAACGTATACACAGATAAGTATGTGCGTGTATGTGTATATATAATATATAATATGTATGTTTTTTTTATGATATATATGTTGTTGTTAGTTGCTATTGAGTTGGCTCCAACTCATGGTGACCCCAGGCACAATGGAACAAAATGCTGCCTGGTCTTGTGCCATCCCCATGATCAGTTACAGATTGGGCTGTTGTGATCCATAGGGTTTTTATTGGCTGATTTTTGGAAGGAGATCACCAGGTCTTTCTTCCTAGTCTGTCCTAGTCTGGAAGCTCCGCTGAAACCTGTTCAGCATCATAGCAACACTCAAGGTGGGTCATGGCTGTGCATGAGGTATGTTGGGTGGTAATCAAACCCTCATCTCTTACATGGAAGGTGAAAATTCTACCACTGAACCACCAATGTCCCCATTTTCTTCCTTAGCACTTATAATATTTACCCATTTTTTTGTCGTCTCTCCCCACTAGAATGTTAGCTGCCCAAGGCTGGGTCTATGCCTATCTTTTTCTCTGCTATCTTCCTAGAGCTGGACACTCAAATAAACATTCACTGAATAAATGAAAGATGAATTAGGGAGTTAGCTTACCGTGGAGGTGGCTCAAGCAAATCTGGGATGAGCAGGGAGGTATCTCAGGGCATAATCCAGCCCTGCATTTCTATACTCCTAGCAAGCATTAAACTTTTAGTTCTAAGCACTAAACAAATGTCTCCTTCATGGTGGGGGTGGCACATCATTAGAAATAAATCCCCTGGAGTCTAGTGACAGGTACAGTTTGTAGAGACAGCCCCGGGCAGATAGTTGTGGAGCAACTCGACTCTTGTGAAGACAGACCGAGGTCTCTTTGTCAGTTTGTGCACTGTTCCTTTCTGTGATGACATTGTTCTTGAGAGGTGAGTAATTGGAGCCTCAGGGCTCCCTCGTGTTTTGTGGATAAGCACGTTCTGACACTCTAGACAAAGCACTGGTGGTAAGAAACTGAATATTGCAATGTACTAGCACAAACCAGGAAGTCAATAGCTGCTTGACATTCTGGAAAGCAGATGCTCACTGGTGAAGCCAAGACCATGGAGGGCCTTTTCCCAGTGGGTGCCGAAGTGGTTCAAAAATGGTTGCCTTTTAAGGGACATACACTTGGAAGGAATGAAAATCTCCAGGAAGGCTGGATGCTTTTGTCCAGCTCTGGAGGCAGTGGAGCCAGGCTTGTATGAATCTCATTTCAGGGAGGGGTGAGTGCCAGCAACCTTCATGCTATAGTCTAAGAAGGCAACACTGGAAGTTATGACGTCATAGTTTTCCTCTTTCATCTGGATACCAGATAATTCAAAGGGTATCCTCATTCCTCAGATGACCCATAAATTGGAGGACTTCACTGAAACATGGTCCCACACCAGGAATCTTGGAAAGCAGATTTTCCATGAAACTGCAGGAAACCGAAGGAGCCCACAGAAATTCTGAACTGAAGATGTGGTGCTCAGAGTGTGTCTCGGTGAGATACAAACATCTAGAAAACCATTGCCAATATTAGCTAGCTGGAGCAAGGTCTCCCTTCAGTCACTAGCATTTCAAGCAACTGATTGTAGAGACCCCAAGTGCCCTGTAATAGGTCTAAAGGGAGGGTGTGTGTCCAGGAAACGGAATACTTGAGAGTCTTCTGTCATCAGATTTACGATAGGCACTTTTCATGCTTTAATAATATTTAACTTCCACAACAATCCTACAAGATAGACAGCATTATCCCAATTTTACAGATAAGGAAACCATGGCTTGGAAATGTTGAAAAGATTTCCCCAAGCCACACAGCCAAGAAATGGTGGCACTGGGCTTTAAGTTCACGCTTCTGCCACTAGGCACTACTACTTGTCAGCACCCATAGGTGCATCTACTGTCAAATCATTATCGGACTGTGCGGCTTCTGTATAAGTATAACTCACAGGCACGTGTAGGTGATTTAAGGAGATTATTTTTGAGTGGGTGATTAAAATGATACTGATCAGATGCTCAGGCTGCAATATTTATTTCCTTAAAGGAAAATAACTTTTTTTTTTTTTTTAAATCACAGCTCAGAAAGAAATGTTTAGTTTTCTGAAGGATTGGTGCAAAGGTTGGATACAGATAGGATTGTGCTAGATTTCCTCTTGTGTTTTATAAATTTCTTGGAAAACACTGACAACTGTAATGCAGAGGTATTATTGACCTCGGACTCTGATGGCCAATGATCTGAGACCAGCCTTTGTGTTGCCTCCATGCAATCCAGCCTGTAAGCTTCCCCTCCTAAGGCCGTATGCCTCAATGTTAACAGTCTCCAACAACACAAACTCGGTAAACATATTAACTCACAAATCTGTACATGGATTGTGGTGGCAGAAAGTCACAGCTGCTCTTGTTTGAGGTGTCAGAGGACAGAGATTGGAGGTGGAAGAAAGCCAATTAAGTTAGGGGGAATCCTAGAAGGAAGGGTGCCACAGAGGAGGTGGCCCCTAAAATCTATGCATAAGACTCATCCAAATCTTTGCCACAGCGAGATATGTATGCTTAGGGGAGACCTTAAAGGCCTAAGTAAAAAACAAACATACATAAAAAACATCAACTGGAAGCTGAAGGAACTAAGTGGAGATTTCAGCTGCTGCTGTCCAAGGAGGAGATGAACTTGGATATTGAGCCCATGCAAATTAAATGCCTAGAAAAAATTGACAGAAGAAAAAAACAGACCCCAGAGTCTACAATGTATCATCAAAATGCCCAGAATCCAATAGAAAAATCCCTAGATATGTGAAGAAACAGGAAAAGGTTACTCAAGAAAATAAATAAAAAAAAAAGTCATCAGTAGAAACTGACCCCAAGGTCATCCGCATGTTGCAGTTAGTAGACAAGGAATTTAACACACCTGTTATAAATATGGAAACCCTGTGTCATAATGGTTAAGTGCTACAGCTGCTAACCAAAAGGTCAGCAGTTTGAATCTACCGGGTGCTCCTTGGAAACTCTATGGGGGCAGTTCTATTCTGTCCTGTGGGGTTGCTATGAGTTGGAATTGACTTGATGGCAATGGGTTTGGTTTGGTATTATAAATATGCTCAAGGACTTAAAAAAATATATATACATTATGAAAGTATGGGCAATCTCAGTAAAGAAATAGGAACTATCAAAAAGAGTGAAGTAGAAATTCTAGAGTAGCATTGTCCGACAGCACTTTTTGCAGTGATGGAAATGTTCTATGTTTTCTCTGTCACTAGCCACATGAAGCTATTGACTATTTGAAATGTGGCTGCTGTAACTGAGGAATTTAATTATAATTTTAGTTCCTTTTGATTTAAACAGATACATGGTGTTCACTATATTGTACAGTGCAGTCAGTTCTGAACCCAAAAGTACACAACTGAAATAAAAAAAAATTCCCGGAATGACTTAATAGTCAACTAGAGATGTAAGAAGACAAAGTCTATGAATCTGAAGGTAGTTCAATAGAAATTATCCAATCAGAAGAATAGAATAGGAAGACTCACACTTTCCAATTTCAAAATGTGCTACAGAGCTATAGTAGTCAAAGTAGGATGGTAGTGGTATAAACCAAAAACCAAACCGATTGTCATTGAGTTGATTCCAACTCATAGCGACCGTGTAAGGATAGATATATACACCGATGTAATATGCTCATACATCTGTAGCTAATTGATTCTTAACAACAATGCCAAGTCCTGCAATGGGGAAAAAACAGTTTCTTCAACACATGTTGCTTGATCTCCACATGCAAAAGACTAAAGTTGGACCCCTACCTTACACCATATATGAAAATTAACACAAAGTAGATTAATGACTTAAATATAAGAGCTAAAACCATAAAACTCTTTGAAGAAACATGTGAGTAAACTTCAAGACCTCGTTACTGGCAATGGATTCTTAGTTATGACACCAAAACATGAGCAACGAAAGAAAAACACAGATAAATTGGACTTCACAAAAAATTAAAAACCTTTGTGCATCAAGGGACATTATCCAGAAAGTGAAGAGACAACCTATATAATGGGAGAAAGTATTTGGAAACCATATATCAGATAAGGGTTTACTACCCAGGATATATAAAGAGCTCCTATAACTCAACAACAAAAAGACAAAGAACCCAATTAAAAAATTCACAAAGGACCTGAATAGACATTTCTCCAAAGAAGATAGCAAATGACCACTAAAGCACATGAAAAGATTCTCAACATCACTAGGCACTGGAGAAATGCAAATCAAAACCACAGTGAGATATCACTTCACACCCACTAGGATGATTATTACCAGAAAAATGGAAACTAACAAGTGTTGACTAGGATGTGGAGAAACTGGAATGCTTGTCCATTGCCGGTAGGTTTGTAAAATGGTACAGCCAATTTGGAAAACCATTTGACGGTTCCTGAAAAAGTTAAACATAGAATTACCACAGAACCCAGCAATTCTACTCCTAGGTATATACCCAAAAGAATTGAAAGCAGGCATGCAAACAGATACATGTACACCAGTGTTCATAGCAGTATTATACACAATAGCCAAAAAGTAGAAACAACCCAAGTGTCTGTCAACAGATGAATGGATAAACAAAACGTGGTAGATACATACAGCGGGATATTATTCAGCCATAAAACAGAATGAAGTTCTAGTACATGGTACCACATGAATGAACCTTGAAAACATTATGCTAAGTGAAAGAAGCCAGGCACAAAGGAACAAATATTGTATGACCCCACCTACACAAAATGCCTAGAATAGGCAAATGGGTAGAGACAAAAGTGGATTAGTGATTGTCAGTGGCTAGGGGAAAGGGGGTGTGGAGTTGTTAACAGACTGTTTACTGGGAAAGGGCGCTATAGGTCATTCTAGTGAGATGGAAATATTTTATATAGGGGTTTGGGTTATATGAGTGAAGATCTGTGCATGTCAATGTATATAAACCTTACCTAAAGTAACTAAAAAATAGCAATCAACTGGAGAGGTGGGGAGTGGAGGAGGGAGAGATGAAACAAGAGTGGTGGAATGTTGATAATCATTGAAGCTCCTTGATGGGTAATGGGGTTCATTGTGTCTATTGATACGTAGTTGACTTTTTTTATAATAAAAATGCTAAAGGAGAAAGTACACAGTGGCCTCACTTGCTTTGGCTCAGAGTCTTGCTGGAAATGATCACAGAAGAGTCTTCCCTGAATGAAGACAGGGTGCCACCAACATTGGTTTTCTTCTTGCCCTCCCAGCCACTTGAACATTCCTGCAAACATTGTAATACCTGGAGGCATCTTGCCAGGAATTGTCGGTAAATGGCATCCCCCCCACTGCCGGGCTTTGCTCTCAGGAGAGGGGCCAGGAGCTGCTGCAGGAGGGATTGAGAGCCTCTGACAGCTTCCAGGCTTCTTCCTGACAGAGCTTCCAAGAGATACTTCCTCGAGGTGGCCTGTCTTCTGCAGAGCTGGATCTTCCCATCCTCAAATGTAAGCAGACAGGAGTTGGTAGCCTGAGCTGGACTGCAGAGCAGACCAGTCACTTTCTCTGCCATGTGGTCCCTGCTCTCAGAAGCCCTCAGCCCATGTTGTTGTTGTTAGTCGCAGTCGAGTCGATTCTGATTTATGGCGACCTCACGTGTACAGGGCAGAATGTGATGTTTCCAAAGTAGATCACCAGGCCCGTCTTCCCAGGCACCTCTGGGTGGATTCAAACCACCAGTCTTTTTGGTAGTTGTCGAGCGCTTAACCATTTGCAGTACCCAGGGACCTTCTGATGTGGCTTCTTACATTTCTGTGACATGGAGTTATCTT
Source organism: Elephas maximus indicus (assembly GCF_024166365.1). Lineage (NCBI taxonomy): Eukaryota > Metazoa > Chordata > Mammalia > Proboscidea > Elephantidae > Elephas > Elephas maximus. The sequence continues at coordinate 64,325,721 of NC_064837.1, read as the reverse complement.
TCACTGGGACCTTTTGGTGCACCATTTGTATAAATGTCAATTCTGCTTCATATGACAGACTCTGATGGAGAGGCTTCTCATTTTCCCCCATAACGGAGTAACCCCAAAAGAAGGCATCTCTGGAGATCCACAGTTCCTGCTGAGAGGAAGGTGGGGAGCTTGGCGACGTGAGCAGCAGCTTGCCCCTGGGCTACAGCCCTGTTTGTGAAATTCAGATCTATGCACAGTGACAGAAGGTGTGGACGCTGTAAACCCTTTTAGGAACAAAGCAACAATCTAAGTAAACAACTAAACAACGGCGGATTTACGTGGCTGGTGAGAAGCTTTCTTTATATAATCCCACAAAGTTGATCATATATGGACTTCCTAACGGATGCTGGGAGCCGAGAGGGATCTTATTCTTCCGAGGATTTGTTCTTCCTGCCCGCCCCGCCCCCAATCTCACGACTGTCCAGAATTCAGCAAACTTGGCCTTTGTGCTGGCCTTCACCTTAGTTTGCAACCAGATGGAATCAAAGCATTTCAACAGAAGTGTTTTTTCCCTCAGGATAAGTACCTTTTTGCTATTCATTTGAAAAACACAAGCAAACAAAAAACAAACCCAACCCCAAACCAACCAACCAACCAAACAAAAAAAAAAAAGCACTTTAAGATGCATGTATAAATTAAGAATTGAAAGCTCATTCCTCTAATCCCACCCAACTTCTCCCTCCCCCGCAAAACCCCGAACCACCTGCCTTGGAGTCAGCTCTGACTCGTGAGAACCCCATGTGTGTCAGAGTAAAACTTTCCTTCATAAGCACAGCGTAGCAGGGGCAGGGGTCTGGGGACCATGGTTTCAGGGGACATCTAAGTCAATTGGCATAATAAAATCTATTAAGAAAACATTCTGCATCCCACTTTGAAGAGTGGCGTCTGGGGTCTTAAATGCTAGCAAGCAGCCATCTAAGATGCATCAATTGGTCTCAACCCACCTGGATCAAAGGAGAATGAAGAACACCAAGGACACAAGGTGATTACGAGCCCAAGAGACAGAAAGGGCCACATGAACCAGTGACTACATCATCCTGAGACCAGAAGAACTAGATGGTGCCCAACTACAACCGATGACTGCCCTGACAGGGAACACAACAGAGAACCCCTGAGGGAGCAGGAGATCAGTGGGATGCAGACCCCAAATTCTCATAAGACCAGACTTAATGGTCTGCCTGAGACTAGAAGGACCCCAGTGGTCGTGGCCCCCAGACCTTCTGTTGGCCCAGGACAGGAACCATTCCTGAAGCCAACTCTTCAGACATGGATTGGACTGGACAATGGGTTGGAGAGGGATGCTGGTGAGGAGTGAGCTTCTTGGATCAGGTGGACACTTGAGACTATGTTGGCATCTCCTGCCTGGAGGGGAGATGAGAGGGTGGAGGGGGTTAGAAGCTGGTGAAAGGGACACGAAAAGAGAGAGTGGAGGGAGAGAGCAGGCTGTCTCATTAGGGGGAGAGTAACTGGGAGTGTGTAGCAAGGTGTGTATGGGTTTTTGTGTGAGAGACTGACTTGATTTGTAAACTTTCACTTAAAGCACAATAAAAATTATAAACAAACAAAAAAAACCTTTCCTTCATAGGGCTTTCAAATGGCTGATATTAGGAAACAGAGCCCCAGACCTTTCTTCTGTGGCCCTTCTGGTTAGGCTCAAACCGCCGACCTTTTGGTAGTAGATAAGTGCTCAACCATCTGTGCCACCCAGGGGCTCTCCCCTGCTCCCATAACCACCTGAAACAGTTTAGTACATTTACTTCCTGAGAGTTTTTCCTACTTATATACTTTTGGGATCACAGTGGGACAAACAAAGCAATAACCTCCAGGAAGTGAGCTGGAGACATAAACCCCTCAGTGAGCCCCCCATCCCCCTACCCCCGCCCCACGGTCTTTTTACTTACAGGGTGTGTCTGTCTGGGGGTGGAAGGAGGTAGCTGTACTCAACAGTTTCCCTGTGAATCTATTCTGCCTGCTCTGTAAGAGGAATCTTACTTAGTATGTTATCAGAAAAGATGGTGAGAGGAAGCCGGCGAGGGTGAGCAGGCCACCGAGAAGCTTGTCCTTTATTGTGGCATAGAGCCCCTTTAATTTCTGTGGCAGATCAGTACAGACTCTCAGGCTGCGACCTTTTCTCGGGCCGTTATGGAAGTCAAATCTGGTTCCGTCAGGAGGCATCTTTGGAAGTTTCATCATAAGCCCCACAATAAGGTGACCCCGCCAAGTGCCAGATAGAAACGGATGGGTTCATCCCACAGCACACGAGCTAGGAGAGTCCAGACAGATGGCGTGGCTCCTGCGAGTGTGAGCCTGCAGCTCCCGGGAACACGCAGCTCTGAGAGGGATGCCGGGGAGGGGAAAGACCCAACGCTGGCCTGGGCCAGGCTAGGCTGGCCGAAATGAGGGAGGAGGCTGTGTCCTTGGCATTGACCTCACTGAATAAGCTTTTGGGGCCCACCTCTCCCTGCACTGCAGCAAAGACATTTTGAACTCTTTCTGGCTAGAGGCTTAGTGGAGCCCAGGGAACCCCTGAGCTTGGCAGCTGTATGAGGCTTTGGAAGTCTTCCAGCAAAGAGGCCCAGAAATGTCAGGAGACTTGTCTGAGGTTACGGAGTCAGTGGCTGGGCTGTCCTTGACCCCAATCCTGTCCCCAGTCCAGCGTTTGTTGTGTTAAAGGAGCTTGTGGGGAGAAGGAGGAGAGAGAAGGAAAGAGGAGAGGCAGCTGTTGGTTTAAGGGGTGCTGTGCTTGGAAACCCTGGTAGTGTAGTGGTTAACTGCTGTGGCTGCTAACCAAAAGGTCAGCGGTTTGAATCCACCAGGTGTTCCTTGGAAACTCTATGGGGCAGTTCTACTCTGTCCTATAGGGTTGCTATGAGTTGGAATCGACTCGTCGGCAATGGGTTTTTTTTGTGTGTTTGGAGGTGAGACTCTAGCGTATCAGCAAAACTGTGAGGAACCTTTTTGTGGGTAGATGTTTCCTATGCATTTGAAACTTCTGCTCCTGGAGAGGTCCCTGTGTGGCACAAAAAATTTCTACTCACCTTCCAACCTAAAGGTTGGCAGTTTGAGCCCACCCAGAGGCACCGTGGAAGAAAGGCCTGGAGATCTGCTTCCATAAAGATTACAGCCAAGAAAACCCGATGGAGCAGTTCTACTCTGTAACACACGGGGTTGCTATGAGTCAGAATGGACGTGGTGGAAACGAAGTTTTCAATGGGTTCCAGGAGGTGGTCAGCCACCTGTCGACCTTCTCGGGCGGGAGCAAGGTCTATAGGGGGCACTGCTAGTTCTGTTGATGTTGTGGTGGTGGTGAGCAAGTCTGGGGAAAGACATGGAGCTCTAATACAAAGAGAAAATGGCGGTGAGGCAATGGGGCGGCACATTGTGAGGACTTGGAATATTAGCTTATGTCAGAGAGACCTATATTCCGTTCTCACGGCAGCTCTGTCATGGATTCGCTCAGGGTCCTTGGGTGAGGCAATTTTTTCTCCTTCACCATCGTCATCTTCCAGCCATTGTGAACTACTGGCTACGTGGAGGAGCCCTGATGGCAAAAATGGTTAACGCTAGGCTGCTAACTGAAAGGTTGGTGGTTCGAACCCACCCAGCTGCTCTGTGGGAGAAAGGCCTGGTGATTTGCCTCTGTAAAGACTTTGACCTAGAAAACCCTGTGGGGCAGTTTTGTTCTGCCAGATGTGGTCACTTGGAGTCGGAATCGGCTTGACGGCACCTGACGACAAGAACAACAGGTGGAAGGCATGTCAAGCATTTGTGTGGCTGTGTCATGGAGTCCTCACGGCGACCTATGATGCTGGTGCGTGTCTGGGTAAGAGTGTGTGAGTATGTCTGTGTATGTAAGTGTGTCTGTGAGAGTGTGTGTGAGTGTGTGTGGGTGTGTTTGTGTCTGTGTGAGAGTATGTAAGTGTGTATGTGAGTGTATTTGTGTGTGAGTGTTATCTGTGTGTGTGTGAGTGAGACAGTATGTGTGCGTGAGTACGTGCTTGTGTGAAGGGTCTGTCTCGGGAAGGAAAGCACTCGGAAGACAGGGACAGCCTGAGAAACACATGAAGGACACGTTTAGAAAGCTGTCTGGGAGCAGTCAGTCACTTGGCTGATGGGACCGGATGGTTTTAAATCTAAAGCTCAAGTGACCTGAGGCTGAGCTAGCGAAGTGGCAGTGGGAATGGATCAGAAAAGACACATGAGAGAAACATTAGGGAAGAAAAATGCTCAGAATGTGACAACTGACTGACGATCGGGGCTGAAGGAGAGAGAAGATGAGCTCCATGACAGACTTGCCAGCCTGGCTGAGGGGGGAGATGGCTTCCGTGGCTCAGGAAAGAGCAGCCACCGGGAAGGCAGCAGGGGGTGCTGTTTGCAGCAGAAGACAGGGAGGTTGGTTGCTGGCTGTGAAGCAACAGGCTGTGATGTCCTGGAGGCCTGGGGAGATGCAAGACAGGGACACAGACCGGGGGTCAGCGATCACCAAGGCCATAAAGGGACATGACTAGGGCTTGTCTCTGAGGCAGCTGGTGGTGTCCACACAGCAGAGTGAGGGGGTAGAGGAAGCGGTTGATCCTCAGAGAAGGCAGAACTCCAGTCAGGCCTTGTAGTGACATTTTTTTCTTCCTGTCTTCTGAATAGATGCAATTGGGGCCGTGAGGCTGCTCAGACCGGCACCTGGGCATGTGTGGAAATCTCTGGAAAGGGGAGAGAGGGGCTGGCCCATTGATGAGGGTGCGTCTTTGGTTGGAAATGAGGGAGATGATTTGGCCTTTGTCACACACACAAGGGCTTAATCTCGGGCCAGGCACAGACGCTGCCTGGCTCTGCGCGTTTCTCCAGCGTTGTTGTTTTTGTACTTCCAGATGACTCACCCAGTTCAGGCAGACTTTTAGCAGCATTTTGTTTCCTTAAAGAACTGCTAATAGAAAGCCTGGTGGGTTTGTCACTGGGGGTTGCTTCCTTCTGCTGTGCGTTTCCTCAGCAGACCCCTCAGGACCCTCACCATGCAGCAGCGAGTCTGGCTGGCTGATCTGGTGTCATAATCCTGGGCTCTTGGCATGGTTGCTACGGGGACCTCATTGATTTGGCATTTTGATGATGGGTTCAGTGAGGGGCTGATGTGAGGAAAGGGGGATGGTGAGAGGGAGGAAGAAGCAGAAAGCTCAGTGGAATTCTCTGGTTCTCTGCTAGGGAGAGGGGTGGGAGGTAGCAGTGAGGGAAAGGTGGGACGGGAGTGTAGCCTTGCTGCCTTGGACCTGACATGCCACCTCTGGACATCAGGGTGGGGTGGGTCGTTCTGCTGGAAATTTGCCCCTTTGCAACCAGCAGATCAACCTGTTCCTCTCCATGATGTAGTTAGGAGCACAAAGCCTGCCAAGGTATAAATGGGGACCTAGTATGGAAACCCTGGTGGTGTAGTGGTTAAGAGCTGTGGCTACTAACCAAAAGGTCAGCGGTTCAAATCCACCAAGCACTCCATGGAAGCCGTATGGGGCGGTTCTACTCTGTAAAGTTTGAAGGTTTGAGTCCACCTAGAGGCACAAAGTTTGCAGCTAGACGGGCTGGCTTAGACCTGTCTCTGCAATTTACTAGCGATGAAGTGTGGGGAAGCGACTGAACCTCTCTGCACCTCAGTTTCCCAATCTGTAAAATGGAGATAATAATAATTCCTTCCTTACAGGGCTCTTATGAGCAACAAATGGGTTAATATCCAGGAAACTCTTAGAACAGTGCTCAGCTGTTCTAAAGATCAGGCAAATGTTCACTGTGGTTCCTGTGACTACTCACCAGTAGGTGTGGAGCCAACTCTGACTCATAGTGACCCATGTGTGTCAGAGTAGAACTGTGCTCTACAGGATTTTCAGTGACTGTCTTAGGCTGGGTTTTCTAGAGAGCAAAAGCAGTAAAGCACATAAATAGATATATAAAGAGATTTATATCAAGGAAATGGCTCACATGGTTGTAGAGGCTGGAAAGTCCCAGGTCCCTGTGTCAGGCTGGAGGCTTCCCCTGACTCACATAGCTGCAGGGCTGGCAAACCCAAGATCGGCAGGTCAGACAGCAAACCTCTGGCTCACAGGCTGCCAGACAGATGAATCCCAAGATCAGCAGGCAAGATGGCAGGACAGCTGGCTCAAGTTCCAAGAACTGGAGGTCAGATGAACAGGAGCCAACTGCAGGATCCAGAGCAACCAAAAGTCCGTAAGCCTTGCCAGAAAGCCCACCTATATTGAATGCAGGCCACTCCACCGAGGAAACTCCCTTTCAATAGACTGGCTACTCACAGCAGACCCCATAGTGGACGTGATCATATTATATCAGATCTCAACATGGAGGAAATTATATAATTATATGACTGCTAAACTACATCATAAGTGCCAAACCACTGAGAACCATGGTTCAGCCAAGTTGACATACAACCTTAACCATCGTGATAACTGATTTTATTAGAAGTGGATTGTCAGGTCTTTCTTCCCAGATACCTCTGGGTGGACTTGAACCTCCAGCTGAGTGTGTTAACCCTTTGTACCACCCAGGGGCTCCTACTAAGTCCTCAGTTATATCTTGGCCCAAGTCACTCCTTCTATGGATAAAAGCACCTGACTCCGCCCTTGTGCAGGGAACAGAGCTTTCTAGAAAGCTTCCCATCTGGAATTCCTCGGTACACTGATGTGTCTCCAGTGAATATCAGGAGGGTCAAGACCTTGACTTCTGGGTCCTTTGGGAAACTGAAACTCTGAGCCTGTGCCCCAGCTGGGGGCAGCCTTATTTGTTTACCCCGGCACCATCCCGATGTTCTCATCTCAGAGTGTTCTCACAGGAAAACGTCTCTTGTCTGTGGCAAAATGAGAAAATGAGGACGAACTTTTCCTATAAGATCATTTTTTTCCCATAAGCTTTTTTTTTTTTTTCCAATTTATTCTGAGTTTTTGGTCTTCCTCCTTTTTTTTTTTTTTTGGCATAAAGCATGTTCCTTCTTCAATTATACAATGGTGACAATGGTTAGTGGCTTGTTTGTGTTCGAGTGTCCTTATGTGGCAAAATAGAAAGTTGGAATCCTTGTATCAGTCTGCCCCAGATTTTCAGAAACTTCCCTCATTTGTGCAGTCTCAAAGTCTAGGCACAGCTTTGGAGTTTACAAAGCATTTTCAGACATATAATCTCATTCCAGCTTCCCATTTACAGGTAAGGATGCTGAGGTCGTGGGAGGTTTTGTGATTTGGCAAAGGCTGAGTGGCTGGAAAATGGTGGAGTTGGGCTCCCAATGGAAAGTCTGTACCACTGAGCCACGACGGAAGCCCGAGCCCTTTCTTTTCATGTCTACCTCGTGTCAACCTTTTAGACAAGTATGAAATCTTGCTTCCTCCAGGGAGCCCTCCTTGCTGAAGCCCACCGCAAATTTTCCTTCAAGTAGAGTCGGGAAGAGGAATCAAGGGTGTGTGTGTGTCGGGGAGGGGGTTGCTGAGATGGGTCACAATTTAAAATTGGTGGCCAGACAATGGACAGTGGTGTTGGTTGCACAGCATGGTTCATGTAATGGGTGTCGCTAATGAACATGAAAAACGTTCAATTGGCAAATGTGTTACATATATTTTTACAACAAAAAAAATTAAGTATAGTTTATATAGGAAAAAAAGTGAATGAATGAATAAATAAATAGGTGACTAGAGAGTCTCTGAGTCTCCTATTTCCCACTCCTTGAAGAGGCAGCATACCCCTGCCCCACCACCCAAACCAAAAAAAAAAAAAATCTGTTACCATCGAGTTGATTCCAACTCATGGTGACCCTATAGGACGGGATATAACTGCCCCATAGGGTTTCCGAGGTTGTGACCTTTACAGAAGCAGACTGCCACATCTTTCTCCGTTGGAATGGCTGGTGGATTTGAACCACTGATCTTTCAGTTAGCAGTCAAGTGTTAACAACTGTGCCACCATGGCTCCTTCATCACCACCCACAAGGGCCATAAGCCTTTGCTCTGAAGGAGGGAGCTACTTGGCTCTGGTTAAAGGTAGAGCCCTGTGAGTCCAGGCCACAGAGAGGGCTTTCGGGGTTGTCACGGATTAAGTTGTGTCTCCCCAAAATATCTGTCAACTTGGCTAGGTCATGATTCCCAGTATTGTATGATTGTCTACCATTTTGCCATCTGATGTGATTTCCCTATGTGTTGTAAATCCTATCGTTATGATGTTAATGAGATGGGTTAGTGGCAGTTATAATGATGGCAGCTATAAGATTAGATAGTGTCTTAAGCCAATCTCTTTTGAAAGATATAAAAGAGAGAAGTGAGCAGAGAGATGGGAGACCTCATACCACCAAGAAGGCAGTGCCAGGAGCAGAGCGCGTCGTTTGGACCTGAGGTTCCTGCACTGAGATGCCCCTAGACCAAGGGAAGACTGATGACAAGGACCTTCCTCCAGAGCCGACAGAGAGAGAAAGCCTTCGGGAGCCGGTGCCCTGAATTCGGACTTCTAGCCTACTGAACTGTGAGAGAATAAACTTCTCGTTGTTAAAGCCATCCACTTGTGATATTTCTGTTATTGCAGCACTGGATGACTAAGACAGGGGTTTTGGTAGGAAACAGACTCAGGGTAGAGATTTGCCTGCAGGAGGCTGATTGGGGGATGCTCTGTGAGGAAGTGAGGGAAACAGGAACCAGATACTGCAACGGAGGCCTAGCTGATCCTGCTGGGAGCTCTGAAACTGGGGTGGCCCTTTCAAGGTGTACCAAATGGAGGCAAGGAGGCTGGACCTCTGAACCCCTCCCTGCGTCAACCAGAAATAAAGACATGTGCATGGTGGCAGGGGGTGGGAGGGTATAGGATGGGGGAAGGAGCTCCCTGCTTTCAACCTTCCCCCCACCCTCAGCCGAGTGAGACTTTTGAAATGTTGGATCGCATCTCTGCGTCCAGTGGCTCCCTTGTCACTCAGTATGAAAGCCAAAATCCCCACAGTGGTCCCCAGGCCCTGCACGGTCCACCCCTCCCACCCCCTCTGCCCCCTGCCCCATCCTCCTAAGCCACAGCCCCTCTGTTGCTCTTCCTCAGACGGGTGTACCCCCTTAGGACATGCTGTTTCCTCTCTCATATTCCCTGCCCCCATGTGGACATTATAATTCACTTTCCCTGACCAGCCCGCCCAGCCCACATTGTCCCCGCCCCACATTCAAATCTGACATGTGTTTTGCTTTCTGTTCATTATCTGATTTCTGCCTTTAGAATGTAAGCTCCATGAGGCACAAGGCTGGGGTGGTTTTCTCTCTGAACCTCCAGACCAGCACAGTGCCCAGGACCTAGCAGGTGGTCAGTAATACTTGTTGACTGATTGAAGAATAAAATCACCAATCAAAGGGCCTGACACATGTCACTATTTGATAAATACTAGCTTTCTAAATTTTTATTTGTTTTAATTTTTTTTTTAATTTTTAAATACAGGGATGTATAGAAGAGGAGTCCTGGTGGGACAGTGGTTAAGAGCTTGGCTGCTAACCAAAAGGTCGGTGGTTCGAATCCACTAGCCACTCCTTGGAAACCCTATGGGGCAGTTCTACTCTGTCCTGTAAGGTCTCTATGAGTCGGAATCAACTCGATGGCAATGGGTTTGGTTTTGGTTTATAGACGGGAAGAAGCCCTGGCGACACAGTGGTTAAGAGCTAGGCTGCTAACCAAAAGGTCAGTAGTTCAAATCCACCAGCCAGTCCTTGGAAAGCCTATGGGGCAGTTCAACTCTGTCCCATAGGGCCACTATGAGTTGGAATCAACTCAATGGCAACAGGTTTGTAGAAGAGAAACAAGCCACAATCCCACTGTTTTTATAACCCTTATGACATGCTTAAAAAGATAAAGATAATCTACATCCATGACAATTAGAAAATCCTGCTAGGTATCCAAAAACCCGTTGCCATAGAGTGGACTCTGACTCATGGCGACCCCGTGCGTGTCAGAGCGGAACCCTGATCCATCGGGTTGTCAGGGGCCGGTTTTTCAGAGGTAGATCACCAGGACTTTCTTCCCAGGTGCCTCTGGCTGGATTGAACTGTTAGCAGCTGAGATCATCAGCTGGGCCCCTATTATCAATGAACGAAAAATAATTGTCGGTGCATGACCTTGTGTACTAGCCCCTGGAGCAGTCTCACGAGGGCGCCCTTTCCTCAGGGGCTGAGAAGGAGCCTGTCCACAGGGGCAGGCTTGTGGCGTGAAGCACAGGGAGCCAGGCCACAGGGGGTGCTCCTTTATGCCTTGACCCGCCCCCAGGCGCAGAAGTTAACAGGGTTCTAAGACATTGGGGATGCCCCTCTGAGCCGGACCCTTCAGTAGTTACCTCAGTGGGTTTAGGAGAAAACCCACACTCTTTATGGTGGCTGCTAAGGTGCCGCGACGTCTGACTGTAGCTGCCCTCTTGCCCTTGCTTGCTACACCCCAGCCATTCCGCTCTCCTTCCAGTGACATTTCCAGCCTCGGGGCTTTGGTCCATGCCGTTCCCTCGGCCTGGAAGGAGTCTTCTTTCTCCCCAACACCTGGCCAAGGCCGACTCACCCTCCTGGTCTCAGCTTACATCCTCGGGTCTCACACCTGCGTGGGTGGGCATGGAGTCACCTGGAGGGCTTATTAAAACTCAGGTGGCTGGGCCTCCACCCCGTGGTTTCTGATTCAGTAGCCCTGGCTTGGCCTGAGAATTTGCATTTTACCAAGTTCCCTGGTGATGCTGCCACTGTTGCTGTGGGGACCTCACCTTGAGAGCCACAGATGATGCTTCTTTAAGACGACGTCCCCCCAGACCCTCCTCCTCTGCCTTTCTAAATTAAGTCCCTGTGCTTTTGTTTCATACCACTTATCACAATTTTTAATTATAAGTTTATTTGTGTTTAATGACTACCTTCCAATCCAGACTAAACCAGAGCAAACATTTTGGTTTCAGTTCTCTGTCCTTTCTTGCATTAAAGCGACAAAGACCCATAAGCACATATCATACAAAGAGCATCTCTCCTGCCTCTAAAAGGGAGGAAGCTAGCATTTATTGAACACAATTAGGTGTTTTGTACTAGGAGAGAGACTGCCAGAATAAAAGTAACCAACAGGGACTGTCATTGATTGAGTACGTACTTGGACAGGATCTGTGATTTTTGGTTCATCTCTGTAGCTCCAGTGCTTAGACCATTAAAAAAAAAATTTGCTGTCGAGTCAATTTCAACTCATGGTGACTCCAAGTGAGTCAGAGTAAACTGTGCTCCATAGCTAAATACACATTTTTTAATAAATGAATTGAGTGAAAATGTACAATTCTCCAGCACAGGACATTTCCTCTTTTTCTGGAGGACGGGGAGACCATTCTAGGACTGGTTTTATAGACCCCCTTCCTATCCGAAGATGCCTCTGGGGGACTAGAAGCCTGGGGTCCTTCCAGGCCTTGAACGTGGTCCCGCCTCCCCAGACAAGATTGACAAGGCCCCTGGGAGCTCAGAGATCTCCCAGCAACCTGCAGAGGCAAACACTTCCTCTCCACTGCCTCTCATATAACAAAAATAATAATAAAGAAAGGAAGGGGGAAAATACCTATAGGCTGGTTTGTTTCCATTCAATGCAAAGCAGGAAATAACAAGAAGATCAAAGCAAGGCTGAAAACAGAGAGACAGGAAAATAAAACGAGGGGGACAGAGAGGCCAGAAGGGAGGAGGTGGAGAACCACAAGGAAAAGAGGAATAACTCCACCCTGAAAACGGGCTCTCCTGTTCCTGGGTGTCCATGGGCCACCTGCCAAAGCGATTGATTACTTCTGTAGGCAGAGTTGCCTTTTTATTTCACACCAATTTTCACGGGCAGCATAAGATAAAAATGGAAGAGATGAAGTGAATGGGAAAAGATGATTGCGTGTTGATGTAAAAAGGGGAGCGCGGGGAAGGGGGAGGCTGGACACGTGGCTGTGAGAGGTGGCTGGAGAGGATGTTTTGAATTGTGTACTCCCACCCCCCACCCCCAGACTCCCCCCCCACCGCCCACCACTTTATTCTTTTATTTATATATTTTCTTGAAAACCTCTGTCACCTGTTCCCAGTGACCTGCTGGTCACAACCCACCTTGGCAGAATGAGCGAACATTCCCGGCCCTCAAGGGAGCAGGGTGGTCACACCATTAGCTTTGTTGTGCTATCTACCTCCTTCCGGCCCCCCAATTCTATTTCTGACTTAGAAATCAGAGAACTTGGTAAGGGATGAGATTTCAGAGGCAGGAGCCAGCTGCGTGACCTCGGCTTGGTCTTTTCTGTTTCCGGAGCCTCAGTTTCCCTACCTGGGGCGCAGTGATAATGATTCACCTGGCAGTGCTGCCAGGGAGTGCTAACAGGTGAGAGGGTTAAGACATGCTTTGGGAAAGCAAAGGGCTATAAGCAGCCCTCATAATCTGAATGGACAAAAAGCAAATACTACAAACACAAAGCCATGGCCTCTTATTGGGCAGGTACATCCCTTAGTGGACTGCATCTGAACAACCCCTTGGGGTCTCTGCTCATGGCTGGTTCCCTGCCAGGTTCCTCCACCCATTTGGACATCTGAGTCCTGTTCTCAAAGCTGGCTGTGAGGGTCTGTTTCCTAAAAACACTTTGTCTGGGGTGGTGGTGGTGGCGGGGTTTGCGGAGCAACTGGCCTCCAGGGTCCTGAGACAGTTCCTCACAGGGTCATAGGCAAGCAGGGAGCCAGGGAACTGCCCCTTCCAGCCTCCCTTTCTCCATCCCAAAGCCATTGGTAACGTGGCTACATGGAACACGGCGCTCTCGGCTGAACTGAACAGAGTCACGGGGTGGGAGCAGGGGTGCCATGCTGGTGGGTGTGTCATTTCAGGAGGTGGTGAGGCTCTCCCCCTGCCAGGCTGTTCAGGTGGTTCTGCACAAAGGCTTTGATCCTGTGGCAAAGAAGGGCAGTGTGGGACTCCACAGGCCCCTTTTACGCCCTGCTGACTCCCCACCAGCAGGTCGGCATACCAGCTGTGGCAGGTGGTGCCCTGAGATGGGTGATGTGACTCCTTGGAAGAGAAGGCTCCATGGGGAGAAGTTTCCATTGGCAGAAAGCATCAAGACGCCCTCTGTTGTCCATTCAGGGGCCAGTAACTCCTCTGGGTAGTAGGTGAGTGTCCCTGGCCGGGGGTTGGGGGGGTGGGTCTTTACAATCACCAAGATGCAGAAAGCTAGTGCTAGGAAGGACCTGAAAGACTGGGCTGTCCAACACCCCCATTTTACATATGAGGAAAGTGAGACCTAGAGAGGGAAGGGGCATGTCCCAGGGCTTATAGCTAGTTAGAGGTGGAAGGGAGGCTAGAATCTAGGTTTGCTGACTCCTGTTCAGGCGCTTTCTCTGTGTGTGTGTGTGCGTGTAGAAAGAGAGAGAGGGAGAGACACAGGCAGACAGAGACAGATGGAGAGATACACAGAGAGACAGAGAGATACAGACAGAGAGACAGAGACAGAGAGAAAGAGACAGGTACAAAGAGATAGAAGATCAGACAGACGGAAAGACATATAGAGAGAGACATGGAGAGACAGAGAGACAAAAGAGACAGACAGAAAAATACAGAGACAGAGCCATAGACAGAGAGAAAGAGAGAGACAGACAGACAAATAGATGGAATGATAAATAGAGACTTGGAGAGACAGAGACAGCCAGAAAGACAGAGAGACACGGACAGACAGAGTAAAAGAGAGAGACAGACAGATGGAAAGACACATAGAAAGAGACAGAGAGAAAGACAGAAAGACACAGAGACAGAGGCAGAGAAGGAGGTGGGGAGGACAGCTCTTGGGTGAAAGCATGGGGAAGTACCCTTCAGGGGAGCCGGTCAGGGGAAGGGCGCATGTTTCCAGGCTGCCGTGAGAGCTTGGCTCCTAGGACAAGTGGCGAAAGTGACAAGAGGCTTGCCTTGTAAACTCGGAGCTCCACCTGCCTGGGGGGAGCATGTCAGGAGTCTTGTGAAACACCAGAGGAAGCTGCTGCTCGTATTTTCTCTTTATGGCCATCTGCACAGGGCACTCACAGGCCCCTGTGAGATCCCTGAACCGGAGCTGTCACTCAGCCAACCAGACTCAGCAGCCCAAGCCAGGCTGGAAGGTTGGGGTGGGCCTGCTTCTTCCTCTTGAGGGTGCCTCAAGAGAAGGGTGCACACACACACACACACACGCACGCGCGCACGCACGCGCACACACACACACGGTAGAGACAGCAGCTGCAGTCTGGGGTCGACAGACAGGAGGCCCCCAACTACTACTCTTCAAGTCATTTGGACGCTGTACTTCTCCCCTGTGGCCCTTCAGAGTCTCCCATGACAATATACATCCTCAGTGTGGTGCGCAGGTGGGAGTTTGTTATGGGTTGAATGGTGTCCCCAAAAAGATATGTGGAAGTCCTAACCCCTGTATCTGTGAATGGGACCTTATTATGGGAAATAGAGTTTTTCTTTTGTTATCAGTTAAGTTCAACAAGGTCATACCAGAGTAGGTGGGTCTTGATTCTAATGCCCTTCTAGTGGTGTTTTATAAAAAGGGAGCCACACACAGTGGGAACGCCAAGAAATGCCAGGGCTACCAGAAACTGAGAGAGACAAGAAAGACTCTTTCTCTGGAGCCTACAGAGACAGAGAGAGCATAGCCCTCACACCACCCTGGGCTTCAGCATCCACCAGAGTTTCCCTCAGCATCCAGAGCTGTGAGAAAATAAATTTCTGCTCTTGAAAGCCACCCACGTCGTGGTATTTTGTTATGGCGGCAGCAGCACTAGGAAGCTAATATAGCATTTCCGCCTTTTCATCTGATGTCTTGAGACAGAGGTTGGTTGCCAGCAAAATAGGAAAGGAGCTATGTGGACAGCTGGCCGTGGATGTGAAAGGAAGTTAGGGTACCCCATTCTGCTCCCACTGATTGGCATGGGTGAAGCAGAATCATCAGTGGCCTGCCCCACCTTCCTCAGCCTTCCCCAGAGGTCACCACAGCCGCCTTGGGCAGTTCACAGACATGGGGCAGGCTGCCTACCTCAACAATGCCTTCTCTGCCTGAGGGTGTTCAGCTGCACAGGGCTGGCTAGAGGTGCTGGGGGCTCCAGCCACAGCGGACAGGAGCTCCTGAGAAATATCCTAGCTTCCTTGTGCTTTTTGCAGCCTCTAGGGGGTGCCCCGAGGGATCGATCCCTGTTGTGGATTGAATTGCATCTCCAAAACGTGCATATTGAAATCCTAACCCCTGTACCTGTAAATGTAACCCTGTCTAGAAACAGGGGCTTCCTTCAGGTGTATTAATGAGGTCATGCCAGAGTAGAGTGGGTCCTAAACTTAATCCCTCCTGAATAGACACAGAGATACACACAGGGGGAAGACAGACGCCAAGGAACATCAAGGATTGCTGGCAGACACCAGAAACTAGGAGAGAAGCTCGCAGACAGAATCAACGTGGCCGAGAAACTAATTTGGACTTTCAGCCTCCAGAATTGTGAGAAAATACATTTCTGATCTTTAAAGCCACCTACTATGGTCCTTCTGTCAGAGCAGCACTAGGTAACTTAAGACAATCCTCCTTGTAGTTAGCTGCTGTGGCATCATGATGGCGATCCCATGCACAGCAGAACGAAATGTCGCCTGGTCCTGTACCATCTCCACGATCATTAATGCCCCTTAATTGATGTTCCTCCTTCCCCTTTCTCATTTCTCCACTCCCTCACTGTACTTCCTGAGACCACCTCCGAAATAAACAACTTTGCTCTCAAATCGTTCCCCAAGAGTCCGCCTTTGGAAGAGCCCAAACTCCGATGCCCAGCTAACTGCACTCTAGTGGAGCAAGCAGTGGCTGTCAGCTCTGGGCATCCTACTTTCGGCTCGCCAGCTTGTGATGCCAGACGTGTCCTTTAACCTCTTTAAGCCTCTGTTTCCAAATTTGTAAAATGAGGTCTACACTCTATAGTTTATGGGAGTCTATTTCTTAAACAATGAAGAAAAAATTTGTCCAGGATTGCCACAGGGCAAAAACACAGGCTATATGCTGTATATCTGGATTCCAAGATGAAAGATCAATACAGCATTGCACATGACCAAGTGTTAAATTGGGTGACAAATTCCAAACGGAGCTGGGATTCTCAGAAAGGAAAGATGTACTCAGAGAAGGCTTCCCAGAAGAGGTGACTTTTGAGCTGGGCCTGAAAGGATGTATGAGTCCAGGTAGGTTGGGGTTCACGGCAGGGGTGTGTGGACTAGTCTAGAGCCAGACTCTGTGGGTGTGGTACTTATTTTGTTGTTGTTGTTAGGTGCCATTGAGTCTGTTCCGACTCATAGCGACCCCATGTACCACAGAACGAAACACTGCCCGCTCCTGCGCCATGCTTACAATTGTTGTTATGCTTAAGCCCATTGTTGTAGCCACTGTGTCAATCCATCTCATTGAGGGTCTTCCTCTTTTTCAATGACCCTCCACTTTACCAAGCATGATGTCCTTCTCCAGGGACTGATCCCTTATGATAATATGTCCAAAGTATGTGAGACATAGTCTCGCCATCCTTGCTTCTAAGGAGCTTTCTGTTCTGTTCCAAGACAGTGCAGCACTTGCACACCCATAATAAAGCCTCTTCAATCTTGGGTGAACAGCATTGAATCAACAGCTGTTATACACATCGTTACATGGAAGGTGTTAGGATTGTAGGGATGTTTCTTTTTAAAAGATTATCTGTAATTTTCTAGAAAGAAAGGGAGATTGGAGCTTAGAGTTTACTTCAAAAGACATTATTCATTCTTTCATTTCCCAGCCCATTACAGCTCATTCCTTCTATTCTCTCTTGGCCCATTTCTTCCCTTCCCTTTCCTTTCCATCCTGTTCTATTCCATCCGATTCCACCCCTTCCCATCCTTGCTCTCCCCTTCCCATCCCTTACCTTGCTGCCTCATTCTATCCTGTTGTCTCATCACTTCTTATCAAGCCCCATCCTTACCTACTTCGTCTCATCCCTCCCTATCTCCTTTCATCTCCTACCCATCCCTTCTCATCCCACTGTATTTGAACCTATTCCTCCCCTTCCCATTCACTCCATCTCATCTCTTCCCATCCCTTCCATCCTATCCTAGCCTCTCCCATCTCATGCTATCCCACCCCATCTCTCCTAGCTAAGAAAGGATTGTTGGCACATGAGAGGACATTGGAGACCAGCCGCTTCGGCACAGCTATTTGGCTCAGGCTGAGCAGGGAGCTACGACTGTTAACCAAAACATCGGCTGTTCGAATCCACCAGGCGCTCCTTGGAAACTCTGTGGGGTAGTTCTACTTTGACCTATAGAATCACTATAGGGTCGCTGTGAATTTGACAATGCTCTGCTGCTATTCATAAGGTTTTCACTGGCTAATGCTTTTCAGAAGTAGACTGCCGGGTCCTTCTTCCTAGTCTGTCTTAGTCTGGAAGCTTAGCTGAAACCTGTCCTCCATGGGTGACCCTGCTGGTATCTGAATACTGGTGGTATAGCTTCCAGCATCACAGCAACACACAAGCCCCCACAGTACGACAAACTGACAGACACATGCATCAGGGCTGTATTCTCTCACCACACCTATTCAATCTGTATACTGAACAAATGATATGAGAAGCTGGACTACATGGGACTATGAAGAAGAATGTGGCATCAGGATTGGAGGAAGACTCATCAACAACCTGCATTATGCAGATGACACAACCTTGCTTGCTGAAAGTGAAAAGGACTTGAAACACTTACTAATGAAGATCAAAGACCACGGCCTTCAGTACGGATTGCGCCTCAACATAAAGAAAACAAAAATCCTCACAGCTGGACTAATGAGCAACATCATGATAAACAGAGAAAAGATTGAAGTTGTCAAGGATTTCACTTTACTTGGATCCACAATCAACAGCCATGGAAGCAGCAGTCAAGAAATCAAAAGACTCATTGCATTAGGTAAATCTGCTGCAAAAGACCTCTTTAAAGTGTTGAAGAGCAAAGATGTCACCTTGAAGACTAAGGTACGCCTGACCCAAACCATGGTATTTTCAATCGCCTCATATGCATGTGAAAGCTGGACAATGAATAAGGAAAACCGAAGAAGAGTTGACACCTTTGAAATGTGGTGTTGGCGAAGAATATTGAATATACCACGGACTGCCAGAAGAATGAACAAATCTGTCTTAGAAGAAGTGCAGCCAGGATGCTCCTCAGATGCAAGGATGGTGAGACTGCATCTTATATACTTTGGACATGTTGTCAGGAGGGATCAGCCCCTGGAGAAGGACATCATGCTTGGCAAAGTACAGGGTCAGTGGAAAAGAGGAAGACCCTCAATGAGATGGATTGACACAGTGGCTGCAACGATGAGCTCAAGCATAACAATGATTGTAAGGGTGGCTCAGGACCGGGCAGTGTTTCGTTCTGTTGTGCATAGGGTCGCTATGAGTCGGAACTGACTCGACGGCACCTAACAACAACAACAACACGAGTCGGAATCAACTTGACAGCAATGGGTTTTTGGTTTTGGAGCAGGGAGCTGCAGCTGAGACATTGTCCCCTAAGAACCTGAGAGGTGGAAAGCCTTGGACCTGAACGGGCACGTGATCTAAGGGGCTCTGCTAAGGCAGCGGCTTGGACATTGTTGTTTTTAAAACGAATAGAATATGTTCTTTTTTTTTTTTTTAATCTCTGTGGCCTGAGCAAGGACTCTCTTGGCAAACTTGTTTTTTTTTTTTTTTTTTTTCGCCTGGTGGGCTGGGGCCAGTCCTATCAGTATACAAGGAGCCTGTTGGTGAACCAGGGCTCTTGGGCCAATGCTGGGCTGGAATGTCTCCAGCCTATTTTGACTTTGACTTCCAGGCTGCTGGCTACTTTGAGAGGCAGTGTGACGAAGTGGCTAAGAGCATAGATACTGGAGCCAAGAAGCCCTGGTTAAAACCCCAGCTCTGCCACTTACCAGCTGTGTGACCTGGGGAAGTTCTTAACAGCCCCCATGCCTCAGTTTCCATATCTGTAAAGTAAGTATCATAACAGTGTTTGCCTCATAGGGCTGCTGTGAGGATTAGATAAGTATTGTATGTCAAGCATGTAGAATGATACTTGATACACAGCGAACTCTGAAATAATTGTTAGCTACTCTGACACATATGGGGTCACTATGAATCAGAGCTGACTTGACAGCTGCTGGTGGATTTATCAACATCATCGTCGTTTATTCATATAGGAAACGGAGGATCGGGGTTCAGGATTAGACTCTCCAGGGCATGTATTCTGGGGAGGAAAGCGAGGCTTGGTGTGAGGGTCTCCTCTCTACTGCCCTCTGCCAGTGCTCCTTCTAGAAGGCACCTTGGTAAGAGCAGAATTGGTGTTCGCAAAGTTTTGAGACCTGAGCTGCTGCCCCGGGTCCCAGCCTGCCAAACTTGGCCTTCCCCCACTGGGATGGCCTTCACATCATACCCCAGGCCCAGGATAGAACTCAGGTGGGCAGGCACAGTGGGTTTCGGAGGGCCCCTGATCGGCCAGGGAAGGTGTAGCAGTCTTCTCTGCCCGGCTTCCCTTCCTGCCCCCTCCCTAGCCACCGTACCCCTTCTGTTTTCCCTCCTCCCCCCTCTCCTCTGCACCCACCCCCTCCGAGGAGGCCAGCTGGGGAGGTCTGACATCTCCTGGTTAATGGCTTAGAGATGGAAGTGTCTGTTAAGGTTGTCATTGGGAGCCAGAGCCAAATGGCCCGAGACAAGCTTGTGGCTGTCTTCCAGGCCATGCCAAGAAAATGCTCCCTGACAGGATGCCATGGCACACACTCACTTAGAAGACCTGGAGTGATGGAGGAGCCTGCGGGAGGCCGCTGTCCCCCACAGTGCTGTGGAGACCTGTGGTCCCCTCTGCAGGGTAGAGAGCCCCCAGGAAGTCAGAATGGAACTGCCCGAGCATGAATTGGGGTCTGATCAAAGGACAGGTGGCTAGATTCGCCCAGAAACAAGTCCAGGAAGACCTCACTAATTAGTGCAAATTTGGAAAGAGGCCAGACTGACCTAGTAACAGACTCTGAATGTTGGAATTTCAAAACACAGTTTTACCACTCTCAGGTAAGTAGTCTGCAAAAGACACTCATAGAAAATGTACTGTATACTGTGCTAGTGTGTGTGTACGTGTGTGTGTGTGTGTGTGTGCGTGTGTAACACAGAGATGAGTAAGACCATATATTTGTCCTAAAGGAATTCACAATATGCCAGGGGGTGGGTGATATACAATTGCATTACTTGGCATTTTTTGTTGTTGCTGTAGTTAGGTGCCATCTAATCGTTTCCGACTCACAGCAACCCTATGTACTACAGAACATAACACTGCCCGGTCCTGCACCACCCCCACAATCCTTGTTATGCCTGAGCCCATTGTTGCAGCCACTGTGTCAATCCATCTCATTGAGGGGCTTCTTCTTTTTCACTGACTCTTTTTCTCTACTTTAGCAAACATGATGTCCTTCTCCAGGGACTGATCTCTCCCGATAACATGTCCAAAGTATGTGAGACGTAGTCTCGCCATCCTTGCTTCCAAGGAGCATCCTGGTGTACCTGGCATTTAGTAAAATTAAATCACCAAGATGGCAAAGCAAAGGTCTTTGGGACGTACTAGAATGACCAGACGAATGAAGGGTAGTTACCCATCAACGAAAGGCTTCTGAATAGCCTGCCGTTTCCTGTAGGTCAGACGCCTCCCTTGCCTCTGACTTGCGCCTTGTCTGCTGCTCTGCACCCCGCGCCCCCATTCCTAACTATGTGCAGGTGGCTTCCGGCCCACCAAGGCTGCTGCCTTTCAGTTGGAAACCTGTGCGTTCATCAGTGGAGAGAGAAAAAGGGCTCTTGGCTGAATGTGTCTGGGGCCCTGGGTCTACGTCCATCACCCTGCCTTAAACCTGTTGCCGTCAAATCGATTCCAACTCACGGTGTGTCGTAGTAGAACTGTGCTCCACAGGGTTTTTGGTGGCTGATTTTTAGGAGTAGATGGCCAGGCCTTTTCTCTGAGGCATCTCTGGGTGGACTTGTACTTCTAACCTTTCAATTGGCAGCCGAATACACTAACTGCTTGCACCGCCCAGGGATACCTCATCCTGCCTTAAAAAAACAAAACAAAATCAAAGTCATTGTCATCAAGTCAGTTCTGACTCATGGTGACCCCGTGTGTTACAATAGAGCTATGCTCCATAGGGTTTTCTTGGCTGTAATCTTTATAGGAGGGGATCATCAGCCTTTCTTCTTTGGTGCCACTGAGTGAATTCGAACCTCCAACCTTTCAGTTAGCAGCTAAGTGTTAACCGTTTGCACCATCCAGGGACTCCTTCATCATCTGTGGGCCCTGGCATTGTCAGAGAGAATTTCCAAGGGCTCCGCTGGGCCAGGCTCAGTGCCTTTTAAGAGTTTGCAGAACTGGGGCCGTCCCCCGTCTCGGGCGCTTTAAGAACATCCAGCATTCATCTCAAAGGGGGTGGTTGGCATTTCCATCTCCTTTGCTGGCAAATTGTAGATTTGGATATGAGCAGAAAATATAGTGACATCAAGGTTGTGTGGTCTGAAGCTGACAAGATGGATAAGCCTCGCAATTCTGCCCTTCCCAGCCTCCTCTTGGATTCCTCTCTCCACAGCTCTTTCTTTTAACCTTTTTTTTTTTTTTTTTAAGAAAACATTTTTAGAGACTTTAATAACTGTGGAAGGATGCTGTAAGGTGGGCAGGGAAATCGATCATTTTTATTCGGTTGTACGCGATAAAATGTAAGTTTGGGCAATAAATTTTCTTACCTTGAAGAGAAAGAACAGCTCGCCTGGCCATTGACAAGACTCCCTTTTTGGATATTTTAATGAATGAATGAAGCCCTGGTGTGAGTAATTAATAGCCACGGTTCCAGGCTCTGGCTGGGGCTGGGGAGGGGCTCCCCTCGTCCCCAATCCAGGGTCTATTATTTTAAACCAATGACTTGCCAAATACATATAAAGCAGGCAGTGTTGGCAAGGTTGCTATGAGTCGGAATCAACTCAGGGCAGCAGGTTTGGTTTTCTGAGCAAGGTGGTATCCCCTGGGTGGAGCAAATAGTCAGGCAAGAGGCTGCTAACCAAAAGGCTGGCAGTTCGAGTCCACCCAGAGGTGCCTCGGAAGAAAGGCCTGGCAATCTACTTCCAAAAACTCAGTCACTAAAAACCCTATGGAACACAGCCCTACTCTGACACACATGGGGTGCCACAAGTTGGAGTCAATTTAACAGCAAGACACCATGCTGAGCACCAGCAGGGGGATGCAAAGGAATATCTCAAAGTCCTGGGTAAGCTGCACTAAGAAAGGATCTTTAGCAGGTTCCAGTGATGCTGAGGGTGGAGGAGAGAGGGTGGCTGAGGATGGTGGGGGAGGGGCATTTTAGAATGTGACTCAGAGAAAACTGCTGGGAGGAGAGGAATTAGAATTTTTGCAGCTGTAGTTTCTCAGGAACTTTGGGTAGTGAGGAGCCATGGTGGCGTAGTGTTTAAGAGCTCAGCTGCTAACCACAAAGGTCAGCTGTTTGAATCCACCAGCCGCTGCTTGGAAACCCTGTGGGGCAGCTCTACTCTATCCTATACGGTTGCTATGAGTCAGAATCAACTCCACAGTAACGGGCTTGGATAGTGAAGAGGAGCTTTGGTCGCGCAGTTCTTAAATGCTCAGCTGCTAACTGAAAGGTCAGTGTTTCGAACCCACCAGTGGCTCCACAGGAACAAGATGTGGCCGTTTGCTTCTGTAAAGATTACAGCCTTAGAAGCCCTATGGGGCAGTTCTACTCTATCCTGAAGAATCGATTCAATGGCATCAATGGCAGCGGGTTTGGGTAGTGAATGCTGGTTTTGAGGTCAAAGTCTGACTCTTAGTAATGGCATTTTTTTGAGGGGGGGAAGAGGGTATCCTCTTGTTTCCTGGCTTAAGTCAACTGTTCCGAAATTTTCCATGAACGTGATTTCAAGAATTTCAGCGCATTCTCCCATTGTCAACACCACCCACCTTGCCCACAGCTCCTGGCCCCCACCCGGAGGATGGCAATAGATGAGACAAGTGGCTTGGTATTGGCTATGGGATTGGATTTGGGACGTTAGCTACGTGGACAACTCTCTTGGCCCTTTGCTCCCAGCACCCTAAAAGGAAAGGCAAGGAAGCTGGAGTGTTAACTCCCAGTTTCTGCTTTTTTATGGACAGGTTGAGAGGGTGGGAGTCTGGTGAGGTGTAATGGGCAGGATGCCAGGTGGGGACATGCCCACCCAGCCTGCCCCTGTCACATCACGCCTGTGGTCGGAGCATAGGAGGGTTTAGGCCATTGCTCCCCCTCCATCCTGCCCCAGCCTCCCTTCCTCAAGTCCTCACCATCTCTCTCTCTCTCTCTCTCTCTCACACACACACACACACACACACACACACACACAGGCTCCCAACACCTCCCAGCCCCGCCTCTCCCCTGTGGCTCAGCATCTCAGACTTCGCTGGCCACGCGGCCTTAGACATCTCGGTGCACAGACGGCTTTGTCAACAAAGACAGGGCACCCAATTATTCTGAAAGCAACCGGTTTCTGTTTGCTTATCAGACTTCAACTGTTTGCCCTGTGCATCACTACTGATTGATCTGAACTTTTCTCCTTCAAACCTCAATGCAATTCGTGGTTTGTGCTTGGGGAGGAGCCACCGTGCTGTGGGCCTCCAGGAGCCAGAGCTGGTGCCCTGTGCCATGCACGCACAGGCTCGCCAAACCCTCTGGGAGGTTGGCATCACAGGGCCTTGTTTAAAGGTGTGACCGCCGGGTCTGAGAAAAGGTATTTATGCAAGTCCATAACTCCTAAATGGTGGAACCGTTATTTGAATCCAGGTCTGCTGGGTTGCAAGACCTGTACTCTTTCCACAGCATTAAGGTGCCTCTGGCATGGGGGCACAGCCTTTGGTCCCTCTGGTCCAGAACTGCACTCAGCACAGAATAGAGGGTGTGTTCTTCCTCTCGTTACCCAGCTCCAACTCATGGCAACCCCATGTGTGTCAGAGCAGAACTGCTCCATAGAGCTTTCAATGGCTGTGATCTTTTTGGAAGCAGATGGCCAGGCCTTTCTTCCGAGGCACCTCTGGGTGATTTCTAACTGCCAACCTTTCAGTTAGTACCCAAGTGCTTAACCGTTTACGCCACCCATTTATTCCTCAGCTATACAGCTGACACAAGGAGAAGAGAAACCTGGTGATTTTGGGGTCTTTCCAGGCTTCTGCTTTGGAGGCCCCATCTGGGGTAAACTGAAGAGTAAAAAGTAGGAGGGTAAAAATACTCTTTTGTACTTGTGCTAACACTAGGATAGCTATAACACTGGTTATTTAAACAGAGACCCTTTTGAGAGTGATAGGCAAAGCTATTCATAGTTGTATCAGGACAGCAGAGACAAACCAGGACTGTCCCTGGCAAACCCGGATATAGGGTTGCCCCGCTATAGCCCCTAAATGGGGTCCAAATTCTAACTCCCATGATTCTCTCCATACAAATTTGAGAATTAGAATACCCAGAACTCCATTACCTTGTAGTTACTGGAGCCCCGCACCAATGAAATTACTTTTAATTATCATGCCACTCTAGGAGGGAGGGGCCTCTTGCCTCAAGGTTATAGAAACACATTGGCAGACCAGGGGTATTTATGGCTCCCTGAGGCCTCGCTCAGTCACAGATGCCCACTCCTGGCCTAAGCAGGCCTGGGATGTCTGCCCGTGGCCTGGCCTTTAAAGGACTGAAGTAAGGACGGGGCTTTGTGGCCGATGCGTCACCATCACCAAGGTGGATTACAAAATGTTCACATGTGGATTCGCGTCCACATTTCATGGCTAACTTCCAACTGGCATTTTCAGGGATGTCTCAGTGCCTTCCCAGATTCATTCTTCCCAAACCCCAAGGAGCCTTATTTAATCCAAGGGATCTACATAGGGCCTGGTGCTTGGTCCATGGGAGGGAGAGAAAAGGAGAGAGAGGTTCTTTTTTTTTCCCCCCAAACTTTCTACTAATCTGAAATGCCATGATTTAGGATTACAGGCAAGGAGCTCTGGTGATGCAATGGTTAAGCACTCAGGCGCTAACTGAAGGCTTGGTGGTTTGAACTCACCCAGAGGCACCACAGGAGAAAGACCTGGCAATCTGCTCCCATAAAGATTACAGCCTAGAAGGCCCTATGTGGCAGTTCTACCCTGTCACATGCGGCTGCTATGAGTCAGAATCAACTTAATGATACCCAGCAATGGTAACAACAGGGCTATAGCAGCATTTTCCCTGGCTACAAGGAGGAAGGTTATTTGAAATGGCATAGAGAAGATGGCTAGCAGAAAAGGAAGCAGAGCAAAGAGGCAGAGATGAGAAAATAACCCTGATAACACCATTTGAACCCCTGGATCCATCCGTGCCAAAGTCCACTCCCCCTGTGGCCAGCAGAACAATACCCCCTAAGGATGTCCAGGTCTGAATCCCTAGAGCCCTGGTAGTGCAGTGGTTAAGACCTCAGCGGCAAACCAAAAACTCAGCAGTTTGAATCCACCAGCTGTTCCTTGGAAACCCTATGGGGCAGTTCTACTCTGTCCTGTCGGGACCCTATGAGTTGAAATCAGCTCGACAGCAATGAGTTTGGTTTGCGAACATATTATCTTACAAGGTGAAAGGGACTTTGCAGGTGTGGTTAAGTTAAGGATCTTGAGATGGGGAGGTTATCCTGGATTAAGCAGGTGTTGCCAATGTTATCCTTATAGGAGAGAGAGACAGGAGGCTCAGAGAAGGAGACATGGTGATAGAAGCGGAGGTCAAAGCTATGTCGCTGCTGGAAGGGGACCATGGTGAGCTGAAGAATGTGGACATTCTCTAGGAGCTGGAAAAAGCAAGGAACAGATTCTCCCCTAGGGCTTCCAGAAGGAACAGGGCCCTGCTAATGCACTAACTTTAAATCTATTTTCGGGAGTCCCTGGCTGGTGCAAGTGGTTAACGCGTTTGGCCTCTAACCAAAAGGTAGGTGGTTCAAGTCCACCCACAGGCACCTTGGAAAAATGACTTGGCAATCCACTTCTGAGAAATCAGTCATTGAAAAAAAAACCCTATAGGGTGTGGGGATTGCAACCAATGTCACAAAACACTTCGTGTATAAATTTTTGAGTTAGAAACTAATTTGTGCTGTGAGCTTTCACCTAAAGCACAATAAAATTAAAAAAAATAAATAAAGAAAAAGAAAACCCTATGGAGCACAGTTCTACTCTGACTCACATGGAGGTCCCCACGAGTTGGCATTGACTCCACGGCAACATGTATGTTAAATCCATTTTCAGACTTCTGACCTCGAGAACTGCAAGATAACAAATCTGTGTTGTTTTAAGCCACTGAGTCTCTGGCACTTTGTTACAGAGGCCACAGGAAATGAGTACCCCCAGCTTCCTGGTTGCTTGAGTCAAATTAGCCTGAGTTAATTTGAGGTGATGGGCACCGGCCGCTGAAAGACTCCTGGCTAATCCACTGCCCCAGGATCGCTGACATTTCTGTTCTAAATAACCCCAACATAAAACTTGTTTTATGTCCATTTCCTTTGAAGATCAGAAACAAGATTTGGAAGGCGCGTTCAAGTATATTAGTCCAACTTGCTCCTTCTGCAACCGAGGAATCCCAGTTGGGCCCAGAGAGCTTAAATGACTTGCCTAGGCCAGCAGAGTGGGGCTGTTTCTACCCGTCGTGATTTCTGAATCTGGAGTCCAGGGATAAGCTGTAATGTCCAGGAGGGCTGTGAAAACCCCATGAGGAAGTGTGTACCAAACCCATGGCTGTTGAGTCGATTCCAACTCATAGTGATCCTATAGGACAGCGCACACCTATCCCACAGGGTTTCCAAGGCTGTAATCTTTGTAGGAATAGATGGGCCCCATCCTTCTCCTTCAGAGCGGCTGGTGGGTTCGAACCACCAAACTTTTGGCTTGCAGCTTCGTGCTTAAGCAGTGTGCTACCAGGGCTCCTTGAAGAGGTGTATAGGTGCCTTTTTTCCCTTCAGTAACTCACAAGGTCCAGAACCCTACCTCCTGGAGCTGCTTCTGCTACTCAGGACCCAGAGAGTCCAGCCTGTCCTGGCCTCGCCTCGTCCTGTGCTCCACACCAGCCGACCTGTCTTTCCACACCAGCCGACCTGTCTCTCCACACCAGCCGACCTGCCTCTCCACGATGCCCCCTCCTCCCACCCCCTAAAAAGGACTCATTCCTGAGTGGGAGGCACCCGGGGCTGCCTTGGAGACCCATCTCTCAGGATGGAGAGGCACAATGCCATCCAGCCTCCCAGATCTGATTGTTCTGACAGCTTCACCAAATTACAAAGCCAAGGCCCCATTTGGTGATGAGAAAAGCAATATTGTGGCAGGGATGTCTCATCCCCTTGAAAATCAGTGCTAAGTGAATTTGCATCCACTTAGTAGTAAATATGTCTGGCTGGCCCCCTCTCCAGCGATTTCGAGGGAGTTAAATGCACATGGACGGATCTGCCTTATTATTTTATGATGGAGAGACAGGGAGGAGGAGCAGGGGGGGGGGGGAAACAAGGTTGAGGGGAAGAGACTGAGATGGATTTCTTTGGGAGGGAAAATTGAGGCTGGAGAACTTCCCATTTTTTCCAAGGTTTCTTAGCTGGTGGCTGTGGCGCTAAGCACCAGGGATGGCAAATCATGGCTGGGAAAAGAAATAGCCCTCTCTTGGCTCTGTGTGTTATGATTTAGAAGACTCTGAAGAACCCTTGTCATGACATGCTCTCTAAAACCCTCTTTAAAATTCAGCTGAGAAGGCCCAGGGAAAAGATATACAAGCCTTTGTAGAGAGCAGGAGAGCCCTAGGCATTTGCCAGGATGTTGCCGAAGGGAGTGCTCCATGCAAATGTGTTTAAAGTCCCAGGTTGGTGGCTGCTGAGAAGAAGAACGCTGCACCCTTTTTAGAACAAAGTGGACACTCTCCCTTTCTCGTTGGAAAGAACCCAATCGCAGAGCGCTTTGCATTCTCTGTGTAGGGATGCCCTGGGTGACCCTCTTCTCTTTTTATTTCTGGTGCCAAGATGAAAGAGGTGCCTGGGTGGGAAGAGAGGGGGCAAAATTGCCTCCACAGCGGGGTAGGGCAGAGGGATGCTATACGTGAGATTTCCTAAGTGGGAACAGTTGTATGAGAAGGGTGTTGCCAGTGAGAGTCAAAACCAAGGTTTTCACTGTGGCCTTCAAGGCTTCCTCAGTTTGGTCCCCATGTTCCTTTCCAGTAGGTCACTGGATGGCAGTTTGTGCTCAACTACTAACCCAGTGGTACCACGGAAGAAAGGTCTGACAATGTGCTTCTGTAAAGATTTCAACCAAGAAAACCCTATGGAGCAGTTCTGCTCTGTAACACATGGGGTCGCCGTGACTTGGAATCAACTCAACGGCTATGAGATCGGGTTTTTTTTTTTCTTTTCTTTTCCAGTGCCTTTCATCACGCTGCCTAGTCAGGGAGTTTTTAATTTGCAAGATGCAGGAACCCACTCAGACAAACTCCAGAAAAAACGGGGTTCACTGAAAAGATTCAGGGACATTTCAAGAAAGTCTTCTTTGTCCACCGCTGTTTCTCCATCAATGGACGTTCTTAACTGCTTCCTCCCTTAGGCTCACACATGAGCTCAGTCCTACTCTTTTTATACAACGTCAGATAAACATCAGATGCTTTTGTCCAGATAAACAATTGTTCCACGGAAATTTTTATCAAGAAAAATAGCTAACATTCATTTATCGCTTACTAGGTGGTACAGAGAAGCAAGCGTCTTGGTCAACAGGGCTGGGAGGACCTTCCCTAAATTTCAGCTGTCTCTCCTAAATTTTACACCCTAGGTGCTCTGTCACCCCAGGTCACACAACTAGAAAGGGTATTATTATTATGTTCATCTTATAGGTGAGGAAAGTGAGGCACAGAGTGGTTGAGTAACTTCCTCAGAATCACACAGCCGATAAGTAGAAGAACAGACCTCTAATTCCAAGCCACCTGACCCTACTCTAGGCCTGCATCCTTAGCCACTCAAGCTTCTGACTTCTCAAGAGCCAGGCCAGGGCAGCCCAGATTCCACCGCTCAACAAACATTTACTGAGCAGCATCACACACAATTAGAGGCGCTGGAGATTCCTGGCTGGCACTAGAAATTCACCCTCAGGGAACTGAGAGTCTAGATGGATGACACACATAGAGACAGATAACTACAAAGCATTGAGAAGCGTTAGAGGGAGGTGTGTTCCAGGGATTGCAGGCAGGTGGGTCCGCAGAGCTGGACTACACCCTCAGTTCTCTGTTTGCAGGACTCTCGCCTATAAATCAGGGCCGTGGTGGTTCAGTGGTAGAATTCTCACCTTCTGTACAGGGAGCCTGGGCTGATTCCGGGCTAATGCACCTCACTCACAGCCACCACCCACCTGTCAGTGGAGGCTTGCATGTTGCTGTGATGCTGAACAGGTTTCAGGCTGAGATGGACCAGGAAGAAAGGCCTGGTGATCTGCTTCTGAAAATGAAAGCCTGATGGATCACAACGGCCTGAATAGCCACTGCTCACGGGGATGGTGTAGGACTGAGCAGCATTTTGTTCAATTGTGCATGGGGTGACCATGTGTTGGGGGCTGACTCGACGGCAGCTAACGACACCAACAACATCTGTAACTAGCATGTGGAGCTAGCTCTGTCATATATGCGGCACCGATGCTGTGAGTGGAGACTGCTGCCTTGCCCCGTCACTCGGCGAGCGGGTCAGGAGCTGGAGGCAGGTGAGGGCAGAGCTGAACCTGCACACTAAGCTCCCTCAGCTTAAATGAGAGCAGCCAAGGCAACCGCTCTCAGCAGCCAGCTAGCTGGGCAGGGGGGCCCCACGGCGCTCACCTGGTGGCGGCTCCAGGCTTGTTTACTGTCGCTTTCATTGAATCTGACTAGCCTGGAAATAATTGTACTAATAATATTGACATTAATAGCCTACCAGGATATATTTATATCTTGCTTCTCCCTAAACTGAAATTCAGTCTCATCATCACAGGGAGGTAGGTGGGAAGCAGAGATATCACACAGAGGAATTCCAGGCCTGGTGAGAGGAACCTGGCCCAGGTACCAGACCTGCCTGGGAGGCAGGGGGTTTGGAGCCTAAGGCTCTATGCCCTAGACGGAAAAGTCAGTGGCTGTAGAGGTAAAGCTCTTTCCCTGGGGTTCCCACAGCCAGCTGGGGGGACACTCTCTTTGGAGGCAGGGAAGGGAAGGTTTAATGAGGTTTCCCGAGAGGGAAAGTGGGCTTCCCCAGGAAAAAAAAAAAACAAAAACCCATTACTGCCATGTTGATTCCAGCTCATGACAGAGTAGAGCTGCCCCACAGGGTTTCCAAGGAGTAGCTGGTGGGTTTGAACTGCCAACCTTTTGGTTAGCAGTCAAGCTCTTAACCACTGTACTACCAGGGCTTAGCTTCCCAAGCAGCCCTGTAGCCAGGACCCGATTCTCTCTTGATCTTCTTCTTTTCCCTCAAATAAGTCGCCAGTCCTCACCCTCCACACTCAACCACCCTGACCCAAGCCAACGCACCGGAGGAGCGGCTACGCAGGCAGTATGATGTTGTCAGTTCCGCTCACCCAGCCACCTGTCCCTACCTTGGAGTCTTAGATGGAAAGGTGGAGATTGTCCCTCAGGTTGTCTCTTTGGTGGCCAATATTGCATGATTTGCAAATTGGTGTGTGTGTGTGTTTTATTTCAGAGGGGCAAATAAACCCAGGCTCTCAAAATTTAGACTTTTTATCATTCACTAGGTTTATTTTACTGGTCACTTGGGATTTAAATACAAAAAGCCTTCCTGCTACTTTTTTATTCAAAAGAGTGTATATATGCAGTTTAAAGAATGAGGAGAAAATACAGCACCCATATAGTCACCCTTCAGTTTGAGAAATGGAGCATTGTCAGTAAGGGCGAAGTCCCCTGTGTCTGTATCCCCTACCACACCCCCTTCTCTCTGCAAGTGGTAACTGCTACCCGAGGTCTGTGCAAATCATTTCTTGCTTCTCTTTTTTGCAGAGATGTACCAGGTATGTACGCGTTCCTAGGCAATATTTTATTTAGCTTTGCCTGATTTTTGAACTTTCTAACATGGAGTCATATTGTATATATTTCTTCTGTGCCTTGTTTCTTTTGCTTAACAATACATTTGCCAGATTCATCCATTTTTAATGTGAGAATTTTTTGAATGTGGTAGTTTATGCATCTTCACCTCTAAGTAGTATTCCTGTCTATGAATATGCACGATTTATTTACCTGTTCTACTGCTCAGGGAAATGTGGGGATTTTGCTAGTATGAAGGTTACTATAAATATTCATTAGAGGACTCCTAGTGGTCCCTACATTGGAGTCTCGGTTGCCGCTGGGTTGATTCTGACTCCCAGCATCCCCATAGGTGTCAGAGTAAAACTGTGCTCCTGTCTTAGGCTGAGTTCTCTAAAGGAGCAACACCAGTGAAGTGTGTGTATATATATTTATATATATATATATATATATATATATTTCAAGGAAATAGCTCACATAGTTGTGGTGGCTGGCAAGTCCCAAATCCACGGGTCAGGTGTCAGACTGAAGGGTTCTCCTGACTCACATGGTTGCAGGGGCTGATGAACCCAAAATTGGCAGATCAGGCAGAAGGCTACTGGCTCATGTCTGAAGGGGATGACAAGTCAGAGGCAGGATCCAGAGACGGTGAGTTTGCCAGAACATCTAGGTATATTGGATGCAGGCCGTGCCCCCAAGGAAACTCCCGTTTTGACTGATTGGCTACTGAAATCAGATCACAAAATGGAGGGTGATTACATAATATCCGCCAAACCTCTGAGAATCATAGCCTAGTCAAGTTGACACATAACCTTAGTGAACACAGACCACCCCTTGTCAGTGTGGCACCCGTACACATCTCCTTAAACCCTACGTAATCTCTCAACAAAGACAATTATAAGTCATACTTGAACCTAATGTGGTACGACTAACATGTAAAAAAAAAAAAAACATGTATACAACCAAAAATACACTAGCCCCATTTACATCTTTTTAAAAAATTTTGAACATTTTATTGTGGTTTGGGTGGAAGTTTACAGAGTGAATTAGTTTACCATTCAAGAATTTATACACATTTTGTTTCATGACATTAGTTGCCATACCTCAACGTGACAGCACCTTACCCATTTCTTCCCTGAGTCCCCCGTTTCCATTCGCCCATCCTTCCTGCCCCTTCCTGCCTTCTGAACTTTGATTTTGGTCAAATGGTTCTCTTTTGGTCTCATATGGTTCATTGTTCTGAGAAGCGCATTCCTCACGTGTGTTACTATTCATTTTATAGGGCTGCCTATTGTTTGGCTGCAAGATGATCTTTGGGAGTGGCTTCAGTTCCAGGCCTGAAGGGTTTCTGAGGGTCATAGTCCAGGGGTTCCATCAGTCTCTATCAGACCAGTAAATTTGGTCTTTTTTATGAATTTGAATTTTTTTCTGCATTTTTCTCCCACTCTGTCCAGGACCTTCTACTGTGATCCCAGTCCAAGTGGTCAGTAGTGGCAGTCGGGCACCATCTAGTTCTTCTGGTCTCAGGCTAGTGGAGGCTGTGATTCATGTGGTCCATTAGGCCTTTGGACTGATTGTTTCCTTGAGACTCTGATTTTATTCACTCTTCTTTGCACTGGACAGGAAGAGACCAATAGTTGTATCTTAGATGGCCATTCGCACACTTTTAGGATTCATATAGAACACTGTCTTTATGGAAAATGATATGCCAATTGACCTAGATATCCCCCAAGAGTATGGTCCTAAGCCGTCAAGCCCAGTGAGTCAGTCCCTCAAGGTGTTTGGTCATGGCTAAGAAGTTTTAATAACTGTGCCCCCTGTGTGCTCTACTGTATATGTGGATATATTTGCAACACATACAGACGTGTGTAGAAATATCTGCCAAACATATATATGTTCATGGGTGTACTCCCATATGCCATCCCATACCTGTTCAGCTTACAAATATACCCATGTATGCACTTATAAATTATTATTTATTATTGCTTTTATTGTTATTTGTAACATTAAAAATTTTGTTATTAATATTAACAATAACACTAATGTTGTTATTTGTAAATTATTTTTATAGTTATTGTAGACTTGTGTATGTGATGGTATTTACCATTGTTTCCTTTTATTCTTGCTTTCCTCCCAGTGCCTTCTTTTGTCTTTGTCATGTTGTGCTGACTTCCCCCATATTGTATATTGTCTTTCCCTTCACCCAAGTTAATACAGGTCTACTATCTAGTTAGTGATTTTCCCTCCCTTTCTCTCCCATCCCTGGTAACTGTTAAAAAAAGCTTCTTTCTGTGTGTTAACCTTTTCTTGACTTTTTTTAAAAAATAATTTTTATTGTGCTTTAAGTGAAAGTTTACAAATCAAGTCAGTCTCACGTATAAGCTTATATACACCTTACTACATACTCTCCCCGTAATGAGTCAGCCTGCTCCCTCCTTCCAGTCTCTCCTTTAGTGACCATTTTGCCAGTTTCTAACCCCCTCCACCCTCTCATCTCCCCTCCAGGCAGGAGTTGCCAACATAGTCTCAAGTGTCCACCTGATGCAAGTAGCTCATTCCTCACCAGCATCTCTCTCCAATCCATTGTCCAGTCCAATCCATGTCTGATGAGTTGGCTTCAGGAATGGTTCCTCTCCTGGGCCAACAGAAAGTTTGGGGACCATGACCGCTGGGATTCCTCTAGTCTTAGTCAGACCATTAAGTCTGGCCTTTTTATGAGAATTTGGGGTCTGCATCCCACTGTTCTCCTGCTCCCTCAGGGGTTCTCTGTTGTGTTCCCTGTCAGGGCAGTCATCGGTTGTGGCCAGACACCATCTAGTTCTTCTGGTCTCAGGATGATGTGGTCTCTAGTTCATGTGGCCCTTTCTGTCTCTTGGGGTCATAATTACCTTGTGGCCTTGGTGTTCTTCATTCTCCTTTGATCAGGTGGGTTGAGACCAATTGATGCATCTTAGATGGCCGCTTGTTAGTGTTTAAGACCTCAGACGCCACACTTCAAAATGCGATGCAGAATGTTTTCTTAATAGAATTTATTTTGCCAATTGACTTACATGTCCCCAGAGCCATAGTCCCCAAACCACCACCCTTGCTCCACTGACCTTCGAAGCATTCAGTTTATTCAGGAAACTTCTTTACTTTTGGTCCAGTCCAGTTGTGCTGACCTCCTCTGTATTAAGTGTTGTCTTTCCCTTCACTTAAAGAAGTTATTATCTACTATCTAAACTGTAAATAACCCTCTTCCACCCTCCCTCCCTCCCCTCTCTTATAACCACGAAAGAATGTGTTCTTCTCAGTTTAAACTATTTCTCAAGATCTTATAATAGTGGTCTTATACAATATTTGTCCTCTTGCTTCCGACTAATTTCACTCACATCCAGGTTCCTCCATGTTATGAAATGTTTCACAGATTCCTCACTGTTCTTTATCGATGCGTAGTATTCCATTGTGTGAATATACCATAATTTATTTATCCATTCATCTGTTGATGGGCACCTTGGTTGCTTCCATCTTTTTGCTATTGTAAACAGTGCTGCAGTAACCATGGGTGTGCATATATCTGTTTGTGTAAAGGCTCTTATTTCTCTAGGATATATTCCGAGAAGTGGGATTTCTGGGTCGTATGGTAGTTCTATTTCTAACTTTTTAAGGAAATGCCAGATCGATTTCCAAAGTGATTGTACCGTTTTACATTCCCACCAGCAGTGTAGAAGTGTTCCAATCTCTCCACAGCCTCTCCAACATTTATTATTTTGTGTTTTTTGGATTAATGCCAGTCTTGTTGGAGTGAGATGGAATCTCATAATAGTTTTAATTTGAATTTCTCTAATGGCTAATGATAGAGAGCGTTTCCTCATGTATCTGTTAGCCGCCTGAATATCCTCTTTAGTGAAGTGTGTGTTCATATCCTTTGCCCAATTTTTTAAAAATAATTTTTATTGTGCTTTAAGTGAAAGTTTACAAATCAAGTCAGTCTGCACATATAAACTTATATACACCTTACTCCATACTCCCACTTACTCTCCCTGTAATGAGTCAGCCAGCTCCCTCCTTCCAGTCTCTCCTTTAGTGACTGTTTTGCCAGTTTCTCTCTCTACCCTCCCATCTCCCCTCCAGACAGGAGATGACAACACAGTCTCAAGTGTCCACCTGATACAAGTAGCTCACTCTTCATCAGCATCTCTCTCCAACCCGTTGTCCAGTCCCTTCCATGTCTGATGAGCTGTCTTCGGGAATGGTTCCTATCCTGGGCCAACAGAAGGTTTGGGGACCCTGACCGCCGGGATTCCTCTAGTCTCAGTCAGACCATTAAGTCTGGTCTTTTTATGAGAATTTGGGGTCTGCATCCTACTGTTCTCCTGCTCCCTCAGGGGTTCTCTGTTGTGCTCCCTGTCAGGGCAGTCATCGGTTGTGGCCGGGCACCATCTAGTTCTTCTGGTCTCAGGATGCCTTTGCCCAATTTTTAATTGGGTTGTTTGTCTTTTTGTGGTTGAGTTTTAACAGAATCATATAGATTTTAGAGATCAGGCGCTGGCTGGAGATGTCATAGCTGAAAATTTTTTCCCAGTCTGTAGGTGGCCTTTTTACTCTTTTGGTGAAGTCTTTAGATGAGCATAGGTGTTTGATTTTTAGGAGCTCCCAGTTATCTGGTTTCTCTTCGTCATTTTTAGTAATGTTTTGTATTCTGTTTATGCCTTGTATTGGGGCTCTTAACGTTGTCCCAATTTTTTCTTCCATGGTCTTTATCGTTTTAGTCTTTATGTTTAGGTCTTTGATCCATTTGGAGTTAGTTTTTGTGCATGCCGTGAGGTATGGGTCCTGTTTCATTTTTTTGCAAATGGATATCCAGTTATGCCAGCACCATTTGTTAAAAAGACTGTCTTTTCCCCAATTAACTGACACTGGGCCTTTGTCAAATATCAGCTGCTCATATGTGCTTGGGTTTATATCAGGGTTCTCAATTCTGTTCCATTGGTCTACGTGCCTGTTGTTGTACCAGTACCAGGCTGTTTTGACTATTGTGGCTGTATAATATGTTCTAAAATCAGGTAGAGTGAGGCCTCCCACTTTGTTCTTCTTTTTCAGTAATGTTTTACTTACCCAGGGCTTCTTTCCCTTCCATGTGAAGTTGGTGATTTGTTTCTCGATCACATTAAAAAATGTAGTTGGAATTTGGATTGGAAGTGCATTGTATATATAGATGGCTTTTGGTAGAATAGACATTTTTACTATTTTTTTAAGTCTTCCTATCCATGAGCAAGGTGTGTTTTTCCACTTATGTAGTTCCCTTTTAGTTTCTTTCAGTAGTACTTTGTAGTTTTCTTTGTATAGGTCTTTTACATCTTTGGTAAGATTTATTCCTAAGTGTTTTATCTTCTTGGGGGCTACTGTGAATGGTGTTGATTTGGTGATTTCCTCTTCGATGTTCTTTTTGTTGATGTAGAGGAATCCAACTGATTTTTGTATGTTTATCTTGTAACCTGAAACTCTGCTGAACTCTTTTATTAGTTTCAGTAGTTTTCTGGAGGATTCCTTAGGGTTTTCTGTGTATAAGATCATGTCACCTGCAAATAGAGATACTTTTACTTCTTCCCTGCCAATCTGGATGCCCTTTATTTCTTTGTCTAGACTAATTGCTCTGGCTAGGACCTCCAGCACAATGTTGACTAAGAGCGGTGATAAAGGGCATCCTTGTCTGGTTCTTGTTCTCAAGGGAAATGCTTTCAGGCTCTCTCCATTTAGGATGATGTTGGCTGTTGGCTTTGCATAAATGCCCTTTATTATGTTGAGGGATTTTCCTTCTATTCCTATTTTGCTGAGAGTTTTTTAATCACGAATGGGTGTTGGACTTTGTCAAATGCCTTTTCTGGATCAATTGATAAAATCATGTGGTTTTTGTCTTTTGTTTTATTTATATGGTGGATTACATTAATTGTTTTTCTAATATTGAACCAACCTTGCATACTTGGGATAAATCCCACTTGGTCAAGGTGGATTATTTTTTTGATATG
This sequence comes from Elephas maximus indicus, assembly GCF_024166365.1. Lineage (NCBI taxonomy): Eukaryota > Metazoa > Chordata > Mammalia > Proboscidea > Elephantidae > Elephas > Elephas maximus. The sequence goes on along the minus strand of NC_064837.1, from coordinate 64,288,611 downwards.
TTGTTGAATTCTATTGGCTAGAATTTTGTTGAGGATTTTTGCATCTATGTTTATGAGGGATGCAGAAATCCTCAATATAGGTCTGTAATTTTCTTTTTCTTTGTGGTGTCTTTACCTGGTTTTGGTATCAGGGATATGGTGGCTTCATAGAATGAATTAGGTAGTATTCCATCCTTTTCTATGCTCTGAAATACCTTTAGTAGTATTGGTGTTAACTCTTCTCTGAAAGTTTGGTAGAACTCTGCAGTGAACCCGTCCGGACCAGGACTTTTTTTTGTTGGGAGTTTTTTGATTATCTTTTCAATCTCTTTTTTTGTTATGGGTCTACTTAGTTGTTCTACTTCTGATTGTGTTAGTTTAGGTAGGTAGTGTGTTTCTAGGAATTCATCCATTTCTTCTAGGTTTTCAACTTTGTTAGAGTACAATTTTTCATAGTAATCTGATATGATTCTTTTAATTTTAGTTGGGTCTTTTGTGATATGGCCCATCTCATTTCTTATTTGGGTTATTTATTTCCTTTCCTGTATTTCTTTAGTCAGTCTGGCCAATGGTTTATCAATTTTGTTAATTTTTTCAAAGAACCAGCTTTTGGTTTTGTTAATTCTTTCAATTGTTTTTCTGTCCTCTAATTCATTTAATTCTGCAGTAATTTTTATTATTTGTTTTCTTCTGGTGCCTGACGGATTCTTTTTTGCTCCCTTTCTATTTCTTCAAGTTGTAGGGATAGTTCTCTGATTTTGGCTCTTTCTTCTTTATGTATGTGTGCTTATCGTTATAAATTGACCTCTGAGCACTGCTTTTGCTGTGTCCCAGAGGTTTTGATAGGAAGTGTTTTCATTCTCTTTGCATTCTATGAATTTCTTTATTCCCTCCTTAATGTCTTCTATAACCCAGTCTTTTTTGAGCAAGGTATTGTTCAGTTTCCAAATATTTGATTTCTTTTCCCTGATTTTTCTGTTATTGATTTCTACTTTTATGGCTTTATGGTCAGAGAAATGCTTCATAATATTTCAATGTTTTGGATTCTGCTAAGGCTTGCTTTATGACCTAATATGTGGTCTATTCTAGAGAATGTTCCATGTGCACTAGAAAAGAAAGTATACTTGGTTGCTGTTGGGTGGAGTGTTCTGTATATGTCTATGAGGTCAAGTTGGTTGATTTTGGCATTTAGATCTTCTGTGTCTTTATTGAGCTTCTTTCTGAATGTCCTGTCCTTCACCGGAAGTGGTGTGTTAAAGTCTCCTACTAATATTGTGGAGGTGTCTATCTCACTTTTCAATTCTATTAAAGTTTGTTTTATGTATCTTGCAGCCCTGTCATTGGGTGCATAAATATTTAATATGTTTATATCTTCCTGGTAAATTGTCCCTTTAATCATTATGTAGTGTCCTTCTTTATCTTTTGTGGTAGATTTAACTTTAATGTCTATTTTGTCAGAGATTAATATTGCTACTCCTGCTCTTTTTTGATTGTTGTTTGCTTGATATATACTTTTCCGTCCTTTGAGTTTTAGTTTGTTTGTGTCTCTAAGTCTAAGGTGTGTCTCTTGTAGGCAGCATATAGACGGATCATGTTTTTTAATCCATTCTGCCACTCTCTGTCTCTTTATTGGTGCATTTAGTCCATTTACACTCAGCATAATTATAGATAAGTATGAGTTTAGTGCTGTCATTTTGATGCCTTTTTGTGTGTGTTGTTGACAATTTCATTTTTCCACTTACGTTTTTGTGCTGAGAACTTTTTCTTTGTAAATTGCTTGTTGCTCATTTTCATAGTAGTTGAATTTATTTTTGCTGAGTTGTCATGTTTATCTTGGTTCTTATTTTGAAGTATGGAACTGTTAGAACTTTTTGTGGTTACTTTAATATTTACCCCTATTTTTCTAAGTAAAAACCTAACTTGTATTGTCCTATATCGCCTTGTTTTCCTCTCCATATGGAAGATCTATGCCTCCTGTATTTAGTTCCTCTTTTTTGATTTTCATAATCTTTTACATAATGCCTTCAAAGATTCCCTGTTTTGAGCATTTTTTTTTCTTTTTTAAAATTAATCTTACTTTGTTTTTGTGATTTCCATATTTGAGTTGATATCAGGATGTTCTGTTCTGTGACCTTGTGTTGTGTTGGTATCTGATATTATCGATTTTCTGACCAAACAATTTCCTTTAGTAATTCTTGTAGCTTTGGTTTGGTTTTTGCAAATTCTCTAAGCTTGTGTTTATCTGTAAATGTTTTAATTTCACCTTCATATTTGAGAGAGAGTTTTGCTGGATATATGATTCTTGGCTGGCAGTTTTTCTCCTTCAGTGCTCTATATATGTCATCCCATTGCCTTCTCGCCTGCATGGTTTCTGCTGAGTAGTCTGAACTTGTTCTTATAGATTCCCCATTGTAGGTGACATTTCTTTTATCCCTGGCTGCTTTTAAAATTTTCTTTTTATCCTTGGTTTTGGCAAGTATGATGATAATATGCCTTAGTGATTTTCTTTTTTGGATCAGTCTTGTATGGGGTTCGATGAGCATCTTGGATAGATACCCTTTCATTTTTCACGATGCCAGGGAAGTTTTCTGCCAACAGATCTTCAACTATTCTCTCTGTATTTTCTGTTATCCCTCCCTGTTCTGGAACTCCAATCACATGCAAATTATTCTTCTTGATACAGCCCCACATGATTCTTAGGGTTTCTTCATTTTTAAAAATTCTTTTATCTGATTTTTCTTCAACTATATTGGTGTCAATTGCCTTAACCTCCAGCTCCCCCACTCTGCATTCCAATTCATCGATTCTGCTTCTCCAACTTCCTATTGAGTTGTCTAATTCTGTAATTTTACTGTTAATCTTTTGGATTTCTGAATGCTGTCTCTCTATGGATTCTTGCAGTTTATTAATTTTTTCACTATATTCTTGAATAATCTTTTCAATTTCTTCAACTGCTTTATCAGTGTGTTCCTTGGCTTTTTCTGTAGATTGCCTTATTTCATTTCTGAGGTCATCTCTGATGTCTTGAAGCATTCTGATATTAGTTTTTTTATATTCTGCATCTGGCAATTCCAGGATGGTATCTTCATTTGGGAAAGATTTTGATTATTTAATTTAGGGATTTGTAGAAACAATCATGGTCTGCTTCTTTATGTGATTTGATATCAACTGCTGTCTACAAGCCATCTATAAGATATTGTAATGATTTATTCTATATTTGCTCACTGAGTCTTATCTTCTTGTTTTGTTTCAATATACCCAGATGGGCTACTAGATTGTGCTGTCTTGATTGTTGTAGCCTTTGAATCACTTATGTCCTATTACCAGCTGGTTTGAGATGTTACCAGATATATAAGCCTAAGAGTCCATTCACTATTCTTGAATAGAATCAGCTTAAGTGTTCTGATTTTGGGTCACCAAGTGTGTGGTGTGGACCATCACCTATGAACTTGGAGGAGTAGTGGTGATAGTTGTGTGCCCCAGATTTGAGTAGCAGCAGGGGGCCACACTCCAAGGAGGGCAGGATGCTGACAGCCTTCCCACACGTGCCAGTGAGGTAGGTGTGTCTCTATTCCTAGAGCACTTTGGAGGGTGGCCTCTGCAGCTGTACCTTAGGCACCCAATGCTTGTACCTCTAAAGATTGGTAGGTGTCACTATCCTCAGACCGCTTTAGCAGGTAGTTAGATGGATTGGGTGGAGCTTCAGCCCTCAGTTCCCCGCTGTGGATCAGACCTTGAAAACTTGCCTTTCCACTGCTCGGCTAAAACAATTACAGTCAGATCTCTATCAGAATTGCCTTTGCATTATAACAGCCACCTAGTTCCCTGCAGGGATGAAAGTCAAAGACTGTGGATCTCATATGCTTGGCTGGAGCTGGTTCTGTATTTTTATTCTAGTTTAGGGAAGTCAGGGAAGGATTCCCCCCCTCCCCCGCCCTGGGTTTTTAGTTGCTGCTTTTCTCAGGCCAGGAGAATGGGTTAGGAAAAAAACAACCCCCCCCCATCGAGCACTTCACTCCCTGGCCCAGGAAATTCCAATGTTAATGAAGCCGCCTGGGGCAGGGAGGGGAGGGATCAGATGGATAGGAGAGAGTAGCACACAGCAATATAGACAAAGTTTCTTATCTTGCTTGGTGATGACTCTTTTATCTGAGATTCCAGAGGGGCGTGCAGCATGTGTGCTCTGGCTGGGTCGAGATTGCCCCTGAGGGTCAGGCCTGCATCTGGTACTTGCACCGTCTCAGGAAGCCATGATCAGCTCCTCCACTCCTAGTCCAAAGCACAGTGCCAAGGTTTTCTGGCTGGGATGCTACACTCCAGGCTCCAAAACAAGTCGCTGCCTCCCAGTGATTTCTCCTCCTGTCAGCCCCATCGTTGTGCAGCCTGCGTGCGCTGGCTGGGTTTCCCCCAAGGTTACTTCAGGGGGTTAGGGCTACAACCAGTGCTTGTGCTGTCTCAGTAAGCTGTGCTCAGCTCTTCTGTGCTTAGTCCAAAGCCTGGCGCCAAGGTTTTCTGACAGGGACACTGGCTCCAAGCTCCAAAAACAGTTGCTGCTTCCCCGTGGTTGCTCGTTCTCTTGTCAGCCATGTCAGTGTGCAGCCTGCTTGTGCTGGCTGAGTCTCTACTGAGGTTACTCCAGGGGGTTAGGGGATAGGGCTGTGTCCCGGTCTTACCCCGTCTCAGTAAGCCGCAATCAGCCCCACCACTCTGACACCAGAGAACTGTGAGGGCTGAAGGCTGTGGCGTGGGACGCCGGTTCCAGAAGCGGTCACTGCTTCAGGGCTTGGCTTTTCGTTCCCCTGTCACTCAGGTCAACTCTTTAGTCCCGTGTTTGATGGTCAAGGTTCATAGATTGTCACGTATGTGATCGATTCACTTGTTTTTTCCGAGTCTTTGTTGCAAGAGGGATCCACGGTAGCGTCTACCTAGTCAGCCATCTTGGCCCCGCTGTCCCTCTTGACTTTTTATAATAGTGGTTTCATACAATTTTTGTCCTTTTGTGATTGACTTATTTTGCTTAGTAGAATGTCCTCCAGGTTCATCCATGTTGTGAGATTTGTCACGGATTCATTGTTATTCTTTAACTTTACGTAGTATACCATAGTTTGTTTATCCATTCATCCATTGATGGACACTTAGGTTATTTCCATCTTTTTGCTACTGTGAATAACACTGCAATGAACATGGGTGTGCATATATCTATTTGTGTCATGGCTCTTATTTCTCTAGGATGTATACCTAGGAGTGGGATTGCTGGATCATATGGTATTTCTAGCTTTTTTAATATAGTTTTTATTGTGCTTTAAGTGAAAGCTTACAAATCAAGTCGGTCTCTCACACAAAAACCCATATACACCTTGCTACACACTCCCAATTACTCTCCTCCTAACGAGACAGCCTGCTCTCTCCCTCCACTCTCTCTTTTCGTGTCCATTTCGTCAGCTTCTAACCCCCTCTACCCCCTCATCTCCCCTCCAGGCAAGAGATGCCAACATAGTCTCAAGTGTCCACCTGATCCAAGAAGCTCACTCCTCACCAGCATCCCTCTCCAACCCATTGTCCAGTCCAATCCATGTCTGATGAGTTGGCTTTGGGAACGGTTCCTGTCCTGGGCCAACAGAAGGTCTGGGGGCCATGACCACCGGGGTCCTTCTAGTCTCAGGCAGACCATTAAGTCTGGTCTTTTTATGAGAATTTGGGGTCTGCATCCCACTGCTCTCCTGTTCCCTCAGGGGTTCTCTGTTGTGTTCCCTGTCAGGGCAGTCATTGGTTGTGGCTGGACACCATCTAGTTCTTCTGGTCTCAGGATGATGTAGTCTCTGGTTCATGTGGCCCTTTCTGTCTCTTGGGCTCGTAATCACCTTGTGTCCTTGGTGTTCTTTATTCTCCTTTGATCCAGGTGGGTTGAGACCAATTGATGCATCTTAGAGATGGCTGCTTACTAGCATTTAAGACCCCAGACACCACTCTTCAAAGTGGGATGCAGGATGTTTTCTTAATAGATTTTATTATGCCAATTGACTTAGATGTCCCCTGAAACCATGGTCCCCAGACCCTTGCCCCTGCTACGCTGGCCTTTGAAGCATTCAGTTTATTCAGGAAACTTCTTTGCTTTTGGTTTAGTCCAATTGTGCTAACCTCCCCTGTATTGTGTGCTGTCTTTTCCTTCACCTAAAGTAGTTCTTATCTACTATCTAATTAGTGAATGCCCCTCTCCCTCCCTCCCCCTTCTCGTATCCACAAAAGAATGTTTTCTTCTCAGTTTAAACTATTTCTCAAGATCTTATAATAGTGGTCTTATACAATATTTGTCCTCTTGCTTCTGACTAATTTCACTCATATCCAGGTTCCTCCATGTTATGAAATGTTTGACAGATTACTCACTGTTCTTTATCGATGTGTACTATTCCATTGTGTGAATATACCATAATTTATTTACCCATTCATCCGTTGATGGGCACCTTGGTTGCTTCCATCTTTTTGCTATTGTAAACAGTGCTGCAATAAACATGGGTGTGCATATATCCGTTCGTGTAAAGGCTCTTATTTCTCTAGGATATATTCCAAGGAGTGGGATTGCTGGGTCGTGTGGTAGTTCTATTTCTAGCTTTTTAAGGAAATGCCAGATCGAGTTCCAAAGTGATTGTACCATTTGACATTCCCACCAGCAGTGTAGAAGTGTTCCAATCTCTCCACAGCATCTCCAACATTTATTCTTTTGTGTTTTTTGCATTAATGCCAGCCTTGTTGGAGTGAGATGAAATCTCATTGTAGTTTTGATCTGCATTTCTCTGTTGGCTAATGATCGTGAACATTTCCTCATGCATTTGTTAGCTACCTGAATGTCTTCTTTAGCGAAGTGTCTATTCATATCTTTGCCCATTTTTTAATTGGGTTATTTGTCTTTTTGTAGTTGAGTTTTTGCAGTATCATTTAGATTTTAGAGATCAGGCGCTGATCAGAAATGTCGTAGCTAAAAACTTTTTCCCAGTCTGTAGGTAGTCTTTTTACTCTTTTGGCGAAGTCTTTGGATGAGCATAGGTGTTTGATTTTTAGGAGCTCCCAGTTATCTAGTTTTTTTTCTACATTCTTTATAATGTTTTGTATACTGTTTATGCCACGTATTAGGACTCCTAATGTTGTCCCTATTTTTTCTTCCATGATTTTTATCATTTTAGATTTTATATTTAGGTCTTTGATCCATTTTGAGCTCGTTTTGTGCATGGAGTGAGGTATGGGTCTTGTTTAATTTTTTTGCAGATGGATATCCAGTTATGCCAGCACGATTTGTTAAAAAGACTGTCTTTTCCCCATTTAACTGTTTTGGGGCCTTTGTCAAATATCAACTGCTTGTATGTGGATGGATTTAGGTCTGGGTTTTCAATTCTGTTCCTTTGGTCCCTGTATCTGTTGTTGTACCAGTACCAGGCTGTTTTGACTACTGTGGCGGTATAATAGGTTCTAAAATCAGGTAAAGTAAGGCCTACCACTTTGTTCTTCTTTTTCAGTAATGCCTTATTTATCTGGGGTCTCTTTCCCTTCCATATGAAGTTGATGATTTGTTTCTCCATCTCATTAAAGAATGTCCTTGGGATTTGGATCGGAATTGCATTAAATGTGTAGATCATTTTTGGTAGAACAGACATTTTGATAATGTTGTCGTCCTATCCACGAGCAAGGTATGTTCTTCCACTTATGTAAGTCTCTTTTGGTTTCTTGCAGAAGTGCACTTTAGTTTTCTTTGTATAAGTCTTTTACATCTCTGGTAAGATTTATTCCTAAGTATTTTATCTTCTTGGGGGCTACTGTAAATGGCATTGATTTGGTGATTTCCTCTTCGATGTTCTCTTTGTTGGTGTAGAGGAATCCAACTGATTTTTATATGTTTATCTTGTATCCTGACACTCTGCTGAACTCTTCTATTAGTTTCAGTAGTTTTCCTGAGGATTCGTTAGGGTTTTCTGTGTATAAGATCATGTCATCTGCAAATAGAGATACTTTGACTTCTTCCTTTCCAATCTGGATGCCCTTTATTTCTTTATCTAGCCTAGTTGCTCTGGCTAGGACTTCCAGCACAATGTTGAATAAGAGTGGTGATAAAGGGCATCCTTGTCTGGTTCCCGATCTCAGTGGGAATGTCTTCAGGCTGTCTCCATTTAGGATGGTGTTGGCTGTTGGCTTTGCATAAATGCCCTTTATTATGTTGAGGAATTTTCCTTCTATTCCTATTTTGCTGAGAGTTTTTATCATGAATGAGTGTTGGGCTTTGTCAAATGCCTTTTCTGGATCAATTGATAAAATCATGTGATTCTTGTCTTTTGTTTTATTTATGTGGTGGGTTACATTAATTGTTTTTCTAATGTTGAACCATCCCTGCATACCTGGTATGAATCCCACTTGGTCATGGTGGATTATTTTTTTTTGATATGTTGTTGAATTCTATTGGCTAGAATTTTGTTGAGGATTTTTGCATCTACATTCATGAGGGATATAGGTCCGTAATTTCCTTTTTTTGTGGTGTCTTTTTTTTTTTTACCTGGTTTTGGTATCAGGGATATGGTGGCTTCATAGAATGAGTTTGGTTGTATTCCGTCCTTTTCTATGCTCTGAAATACCTTTAGTAGTATTGGTGTTAACTCTTCTCTGAAAGTTTGGTAGAACTCTGCAGTGAAGCCGTTCAGACCAGGGTTTTTTTTTCTTGGGAGTTTTTTGATTACCTTTCAATCTCTTCTTTTGTTATGGGTCTATTTAGTTGTTCTACCTCTTTGTGTTAGGTAGGTAGGTAGTGTGTTTCTAGGAATTCATCCATTTCTTCTAGGTTTTAAAATTTGAGTATAGTTTGTCATAATAATCTGATATGATTCTTTTAATTTCAGTTGGGTCTGTTGTAATGTCGCCCCTCTCATTTCTTATTCGGGTTGTTTGCTTCCTCTCCTGTTTTTCTTTTGTCAGTTTGGCCAGTGGTTTATCAATTTTGTTGATTTTTTCAGAAAACCAGCTTTTAGTGTTTGTTAATTCTTTCAATTGTTTTTCTGTTTTCTATTTCATTTAGTTCAGCTCTAATTTTTATTATTTGTTTTCTTCTGGTGCCTATGGGTTTCTTTTGTTGCTTTCTTTCTATTTGTTCAAGTTGTAGGGATAATTCTTTGATTTTCGCCCTTTCTTCTTTTCGGATGTGTGCATTTATTGATATAAATTGGCCTCTGAGCACCACTTTTGCTGTGCCCCAAAGGTTCTGATAGGAAGTGTTTTCATTCTCATTGGATTCTACGAATTTCTTTATTCCATCCTTAATGTCTTCTATAATCCAGTCTTTTTTGAGTAGGGTATTGTTTGGTTTCCAAGTGTTTGATTTCTTTTCCCTGCTTTTCCTGTTATTGATTTCCACTTTTATAGCCTTATGGTCAGAGAAGATGCTTTGTAATATTTCAGTGTTTTGGATTCTGCTAAGGCTTGCTTTATGACCTAATATGTGGTCTATTCTAGAGAATGTTCCACGTGCACTAGAAAAGAAAGTACACTTGGTTGCTGTTGGGTGGAGTGTTCTGTATATGTTTATGAGGTCAAGTTGGTTGATTGTGGCATTTAGATCTTCTGTGTCTTTATTGAGCTTCCTTCTGGATGTCCTGTCCTTCACCGAAAGTGGTGTGTTGAAGCCTCCTACTATTATTGTGGAGGAGTCTATCTCACTTTTCAATGCCGATAGAGTTTGTTTTATGTATCTTGCAGCCCTGTCATTGGGTGCATAAATATTTAATATGGTTATATCTTCTTAATGTATTGTCCCTTTAATCATTATATAGTGTCCTTCCTAATCCTTTCTGATGGATTTAACTTTAATTTCTATTTTGTTGGAAATTAATATTGCCACCCCTGCTTTTTTTAATTATTGTTTGCTTGATATATTTTTTCCATACTTTGAGTTTAGTTTGTTTGTGTCTCTAAGTCTAAGGTGTGTCTCCTGTAAACAGCATATAGACGGATCTTGTTTTTTAATCCATTCTGCCACTCTCTGTCTCTTTATTAGTGCATTTAGTCCATTTACATTCAGGGTAATTATGGATAGGTATGAATTTTTTTTATATCATTTTGATGTCTTTTTTTGTGTGTTGACAGTTTCTTTTTCCCACTTGATTTTATGTGCTAAGTAGATTTTCTTTATATATTGTCCTTTCCTCATATTTGTTGTTGATTTTGTTTCTGCTGAGTCTGTTTTTTTCCCTTGTATTTTATTTTGATGAGAGGATAGTTTGTCTCCTTTGTGGTTACCTTATTATTTACCCCTATTTTTCTTAAATTTAAAACTAACTTTTATTTCTTTGTATCACTGTATCTTCCTCTCCATATGGAAGGCGTATGATTACATTTCTTAGTCCTTCTTTATTATTTTAATATTGTCTTCTTTTATATAATAACATCGCTGTTACCCTGTTTTGGGCTTTTTTTTTTTTTATAATCTTGCTTTGTTTTTTGGATTTCCCTGTCTGGGTTGACTTCTGGTCGCTCTGCCCAGTGTCCTAATCTTGGGTTGATACCTGATATTATTGATTTTCTAACCAAAGAACTCTCTTTAGTATTTCTTGTAGTTTTGGTTTGGTTTTTATGAATTCCCTAAACTTATGTTTATCTGGAAATGTCTTAATTTCACCTTCATATTTAAGAGACAGTTTTGCTGGATATATGATTCTTCGTAGGCAATTTTTTTCCTTCAATTTTTTAAATATGTCATCCCATTGCCTTCTTGCCTGCATGGTTTCTGCCAAGTAGTCCTTGCTTATCCTTATTGACTCTCCTTTGTAGGTGACTTTTCATTTATCCCTCAGTGCTCTTACAATTCTCTCTTTATCTTTGGTTTTGGCAAGTTTGATTATAATATGTCTTGGTGACTTTCTTTTAAGATCTACCTTATGTGGACTTCGATGAGCATCTGGGGTAGGTATCTTCTCATCTTTCACAATATCAGGGAAGTTTTCTGCCAACAAATCTCCAACAATTTTTTCTGTATTTTCTGTTATCCCTTCCTGTTCTGGTACTCCAGTCACTCGTAGGTTATTTCCCTTGATAGAGTCCCACATGATTCTTAAGGTTTCTTCATTTTTTTTTAATTTTTTATCTTATTTCTCTTCAAATATATTAGTGTCAAGTGATTTATCTTCGATTTCAGAAATTCTAGCTTCTACTTGCTCAATTCTGCTCCTCTGACTTTCTATTGAGTTGTCTAATTCTGTAATTTTATTGTTAATCCTCTGAATTTCTGATTGCTGTCTATGGATTTTTCCAGCTTATTAAACTTTTCATTATGTTCCTGAATAATCTTTCTAATTTCTTCAGTTGCTTTATCTGTGTGTTCCTTGGGTTGTTCTGCACATTGCCTCATTTCCTTCCTGATGTCTTGAAGTGTTCTGTATATTAAACTTTTGTATTCTGCATCTGGTAATTCCAGGAATGCATTCTCATCTAGAAGATCCCTGGATTCTTTGTTTTGAGAGCCTGTTGAGGTGATCATGGTCTGTTTCTTTATGTGACTTGTTATTGACTGTTGTCTCTGAGCCATCTCTAAGTTATTGTATTAGTTTATGCTTGCACACTGTGTCACAGATGCTTGCTTTGTTTTGTTTTGGTACACCCCTATGGGTTGCTTGAGTGAGCTAGCTTGATTATTTTTGCCTTTGGAGCTCTGGTGTCCTGTCCTCAGCTGGCTAGAGCTGTTATCAGGTATATCAGTCTAGGAGTCCATTCAGTTTTCTTGTATGAATTCAGCTCAGGTTTCCAGGTAGCTGATCATCAAGTGTGTGGTACAGGCTCTGTCCTACAATGTTAGAGGGGCAGGGGTGATTGACATATATACAGGTATCTGATTGCAGCAGGGGGTCATGCTCTGAACAAGGCAGAGGGATGAGAATCAACCCCCAAGTGTCTCTGAGGAAAATGCGTCCCTGTTCTGTAGGGTGTGCAGGTGGGTAGGTTCTGCAGACAGACCATGGGCACCCAAAGCTTTTGGTTGTAAGGACTGGGAGGTACCAGTCATCTTTTGACCCCTGTCAAGGGTGGCTGGGTGACCTGATACCAGTCCTTAGGACCCTGATGTGGGTAGGTGAGGACCTTGTTTAATAGGCAAAGCAATGCCAAACGTCAAACATCCACCTCTCCACCACACAGCTGAAATGGTTGGAGTTTGCCAACAAGGGCCTATTCTCCTGAAATAGGCCCACACAAGTCTGTGCAGAAGAGAAAGGTGCTCAAGGTCCATGGATGGTTTATTCCTGGACAGGAGCCACGTCTGTCCTGAGCTCCCCTGGTAGATGGAGCTAGCAAATTATCTTTTCCCCCCAGTTGCAAATTTTTTCCTTCCCCAACCCTGGAGGATGGCTCTAGGTGCTCACCAGGGTCTATCTCAGGCCCAGGGATTCAGCTGCTGAAGGCGGTTTGGTTTTTTGGGGATGGGAGGGCACGGTAAAATATATGCAAGTGCTTAGCTTTTGCCGAGAGCGCTGTTCTCCTCAGGTTCCGGAGGTGTGAGTAGGCTGTGTGGCTGGCTGCTTCTTTCTGAGGAAACTGTGGGCGGAATGCTAGTATCAGCCCGCCACCTCTGCCACCGCTGCTCCGGAAATGGTGTCTGAGGGCTCCCTGTGATTCAGGTCCGGTAACTCCTCTCCACTACTGAACAGTCTCTTCTTTCCTCTGCCCCTCAGTTTGTTGTCTAAGTTTGCCTTTGATGCTCAGGGCTCCCAGCTTGTCACAAATATACTCGTTTCACTTGTTTTTTTTTGGTCTTTGTTGTAAAGAGGGCTTGAGGGAAGTGTCTGTCTAGTCCGCCATCTTGGCTCCATCTCTATTTCTAGCTTTTTGAGGAAGCACTATATTGTTTTCCACAGTGGTTGAACCATTTACAATCCCACAGCAGTGTATGAGAATTCTAATATCCCCACACTCTCATCATCATTTATTGTTTTCTGTATATATATATATTTTTTACCATTGCCATTATTGCTGTGTGAGGTGATATCTCATTGTTGTTTTGATTTGCATCTTTTTTTTTTAATGGCTAATGATTGTGAGCATCACTTAATACATTTGTTGGCCGCCTGAATATCTTCTTTGGTGAAGTGTCTGTTCATGTTCTTTGCCCACTTTTTAATTGGATTATTTGTCTTTTTGTTGTTGAGTTGAAGTTTTCTATAGATTTTAGAGATTAGTCCCTTGTCACATATGTTGTTGCCAAAATTTTTGCCAGTCTGTAGGTCCTCTTTTTCCTCTTTTGGAGACTTTTTTTTTTTTTTTGATGTGCTTAAGTGCTTAATTTTTAGGAGGTCCCAGTTGCCTAGTTTGTCTTCTGCTGTTTGTGCATCTTTTAGTTATGTTTGATAGTCTGTTTATGCCATGAATTAGGCCTCTAGGTTTGCACCTGTTTTTTCGTCCATGATCTTTATAGTTTTAGGTTTTACATGTAGGCCTTTGATCCATCTTTGATTGAATAATGTCCCCCCAAAATATGTCAACTTGGCCAGGCCATGATTCTCAGTATTGTGTGGTTGTCCTCCATTTTGTAACCTGATATAATTTTTCTCTGTGTTGTACATCCTAATCTCTGCCTTCGGTTAACAAGGTAAGATTAGGTTATGTTAAAGGGGATTAGGGTGGGATGCAACACCCTTACTCAGGTCACAGCCCTCATCCGATGTAAGGGGAGTTTCCCTAGGGCATGGCCTGCATCACCTTTTACCTTACAAGAGATATAAAGAGAGAGGCAAGCGAGAGAGAGGGACCTCATACCACCAAGAAAGAAGCTCCAGGAGCAGATTGTGTCCTTTGAACTCGGGGTTCCTGTGCCAAGAAGTTCCTAGAACAGGGGAAGATTGATGACAAGGACCTTTCCCCAGAGCCAACAGAAAGCAAAGAACTTCCCCTGGAGCTGGTACCCTGAATTTGAACTTCTAGCTTCCTAGACCACGAGAGAATAAATTTCTGTTTGTTAAAGCCATCCTCCTGTGGCATTTCTGTTACAGCAGCACTAGATAACTAAGACAGAATTTGGCACCAGGAGTGTGGGGTGCTGCTCTAACAGATACCTACAATGTAGAAGTGGTTTTGATGGTGGCACTAATCTCTGCAATCCCTCCAGGGATGCGGTATTGCTTTCGGTTTACTCTTTTCCTAGGTAGAGGCAGTTCTAGTGGCTTCCATCTGGCCTTTCCTACCATAATAACCCTTACTCCACATGTCAGGAACCCAATGTGGGGGTTCTGCCAGTTGCTCAGTATGTCTATTCCAGTTATGCATTCTGGAGCTAGGGAAATCACTACAGGTTGGGTTTGGAGACTCACTGGACCCACTGTGAGATGGATATGAGGTAAGACTCCATTAATAACCTGACCTCCATATGCCTCTATTCTGACTGGTGGGCCACAGTGATGTTTTGGGTCTCTTGGTGTTACTGATTGAATTGTGTCCCCCTAAAATGTGTGTCAACTTGGCTAGGCCATGATTCCTAGTTTGTGTGGTTGTCTGCCATTTTGTGATCTGTTGTGATTATCATATGTGTTCTAAATTAGGATTAGAGGTACTTATGTTAATAAGGCAGGATTCAATCTATGGGATTTATTCATATCTTGAGTCAATCTCTTTTGAGATATAAATAGAGAAGTGAACAGAGAGGAGAGGGACCTCATACCACAAAGAAAGAAGAGCTGGGAGCAAAGTGTGTCATTTAGACCTGAGGTCTCTATGCTGAAAAGCTCCTCGACCAGGGGAACATTGATGACAGGTACCTTCCCCCAGAGTTGACACAGAGAGAAATCCTTCCCCTAGAGCTGGCACCCTGAATTTGGACATCTAGCCTCTTAGACTGTGAGAGAACAAATTTGTTTGTTAAAGCCATCCACTTGTGGTATTTCTGGTACAGCAGCACTAGACAACTAAGACACCTTTAATTAGTGTCAGCTCAGAGCCAGTGTCCACTAATTCCCCAAAAGTCTGATTATTTCCTTTTCCCCAATAAACAGTCATTCTTGTAAAAGGCAGTAGATTCCTTTGGGGAAAACTGGGAGAAAGACTAACAGTATAAATTTTTGGCAGCGTAGTGGGGTCCTTCCTCAAGGGGACCCTGCCTCTTCTTCAGTCAAGGGGTTGTGGGTTTGTAAACTGGCTCAAATCTGGGAATTGATTGAGGGGCTGTGACTATTCTGATGATTCAAGTTAGACTACCATTTGCTTGACCTAGAATTCTTCCATTTCTACAGCTCAAGTAAATACTTAGTAGATTTCTCATTATTTCACTCCTAGGGTGCCATGACTAAGTAGCCAATGCTGTAAAGCCATATGAGTCAGACTATTCTGATTACTGGTTTGACTTTTCTCTCCATTAGGGTAACTATGCCCACCTTGTCTCTGTTGATTAAGTGCTGCTACTCGGCCCCCATCACCATGGGGTCCAATCAGCCGTATTATAGCTAGGTGTCTTAATTCAGTTAGGGCAGTTTCTACTGTCAAATACAACTTACATAAAATAGAAATCACAGCTGTCTTCAAGGATGCTGGGCCTCTTTTCACAAATTTGTTCCTCACCATTATGGTAAAGGAAACTCTGGTGGCATAGTGGTTAAGAGCTATGGCTGCTAAACAAAAAGTCGGCAGTTCGAATCCACCAGGTACGCCTTAGAAACCCTATGGGGTAGTTCTACTCTGTCCTGTGGGGTCACTATGAGTAGAATCGACTGGATGGAAATGGGTTTTTGGTTTTTACTAAGGTACAAGTGTGTCCTCTGGGCACTCCATGGGTGGATCCGTGGGTCCAACCTGATAAATAAATCCACTCTAACATGCCAGTTTCCCTAAGCCGTTGGATACCTTCTATAGTATACCAAGGTAGGTCCAGTACTTCAACTTGTTTTAGTGTAGGTCACCAAGTAATCCATGCTTTAGTGAACCAACCAAATAAACTATTAGATCCTTTCCTAACCTCTCGAGCTGAAACATTGAATGAAGCAGAATCTGTGCTTAGTGGGCCTATATCAATACACTCAGGCTGATTCAGTTTTATGTTTCTTTTACCATTATCCTGTGTCCTTAATAACCATTGCCACACATATTCCCCACGTTTATATTTGTACATATCAGAAAAATCAAACAGTTCTTTTGGTGTATAATGTACCTCCTCCTGGGTCACACTTTATACTTTACCTCTTGGGGCTTACTGGGACTTAAGTTTAGTCATAGGTCTAGAAGCAAAAATGGGTGGTGGGGGTGGGTCCTGAGTACATTCAGCAGTGTCTTATAAGGCATCTGCCTCAAGCACCACCCCAGGCAGTGCCCCAGGTGCCACCCCAGGCAATATCTCAGACAAAGACTCTTCATGCATAGCTGGGTTAATCTCATGAGGTGGGTGTGGAAGAGATAATGGTTTTACTGGGGAGGGTGGTTTAGCAGACAGAGATAATCTCTTCAGATGGGAGTAAGACGGCTGGTTCTGTTGGCAGGAGTGATTCAACAGAACTTAGGGGTTCAATGTTCCCAGCTTCCTGACTATCTGCCCATATGTCCCCATTCCAAGTTTCAGGATCCCATTTCTTCCCAATTAATGCCCTCCCTTTAACTTCAGACACAATTTGAGGTTGGGAATTTGGTTGATATTTTAATTCAGCCACTCTTATGATAAGACTCTTGGTTTGGTTTTCGGCAATATCAGCTCTATTTCAATAAGAAATAAGGCTTTCTCTCAGGGCACAATTTTCAACTTTCGGTCTTGTATGCAGTGCTTGAGCTGTGACTCTGAAGCTTCAAGCTTATCTCTTTCTTCCACCACTTTGTCTAGCGAAAATAAGACCAACGTACCAGCTTCCTTATACTTCTCATTCTGAGAAAAGTGTAGAAAAGTATCAAATATGCAATCACCCAGAGTCTTGTCTCTCACAAATATTTCATCCATTGGTGGTGATATTTTGCATATTTCTATTGCCACCTCATGCCATGGATTAGCAGTACCCTCTTTACTACTAGAGGCAAAGTCGTTAGCGTCTTTAAGACTAACCAGACTTGAGAGCCAATTCAGAAAACTCATTATTATAATTTTGGTTTTTTTGAACCACTCTTGATACCAAATGTCTTAGGCTGGGTTCTCTAGAGGAGCAAAAACAGTGAAAAATATATATATATATATATGTAGAGAGAGAGAGATTTATTTCAAGAAAATAGCTCACACAGTTGTGGAGGCTAGCAAGTGCCAAATACGTGAGTCAGGCAGTAGGCTTGAGACTTCTCCTGACTCCCATGGTAACAGGGCTGGTGAGCCCAAAAGCGGCAGGTTAGAAAACAGGCTGCTGGCTCACATCCCAAGAGCCAGAGGTCAGGGTATGATGAGACATATGCAGGATCAAGAAAGAATGAGCTTTGCCAGAACATCCATATATATTGGATGCAGGCTACACTCCCAAGGAAACTCCCTTTTCAACTGATTGGCTGCTAACATCAGATCACACAATGAGGGATGATTACATAGTATCTGCCAAACCACTAAGAACCATGGCCTAGCCAAGCTGACACATGGCCTTAAACATCACAGCTCCACAGGGTTTTCAGTGGCTGATTTTTCAAATGTAGATCACCAGGGCTTTCCTCCAAGGTGCTTTTGGGTGGATTTGAACTTCTAACTTTTCAGTTAGTAGCCAAGCACCACCCAGGGACTCTTCCTGGGCATAGAGACAAGCACATTTGTCACTTCTTTGCAGTTTGGGTGGGACCATGTACTGAGTTCCAGCTAAAGAAATGATGATGAAATCACTTCCATGCCTGGCCATTAAAATCATCTCACATGATTTTCCAGCCTTTTCTTCCCTTTTTGAGGCAACTTTGCAAGCCACATGTTCTAGGTGGTGTAGGCATAGAAAGTAAGCAGCCTAGATCCCTGTGTTACTGCTTGGAAGAGAGCTGTCTGACCTGCAACTGACTATGACATGAGGGGGAATCAAACCTTTGTGTGCAAAACCACTGAGATTTTGGGATTTGGTACTTCCAAGCCATCTATTCTGTTCCTATGAATGCCATTTTATGGATGGGATTAGACTGTGATGTTTCTTTCTGATAGTGCCCTTGTCTAGTTTTGGAATTAAGATTATGTTAGCCTTTCAAAATGATCTGTGGCTTGTCTCTTCTTTTTCTATTATCTGAAAGAAGAGTTCCTAAAACATCTGGTAGGAATTGCTGATAAATCACCTAGATCTGACTTTTTCTTTCTGGGAAGATTTTAAAATAATGATTCAATTTCTTTAAAGGTCATTAGTCTCTTTGGGTTTTCTATTGCTTCTTTAGTAATGTGTATTTTTCTAGAATTTATCCATTGTGTCTGTTTTAAAATTTTTTATCACAAAATTTTTATAATGTCCTGTTTTTGTCTGTTTGATCGCTGTAGCATTTGCAGTTATGATTCCTTTTAAATCCTTAATGTTGCTTATTTTTTGCCTTCTCTCTCTCCCCTCACCTCTTTTTTATTCTTGATTAATCTTGCTAGGGTCTTCTAATGGCCTTTTTAAATAGCATTTTTTTTTTAAATAAAGAATTGACTTTTGGCTTTGATAATTTTATCACTCTTCATTTTGTGTTTTAAATGTCACTCTGAACTGTAATATTTTATTCCTTCTGCTTTCATTAGATTTATTCCCCTGTTCTTTTTATGGCTTCTTAAATTGGATACTCAAGTCATTAATTTAAAAATTCTAATGCAAGCTATTAAAGCTATAATTTTTCCTCCTAATTCTGTTTTAGTTGCACCCTTAAAATTTTAATATGGAATAATTTTGTTATCATTTATTTCTTCATGTTCCCATTTTCTAATTTCAATTACAGTTCCTTCTTTGACCTATGAATGTTAAGATCTTTTAATATTTCCAGATACATGGTTTATTACTGGGTATATTTTTCATTATTAAATTTCTTACTTAGATATATATGACTGGGAAGTTTGGTCACTCCTGGAATTTGATGAGGCTAGCTCCATGGTCTAGCACATAGTGACTTTTCATAACTGTTTCATGTATGCTTTGAAAGAATGTGAATTCTCCTATCAGTGCATGCAATATTCTGTATATAGCTGTAGGATCTCTATTATTTGTACTGTTTTAAATTTTCACTTTTTTTTTGCCTGAGTGATTAATAACTGAGATGGATGTATTAAAAAGCTCCGAAAGGAGATGGGGGAGCTGCAGAAAACATACCGATTCAGGTTTAAGAAGAGGCAAAGTCTAATTTTGTCAGTTGAGCTCTGCCTTGTAAACACACCAAGTGGACTTTCAGCAAGTCATTTAACCTGATTCCACTGTGTTTTCTACATTCTGCCTATCTCATGGATTATCTCGTGGATTTGTGTATGTTTCACTTTGTTTTAATCAGTTGAGATGATGCTGATCAAATGGCTTTGTTACTAAAGAAAAAAAGCAGTTTCCTAAATATAGACATAACCTGTAACCTATTACCATTGAGTTGATTCTGACTCATAGCAACCCATAGGACAGAGTGGAACTAGCCCCATAGGGTTTCCAAGGAGTGGCTGGTGGATTCAAACTGCCAAGTTTTTGGTTAGCAGCTGTACACTTAACCTCTGTGCCACCGAGGCTCCTTGTGATCCATAGGGCTTTCATTTTCAGAAGCAGATCACCAGGCCTTTCTTCCTAGCCCATCTTAGCCCAGAAGCTCCATTGAAACCTGTTCAACATCATAACAACATGCAAGCTTCCACTTACAGGTGGGTGGTAGCTGTGCGTGAGGTGCATTATCTGGGAATCAACCCAGGCTTCCTGCATGGAAGGTGAGAATTCTACCACTGAGCTACCACTGACCTGATTTACAGGCGAGAGTCCTGCAAACAGAAAACCGAGGGTGTAGTCCAGCTCTGCGGACCCGCCTGCCTGCAATCCCTGGAACATGCTTCCCCTCTACACTTCTCATTGCTTCCTAGTTATCTGTCTCTATGTGTGTCATCCCTTTAGACTCTGAATTCCCTGAGGATACCAGCCAGGCATCTCTAGTGCCTCTGATTGCGTGTAATGGTGCTCAGTAAATGTTTGTTGAGTGGTAGGATCTGGGATGCTCTGGCCTGGCTCTTGAGAAGTCAGATGCTTGAGTGGCTAAGAATGCAGGTCTAGAGTCAGGTGGCTTGGAACTAGAGGCCCATTCTTCCACTTAAGGGCTGTGTGATTTTGAGGAAGTTACTCAACCATTCTGTGCCTCACTTGCCTCATATGTGAAGTGGAGATAATAATAATACCCTTTCTAGTTGCATGACCTCGGGTGGCAGGGTGTGGCAAGCTAGGTACCTAGGAATTTAGGGAGAGCCCTCCCCCATCCTGTTGAGCAAGACCCTTGCTTCTCTGTACCACCTAGTAAGTGATAAATAAATGTTAGCTATTTTTTCTTGATAAAAATTTCAGTGGAAGAATTGTTTATCTGGACAAAAGCATCTGATGTTTATCTGACTATGTATAAAAAGAGTAAACCTGAGCTCAGGTGTGAGCCTAAGGGATGAAGCAGTTAAGAAGGTTCACTGATGGAGAAACAGTGGTGACAAACAAAGAAGTGATGAACAAAGAACAAAGAAGACTTTCTTGGAATTCTCCCTGGGTATTTTCAGTAAATTTCCTTTTCCCAGAGTTCACTTGAGTGGGCTTCTGCTTATAGGACAGAGTAGAACTGCCCCACAGCGTTTCCAAGGAGCAGCTGGTGGATTAGAACTGCCAACCTTTTGATTAGCAGCCAAGCTTTTAACCACTGCGCCACCAGGGCTCCAAATATAGATATAATAATCCCTATATATAGGGTCAGTATGAGTCGGAATCGACTCAGTGGCACTGGGTTGGGTGTGTTGTTATATGCTGTTTACTTTACAGTTGACAAAGTACTTCTCAAACGTCGTATCCTTGCATATTTTCAAAGATTTGTGAACTATTACGCTGTGGGATAAACTGTGACTCAAATGGGGTAGAAGTTCAATTTAAAAATTATCGCAATAAATTTTACCATTATCTTCTAAAGTAAAATCTCTGACTATCTTTGTCTTGTAATTGAAAATTCTAATTCACTTTATTTTCTATGATTATTGATATATTTGGATTGATTTCTACTGCGGTTTACATGCTTCCTATTTGTCTGACTTTTTGTTTCTCTTTCTTTTAGAATGACTTCACTTTTTTTTTCTTTTTCATTCCATTTTTCCTATCTACTTGCTTGGGAATTACGTACTCTATACCTATTGTCATGGATTGAATTATGCACCCCCCCCCCAAATGTGTGTATCAGTTGGGCTAGGTCCTGATTCTTGGTATTGTGTGATTTTCCTATATGTCCTGAATCCTGCCTCTACGATGTTAATGAGGGAGGAAAGGTGGCAGTTGTGTTATTGAGGCAGGACTCAATCTACAAGTTTGGATTGTGTCTTCAGGCAGTCTCTTGATATAGAAAAGAAAGAAGCCAGCAGAGAGATAGGGGGACCTCATACCACCAGGAAAGCAACACCAGGAGCAGAGCCCATCCTTTGGACCTGGGGTTCCCTGCTCCTGAGAAGCTCCCTGACCAGAGGAAGATTGAAGACAAGAATCCTTCTCCAGAGCTGACAGAGAGAGAAAGCTATCCCCTGGAGTTGACACTCTGAATTTGGACTTGTAACCTACTAGACTGTGGGAGAATAAATTTCTCTTTATTAAAGCCATCCACTTGTGGTATTTCTGTTATAGCAGAACTAGATGACTAAGACAACTGTTTTTGGCTGGCAGTTCATATCCACCAGCTGCTCCTTGGAAACCCTATGGGGAAGCTTTACTCTGTCTTATAGGGTCGCTATGAGTTGCATTCGACTTGATGGCAATTGGTTTGGGTCTTGGTTTATACTTATTTAATGGTAAGTCTAGCTACCTCACCTGCATACGTGGCTTAACGAGGCTTAAAGTTAATCAATACCTACACACCATTACCGTGCTGTTTATCAATGCAGCTTTATAGTATGACTTGGAATCAAACAACATGAGCCTTTTTGTTCTTTTCGAAAATTGTTTTGGCTCCTCTAGGTCCTTTGCTTTTCCATATGAATTTTAAAATAACTTTGTCGATTTCTATAAAGAAGTCTGCAGGGATTTTGGTTACAATTGTGTTGAATTTACAGATCAGTTTGAGGAGAACTGACACCGTGACAACAGGAACACAGAACTATTTTTCCACTTATTTAACCTCTTTGTCTTCTGTCATCTATACTTTGTAGTTTTCAGTATATAAATCTTTCACATATATTTCAGACTTAATCCTATGTATTTTATTATTTTGGTGCTTTGTAAAAGGTAATTAAAAGTTGTTCATTACTATTATATACTGTTACACTCATTCGCGTATAGTATAAGAACTTTATATTATATTTTCAGTTTATTTTTCTCATGCTTTCTACTATTACTGACATGTATTTTACTTTTACATGTGTATAAACCCCAAAATATTGTTACTATTTTTTCATAAGAGTCTATTTTTAGAGTGACTAAAATTTTTCTTAAAACTGTATTTTTAAAAAATATTTACCTTCATTTGCTTTTTTTTGACTTCATTATTTGTGAAGAGTCAACTTTCTCCCTGGTATCATGTTCCCTCTGCCTCAAGAACTTCCTTTAACAGGCAGCTTACAGATCTGTTAGTGATAAATTTATTTAGCTTTTGTTTGTCTGCAAAGTCTATTTCTCCTGCATTAAGAAAAATTATTTTCACTAGAACTTCAATTAGATGTATGTTAGACCATTCGATATTGTCCTACAGGTCTTGCATCTTCTAATCTGTTTGTTTCTCCTACTTTTTTTTCTCTTAGAGTTTCGGTTTGGCTAATTTCTATTGACCTGTCTTTTGCCGTGCTGAGTCTACTGATGAGCCTGCGACAGGAATTCTTTACCTTTGATATTGTCTTTTTTATTCGTAGAATTCCCAGTTGACTCTTAGACTTTCTTTCAGCTGAAATTCCCCATCCGTTCAAGCACGTTGTCTACCTTTTCCACTAGATTCTTTAGTGTTTTAATCAGAGTTATTTTAACGTACCTGTGCAGTACTTGAAACATTTGGGTCATATTGTTGTCGTTAGGTGCCATTGAGTTGGTTCCAACTCATAGCGACCCTATGAACAACAGAATGAAACACTGCCCAGGCCTGAGCCATCCTCACAATCGTTGTTATGCTTGAGCTCATTGTTGCAGCCACTGTGTCAATCCATCTCGTTGAGGGTCTTCCTCTTTTCCGCTGACCCTGTACTTTGGCAGCATGATGTCTTTTCTCTAGGGACAGACCCCTCCTGACAACATGTCCAAAGTATGTAAGATGCAGTCTCACCATCCTTGCTTCTAAGGAGCATTCTGTTTGTACTTCTTCCATGGCAGATTTGTTCGTTCTTTTGGCAGTCCATGGTATATTCAGTTTTCTTCGCCAACACCACAATTCAAAGGCATCAATTCTTCTTCCGCCTTCCTTATGCATATGATGCAATCGAAAATACCATGGCTTGGTTCAGGCACACATTAGTCTTCAGGGTGACATCTTTGCTTTTCAACACTTTAAAGAGGTCCTTTGCAGCAAATTTACCCGATGCAATGCGTCTTTTGATTTCTTGACTGCTTTTTTCATGGCTGTTGACTGTGGATCCAAGTAAAATGAAATCCTTGACAACTTCAATGATTTCTCTGTTTATCATGATGTTGCTTATTGGTCCAGTTGTGAGGATTTTTGTTTTCTTTATGTTGAAGTGCAATCCATACTGAAGGCTGTGGTCTTTGATCTTCATTAGTAAGTGCTTCAAGTCCTTTTCACTTTCAGCAAGCAAGGTTATATCATCTGTGTAACGCAGGTTGTTAATGAGTCTTCTTCCAATCCTGATACCCCATTCTTCTTTATATAGTCCAGCTTCTTGTATTATTTGCTCAACTTATAGACTGAATAGGTATGGTGAAAGGATATAGCCCTGACGTACACCTTTCCTGACTTTAAACTGGTCAGTATCTCCTTGTTGTGTCTGAACAACTGGATCATAACAAATTATGGATAACATTGCAAAGAATGGGAATTCCAGAACACTTAACCATGCTCATGAGGAACCTTTACATAGATTTGGGTCATATCTGAGTCTTATTCCCTTGATTGTTTTATCTCTTTACAATTTTTTTTTTTGTTTTGTTTTCTTGCTTTTTTTGTGTGTCTCATACTTTTTGATTGAATGTTAAACATCATGTTTAGAACAGATTAGCCTCAGGTAAATGATATTTATGCCTGGAAATCCTTCTTTTTACTTCAGGCCACTAGGGTGGAAAGTTGAGTCATTTTAGTTACAAGTTGAGTGAGGCTTGGATTTTGTTGCTATGGTCAATTTTAGTGGGCCACAGCCTCCAAACTCACTGCCACTAAGTCCATTCTGACTTATAGTAACCCTATAGGACAGAGTAGAACTGTCCCATCATGTTTCCAAGGCTGAAATCTTCACAGAAGGAGACTGCCACGCCTTTCCAAGGTCTTTCAGTGGCGGATTTTTCTCAGTGCTAGCATTCCACCCTCAGCTTTCATTAGCTCTTGTATGCCTATGCCACAGAGTGGGTCTCTCTCTATGCTCTTGCCCTTCACTCAACAGTAGACTGCTGTTTCTTGGTACTCTGTGCTAGGCTTGTTGTGGGGACAAGAAGATTCTTGGTTGCCTGGTCCAGACTCAGTCTTGGGAGGCCCTGGGCACCTGAACTTTGGGGGTGAACTTTTTCACCATTGTTGCCTCTTTTGTCCTTCTTCTTGTGGCAGCCAAGCTTTACCTTGTGTAATGCACCAACCCTCTAATCCAGGACAAACATAATAGCCTACTTGATGTGTATTTACCAAAAGAATAAATGAGTGAACACTGGCAATGATAAATGCAAAGCTAAGAGGCTCCAGAGAAGGAATGAATAGGACCAGAGAGGGATCCATGCTCATCTGTTATACTAGAGGTGGTGGGATGTGAGAGTTTATGTGTAGAGGGTGGCAGGGGTTATTGAAGGCATCTGGTGCCAATGGGAAAGATGTCAAAAAAGGAAACCATGGTTTAATAACCATTAATTAATTGAGCATCTACTCTGTACCAGGCACTGTTTTGGACCCTGGGGATGCAGTGGGGATTCAAGACAAACAAGATACATAATGTAATGGGGTTAATGGGAGCTTTCATTCTTCCGATCCCTACATGAGATCATCAAATTTGTAAATATGGTAAAGTTTATTGTCTTAGCTATCTAGTGCTGCTATAACAAAAATTCTTTCTTAGTTATCTACTCGTACCTGTTGCTGTCGAGTCGAATCTGACTCATGAGGACCCTATAGTCAGAGTAGAACTGCCCCATAGAGTTTCCAAGGAGTGGCTGGTGGATTTGAACTGCTGACCTTTTGGTTATCAGTCCAATGCTTAACCACTGGGTCAGTGGGGCTCCCTCAGCTATCTAGTGCTGCTATAACAGAAATACCACACGTGAATGGCTTTAACAAAGAGAAATTTACTCTGTCACAGTCTAGGAGGCTAAGTCAGAATTCGGGGTGCCGACTCCAGGGAAAGTCTTTCTTTCTCTGCCAGTTCTGGGGAAAGGTCATTGTCTTCCATCTCCCCCTGGTCTAGGAGCTTCTCAGCTCAAGGACCCTGGGTCCAAAGGGTATACTCCCATCCTGGTTCTTCATTCTTGGTGTCATGAGGTCCCCCTATCTCTCTGCTCATTTCGCTCTTTTATATCTCAAAAGAAATTAACTCTAGATACAACATAATCTTATAGATTGAGTCCTGCCTCATTAACATAACTGCCTCTAATCCTGCCTCATTAACATCATAGAGGTAGGATTTACAACACCGGAAAATCACATCAGATGGCAAAATGGTGGACAATCACACAGTACTGGGAATCATGGCCTAGCCAAGTTGACACACGTTTTTTGGGGACACTGTTTAATCCATAACATTTATCATGCGCTTTTTTTTTTTTTTAATATGTGCTATACAGCCAGAATATTCCTTAGAAGAGAGGGTGAGGAGGCTTCATTGCACATACTTTGGACATGTTATCAGAAGGGACCAATCCCTGGAGAAGGACATCGTAATTGGTGAAGCAGAGGGTCAGTGAAAAAGAGGAAGACCCTCAACAAGAAGGATTGACATAGTGGCTGCAACAATGGGCTCAAACATAGCAACAATTGTGAGGATGGCGCAGGACTGGGCAGTGTTTCGTTCTTTTGTACATGGGGTCGCTATGAGTTGGAACTGACTAATAGCAACAACAAGGGCACCTAATAACAACAACAACCCTATGGAGAAATGTGTATTTTATGCTCATTTGATAGATGGGGACACTGAAGCTTGGGTGAGATAAGTAAATTGCCTGAGGACACACACAAGTGATTGGAGGAGCCAAGATGCCCCAGAAAGCGTGTTTACACCACTGCTGGACCCGTGAAGGTGGGAAGCACTCTGGGGTGGAATCTAACTAATTTTCTCTGACAAACATGATTCCATTGGCCTAGGCTCATTTCTCATGGGCCAGATGGATGTGCTGCCAGGCTTCTTAAAAGTGCTATTTGGCACTTGACAATCTGGTGATGCCAAGACTGATGAATAATGATGGCTCGTGAAACCTAAAACAAAACAGCCACTTGGTTTGGTTTAGGAGAGTTACGAACAATGATAGCAACATATTTTGATCATTTGCAGAGACCTGAACTCCTTTTTTTAAAATAAACATTTTATTTTAAATAGTTTTAGGTTTACAGAGTTATCGTGAAACTAGTACAGGAAGTTCCCGTATACCTCATGCCCAATTTCCCCTATTATTACCATCTTACCTCAGGATGGCATATTTGGCACAATTAAAACCAAAACCAAACCCACTGCCGTCAAGTGGATTCGGACTCATAGTGACCCTGTAGGACAGAGTAGAACTGCCCCATAGGGTTTCCAAGGAGCACCTAGAGGATTCAAACTGCCGACTTCTTGGTTAAGCAGCCGTAGCACTTAACCACTACGCCACCATGGTTTCCTTGCCACAATTAATGAACCAATATTGATATATTATTATTAACTAAAGTTCATGCTTTATTCAGATTTCCTATTATTATTTTTTAACTCCAGGATCTCATTCAGGTTACCACATTAGTGATTAAGAGCTTGGCTGCTAACCAAAAGGTGGGCAGTTTGAATCCACCAGCCGCTCCATGGAAACACTCTGGGGTAGTTCTTCTCTGTCCTATAGTGTTGTTCTCACTTGGAATTGACTTGACAGAAACAGGTTTTTTTTTGGTATCTCCTTAGGCAACTCTTGGTTGTGACTCAGAATTTCCTTGTTTTCAATGACCTTGACAAATTCGAAGAGTGCTGGTGGCTATTCTGCAGAATGTTCTTCAATTGGGAATTATCTGATGTTTTTCTCATGATTGTTGTTGTTAGTTGCTATCAACTTCACTTCAACTCATGGCAACCTTATGTGTAATAGAATGAAATGTTGCCCGGTCCTGTGTCATCTTCATGGTCTTTGGTATGTTTGAGAAGACTAGGGTAATGAAAGATCACAAGGGTAGAGAACCATTTTCATTATATCGAGGGTACTGTCTTAGTTATCTAATGCTGCTATAACAGAAATACCAAACGTGGATGGCTTTAACCAAGAGAAATTTATCCTCTCACAGTCTAGATGGCTAGAAGCCCAAATTCAGGTTGCTAGCTCCAGGGAAAGACTTTCTCTGTCAGCTCTGGGAAAAGATCCTTGACATCAATCTTCCCCTGTAGAGGAGCTTCTCAATGCAGAGACCCCGGGTCCAAAGGATGTGCTCTGCTCCCGATGCTTCTTTCTTGGTGGTATGAGGTCCCCCTGTCTCTCTGCTCATTTCTGTCTTTTATATCTCAACAGAGATTGACTCAAGATACAATCTAATCTTATATATCAATTCCTACATCATTATCATAACTGCCTCTAACCCTGCCTCATTAACATCATAGAGGTAGGATTTATAACACATAGGAAAATCACATCAGGTGACAAAATGGTAGACAATCTCACAATATGGGAAATCATGGACTAGCCAAGTTGACACAGATTTTTGGGGGACATAATTCAATCCATAACAGGTACCTACTATTAGTATAACTTAATACTATTGACATTGACCTTGATCACCTGACTTGGGGTAGTGCTTGTCAGGTTTCTTCATTGTAAAACTACTCTTTATTTTCTCTCTTTCCATACTGTATTGTTTGGAAGAAAGTCACTGTGTATAGCCTACACATAAGGAGTGGGGAATTAAGCTGCACGTCCATAACAGTGGAGTAGCTACATAAATTATTCTGCATGGGATATTTGTTTATTTTCTTCCATTTATTTATTTATTCAATCATTTATTTATATCAGTATGGATTCATGGATGTTTACTTTGTAATTTTAGTTATAATTCAATACTACTTTGTTTTGTTGCTCAAATCGTTCCAGCTTTGGACAGTGGGAGTTCTTTCAGTTGGTTTCTGTATCCTTTAGACATACCCCCATCATCATACATGCATTTTTGTTTTATTTTGGCCCTTTCTTACTTTCTGGCATTACATGATGCCCCAGGTTCATCTTGTATATTTCTTGCCCCAGTCTTAGAATCAGCCATTTCTCCAAGGAGCCCTGATCCCTTGGTGGATGGTCTTAGAAACAAACCATGGATCTAGAACTCATTGCTACTAGTTGTTATTGCTTCTGCACTCTCTCAGTGGAGAGAGCAAAGAGATCTATTACCCACCGGTTGCTGTTGGGTTGACTCCACGTGTGCAGAGTAAAACTGTGCTCCATAGAGTTTTCATGGCTTTGACCTTTTAGAAGCAGATAGCCAAGCCTTTCTCCCAAGGTGCCTATAGGTGGGTTTGAACCTCCAACCTTTTTGGTTAGTAGTCAAGTGCTTAATCATTTGCACCACGCTGAGACTTCCAGAGAGGTCTATGTGTGTATACTAACCTACATATATACACACATATATAAATATTTCTACATGTAACCAACTGTATCTATATTAAGCCAAACATGAGTTTTTCCTGGTATCTCCAACTCTCATCTATGACCACATGAATCTTTCTAGCCTCCTGTTCTTGCTCATCTGTAACCTCCCTCTCCAATAGTGGGAAGCCTGGCCCCCATCTGCCATCCATTTACTTAATTGTCCAATTCCAGGATACATATACAATGGTTTCAGGATTTTTAGCCCATCCTTTCTAGGCAGCTACTAGATAAAGTTGTGCTTATGTACTAACGCTTATGTACAGTTCTTTTTCCCTTTAGTCTTACTGACTCATATCCAAAGTTACTTAGGTCAGCATCTTATTCCTTACCCTCTTCCGTGAGGTTGTTTCATACATTGTAATATACTTAGATTATTTCGATACATTCTGCATTCCATCCTGGGATCCCCTGATGTTCTAAATATATATATGTGTATATATATATTTTTTAATTTGCATACATTCAAGGTTTAGTCTTTGTGCCATAAAGTTGCATGGGTTTTAAGAAATGCTTAATGTCTTGTATTCACCATGACATAAACTCCTTTTTAAATTCACAGGGGACTAAGTTAACTTTCTCTAGACCTGTGGTGTCCAGCACTATAGCCACTAGCCACATGCGACTATTTGTATTTAAATTAAGATTAAATAAAATGAAAAATTCAGTTCCTCCATTGCATTAGCCAAATTTCAAGAGCTCAACAGACACGTGTGGCTGGTGACTACCATATTGGACAGCACCAACACAGACTATTCCCATCCTTTCAGAAAGTACTATTGGACAGCATCACCCCAGATTATGCGATATTAAAAGGCAGGCAACGTGTCCTTTTAATCTTCATATCCGTGACATCTCGCACTGTGCCTGGCTTATGATGGATGCTCAAGGAGTATCCGTTTTTTTTCTAATTGTTGTAAAAATTTATAAAACACAACATTTGCCAATTCAATGTTCTTCACGCATGCAATTTAGGGATGCCAATTTCATTAATCATGTGCCACCATCGTCGATATCTGCTGCCAGATTCCCATCACCGTAAACAGAAACTCAATGCTTCCTAAACAGTGACTCCCCTTTCGTCTATCCCTCCCACCCCTGGTACCCCCCCCCTCAAAACCTGTTGCTGTCCAATCGATTCCAACTCATAGCGACCTTATAATACAGAGTAGAACTGCCCCAGAGTGTTTCCAAGGAGTGGCTGGTGGATTCAAACTTTTGGTTAGCAGCCGAGCTCTTAACCACTGCACCACCAGGGCTGCCCCACCCCTGGTAACCACTAATAAACTTTGGTCTCCATACATTTGATTATGCTAGCTATTTCTTATGAGTGAGATCATATACTATTTGTCCCTTTGTAATTGACTTACTTCATCAGCATAATGCTTTCCAGATTCATACATGTTGTAGCCTGTATCAGGACTTCATTTCTCTGTATGGATGAGTAATATTTCATTGTAATGTATATACCACATTTTCTTTTTTATTCAAGGAGTGGTTATTAAATGAATGGACCAGTAATCCTGAACTGTCACATAGCATGTCCTTTGTGGAATTTTAACGATTTTTAAGTGTACAATTCAGTAGCATTAATTATGTTCACGGAGTCCCTGAGTGGCGTCAATGGTTAAGCATTTGACGACTAGCCAAAAAGTTGGTAGTTCGAATCCACCCAGAGGTACCTCAGAAAACAGGCCTGGTGATCTGCCTCTGAAAGGTCACAGCGTTGAAAACCCCATGGAGCAGTTGTACTCTGTATGCATACCAGATGGCAACTAACAACAACAATAATTATATGCACAATGTTGTACAACCATTGCCATTATTTATTTCCAGGATTGTTTCATTACCCGAAACAGACTCTCACTTTGATATTTAAGTTGCCTGTTGTGGGATGTTCAATATAACCACCTCATATCATCTCTCCAGAGAAGTCTAGATTGCTCGTTAAATTGTGTGGGGAGCAGGGAGGACTTGAAAATCAAAACCAAACCTGTTGGGGTCGAGTCGATTCTGACTCATAGCAACTCTATAGGACAGAGTAGAACTGCCCTGTAGGGTTTCCAAGGAGCTGCTGGTGGATTTGAACTGCTGACCTTTTTGTTAGTAGCCAAGCTCTTAGTGCCAATTTCTGTGTCTGGGTAGAAGAGCAGAGGCAAACAGCATGTTTGGAGGCAGAGAAGGTATGAATGGCTGGTATGTGGGTGCAGGAATGATAATAACGTCTGTAGCTGCAGGGTCTTCACTTACCTACCCATTGTGACAACCATCTTCCTGTGTTCTAAGTCAGACCTGCCAGGTGAGCAAGGAAGACGATGGCAGAAAGAGAGACTGAGACACAGGGCAGCTGCTGCCTGCTCAAGGTCACGGTCACTGTCGTCCAAGCTGGGAGTAGACCCCGATGCCCTGCCACCCAGTTCAGTGTGTTCCTCCTTCCTGCACACCACATCTGTCCAGCTCTCACCAGCCTCTCAGAAACAGCCCAGATGTTTATTGCCTGAGCAGTGACAACATTAAAGTTAGCAAATTCCTTGCGAGTCCAGGGCTCTCAAGAACATGCCCAACAAACCGATCCACTTAAAATGCAAATTCCATTGACACTAATAAGCAATATATATACGCATGCCTTCACACATGGAAATGAGCCGAGTGGAACCTGGGACTTTCCTCCACTGCACTCTGCACGTGATAACCATGCGTAAGACACTCCAACCATGTGGAGTTGAGAGATAGCTCCCACTACCCACAGCTGGTTCCGTTCTGCCAAGATGCTCAGGAGCCGCTGTGGCTTACCCAGGCCTTCAGAAGCCAGAACAACACCCATGTTCAAAACAGAAAGAAAAAACAAATCAGTTGTTGTTCAGGCGATTTCAACTCATGGCGACCGCATGTGTGTCCGAGTAGAACTGTGATCCATAGGGTTTTCAAGGTTGTGGCTTTTCAGAAGTAGATAGCTCCAGGTCTTTCTTCTGAGGTGCCTCTGGGTGGGTTTGAACTGCCAACTTTTCAATTAGTAGCTGAGCTCTTAACCATTTGTGCCACTCAGGGATTCCATTCAAGTTCAAGGCTCCCTTGTAAGCTGTATGATGTGGCATAAGTAGCTCCGCCTCACTGAAACTCAGTTGCTTGCTCTGCTGAATCCCCCACCTGCCTGTTGAAATCTTCTTCAACCTTCCAGGCCCAGCCAGGTCCTTGAGAAACCACCCCTCATCACTGTATCCCATGCTGACCTTGCCCATGCCAAACTTAGGGTCGGTGGTCTCCTTCAGCCATCATGGACTGATTATTTAGTGCTGAAACCATGGTTGCCAGCCCAGACCCTTTCCCAGAAAGAACTCTAAGTTCCTGCCACCATCAGGCCTTCCCTTCAAAGTGTCTTGGGACTCCCAGCGGGTAGATAATTTTTGGGAATTTTGCCTTTGGTGTCTGCAGCCAGGGATCAAATTACTTATTTTAGGAAGGTGAGAAAATAACCCAAAAAACTAACCCCGTCGCCATAGAGTAGATTCCGACTCATAGCGACTCTATAGGACAGAACTGCCCAATACAGAGTAGAACTGCCCCACAGCGTTTCTGAAGAGTGGCTGGTAGATTCAAACTGCCGACCTTTGTTTGCTAGCCGTAGCTCTTAGCCACTGCACCACCAGGGCTCCTAGGAAGGTGAGTTGTTGTTGTTAGATGCCATCGAGTTGGCTCCAACTCATAGTGACCCTATGCACAACAGAACGAAACACTGCCCGGTCCTGAGCCATCCTTACAATCGTTGCTATGCTTGAGCTCATTGTTGCAGCCACTGTGTCAATCCACCTCGTTAAGGGTCTTCCTCTTTTCCGCTGACCTTATACTGTGCCGGGCATGATGTCCTT
The DNA here is from genome assembly GCF_024166365.1 of Elephas maximus indicus. Lineage (NCBI taxonomy): Eukaryota > Metazoa > Chordata > Mammalia > Proboscidea > Elephantidae > Elephas > Elephas maximus. The sequence goes on along the minus strand of NC_064837.1, from coordinate 64,255,745 downwards.
CTCCAGGGATTGATCCCTTCTGACAACATGTCCAAAGTATGTAAGACACAGTCTCGCCATCCTTGCTCTATGGAGCATTCTGGTTGTACTTCTTCCAAGACAGATATGTTCTTTCTTTTGGTAGTCTATAGTATATTCAGTATTCTTCGCCAACACCACAATTCAAAGGCATCAACTCATCTTTGGTCTTCCTTATTCATTGTCCAGCTTTCACATGCATATGATGTGATTGAAAATACCACGGCTTGGGTCAGGCGCAGCTTAGTCTTCAAGGTGACATCCCTGCTTTTCAACACTTTAAACAGGTCCTTTGCAGCCCGTTTACCCAACGCAATGCATTGTTTGATTTCTTGACTGCTGCTTCCATGGCTGTTGATTGTGGATCCAAGTAAAATGAAATCCTTGACAACTTCAATCTGTTCTCCGTTTATGTGTGATGTTGCTCATTGGTCCAGTTGTGAGGATTTTTGTTTTCTTTATGTTGAGGTGTAATCCATACTGGAGGCTGTGGTCTTTGATCTTCATTAGCAAGTGCTTCAAGTCCTCTTCACTTTCAGCAAGCGAGGTTGTGTCACCTGCATAACACAAGTTGTTAATGAGTTTTCCTCCAATCCTGATGCCCCGTTCTTCTTCATATAGTCCAGCTTCTCGTATTATTTGCTCAGCATACAGATTGAATAGGTATGGTGAAAGAAAACAGCCTTGACACACACCTTTCCTGACTTTAAACCATTCGGTATCCTCTTGTTCTGTCTGAACAACGCCTTTAATCTATGTACAGGTCCCTCATGAGCACAATTAAGTGCTCTGGGATTCCCATTCTGCCCGAAGTTATCCATAATTGTTATGATCCACACAGTCGAATGCCTCTGCATAGTCCATAAAACACAGGTAAACATCCTTCTGGTATTCTCTGCTTTCAGCCAGGATCCATCTGACATCAGCAATGATATCCCTGGTTCCATGCCTTCTTCTGAAACCAGCCTGTTATTTTCAGTAACAGGTGTCCCTCTTCTCTAACTGTCCAAAATTTTGGGGGCCATTTTTAACAGAAATTTTTCAAAAATTTATTTTGCGCACTTGATTTGTCTTTTGAAGTTATGCCTCTCAGGGTCCTTGTGATTGTGTTGTTAGTTGCCATCAAGTCGGTGCCCACTCATGGCAACCTTACGTTGCGCCGTCTTCGTAATCATTGGTAGGTCTGGGTTCGTTCTTGTGGGTATTGTGTTAATCCATCTCATCGAGGGTCTCATTTTTGCTGACCCTCTACTTTACCAAAACATGATGTCCTCATGATAAGCATCGCTTATTACAGTCTACGTGACAATGTGGGTCCTCTTGGGGCCAGTTGGGTCCATAGCACACTCAGTTTCCGCTCTGTATGAACCACCTCGTAATTCATTTGTGACCTGAATTTCCCCAGTTCTCACCAGCTCTGGGGGGAGGGGATGAGGCAAGGCAACAAAATAGTATATTATTATTTTATTTGTGGAAAAAATGTGTGAGTGTGTGTGTAGACATGGCTGGCACCACACACACCAACGTATTGACAGTTCTTTCTTGGTGATGGTTCATGGACTTTTTGTGTATAGGTAAGTATTTTTCTACCACATGCTTTTCAGCATTGGCATGGCATCCCATTACGTGGACATGCCCTAGGTTGCTGAACCAGCCTCCCACTAGGTTGCTTTCTGGCTTTCTCTCTGCTATAAGTAATGTTCTGATAAACCCCTTGTACACAGATCTCCATACACACTTGTTTACTTAGGAAAATTCCTAGAAGTGGAATTGCTGGGTCAAAGGCTGTGCTATTACTTCTGTACGTTTTTTTTATACCTAATTTAAAATTGTCTTCTAGCCCCTGTGCCAATCTTCACTCCCACAAGGGTGGTGGTGGGTCAGTGGTAGAATTCTTGCCTTCCATGTGGGAGACCTGGGTTCGAATCCCACTGAATGCACCTCAAGTACAGCTACCTGCCAGTGGAGGCTTGTGTATTGCTAGGATGCTGAACTGGTTTCAACAGATCTTCCAGACTAAGGTGGACTAAGAAGAAAGGCCTGGCAATCTACTTTTGAAAATCCACCAGTGAAAACACTATAGATCACAATGATCCAACGCAAAACTGATTGGAGATATCACAGAACCAAGCAACATCTTGTTCCTTTGTGCATGGGGTCGCCATGACTCGGGGGCCGACTCAACAGCAGCTCACAAGTGGCATACGTGGCTCCGGTTTTTCAACGCTTCTGACTCACCTCTCTTGCCGCAGTTCCCAGTCTGATGAGGGTGGCAGTGTCCTCTAGCCCCTGTGGCACCATCTCTGTTCCCTTTTCAACACCTGCAGTTCTATGCACACAGACAACTCCAAATAAATATCTGTGGCTTATTGGATAAGAATTCCATCTCCCCAGCCCAGCCCACTTCGGCACTCCCGTCGTGGGCCTGTCCTCCTCCTCCGACCGAGGCAAATAATGGATGGCCAGGAGCCCGCCCCTTCTTGCCTCCTTGTGGTGATGAGGGGCTGGATAAATGCGAAGTGAGTGGCAATATTTCCTATAAGTGGGCAACGGCAAAATCTGTCACTCCACACTGAGTCCCTGCAGACCACGGAAGGTGCTGTCGGTGGGGAATGTGCAGAGTGTGACCAGGGGTCAGGGCTGGGGGCCAGGGATGCAGGAGGAGGCTGGCCAGGACCAGGAAGCAGGGAGCGCATGGCAAACTCTGCTCCCTGTGCCTGAGCGGGAAGTAGCCATGCAGCCAGCTGAAGTAAAGCTAGAAAACAGAAGTTTCTGCTCGACACACTCACCAGGCAATGGCGGGGTGGGCAAAGAGGAAGATGGAAAGAGGGAAGGAGGGAGGGGAGGTGGTGCAGTCGGCGGCTGTTTGATGAATGTTATTGTTGTTATGGGGTGCCACGAAGTGAATTCCGACTCATAGCGACCCCATGTGATAGAGTAGAACTACCCGATAGGGTTTTCCAAGCTGTAAATTTTTTTTTTTTTTTTTTTTTAATCTTCACAGGAGCAGATCACCAGGTCTTTCTCCTTTGAAGCAGCTGGGTGGGTTCGAATCACCAATCTCTTAGTTAGCAGCCTAGCGCTAAACCTTGTTTGATGAATACGGAGGATGAATTCACCTCTGAACGCTCCAACCTCTGGGCGGTCTTCTGGTATTTTATTAGCTCCTCCCTTCTCTCTCTACCACTCCCCAGGCCTTTCATCCTTAGCTTCACCTTCAGGCCCCAGGTGAGGTCTGGAAGGCTCCTCCATCTCCAACTCAGCATAGCTGGAGGTGCTTTCTCTGCTGCTGTAGTTCTGCGCTGTCAGTCCTGCAGCAGGAAGACGGGACTTCTCCATCTCCAGGGTGAGTCTGCTGCCCAGGAGGCTGCAGTAGCCAGTGACCGATAGCCTACTCAGGCCTTGGACTCCCCAACCCAGGCTTCCTTCTCTCTTTGCTTCTACAGAAGCTGCGAAGGCCTTGGGGAGTGGGCGCCTGCAGTCATCTCTGGCTGGTCTCACAGGGTAGATGGATTGTGCTAATGGCCCTGTGAACGGCCTTCCTGTTTCCAGGCCCTTTGGTGGTGGCCTCCCACACTGATTCTCTGCTTGGCCCTGTGGCTTGCTTTAGCCAATAGAATAGTAACAAGCTTGACTCCAGCAGAGCTTGAAAGTGCCTGTGCCTTTCCACCATGCACTTGGGCTGCCACCCTCAGAACATGCCAGTGCTAGCTAGCTGGAGAAATGTGAGAGGCTCATGAAAAAGAGCCAGGTTGTCACAGCTGAGGTCATCCTGGACCAGCCAGACACGAGCCAGCTTACCAGCTGACCACAGTTGCATGAGCAAACCCAGCCAAGATCAGCAAGCCCAACCCAGATGACCTGTAGACTCATGACGTTGAGTCATAGATGGTTGTTGTTTCAAGCTGCTAGGTTTGGGGTTGCTTGTTATACAGTGAGAGCTAGCTGATACATCTCTTTTAACTATGCATTAAAAGCCAGTCCAGAGATCAGCCTGAAGGAGGCCAGGCTGGAACCTAGTAGATGTATGACGCTCATGCTTATCTCTGATGCCCAACTTTCCATTTACAAAATGGTTCTGGAGTTGCTCTATGAAGAGCTGATAAAGCAAATTTAGGTTCTGGGAATTGCTAGAATTCTCTTAAATTACACTTACCTTCGATGTTTTAGATTTTATTGGTTTTCATCAGATTGCATAAATAACATATGCTGATTGTAAAAATAACTCAAAATAAAAACATATAAAGTTAAAAATTCCTCTTTACTGTACCACCTGATCCTACACCCTCCCCTGCTTGTGCCCACTCCAGTTTCATTCTAGGGAATGAGATTGGTATCATTAATAATTTGGTATGTAACCTTCCAGATATTTTTCAGTGCACACATACAAACATAGATATCTTTTTTTGTTTTACAAAAATGGAATCATGAAAAAATACTGTTCTGAGACCCACTTCTTTTATTTAACGGATATCTTACAAGTCAACCTCATTCTTTTCAATAGCTGCATAGTATCTCAGGGGATAGGAGTCCCTGGGTGGTGCAAATGGTTAACATACTTGGCTGTTGACCAAAAGTTTGGAGGTTTGAGTCCATCCACAGGTGCCTTGGAAGAAAGGCTTGGCGATCTCCTTCCAAAAAAATCAGCCATTGAAAACCCTATGGAGCACAATTCTACTTTGACACACATGGGGTCGCTATGAGTCGGGGCCAACTTGATGGTAACCGGAGATATTACAGGGCATGGATACGCTGTGCTTAAACCACATTCCAGGGAAGATGTTTTGATTGGCTCAAACTTTGTTGCTGTGACTGAAATGAACTTCTTTGTATATAATGTTTTGGTGCACTTACAGTGATATTTCCATGGGATACATATCTAAAAATGGAATTGCTAGGTCGAGGAAACACTCATTTTTCATTTTAAAGTATTGCCAAGATGCCCTTCAAGAAGAGTAGATGGCATAAGAATATCTGTTTCTTCACACCCTCATCAACCCTGGTTGTTATCAATGTTCTAAACTTTTTGCCAATCTGGTGGGAAAAAACATAATACCTGGTTTTAATTATCCGTGAGTTTGAAGGAGTTCTAGATATGTATTGGCAATTTGCATGTTTTTTCTGGTGAATTGCATGTTTGTATAATTTGACTGCTAGTCCTATCATCTTGTGATTGTTTTCTTATTGAATATGGAAGGCCTTTATATATTATGGCTATAAACTCTTCGACATGCAAGCCCAGATTTTTCTAAATTCATCAAACAACTCTATTAAAAAACCCACAAATATGGGTCTTAATTCACTCTATGGTGAATTAAAGACCTGGTCACGAGATCTTTCTCTGCCTCTTTGTTTAAATGCAGAAGGTGGAAACCTTAGGATCATCTGTAGAAGTAGGCCATGAAAACATGCTCTTCCAGTTCATTTGTTCCTCTACCATCACTGCTGCTGTTGTTGTTGTTAGTTGCCATCAAGCCGATTCTGATTCATGGCAACCCCATTGACAGAGTAGAACTGCCCCCATGGGGTTTTCTATGCTGTAATCTTTACAGGAGCTGATTGCCAGGCCTTTCTCCCATGGAGCTGCTCGGTGGGTTCGGACCGCAAACCTCTCAGTTAGCAGCTGAGCACTTAACCAGTGTGCTGCCAGGCCTCCTCCAGCACTGCTAGATGATTTAAACTCCTCTCTGGAATCAGCTTTGGTGATGTTAGAGCTGGAGGCTGTAGCAAAAGCTTTTCTTTTTTATTTGGCTTTAGAGAACAGAAGTTAATTTTTTCCTAGTTCTAGAGGCTAGAAGTCCAAATCAGGATATCAGCCATGTCAATTCCTCCCGGGGGTCTCCGAGACAGGAAATGTTCCATGCCCCTCTCCTGGTTCCGGTGGCTGCCAGCAATCCTTGGCATTTCCTTGCTGCTCATGGGTGTGTCTGCCTTCACTGTCACATGGCATCTGTCTTCCCCTGCCTGTGACTCCCTTTTTATAATACACCACTCAAGAAGGCTTAGAATTTGGACCCACCCTGCTCTGGTATGACCTCCTTCATCTTGCCTGATGACAAAAGAAAAACCCTATTTTACACAAATGATGTATTGCTGAGACTTTTGCCAACTGTAACTGACAACAGTCAAGTATGGAGCTAAAGCTGATCACTCTGTCCTTCAGAATTTGTGCACTCTCTTTCCATTTTGCTTTCCTCTAGGAGTCTAGTGGAGCCCTGGTGGTACAGTAGTTAAGAGCTCCACTGCTAACCAAAAGGTCGGCAGTTCAAATCCACCAGCCGCTCCTTGGAAACCCCGTGGGGCAGTCGTATTCTGTCCTATGAGTTGGAATCGACTCGATGGCAATGAATTTCAGTTTTTTTTTTTTTTTATGAGACTAACGGTGCAGCGGTTAAAAGCTTGGCTGCTAACCAAAAGATTGGCAGTTCAAATCCACCAGCTGCTCCTTGGAAAGCCTAAGGGGCAGTTCTCCTCTATCCTATAGGGTTACTATGAGTTCGAATCGACTCCACAGCATCGGTTTTCTTGTTTGTTTGTTTTTATGTGTTTATTATATTCTTCTCTGCTATCTTCTTCTGCTTATGTATTTATCTATTCATTACACACATATTGAGTTCCTACAATTTGTAGGGCACAGGTTCCTCACAGCGTTAGGAATTTGTATGTGTATGAATGTGTGTGTGTGCAAGTGACAATATTTCCACATGGTCACAATGGGTAGGGGACACAACTCAGCCCATCATAGGGGATGTGGGGGTTGGGGGAGTCGGGCATGCTGACAGCCAGAGGCCCCAGAAAGGTGGATCCTTTTGTGGTTAGCCAGAAGAGGGACAGGCCCCAGCAAGTGTCCCAAACAGATGACCCTCCCCAAGGGCCACTGGGTGAGCTAAGCCTTCACTGAGCACCCAGAGGTGTGGGGGGCTAGTGGTGCCACTTCAGGTCTGGGGCCCCTCAGGCAAAAATCACCCTCCACCCTCCTTAAACAGATCTCTAAAGCCTTTCACATGTTACAATTCAAAGAGAGCATTAGTTCATGAATTCAAACTGAAGTATTATAATCAAATGGCACCAGGAAGTGTGATATCCAAGGCCTGCAGGCTTGAGCCCCTTTACAGGACAGGCTGGGAACAAAGAAAGAAGGTCTATTACCAAGTGGCATTTGGGAAGTCCTAGCCCCACAAAGAAGGGCAGTGTGGCTCAGTGGTAGAATTCTCACCTTCCACAAAGAAGACTGAGTTTGATTCCCGACCAAGGCACCTCATGTGTAGCCACATCCATCTGTCAGTGGAGGCTTGTGTGTTCCTAGGATGCTGAACAGGTTTTAGCGGCGCTTCCAGGTTAAGATTGACTATGAAGAAAGGCCTGGCAATCTACTTCCAAACATCAGTCAATGAAAACCCTACTATGGATCCCAATAGTTCGATCCCTAAACAATCATGGGGATGATGCAGGACTGGGCAGAGTTTCCCTCTGTTGTGAGTGGGGTTACCAGGAGTCGGGGGACGACTCGATGGCAGCTAGCAGCTTCAACAGCCCCAGAAAAGAGTTTTTGCAGGAACTTTGTCCCAAGACAAGTAACGTGGTTACAACTCTGTAGGGTGTCCAGTCCACAACCAGCACTTCCTGTGACTCTGTTGGGGGTGGTGGGCCTCTGGTGGCTTCCTCTCAATCCTGGTCACAAGATCTAACAAGATCTTTCTCAGGGGCTGTGTTCATTCCAGCATCCAGGCCTCCTAGGCTGTACCAGCCAGACTCCTTTCCTCTCATTCACCATCTTCCCCCCAAGACTCCCAGCCTGGCCTCCTCCCCTCACTCAGCTCTGCTCAGGGAACCTCAACTTCCTTTTACTTTATGATGCAGAGCAAGTCCATGTTTCTTTGCCTCAATCTTCCCCCATCTAGACATACCCAGGGGCCAACAGGCCCTTTAAGGTATTTTCCTAAACAAAAGAACCAGTAAATCTTCCACGGCCCTTGAGTCCAAGGCTCATAATACCGCCAGCTTTTAAAATAACAAGTCCTGGCCTCCCTGCTAGCTACACCTGTAAAGCACTTACAACTGCCTGGCACAGAGTAAGCGTACCACGGGAGCCGTTAGTCAGGCAAGCAGGTGGGGGTGCAGCAACACTGGCTGACTGAGTTGGGGGATGGGGAGGTGGGGCGCAGATACAGGCAGGTGAGGAGACCACAGACCAGCCACAGAAGATGGGGAGCAGCATTGGGGGTGTTGAGGGCACTTGTGTGACAGAACTGGGGCCAGGAGGTGGGAAGAAGGTGGTGGGGGACACTTGGAGTCCAGCTGCCCTTTCCTTTCTCTTGGGGAATCTGGCCACCTGGGCCCATCATCGCCTTGTCAGGAATCGGACTTCTCTGGAACCAAGGGCAGATCTTGGTTTGGCTCACCTGGGCAGGCTCCTCTGGAATGAGGAGGAGGCTGCTGCTTGTATGACCTTGGGCAAGTCACCTTCCCTCACCTGTCCCTACAGGTAAAAGAAAGAGCTGGCCTGGAGCTCTCGGACTAGGGCTCCAAGCATCTGGAAAGGTGAAGAAGGAAGCAGAGCCAGGAGTCACCCTGGAGAGAAGCCGGCAGACCTTCCTAGCCCCCTGCTGACCTGGGCCACCACCACTGCCCAAAGTCCCCGCTGCTGCCTGTTGCAGCCTGCAGGGCAGCTGGCGGGGAGGGACAGGATGGAGAGAGACAGCCAGGTCTGTGGCTCACAGGGCCCCCGCCTCGCTTTAATGAGGAAGTAATTCAGTTAGCTGGGATTTCCTCGTCAGCAGCTTTCATTAAACGAAGGAGCAGTGGAGCTATTAGGGACGTGAAGAGAAGCTGGGGGTGGGGTGCAGTGGGGACGGCTGGGGGATGGAGGCAGGTTGTTAAATAGATTAAGAGGGGGGAGAAGGAGCAGAATAAAGGGGAGACAAAGCGAGACGGGCCTGCCAATGAGGAAATCACGCACAAAGCAGCCCAGAGGAGGTGAAGACAGGGGCTTTGTGGGACCTAGAGCCTTCTTTGTGCTAAGCACAGCCTAATCAGGAGCTAACACAATCCTGCTTCATCTGAAAGGCTGCACAGCAATCAGTTGGCCCCCTCCCCACAGCCAGCTGCGGGAGAGCACAATAGCCACGCTGAAATAAATAATAGCGGTCAGTGTTTGCAGGCTCCCAGACAAGAAGTCAAGGCCACGTGTGGCTGCTGTGCCCACTGAGGCACAGCAGGGGCCTGCCAGGAGCCCAGGGGTGCTGCTCTGGGCAGGGGTCAAGGGACAGGGGACTGCTGTAAATGAATATTTCCATTGTTTAAGAGAATGAGCCACAGGGTGGCAAAAAAAAACCTACATGAATGCTGCAGTTGTCAGTACGTTTGTCTGTATCAAAGTCTTCGTGATTCTATTAAGATAGTATTATCCCCATTTTATAGATAAGAATGCTGAGTCTCAGAAAGGTTAAATCAAGGCTCAGACAGTTATGGCCTGTGGGCCAAATACAGCCCACTTCCTGTTTGTGTAAATAAAGTTTTATTGGAACACAGCCACACTCGTTCCCTTACATATTGTTTACTGCTTTCTTTGAGCTGCAAGGGTAGAACAGAGTTGAGTAGCTGAGACAAAGACTATACTGGGTTGAGCAGTGGCCTTTCAAAATCATGTCCACCTGGAACCTGTGACTGTGATCTTATTTGGAAAAGGGTTCTATGCAGATGCCATCAAGTTAAGACAAGGTCTTACTGGATTAGGGTGGGCCTAATCCAATGACTGGTATTCTTATAGGAAGGAAAACCTGGAGACAGATACATGGGGGAGATGGCCATGTGAGGACAGAGGCAGAGACTGCAATGACGCAGCCACAAGCCAAGGAATGCCAAGGATTGCCAGCCACCACCAGAAGCTGGAAGAGACAAGGAAGACCCCTACACTAGAGCCTTCAGAAGGATCATGGTCCTGCCGACACCTTTATTTCGAACTTCTGGCCTCCAGAACTGTGAGAGAATAAATTTCTGTTGTTTTAACTCGTCCAGTTTGTGGCACTTTGCTACAGCAGCCCTGAGAAGTGATTACAGAGACCATATTGCCCACAAGGCCTGAAATATTTATTCTCGGGCACTATACAGAGAAATTTGCTGCCCACTGGGTTAATCGGCCTATTCAAAGTCACAGAACCAGAAAAAGACAGAGCTGGTGTTTTATCAGCTTCAGTCCTGAAGCTCTGCAGCAAAGAAGTGCCCCAAGAGGGGGTTGGGGATAGAGCACAGTGCAGGGAGGGGAGGGGGAGGAAGAAGGCAGAACCAGCTGGACTGTTCTAGCTCCATCCTGATGGTGGGAGGGGGCAGGGCAGCGGACCCAGGCAATTGGGGGGTCTCCAGGGAAGTATGGTCATTCATAACCTGCTCAGCAAGGACCCTGCCTGCCAGGACCCAAACTTTCTTGGCTGGAGAAAGACCAACCAAGGTCTCAGCATCTGCCACACCCTCCCTGGAGCCTGGAGTAGGGTCTAGCGAGCCTTGGGCCAGCCTGATCAAGATGGCTCTGATCCAGGCCTGCAGGTGGGCTCTGGCAGGTTTACCCTCTTTCACCCCTCTTTGAGACCCAATGGCATCCTCTGGCCTGGGACTGGTTTCAAGTGTTCCTGCTCGGGCCAGCACCGCTGTGTAATCAATGTTCAGTGGGAACAGGAGAGGGCCATGTATGACCAAAGGTGGACAGCTGGATGCCTCGCTCCCAGCCCTGCCGGATGTATGGGGCTCTGGTTCACGTTGCTGCTCCTGCTGATGGTGATCACATCAGAGGAGCCAGAAACCAGGCAATGCAATGAACCCATGCTGAAAACTGTGGGCCAGGCACCTCCAGGTGGGGAACCCCTGCCCTCCTGAGACCTATGGCCTGGCAAAAGGAGTGGAAGGGGCAGTGGGAGCAGAGAATCAGCTCGGGGGGGGGGGGAGGAACTTCAATATGCTTGGAAATCCTAGGTAGTCAATTCTATACATTATTGCTTAATGGTAATTGTATATGAATTATTATAAGCCATAATCCAAACCAAAACCAAACCCGTTGCTGTTGAGTTGATTCCTACTCATGGTGACCCCATGAGTTTCAGAGTATAACTGTGTGCCATAGGGTTTTCAAGGCTGTGACCTTTTGGAAGCAGATTGCCAGGTCTTCCTTTTAAGGCGCCTCTGGGTGGGAATCAAACTGCCAACCCTTCAGTTAGTAGTCAAACATTTAACCGTTTGTGCCACCTAGGGACCCTAAGCCATAATACTAGTTACCACTTCATTCGTTTAAGAAGAATTGATCGAGTACCTACTGTGTGCCAGGTGCTGTTCTGGGCTCGGAGGAAAAAATGACGAGCAAACAAATCTCCAACTCCAAAACCAACCTTCCATAGAGAGAGAGCAAAAGCCCCAGCCATGATCTGACTTCAATCAGAAGGAACAGACAGGGAAGGGGCTGGAGCAGAGGCTTGTTGAAGCCAGGGAGTGAGACATGTGAAAATGTGGGGAAAAGAAGAGTGTTCTGGGGAGAAGGAACAGCCAATGTGAAGGCCCGGAGGTGGGGAAGAGCTTGGTGTATCTGAAGAACGATGAGAAGGCCTGTGGGACTAGAGTGGAGTCAGAGATCTAGACGGCAGGGGGAGATGAAGTACAGAGGTCAGCAGGGGACAGGTCACACGGAACCATGACAGGGAGGACTTTGGCTGTCACTGAGTGGAGAGGAAGTCTTTGGAGGAAGGAAATGGAGCTAGGGAGCTGTCTCAGTTATCTAGTGCTGCTGTAAAAGAATTACCACAAGTGGATGGCTTTAACAAAGAGAAATTTATTCTTTCACAGTTTAGGAGCCTAGAAGTCCAAATTCACAGTGCCAGCTCCAGAGGAGGGCTTTCTCTTTCTGTTGGTTCTGGGTGAAGGCTCTTGTCATCAATCTTCCCCTAGTCTAGGAGCTTCTCTGTGCAGGAACCCCAGCTGTAGAGCAAGTGCTCTGCACTTGGCACTGCTTTCGTGGTAGTATGAGGTTCCCCTGTCTCTGCTCACTTCTTTCTTTTATTTCTCAAAACAGATTGACTCAAGATGCAACCTAATATTGTAGATTGATTCTTGCCTCATTAACAAGTTGTTTTTCTTATTAAAGATAGAACAATTACTGCATGTTTATGTGCCGTTAGAAATGACCCAGTAGACAGGGAGCCCATGACTATGCAGGAGAGAGGGGACCACGCAGCAAGTTCCGCGTGGACAAGAAGGGTAGGGAAAAACACATGTGTCCCTATAACTTGTTCTAGGAACGTATTTATATACATTCCCATTAGGAACACACCCAGGTTTGCACGGCTTGATTTTCACCTAGGCCTATTGTCCTGGTATAATTACAAAGAATTCTCAGAACTGTCCCAGTTTGGACAATAAATTATGTGGTCATTCTGCTTATGAGGTAAACCAAAACCATTGCCGTCGAGTCAATTCTGACTCATAGCGACCTATAGGACAGAACACAACTGCCCCCATAGAGTTTCCAAGGAGTGCCTGGTGAATTCAAACTGCTGACCTTTTGGTTAGCAGCCACAGTACTTAACCACTATGCCACCAGGGTTTCCACCTATGAGGTAGGTACAATTTTTATCCCCACTGTATAGATAAGAAAACTGAGGCTGAGGGAGGTGAATAGGCCTAACGTTGAACAGCCGGTACATAAAACTAATGGTGTGACTCCAAGCTCTTGATCCCTGAACCCAAGTGAGTAAAAGCTTGGTTCTGAGTATGACAGTGGACACTAAGAAGCAGAGGATGGTCTCTCCAGGCACGTCTAGATTTCCGCTTGAGGCCTGGTCTCCATTCATGTGAAACAGTTAGGCTTATAGCTGGGGATGGGGTGGCTATTAATATCTTCTATCAAATCACACACAAGATGAGGGCAAGAACAATAGAACATGTAATTTGCTTACAGTTAGGTTGCTACGTGTTTGGAGATCTTCCAAGGCTACCAAATTTCAAGCTTTAGCCTGTTTTGTCTAGAGCTGTTACATCTTACCCATGCTACTGGTGACCATGAGGTTTGACCATGTTTCAAAATTCTGTGTGAACTAGGAAAGGTTCAGGGCCACAGAAAATTCACCATAGACTTGTAAGTTCTGCTGTGATTCTCCTCCCGCAGTGTTCTTTACAGCTTAGTTGGGAATGTGCCTCAGAGTCCTTCTCAACACAGTACTCTGTCGCTCACCCTTATCAGTCAGAGTTGATCTCCCTAAGAAACTTCTTGGCCATACCTAACTTAGGCAACGTTCTCTCTCTTGAGAGGGAGATGGAATTATTGACTTCTACAGGTGTGATCCTGGGATTTTTTTTGTGCTCCTTATCCACTTGCAGTCATGCTTTACACTCCAGAGCTGTGCCTCTATACTCTGCAGTGAGAGTAGAGAACAAAGCAGAGCAAAGAGGCTCGAGTTAAGCACGTTCTTCTCTCCCCGTAGGAAGGAACATGTTTCAGCCGTCATGGCAACCTTCAGCGTGACCCCAGAGCAGCTACTTTCTTCTCCCTGAAGTTTTCTAAGTAGCCTGCTACCTCTGTTCTCTTCTTCTTGTTCCCTGTAACTATTTCTAGAATGGTAGATCACGGATCAAGGTCTGGGCAGGTAGTCAGTTGGCGGCCAGCAAGTGGGTGATGCAAACCCTGTGATGATGGCAGCTGATGATCTCAATTAAATTTACTCGTAAAAATCAATAGAAAGAGGGAAAGAAGAGACGTAGCTAATTCTTTTTAAGTATAAGCCATATTTAAAACCAGTTGCCAAGGAGTCAGCTCCAACTCATCGCGACCCCATGTGTGTCGGAGTAGAACTGTGCTCCACAGGGTTTTCAATGACTGCTCTTTTGGAAGCAAATTGCCAGGCCTTTCTTCTGAGGCACCTCTGGGTGGACTTGAACCTCCAATCTTTCTGTTAGCAGCCAAGAGTGCGGACAGTTTACACCACCCAGGGACTCCCAACTGTGTTTACTGGGTATTTTTGTAGTTATTATTTCTGTTTGTTGACTACCTAAGTCAGGTATGCAGGAGCCCGGCTGGCACAGTGGTTAAGTGTTCAGCTGCTATACAAAAGTCGGCAGTTCGAATCCACCAGCCACTCCTTGAAAACCCTATGGAGCAGTTCTACTCTGTCCTATAGGGTCTCTATGAAGTCGGAATCAATGGCAACGGGTTTTTATGCAATATGTTCCAAGTGCTGGTGGTGCGGTGGTTAACCCACCAGCCACTCTGTGGGAGAAGGACGTGGCAATCTGCTTCTGTAAAAATTTACAGCCTTGGAAACGCTATAGGGCAGTTCTACTCTGTCCTATATGTTGGCTGTGAGTCAGAATCTACTCTACACAATGGATTTGGTTTATGCACTATGTCAGGGGGCTCCAGGTCCTTTAAATACACTACCTCCAGGGCTTCTTGTCAGCCCCATCCTGGCAGAGTAGTGACTATTATCTTTCTTGTGCAGATGAGGAAAGTAAGGCTCAAAGAGACAGGTAACATGTGCAAAGGTTGTCCAGGAAAAAGTGAGCCATAGTTTCTGATGATTTTTGCTCCTTGTCTTACTTATCTAGTGCTGCCGTAATGAAACTATCACAAGTAGGTGACTTAAAGAACAGGAATTTATTTTCTCAACATTCTGGAGGCTAAAAGTCCCAATCGGGTCTCGACTGTGTCAGTTCCTTCTGTGGTCCTCTCTCCTAGTTTCTGGTGTCTGCCAGCAATCCTTGGCGTTCCTTCACTTGTACACACAGAGAGACATATGGGGGAAGATTCCTTGCAAAGATCCATCTGTAAGCCCAGAAAAGCCAAGAGACACTTTGGGTTCTCAGAAGCTGGAAAAGACAAGGAAGGATCTTCCGTTAGAGTGGACAGAAAGAGAGAGAGCAAGGTTCCTATTGAAACCCTGAATTTGGACTTCTGGCCTCCAGAATGGTGGGGAAATCAATTTCTGTTCTTTAAAGCAACCTCCTTTGTGGCGTTTTGTTAAGGCAGCCCGAGGAAGCTATGACAGATGTCTACCTGACCAAAAGTGGCACTCCCTCCCCCCACCCCCCCCACTCATCATCCCATTCTTTCTTAGGAGCAGAGCCTGTTTGATCAAGTGTCTTCAGGGACAGTGACTCCCGCCCACTCTCCCAAAGCCACACGATGAGATTTATGATTGGTTAAAATTTCTGATTCTCCTTGCTGGAGATTGGTTAAGACATGTACGTGGAACTGAAAAGATGGTGTCGGGGACTCTGGGGGGAGGTTTTCCTCGTTAATAAAAAATGTGGAGGAGGGTATGGGGGTAAGCTTACAGTGGAGAGATCTGGTACGCACTATCTCAGCCATATGCTGGAAGTAAATGTCATCAGGGATAAGTCACGTGGATATCATGCACCCTGATATGATGGGATATGAAGGGCGCATCACCTCCATAGTCGGCCTCCCAAAACCCATAACTGCAGTTTACCCGTGAGAAAAATATCAGACAAACCCAAACTGCAGTTGTCTGTTTCTGTCAAGTGAGTTCCAATTCATAGTGACCCTATAAAAAAACCAAACCCACTGCCATAGAGTCAATTCTTACTCATACCAACCCTATAGGACAGAGTAGAACTGCCGCATAGAGTTTCCAAGGAGCACCTAGTGGATCTGAACTGCCAACCTTTTGGTTAGCAGTCATAGCTTTTAACCACCAAGCCACCAGGGTTTCCAGTGACCCTACAGGACAGAGTAAAACTGCCCCCTAGGGTTTCCAAGGCTATAAATCTTTACAGAAGCAGACTGCCACATCTTTCTCTTGTGGTGTGGCTGGTGAGTTTGAATCACTGACCTTTTGGTTAGCAACCAAGTGATTTAACCACTGTGCCACCAGGGCTCCTTCAAATAGTAGTGCCTTCTACAAAATACCTAATCAGCACTCCTCAAAACTATCAAGGTCACCAAAATCAAGGGAATGCTAAGAAACTGTCACAGCCAAGAGGGACTGAGGACACATGATGACTAAATGCAAGGTGCCATCCTGGATGAGATCCTAGGTTAGAAAAAGAACATTAGTGGGAAATTTAGTAAAATCTGAATAAAGTGTGCAGCTGAGTTGATAGCAATATACCAATGTTGGTTTCTTGGTTTTGACAAATGTACCATGATAATGTAAGATGTATAAAAAACAAACAAGCCAAACCCATTGTCATCAAGTTGGTTCGACTCATGGCGACCCCAAGTGTTTCAGAGTAGAACTGTGTTCCATAGGGTTTTTATTGGCTCTAACCTTATGGAAGTAGATAGCCAGGCTTTTCTTCTGTGATGTTGCTGGATGGATTTGAACTACCAACGTTTCAGTTAGTAACCAAGCAACAAATGTTTCGCACCAGCCAGGGACCTTATAGCAGAAACTGGGTGAAAGGTATATGGGAACAAAGACTGTACTATTCTCATAGCTTTTCATCTGTGCATAGATATTTATTCTAAACTAAAAAAATTTATTTAAAAAAAAAAGGTAATGGAAAGAAAACAGATGCATAGCAGGAAGCATCCTCTTGGCAGGATATTATCCCGTGTGTGATGGAACTGCAGCAGCCATTTGTCACTATGAGGGCTGATACCAGCACCTCCTAAAGGTGGCAGAGTAGACAGAAGAAAGCACTTGAGTGTCTGATGATATCATTAAAAAAAAAAAAAAAAAGAAACCCAATGTCGTTGAGTCGATTCTGACTCATAGCAACCCTATAGGACAGAGTAGAACTACCCACAGCGTTTCCAAGGTAGATTCAAACTCGCTATCTTTTGGTTAGCAGCCAAGCTCTTAACCACGGTGCCTCCGGGGCTCCGATGATATCATAAAGCCTCTGAGTCATCCAATTTTGCAATCCCACCAGCCTCAGACTTTATGTGAGATAAGAAACCCCTGTTGTTAAAGTACTTTCAGTTAAGGATTTTTTTTCTTCTTCTTTTTCTTGCAGCCCAAAGCGTCCTAGCTGGTCCATTTCAAATACCAGGCTTATTCCCCTTGACTTAGGCTCATCTTGGTCAACTTGTTACTTGCCCATGCTGTCTGCCCTGAATTGGCTGCTTTGGACCTTGGTCACAGGGTTGTGCTGCCCACAGCCAAGGCACCCCCGTGCCAGTCAGCCCTGTATGGAGCTTCAGCTTAATTAATTTTCTGTCGAGCACAGGTGCCAGAGTGATTCCAGCAGACCCTGGGAGATTGTGCTGGAGAGAAACAAAAGGGAGCTGCTAGACTGTGAGAGCTGATATTAAAACGACTACAAGTCACTTCATATCTAGAGTCAATACATTATATCCCTAATAAATAATGGGTTAGTGCAGGTTAAGTGTCTGTTGCTGCATTCCAATTGTTGATATTTAATTAGCTCTAAAATTAAAGTGTACTTTTATTGCCACACTGCTAGGACTACTTTATTCCTAATTGATTGAGATTAAAGTGTCTCCCAAAGATCCCTGCGTCCCTTTGTCAGCCCGAGTGTGAGAGGACTTAATGAAAACGTTTGACATTTCAAAGTGTGACATAAATATCTTTAAATTAAGCAAAAGACAGTGTTTTTGTTATATTTCACAATCAGGGTGCTGATGAGTGAGGAAACACTTTTTAATAGGGATGAAGTTTTATGAGCCGGATGGTGGCTGAGGGATGATTTGAGCTGGTGGTGACAAGGTGGTGGAAGGGGTCAGCCATCGTTTATCGGGGAGCTGGCTGACTGGGAGTTGTTTTTCAGTTTGGGAAACATGGAAGAACGGTAGCAAAGGGTGGAGCTTTCCAGAATCCCCTCTGCTTGCCCGGAGGCAGTGGGGGGCAGCAGAAAGAAGACTGACTTTAGAGACGAAGGTGGGTTTCAACCCCAGGCTCTGCCACATACAAATTGAATGATATTCGAAGAGTTACTTATTCACTCTGAATTTCAGTTTTCTAATCCTGGAAACCCTGGTGGTGTAGTGGTTAAATGCTACCAAAAGGTCAGCAGTTTGAATCCACCAGGCACTCCTTAGAAACTCTATGGTGCAGTTCTACTCTGTCCTATAAGGTTCCTATGAGTCAGAATCGACTTGATGGCAATGGGTTAGGTTTTTTGGTTTAATCCCTGGGTGGTGGTTAACGTGCTTGGCTGCTAACCCAAAGGTGGAAGGTTCGAGTCCACCCAGAGGCACCTGGGAAGAAATGTCTCATCATTTCCCTTTAAAAAAATCAGTTATTGAAAACCCCATGGAATGCCATTCTTACTCTGAACACACACGGGGTCGCCATGAATTGTAATCGACTTGATGGCAGCTAGTAATCCTAAAATAAGGACAATGACACCTGCTTCTCAGGGTTATCATGAGAATAAATTGAGAACGTGTTGGCAAAAGAACTGAGCATGGTCCATAGCAGACGCCCAAGAACTGGTAGCTATTACTAACCCTTTTTACAAAGTTCTGTATTTACACTTGGAGAGGATTCAACTGACCAGTCTATAAGCAGGGCACGGCAAGGTTCTTAGCCGGCCTGGACTAAGCACACTGCCCTATCCAGTCCCCATACCTCTTGCCTTGGTGACACCTTAAACAGGTGTGAGGGATTTCCAACCCGGCTCTGTGGATGACCTGGCCCACCCCCTGGCCTAGCCCACCCGTTTGCTGCTCCCTATGTCAAATTGACAAAGAATATTAAATATACCACAGAGTACCAGAAGAACAAACAGATCTGTCTGGGAAGAAGTAGAGACAGAACGCTCATTAGAAGCAAGGATTGTGAGACTTCATCTTATGCACTTTGAACATGTTATCAGGAAGGACTAGTCCTCAGAGTAGGACATAAGGAGAGGGTCATCAAAAAAGAGGAAGACCCTCAACAAGATGGATTGACTCTGTGGCTGCAACAATGGGCTCAAGCGTAACGATTATGAGGATGGCGCAGGACTGGGCAATGTTTTGTTCCGTTGTATGTAGGGTCACTATGAGTCAGAACTGACTTGATGGCGCCTAACAACAACAACAACATATAAGCTTCCTTGGGCCAGCCCCTGGCCTGGATCTGCTGTCTTAGACCGAGACCCACTAAGGTATGTCCCGCCTCTCTTCCAATAGACCTCCTGGTTTTAATTATCAGTTGCTATGTAACAAGCGACGGCAAAATGTAGTGGATTACTACAACATGTATTTATAATCTCACAGTCTCTACGGATCAGGAGTCCAGGCATGGTAAGCTTAGGTGGGTCCTCCGTTTCAGGGTCTCTCACAAACTGCAATCGAAGTGTTGGCCAGGTTGGGGGTGGGGGGTCTCACATCAAAGCTCACGTGACCACAGGTTGGGAATGAAAACAAAACCTTGGCTTCGGTAGTCCTATGGCATAAGCAAGGAGCTAACTGAGGGGTTAGTAAGTGCATAAGGGGGAGTTTGCATGTTGCACTCTGCTTCTTCTCAACCCTGACCTCAATACTGTCTCCTGCTCTCAGCTCTTCCTTCAGACTGCTTAGTCATGCAAGAATCTGAATGATCACATCCTTGTGACAGATTCTTTAAAACCAGGTGAGTGATGAAGGCATTACATTCATTTTGAAGGGACTGTAAAGATTTAATTCCACTCCCAGCTATGGCTGGAGCCACCTCTGCAGAAGCCTCTACCACCTTCCCTGAAAGTCCATTTCACCCAAAGAAACCTCTGGAAGTTTGAAAGTGTTTTTTCCTTAATAGAATCAAATCTGTCTCCTGGTCATTTCACCAAATGTCTTGGTTATCTAGCGCTGCCATAACAGAAATACCACAAGTGGATGGCTTTAACAAAGAGAAATTTATTTTCTTACAGTTTAGGAGGATGGAAGTCTGAATTCAGGGTGCCAGCTCCAGGGGAAGGCCTTCTATCTCCGTCGGCTCTGGGGGAAGGTCCTTGTCACCAATCTTTGCTTGGTCTAGGAGCTTCTCAACGCAGCGATCCTAGGTCCAGAGGACGTGATCCTTTCCTGGTTCTTCATTCTTATTGGTGGTAGGAGCTTTCCATCTCTCTGCTCACTTCTCTCTCCTTTCACCTCTTGTAAAGTAAAATGTGATGCAGGCCACACCCCAGGGAAACTCACCTTACATCCAATCAGGGTTGTCACCTGAGTAAGCATGTTGCATCCCACCCAAATCCCCTTTAACATAAATTAATCTTGCTTCATTAACACCACACACACACGCACACACATATACACACACAAAACCTGTTGCAGTTGAGTTGATTCTGACTCATAGCAACCCTATAGGACAGAGGGGAACTGCCCCATACAGTTTCCCAGTAGTGGCTGGTAGATTTGAACTGCTGACCTTTTGGTTAGCAGCCAAACTCTTAACCGCTGCACGACCAGTGCTCACATTAACCACAGGCAAACCAAAAAAAAAACTCATTGCCTTCGAGTTGATTCCAACTCATGGTGACCCCGTAGTGTTTTCAAGGCTGTAAATCTTTACAGAAGCGGACTGACACATCTTTCTCCCAAGGAGCCACTGGTGGTTTTGAGCAGCCGATCTTTCAGTTAGTAGTCGATCACTTTAACCACTGCACCACCAGGGCTCATTAACCACAGGCAGAGATTAGGATTACTACAACACACAGGAAAACTACATCAGATTACAAAATGGAGGGCAACCACACAATACCGGGAGTCATGGCCTAGCCATGTTGACATACATTTTGGGGGAACACAATTCAATCTATAACACCAAGATTCTCTTTGGGCTACTTTAACTACTCTTGTGAGAGTCATGGATGGGCTTGCTGGCGCCTTGTGATAGGATGGAGCCATGTGACCTCTTCTGGCCAATGAATTGCATCACTTTCAGGCTGACCATTGAACTGCTGGTGTGAGATCCACCCAAGCTCTCTTTTTCCTCTGTTTTGGTGATCAGCATAGTTCCTGGTGGTGGCTACTCCATCATCCCAGGTTCTAGAGCCAGGAGGGTGACAATACAGGGACAGAGCCCCAGTGGAAAGATGGCAGGAATGAGAAGCAGTCTTTTAACGTTTGTGCAGTTGTTTGTTACTGGAGCCTGTCCTAGCCTAACCTAACCAACGTACCCCCTCCTCGATACCACTCTTTAGTCGAGTAGTCTGGCCATCGGGCAAGGAGGGAGGCAGTTGGGTCAACGCTGGGGAAGTTGGGATGCCTCTGAACAAGGCTGCTGCAGATGTATGCAGACGCACAGCGTGAAGGCTGTGGGAAGCCAGAGGTAACAAGCCGCAAACCTGTATAATCCCATTTCCCACTGAACATGTCATGAAACCTACCAAGATCCTCACCACAAAGAACATAACCTCCTGGAGACTGCACGTGCACTGCTCATCTGATCTGGGCCCTTGCAGCTGTACAGTGATTGGCTCTCCATAAACCAGGTCCTGGATTTTAGGGAGAGAAATTCTGTACCTGTGCACGCCACACTGTGCTCTGTTCACAGGAGGTTCAGGACACTCATCCAGTGGGAAAATGAATCCTTGGCTCCTGGGCTAGAGGGCTGATTGGTAAGCTTCTGCATCCTACGTCTGTCCAGCCTTCTTTTCCATAACTTAGCTGTTTGGTTGAGAGGGACTGTTGGATACGGAGGATACAAATGTGTTGTTTTCTGAGTTTAACTCTCTGCTAAAGAATCGCTTTGTTGTGAAATTCAAACATGCTTATGAAAAACAGCAGATGCTTGTTAAATTTGACAATTAGCTTTAGAAGCAGAACTCTG
Organism: Elephas maximus indicus; assembly: GCF_024166365.1. Taxonomy (NCBI): domain Eukaryota; kingdom Metazoa; phylum Chordata; class Mammalia; order Proboscidea; family Elephantidae; genus Elephas; species Elephas maximus. Next base: position 64,234,029 of record NC_064837.1, on the reverse strand, counting down.
ACAGCAATTATTTGATCCTATTTTTTTTTTTTTAATCTTCCCGAGGACATCTGCTAATGTTCATTCACCGTAATATACAAACACTCATGGGCACACACCCATATGCACACTCGTGTGGACACACCTATGCACACATTCTCATGCACACGCCCCAGGCACATGCTCTCATTGCACACACTTATGCACACATGTTCGTGCACACATACATGTGCACACACTCTCGGGTACACGCATGCACATACACACACACCCCGAGTTTCACGTGGGCAACAGGTACTTGCAGACCTCCCCAGCATCACCTTGAGAGAAGGCGAGAACAAACGCGCGGGCTCATATCCCCAGGGAGGCCCAGGTGGGAACACTGATGATATCAGTCCTCAGAGGTGTCTGTGTGCCCACAAGCAATTTACAAAAGTAAATGGGGGTCAAACTGTATTAGGGGAAGCCAGTGACAGGATCCCAATGGCCCAGGACATAAATTGTGCTCAGGCTCCTGCTTCCAGCATGCTTTCTGCTCTCTAATCCTGACATGTGGGTTTTCTATCTTCTTTCCAAACCTGAGCACCCATGCTCAGCCTGCATGTCGTCTGGCCATCTGCATTCTCTTTGCAGATAGCTGGGTGCTAGGGTGGGACAAACTTTCCAATGCAAGCTGGGAAAATCCCCAAGGTACAGAAGCCGAGGCCCTCAGCCCTTGCAGAGAGGGATGGGAACCCCTCTGGTCCTCCCAGTCCCTTCCCCCACAATCCATCACCACCTGGAGAGGCATCAGCGCTCGAGAACCACGTACCTTTGGGATTTGCCCAGGTGAGCCTAGCCTCAGGTGACAACCACAGGAGGAACATTCTAACCCCAGAGCAAACTCCTGTGGCCGCGCCTGAAAGATTCTCTTCCTGAACACGGCGGCTCCCCTGCCAGGAGCTGATGTGGAGCCCTCCAGCCTGGAGGCCCAGCTCAGCTCTGAGTGCTGATGGCGGGAGGCATCTGCGGGGGACTCTTTTATGTTCTGACTGTCCATAATGGGATTTAATTGTAATGATTTGGTACTGAATTCCCCCTAACCATCAGGGGGAATGGATCCTGATTGGTTTGTGAACGTGTTTGCAAACAATGGAATGATTGGACCTGTGTGTGCGGCCCCTCTCTTGGTGTGCTGGAGCAGGAGTGTCAGGATCCTGGGCAGAGTGAAGGAGGTAGGCTTGGAGGGTGTGAGGCCAGACTTGGACCTTCTAGGCTGCAATGGCAGGTGTAGAAGGCTGCCCTCTGCCCCAGGGCCTTCCCTTGACTGGGCTATGTGGGTAGCATGTGATCAGTTTTATGCGCTGACATGGGTGAGTACTTAAGCCATGATGGTTTAGAATAGTAAATATAATCAATATTTATATGATGTAATTGATGGCTGTTGTTGTTAAGTGCCATCAAATTGGTTCCAACACGTAGTGACCTCATGGACAACAGAATGAAACACTGCCCGGTCCTGTGCCATACTCATAATAGTAGGTACATTTGAGCCCATTGTTGCAGCCACTGTGTCGATCCATCCCGTTGAGGGCCTTCCTCTTTTTCACTGACCCTCTCTGCTTTACCAGGCATGATGTCCTTCTCCAGGGACTGGTCCTTCCTGATAACATGTCTAAAGTATGTGAGATGTAGTCTCACCATCTTTGCTTCTAAGGAGTATTCTGCCTATACTTCTTCCAAGACAGGTTTGTTCATTCTTCTAGCAGTCCATGGTATATTCAATATTCTTTGCCACCACCATAATTCAAAGGCATTAATTCTTCCTCGGTCTTCCTTATTCATTGCCTAGCTTTCACATGCATATGAGGTGATTGCAAATACCATGGCTTGGGTCAGGTGCACCTTAGCCCTTAGTCTTTGCTTTATAACACTCAAAAGAGGTCTTTTGCAGCAGATAATTGGAGGTGATCAATATTATAAATATTATTACTCTTCTAAGCATTTACATGTATTATCTGTTTGTTGTTTTTTGTTACCATGGAGTTGGCTCTGACTCATGGCGACCCAGTGTACAGTAGGACAAAATGTTGCCCAGTACTACATCATCTTCATAATCCTTGGTATGCTTGAGTCCATCATTGCAGCGTATTTTGAGTGCCTTCCAACCTAGGAGGCTCATCTTCTAGTACTATATTTGACCATGTTCTGTTGTGATCCATAGAGTTTTCATTGCCTAAGTTTTGGAAATAGACTGCCAGGCCTTTCTTCCTAGGTGGGCAGCCCTGCTGGTGTTTGAAATACCAGTGGCATAGCTTCCAGCGTCCTAGCGACACACAAGCCACCACAGTATGACAAATTTACCTAATTTAATCCTCACAATAATCCTATGAGGTAGGTAACGTTACTATCCCCCAGATGAGAGAGATGATGCTAAGTAACTTGCCCAAGTTCACACAGCCACAACGAAGAAGACCTGGGATTTGAATTCAGGCCACTTGGCTCCAGGGTTTATGGCTTAACTGCTATACTATGCTGCTAGCTGTAGAGTTAGGTATGACCTGGTATCCATCAGAGATTGGGAGGTTGTATTAGCTATCTGTTGCTTTGTAACAAATCACCCCAAAACATAGTAGCTTAAGACAACACACAGTTATGATCTCACAGTGTCTGGGAATTAGGAATTTGGGCATAGTTTAGCTGGGTCCTCGGGCTTAGAGTCTCTCACGAGGCTGCAGTCAAGGTCGGCCAGGGCTGGTATCTCATCTGAAGGCTCAACTGGGGAAGGACCTGCTTGTGTGGTCGTTGACTGAATTCCATTCCTTGATAATTGTTGGACTGAGGGTCTCTGTTCCTTGCAGGCTGTTGGCTAGAGGCTGCCTCAGTTCTTTACTGCACAAAGAAAGCCAGCAAAGGAGAAAGTCTACCAAAAAGACGGAAGTTACAATCTTATGTAACCTCATCATGACAGTGTCATCCCCTCACCAATGCCATATTCAATTGGTTAGAAGCAAGTCACTAGGACTGTCCACACACAGGGGGAGGAAATTATACATAGGTGTACATACGAGGTTGTTGAGTGCTGTCAAGTCGATTTCCAACACATAGTGACCCATACTTACCAGCCTACTCTGTGCCCATAGAGGCTGAGGGGATGGCACCAACAAGGCTGTCTTGCTCTCTGGTTTCCAGTTGAGTTTGGCCAATGAAGGTACCAGCAGAAGATGGGAAGGTGGCAAGAGAATCAAGTTGGGGTGTTTATTTCCCCAGCTCTTTTCTTAGTGGATCACAGGTTAACAGGTTTTATTCCTTTGAAGCTACATCTCCTTCCAGGTTTTGGAAACCACTCTTTTTCTTTGTTCCTTTGGGTCTAGGGGTAGTACCAGCTTCCTACTCTTGCTAAGTCCAGAGTGATGGGCCTCCCTGATTGGTTCCTTTTTTTTTCCTTTTAATTTCATTGTCCTTTAGGTGAAAGTTTACAGCACAAATTAGTTTCCCATTCAAAAATTTATACACAAATTCTTTTGTGACATTGGTTGCAATCAGTGCAATGTGTCAGCACTCTCCTCTTTCCACTCCAGGTTCCCCATGTCCATTCATCCAGTTTTCCTGTCCCTTCCTGCCTTCTTGTCTTTGCTTTTGGGCAGGTGTTGCTCATTGGGTCTCATATACTAGGTTGAATTAAGAAACATGTTCTCCACCTGTGTTATTCTTTGATTTATAGGCCTGCCCAATCTTTGGCTAAAAGGTGGACTTCAGGAGCGGTTTCAGTTCAGGGTATCCAACGGCTATAATCTCGGGGGTTCCTCTAGTCTCTGTCAGACCAGTAAGTCTGGTGTTTTTTTGTGTGTGTGAATTTGCATTTTCTTCTACATTTTTCTACTGCTCTGTCCAGGACCCTCTATTTTGATCCCTGCCAGAGCGGTTGATGGTGGTAGCAGGGCACCATCTAGTTCTTCTGGGCTCAGGCTGGTGCAGGCTGTGGTTCATGTGGTCCATTAGTCCTTTGGACTAATATTTTCCTTGTGTCTTCAGTGTTTTGGATTATCCTTTGCTCCAAACATTATGGGACCAATAGATGTATCTTAAATGGACATTCGAAAGCTTTTAAGACCCCAGACGCTACTCACCAAAGTAGGGTGTAGAACATTTTCATTATGAACTATGTTATGCCAATTGACCTAGATGTCCCCTGAGACCATGGTCCCCAGCCCTCAGCCCCAGTAACTTGGTCCCTCAAGGTGTCTGGATGTGTCTAGGAAGCACCTATGACTGGCTTGATCAAGTTGTGCTGACTTCCCTATATTGAGTGTTGTCTTTCTCTTCACCAAAGTTAACACTTTTCTACTACCTAGTTAATGATTTCCTCCCCCCACCCCTCCCTTCCCTCGTAACCATCAAAGATTGCTTTTTCTGTGTGTAAACCTTTTCTTGGGTTTTTATAATAGTGAGCTCACACAATATTTGTCCTTTTGTGATTGACCTATTTCACTAAGCATAATGCCCTCCAGATTCATCCATGTTGTGAGATGTTTCGTGGATTCATCATTGTTCTTTATCATTGCATAGTATTCCATTGTGTGCATGTACCATAATTTTTTTATCCGTTCATCTGTTGATGGGTGCTTAGGCTGTTTCCACCTTTTTGCTATTGTGAATAATGTTGCAATGAACTTGGGTGTACATGTCTTTTCATGTGACGGCTCTTGTTTCTGTAGGATATATTCCTAGGAGTGGGATTGCTGGATCATATGGTATTTCTATTTCTAGCTTTTAAGGAGACGCCATATTAAATATACTAGGGACTGCCAAAAGAACGAAAAAATCTGTCTTGGAAGAAGCACAACCAAAATGCTCCTTAGAAGTAAGGGTGGCGAGACTACCTCTCATACTTTGGAGGTGTTATCAGGAGGGATCAGTCCCTGGAGAAGGATATCATGTTTGGTAGAGGGTCAGTGAAAAAGAGGAAGACCTCATTGAGATGGATTGACACAGTGGCTGCAACAATGGGCTCAAGCATTACGATTGAATGGTGCAGGACCAGGCAATGTTTCGTTCTGTTGTACACAGCGTCGCTATGAGTCAGAACTGACTTCATGGCACCTAACAATAACAACAACAACATATCATTTCCATAGCGATTGTATTATTTTACATTCTCACCAGCAGCGCATAAGAGTTTCAGTCTCCTCACAACATCGCCAACATTTATTATTTTCTGGGTATTTTTTTTGGATTAATGCCAATAATGTCGGGGTGAGATGGCACCTCATTATAGTTTTGATTTGCATTTCTCTAGTGGCTAACGATGGTGAGCATTTCCTCATGTGTCTGTTAACCACCTGAAAGCCTTCTTTGGTGAAGTGTCTGCTCATATCCTTTGCCCATTTTTTAATTGGATTGTCTTTTTGTTGTCGAGGTGTTGAAGTATTTTATAGATTTAAGAGATTAGACCCTTGTCAGATATGTTGTAGCTAAGAAATTTTTTCTCAGTCTGTAGGTTCTCTTTTTACTCTTCTGGTGAAGTCTTTTGATGAGCGTAAACCAAACCAAACCTGTTGTTTTCAAGTTGATTCTGACTCATTTTAGAAGCTCCCATTTATACTAAGATGAGAACTGGGTGAGGGCAGGAACTGACCCGGTTTTGCTCACTAGGTGGCATCCCTGGTGTCCAGGACAGAGCTGGTACTGGATGACCGATAGTAGAAGGAATCACCAGTGGGAGTCCACACACCTTTGTTTCACCACCTCTGTCCCTCTGTCTTTCAGCAACTTTTTCCTCTGGGATCTGGGGTTCATGGTGGGATGGGGTTCTCAGGCACACAGGCTCTGAGGGATCTCAGAAGATGCTGGAGGGAGGGAAGAGGGGAGCTGATGGGGAGGGGGGAGTGAGGTGCTCCTTGTCTTCTGAACAGCTCTCATACTGGAAAATAAAACGCTTTCACCTTTATTAGCGCTGATAAGAATAATAGCCCATTCTCCAGGCTTTTAAATCTTACTCGATCATCATTTTTCAAGAGAAGCTGCTGAGCATAGCGGGAACGACAGGCTTGATGCAGTTAAATCATTCTCAGGGGCTGAAGCTTCTGCCAGCACAGGACCCCAGGGTGGGCCAAACACTTACTCCTCACCTTGGAGACTGCCTGAGGAAGGGGAAGATTCTTGAGGGCAAGGCTGAACATTGCATCCCTGCCCATAGTTTGACCCAGTACAAAAAATAACCACAGCAGAGATATAATAACAATAGCCTGTGGGTACTCAGCCCAGACTGCCTGGGCTCAAATCCTGGCTCTGCACTTTCTAGCTGTGCAACCTTGAGCAAGTGACTCAACCTCTCAGGGCCTCAGTTTCTTCATTACTAAATTGAGGGAGATAATCATGGTAGCTAATCATGAAACAAGGAGCCCTAGTGGTGTAACCGTTGAATGTTTGGCTGCTAACCAAAAGGTTGGCGGCTCTAATCTACCCAGTGGCTCCACGGCAGAGAGACCTGGCTATCTGTTCCCATAAAGACCACAGCCTAGAAAACCCTCTGGGACAGTTCTACTCTGTCACATGGGGTCACTATGAGTTGGAACCGACTTAATGGCATCCAACAACACCATCATGGGACCGTTGCGAGGATAAAATGAGTTAATACAGATAAAGTGCTTAGGCTGGTACTGGCATATAGGAAGTGTGTTGATTTGTTGGTTTTATTATTATTAATTGAGTGCTCTGTCTGGGTCTAGCAGTAACCATGATGAAGCAGCCCTGATGAACAGATGAGAATATTACCCTTGGTGGGGTTGACTATCCACATCCAAGGTCACACATCCTGTTTAGGGCAGAACTGAAATTTAAGACCTTTTTAGGTGATAGGGCTACACTCCCAATCCCCAATATCTCTGGCTTCCTGGGTGGCTGTTCCTGTTAACTGTCTGCCCACCACTTCTGAAGATAAGTGAAAGCAGATTTGGCCTGGGGCTCAATAGAGCCATCAGAATTCAGCTGAAGACCCTAGGTGTGGTGCTGGGGACCAAGAGAGCAGGGGGCCCTCCTCCCAGAAACCACACCTGCAATGTCCCCTCAAACCACAGGGAACGCATACGATTTCCCTTTGATTTAGGTCCCCAGTCTTCTCCCTTCCAGAATGGTGCAATGGGCAGCGGCCTGCTTTGGGATAAGTCTGGGAATGGAGACTGGATACAAATAAGCGGGGGAGGCTGGGACAGGTCAGGGTGGGGCATGCATCCCTGAGCACAGGCAGTGCTATTCATATTGATCTGCCTTGTTTTCAGAAGCAAATTGATCTTGGCTTTTAACAACTTATCTAGGACAGAGAAGGCTCTGGGAAGCCTCTTCATGAGGTAAACAGCCCGGGGAGCCCGTGTTGTGATGGCATAACCGCAAGACTAGTTCCTTTCCTGGGTGCCAAGGTCGGTGGCAAAGCCACCAACCCCAGCTGGTGCCTGAAATGGCAGCCGGACTCTGAGGATCAGCTCTGGTGGGTGACAGTGATTTTCCCCAGAGTGTTTCAAAACTTGTGGCTGGGAGAGGCAGGGGGAGGGCCACAGCAGAGGAACAAGGGAGGTGGAATGCAGGGAGGGTCAGCCCTGCATCCAAACGTGGGGGGAAGGAAACGGAAGTCACCAAGGGCAGGCAAGATTTGTAGGGGAGGGGGTCAGTGCCTTGAAGTTACCTTCTGGTAAGGCAGTGTGGGAGGGGATGGAAAGGATATATGTTCATTAGGTAGGCTTTCACCAAGTTATTCTGCAAAGCAGCCTGGTCTCCCCTCTTCAGAAGGCGAGCCTTGCGGGGAACCACCTGCCCATTTGAGAAGTGCCTGTTGCCAAGGCTGTTGAGACAGTTTACTTATAAGGCAGGTGACAAGAGTGTCTCTCTCCAGTAATGTGGAGCAAATGTCCCCGTGCTCCTGGGCAGAATGACTGTGTCACCCATCTACACATGGGCACTGCAGAGTTGGGGGTCCCTGTGGGGTCCTCCCTGATCCCACCAGCATTGCCATGGCAAAGAAGGGGCAGGTGGGTGGGCTCAAGGCCCGTGGGGAGAAGGAACCGTGGAGTGCTCTACGACCTCAGGCACAGCGTACTCGTTACCCAGCACGCCACACGCAGACCGAGACAAGTACCATGCCTCTTAATAAAGGAGGGAGGTGAGAGTTATTACCTGTCATGTGAACCCACGAATGAAATTTAGTAGCCTGAGGTGGGCATTCACCACCAATAAAATCTGCCTCCTTGCCAGTTTCAAGTGCTGCTTAAAAAGCTAAAGTATAATTTAAACTGTGCAATTTGGGAATGGCCTTCTACAGGGCGACAGCTGAGACTCTCCCCTCTTCCCCTGTGGGTAAAAAGGCCCTGGAGGAGCAGTCTGGAGTGGAGTCATCCTCCTGGTATTGACTAGAAGGTGCTGGAAGGTACAGGGAGGTAGAGGGAGGAGAGGAGTGGCAACTTCTTTAAGAACAGGTGGCAAAGAGGACAGACAATTGGAGTGTGGTCTCCCCAGCCTTGGAGGAGCAGCTGAGAGAGAAGCTGTGCTTGGCCTCTGAGCAGTTCTAGCCATGGGACAGTCAAGGGTGTCGCCTGGAGTAAGCGCTGATTGGGGGACCTGGAGGTCACAGGAGGTGGGCCCTATTGGGAGGACTTCACGCAACCACCTCGACTTGCTGATGTTCAGATGTTTTTTGTCCAAACTGCCTCAGGGGAGTTCTGGGGAGCTAGGCCCAGCCTCAAGGAGCCCTGGTGGCACAAAGGTTAAGCTCCTGGCTGCTAACTGAAAGATCGGCAGTTCCAACCCATGCAGCAGCGCCTCAGGAGAAAGACTTGGTCATCTGCGCCTGTAAAGATTACAGCCCAGAAAACCCTATGGGACAGTTCTACTCTGTCACACGGGATCAGTATGAGTCGGAATCAACCCAATGGCACTTAACAATAACCGCAGGCTCAGCGCCGGGCATCTGTATGGCTTTTTGCTATTTTGCAGCATGCTTCCTTGTCCTCCAGCAGCTCTTTGGAACAGGAGGACCAGGTCAGGAATCCCATTTTACAGATGAAGAAACAGAGGCCTGGAGGGCTAGGACCCAGATGGGCCTTTCTGTGCAGGGTTCCTTGGCAAGTGGAACATAGCTCCACTGCAGGGGCCCCATGCCAAGGATCTCAGCAGAGGTCCTCTCTCCACCTCTCTCCAGCAGGCAGCTGGCATCAGTGTCCCAGTCTCTCCTGCTGTCCCCATTGGCCCCAGGTGAAATGCCTGTGTCTCTCCCTTTAAGGAGCCCTGGTGACGCAATGGTTAAGTGCTCAGCTGCACCAAAAGGTCGGTGGTCTGAACCCACAAGCCACTGCTCAGGAGAAAGATGTGGCAGTCTGCTTCTGTAAAGATTAAAAGCCAAAACCAAACCCGCTGCCATCGAGTCGATTCCGACTCACAGTGACCCTATGGGACAGAGTAGAACTGCCCCATAGAGTTTCCAAGGAGCGCCTGGCGGATTTGAACTGCTGACCTCTTGGTTCCTTGGAAACCCTATGGGGCAGTTTTACTCTGTCCTAGAGGGTTGCTATGACTCAGGATTGACTAGATGGCAACGAGTTTGGTTTTGGGGTTTTCTCCCTTCATTCTGCAGGGGCTGAGTGTCCCTCCCTCCTCCTGCCCCACTATCCTCAGCTGCTTTGAGATAAGGAGCCGCCCGCCTTCATCTCTCCCAGATGCCAGTCCCTGACCCTGGTCCCAAGTTGGGGCTTGCGGGCCTTGGGGATAATGATAGCTGCTCAGGTCCTGTAGGAGGGCTCCTAGCAGAAGGCTCAGGGGCCCTTGGCTTGTCACTGGTGTTTCAGGCAGCACAGGCACCCCATAAGCTCACTGATAGTCATAAAAGGAGGTAGAGATTATTGTCTGGACCATTCCAGGTACCGCAGAAAAAAAACAATGTATGAATTGCAATGAAGGAAGATTTACCGCATCTGTCGGCACAGATAGAGGGTTTGGCCGGAATTATTGTCGTCAGGAAGAACTGTGTTTCAGGATCTGCCCCAGGTATTAATTTGTGGAGGGCTTATCCCGGCAGGAACATACAATGCTCATGGTATTGAGAGTAATACTTTTAAGGGCCTTCACACCAATTGGATAGGAGCTGGGAGTTGGAGCCTGGGAGGCAGCTGATTCCCTTAGCAAGGTTTTCCAATAAGTTTTAGATGAAAAGTGTGATGCTGCTCAGTAATATCTTCGGAGACTCTCAAGCTCTATCTTGTCCCAAACCGCCGTGCTAGCGCATGGATCACCCTCCTCCCTGAAGCCCAGATCTTGCCTTCTCTCCTGATGAGGCTGCAGGGGGACTGGCTGCTGGCCCGGACTTCTGAGTCCCATGTGGAGGTCAGACAAGGCAGGCCTCACTGGGTCCCTTGAGACTCAGAGTCCTGCAATCCACCTCCCTCTAGTTCAAATGGAAGAGATTGGGGTGAGGTTGCTAGAGCCCATGGCTTTTCAGGAAAGAGTGTCACTTACCCCCAGTCCTGTCCCAGAGCCAGGATGCTTCTTCACTCTCAGCCTGGAGCTTATGTCTTCCTGCCACTCTGGTCCTGCCCAGGGCCAGTCACCCCTCCTTTCACCCCTTTCCTCTGTCTCAGGAGGATGTCAGATCCAATCCGAGTTTTGCCAAATGCCACATCCAGGTACATGAGACAGCTCACAGAGCCTACTGCTTGGTTGTCATTGTTAGCTCCCATCAAATCAGCCCCCGACTCGCAGCAACCTCACACACAATGGAATGGAATGCTGCTGGGCCCGATGCCATTCCCATGATTGGTTGAGATCAAACCATTGTGATCCATTGGGTTTTCACTGGCTGATTTTCAGCAGTAAGTTGCCAGGCCTTTCTTCCTAGTCCATCTTAGTCTGGAAGCTCTGTGAAACCTCTTCAGCGTCATAGCAACATGCAAGCCTCTACTACAGGCAGGTGGTGGCTGTGCATGGGGTGCACTGGCTGAGACTTGAACCTGGGTCTCCCACGTTTCCGCTGCCTCACTGGTGCACTTGGACTCTCTCCCTTTTAACCCTTTTCAAGTTTCAATCTTATGATGATCTGGAAGGTTTTCACCCTGGTGGATTTCCTGCCATGCATCCTTCTCTCTCACCCACTTCCTTTGGTCCAGGCTCTCCTGAAGCTGAAGTATACAGTGGAGATTAGATCGGGGCACAGAAGAGATTCAGATGAGAAGACTGAAGTCCCTGGAGTTCTGTGGGATCCACCAGCCCCTTCGCACCCAGGTCACAGCCGCAAGCGGGAGCCAGCTAGAATGCAGAGAACGCAGCCCTGGGAAGTAATGTGTGGGAAGGAAGGTGTTAATGTCCATGCAGACAGCTCTGGTGGGCTCTTCTGGCCACCTAGAGGGAGGCTGTGGAGGAGCCAACCCCAGTACCCACCAGGCTGGCTCAGAGCCGTTCAGTGTCTTTGAAAACATCTAAAGGTACAAGCAGCACCAGGCTTCTGCATCCCTGGCTGATGAGGAAGGTGCACGTGGGGACTGTCCATGGTGCTGAGTCTGGGGAACCCTGCTGGGCTGGGGTAGCTCCTGCCCCAGGGATGGCTGTATAGTTTGTGTGGACTGAGGACTAGGGCCAGAAGCCTATCTCTTCCTCTGCCCTTCCACTCAGGAGTCTCCCCTCCAGCAGGGTAGGGGGGCAGTGGGACCTGCTGAGGAGAAGGCTTTGGGACAAGTGGAGTCTCTGCCTCCATTTGGAGCCCTGGGAGGGGCTCACCTGGGGCTGATGGGCTTGTGGCCAGCATTCCAAGGGGTTGAGAAGATAACCTAAGCAGCATGGTCAAGCACCTTGGGGCCTCCTCCCTGCCTGGGAACAGTGCCCCTAGTCTACTCCAGGCTAGAGCAGAGTCCACAGGAAGACAGGGAGCCTGAGCTTTGCATCAGGTCCTGGCTGGGTTGCATGATGCACACTCACGCATTGGAAGGTGCAGCTGGAGCAGGGCTGGGTCGGCTTCCCGGGGCTGGAGGCTCGAGGCAGTCTCCCCTGTGGACAGGAGGTTTGGAGGGACTACTTGCCTTTGTGATGGAGTAAGGGCTTCTGGCAGTGGCCTCAGTGGCAGTGTCATGGATTGAATTATGTTCCCCAAAAATATGTGTCAATTTGGCTAAGTCATAATTCCCAGTATTGTGTGGTTGTCCTCCATTTTATGATCTGATGTAATTTTCCTTTATGTTGTAAATCCTAATCTCTGCCTGTGGTTAACAGACAAGATTAGGTTATGTTAAAGAGGATTAGGGTGGGATGCAACACCCTTACTCAGGTCACAGCCCTGCTCCAATGTAAAGGGAGTTTCCCTGGGGTGTGGCCTGTATCACTTTTTACCTTACAAGAGACAAAAGGAGAGAAAAGTAAGCAGAGAGGTAGGGATCTCTTACCACCAAGAAAGAAGAGCCAGAAGGGCTCATCCTTTGGACTCGGGGTCCCTGTGCTGAGAAGTTTCTAGACCCAAAGAAAGATTGATGACAAGGAATTTCCCCCAGTGCTGACAGAGAGAGAAAGACTTCCCCTAGAGCTGGCATCCTGAATTCGGACTTCTAGCTTCCTAGACTCTGAGAGAATAAATTTCTGTTTGTTAAAGCTACCCACTTGTGGTATTTCTGTTATGGCAGCACTAGATAACTAAGATAACTAAGAGGAAGGGCCCCCCCGCCCCAGTCACTGCCAAGCTTGCTGGGGTTGCCCGTGACCAGCCTCTGGTTCTCTCTGAGTGGTGAGACCTCCCTGTCCACTGCTAGGTCCTGGGCCCATAGCAGTGGTCTTTCTCTCAGGGGGCTTCTCAACAGCCACAGTCCCTGCTGGGGCCAGGCCGGGAGAGAGAGGTGGGCAGGCTGCAATTCCTTTGATTTTGTGAGGTCAGGGGCAGCAGCCCTGGCCAGGGTATGGGGTGCTGGCGATAAATCTGCCTTCCTTTGGCTTGGAGCCAAAAGCAGACTGACTGCAAGAGGACATGTGGGGTGCAGGTATCCCCACAGCCAAGAGCAAATGAAAAATAAGATAGCAATTTTCTCACATCGATCAGATGCATCAGAGGTATGTTTTCAGCATCCCCTGGCACCTGCCCTTATGCCCAGGGAAAAGGAGTCTCTGGCTCCTTGTACTTGTGACTTGGCGGCCGCACCTAAGATGCCCTTGGCCTCTGATCTGGATGACCGAGGGAAGGGGGATGTAATGGGCCCACAACTCACACGGGAAGCAGATCAGGGCCGAGAAGGCTGTAATTGAGAAAAACAGAAATATTTCCAATGTTTACAGAGTCCTGTTGGAGGATGGATGTTCCCTGGGCAGCGCAAATGGTTTGTGATCAGATGTCAACCTAATGGTTGGCAGTTCAAACCTCCCCCCAGCAGCGCTGTGGAAGAAAGGCCTGGCAATCTTCTTCCATAAAGGCTATAGCTAAGGAAATCCTATGGAGCAGTTCTACTCTGTAACACATGGGGTCCTTATGAGTTGGAATCCACTTGATGGCAATGTGATTGGTGAATGAATGAATGAGTGAAGGAAGGAATGAATGAGTGAGTGAGTGAAAGAGTGTTATGGCTTTTGTCACAGCATCACCCTTACTTTCTACCCTCCAGCCCAAGTCTAACTTTTATCCATTACCTGCAAGGCTTCTGGAACAGCAGACCCTTCTCTGTTTTGACTCCAGGTCCGTGAACTTGAGCTTCTGCTTGAACCAGTGACCCCAGCAGCATCTCCCTCATTACCCACCCTGGAGCCTTCCTGGCCTTGTCCACCCCAGGGATGCTGATCACTTTACATTTACTTTCTCCTGCCTTTTCTCCTAGCCTTTCCTCTCATCCGATCTGCCCTGAAACACATTATCAGGCTTCCCCATGGCCTCTGTTTCCTGTCTGAAGTCACCGGTGACTAACAGGCTCTCCTGGGTCTTGACAACCTCCCCCTTTTCCAGCACATCAGGGGGGCTCCACCCTTTTGCTGTCAGGTCCCCTTCCCTCTTCAGGAGTTCACACATTAATTTCATCAAGGCAATCCCCATCTCTTTCTGGGACGTCACCGCCATCATCCACCTCCACAATTAACTCTGTAAAAGGCCCCCATTTATACATAAACACAAGTGCCGGCCCTGCCCGGGGAGATCCCTTCAGCAACAATTATTCTGGTGGGGCGAGGGAGGCACTTTTGTCACAGCAGGATCTAGAGATGAGTTTATGTTGTTTGGAATGAGATTTCAGAACCTCCCGAGGGTTACAGCTGTCGGCAAATTAAATGTGTGGGAGTGAGCTACCTGTCACGGGGTGTATCTAAGCATCAGATGGCCTCTGAGGGCCCTTCCAGAGTTAACAGGGATACATTAAATAAAGACAATTTCCAATCAGATATCTCAGGGTAAGAGAGGAGGAGCAAAGCCAGCTGCTCCTTTGAAACTTCGGCTAGTGGTGGGAAGGGCTGGGGAGGGCTGGGCTGGGGCAGGAGAGTCTTAGTGCAGCTTCTGTGCACAGAGGCAGGAGCAGCAGGAATGCCTTGTTTGGGAGGTGGGAGGGGAAGATGAGTAGTGCCGTTTGGGCTGTGCAGGAGGGGCAACTGGGGAGCCTGTGACCCTGCTTGATGGGAGGCCGGGTACACAGAATTCCTCTTTCCCCTGCAGACTCAGGAGCTGCACATGCCAGGTGGGAAGCACAGACTCAGCTAGAGCCCAGGTGGTTGTGGCAATGCTGAGTGACCTTCGCTCTGCCCTGGCTGGGGATGAGGATGAAGACGTACACACGCGTCTATACAGACAGACTCCTAATTCTAGGGAAAAACCAGTGGCCAGGGATGGTCAGCCCGCCTCTGTCCGCTTCTCCCTCGAGTGCCTCTGTGGTGGCTGTGCCTTTTCTTCAAACTCCCCAAGAGATGAGGCAGGAGAGCCCCTAGCACAGGGCCTGGCAGGTAACAGGTGCTCAGTACATACATTGTTGTTGTTGTTAGTTGCTGTTCAGTCAATTCTGACTCGTGGCCCCATGGGTTATAGAGTAGAACTGTGCTCCACAGGGTTTTCTTGGCTGTAATCTTAATCAAAGCAGGTCACCAGGCATTTTCTTCTGTGGTACCACTGGGTAGGTTCAAACTGCCACGCTTTAGGTTAGCAAAAACCAAAAAACCAAACCCAGTGCTGTCGAGTCGATTCTGACTCATAGCGACCCTATAGGACAGAGTAAAACTGCCCCATAGAGTTTCCAAGGAGCGCCCGGCGGATTCAAACTGCCGACCCTTTGGTTAGCAACCATAGCACTTAACTACTATGCCACCAGGGTTTCCCTTTAGGTTAGCAGTTGAGTACAAATCATTTGCCCCACCTTATTTTTTTTTAAAAACAAATGAATTTGATTAGACAGTTTAGGCACTGCTTCGGCACAGATTGTATCTTCCAAAGAAGGACCCAATAATATCTCTCATCCTATAGGTTCTTTTTACAATGTGACCTTGACATCCCACCCCCCACCCCGAACCTGGGAGGAACTCTGTGAGTGCCTTGACCAACAGAGTGTGGTGGAGTTTACGCTAAATGACTTCCAAGAGACACTTGCTCTTGGAACCCAGCCACCATGCTGTGAGGAAGCCAAACTAGCCCAAGCTGGGCGACCACATGTAGGTGCTCTGGCTGAAAGCCCAGCTGAGGTCTCAGGTGACAACCACCCTCAACCACCAGATCTGTGAATGAAGACATCTGCAGAAGATTCCAGCTTCAAACTGTTGAGTTACCCACAGCCTTCTAGTCTTTCCAACCAATGCCCTAGGTATTATAGAGCAGGGACAAGTTCACAACGTGGGATACCCAAATTTCTGGCCCGCAGAAACCTCAAAAGACAATAAAATGACTATTGGTTCAATCCACTAAGTTTTGGGGCAATATGTTATGAAGTAATAGATAGCTGATAAAATCAGCATCCAATATGGAGCACCTTGGCTGGCCTTCCTTGGGTCTGAAAAAAAAAATGACTTGCCCATAATTGCCTTTGGGTAGATTGCGGTCTCCTCTGCCAGTCAATGGTTGCCAAGGTAACTGAGTCCCCTGGCTCAAGGTGTGGGAGTGGATTTTTCAAGACAGTGCCTGTAGCTGCTTTTCTTAGAAGAAAGCACTTACGTTTTCAAGGCTTGACCGGTGCAAAAGAATCTACAGCTCTTTCTTCTAATTCTGACTCCAACACCAACGCTCTGTGTGATATTAGGTACATCGTGGCCTGTCTCCAGCCCTCAGCTTCTCCATCTGCATAATGAGCAGGTTGGGCAAGGTGAACTCTTAGGTCTCTTTTGGCTCTTGCCTTCTACAAGTGGTTTTGTTGACTCTGCTTTGCACATAGTCTCTGAATCTGATTGTGAGGATTTCATTACAAGGTACAAAGAACAGGGGAGAGGCCTGTGACTCCACAGAGGTAGGGACACTCCTTGCATTTATTGAACATTAACGATATGCTCGGTCCTGCATCTAGTAATTAATAACACTCAACGCATTGGTTTCTTATTATTTTCTTGTCCTGCTGTGGGTCATTTGCAGATGATTAATCTAATTTACTGTCTAAAAAAAAAAAATTTACTGTCTAGATTCTGTCTAATCATTTTTCAGACCAGCATTGGTAGCCACAGCTGTCTAGCATCTACCGCCTGAGAGGCAATCATTGTCTATGGAAGGGGCTGGCTCAGTGACCAGTACCCTACTAAGAGGAAGAGTGATTCCAAGTCAGGAGACTTGGGTTGACCATTGCCTCAGTTTCCCCACCTATAAAATTTTCTAAATGGCAACCCCAAAGGCAGGTTGGTTAAAGAAATTGGTCTCACATTGTGGTGGTTAACTTTTATGTGACAGTTTGGCTAGGCTATGGTTCTCAGTGGTTTGGCCAAACATTAGCCTAGTTGCTGTTCCATAATATAATGTGATGACCCTCTCTAATGTAATCTAATATAATGTAATCAATCAGTTGAAAAGGGAGTTTCCTTAGGGTATGTTACGCCTCTAGACTACAAACAGATGTTTTGGCAGAACTATCTGTCTTTACTCTGCACGCTTTCCATTTCCTGACCTACAGACATGGGATCCAAGGTGGCAGGAGTCTCCAGCCTGCCACCCGGCCCATGGATTTTGGGCTTGCCAGTCTCCACAATCACGTGAGCCAATTCTCTGAAGTAAATCAATCTGTGTATGTGTCTATATCTGTATCCATATCCATATCTATGTCTATATGTGTATCTATTCACCACTTGTCTATCAGTTTGTCATACAGTGGTGGTTGTGTGTTGCTGGAAGCTATGTTACTGGTATTTCAAGTACCAGTGGATGGATTTCAGAGGAACTTCCAGACTAAGACAGACTAGGAAGAAGGGTCTCGTGGTTTACTTCTAAAGAAAAAATTGGCCAGTGAAAACCTTAAGAATAGCACTGGAACATTGCTTGATACAGCGCTGGGAAATGAGCCCCTAAGCTTGGCAGGCACTTAAAATATGACTAGAGAATAACTGCCTCCTCAAAGTTGACTCGAATGACACGGATGGAGTAAAGTTTTGGGGACCTTCATTTGCTGATGTGGCACAACTCAAAATGAGAAGAAACAGCTGAAAACATCCGTTAATAATCAGATCATGGAATGTACGAAATATGAATCTAGGAAAATTGGAAATTGTCAAAAATGAAACGGAATACATAAAGACTGATATCCTAGGCATTAGTGAGCTGAAATGGACTGGTGTTGCCCATTTTGAATTGGATAGTCATATGGTCTACTATGCTGGGAATGACAAACTGAAGAAGAATGGTATCGTCGAAAAGAACATTTCAAGAACTATCCTGAAGTACAACTCTGTCGGTGATAGGATAACATCCATATGCCTAAAAAGAAGATAAGTTAATACAACTATTATTCAAATTTACACACAAACCGCTAATGCTAAAGATGAAGAAATTGAAGATTTTTACCAACTTCTGCAGTCTGAAATTGATCTAACATGCATCCAAGATGCATTGATAATTATTGGTGATTGGAATGTGAAAGTTGGAAACAAGAAGGATCAGTAGTTGAAAAATAGAGCCTTGGTGAGAGAAACTACACTGGAGATGGCATTATAGAATTTTTCAATACCAATGACTTTTTCATCGCAAATACCTTTTTTTCAACAGCTTAAATGCCAACTATACACTTGGAGCTGGCCAGATGGAATACACAGCAATCAAATCGATTACATCTGTGGAAAGAGATGGTGGAGAAGCTCAGTATCATCAGTCAGGACAAGGCCAGGGGCTGACTGCAGAACAGATCATCAATTGCTCATATGCAAGTTCAAGTTGAAGCTGAAGAAAATTAGAACAAATCCCCAAGAGCCAAAATATGACCTTGAGTATATCTCACCTGAATTTAGAGGCTGTCTGTGGTACAATGAATTATTTAATATGTCCCTTCTAGTCATGGTCTTTGTGATTCATACACAATGATTGAGTGGGACTATGCAAACAAGGTATATAGAACCTATGACGGTTAGACTTATGTGTCAACTTGGCTGGGCCACAACTCCCAGTATTGTGCAGTTGTCCTCTATTTTATGTGTTGTGGATCCTGACCTTTGCATGTTGATGAGGGAGGAATGGTATGAGGTACGTCTTGGATTCCAGCCTTGCAGAAGAGTGTGACTAAAGCCCCACCCATACTAAATTTGCACACTTCCCTCGGGTATGGCCTGCATCTAAGATATATGTCTGTGTCCTGGTAAGGCTCTCTCTCTCTGCATCTGGATCCTGCTTCTGGTCTGTAATCAACTGACCTCCTCAGAGTCCTGCTGTCTGACCTGCTGATTCTGGGATTTGCCAGCTTCTGCAGCACCTTGGGCCAGCGGCCTATTATGTGACCTGATTTGCCATCTTCTGCAGCCTGAGCCAAGCAGTCTGTGGTCTGAACTGCCAGATGGGGTTCATTAGCTCCTGGAGCCATCTGGTCAGGAGAAGCCTATGCCTGACCCACAAATTTGGGACTTGCCAGCCTCCACAACTGCATGAGTCATTGGTTCCTGAGTTCTGTGAGACTCTGCAATTAATTAGGAAACCAAAAGACAGGAGGGAGAATACTGAGAGGAGAGGGAGTAGTTGATGTTAGAGATGATGGAGTGGTACGGCAGCTTGGAAAAGTTGGACATTTGGGACATCTCTAACCTCTGCCTCATAGGAACCAGCTTTTCACTGATTCTTATAAAAGGAACTATTCATTTACCTTCTCAAGAATAGATTTGGTGCGTTGAACACTAATGACTGAAGACCAGATGAGTTGTGAGATGACATCAAGAACATTATAGATGAAGAAAGCAAAAGGTCATTAAAAAGACAGGAAAGAAAGAAAAGACCAAAATGGATGCCAGAAGAGACTCCGAAACTTGCACTTGAACATACAGTAGCTAAAGCAAATGGAAGAAATGATGAAGTAAAAAAGCTGAAGAGAAGATTTCAAAGAGAAGACAAAGTAAAGAATTATAATGACATGTGCAAATATCTGGAGATAGAAACCCAATGGGAAGAACACACTCAGCGTTTCTCAAGCTGAAAGAACTGATGAAAAAATTCAAGCCTCGGGTTGCAATATTGAAGGATTCTATGGGGGTAATATTGAATGATGCAGGAAGCGTCAAAAGAAGATGGAATGAATACACAGAGTCACTGTACCAACATGATTTGGTCAACATTCAGTCCTTACGGGGGTAGCATATGATCAAGAACTGAAGGTATTGAAGGAAGAAGTCCAAGGTGCATTGAAGGCATTGGCAAAAAACAAGGCTACAGGAATTGACAGAATACCAAGTGAGATGTTTCAACAAATAGATGCAGTGCTGGACGTACTCACTTACCTATGCCAAGAAATTTGGAAGGCAGCTACCTGGACAACCAACTGCAAGAAATTATCAAATAATATCATTAATGTCACAGGCAAGTAAAATTATGCTGAAGATAATTTAAAAACGGTTATAGCAGTTCACCGACAGGGAACCACCAGAAATTCAAGCTGGATTCAGAAGAGACATAGAATGAGGGATGTCATTGCTGATGTCAGATGGGATCTTGGCTGAAAGCAGAGAATACCAGAAAGACGCTTACCTGTGTTTTATTGACTATGCAAAGGCATTAGATTGTGTGGATCATAACAAATTATGGATAACATTGCAAAGAATGGGAATTCCAGAACACTTAAATGTGCTCATGAGGAACCTGTACATAGACCAAGAGGCAGTCATTTGAAAAGAACAAGGGGATACTGCGTGGTTTAAAATCAGGAAATGTGTGCGTCAGGGTTGAATCCTTTCACCATACTTATTGAATCTGTACGCTGAGCAAATAATCCAAGAAGCTGGACTATATAAAGAAGAGCGTGGCATCAAGATTGGTGTCCCGTCCCATTGCCGTTGAGTCGATTCCAACTCATAGCGACCCTATAGGGCAGAGTAGAACTGCCCGATAGAGTTTTCAAGGAGCACCTGGCGGATTCGAACTGCCCACCTCTTGGTTAGCAGCCATAGCACTTAACTACTACGCCACTAGGGTTTCCTCAAGATTGGTGTAAGATTCATTATCAATCTGCAATATGCAGATGACACAACCTTGCTACCTGTGAGTGAAGAGGACGTGAAGGACTTACTGATGAAGATCGAAGACCACAGCCTTCAGTATGGATTACACCTCAACACAAAGAAAACAAAAATCCTCACAACTGGACCAATAAGCAACATCATGATAAACAGAGAAAAGACTGAAGTTATTGAGGATTTCATTTTACTTGGATCCACAGTCAACGACCATGGAAGCGGCAGTCAGGAAATCAAAGGAGGCATTGCTTTGGGCAAATCTGCCACAAAAACCTCTTTAAAGTGTTAAAAAGGAAAGATGTTGCTTTGAGAACTAAGATGTGCCTGACCCAAGCCATAGTGTTTTCAATCATGTCATACGGATGCAAAAGCTGGACAGTGAACGAGGAAGACCAAAGAATTAATATCTCTGAATTATGGCATTGGTGAAGAATATTAAACATACCATGTACTGCCAGAAGAACAGACATATCTGTCTTGGAAGAAGACAGCCTCTATGCTCATTAGAAGCAAGGACAGTGAGACTTCATCTTATGCACTTTGGACATGTTATCAGAAGGAACTAGTCCCTGGAGAAGGACATCATGCTTGGTAGAGGGTCAGTGAAAAAGAGGAAGACCCTCAATGAGATGGATTGACTCAGTGGCTGCAACAATGAGCTCAAACCCAGCAAAGATTATGAGGATGGTGCAGGACTGCACAGTGTTTCATTCTATTGTATATAGGTTCACTATGAGTTGGAACCGATTTGACAATACCTAACAACAACATCTATATCTATGTATGATTTATTATAAATATGTCTATCTATAGGAGCCCTGGTGGCACAGTGGTTAAAGCACTCAGCTGCTAACCAAAAGGTTGGCGGTTCAAACCTACCAGCTACTTCATGGGAGAAAGATGTGACAGTTGCTCCTGTAAAAGATTTACAGCTTTGGAAACCCTACAGGGCAGTGCTACTCTGCCCTACAGGGTCACTATGAGTCAAAATTGATGACAGTGGGTTTGGGCTTTTTTGTTTTTCTATCTGTCTATAGCCATATCCATATTTAAATCCATATCTACATAATCTCACTGGTTCTGTTTCTCTAGAGAACCCTAATGAAGATACACACTTACTTTCTAGTTATGTGACTTGGGAAAATCTCACCCTCTCTGAGCTCCAGTTCCTTGGAAAATACTGTCCACTTTGCCCCAACACACTGCCTTTGTACCTCTCACTCCTTTCCATCCTAGTCCCTCAGGCCTCAGCTTCTATAGCACTTTCTCCAGGAAGTCTGCCAAGACCCACCCCACTTGCTGCCTCCAAGGCCTGTAAAGGATCCCACCTACAGGCTCATGCGTAGCAGGTGCCAGGCCTGCCACAGCTGCAATAGATGAGTCCCGACCCCCCACCAGAATGTAGACCCTCTCAAGATCACAGACCAAGTCCAGCGTCTTCCATGATTTCCTTCCAGGCCCTAGTACAGCTCCTGGCTCATAGTACCCATTACTCATTGCTTTCAAGTCAATTCTGACTCATAGTGACCCTATAGGAGAGAGTAGAACTGCCCCATAGGGTTTCCAAGGAGTGGCTGGTGGATTTGAACTGCCGAACTTTTGGTTAGCAGCTGAGCTTTTAACCACTGCGCCACCAGGGCTCCATAGTAAAAAAAAAAAAATTTTAGGCGCTCAATAAATATTTGTCAAACACGTGAACAGAAAATGCCAACGCCCCCGCCTGCTTCTCAGGGTTGTTGTCATGATCAGAGAGTGTGATATATGAGCAAGTGCTCCAGCAGAGCGGGATGCCAGGTGAAGAGTGATTATTACCATTAACTATGATAAGCAGCTGGATGTTCCTAACTCCTGGTGGAAGGATAAGCCAGCATCAAAAGGCAATTCGGATCTTACCCAGCTCTGTTGCAAACCACGCACAACTGTGCTGGCACTGTTCCCTCACAGGTGCAGCCAGAGCTCTGGAGATGAAAAGGGATATCAAGGCTCCTAAGTGCTGCAGAGAACTTTCCAGGGCAGATAGGAGGGAGAACCAAAGGGGGCTGCTCCATCTAGTCTTGGCAGTGCTTCCACTCCTCCCTCCCTCTTGCTCTTCCTTTCCACATTGTCAAGACACAAATCTCTGCAGGGGACACAGAGCAATCGCTGGGGCTGGGGGAGAGAAGAGGGATGGGTTCTCCCATCTCGGGCTGCCAGCTAAGGGGTGGTTGTTAACTAGTGCCTCTCGGGAGGCTGGAGTACCTAGATGGTGCAAATGTTTAAGTGCTGGCTGCTAACTGGAAGGCTGGTGGTTCAAGCCACTCAGAGGTGCCTTGGAAGAGAGGTCTGGTGATCCATGTCTAAAAATCAGCCATCCAAAACCCTGTGGAGCATAGTTCTACCTGATACACATTTGGTTGCCATGAGTTGGAACAGCGACTTAACCACAACTAGTTTGGTGGGGTTTTTTTTTCCTTTGGTTGCTAACCAAAAGGTTGGAGGTTCAAACCCACCCAACGGCACCTCAGAAGAAAGACGTGGTGATCTACATCAGAAAAAGCAGCCATCGAGAACCCTGTGGAGCACAGTTCTACGCTGACACACATGGGGTCGCCACGAATTGAAACTGACTCAGTGGCAACTGGTTTGGCTCAAGGGACAAGGGAGAAGAAAGTGGCCACATTGAAAGGGCAGGGGGAATGCCCACCAAGTGTGCCAGCTTCCTGTGGCTTACAGGACACCTGGGAAGATTGGCCCGAGCCCTCGGTGTCATCTTGAAGAGAACTGGCTGCCTTTTTCTCCAAGAGGCAAAGTTTCTCTTCCCCTAGTCCCATACTAGACTCCCACTCTATAAACTGTCTGCAGGTAAAATCCCAGGGTGTAGTCAGGTGTGGAAGGGAGAATCGAGTGTGGATATTACACTGTGAAAACCCCTAACTGCCTGGCCTGGCAAATGAATTAACTTGTTAAACAAAATGCATACATCTGCATATATTTGAATACATGAATAGGATCAGCTCAGACCCTGCCCAAACCCAACTTCTCCTCAAGGCAGGAGGTGGAGAGGAGAGAAGCATCAGGGGAAAAAAGGGCTTGGGCTGTTCCAAGGCTGCTCCTTAAAGAGCCCGTGCTGGTGCATGCTATATTTATAGATTAAACACAAAAAGCATCTCCCCGCTGCATTAAAAACTACCCATCAAGGCTGAGGACTCAAAGGAGCAGTAAAATCAATCTCATTGCATAAAGACAACAGCAAGCAATTGGCATGACATTTTAAGTAAATGCTACAACCATTTGTAAACGTTCATTTTCCGGGAGACCCCATCTATTATATGACAGCTATTTTCTTAGCATCCCAGTGTGAATTCAGTCGGTTTACAGATAAGCCCATTGAGGAGAATGGATATCAAGATGTAAAGTGCTATAATACAGGCCATTTGTTACCACTGCACCGAGTTGCTCTGTCATTATGTATCTGCCTCTTGGAGGGGTTGGAAGTTGCTTAGCCATTTTTGCAGGTTGGTCGTAATGAGAGAGGGTCTAAAGAGGGTGGGGAAGAAGGAGGCAGCAATGGCCCTGTCATGGGTTGCCGACTGCAGACTGGAGGCAAACAGGACCAGACTCAATGCGGGCCTCCAGGGTAAAGACATGCCCTCTGGGAAGCTTCTTTCCCAAAGAGGCCCGGGTACCTGTTGCTAAGCCTACTGCTGTGGAGTCCATTCCGACTCATAATGAAGAGGCCCAGGTAGGAGAGACATTTCCTGCCACAAGCAACAGAGAACCAGCAGATCACCGAGAGAAGAGGGTTTGTCAAAGGCCACTAGCTTCCTGGGCACTCAGCACAACTCAGCTCATCTTCTGGACTCAGGAGAAAACTAAAAAAAAACCAAACCAGTTTCGTTGAGTTGATTCTGACCCATGATCCCCCCATGTATGTGGAGTAGAACTGTACTCCACAGGATTTCCATGGTTGTGGCCTCTCAGAAGCAGATTGCCAGGCCTTTCTTCCCAAGCACCTCTGGGTGGGTTTGAACTGCCAGTTTTTTGGTTGGTAGCCCAGTGCTTGACGATTTGCAGCACCCAGGGACTCCTGGATTCAAGAGAAAATCCCTTTTGGTGGAGTTCCTCCCCAGCCCCCTGCACCTCCCGGCACAGGTGGCCAGTGGGACTAGGAAGTCTCGTAGCAGCTGTGTGGGAACCTGCTCAGGAGCCACCCAGGCTGAAATATGGCCCGAGAGAAGCCGAGGGTCCCCCAGCCTCATAACTCACTGCTAAATCTGACAACCCAGGCACTTCCAGGGAGGAAATAAATGACCCCCTCGGTGAACCTGGAACTGCGTTGACGGGGTGCAGAGCGGGGCGGATGACGGATCACGCCAGGCTCCCAGTGGGGTGGTTGAAGGGAAGGGACTCAGCCCTCAGGTGGCAAGTAAGCCAAATACCTGGAAATTGAAGCCCGTTTCAAAAAGGGGGCAGGGGGCTGGTGCTGCCAAAGAGAGTGGTCCCTGTGCCAGTCATTTAGGGCACAAACCTCAGGGGACCTCTTTTCTAGGCAGGCCCCTAAATGTGCTTCCTTAAGGACCTTATTGGCTCTTGTGCTTCTAGATGCTTCTCTGTTGCCATTTATATGTTCATTCATTCATTCATTCCATAAATATTAGGGGTGTATCTTCTCTTTTCCTCTCCAGGCAATCCTGACCTGGCCCGATCTTAGTTTGTAGCCAGTCAGGCTGAGCAGAGAGTGGGTCATTTAGTCTATGAATGCTCCTGGGTGTGGCCAAGTCTGACTTGTTCTCCAAACTGTATCCCCCATGTCTCCTGGTGCCTGGCACTTAGTTGTTGTTGTTGCTAGCTGCTGTTTAAATGGCATCCCCACCTCATGGGATGTACCATGGAACAAAATGCTGGCTGGTCCTGTGCCATCCCCATGATCCGTTGCAGACCAGACCACTGTGATCCATAGAGCTTTCGTTGGCTGATCTTCGGAAGTAGATCACCACACCTTACTTCCTAGTCCTTCTTAGTCCTGGAGCTCTGCTGAAACCTGTTCAGCATCATAGCAACAAGAAAACCTCCACCGATGGAATTGGTGGTGGCTGTACAGGAGATGAACAAATAAACCGATGGGTGAGTGAACAAATGAATGAATAGATGAATGAATGAGTGCTCTGCTCCTCAGGTGCCAGTTCACCAGGTAGCTGGTGCCACAGCAGAGCCTCCCTCCTGGGCAGGTGAATCCTGCCTCCCAGTGTGGTGGGGTTGGACACAGTTCCTCAAGAGGCAAGTCTGATGGCCTGAGTTCTAATCCCAGCTCTGCCACGAGCCAGTCACTGGGGGTGAAATGAGGCCACATGGTCTGTAAGAGCCCTTCAGCCACTAGGTGCTGGGACCCCAGCAGAGATCAGGAGAGGCAGAGCAGAAGCCAAAAATGTACTTTCAGGCTCTGGGAGGAAAAGTGGTTCCTTCAGGATGAAGTGGGGCAATGCTCTTTGTAGAGAGCCTCCCCTGAGGTCGATCCTCAGTCATGGCGGCTGGTATTTTCACTATTCAGGATCAAGGGTAAGAAGATGGCATCGTTAACTGGGGAATTGAATAGAAATGCCCATGTGGACTCTGATCAGGCTTCCAGAAGTAGTTTGCTCTGAACTGCCCTTTCTTGGCCCCATTTTACTCCACCTCAATGTGACCTCTTTCCCAGGATACTCCTCGAGAGAACCCAAGTCCTGAAGGTGAGGGAGTCCTGCTCTCTTGGAGCCACCTCAGCAATGACCAACCTGGAACTCTGACGAGGGTGTGTTTCTGTTAAGGGCAGGGCGGATTATCCAATAGGCAAGGTAAGCACAGTGTTTACCTTGCTTACCAGGCATCTGTAGTGAACAATTTCACAAAGATGTGGTGAAACTCATGTGAAATTGTTCACTACGGATTAGTAAGTAAGCACAGTAAGCCCGTGCTTACTTTGCTTACTGGATCATCCCCCCCTGTCAGGGATTGTAAATTTGAAAAGAGGCTTTGATTCTGTAGAAAGGTGCTGTGAGGTTGGGGGAGAGACAGATGCCAGCCATACCCAGAAGCGGAATCTTTGATGTGGTGACAACATATGAAATTGTTTGCTACAGATGATCTGATAACCAAAGTAAGCACTGTGCTTACCTTGCCTATTGGCTACTCTGACCCTGGTGAAGGGGGCAGGTGAATAAGTCACACTGGAGTAGCCAGGGGACCCAGCCTGGTCACTGACAGAGAGAGGGCAGTGAGTGGTGTAGAAGTGAGGAGCTCCTTCTGAGGTAATGGAAGGTCATGGTCGTCCCTGTGGGGGCTGTGTCCAGGCTGGTGTGAACTAGAAAACGTCTGGAGTTTATGAAGAACTGCTTAGGTGCAAAAATCAGTTCTTCTAAGATAAATAAACTAGCAAGTACCAGCTGAGCTGCCACCGAGAGTACTTAGCTTAATCAAGCAGTGTCATCCCTGAGGTAATGTAGAGCCTCCGTTCATCATCGCTCTTTCGTTCTTCCTGTGTCGCCGCCACTAACGGTTCTCGTGTAAAGGCAGAAAGTTGCAAAGTTAACTTTCAGTCACCGCCTCATTTCTACTCACTCAGCCGTTGCCTCTCTGGAGGCCACCATCAGACCTGGGCAGCGGGTGAGGCTGGGAGTGGGCCCTTACTTTCCAGTGACTGGAAGCCCTTTGATGTTGTTAGCTGCCGCCAAGTGGACCCTCAGCTCATGGTGCCCCCACCTACAACGGAACAAAACGCTGCCAGGTCCTGCACCATCTCCACGATCGGTGTAGGATCAGACTGTTGTGTTGGTTTTCGCTGGTTGATTTTTGGAAACAGATCACCAGGCCTTTCTTCCTAATCCTTCTTAGTCAGGAAGCTCTGCTGAAACCTGTTCAGCCTCCTAGCAACATGCAAGCCTCCACTGACAGATGGGTGGTGGCTGCACGTGAGGCTCACTGGCTGGGATTCCAAACCGAGTCTCCACATGGAAGGCGAGAACTCTACCACTGAACCAACAATGATGAATTCTCATTTTTACAACAAACCTGGGAACAAAAACTAAAAGTAGATACCCCTCTCCCCATTTCATATCTAGGCAAACTGAGGCAGGATAACAGAATGGCCATCCAGTGTATCATTATAGGTGACAGTGTGTTTCAAAAACTCTCCGGCCTGGATTAGGACCAGTTGGCAGCTGTGTGACCTATTGTAAATGTCCCAATGTCTCCCTTCCTCAATTCTCACCTACTTTACTGGGCATGTGAAGATGAAATGACATCAGTGTGCCTAGGACAGAACAGACACGTAAAACACAGGAGCCAGCGCACAAAAGTAGGACCACTTGCCTCAAGTCACAGGTGGGTCAGATCAGGGGTGGGGGGAGGGTTAAGTCCTAAACCCCAGTCTCTCAACTCTCATTCCAACGGTTTCCATGGTAACGGATCCTAACCTAGCCATGAGCATTGCCTGATTTTTGTGACATCCCATAGTATATAATATTATCTGAAGGCCATCACAAAATAATCAAATAGTATGCTATATTGTGCTTGCTCTTGGTGCGGCTGTCATAAGGATTTGACAACAATGACAAGATGTCAGCTCGGCTCCCAGAGAGTCAGACAGCCGAGGTGCAGCCAGGGAGATGGTTTTTGCCTCTAACTCTGACATGGGAAAAGTTAGTGTCAGATCCCATTGTTTGCATCTTTCTAATGATCCCCGAATGCTCAACTCCAACTGGCCCTATCCTTTACTCCTTATCTCTGACTGGCTTCTCCTCCATCCCTCCACATCCCGGCCCTCAAACACTCTTTTATCCTCTTGCCCCACCAGACCTGAACAGAGTGGCAGAAACACCAAGCTGTGCTCCGTAAACTTTAATGTGTAAAAGAACCATCGGGGAAGCTTGTGCAAATCCAGAGCCTGGCTCAGGAGGTCTTAAGGGGAGCTTAAGAATCTGCATTTCTGACACGTTCCCAGACGATGCCGCTGGGTCGCACTTAGAGATGCAAGGAGCCTAAACCGTGAGTGATTCTCCAGCCCGGGCCGCATGGACTCACCTGGCGGGCTTGTTAAAACAGGTTGCTGGGCCCCACCTCCAGAGCTTCTGATTCTCTTGGTCTGGGGCGGGGCATGAAAATCTGTGTTTCTAACAAGTTCCCAGGTGATGTTGATGCTGCCGGCTCAGGAGCCACCCTTTGAGCACCACTGCACTAGAGGATGGGATGTTACCAGGTGAGGCGGAATGGGGCCCCGTCTCAGCTGCCTAACTTGTTACACCTGTGCCCTGGCCAGGTGTCTCCGCACTGGGCCTCCTGGTCCTTCCCCACTTCTCTCCTGGGATAAAGCTACTTGCATGAGACCCTCTTCTGTTACAGGGCAGAGCCAACCTTCTGTCACTGCATCAAGTATATGCAGAGAGACTAATTTCGCAAAATCTGCACAAAAATCAGAGGAATTTATGTTCCCGCTGCAAGAGGAATGCGGCTGAGTGGAAATCAAATGCAGGACTTCTATTACCTGTTCACGTCACCAGCAGTGACTGATGGCCAAGAGGAAGATTGCAAATGGAATCGCTTTCACTTTGCTCAGAGCAAACTCCACCCAGCAGCAAAGTCTTCTGCAAATCCATAGTTCTCCCAAGTGTCAGTGGCAGCCGCTATGACAGTCGGTGACAGGAGCCCGGGATAGCAGCCAAGGCAGAGAGGGCCTTCACTCAGCCCAGGGCCCCTGGGGGCCTGTCCCTCACGCACAAGCAGGGGCCCCTCCAGGCACAGGGAATCCAGTTTGATTTAATATGGTTCATTTTTCTTCCTTGTTTTAATCACAGAGTAATAACAATAATAAACCTGCCTTTCTGCAGTGTCTTTCCTTGCCAGTGTATCACCGAACACTTTACAGATTTAATAATAGAGCTTCAGAAATAAATAATGGAGAATAATAATAGGAAGGATAAATAACATATTTATGGAACTGTATTGTGGTTTATGGTGGTAAACTGTTCCTCAGTCAGCGGCAGGAAACGAAGGGGTTTGGAAGGGAGAAGCGAAGAGAAGAGAGGGGAGGTGTGAGCTGAGCTGGGGAGCTGGGGGCCAGGGGGCCAGAGAGAATGGAGGCTGGAAGTGGAGGCTAAATGAGGCCCGGGAGGGCAGCCCATGAAGTGTGTGTGGGTGGAGGAGCGAGGCTGTCAGAGGCTGGGCTTTCTGGAAATAGACATTGAAATGGGGTGGTGTTGTCATGAGTTCCTGTCAAGTGGATTCCAACTCATGGCGACCCCATGTGTGCAGAGTAGAACTGCTCCATAGGGTTTTCAAGATCTTTCAGAAGCAGATCACCAGACCTGTCTTCCAAGGTGCCTCTGGGTGGGTTCAAGCCACTAACCTTTTGGCTAGTAGTGGAGCACTTCACTGCTTGTGCCACCCAGTGCAAGACACCTATTTAGGGATGAGCCCATCTAGGAACAGGGAGGAAAGGTGAGTAAACGGAGCCAGAAGCTGGGCCACAATGGCCAGCCCTTTAGTTTCCACCTGGCTCAGTCACTAGATGTGGGGCTGCCTGAGGAAGCTGTGACTTCAGGCCGGGTGGCTCTCTGCACCGAGGCTGTCCCTGCCTGCCGTTCCTGCAGCCCCTGCCGCCTGACAGCAAGCCCTTCCTTGGAGGGGGTGGGTGGTACATGCCCAACACCATGGTAGGCAGGGGGTGAGTCCCCAAAACCAGTCTGGAACAAGGCCCTTGAAAAGAAGGGACGTTGTGTAAAATTCAACAGATGGAATGTTCTTCCCTGAGCCTTCAATGGGGACTGGCTGCAGACAGTGGCTGGGAGAGACCCACTGGGGTCAGAGGTGGCAGGGAAGTGGACAGGAAGATGGCACAGGCCTCACACAGGGACCTGGCCCTCCCACCAGGCCAGTAGAAGTGACCAGGGACCTTCTCTTGCTTTGCATTAGCTGTCTCCCTGCCCTTGTCAGTGGTCTCGAGAATGGAGAGCAAATCCATACTATCAACGGCCGGTTCGCTCCTGACAGTTATTTGCCTGCTATATCCTACGGGCTTTACATACATTGTGTCTGTCGTAGATGAGAAAATGGGACTCGGAAGCTGAAAAAACTGCCCAGGCCCCACAGGCGATGGCAGTGGTGTTGGCTGCTGCAGTCGGCCCTCGACCCGTGGTGATGCCACGCGTGATAGAGTGGAACCGGGCTCCACGGGGCTTTTTTGGCTGTAACCTTTATGGAAGCAGTTCGCCAGGTCTTTCTTCTGTAGAGCCCCTGGGTGGGTTTGAACTGCCAACCTTTGTGTTAGCAGCCAATCACAAACTGCTTGCTCCACCCAGGCTCCTTAACAGGTTGGTGTTGTTATCGTCAGGTGCCATTGAGTCGGCTCTGACTCCTAGTGACCCTGTGTACAACAGAATGAAACACTGCCTGGTCCTGTGCCACCCTCACAATCGTTGTTATGCTTGAGCCCATTGTTGCAGCCACTGTGTCAGTCCATCTCATTGAGGGTTTTCCTCTTTTTTGCTGACCCTCTACGTTACCAAGCATGATGTCCTTATCTTAGCAGGTTAGGAGTGACAAAGTCAAGGCTAAAGTCCACCTCCCTCTGCAGACTAAAGGTTCCAGCAGAGGCCAAAATGAAGCCAATGTCAAGTGCTGAGGGTAAGTACATCCAGCTTTAGTCTTGTTCTCCAGCCCCCTCCTGCCACGCCTTCCTGGGGTCTGTCTCCTGAGAACACAGGCTTCTGGTAAGATGCTGGCCCTGGTCCACAGATGAAGCACCAGCCTCAGAAGCTGACTCCTCCAGCCTGGCACCTGGAGGCAAGAGACACCAAGGCTGGGCCTGCTGCCTGCCGGCCCATCCTGTGGTGCTGTGCTCTGGCCAAATGGCCCCACACAGGGAGGCCCACTGTGACTGTGTACCCTGCATTGACGGCAGCCATGGTCCGGCAGGTAGCTGCTGGAGCTGGCACACCACCGAGGAAGCACCCACTGGGTGGCTCTTGTTCACCTTGGAAACTCCTGCGCCCACAGTGGCTTGTAAACAAGTGGCTCTCACCTTGGCTGGTGCCTTCTGTGGGCTTTAAACTTATTAGTCCTTTTTATTGTCTTGTCAGAGGCGGATTGCTAGCTCAAGAGCGTGCGAGGCCTTTTCCCCAGAGCGTCTCAAGTATCTGTTGCCGAGAAGATGTAACTCGGTATGCGGCGGAGAGATGGGGTTGTGGGGAGAGGAGCGAGAGCTGGGCTGTCTGACTTGAGCGGCTCTCCCCTCCTGGAGCTTAGTCAGCATTCGGTGCTCGGTTCCTGTGCTCCTACTGTGTGCCTGACACTGCCCAGTGTCCTCGGGATATAGTGAATCAGCCAGGCAGAACCCCTGCCCTCTCAGGCAATTCCAGAATTAACCATGTATTTACAATCATGCTAAGACTGCCAGGGCACTGTGTGGAAAGTCATAGGGTATGTTTCCCCACCTGTAACATGCCAGGGATCCCCAGCGTTCCACGGTTCAGAGCTTCCGGGCCTAGCCAGGAGAACAGAGTCGACCATTTTCATGTGCGGCCAGGTGCTCCTCTCACCTTCAAATGCTGCACTCTGATTGTCCTTGCCATAGTGTTTTTCCCCATTCCCTCCCTGCCAGCTGCTGGCAGGTTACGGAGATGTTATGGACTGAATTTTGTTCCCGAAAAAATATGGGTCAGCTTGGCTAGGCCATGATTCCTAGTATCGTTTGGTTGTCTTCCATTTTGTGATTTGATGTAATTATCCTCCATTTTGGGATGTGTTATAAATCCTAGCCTCTAGGCCTGTGGTTAAGATCCTATTTGGGAGTGAGCTGTCCATTATGTTAATGTGGCGGGACTAGGGTGGGATGTAGCTTGAGTCACCTACCACCATATTAGAGGGTATGACTCAAGTCACCACCCTGACCACCCTTATTCAAGTCATGCTCTTCCTTGAGTCACACCTTTTATCTTATAAGAGAGAAAAGGACAGAGAAGCAAGCAGAGATAGGGACCTCAATACTACCAAGAAAGAAGAGCCAGGAGCAGAGTGTGTCTTTTAGACCTGGGGTCCCTGCACTGAGAACCTCCTAGACCCAAGGGAAGATTGATACCAAGACACATGGAGATCTCCAAGGAGCACCAGAAAGAGAAAGCCTCCCCCTAGAGCCAGTGCCCTGATTTCTAGCCTCCTAAAGGGTGAGAAAATAAGTTTCTGTCTCCTAAAACCCTCCACATGGTATTTCAGTCATAGCAGCACTAGGTAACTAAGACAGAAGGGTTCTCCTGCTGGGCACAGGGTTTGGTGTTAGAGTCAGACAGCAGGTTTGCATCTGATTCTGTTAAAAACCCAAAGCTACCCCACCACCCCCAGGACACAGGCACTCCCTGCCGGGGATGGTGCAGGGACCAAGGTCGCCTTGGGGCTCTCGTATCAGCCACTTCCAGGACATGGTGACCTCTTGGTGATGGTGCCACCATATTGGTCTTCCCACATTGGTCAGCCATGGCCCCTGTGGGAAACGTGGCGCAGGGTGTGGGTATAGATCAGGGAGTCTTTAACCTCAAGGAGCATAGCATGAAGCTGGGGAGAGAGTACAAATAGGAGAACTGAAAGCTGTGTGTTATGGATTGAATTGTGTCCCCAAACAATATGTGTCAACTTGGCTAGGCCATGATTTCCAGTATTATGTGGTTGTCCTCCATTTTGTAATTATCCTCTGTTTTGTGATGTGTTGTAAATCCTAAACTCTATATGTTAATGAGGCAGGATTACAGTAGGGTATATCTAGAGTCACCACCTGACAACAGGGTGTGACTCAAGTCACACCTTTACTTGAGTCACACCTTTTATCTTACAAGAGAGAAGGAGAGAGAAACAAGCAGAGATGTGGGGAGATGCCAAGCCACAAGAAGATCACCTAGGAGCAGAAGCTCAAAAGAGGCAAGAACCTTCCTCCAGAGCTGACAAAGAGAGAGAGAAAGCCTTCCCCTAGAGCCAGTACCCTGAATTCAGACTTCTAGCCTCCTAAACTGTGAGAAAAGTAAACTTCTATTTGTTAAAGCCATCCACTTGTGGTATTTCTGTTACAGCAGTACTAGATAACTAAGACACCGTGTTTACAGAGAGATGGACAAGCACATCATTACTGCTGTTCGCACAGAGCTCCAGCATTACCCAGAGCTAGAATCAGGGCCTGATGCCCCAGGGAGGGGCGCTACCAGGGAGGAGGGTCCGCCCAAAGCTGCACTGGCCATGCCCAGCCACCCATTCCAAGCTAGAGGGTCTGGTTGTTGAACCTATGTTCTCATAATAAGCCCAACCAGCAGCGTTAGCATGGGCTCAGAGTCCCATAGACGTGGCCCTGGCCCAAATGTCACCTGCAGTGTGAATTTCAGGCAAGGCACTATGCTGCTCAAGTCTCCATTTCATCTTCTGTAAAACAGGGATAATAATAGCATGGATCTTGGGTGCTTTTGGTAGATTTATGCGGTTCATGAGTCATCTTCGAGCCTCATGCTGAAAATCAGGAGTGCCAATTTTCTGCCCTCCTGATCTTCCGAGCTTGTGGAGCCAAATGGGGATCGGCATCTCCGACTTATCAACGGACGCCCCACTGCTCTAAAGCAGGGGTTGGCAAACTCCGGCCCACGGGCCAAATCCAGTCCTGCTGCTGCCTGCTTTTGTAAATAAAGTTTTGTTGGAGCACAGCCATGTTCATTTGCTTATGTAGTGTTTACAGTTGCTTTTGTGCTACAATGGTAGAATTGAGTAGTTGCAACAGAGACTGTTTGGGCCGCAGAGTTGAAAATGTTTATTATCTAGACCTTTACAGAAAAAGTTGGCAGATTCCTGCTCTAAAGGACAGGCCCCCCAATAAGGCTGGAATGGAGAGTGCTGTAGGGCCAAAGGCAGGGCCTCCTACCCACTCCACTCCCAAGTTCAGACCTTGTAGTCTAGTCTGCCTGAGGGAGACTTGGGCCTGCCAAGTGGATTCTGGGTGCACACCCTTAACCAGCCAGCTGCCCAGAGGGTTGCTGCCTGCCTTGCAGACCTACCATGGTAGGATGATGAGCTGGCACCAGGAGATGGAGCGTGGTGGCCTCCCAGCTGGCCCTGGGAAGCCAGGTCCTAGCCCTACACTGCTGGGGCAGGAAGCCAAGCCAGGGGCCTGCCCTTCTCACCACACTCTTGGCAGCAGTGCCAGGGAGGAGAAAGAGCCTGTGCCCTTGTTGGGACAAGGCCCAGCTGAGTCAGGTTCCTCCCAACCTGATCCTACTTCTCCTGGTTGAGAAGGAGGGAAGACTCTTTCCCCAATATGCCTATCGCTGAGAGGGAGCAGAAGGTTCTCATCTATAAACCAAGGTGGAAAAGCAGGGGTAGGAGGAAGAGGGCCCCATGTACCTGAAACACTTTAGGTGCTCAGTGAGTGGTTTCTGTTGTTGCTGGGTGCTATCAAGTCAATTCTGACTCACAGCGACACTACAGGACAGAGTAGAACTGCCCCATAGTGTTTTCTTGGCTATAATCTTTACGGGAACAGATCCCCACATCCTTTCTCCCGCAGAATCGCTGGTGGGTTTGGATTGCCAACTTTTTGGTTAGTAGCTGAGTGCTTAACCACCGCACCACCAGGGCTCCTTCAATGAGTGGTAGCTATTACTTTCATTAACTATTATAAACGAGGGCAGTGGTGGTTCAGTGGTTGGATTATTATCTTCCATGAGAAAGGCCTGGGTTCAATTCGCAGCCGATGCACCTCATTGCAGCCACCACCCATCCATCAGTGGAGGCTATGATGGTGAACATGTTTCACCAGAGCTTCCAGACTAAGACAGACTAGGAAGAAAGGCCTGGCAATCTCCTGAAAATCAACCAATGAAAATCCTGTAAATTACAACAGTCCAATCTGCATCCCATCATGGGGATAACGCAGGACCAGGCAGTGCTTCGGGGGTCACCAAGAGTTGGAAGCCAACTTGACAGCAGCTAACAATGGTAACAACATAATTATAAATCCAAATTTCTCCCAGCGGCTTCTACCTACTGGCCCTAATACAACCTTTTAACAACTCAGCACAAATCTACTCCCTTTCAATATGACAACTTTAAAAACATATTTGAAGATCCTTACCTCCAGTCAGCGAGTGGCAAACTGGCAACTCAACCCAGCTGAATCCTGGCTGTTTCCATTACTTGGAATAACTGTCCCATAAGTGATACACTTCATTGTCTCCAGAACGGAGCATTTATACCGTTTCTATATAAACACATCTAAAATGTATGTTCTAATCCTGTGGCCCACAATATTTCATTAGAAGGACCTTTTCCCAGAACTTTCTGGATACATTACAATGTATCGCACCCAGTGGAACCTTTGCTGTCTCGGGTGATCTTCACCACTGTCTGGTGGTTGGGTGTGGTGGAGTAGGAAGCAGATCAAATGAGGCATCCAAGGTTTAATTCAGTCGGTGCCTCTTCCTAGCTGTAATTACACACTTGTTCATAGGACTGGGGGGAGTCACTTCCTCACCACGCCTCATCTGTGAAAGAACCCCCCACCTGTGGGATTGCTCCAGATGTCTGTGAGCGAGCTCCCAGCCTCCTGCCGGAGGACGTGGGAGAAGACAGCGGGTGTGGAGGAGCCTGCAGCTAGGTCTGCGGGCACAACCTCTCTGCAGTGCAGCCGGTGTGTTGCTTTATATGTATCTCTGATAAATAGCTGTATTTTTATATTCTAATTTGTAGTAGAAACAATACTTCCGAGACCTGGAAAAGCCCCAAGTCCCAGCTCAAACTGAAGATGAAAGGGTTTCCAATAAGAAGGTGGGCGGCTACAGGGAAAAAAAAAAACAAAGGGAGAAGTGGGGGCTAGGAGAAAGCCTGTTCCTGAAGACAGAGGCTGGGCTGCCCCTGCCTAGAGATCAGACAAAAACAGTTGCCTCCTCACCCCCAGGGGTCATGGGAAGGCTAGCGTTTCTGGAAGTTGAAACAGGCGGACTTCCGGAGTGGAAAATCAGTGTTGTTGAACATCCAAAGGGGGAAGGCTGGGACTCGTCTCATAAACAAACAAACAAAACAAACCAGTTACCGTCCAGTTGACTCCAACTCATGGCGCTCCATGTGTATTGGAGTAGAACTGTGTTCTTTAGGGTTTTCGATGGCTGATAGTTTGGAAGTGGATTGCCAGGCCTTTCTTCCAAGGAGCCTCTGGGTGGTCTTGAACTGCCAGCCTTTTGATTAGCAGCCAGTGCATTAACCATTTGGACCTCCCAGGGACTCCAGAGGCATCTCATAAGCTGGGCCAAACCAGCCCGGACATACCCCGTACCTGCCCTGTTTCCTCTGGGTGTCTTAGGACCCCTGGCACATCCTAACCCTTCCATTCCCACCACCCTCTGGAAAAGCAATACCTGTGCCCAAGACAAATGGCAGAGAGTGTGGGCAGTCACCGTCCAGCAGAGTTGCCACCTTAACGCACTCCTGAATCCCCAAGGTCTTAATATGAATATGCAGATTCCACAGCCTGGGACTCTGAGTGTAGAACAAGATGCGAGGCCCAGCTGGCACTGGAGGTGTGTGGGGACAATGGGGCATAGGGTTATTAGAGGATGGTCTATGGAGCTGGCCAAGGACTCACGTTGTGGCTGTGCTGCCCCCGTCGGCCTCTGTGACTCTAAGCAAGGTACTTAACCTGTTTGAGTCTCCATCTTTTCATTTGTCAAATGGCAATGATGACAGTCTCATAGGTTGACTGAGAAGATTCAGTTATGTGAATTAAGCACACTGAATTAAGTATCTGGTATATTCTAAATACTCTGTCATTGGAGTCCCTCAGTGGTACAAACAGTTAACAGTGCTCGGCTGCTAACCAAAGGGTTGGCAGTTCGAGCCCACCAGCCACTCCAAAGGAGAAAGATACGGCAGTCTGCTTCTGTAAAAGTTTCAGCTTTGGAAACCCTATGGGGCAGTTCTATTCTGTCCAATAGGGTCGCTATGAGTCGGAATTGACTCGACAGCAACAGGTTTGGTTTTTGAATTTTATTTACTTTTTAAGTTACACAACAGCTGGGGAGCCCTGGTTCCCACATTGGCCTGAAAGGTGGACGACGTGATCACCACCAGCAGGTGAGATGCCCAGAGGTTAATATCCTGCCCAAGCCAATCCTTGCCTGCTGTGACCCACTTAATGACGCGCCATTTGGAATGTATGCATGTGTGTACATTACAGGTAGGCCTAGGGTGGATGTCAGCCATGCTACTCTGAGGACTGAATGCTGATGGGGAGAAGAGCCAGGCCAATCTACCTAGGGGCAGTTCAGCCCTGGTTGGAGCACAGCCCTTGCTGGTACCTTGTTCTCTGTAGAGCCAGGTTTCTCATCCTCAGCACTATTGACGTTTTGTGCCGGATAATTGTGGTGGAGGCTGTCCTGGGCGTTACAGGAGGTGTAGACACATCCCTGGCCTCAATCTGCTAGATGCCAGCAGCACCTCCTGCCAAGTGTTAACAATCAAAACTGTCTCCAGACCCTGCAAACGCCCCCTCGGGGGGCAAAGATACCTTGGTCGAGAATCACTTCTGTAGGGTCTTAATACATCCCCTCCTCACGCCCAGATACCTCTGGAGGAAACGGGTCCACGGTCTGTGAAGTTGGCAGTGAGCAGGGGGTTAAACGAACGGATGAACTTGATTTCCTCACTGTAAGCTACCCCGAGGAGGCCAGGAGTCCGTTGCTGACAGCATCGCAGAACCCTTGCGGAGAGTATTTAGTGCTGGGCCTGTCAGCTCCCTGGCTTCCGGGTCTTGCCCAGCTTGGTTAGAGAGGGGAGCCAGGCTCCGTGGGCAGGAAGCTAAGGAACGGAGGTTTTGGGTGGGCAGCAGCAGTAGCAGCCCCCACCTGCTCCCACCACCTGCATCTCCAGGGCCCGAAGCTTCCTGGGAAAAACATCTTTTGAAAAGGTAGGGCTGGAGTTGACACTGGGAGCTCTCGTTGAAGAAGCCAGGGGACGTGGAGGCTGAGTGGGGGAAGAGAATGTTATCACAGAAACCTGATTTCTCTACATACTATCAGCTCCCCATCTGTTCCTTGATTAAATGTGTTGCTGCACACCCTCCCTGCACACCCGCTGCCAGGATGTCTCCGGAGCCCTGATTACATCTGTGGAGAGCGCCTCAAACCTCACAGATGAGCGGGCCTATCGATCAGCCTGGCAGCTGACGTTTGTTTTAAAGCCTGGAAGAGGACGAGGAGCAGGAGCGGAGCTGGCTGGGGTGAGGGTGCAGGGGAGCCCTGGGGCCAGATGAGCATCGGGTATTTGTCCCTGGCTCTGTGACCTTGAAGGAGCCCTGGTGGTGCAGTGGTTAAGCGCTCAGCCGCTACCCGGAAGGTTGGTGGTTCGAACTTATCCAGCAGTTCTCCAGACAATGACCTGGAGATCTGTTCCCATAAAGATCATAGAGCACCCTATGGGGCAGTGCTACTCTGTGACATGGAATCTCTGTGAGTTGAAATAGACTCAACGGCACCTAACAATAACAACTGTGACCTTGAACAGGCCCCTTCCCCTTTGTGGCCTCAGCTTCCTGTTTCAGGGGGCTGTTGGACCAGGTGATTTTAAAGTCTCTTCCTCAGGCCCACCCCAGGCCTGGTGAATCAGAATCTACCTTTTAACCAGGTCCCAGGTGCTTTAGGATCAGATTAAAGCATGAGAAATGCTTGCCTTCCGTTCCACTCATTTGGCCACTTCAGAAATGAACACGTGTGAGAAAGATCTCAAAGGGAGGGACTCACCACTTTCTCCGGCCTGTGGAAAATTTGACAGGTATTTTCTTCCTGTCTAAGAACCTTAACCCTGAGGAGGAACCAGCTCTAAAATCCCAGCCACCTCCTGTGGTATGAGCCTGAGATGAAAATATTCCTTAGGTTCATCATTTCATAAGCCCAGGGATAAGACACAAGCAGGATCAAATTCCTGTCCTCACAGGACCTCCTATCGCACAGGGACAGCCAGACACTCCCTGTAAGTGGGTCCCAGAGAGAAAGACTAGCTGTGTGATTTACCATCAGCCTCTCAGGGTCTCCCTGCAGGGGTCTGGCTGAGTTCTCCAGAGACTAGCAGCCTCTTGCTGCTGTGGGTGTTCTAACAAATGACCTCAATCTAGGGGGGCTGAAAACAACAGAAAGTTATTCTCTCACAGTTCTGGAGGCCAGACATCTAAAATCAAGGTGCCAACAGGGTCGCGCTCCCTCTGGAGGCCCAAGGGGAAAATCCTTCCTTGCCTTTTCCAGCCTCTGGTGGCTGCCAGCATTCCTTGGCTTGGGATGCATCACCCCATCTCTGGGATCACATCCCCTCCTCCCATCTCCGTGGTGTCAAATCTCCCTCTCCTTTTCGTTTGTAAGGACACCGATGGTGGCATTTAGGGCCTACTTGGATAATCCAGGAGAATCTCATCTCTAAATCCTTAATTATGTCGGCAAAGACCCCTTTTCTAAATAAGAGGACATTCATAGGCTCCAGGGGTTTGATGTGAATATTTTTTGGGGTGCCGTTTTCTGGCCTACCATATTTGCCAATGAAGATGTGGTTCCCTCCCCAGTAAATTGGGTTAATAATATCCCCTAGGGTGGTTCTAGGTCCCTGGATGGTGCAAATGGTTTGTGTGCAACTACTACGGTTGGTGGTCCTTTGTGCTGCGGAAGAAAGGCCTGGCCATCTGCTTCCATAAAGATTACAGCTAAGAAAACCCTATGGAGCAGTTCTACTCTGTAATGTAGGGGGTCACCATGAGTCGGGATCTGCTTGAGGGCAACGGGTTTGGCTTTTTTGGGGGGGGTAGTTAGGGTGGTTCTGCACCTGAGTGCATTGGAATCACCTGAAGGGCTTGTCAAACACCGATTGCAGCATCTCTGATTCTTGGCATCTTGGGAAGGCCTTAAAATTTGCATTTCTGACAATTCCCAGGTGATGCTGAGAAGCACTGGATTAAATGAAGTTGTGCTTGTAAGGACCTATCAAAGTACCACGCGGAAGAATCACTGAACAGATCGGTGTTGGTGAACAACTAACAAGAATGTCAACCACTACGGCCTCTGGGTTAATTGGAAGACGGTGGAGCAGAGGGGCTGGTCTCCCTCAGAAAGTGGGCCCCTTGGGGCAGGGCTGTATTCATTCATCCACAGCACACTGCCTGGTGGTTCAGCCAGGGATTAGCCATGAGCCAGGCTCTGTGCTGGGGGCTGGTCTTGCTTCCCTGGTTGCTATGGAGTTTACCTTGTAATAACCACACATAAATGGACCACATGCAGAGAAAGGTACAGAAATCACACAGAAGTGCTGGTGTCCCACAGGGTTTTGAGAGGGAAGTAAATTTGCCAGCAGCTTTGGGGTGACAATTCTAGGCGTGGTGGTAGAAACATCGGTGTGGGTAAATCACCAAATCCGAGGCTGGGAGTACAGGAGACGGGGCTGTGCCACCCACCTATCCCACCGCCCTCCCGGAGGGGACCTCAGCAAGGGTGAGGAAGAGATGAGTCCTTTATGCCTGCCTTTGGAGCAACGACCTGTGTCCTGCAGGCAACCTTTGGACATTACCGGGTTTTCTTTGGGAGAACGATCTGTTGAGCTTTGTGTTGGGATCAGGCGGGAGGTGCCTTAGTATCCCAGGGCTATTGTAACACAGGACCACAAATTGGATGACTTATAAGGATAGTAATGTATTGCCTCATAGCTCCAGAGGCTTGGAGTCTGAAATCAGGGCGTCAGCAGGGCCATGATCTCTCTGAAGGCTCTAGGGCAAGGTCCTTTCTCATCTCTCCCAGCTACTGGTGGCCCAAGGTGTTCCTTGGTTTTCAGCTGCCATCTTTGCCTCTGTTGTCATCTTTTCTCTGTGTCTGTCTGTGCCTCTTTTCCTCTTACAAGGCGCCACCCATATAGGATTAGGACACACCCAATACCCATATGATGTCATGTTAACTGATAACATCTTCAAAGACTATTTCCAAACAAGGTCACCTTCACAGGTATGGGGATTAGGACTTCAACACATCTTTGTGGGGGACACGATTCCATCTATAACAGGAAGGAAGGTAGCCCTGGTGGCGGTGTCAGGGTGGACTGATGTGGACAAGCCTGAGCCAAGAAGATCATTAGGCAGCTGGTAGAACAGTTCAGACAACAGATGACGGGGCCTCGGATGAAACACACGCTGTGTTCGCCCAGCTTGATGGATGAGGGTGGGAGTCAGCAATGAGCCAGTCATCACTTCCACCCAGTCCCCGAAGAGATGTGCTAAGAGGACAGGGCAGCGAGGCCTGGTGTCCCTGGGCAATTTATACGGGGGTGCTGGCTCTGCCTTCCCTGGGGAGGGCGCCCAGACTTCCTTGCACCCCTGCCTTCCCTCTTCTGGAGAAAGGCAAGTTGTCTGGAATTACACAGGGCAGCCGTTGCTGAGCCTCCTCCTCCATGTTAAACCAGCTCATTTCTGTGGGGATTTTTCTCTAAGCCAGCATGATACAGGCTCTAAATCAATTTGAAATCCGTTGTGTACAGATCCACCAGGAGGGGGCCTGCGGAGAATGGGCAACAATTATTCTCATCAGTCAATGGGCACAGGACAGGCAGTAATGAGTTCAGGCTGCGGTGGGGAAACTCAGGTTTAAATAGTGTGGATGGACTGAGTTAGAGGTTCAAGGCCCCGTCTGAAGGGCACGGATGCTGAGGGGACACGGAAGATGCCCAGACTGCAGAGGAAGGGCCCCAAAGTGGGATTTAGCAAGAGATG
Source organism: Elephas maximus indicus (assembly GCF_024166365.1). Taxonomy (NCBI): domain Eukaryota; kingdom Metazoa; phylum Chordata; class Mammalia; order Proboscidea; family Elephantidae; genus Elephas; species Elephas maximus. Next base: position 64,191,725 of record NC_064837.1, on the reverse strand, counting down.
AAAGACGCAAGAATCCCTTAAAAGGGCTGGGTGAGATCTGTGGATGCCTCTGGCCCGGCAAGTTCCGGAACTTTGGCCCTTGGTCTCAGGTTCACTTTCCGTAGAATGAAACGTTCCATACATTAAATACATAAAGTTGATAAAAGTAGGGAAGGAAGGGGCAGGGCCTAGGCGGGGTGATGGTGAGGATGGGTGGTGGGGAGAGGGAGGTTCACAGGGGCCCATTAACAGACACTTGCAGCCTGCTTTGGCGCTCAAGATCACCAACAGTATTTATTGATAAAATCAATCTTGCCCCACTGCAGGGAGACAAGCCAAATTCACTGGCTCTCTCTTCTCGTCCAAATGGCTCCCCTCTCCTTCAGAATATTACTTTGTAATAGAGCCTAGACTTGCAGTTCTTCCCACCCAAGGGATTTCTCCAATTTGTCTGTCCTTAGTGGAGGACCTGGGGACGTTGCTAATATGGCGTTGCCCCTGACCAGACCAGCAGGAGAGCTGAAGGGGAGGTAACGGAGGAAAAGCTTCAAGAATGGACAGCGACTTTTCTATATCTGGGTGGTTCCCACTGCAGGCAGGATTAAGAGACGCAGTTTCCCTTGCTCACGTCTCCAACTGAGGGAGGGACTCTCCCTCTCTTTACCCCAGCAGCCAGAGTCCAGTCAGGTGACCTGACTTAGCCAATCCCAACAGCTAGGACCTAGTCAGGTGACCTGACTTGACCAATCCTGACAGCCAGGGCCAAGTCAGGTGTCCTGGCTTGGCCAATCATACATTCCGGATTTGATTACGGAATAGTGAGAAGATTTCCGGGATAGTTAGACTTTGTTTTCAGTGGCCTCTTGGGGGCAGTGGTTGAGCCCAGTGACCGTGGTGGCAGAAGTATCAAGGCCAGATGGAGTCTGCCGCTCAGTCTTCAGAACCTCCTCACCCCTCATTCTGTTGTCTAAGCTTTCTTTTCATCCTCCCATCAACACTCTGGGTCCCAATATCCTTCCAGAAAATCCTCTTAGCATAGGTTTCTGTTGCTTGCAGCCAGAACCCAGATGGATTCAGAAGGAAGCTCCTCAGACTTTCTGAAAGACAGGAAGAAATATTTACGTGGAGGGTGGAATGAAGTACCCTTTTCCTGCCCCGAGGCTGGCATGTGTTGCTGAGATCGCTCCCCGCCCCCTTCCTGCATTTTCATCCTCAGTGTTTCTTCCTGGAGGGTGATTCACAGAAAGCTAACTTTGATCCTCTTTCCTCCCACTAAAGAACTTGAAGCGCCTTTATGCCCAGGACTTTGCTTGTGGTCACGAAGCTGCCAAGATATAGAAAGGGGAAGCTGAGGGTCAGGAGAGGAGCCTAGCTCATCCCCCCACAGCAAGGCCAAAGTGGTACTAAGATCTATGGATAAAATATCCCCTCCCAGCCCCGAGAGCACCAGCCTGGCCTTGTTGGTGGCAGTGTCAGTCTGGGAGAGACGAATTTTATACATTTAATGTTTATACGGCTCTGAAGCCTTGCCAGGTATTGTTCCAAGCACTACATAAATGGTCTCATTTCATCCTCCCCACAGGTCTACGTGGTGGGAATTGTCCCATTTCACAGCTGAGAAAACTGAGGCACAGAGAACTTACATAGCCTGCTCCCACTGGGATTTGGACCAAGCTCTGGCTTGGGAGTCCACGAGCTTAACAATGCTACAGGAAAGCCAGGGAGGGGGGGACCTCGTGAGCCACATGGAGGATGTCCTAGAGTTGATTGCGGGGGGAGTGGGGGGCGGGCTCCCCGGCCTTCCGATTGATGCTCATCAGACTGGAGTAAGTTACACAGATCTCCGGGTGGCCTCCTGCTGGCAGAGCCCAGCTCTCCCTGGGCAGTTTGACAAGTTTAACTAATGGCTTCTCAGTTGTTAATGTGGAAGTGGCTGTGCGGTTGGTGTTGTCATCTTCTGTTAGTGGGCACATAACCAGCTTTTTCTCTGAGGCCCATGCTGTCTGCTCTACATACTCACATGACTCTGGCTCCAGGCTTGGGGGCTGTGGTGGGGTCCAGGGCTCATAAACCCCAGGCAGCTGTTCCTTTGAAAACAGGTCCGTGGGGTCCAGCCCACCCACCCTGCCCATTCTTGGTCTAATTCAGGGGCAGAGCAGGTCTTCCCAGAAGGGTCTTCAGATCTGGGCCTGTGTGCACTGGATTTCAGGGCAGAAAGGGAAGTAAATCAACCTCAAAGAGCCTACGAGGGGCCAGGTGGATTAGACAAATAACCAGAGGTCAGTTTCTTCTCTCCTTTCGTCCTTCCTTCTTCTCTCTCCCTCCTTCCATCTTTCCCTTCCTTTCTTCCTTCCTTCCTCCCGCCCTGTCTATCTATCCATCAAAAATGGCCTTGGACTCCCTTTCATACCCCAAGGAAGTCACAGCCACATCCTTGTGGCCACCTCTAGCTCTGCAATTCTGTGCCCATGGAGTTGATTTCACTTCGGGACTAAATACCAATCCACCCTCCCCTGCCCCAGGCCACAAGATAGATAAGCCCTGTCTTGATTCTCACCAAGCAATAAGATAAAACAAAGTCACCTTCCCCCAACTTTTCAAAGGTCTTTGGGTTTTGAAGGGAAACAGAGGGGCCCTGCAAACAGCTCTGCAGCTTCCTGGATCATAAAGGTCTTTGGCCAACACAACACTATGGATTTGTGTGGTCACTTTATCCCTAGTAGTGCCCCCCTCCTCACCTCTCCATCTTTCTTACTGGCTCCTTTTTGTCACCGTTCTATCTCCTCCTGTCCCCTCTCCCTCTTACCTCCAAAGCACCGTTTCTCTATTGCGCAGAGTCCATCTGTCCCAGCCACTCACCACCCCAGGCCCGTCTCTGTATCCTGAGCCATTGAGGCATTCTGGATACAAACGCCTCCACAGAACGAGTTCTACTTTCTTAGGGAACAGTTTTGGTTATGCACACGGGGAAAAAAATATCTCCCTTGAACATACGATTTCACTGAATCCTCATGACAACTCTGCAGGTGGGTACTGCCACCTGCCCTGTACATGGACCTGGACCTCAGAGTGCTCACATCACCTGCCCAGGTCCTACCACTGCGAATAGACCAAATGTACGCTCAGGCCTGACTCCAAGCTCTGCTTGTGCTGATGTGCTGCCGGGAGGCAGGGGAGGAGGCGAGGCAGCGGCTCAGGGGCCTCCCTGGACGTGAAAATGGCGTGCCCAGGGAATGCTGGGTGGCCCTGCGTCCAGGGCACAGGTCTCCACTGTCCAAGAGAAAGAGGTGCTGATGAGATGGCTTCCCATGTCCAGACAGGAGGTGCTTGCCAGGACAATTGAACTACAGTGGAGGGCAGCGAAGAGGGTCAGAGGGCAGAAGAAAGGGTCTAAGCGGAGCGATGGGTAAGGGGAGCTGAGCATGGAGGGGAGGAATAGAAGCTAGCCGAGAGGAACGGGGCAGAGCCAGGGGGCTGGACTTGGCCTTGGGAGGCCCGTGCCTAGAATTCCAACTAATGCCAGAGGTGTTGACCTCAAGCCTGCAGCTTCCACCCCAGCTGTGTGTGGCCGGACCCTGACCTCCAGCCTCCCTCTTCCCAGGCCTCCCTGGGACTCCAGTGATCTGTAGAGCTAACAAACAAACCCAGTGCCCAGCTGCCCCTCCTCGGTGGCCAGGCTCCCCTGTGTCCACCCCCCGCACCTCACAGCCCCGCTCCACGCTCCTTCCCAGCCCCGTGTTGCGGAAGGCCCTCCACATTCATCTTGCACACTCCTCGCTCTGGCCACCTCCCAACAACGCGTGCAGCAAATGAAACACCCATGGATCAATGCCAGAAAAATGACCATCTCCACTCACCCTCGCCAGGCAAGAGGCTTCTGACGTACCCACCTTGAGTTCCAGAAAGGAGACGGTTTGTTTTAATTCCCTAAGTTGTGTCTTCTCTTGGGGTGTGCTTCCTATAGCTGGGAGCCGAATCATTCATTTATCTGTCACCAGCCACTGAGGCAGCCACAAAATATTGATGCGGCCATTAGGGTGGAAGGGTGGATGGTAAAGTATGGTGGCGGAGCCCTGGCCGCCGTCACCCCAGTGTGGATTCATAGTGCATTCCCAGCATCAGAGCACTCACGTCCCTCTGCGTCAGGGCAGCTCATCAGTCGCCATGTGGAACGCCCCGGTTAGGATTAACGGCCAGCATTGTTCTTCTCGTCTCCAGCTTGGACTATGTATTAGGGCTGCGTTCTCATTGCAGCTGGAGTTACAGAGCTGCTGACACTTCATTGAAGACTTGGAAAAAAGCATCCAGCTCGGAAACAATTTGGCTGCTAGGCCCGCGCCAGCATGGTGGGGGTTTTGTCTCCTCCTCCCTGTCTTACTGGTATAATGAAGGCATTGGGGGATGAATTCCAGCAGCTATGGGACTGGGAGATCACAGTGGTTCAGGATGCCATTTTTGAAGTCACCAAGACTTGGATTTGAATCCTAGTTCCACCAAAAGCTGTGTGACTTGGGCAAAATGACTCAACCTCTCTGAGCCTCAGTTTTGTGGTTGTAAAGCTGCCTTCCTTAAAGATCTGTGGGGCTGAGGGGGCTAAAGCAGATAGCATGGGTGGGATGTTGAGTGCCCGGGACAGTACTGGTTGCTTAGTCAACGTTCCAGGTGCAAGCAACAGAAACAGATTCTGGCTGACTTCAGCAGCAAAGCAATTTAATGACAGGGTATCAGGGAGTTGCAGAATCTCAGGGGCAGGGGCACACTTAGTGGCGAAGCAGCCAGAGCCACTGCCAAAAGTTGTACCCCAGGACTGGTCTGGTGAGGACCCCGCACAGCCTCCACGGAGCACCAGAGGCCTGCAGGGGTACCATGGAGTCGGTGGGCCCTGGCTACAGGGTGCTCCTGCAGCCACCACACAACTGCTGTCCCCTGGGAACTGGCTGGTGGCCGCTACCACTACCACAGGGGTGTCCCACTCATCCTGTTTCTCTCGGTAGCCGGCTCTGATGCAAACTCCAGAAGGGTGCATCTGATTGCCAAGTCTGGTCCTGAGCAAGGGACACTGGCTAAGTGAGCCGCTGGTGTATTCAGCTTCTATATTGGGGACTTTTTCCAACAGAGGATCCTGGGTGGCCGAAAGATGACAGGGAGTCACTGCATGTATGCTCTGTGGTTACCGGAATTGGGGCAGACCCACAGTGGACTTCCTCCTGGTGTTCCTGTCGGATTGGCCCATGCCTGTGCTGGTTGTTCAATCACTCCCAGTGAGCCCTGGTGGCACAGTGGTTAAGAGCTCAGCTGCTTACCAAAAGGCCAGCAGTTCAAATCCACCAGCTGTTCCTTGGAAACCCTATGGGGCAATTCTACTTTGTCCTATAGGGTCGCTATGAGCCAGAAGCAACTCGATAGCAATGGGCTTGGGTTTGTTTTTGTTTAGAACTAAAGCTGCCTTTCCTGAGGCATCTTTCTAGGGCAGCCCCTGCCAGCAGCATCCCCAGTGTTGACTAGGGCAACGGCAATCGAACTTTGGGGCTCAAGCCCACCCAGTGAGAACCCTTGGAGATCTGAGCAAAGGAGCCAGGCAGAGGGGAAGGAGACGCTAATGTTCAAGAGCACGTTTCTGAACTGGGTTTTTCTGATCAACTTCAAGTGCATTTAGCCTAGTGGTTAAGACGGGTCCAGATGTCCTGAGTTCAAATCCTGTCTCTGCAATCAAGTAGCTGGGTGACCGTGGACAAGTCAGTTAAGCTTTCTGTGTTTCTGTTTCCTCATCTGTAAAGCAAAGGAGACCTGGTGGCGCTACAGTTAAATGCTTGACTGCATACCAAAAAAATGGCAGTTCAAACCCACCCAGCGGCTTCACAGGAAAAAGACCTGGCGATCTGCTTCTGTAAAGATCACAGTCTAGAAAGCCCAGTGGGGGCAGTTCTACTCTGTCACATGAGGTCGCTATGAGTCAAAAATCAACTCAATAGCACCCAACAACGACAAGGCAGGGGTAATAACACCTTCCTCCTAGGGGTGCCCTGGGGACTAAGTGCCTTGATATATGTAACACATTCAGAACAGTGCAGGGCAAACAGCCCATGCTCAATAAATGTGCGTTACCACTATTCTCCTACAGGAGGCGTTAGGGCGTTGGGCTTTATCGGTCAGGTTAAGAGGGCATGATTGGGTGGGGGCGGGAGGGTAGTGATGAGACTGCATAAACATTTGAGGGATCTGAGACTGGGGAGCCAGCTCCCCCTTGCTGTTCGTTGGCGACATCAAGATGAGTGCCTCCTGCAAGTGCTGGCTGCCTTGGGAAACTTAGATTCCCCTTCCATCCGCCTGTGCCCTCGTGGAGATGTCTCCGCACGCACTAGAGTCTGGCAAGAAGTCTAGTGGGAAGCTTGGCGCATTAGGCAGAGTTATCAAAGGTGCTTTCTTGAATAGGCTGAAGCCTGCTGGCCCAGGCAGGCCTTCTCATTTCCCTAAGCTGGTCCTTGGCGGTGGACGTTGTGACCCTCCTAAGCCTTTCCAATAGCAGTGGAAATCCAGTCCCCGTACTGGTGTTGGCTGGAATAATCTGCCCACCTCCAAGCCCCCAATCCCTGTCCCCATCTCTCAGAATACTGCCCTGACAGCCATTTAAAGATAAAATCCCATTGTTCTGATCCTGGTCCAATTGGATCTGAAACAGGACTGCTGCTTCTGTTTATAAGACCCAGATCCCATGTCCAGCCTCCCTGGGAGCGTAGGAGGAAGTCAAAGAGGTGGCCAGCTTCGCCCTCAGTGTATAATGCCAGGGGCCCTCACATGCGTGCTCAGGAGAAAGGCTCCCTTACTCTGGGGGGAACAGACATGCTTGGCTTCTGGAATTCAGGTTCCTAAACCCCTTTCCTTTTTTTTTTTTTTTTTTTTTAAACCCCTTTCCTTACTTTTGGGCGAAGGGGCCCTGCCTCTTTAGAACTTTGCAGCTGATGGGCCTGAATCCCTGGGACCATCCAAGCCATCTCTCTCATTCGGAGAACTACTTCCAAACAGAAGTCAGTAGCCACCCAACACTCTGGGGCCAGCAGGGAGGTGCTTCCACTGGGGTTTCCCCAAAAGCAGAGCCTGAGACCAGGATTTGGGTGCAAGTAGTTTCTTTGCAAGCTGATCCAGGAAGCAGTTGAGGGGTCAGGGAAGGAAGGACAGCTAGTGAGCAGGTTACCGCTATGGGTGCCTGAGGATCATTCCATGGGGGACCCTACCAGAAACTGTGTGGGACATGCCTCAGGATTACAGCATTGACCCCCAGACTCCAGCCCTCTTTGGCAGAGGGCCGTTCCTACAGAATTAAACCCCGGTGCTTGAAGTCTGCTCTGTGAGACATTGCCCTCAGGCTGAGAGGTGCAGGCAGCCAGGGTGAGTATAGGAACTGTCTGCAAGTGGCTGTGGAGAGAGGGCTGTTCTGGCCTGTCTGCTAAAGGGGGCCTCCTCTTCCGCCGGAGCAGGTGGTCAGGGCTTTGTTCAGGACAGTGGGGCTCCCTGCCCTGGGAAGACCCGAACATAGTAAGTTGTGGGCTAAGGCCCCCTTCCTCATGGTCTCCATTCCCCACCCCCAGCCATGGGTGGCACTTCACACAGCCAGTCCCGGGGACATTTGTTTCCTAGAGAGGAGCAGGAAAGCTGGCAACCACCAGGAATCCGGCCCCTGAAGTCCCGGGGAAAGAGTGAGAATGGAAAAGGAAGCGCCCTTAAAATACCCCTCAACTGTTTCAGGATTGGAAATCTGCACTAAATCTCAAGAAAAGCGGTAATTACGCTGTCAGCAAAGGTGATATAATTTTTAAGACTCGGTTCCACAGCCGTAATTTTTCCTCATCCTCCACGTGTCTCCCGGGGGATTTAGGGGCCAATTACCTGTCAGTTTGCTGAGAGGTGCTGTTCCCAGGCAGGAAACCATCACCTGCCAAGGCTCCCGTAGCCCCCTTGACAGGAAGGAGCTGGCTGGGGGAGCTGACAGCTGTGAGGGGTGGCCCAGGAGCTCGACGAGGAGGCCGAGGACAGACTAGTCCCCCAGCCCCACTCTGAACCCATCGGAGAAGGCCCTGCTGGGGCTGTGTCCAGAAGCCCATGGCGAGGGCTGCAAGAGGAAGCAGCAAGAGGCCAGGGGTCCCTAGAGAGCAGGGGGTCTTCTAAAAGAATCTGACTACCTCAGAGCAGGCAGGCCCTTAACTCTCAGTATGGGGTCGCCATACAGAGAGAGTGGCGAGGATGGTCCTAAACACATGGGCTCTGTAGTTGGGGTTGGCTGGAAGGGAGCCCTGCTTGACCTTGATCGTGGGCAGCTCTGTATCCTTCCTGCGCCTCCAGTGCCTTAGGGTAACACAGGTGAAGATGGGACTCGCCTCAGCAGGTTGTTGGTTATCATCCGGTTGTAGTCCTTCCCCATTCCCTGGGTGGTCCAAATGGTTAACACACTGGGCTGCTAACCTAAAGGTTGGGGTTCAAGTCTACCCTCTGAGCTCAGAGGTGCCTCAGAAAAAAGGCCTGGAAATCTACTTCTAAAAAACCAGCCATTGAAAACCTTATGGAGCACAGTTTCAGTCTGGCACATGGGGGTCGCCATGAGCCAGAATCGATTCGATGGTAACTGGTAGTCCTACACCTAGTGCTTGACTCCTGTGCAGGAGTCACCAGCCTCTCTTGAATACCTCTGCAGACAGGGTGCTCACTATGGAGTGAGACACCACATTTCTGCTTTGGATTGCCCTGCTGGACCCTGACTGAGTCAGAATCTGCTAGCATGTATCCACTGGTGCCATAACGCTTGAGGGTCACTCATGTGTCCCTGTAAAGCTCCAGGGCTCAACTGTCAACACCAGTCACCCCCTTGGCACTCAGGGAGCCACAGTCAACCTCTCCTTGTGGTCCTCATGCACTGAGAAATACAAAATGTCTCCTCTACCTCCTGGGCCACTGACCCTGGGATATCCTCCCTGCTTGTCCATCCTGAATTTAGGATTTGTCTTTCAGGATTGGCAGCATCATTTCTTGTCTAACCCTTTTCTCTCCCTCCCCTTGTTCTCAAAGCTCCAGGAAATCTCTTTCTGCAATTCCTTGGAGCTTCTCTAAAAGAAGCTTGGGCTTCCTTCTGGCTTAAGCGTCTCCTCTGGGGTGTGTTCCCGTTCTGGCCAGCAGAGGACGCTGTGCTGCACGTCCTCCAGAGCCACCAGGGGAGTTGCGAATTCAGGGATGGGTCCCTCCTCTTCCAGGGCTTATCACAAGGAGCCTCTCCAGGGAAGGAAGGTGTGTGGGCACCCTGGTGGGCTGATACTCTGCCACTAGAGCCTCCTCTGGTACAGTGGTTAAGAGCTAGGCTGCTAACCAAAAGGTCGGCAGTTCAAATCCACCAGTCGCTCCTTGGAAACCCTATAGGGCAGTTCTACTCTGTCGTATAGGGTCGCTATGAGTCAGAATCAACTCCACAGCAACGTGTTCTTAGAGCCTCCTCATTTGCCCTTCCCCCGGGCAGGGCTCAGCCTCTTCATGGAGTGACAGTATAGCCTAGTGGTTAAGAGCAGGAGACCCTGGAGCCAGACCATCGGGTTCAAATTCTGACTCCCATAATTGCAAGCTGTGCGACCGTTGCTCTCACCTCAATTTCCCCAGCTGTACAATTGGGATGATATGAGGGTTGTTGTGAAAGCTAAATAAGTTAATCCATGTAGAGGCATTTAGTAAGTGCTACGTGAATGTCAGCCTGTGTCACAGCTGGACGATTTATTTCTGACAAAGACATGCATGCCCCTCAAGGATGCTACAGTCCTGCAGGTCACTGCAGGCAACCGCCCCTAGAGAGAGAACAATATCGTGACTGTTTTTTGCTGACTGTGCCCACCCACCCCAAGCTGCTTATCAAAGGGGTCCTTCAACCCTCCCCTGGTTTTTCTTTTGGTTAGGTTCCACTGAATTTTATGGCATCTTGCGTATTGGTGTTTGAACACCTGCTTCATTTAGCTGGCCTCCTTGCTCATCTGGCTCTGACTTGGAGGGGTCACCTCCTTCAGGAAGCCCTCCCAGGTCTGTGGGAGGAGAGGATTGGGTTCCTTACAGTACATCCTCCATGCTCTCTACATTACATCCCAATGGGACTTACTCATATTTTTTAAGCTATCAGTTTTGAGTCCTCATAATTCATAGAACTGGGATATGACCCCAGGACTGCACCTCTGTGAGTAGCCAGCCCACCATTCCTTCATCCTATAATTATCTTCCCTCCTCCCATTCCTCCTCCACTCCCATGCACTTGCCCTTGGCATGGGCTCCAATGTACATACAATTAAATCCATGTCAATCCTTCATCTATTTAAATTTTGTGGTCTGGGTGTTTTAGAGTTATAGCTTCCCACTGGGGCTGTGAACCCCAGATTGTAGGTATGGGGACTACAACTGTTTCAATGTCTGTCTACAATGACCAGAAGGTTCTTCACTGAACTATCAAATGCAATGTAACTGCTGGAAGGGTTGTCTAGCCCTCACCCCTTATTTTACAGTTGGGAAATAGTCCCACAGGGAAAGCCACATAGTTAGGTAGAGTCAAGACCACAGCCCCCATACCCTCACTTGTTCAGAGCCCATCTTACCAGGCTAGGCTGCCTAGGCGGTGGGTCCCACATGCCCACATGGATGTTTCTTCCACCTTTGGGGTCTCAGGGCTCATGGTCTGTCTGCTTTTCTCTTCCCCCTCTGGCTGTTCCATCTCAGGAAGCTCCTCCTGGCTATAGTCTGGAAGAGAGAAAGTCTGGGAAGGGGCTGCCTGTGGGAAAGGGACTGTTCTTATGCAGCTTCGTCTACTTCATCTCATTCTTCAGTTATTGCTCAAGAAGGGGAAGAAGCAGCAAAGAATTGGAGGAGAAGACTGGGGAAGGATGAGGAGGCTGGAAAATCCACTAGTGAGTTAGCTGTAGGATAATGAAAGATGGGGGCACTAGCAATAGGGAAAGATTATTTTCAACATGCAGTGATAAGACACATCAGGGTCTAATGAGATCCTTTTCCCTTGGGAGGCAAGTCTTCAGGAGCATTTGTATGTAAAGGGTCTGGGCCACCAGGGCTCTCCCCTTCATCATAAACCCAGGGCTCTGCCCCTCCTCACAGCCAGCCCCTCAGCCATAAAGAGTTGGGGTTGAGCAGGAGGTAATGGTTAAGGGTATGGACTTTGAGTCAGGCCTACCTGGGTTACATCCAGAGCTGATTCCTCATGACGTAAGTGGCAGGTGACTTGACTGAAGATTCTACGTCAGTAAAACAGAGATGAACAACTTCGGCTCCACATGGTTTTGTAGAAATTAAAATGAGATAAAGCATGCTAAGCACCTGGCACAGGGAAGGCTCAAGAAACGTGTTTCTATTTTTACTGGAAAGCAGAGGGAATAGGTAGCTCACCACCCTTTCTCCACCTGCTGTTTCTTTTTTACTGCTGCTGTTGTTATTGTTAGGTGCCACCAAGTCGGTTCTGACTCATAGTGACACTTTGTACAACAGAATGAAACACTGCCCGGTCCTGCGCCATCCTCGTGATGTTGTTATACTTGAGCCCATGGATGCAGCCACTGCGTCAGTGCATCTCATTGAGGGTCTTCCTCTTTTTTGCTGACTCTGTACTTTACCTAGCATAATGTCCTTCTCCAGGGACTGAATCCTCTGATAACAAGTCCAAAGCACGTGAGACGAAGTCTTGCCATCCTTGCTACTAAAGAGCATTCTGGCTGTACTTCTTCCGAGATGGATTTGTTTGTTCTTCTGCCAGTCCATGGTATATTCAATATTCTTTGCCAACCATAATTTAAAGGCGTCAATTGCTAGCTGCTGTCAACTCATGACAACCCCATGCACGATGGGACAAAATGCTGCCTGGCCCTGCACCATGCTCACGACTGGCAGTGAATCAGACCACTGTGATCCATAGGGCTTTCACTGGCTGATTTTCAGAAGTCGAACACCAGGCCTTTCTTCCTAGTCCATCTTGGTCTATAGCCTCCACTGAAGCCTGTTGAGCATCCTAACAATACACAAGCCTCCACTGATGGACAGGTGGTAGCTGCCCATGAGGTGCGTTGGCTGGGAATCGAACCTGAGTCTCCCACAGGAAAGACGAGGATTCTACTACTGATCCATCCGCCACCCTCTCCCATCTTAGGGGACTGTTTCTAGAATAGAGTTAAAGCAGGGACTCCTCCCCAGGACCCGAGGGCCAGCACTGCTCCAAATAACCGTGGGAGCTGGGAGCATTAACACCACGCGTGATCCAGGCAGTTGGGGAAATAATTAAGTGCTAACTTGTCATGTTTTTAATGAAGTTCTGGAGTTAGAGATTTATAATTGCTAATGAGCCAGGCTAATAATTAGTTGCTTTATAATAAGGGTGATGATCACTCAGACAGAGGCAGAGAGAGCCGGGCTCCAGCCTAATTTTTCTCCTGTATTTATGTGACAGGCCCAACTGTCTGGAATTCCTTTCACCCTTCCGTCCTTCTGCTCCGGTGCAGTGCCAAACTTCTCTGGCACCGTCCCCACAGCCTGCCGCCACTGGGCCCCGGACTCTGAGTGCCCAGCTCTTGCTGCCAGGCAGCCACTTCCATTGCCGGCCTCCTTTGCCGTCCCTATGACCCTCGTCCATCCATCCTCCCTCAAGATTGGGTGTGCTAGGGAACAAGTTCCCAGCAAAGTGGAGGAAACGCTGGGCTGGGAGCCAGGCAGAGGGTATAGGGCTGCAGAGGATGTAGGATCTGGGCTGCTCCCACCCCAAGCTGTCCATCTTGGAGGAGGATGGACGCTCCTGTCTTCTCCTATAGTGCCCAGCCAGAAGGAGGCTAGCAGAGGGTCTGTTCCTGCAGCAGGGAGAGAAGGGCCTAGAAAGGCCATGAGCTACACCACTGGGTGATAGAGTGGGGTGGTAGGCAGCAGGGGCAGGTCCTACCAGATCATCTGCAGTGAACAATTCCACTTTTTTTTTTTTTTTTTTTACCACATCAGTGATTCTGTTTCTAGGTATAGCTGGCATCTATCTCTCTCTCAACTCCACAGCACCTTCCTACAACATTGAAGCCTCTTTCCAAATTTACAACCCCTAATAAAAAATAGGGACGGAAAATTCAGTAAGCTAGGTAAGCATGGGCTTACTTGTACTTACTTACTAATCTGTAGTGAACAACTTCACAATCCATATGAAATTGTTCACTACATGTTATTAAGTAAGCACAGGTAAGCCCGTGCTTACCTTGCCTATTGGATAATTCACCCCTGGTGGGCAGGGAGGGAAAGCCACCTCCCTCCATGACCTTTAAGAGTCTTCCTAGCTTCTCAAAGGCCAAGATGGGAAGAACTCTGGACAGGAGGCTGGAAGAGGTGGCTTAGCACTTACCTGTGTCTGCCATTACCTGCCTGAGTGAGCTGGGGCTGGCCTCTCCAGGTCTAGGGGCCAAGTCTGCCTGAGTGTCAAGTGGCAGATAGATCTGGATTCGGAAGTGTAAGGCCCCTGAGGCTCTACGGGCTGAGGGCTTTGTGACGGGGCATGACGTTAAGAAGAAAGCAAAAAAGATTTACCAAAATAGTAGACCAAATCCAGTTCATTACTACTTTAGGTAATAAGAAAACAAACAAAAGAACAAAAAAAAAATCAATTGCCGTTGAGTCTGTTCTGACTCATGGCAACCCCATGTATGTCAGAGTAGAACTGCGCATCATAGATTTTTCAGTGGCTGGTTTCTTTCGAGGTACCTCCTTGTGAACTCAAACCTCCAACCCTTCCATTAGTGGCTCAGCACATTAACCTCTGCACCACCCAGGCACTCCACCTTAGGTAATGGTGGGTCTCTAATGGGAATGGGTGGCTCAGTGGCAGAATTCTCCCATGCAGGAGACCCGGGTTTAATTCCCAGACAATGCACCTGGTGTGCCGCTACTACCCATCTGTCAGTAGAGCCCTGTGTCTTGCTGTGATGCCGAACAGGTTTCAGTGGAGCTTTCAGGCTAAGACAGACTAGGAAGAAAGGCCTGGTGACCTACTTCTGAAAAGCAGCCAGTGAAAATCCTATGGATCACAACGGTCCCATCCACAACCGATAACGGTGACAGTGCAGGAAGAGGTAATGTTTCATTCCATTGTGTATGGGGTCGCCATAAATTGGGGCCGACTTGATGGCAGCTAACAAACAACAAGAGAAAGCAAGTACATCACCCCCACAGTGCTGACGCCTCAAGTGGCCCTTGGAGTACGTGGGGCTCACAAGTAGAGACGATGTGGGGGTGGAGAGGCAGTGAAAGAGTTGACAGAGACCAGTACAGAGGGAGGCCCTGGATTTAGAAGTGACATTAATGCCATTGCTTGGGGGTAGACCAGAGCTCCTAGCTGCCTGTGACTTCACCTTCAGGTGACTTGACATCTATTTTGAATCCAGCAGGTAGACTGTGGCCTGAGAAGCTCTTCTACAGTGGAAGGAGTTATCACCCTGCTCCCCACTTCCTGGAGCCTTCAGAGGCCCTGTTCATATCTCGTGGCTCTGGCAGGAAAACAACACAAACCTAGTGGCTTATAAGAACAGATCAGGGTATTGGTCCCGTGGATTCCTTCTGAGGCTTCGAGGGAGAATCCGTTCCATGTCTCTCTCCTAGTTTCTAGTGACTCCAGGCTTTCCTTGGCTTGAAGCTGCAGAGTTACCTGGCATCCTTCCACTGTCTCCCCGTCTCTGTGTCTCTTTTCCTTTTATAAGGACGCCAGTCACACTTTGCTTTTTAACACTTTAAAAAGGTCTTTTGCAGCAGATTTGCTCAATACAATAAGTCCTTTGATTTCTTGACTGCTGCCATGGTGTTTTCAATCGCCTCATATGCATGCAAAAGGTGGACAATGAATAAGGAAGACTGAAGAAGACCTGATGCCTTCGAAATTGTGGTGTTGGCGAAGAATATTGAATATATCATAGGCTGGCAAAAGAATAAATCTGTCATGGAAGCGAGGATGGCAAGACCATGACTTGCTTACTTTCGACAGGTTATCAGGAACGATCAGTCCCTGGAGAGGGACATTATGCTTGGTAAAGTGGATGGATGGTCAGCAAAAAAGAGGAAGACCCTCAACGAGATGGATTGACACAGTGACTGCAACAATGGGCTCAAGCCTAACAACGATTGTGAGGGCGGCACAGGACCGGGCAGTGTTTCGTTCTGATGTACACAGGGTCTCTATGAGTCAGGACGGACTCAATGGCACCCAACAACAGCAGTCGTTCTGGTTAGGACTCACCCTACTCCAATATGACCTCATATTAATCTAATTGAGAACATCTCCAAAGACCCTATTTCCAAACAAGGTCACTTCGCAGGTACTAAAACTCACTGCCATCAAGTGGATTCCGACTCGTACTGGGGGGTTAAGACTTCAGCATATCTTTTTGGGGAACACAACTTAATCCATAACAAAGGCCAATGGGGCTCTTCACGGTATGTTTGGGAACCAGCGCTGAACTAGCAAGAAACAGCATCTCTCTGAGCACAATGCACAAACGATACACTAACTGAGCTGTGGGCTTAAACCCTGGGGTCCATGGATAGAGTTCAGGGGGTCTTTTTTTTTTTTCTGGACTTGGATGGGGGAAAAAATATGCATAACATTTTCATTAACCTCACATAAAACGTATCATTTCCTTTAATGACGAATACAGGCAACAAACCACAGGTGTATTAGCAGCACTTGAAACTTTCACAGTAACGGGAAAACACAGGGATTTTCCTATCACATTACAGTTGTGGCAGATACCTCAAAATATTGTTTATACTTATCACTACTTTGAAATTATGGCCATTATTAGACCTACCACTAGATCTTGTTATTGAACCTGTTAAGAAAGGAACACATGAATTACCATATATTTGCTTTTTGAACTACAAATTACTACAGATTTTTTTTTTTTTTAAGTGTTTTGATAATCGTGTTTCAATGTAATTGCTCTCCTTGGTAATTCTTTGTATTTCCTTCTCCCTCCTCCCTCTCCCAACCCCATATTCAAGGTCCCCACACCCTGCATGGGGCAGGTTGGAGGATGGCTATTGATGGCCCGAGGCTTGACACAGAGGAGGCCAGAACTTCAGGAGGGAGAGAAGGTGTTGGCATGACCCAGGGGCTGGAAAGAAGGCATGAAGGAGAAAGCCAGGCTGATGGCATGGTCCCTGCTGGTTCCCTGCTGGCTGAGGTGGTGGCCTCATGGCTGCCTGTAGGTCTGCGTGGGCTGGTGGCTGGACAGACAGTACATTAAACCAGGACCTATGTTCCTGGTTCCCACACATTCTGGATACTGTACATGTTGGAGTACAGTGCTGGAACCAGAGGTCAGAAACTGATGGAATATTCTTTGGAGTTTCAAGTATGTCTGGCTGTGCGATTTGGGATTGTTGTTGTTGTTAGCTGCCACTGAGTTGGCTCCAACTCGTGGTAACCCCCTGCACAACATAACAAAATGTTGCCTGGCTCTATGGCACCTGTATGATTATTGTCCGTTGAAGCCATTGTATAGTGCCTTCCAATCTACGGGGATCACCTTCCAGCACTACACCAGACAATATTCTGTTGTGATCCATAGGGTTTTCACTGGCTGATCTTTGGAAGTAGATCACCAGGCCTTTCTTTCTCATCTGCCTTAGACTGGAAGCTCTGCTGAAACCTGTCCACCATGGGTGGCCCTGCTGGTATTTGAAATACCAGCGGCATAGCTTTCAGTATCATAGCAACATGAAGCCACCACAGTACAACAAACTGACAGATAGGTGGTGCAGGGTTTGAGGTAGGTCATGCCTTGTCTCTATTCCAATCTGCAGCAGTTGTTGGAGTCCTCCAGTATAGAGGCCAAGGATGCAGAGAGAGCCACCCATGGGCCCAACTCAACAACAAGATTTCTTTGTCCTGCCTGCTTCCTTCCAAGGTAAGGAGGATGGTTCCAGGAATACACCTTTGTTCATTACTCAACAAACATATTAAGCATTTACTAAGGGTTTGACATAGGAGCCCTGGTGGCACAATGGTTAAAGCACTCAGCTGCTCACCCAAAAGTGGGTGGTTCGAACTCACTAGCCACTCAGAGGGAGAAAGATGTGGCAGCCTGCTTCCATAAAAGTTACAGCTTTGGTGATAATTGTTCTCTATTTCCCTGGAGCAACAGAGGAAGAAGGAGAGTCAGGAATAGAAGGAGGTTATGAAATATGTGGCCATGAGACCAGAAGAACTAGATGGTGCCCAGCTATCATTACTGAACATTTTGATCAAAGATTCTGTAGAAGAATCCTGAACAAAAGGGGGAAATGCAGAACAGAATTTCAAATTCTTATGAACTCCAGACTTTCCAGAGCCATGGGGGCTGGATGTATCCCTAAAACTATTGCCCTGAAATAATCTTTAAAACTTAAACCAAAAATATCCGCTAAAGCTTCTTTAGACCAAAAATAGTTTGGCTTAGCTAGTGAAAAATGTCTGCCTTGAACATTGTGCTATTTTAAGAACCATCTCTACGGGATCAAATTGACAACAGCAACTCGAAACATTGGATAGGAACCTTAGGGGCCAGTGAGTTTATGTTAATGAGGGAGGGACAACCTGGAAAAGGCGGGTGAAAATGGTTGCACAACTCAAGGAATGTAATCAAAGTCACTAAATGGTACATATAGAAACTGTTGTGTTGGTGTGTGTTCTGCTGTGTATAGTCTCAACAGTAGCAACAAAATAAAATTATTTTTTTAAAAAGAAAAAATAATTAATGACAGTTAATTAATAAATAACAATGGCAAATAACTGTCACGCGAGGCAGTGAGCACCTCCAGCAGAGGCTCTATAAGCCCAGCCCCCAGAGACAGCTTGTGAACGACACTGTTTTGCGCCACTCACTTCCAGTTTTGTTTTGCAGCAAACTTAAAATTCAAGATTAGATTCCCTGAACCTACAACAATTTCCATACACACCCTAGATTTTTCAGAACAGCTCTGATTTCAAGAACTTTATCCCTTTGTGCCCACAAAACACCAAGATGCTAATATTTCGGCAACCAAACAATATCTCCCAGATTGCCATCTTTCAGAGACACTCTCACGAGAATCCTCTTGGACTGCGGGCCGTGATTTGGGGCTCAGAAACTTATCACCAGGGTGTTATATTGCTTCTCCATTATCCCTTTCTCCTCTTCTACCCTCCGCCCACTCCCAGCTCAGCCCTCCTGTCTGTCTCACACAGGGCTTCTGCAGGGAATGAAAATTCATCTTGAAATTAGAGTAAGCAACACAGAATGAGAAAGTAAAGCTGCTGTATAAAAAGGTCATATAATATATTCAGGAGCCAAATGGGAAAAGAGTGTTTCTTCCCTGCAGTTTGGATAGGTAATTGAGCATTTTCTGTTCCTTCACCAGGTACAGTCAGTCTTCAAAGACCCTTTGTGTGCATTGGAGGGAACCGAGGCAGTTGTGAGCAGATGGAGTCACTGAGCGAATTAAGCCTGGATGTGAAACCCTTTCTACTTCAAAGGTGCAGGGCTCAGCCAGGGAGAGTGGCGGAGGTGTTTCTGCTTTTGTTTTTGAAATGAGAACAAAGATTTATCTTTCAGTGGGTGTTGTAGAATAGGCATCTAGTTCTCTAAGTATTCACCTTCATTCAGGGTCATGGCTAATAAGGACAATAGTAACAGCTGTTGTTTATTAAGCACGTACTATGTGCCAGGTGGAGGAAAGCCTTTTGTATGAGTCGCCTCGTGTAACCCAACCAGCCCTACGAGGCATGAACTGTGTTACTAATGAGAATTCAAGGGAGTCAAGGTCTCAGTCAAGATCACACAGCAGGTGAGCCATGGGGCCAAGGTTTGAATCCTAAAGTCTAACTCCAAGCCCTTACTCTTAGACATCGCACTGTGCCAGGACTTTCTTCCTAGTTTCTTTTAGTCTAGAAGTTCCGCTGAAAACTATTCACTCCAAAACTCAGTAACGCTTAGTCATAGGGAAGGTTTCCTGGAAGACGCAAACTTCTAAGCCAAATTTTAGAAAGGGAGTAATGTAGCCTGGGAGTTCCTGTGTGGTACAAATGGTTAAGTGTTGGGCTACAAACAGTAAAGGCTGGAGGTTTGAATCCACTCAGAGGTGCCTGGGAAGAAAGGCCTGTTGATGTACGTCCAAAAGGTCACAGCCTTCGAAAACCCTATGCGTAGCCAGAATAGACTCGACAGCAATTTTTTTGTTTGTTTTTGTAGCCAGGTAAAGCTAAGAGGGAAGAGAGAGGAAATGTGTGTCTGGTAGTGGGCCAGAAGCTTCTCCTACACCGTTATTTAATTCTGAAGGTGATCACTTGAGTTAGGTACGATGATTTCCATTTTACAGATGAGAAAACTGAGGTTTATTGTATAACCTAAGATTAGAGTGGGTGCAAAAATGGGCTCAGGTGTAACAACAATTGTGAGGATGGCGCAGGACCGGGCAGTGTTTCATTCTGCTGTACATATCTGTTGTACACAGGGTCGCTATGAGTTGGAACCGACTTGACAGCACCTAACAACAACAAGATTACAGTAAGTAGTCCCCCCGGTTTGCAGTTTCGCTTTCCGCGGTTTCAGGGACCCGTGGTCAACCAAGGTCTGAAAATGTTAAATGAGTGCGTAGGCTGGTAAAAACTCTCACCATCCCTCTCTGTCATTCCCATAACTTTTATTACAGTATATTGTTATAACCGTTCTATTTTTTTCTTAGTTACTGTTGTTGATTTCTTACTGTGCCTAATTTACAAATTAAACTTTATCATAGGTGTGTATGTATAGGACAAATCATAGTATATGTAGGGTTTGGTACTATCCAAGGTTTCAGGCATCCACAGGGGTCTTGGAACATATCCACTTGATGGCACTGGGTTTTACTGTATAATCAGTGTATGGAAGAACCAGCCCTTTTGACACTAATCCCAAGTTCTATTTATTCCTTCATTTAGCAAGCCAGCTATGTAGGAGGAGTCAGGGGGTTGGCAGGGAAAGATCAGCAGAAGCATCAAAAACTTAGGCTAAGAATTGGCTCCAAAATGCCTCCTCCAGGAAGTCCTTAAGAATTGGTATCTACTTTTTTTTTTTTTTTGGTGGTAGGTTTAGTTTAATACCACCTACAGTTTGCACAGGTTCTCTGTAGCCTTATGTCAAAAGCAACTTTTCCAGAGATTATCACCTCCTGGAGGACGGGCACCCCATTTTTGTGGCTTTGTCTCTACCACTGCGTGGTGGCAATCAACACAGGCTGAGAGCCATGAGCCTAGTAGCCCTGCAACAGACACTTGTTGAATTAAACTTGTAAAAAAGTGATTGATTATATATTTAATCTATTTTAATATCACTTTGGGGGGACACAGATGTTCACAATTGATTGGGATCATCCCACCCATCTCTTTGGCCCTTGTCTCTCTCTGCCTGTCTCTTATCTATCACTCTCGCTTTCCTTGCCTTCTCTCATTAAGAACTAGAAGGGAAATATGCTCCTCTTGCCCTCGCCCTCCAGCTGCCTCCTCACTCCGGCTGAGCTTCAGAGTACAGTATTTAAATCTTGTTAAATAACCTGTTTCCGTGGGCAATCACAGCCAGGTTAGTAAATTCACCACACGCTGACTCTTTAGACAAAATTGACATCCCAGGTCCACAGAAAATTGGCCATTGTCCTTTAGTGGTGGAACTGAACGGAGCAAATGGTTGCACTTTAAAAGAAAGTTGCTCCCATTCAAACAAAAAGTTCAGCCTACTGCTCCAGAAATTTCCAGTTCATGGCCCATTTCTCTCCAGGTATAAAGGAGAAAATAAATACCCTTGCAAGGCAAGTGATTAATTTCAGCCAGCATTTGCCAGGCTCCCGCTGATGGCTGGCTCTCTGGCTCCTAATTGGTTGTCCTGGTTGGGTGGGGGGTCCCAACTTGGGGACTGTAAGCTGGTGACTTCTCGGCTTCCACAGGACTCAGAGGCGTGGAAGGAATATGTCTCTTGTCACGCTCCAGAAGACGGAGAGGCAGTTAGTGGAAGAAGATGGCAGGGAATTGCCCATGTTTTCCTGAATCTTGGCAGTCTTGACCCTGGATTCTATCACAATCGCCTTGGCAGTCTTGACCCTGGATTCTATCACAATCGCCAGCACCAGTGTTTCCATGCCTTTATTAGACACCACTGTGTGCATGGTTCCACGTTAATGGAGTATAGAGGGGTGCCAGGAGGTGGGTGGGTGTGATCGCTCTCACGAATTCAGTAGCATCAGTTGAAATTTCTGAGGGGGGCTCAAGATTTCCAGGCTGCTGGGGCAATAGCAAGTGTCAAGCTCTCATGACACTGGTTTTTGTTACATCAGGGGGCCAAAAACCAGTTGCCCCGGAGTCAACTCCAACTCATGGTAACCCCATGTGTGTGAGAGTAGAATTGTGCTCCATAAGGTTTGTGTGTGTGTGTGTGCGTGTGTGTGTGTGTGCGTGTGTGTGCGGTAAATAAATGGGTAATACAACATTTGCCATTTCTTCACAGGTACGATTCAGTGACATTATGTTCTCATATTGTTCAACATCACCATTAACTGTTCCTGAGTTTTTCCTTTACTCTTACCAGAATATAGGGTTTTCAATGGCTGATTTTTTTTGGGGAAGTAGATTGCCAAGCCTTTCTTCTGAGGCACCCTGGGTGGACTTGAACCTCCAACCTTCTGGTTAGCAGCCAAGTGTGTTAACCATTGGCACCACCCAGGGACTCCTATACTAGGGAAGCCACCAGCAATGGCACCACCTTTCCCCACTTGCCTGGGAAGCAATCACACTGCCAGTTAGTCATCTATTGTTATGTAACAAACTACCCCAAACTGAGTAGCTTAAAACAACCACCGTTTATACAGCTCATGATTCTGCAGGTTGGTGATTTAGGCTGGGCTTAGTTGGTCCTGAGAGATATGGCTTGTGCTGATCTGGACCCAGCTTCTCTGAGCACAGCTGCTGGATGGGCTGGGGGCTGGTTGGTCTAGGACAGCCTCAGCTGGTTTGGCTGGGATGACTGGGTTCTTTTTCCATGTTGTGTCTCATCTTCTAGCCAGCTCATTCAGGTTCATTCCCAGATGGTCTTGGGGCTCTGATAACAAAAGCAGAAGCTTCGTGGCCTCAGAACTGACACTCTGTCACTCCTACCACATTATATTGGCCAAAGTAAGACACGAGGCTAGATGCAAGGGGTGGGAAATAGGCTCTTGATGGGAGAGGCCACTGGGTGGCACAATTTTCTACGAACCTGAAAGTTGGTGGTGAACCCACCCAGCAGCACTGTAGAAGTAAAGCCTGGCAACCTGCTTCTGTAAAGATTACAGCCAAGGAAACCCTATGGGGCAGTTCTACCCTGTAACACGTGGGGTCACCAGGAGTCAGAATTGACTCAATGGCAACAGGCTTTTTCTCCTTGATGGAGAAGCTGCAAAGTTGTATTGCAAAGGGTGAGGATTCAGGAGGGCAAAAAGTGGAGCCACTTCTTCAACCCAGTGTACCTGGGTTTACCAGTCCTCACTGTTTCCGGCAGGTACCTTAAAACCGAATAGTAGCCGCAGGATGCCAGACACCAGACGCCTACTACACCAAACCAAGAACCAAACTCATTGCCGTCAAGTCGATTCTGACTCATAGCCATCCTGTAGGACAGAGTAGAACTGCCCCATAGGATTTCCAAGTAGCAGCTGGTGGATTCGAGCTGCTGAACTTTTGGTTAGCAGCCAAGCTCTTAACCAATGCACCACTACGGTTCCCCTATTTCTGTAGTAGACTCCATAGGGAGCGCATCCCTGTGTGTGACACTCAAACAGCTGCCTCTTAGGCTCCAGCCTCCCTTCCCTACTCCAGACTCCTTGCCACAACCAGCTTCAAATCTCGTCCATCTCAGAAGAGCCTGAGGAAAGCATACGGCCAGGAGATTGAGGCCTCCACGTGTCGGGTACAGCACTGAGCCTCTTGGGCATTTCCAATGTCTCGGTCCAAGTTCCTGAGATGAAGAACCCTAGTGCCCCCAGACCCAAGTCTGTCCCTCATGCACAGGATGAACTCACACATCAGGCTGGGAAGGAGAGTTGGCAGAGGATTGTTCTCATTCCACAGATGCCTCAGTGACAGGCTTCTTCTCTTGGGAGTTCAGATTATAGCTTCGGTGGAGTTATCACCACATGTTTTCTAAACGCCCATCTGGCTTCAGTGTTCGGTGTGGTGCAGAGAATGGCTGAATCCTGGCCTTGAGAGCTAACACTGTAACCAAGGTTATGAAGATTAAGTAGAGTCACAGGCATCATCAAGTGCATCAGTGAAGGGCGTTTTGGTGGCCAAAGTTTAATGGTGGTCAAGGCTTAATGATGGTCGAGGTTTAATTATTGCTGAAGTTTAGTAGTGGTCTAGTGGTAGGCAAGGTCCATGATGGTCAAGATTCAATGGTGGGCAAGGCTTAATGGTGGGCAAGTTTCAGTGGTGGGCAAGGTTCAATGGTGGTCAAAGTTTAATGGTGGTCAAGTTTTAATGTTGGGCAAGATTCAGTGGTGGGCAAAGTTCAATGGGAGGCAAAGTTCAATGGTAAGTGAGATTCAATGGTGAGTGTCTTAGGTATCTAATGCTGCAATAACAGAAATACCACAAGTGTATGGCTTTAACAAAAAGAAATTTATTCCCTCATAGTCTAGTAGGCTAGAAGTATAAATTTAGGGTGTCAACTCCAGGAGAAAACTTTCTCTCTCTGTTGGCTCTGGAGGAAGGTCCTTGTCATCAATCTTGCCCTGGACTAGGAGCTTCTCTGTGCAGGAAACTTGGGTCCAAAGGACACGCTCTGCTCTTGGTGCTGCTTTCTTGGTAGTATGAGTTCTCCACTCTCTGCTCACTTTCCCTTCCTTTTATCTCTTGTAAGATAAAAGGTGGTGCAGGCCATACCCCAGGAAAACTCCCTCTACATTGGATCGAAGATATGACCTGAGTAAGAGTGTTACATCTCACCCTAATCCCCTTTTTACATAATCTAATCTTTCCTCATTAACCACAGGCAGAGATTAGGATTTACAACATATAGGAAAATTACATCAATCACAAAATGGCGGACAACCACACAATACTGGGAATCATAGCCTAACCAAGTTGACATGTATTTTGGGGGGACACAATTCAAGCCATGACAGTAGGCAAGATTCACTAGTGGACAAGGCTCAATGGTGGGCAAGTTTTAATGGTGGTCCCCATTGAGGTGTTGAGAGACTGCTCAGAGACCCTAATCTGCCCTACTTCCAGACTTTCTCTTGTAGGACCTAGGTCTTTCTTTTCTCCTTACAGGGTCCCTGGAAATTCCACAGACAGGGGGTCCAGAGTGGGAGGGGAGGAGTATACTTTGATGGGGACTGAGGGGATGTGACCAGGGAGGTTGTAGAGGTGGTATAGGAAAATGAAGGAATGTCTCTCAGGTCCATTCTATTTCCTCAGTGCAGAATGAGGCAGGATCGTCAGCTAAAATTGAAGATCAGGAAGTGGTTGTGGACGTTAGGGGGGAAAGATGGTGGCATGAAGGTGTCACCCAAAGATGGGATCCCTTTTGGAGGAGGTAGTCATTCCTCACCAGAGCCACCTTTGTTATTGGTGACAGTAACATTCAAGGGTGTTTAGATGAGAAAATGCTTATACTTTTCAAAGAGGAGACAGTTCTTGTACCTGGAAAATGCAAAGGAAAAACCCTCCTTTATGACTGACAGCCTATCTTTTCATGGCCAGGATGGGCGTGAGGCAACAGAAGCACCTCAGACCCACAAGTTAACGGGGCCCTTAGAACCAGGGTCATGCTGGTGAGGGTAGCATCTGGGAGTAAGTGTCCCCTTAAATCCTGCACCCCAGACTCCCACTCCCCTCAGCCTTGTCCCAGTTCTGGACCCTTCTTCCTAGAAAGCCCCCAGGCTTCTTCCCACCCAGTGTCAACACCTACTTCTCCCCAGCCACAAGGAAATTGCATTTGCCAATGGGCTCTTGTTTTCACTGTTGGGTCACCTGTCTCCTTGTCTGAGCTGACAGTTCTGGTTTAGGACCCTGGACTCACAGATCATTGGCACAAGGACTTCTAACTCCTTACCTGCAGGCCGCTTGGCCTCAGTCTTTCCCTTCCCTGACCAACCACATCCTTCTGGGCCTTTCTTCTCTTTCTTCCCCTTTCCCGGGCTGCCTCTTCACCCCTGCAGACCTCCTCCCTTGCTTCGATCCTTTGGGCACAATTGTTCTGGATTAGACTTCCAGAAACCTCTCCTTTCGTCCTGTCCATCTCAGCCACCTCATTCAGGACTCTATGGGTCCTGGGTCACCCTTCCCCTCCCCAGCAGACACCCGTAACCACAGCCTGCTCTGCTCTGGACCAGAGCTTCACAACCTTGGTACCATGACACCTATAATCCTTTGTGGCGGGTGCCACCTGTGCTTTGCGGGGTGGTTAGCATCATCCCTGACCTCCGCCCACTACATACCAGTAGCACCTCCTCCTCCCAGTTGTGACAACTAAAACAAGTCTCCAGACAATACCTAATGTCCCCTGGAGGGGGGTTGTGTGCGTGCAAAATCGCCCCCAGTTAACAACAGCTGCCCAAGGCTGTAGGCCTTGACCTTGCTCAGGCCCTCTCTCTGCTGGATGAGGTTACCTCCAACAAAAAAAAACAACCAAACCTATTGCCATTGATTCTGAAATTCTGACTCACAGTGACCCTATAGGGTAGAATAGAACTGCCCTGTAGGGTTTCCAAGGCTGTAATCTACACGGAAGCAGATTGCCACATATCTCTCCTGCGGAGCAGCTGGTTGGTTTGAACCACAGACTTTTCAATTGGCAGCTGAGCACTTTAACCACTGCACCACCAGGGCTCCCTGCTTCCAGCTCCACTAGCATTTATTTCCCAAGTTTTCTTACTCTTTAGAATTGTTCTCTAGCTGCTTCATTTGCATAAACCTGGCCTCCCCCATGGTGGCCAAACACCTCCTGGGACAGGGACCGACCACAGCACCAAGCCAAGCCCCTTATGCCCCCTTCCCTCCTCGCCTGGCAGAGGGGCCACTGAGCAGTGACTGGCAGTTCTGTGACCACCCACCTGGCCTCAGACAGACAGGGGTCCCGGCTGGTAGGGGTTTCTTTGCTTTCTGCTCTCCTGGTAAGACCTGGCCAGGGGTTCCCAAACTCTGAAGTCATAGTTCTCAACCCTGGACACACATTTGAAAAAATACAGATGCGAAGCGAGGCCCTGATTTAATTGGCCTGGGGTGAGGGCCTGGCTGGGTATCTTTTTTTCCCGTGGCTATTAACTTGCCACGTGATTCTACCGTGCAGCTGGGGCTGAGAACCACAGCTCTAAAGCATTTGAGAATCACCAGGGAGCTTCTTTAGAACCAAATTCCCAGGACTCCCACGGAGCTTCTGCCTCTGGAATTTCAGGATGAGGCCAGAAACCTGTGCTTTTTAACAAAACAGAACCTTCTGATGCAGAAGGCGGGTTCCAGAAACACCCATCTGGGTCACGGAGGACCCGCTCTGCCTTTCATTTGTATCAGCCGCAGTTCCCTGAGAGGGACAGCACATTTGTCTGGAGTCTGGGGCCACCGGGGGCTGCCTTGTGGCTTTGGGTGTTGGGCATGACGTGCACTTGGGGAGAAGCTGATGGTGAGGACAGGATCCTTCCTGCTCAGCCAGATGGGTGTTGTATTAAAAAAAAAAACTGTTTTAAGATAAAGCAGAGAGGTTTCTTAAGGGTTTAAAACAACTGCAATTTGGGAAGTATGTAGCCCATTGAAAATAGAACCAGGTAGGCCTGCGGCAGTTTGGTTATACAAGTTTTCTTACGGGGTAGAGAGAGGAACCAAACCGCAGGGAGGGCAATTACAGGAAAATCAATGAATATTGTAACAATCACACTCTGTTGGGTTACTGATGATTAATAGTATAGTGATTACAGATAGTTTCACAGGATGTTTTCATCACGGTTACAAGATGCTCACATGTATTTTCTGTGTCTCTCTTGCAAAAATGTCTTGTTGGCAACAGCACCCAGACAGCACGCTTCCTGAGCACGTGTTTTTTAGGGGTGCAGATGGTCACTTGGTTAAGGCCCATTGGGGAATATGGCTTTACATCTTGGTTTTGACCACTGAGGAAAAACATGTTTTTCTCAAAACAAAACAACAAAAAAAACAGAGCTGTTAGTCTAGAAATCCAGATTGCAATTAGACAGCATGTCGGCATATTATGCCTCCGCCTTGCTGACTGCACCGAAACTTGTGTTCTCCTGAGGCACAGGGAAGAGCTTGGGAGGCCCAGGAGTGAGCAGGTAGGTGGGTGCTGGGCTGAGAGCAAGGGCACAGGGCTGGTGACCATCTCAGCTCTAGGCCACCTCCTTCCCTCCCTGCCCCAGGCACCACAGGGCCACCAGGGATTCTTCCTGCAATCGCTGTAGGGGGAGGAGGGGGTGTGCTGGGCCTGGAGCCGACTCCCCCAGCCTCTTGTATCTGCCCAGCATCAAGGATGTGCTGGAAACTAGAAGACGCAGACTGACTCCCCCGAGCCTAGGCCTCTGAATCCAGGTCCCAGGGAGAAGGTGAGGAGGAGGCAGGGTGGAGGCTCAGGGCTAGACTCCCAGTGGGCACCGCTCCTGGGCGAAGACCAGGTCTCAGGTGCTCTGAGATGTCCAGGCGGTCGTGTCAGAGAGAGCAGGCAAGCCCTCATCCCGACAAGAGCTGGTGACACCTGAGGAGTGATGAGACCCACTTCACATCCCTTCTGCACCTGTCTGCAGTACCAGGCCCGGGCTGTAGGATTTAATAACAGCTGACAACACTACCCCACCCTGCTCTGTGCTCATCCTGGGGGCCAAGACTGGGGCCATCACCCCTTGGAACCAGGACCCCAACAACAGGAAGAGCCTTCCACAGTGTTGCTGGAACCTCCCGGATTACAGGTGAGGAAGCTGAGACTCAAGGCTAGTTTGTGCACAAGCCAAGACCGGAACCCAGTCTTCTGCCCCGATACCTGTGCTCTTTGGGCCACCCGTGGGCTGCAGCTCCATTCTCACCTTAGAGAACACAGCCATTGCTAAAGCTGGGACTTTGGTCCGACTGCTTGTATTTGAATCCAGGCTCTGCTATGGACCAGCTGTGTGACTCTGGGCATGTGTCTCGACCTCTCTGTGCTTCAAGTGTCCTTATCTATAAATGTGGATAACAATCCTACCTACCTCTTAGGGTTGCCATGGGAATTAAATCCAGCCAAATACTCATATTAGTGCTTATCGCATGCCAGATACTGCTCTAAGCACTTTATAAAAGTTAGGTCATTTATAACAACTCCAAAGAGGTGTTGTTGTTATTGTAAGCTGCCATCAAGTCGGCTCCTGACTTATGTCGATCCATGTACAACCAAACAAAATGCTGCCTGGTCCTGTGCCGTCCCCACGATTTTTGGAAGTGATCACCAGGCCTTTCTTCCTAGTCCATCTCAGTCTGGAAGGTCTACTGAAACCTGTTCAGCACCACAGCAACACACAAGTCTTCATCGACAGGTCCCTTGCATGGAAGACGAGAAGTCGACTACTGAGCTACCACTACTTCCTCCCTACGAGGCTGTTGTTGGGTGCTGTTGGGTCGATTCTGACTCATAGCAAACCCATGTGACAGAGTAGAACTGACCCGTAGGGTTTCTAGTGTCTTGGTTATCTAGAACTGCTTGCTGTAACAGAAGTACCACAAGTGGATGGCTTTAACAACCAGAAATGTATTCTCTCAGAGTTTAGGAGGCTAAAAGTCCAAATTCAGGGTGCCAGCTCTAGGGGGAGCCTTTCTGTCTCTGACATGTCTGGGTCTTGGGTCATCTCTCATGCCATCTTGCACTGATTTCCTGTGCTGCTGCCATTTCTCTATTGTTGCTTCTCGCCATCTGGGCCATCTCAGGTGTTACAGCTTTGCTCCCTTCCTTCAGAGCCCTTGCCAGAACTGTCTTTGATGTCCATAATTCCAACAACAGTCTCTTCAAGGAAATCTAGGCTTTTACTATTAGGCATTTTAAAACTCTTCCAGCCTCTACCATTCACATTTTCAAAACCGCATACACATTTTAGGTATCTGTTAGAGCAGCACCCCACTCCTGTTACCAAATGTCTTAGGCTGGGTTCTCTAGAGAAGCAAAAACCAGTGAAGTGTCTATATATATATACATATAAGCATATATATATATATATATATATGCACACACACACACACATACATAGAGAGAGAGAGATTTATGTCAAGGAAATGGCTCATGTGGTTGTAGAGGCTGGGAAGTCCCAAATCTGTGGGTCAGGCTGAAGACTTCTCCTGACTACAGGGGCTGGTGAACCCAAGAGGGGCAAGTCAGACAGCAGGTCTCTGGCTCACAGCCTGCGAGGACTGACAAATTCCAAGACTGGCAGGTAAGCTGGCAAGCCACTGGCTCAGAGACTGTGGACACTGAAGAATCCCAAGATCAGCAGGTAAGCTGCTAGCTCAAATCCCAAGAACCGCAGATCAGACAAACAGGAGCCAGCTGTAGGATCCAGAGCAAGCAAAAGCCTACAAGCTTTGCCAGAAAGTCCACCTATATTGGATGCAGGCCACACCCCCAAGGAAAATCCCTTTCAACTGACTAGCTATTCACAGTGGATCCCATCAAGGAGGTGATCACATTATATGAGATCTCATCATGGAGGTGATTATATCATTATATGACTGCCAAGCTACATCATAACTGCCAAACCACTGAGAATCATGGCCCAGTCAAGTTGACACACAACCTTAACGATCACACCTAGGCTGTAATCTTTTTGAGAGCAGATTGCCAGGTCTTTCTTCCAAGGAGCAGCTATGTGGGTTTGGACTGCTGACCTTTTGGTTAGCAGCTGAGGACTTAACTGTTGCACCACCAGGGCTCCTTCCCTGAGGTAGGTTCCATAATTATAAGTAAGGAAACCAAGTCACAGAGAGATTGAGGTCATGCAGCTAGTAAGTGGCAGAGTTGAAACTCGAACCCAGATAGTCTGGTGGGTGGGTCGGCCCCCACCTCCTGGGTCTTCCTCATCCTCTTTCTCCTTCCACTCTCCAGAAGGAAGCAGAGGTTCCAGAGATCCCCCCAACTGTCTGCCACTCGGGCTGCTAGAGCATATGGCAGAGTCTGTCTAGCCCCACTGGTAAACGAAACATTACGTCATTTCATGCAGGCACTTTCTAGAGAAGAAGCGAGACAAGCACAGCTCTTGTCATCCTGGCACCTCCAGCTCCCTGCAGCACCTCCCCCTCATCATCCCTAAAGGCATTTGAGATGGTTTGCAAAGCACCCTCAAACACAGCAGAATAACGTAATTATAAAATACTTTTTTACAAAGCTGGAGCCAAAAATGGCAGTGTCATTGAAATCAAGGGCAGGAGACTGTGGGAAGGAGGTGGGTGAGGATTACATGTGGAGGGAAAAAAGGTGATTTGGAGGCCTTAGTGAAGAGACCGGGTGGCGCCTCCATTGGGCTGTGCCATATCTGTACCCCCTACTTTCCTGGGGTGGAGTCCATGGTGGCACTGTAGTTAAGCGTTTGGCTATTAACTGAAAGGTTGGTGGTTTGAATCCACCAGCTGCTCTGAGGGAGAAGGATGTGGCAGTCCGCTTCCCTAAAGATTACAGCCTTGGAAACCGCATGGGGGCAGTTCTATCTGTCCTATAGGGTTGTTATGAGTCAGAATTAACTTGACAGCAAATGGTCTTCCTAGGGTGGAGTCCCTGAGCTGGCTGCTAACCAAAAAGTTGAAATTCCAGTCTACCCAGAAGCACCTTGGAAGAAAGCCCTGGCCATCTACTTCCAAAAGATCAGCCACAGAAGACCCTAGGGAGCACAGTTCTACTCTGACACACCTAGGGTCGCCATGATTCGGACTCAGTTCCATGGCAACTGGTTATGGGCTTTTCCGGGGCTGGGGTTTGGAGTGGCTCTTTGTAAAGGAAAGGCCTCAGCAAGGAGAGAAGCTACATAGTTCAACCCTGGGGGCCACCAGCTTCAGTGGGAAGATCCAGTAAACGAAAGGGCTTTTTCTCTCTCTCACACAAAGTTTTTGTGCTCCTCTTAATTGCTTTGTGTTTGCAAACCTTCCCAGCACTCTGATCCTTGGTGCCTCCCAAGCAACAGCAGATCCAAGGCTGAGTTGGCTGGCTCCTCTCTGCCTGGCTACTCCACCTCCTGGCAGTCAAAGGGACTTTTTTCTCCCCAAGAAAAGGTAGACCCATCACTTCAGACGCTCAGCAGACACCTGCCCTCTCTGTGTTCTGGGCTTGAACCGCCTTGAAGGAGCAAAAGCAGAAAGAGCCCGAGCTCTGAGAACCGAACACTGAGGAGATCCGAGAGACAAGCGGGAAGCTCATTCCAGGATCCATGGGTGTGCGACTGCGCTTAGAAGGGCCCACGCTGTGTTTAACGCTCCTCTGTGACCAGCTCGAAATTTTTAATCATTTTTTAGCAAAAGGCCCAGTATTTCCATTTTGCACTGGGGGCTCCCTGAAAGTTAAGCAGCCCGTCCTGCGTGGGCTGTCAGCATGATACAGGCCTGGGGCACTGAGATTAGTGGGTTCTTTCCTCCGGCCCCATGGGTCGACATCTTTTACAGCAGGTTCTCAGCCACAGCGCTGGTGACATTTTACTAGTTACCAAGGAGTGGATTCCAACTCATGGTGACCCGACGTGTGCCAGAGTAGAACTGTGCTCCACAGGGTTTTCAATGGCTGGTTTTTCAGAAGTAGATTGCCAGGCCTTTCTTCTGAGGCACCTCTGGGCAGACCCAAACCTCCAACCTTTTGGTTAGCAGCTGAGTGCATTAACTATTTCTGCCACTGAATGTCTCTTTTGACCTCTTGGGCTGGATCATTCCAGGGATTTGAACTGGTTTGCATTTCTAACAAGTTCTCAGCAATGCTAATGATGCTGGTTAGGGACCAATTCTGAGAACCACTAGTAGAGCAATGATTCTCAAATGTATTGTACATAAGAATCACCCAGGGATCTGGCTACAAATGTAGATTCTGATTGAGCACATCTGAGGTGGAAATGCAAATTCTCAGCAGGTGTTCGAACCGGTTCAGATCCTTGCATCAATTCTTTGTGATGGGGGCTCTCCCGTGCATTGTAGGATGATTTGCAGCATCCCTGGCCTCTACCTATGAGATGCCAGCAGTATCCTCATCCCTGCCCAGATGTGACAACTGAAAGTATCTCCAGACATGTTTCATGGAGGGAAGACAGGATTGCCTTCTGGTTTTACAGGATAGGAACCCTGGTGGCACAGTGATTAAAGCTCTCGACTGCTAACCGTAAGGTTATTGGTTCGAGCCCACCAGCCACTCTGCAGAAGAAAGATGTGGCAATCTGCTTCGATAAAGATTTACACTTCTACTCTGTCCTGTAGGGTCGCTATGAGTTGGAATCAACATGATGGAAGTGGGTTTGGTTTTTCGGTTTTGTTTTCAGATATCTATTGTGGGAAGGGGCTAGGTGAGATTTTCTTGCAAATTCACAGACAATTCTTTTACAGACTTGTCAAATTTCACTCTGAGATCACCCAAAGGAGGGAAATGCTGACGAAGAAGGCCATAGCTTCTGGGCTAAGGGGAGGGGGTAGGGGGTGCCCACCAAATTTCTGGGGACTCTGAGGAATTTTCCAGAAGGCTGGGGAAGAGGTGGACAGGGAGACTTGGACTCCCTGTTCACTCTAGCGCCTCTCCTTCCTTTCATCAGCTTTGGAACACGCCTTCCTTGTTAGAAACCGTGGATCAAGGCGGCAGACGGGAACCACCAGGATTTGGGGTCAGAACACTGAGGTTTAAAGTCCACCCACCAGCTGTGTGACCTTAAGCCAGTCTTATAACCTCTCGGAGCCTCTTTTCTCTTCTACAAAATAAGGCTAGCAATATCTGCCCCAGGAGTCACAAGATCAAAGAAAATGTGTGCAAAGCCCCTGGCACAGTGCCCAATAAGTGGCAGCAATTATACTTTCTTCTAACCAACACTGAGCAAATTGCCAACCCCCGAGCCTACATTTCTCCCCACCTGAGCCACAGGAAGAAGAGCTGACTGGAGCCTTTCCTCCACCCCATGTGAGAAAGAAGATGGTAAGTGAAGAGCAAGGAGCTCAGCCAAGGCACATCTGAGAAGAGGACCTTTGCGGGCTCTCGTGAGTAATTAAAAATTGCCTTTGGTCTTCCATGGTCCCACGGTGAAAGAGTCATCACAAAAAGAACTGCAAAGGTGGTGGCATTCCCCAGATGTTTGCTCCTGACATCCCTCTGCTTAGTATTTAAATCCCCATTAAGAAGCAGCTGTGACTTTGGGCAAGCTCCGGCCTGCTCTTGCCTTGAAGGAGATCAAATAGTCTCAGAAATTTGATTTTAATTGTGATTGTTCTTATTCATCTTGAACTTCAATTGAAGCTGTAAATCCACTCATCCTGCCTCTCTCTCCTCATTCTGTGAGGATTAAAGTGATGAAAAAAGCAGACTTCTGCATAGTGGTAGAAGGAGCTAGGGTTTTGAACTTGGGCAAGAGTCGGCTTGTGCAGTGACCCTGGAATTGTGTGTTATGGGCCCCAGCTGTGCCTCCAGGGGCTCTTATGGGCTCGTAAGTTGTCAAGGTTTTCCTTCTACTTGGATCAACAATCAATGCCCATGGAAGCAGCAGTCAAGAAATCAAAGGACAGAGGCAGCACCAATGTGGTACCCTAGACAGATGCACCACCTCATCTTTCTGCAGCAAAGACCTGAAAAACTAAGTAAAACAGATGCAAACGTCAATCCTGGAACCCTGAGCATCAACTACAGGGATAAAGGGCTAGGTCAAACACCTAGGAAGGAAAAGCTGATGGAAAACAGAGAACAAGGAAAGATATGGAGTGGAGGTCCCCTGCCAGTTAAGATGGCATAGTGCGGCCACCTTGAAACGCAGCCAGCAATGACCCCAGACAGGGAGTATGGGACGGCAAGAAAGACATAAATATATTAAAAATCAAAGGATGCAAAAAAAAAAATCAAACAAACAGTAACCAAAAAAGAGCAAGGCAGGAGCAGAAATACTAATCTTGGATAAAATAGACTTCCAGGCAAAAATCCACCAGAAAAGACAAGGAAGGACATTATATAATGATGAAAGGGACAATCCATCAAGAAGACATAACCTTAGCAAATAACTATGCACCCAATGACGGGGCTCCAAAATACATAAAACAAACTCTAACAACACTGAAAAGAGAAATTGACAGTTCTACAATAATAGTAGAAGACTTCAACGCACCACTGTCAGTAAAGGAGAGAACATCTAGAAAGAAACTCAACAAAGATACAGAAGATCTAAAGGCCAAAACCAACCAACTTGACCTCATAGGCATATATAACACACTCCACCCAACAGCAGCAAAGTATACATTTTTTGCTGGTACAAAGAATGAAAGGTTCTCCAGAATAGACCATATTTTAGGCCACAAAGCAACCCTCAATAAAATCCAAAACATCAAAGTAATACAAAGCATTCTCTCTGATCACAATGCCATAAAGTAGAAATCAACAAGAGAAGGGCAAGGAAAAAAAAAAAAAAAAAAAATCAAACACATGGAAACTGAATAATACCTTGCTTAAAAACAACTGGGTAACAGAAGAAATCAAAGAGGGAATAAAACAATTCCTAAAATCAAAAGAGAATGAAAACACATCATACCAAACCCTTTGGGACACAGCAAAGGCAGTGCTCAGAGGTCAATTTATAGCAATAAATGCACACATAGAAAAAGGGCTGAAATCAAAACGTTAGCCCTATAACTCAAACAAATAGAAAGGGAACAGCGAATGAAGCCTACAGTCACAAGCAAAAGGGAAATAATAAAGAGCAGAAATAAATGAAATAGAGGACAGAAAAACAATAGAATCAACAAGATCAAAAGTTGGTTCTTTGAAAAAATCAACAAAATTGACAAATCGTTGGCTAAACTGACAAAAGGAAAACAAAAGAGGACACAAATAACCCAGGCAAGAAATGAGATGAGGGACATTACAAGAGACCCAACTAAAATAAAAAGGGTCATAACAGAATACTATGATAAATTACACTCCAACCAATTTGCAAACCTAGAGGAAACGGACAAATGGACAAATTTCTGGAAACACACTATGTACCTAAACTAACACAAACTGA
Source organism: Elephas maximus indicus (assembly GCF_024166365.1). Classification (NCBI taxonomy): domain Eukaryota; kingdom Metazoa; phylum Chordata; class Mammalia; order Proboscidea; family Elephantidae; genus Elephas; species Elephas maximus. The sequence continues at coordinate 64,156,508 of NC_064837.1, read as the reverse complement.
CATAGAAAATCTGAACAGATCCATAACAAGAGAAGAGATTGGAGAGGTATTAAAAAAAACTCCCAACAACAACAACAAAAAAGCCCTTGCTGGGATGGTTTCACAGGAGAATTCTACCAAACATTCAGACAAGAGCTCACGCCAGTACTATTCAAACTATTTCAGAGCATAGAAAAGGGGGGAATGCTCTCAAATTCATTCTATGAAGCCAGCATAACCCTGATACAAAAGCCAGGCAAAGACACTAAAAAAAAAAGAAAATTACAGACCAATATCTCTCATGAATATAGATGCAAAAATTCTTAACAAAATTCTAGCCAATAGAATTCAGCATCATATCAAACAATAATAATATGCCACAACCAAGTGGGATTCACACCAGGTATGCAAGGATGGTTCAACATTAGAAAATCATTCAAGATAATCCACCACATAAATAAAAGAATCATATGATCATCTCAGTAGATGAAGAAAAGGCATTTGATAAAGTCCAACACTCATTCCTGATAAAAAATTTCAATAAAAGAGGAATAGAAGGGAAATTCCTCAACATAATAAACGCTGGTGGCGTAGTGGTTAAGGGCTATGACTGCTAACCAAAATGTCCGCAGTTCGAATCCAGCAGGGGCTCCTTGGAAACTCTATGGGGCAGTTCTACTTTGTCCCATAGGGTCACTATGAGTCGGAATCAACTGGATGGCTACATGTTTGTTTGTTTTTTGGTTATATAAAACGAACGGCCAACATCATTCTCAACGGAGGGAGGTTGAAAGCATTCCCCTTAAGAATGGGAACAAGACAAGGATGCCTTTTATCACTACTCCTATTTAACATTGTGCTGAAAGTCCTAGCTAGCGCCATGAGGCAAAAAAAAAAAAAAGAAAGAAAGAAAGAAAGAAAAGGCATCCAAATAGGAAACAAAGAACTAATACTATCTCTATTTGTAGACAATATGATACTATATGTAGAAAACCCCAAAGATTCCACAAGAATACTATTGAAACTAAAAGAAAGATTAAGCAGAGTAGCAAGGTGCAAGATCAACATACAAAAATCAGTTGGATTCCTACACACCAACAAAGAGAACTTCCAAAAGGAAATCCAGAAAACAATGCCATTTATAATAGCCCCTAAAAAGATAAAAACTTAGGAATAAATCTAGCCCAGAACATAAAAAACCAATACAAAGAAAACTACAAAACACTACTGCAAGAAACCAAGAGACCTACATAAATGGAAAAAGCATACCAGGCTCATGGATAGGAAGACTCAACATCGTGAAATGTTAAACCTACCCAAAGTGATCTACAGATAAAAGGCAATCCCAGTCCAAATACCAGCAGCATTCTTTAACAAGATGGAAAAACTAATCGCCAACTTTATGTGGAAGGAAAGAGGCCTTGGATAAGCAAAGCATTACTGAAGAAGAAGAACAAAGTAGGAGGCCTCACACTACCTGATATCAGAACCTACTATACAGCCATGGTAGTCAAAACAGCCTAGTACTGGTACAATGACAGACACATAGGCCAATGGAACAGAACAGAGAACTCAGACGTGTACCTATCCACCTATGGTCAGCTGATCTTTCACAAAGAACCAAAGTCCATTAAACAGGGAAAAGATAGTCTCATTCACAAATGGTGCTGGCAAAACTAGATCTCCACCTGTAAAAAAATGAAGCAGGACCCATACCTCACACGAAACACAAAAACTAACTCAAAACGGATCAAAGACCTAAATACAAATCCTAAAACTATAGAGATTATGGAAGAAAAAATAGGGACAATGCTAGGGGCCCTAATATATGGTATAAATAGAATACGAACCATAGCTAACGATGCACAAACACCAGAAGATAAACAGGATAACTTGGAGATTCTAAAAATTAAACACTTATCCTCATCAAAAAACCTTCACCAAAAGAGTATAAAGAGAACCTACAGACTAGGAAAAAAATTTTGGCTACAACATATCCAATATGGGTCTAATCTATAAAATACTTCAGCACCTCAACAAGGAAAAGACAAATAATACAGTTAAAAATGGGCAAAGAATATGAACAGACACTTCACTGAAGAAGACATTTAGGCAGCTAATAGATACAAGGAGAAATGCTCGCATAACTATCCATTACAGAAATGCAAATCAAAACTGTAATGAGATACTATCTCACCCCAACATCACTGGCACTAATTAAAAAAAAAAAAACAGAAAAAAGCAAATATGAGAGAGGTTGCAGGGAGACTGGAACTCTTATGCACTGCTGGTGGGAAAGTAAAATGGTACAACCACTGTGGAAAACCATCTGGCGCCTCCTTAAAAAGCTAGAAACAGAATACCATCCAGTGATCCCACTCCTAGGAATACATCCTAGAGAAATAAGAGACATCACATGAATGACATATGCATACCCATGTTCATTGCAGCATTATTCACAATAGCAAAGGTATGCAAAGAACCTAAGTGTTCACCAATGGATGAATGGATAAATAAATTGTGGTACATACGCACAATGGAATACTATGCAATAATAAAGAACAATGATGGATCTGCAAAACATCTGACAAAACGGAGGAACCTGGAGGGCATTATGCTGACTGAAATAAATCAATCGCAAAAGGACGAATGCTGTATGAGACCACTACTATAAAAACCCAAGGAAAGGTTTATACAGAGAAAAAAAACAATCTTTGATGGTTATGAGGGAAGGGAGGGGTGGGGAGGGGAAAGCCCTAACAAGACAGTATACAAATGTTAAAGGGAAAGACAACACACAATATAGGGGAAGCCAATAAAACTTGACCACGCCAAAGTCATAGAAGCTTCCTAGACACATCCAAACACCTAGAGGAACCGAGTTACTGGGACTGAGGGCCAAGGGCCATGGTCTCAGGGGACATTTAGGTTAACTGGCATAACATAATTCATTAAAAAAAAAGTTCTACATCCTACTTTGGTGAGTAGCACCTGAGGTCTTAAAAGCTTTCGAGCACCATCTAAGATATATCTATTGGTCTCATCCCATTCAGAACAAAGGAGAATGAAGAAAAACCAAAGACAAAAAGAAAATGTTAGCCCAAAAGTCTAACGGACCACATGAACCACAGCCCCCACCAGACCGAGTCCAGAAGAACTAGGTTGTGCCAGGCTACCACCACTGACCGCTCTGACAGAGATCACAACAGAGGGTCCCGGACAGAGCAGGAAAAATGTAGAACAAAATTCAAATATACAAAGAAAGGCCAGACTTGCTCATCTGACAGAGACTGGAGGAACCCCCGAGACTATGGCCCCAGGACACCCTGCCTACTCAGAACTGAAGCCACTCCCGAAGTCCACCTTTTGACCAAAGATTAGACAGCCCTCTAAAACAAACAATAACACACGTGAGGAATGTGCTTCTTAGTTCAATCAAGCATACGAAACCAAATGGGCAACAGCTGCCCAAAAGCAAAGACAAGAAGGCAGGAAGGGACAGGAAAACCAGACAAATGGACACGGGCAACCCAGGGTGGAAAGAGGGAGAGTGCTGACATACTGCAGGGATTGCAACCAATGTCACGAAACAATTTGTGTGTAAATTTTTGAATAAGAAACTAATTTGCTCTGTAAACTTTCATCTGAAGTACAGTAAAAAATAATTTTTTTTAATCAATGAAGAAATCAAAGGACAAATTGCATTGGGAAAATCTGCTGCAAAAGATCTCTTTAAATTTTTAGAAAGCAAAGAAGGCAATCTGATGATTAAGGTGCACCTGACCCAAGCCATTGTCTTTTCGGTCACCTCATATGCCTGTGAATGCTGGACAATGAAAAATTAATACAGCAGAAGAATTAATGCATTCGGATCCGGGCGTTGGCAATACAAGGAAATGCAACTGGAAGGCTTTTTAGCGAGGATGACGAGACTTTTACTTACTTTGGACATGTCATCAGGAAAGACTAATTGCTAGAAAAGGACATCCATCTGGTAAAGAAGAGGGTCAATGAAGGTAAAGGAAACCCTCAGTGAGATAGATGGATGCAATAATTGCAGCAATGACCTCTGACATACCTAGATCATGAAGATGGTGCAGGACCGGGCAACATTTCTTTCTGTTTTACATACGATAGCCATGAGTTGGAGTCGACTCCACTGCAGCTAACAAGAACAACAACGTGGGCTCATCATCTCCTTTCAAATACTGTTGGGAACCCAAAGGAAGCATAATTCTGCCCTTGAGGGGCTTACACGCTAAAGTTTCCGGTGCTGACCAGTTCTCCAACTCCACATGGAGCCATCAGGAGAGTCTTCCAGAGAGAGGTGAGCTGGACTGCAGTACCTTTGTCCCTATAAACTTTAAAGCTAGCAGTGTCCTGCCCAAAATGTCCTTCTTGACACCTACCCCCCACTCCTTCATTTGCAAGAATAACTCCTCTTCATTCTTCAAAACCCAGAGGAAGTGCCACCTCCTCTGGAAAGCCTTCCTAGAGTACCTCCAAGGCCTGAGTCAGTTTCCTCCTCTCCTTGGCTACCCCACACTTTTCTGCTTTTTCTTGGTGCAGCTTTTGTCTGTCTGCCTAATTCAGCTATGAGCTCCTTAAGGAAGGGAATTTTCCTCCCTTGTACCTTGGGCTTTTACCTGGTTATTGGATTTGGCTATAGAGCCGGTTAGAGATGGGGGCCTGGGCTAATGATTTCTGGAGGGCCCTGTCTTCCCCTGGAGTTTCAAAATTGCTCTTTCTCCATAGAGATGAATAATGGGGCCATTTAGAGAGGAAAATGGAAGGATGATTTCCTGACCTTAACATGCAAACTGAGATTTTCTCAGCGGTTAATTACCAAAAGGCCGCCCCAGCCTACACAGGCGCAGGAGTGGGAGGATTCTGTAACCCCCAAGGCTTAGCAAAGGGCTTTAAGCGCTGCAATAGCCCAGGCCCCAGAGTTAAGTTTTGCATGTTAATCTGAACGGGATCTCTCCGAAGCGGTTCCTTTGAGCGCTGCAGGACTAATTCAGTGGGGCTGATTTTGGGCCGCAGCCTCAGTGTAAAAGGGAAGTAGAATGGTTGCCGCCTGCAGGTTGGAGATTGAAAGTGACTATATGCTAACGAGGGCACCCTGCTGACCTTGAGGGGCATTGTGGGTAATACCCTGCTTCCTGTCAACAGGTTGTTTTCCTTATGGGCTTTCACTGAATCACGCCCCATGTTGCCAGGACCACGTACAGCTCTGCCAGCAGGGCTGTCTTAATTGGTTTATTTGGTGACTCAGCACAACCCTGATATCAGAATGAGTGGGAGTAACTCCGATTTGAAAGTACCGACTGTGCTAAGCATCACTTGAGTAGGGCTGTTGTATTAGTGCCATTCATTGAGGGATTTCCTGGTTTTAATTGGCTCTTACTTTACTATGCATGATGTCCTTTTGTAGCTGATTGGTCTTTTCCCATTACCCAGCTTTCACATGCATATAAGGTAATTGAAAAGACCATGGCTTGGGTCAGACACACCTTAGTCTTCAAAGTGCCATCTTTGCTTCTTAAGACTTTGAAGAGGTCTTTTGCAGCAGACTTGCTGACTGCAGTACTTCGTTTGATTTCTCGACAGTAAATTCAGTTCCTATCTCGGAGCATGCTGTTGGAATTTATAACTCTACAAAACATTCTGGGCTTTATCCTTACCTTACAACTCCTTTCTTGCAACTTGAGCCCCGAGTGGAGGACTTTGAGAGTGCTTTCCTAAAGGGGACTAGAGGGGTTATCCGAAGCCCTTTGTTGAATGTCAGAACTAGGGCTTCTCAGGCTTTCCTGTGCAGACGAGCCACCTGAGTATCCTATCAGGGTGCAGATTCTGACCTAGCAAGTCTCTGGCAGGTTGAGATTCTGCATTTCTAACAAGCTCCCTGGTCATGTGCTATTCTCAGGTAGCATCATCTCATCCCGCCCTCATTGTAAGGGATGGGGCGGGGGGGTCAACAATGGTAACTAGCATTTCACGAGCACCTACTATGTGCCAAGTAAAGAAGCCTTGGTGGCACAGTTTTTAAGTGCTTGGCTGCTAACCAAAAGGTTGGTGGTTCAAACCCACCAGCCCCTCCACAGAAGAAAGGTGTGGTAGTCTGCTTCTATAAAGATTACAGCCTCGGAAGCCCTATGGGGCAGTTCTACTCTGTCCTATAGGGCCACTATGAGTCGAAACTGACTGGATGGCAATAGGTTTGTTTTTTTGTTTTGAACTCTCACTGGAAGAAAGATACAGAACATTTTCATCACCATCCAAAGTGTCCTCAGGACGCTCTACAGCCAATCCCCACTCTCACCACCAGCCCCAGCAAACACTGCTTTCTGCCACTACAGATAGTTTTGCTTTTTGCAGAATTTCATATAAATGGGATCATATAGTATATATACTCCTTTGTGTCCAGCTTCTTTCACTCAGCATAACGTTTCTGAGCTTCATCCAGTTGTAGCCCTTATAAGTAATTCATCCTCGTTTATGGCTAAGTAGAGTTCCATTGTAGGAATATCCCACAATGTACTTATTCATTCTCCATGGGTGAACATTTGGGTTGTTTCCAATTAGGAGATATTATGAACAAAACTGCTATGAGCATTAGCAGACAGGTCTTTGTGTGGACATATGTTTTCACTTCTCTTGGGTAAATATGTAGATGTGGAATTGTTCGGTCATACTTTTTTAAATAATTTATTTTTGTTGTTGTTGAAAAGATACACAACAAAACATACACCAATTCAATAATTTCTACGTGTACAATTCAGTGACATTGATTACATTCTTCAAGTCGTGCAACCATTCGCATTTTTCTTTTCCAAATTATTCCTCCATCATTAACGTAAACTCACTGCCCCCTATGCTTCCTGTCTAATCTTTCAAGTTGTTATCAGTTTTATCCCATATAGATAGTTCTTTAAAAGAGCACAATGCTTAAGCCAGAGATTTTTTGCTAATTAAGCTGGACTATCATTTTTTTTTTTTTTTTTTTTTATCATTTGGCTTAAAGTAGACTTCAGGGGATAATTTTGGTTTAAGGTTTAAAGGTTATCTCAGGGCAATAGTTTTAGGGATTCAGCCAGCCTTAATGTCTCCAGAAAGTCTGGAGTCCATGAGAGCTTTAAATTCTATTCCATATTTTTTCCCCTTTTCATCAGGACTCACCTACAGAATTTTTGATCAAAATGTTCAGTAACGGTAGCCAGGCATCATCTGGTTTTTCTGGCCTCATGACAAAGGAGGCAGTTGTTCATGGAGGCAATTAGCCACACATTCTATCTCCTCCTTCCATTCCTGACTCTCCTTCTTTCTCTGTTGCTGTAGGTGAACAGAGACTGGGCCATATGTTAACTGTATGTTTAGCTTTACAAGATTATTTCCAATAGTGATTGGACCATTTTACATCACCACCAGCAATGTATAAAAATTCCAGTAGCTCCACATCCTAGCCAACACTTGGTATCGTCAGTCTTTTTAAGCCCTGGTGACACAGTGGTTAAGTGCTCATTGCTAACACAAAGGTCAGCAGTTGGAACCCACGAGCCACTTCTCAGGAGAAAGATACGGCAGTCTTCTTCCATAAAGATTACAGCCTTGGCCATCTAGGATGCTCCACAGGTCTCACCCCTTTGGGAGCAAGGAAGAATGAAGAAAACTGAAGATACAAGGGAAAGATTAGTTCAAAGGACTAATGGACCACATCTACCATGGCCTCCATCAGACTAGTCCAATACAAGATGTTGCCCAGTTACCATCACTGACTGCTCTGACAGGGATCATAATAGAGGTCCCAGACAGAGCTGGAGAAAAATGTAGAACAAAATTCTAACTGAAAAAAGAAAGATCAGTCTTGCTGGCCTGACAAAGACTGGAGAAACCCTGAGAGTATGGCCCCTGGACACCCTTTCAGCTCCATAAGGAAGTCACTGCTGCGGTTCACCCTTCAGCCAAAGATTGGGCAGGCCCATAAAACAAAATAAGACTAAAGGGGCACTCCAGCCCAGGAGTAGGGACGAGGAGGCAGTAGGGAACAGGAAAGCTGGTAATAGGGAATCCAAGGTTGAGAAGGGTGAGTGTTGACATGTCGTGGGGTTGTTATCCAATGTCATATAACAATATGTGTACTAAAAGAAAAAAAGGATACAGTCCCCCAGACTAAAAAAAAAAGAAAAGCCTTGGAAACCCTATGGGACAGTTCTACTCTGTCCTGTAGTGTCACTATGAGTTGGAATCGACTCAATGGCAATGGATTTAGCCTTTTTTTTTTTTTTTGTAATGGGTGTATATAGTTGTATTTCATTGTGGTTTTCACTTGTATTTTTCTGGTGATTAATAATGTTGAGAATCTTTTCATCCTCTTCTTTTTTGTGGAGTGTCTGTTTAAATCTTTTTACTTTTTATCTATTGAGCTATTTATCTTATTGAGTTGTAAGAATTTTTTTAACAGATTTTTTTTTCCTGTCATTTCACTGTTTATGCAATTATCTAGTCTTGAATTACATTCTGCCAAATTCCATTTCTCCCACTTTCTCATGTGGGGAGGGCACTTCTCCTCCCCATAGATCAGAAATAAGTTGACCATGTTCTTAGAAAGGCTCTTGAGATTTAGACTTGATTTGTTGAAGAATCACTTGGGATTTTCTGTGTGGGATTTGAAATGTTGACATGGCTACAGGAGGATATTGCTGGGAAGTGTGTGTTTGCCTGTACTGCTGCTTGGTCCTACCATTAGGTACTCGATACTTGTGCTTGGCACTGCTGGTAGGTACTTGGTACTATTGATCTGCCCGGAGCCTCTTCACTGACGTTCCTAAAGTAGCTCAGTACCAACTGCCTGCTTTGAGATGCTCAGCTAAGGTAGACCGCTCCCTGCTTGTGGGAATGCCCTCTTCTCCTGGGAGTGTTCTATGGGAAGCGGTTCATTTTTCTTGGCCAAGGTTGGGATGTCCATCTCAGACCCAGAGGGGAGTTCTCTTGGATGAACCAAGGAGAAGAACAGGTGACCCACGTGGAACAGGCCTCCACGACCTTCGTGAATCCACCTTTTATGTCCCTTTTTGGGAAGAAGGGGAGGGTCATGAGGAGTTAGAGCCCCTCCCTTAGCCTGAGAAGAAAGGCCCGAGAGCCACAGCTCTACAAGGGGAAGCAAAGGACTGGGGGGCTGAGGGTCAGCGCTGGTACAGCCAAATGATGCTGGCCTTGTGCAGGTCCCTCCACAAGGTGGCTTCCAGAAGCAGGTTGTGGTTTGCATAGAATATCAGTAGCTTTTTTATTCGGTCGAAGTAGTGGTCAGAAAATTTCTGGTAGTTCCTTGTGATGAATCCAAAGGTACTAACCTGGTCACAGGTATCCAAAGCTGTCAGTGGCACAAGGGCCCCAGTACTAGGCATATATAAGTCTTGAAAATTTGTGTTAATCGACTCTGATTTCAAAAACCTCTCTATCAGGTAGTGGATAAAGTCTGGATGTAGCAGCTTGAATTTACTGGCAGAGGCTTCTGGTCCAAAATAGGCAGGAGGCCTGCCCCCTTTATCAGTGCCCTCAGGGACAAGCACACCCAGAATGGCTGATCTCAGCATCACGTCATCACGGATGTCCTCGAAGCCTTTGATCATGGCACCATTGAGTATGAGCACACAGTCCATTTCCCACCACAGCACACTGAGTGCAGTCTAGGCATAGCTCCCTGGAGGCACCAAACAGCTTTGCACTCTCCTAGCCATTCAGAAGGTTCTGGGGAGGCAACGGCATTCTTGTCCTGCAATTTAATGCATTGGGTCCAAAAAATGCTCAAGATGACTTGGTGTCCCTGGCTCTGGCCTTGATCACAGGATATGGCTCCAAGGAGTACAGGGTAAAGAAGATCCCCTGGAAGGCAGTGACAAGCAGGAGCAGCAGCCCGAGGAGCTGGCCATGGGGGAGCCCCATGCAGCCCCGGCACTGTAACCGCCACCCGCATGCCCTCTGCCTGCCCAGGCCAAAGGGAAACCTTTTTTACATATTCTTGATACAAGTCTTTGTCAGATATATGTGTTATAAATATTTTCTCCCAGTCTGCAGCTTGCCTTTTCCTTTACTTAATGGTAGCTTTGGAGGACAAAGTGTTTTTAATTTTTATGAACTACAACTTTTTTCTTTTATGGTTTATGCTTTTTGTGTCCTCAGAAATTTGTGCCTATGTTAAGATTACAAATGTTTCCCTTATGTTTTATTCAAGAAGTTTTCTGGTTTTAGGTTTTATGTTCAGGACTATGATCCATTTTGAGCTATACTGGAGATAAGGAGATGGCAAAATCTGTATCTGAATTCAAGAAGCTCGTAAGTTAGTGTAGGAGAGACACAAGCCAAGCAATAAATTACAATCTGGTGTGGAAAGTGCTAGAGATTTGCACACACACATCACCTCCTTTAATTTAAGCAATTGCACGTAAAAAGCTAATACTATAAGATATAATCTGCTGGTACCAATTAAGCAGTGTATGGTGTGAGGTAAGGATCAAGGTTCATTTAATGGTAGGAGACTGCCCCCATTTACTTTTTAACCACTCCTACCTGATTTCTGGAAACCCTGGTGGCATAGTGGTTAAGAGCTAAGACTACTGGGTGGGGGTCTGGGGACCATGGTTTCAGGAGACATCCAGATCAATTGGCATAATAAAATCTATTAAGAAAACATTCTGCATCCCACTTTGGTGAGTGGTGTCTGGGGTCTTAAATGCTAGCAAGCGGCCATCTAAGATGCATCAATTGGTCTCAACCCACCTGGATCAAAGGAGAATGAAGAACACCAAAGACACAAGGCAATTATGAGCCCAGGAGACAGAAAGGGCCACATAAATCAGAGACTACATTAGCCTGAGTCCAAAGGAACTAAACAGTGCCTGGCTATAACTGATGACTGCCCTGACAGGGAACACAACAGAGATTTTCTGATGGAGCCAGATACCAGTGGGATGCAGACCTCAAATTCTCATAAAAAGACCAGACTTAATGGTCTGACTGAGACTGGTGGGGCCCGGGAGGTCATGGTCCCCAGACCTTCTGTTGGTCCAAGACTGGAACCATTCCCAAAGCCAATTCTTCAGACAGGGATTAGACTGGTCTATGGGATAGAAAATGATACTGGTAAGGAGTAAGCTTCTTGGCTTAAGCAGACACATGAGACTATGTGGGCAGCTCCTGTTTGGAGGGGAGATGAGAAGGCCGAGGAGGGCAGAAGCTGGATGAATGGACGTGGGGAATACAAGATGGAGTGTGCTGTCTTATTAGGAGGAGAGCAACTAAGAGTACATCGCGAGATGTATACAAACTTTTGTATGAGAGACTGACCTGATTTGTAAACCTTCACTTAGAGCACAATTAAAAAAAAAAAAAAAAGAGCTACAGCTACTTACCAAAAGGTCAGCAGTTTGAATCCACCAGGTGCTCCTCGAAAACCCTATATGGGGCAGTTCTACTCTGTCCCATAGGGTTGCTATGAGTCAGAATCGACTCAACGGCAATGGATTTGTGTTTTAGGTTACCTCATTTCTAAACCTGCTATCTGAGACAGGGCCCCCAGTGACCTCCATGTTGACAGACTGAGGGGCCTCTTTGGATCCCTTTCACCTGGTCTCTTTGCAGGATTGCGTCCTGTGCCCTACTCTCTCCTGAACCCTCTCTTCCAGGGCTCCAGAGCCCTCTGCCTTTCCTCCCACCTCTCTCTCCTTGGCTAGCACCTGCCATTACAGCCTTGTACTCTCCTCTCCTCTCTGTCTTTACACTCTTTCTCCCTCAAGGTGATTTCCTCTAGTTTTGTGTACCATCTATATGCCAAACCAAAAGCCAAGCCAAACCCACTGTGGTTGAGCCTGACTCATAGTGACCATGTAGGACAGAGTTGAACTGTCCCACAGGGTTTCCAAGACTATAAATCTTCACAGAAGCCACCTCCCACATCTTTCTCCTATGGAATGTCTGGTAGGTTCAAACTGCCGACCTTTTGGTTGGCAGATGAGTGCTTTAACCACTGCACCACAGGACCTCCTTCCATGTGCCACAGACACCCAAGTTCTTACTCATCTCATATTCTTACTCATACTCACTCATACTCTGTCCATGAATTTCAAAATTGTTTATGCAGGTCCATTCATCTCCATGTGGATATCTAGCAGGCATCTCAAACTTAACATGTCTTGTCTTAACATGTTCCTGTACTTGACCTCTAGCATGTCAGTAAATAGGACACACATCATGCAGTTAATCAGTCCTTTTAGGGATGGGTGTCCTGGATGAGGAACATAAGTCAGGCAAGTCTACTCTGAGCATGCACAAGTCCAAGTAAAGGGGACAGGGTCTCCATGATGTTGC